>NC_058080.1:597443773-598788557 GCF_014858855.1 Bufo gargarizans | reverse complement strand
TTAAAGCAAAATTAAGGTGAAATTTCAAAATGTCACTTTTTTTTGCTGATTTTCCTTTTTTATTATTTTTTTGCAACACATCAAGGGTTAACAATCAAAACAAACCTTAATATTTATTACCTTTAATCTGCAGTTTGCAGAAACACCCCATATGTGGTCGTATACAGATCCATGGGCACACGACAGGGCTTAGAAGGCAAGGTGCGCCATTTGGTTTTTGGAGGGCAGATTTTGTTGGAATGATCTTTAGGCGCCATGTTGCATTTGAAGAGACCCTGAGGTACCCCCACAGCCAAAACCCCAAAAAAGTGAGCACATTTTGTAAACTACACCACCCAAGGAATTTTTAAGGGATATAGTGAGCACTTGACCCAATGGGCGTTTCACAGAATTTATAATACTTGGCTGTGAAAATGAAAAATAACTTTTTAGTTTTACAAGAAAATGGTGCGTTAGCCCAAACTTTCTTTTCACAAAAGATAACAGGAGAATATCCCCCATAATTTGCTACCTCATGAAACAACCTAATTGTGGTTGAAAACTGTTATTTGGGGATACGCCAGGGCTCAGAAGCGAGGGAGCGGCATCTGGATTTTCTAACATAGAATTTTCTGTCGTAGTTTTAACAGCAAAACATTTTTTATTTTTTTGTTGACTGAGCTGTGTGAGGGCTTATTTTTGTGGGACAAGCTCTAGTTTTTATTGGCACCATTTTAGGGTACATTTGGCTTTCTGATCGCTTTTTATCTTATTTTTTGGGAGGTGAAGTGACAAAAAAGCAGTTTGGTGTCATTTTTCTCAATTTTATTTTTTTTACACCTTTCACTTAATGGGGTAGATCATGTGATATTTTTATAGATCCAGTCATTACAGACACAATGATACCATTTTATATTTTACACAAAAAGAACATTTTTAGAAAAAAAATCATGTTTTTGTGTTGCCATTTTCTTAAAGCCATAATTTTTTTTATTTTTCTGGCTATGGTCTTGTGTGAGGGCTTGTTTCTTGCGGGATGAGGTGACGTTTTTATCGCTACTATTCTGGGGTGCATACAACTTTTTGATTGATTGATATAATTTTTTTGGGGATATTTTTGTAGAGCTAGTTGTTGCGGACGCGGCAATACCAAATATGTCTATTTGTTTGTTTGTTTTTTACTTTACACAATTAGAACATTTGTAGACCAAAAAAAATCATGTTTTTGTGTTGCAATTTCCTTAGAGCTATATTTTTTTTCTGGCTATGGTCTTGTGTGAGGGCTCATTTTTTGCGGGTTGAGGTGACGTTTTTATTGCTATTATTTTGGAGTACATACAACTTTTTGATCGATTAACATTATGTTTTTTGGGAGGTGGGGTAACTAAAAAAGCTGTATTGGTGTAATGTTTATTTATTTATCTTTTTTACATTGTTCCCCTGATGGGGTAGATCATGTGATATTTTTATAGAACAGGTCGCTACGGACGCGGCAATACCAAATATGCAAGTTTTTCTTCCCATTAACATTTTTTAATGACTTAAATCGGGGAAAATGTATTTTTAGTTTTGGATGTGAAACATTTTTTTTTTTTTATAAAAAAAAATTATTTAATTTTTACACTTTGTGTCCCCCATAAGGTCATACAAGACCTCTGGGGGACATTTAACTTAATAAATGTTCCACTGTAGCTGGGGCTGACAGCCCCAGTTACAGTGGAAATACTCTATCCAGAGAGGCTGTACTGCATAATACTGTGCTGATCACTGCAGGGCTGATCGAGGTCTGTGGAAGACCCGACAGCTCCAGCACTCTCCCGGCCCCGGCGGTCACATGACTACCAGGCCGGAACAGGAAGTGGCATACTGCTTCCTGATCTGTATACACAGTGCCGATTCATAACTGTGTATACAGTGATCTAGAAGGCAGGAACACCCAGGAACGGTCCCTGCCTTCTCTCTGGGGTGCTCTGCTGTCACTGACAGTGGGCCTCCAGCACATCAGCTGCACGATTAGTGTGCAGCTGCCATCTCTGAAAGGACGTTCCAGAACGTCCATTCAGAGATAAACCCGACTGACCAGGACGTTTATAGTCAATGGGCGTTCGGGAAGTGGTTAAGGAAAACATCACAAACACTATCTGCAGCATCACTGTTGAAGAGCAGCAAGCAGTATCAGCCAACATAATCCAATGTGCCCAAAGATGCATAGCAGTGAACAGGGGCCACTTTCAGAACCTTTTTTGACTTGTAGGTAATTAGCAAAAAAATCCACTTGCTTGTTCATTTTGTCATACTATCGCTGGAGGAAGGCTACTTTTTCGTGGGCCACCCTGTACAACTAACATAATTTCCCCCAGTTTTAAGGGGGTTGAACCCGGACATATCCCCTTCTTCCCCCACTCAGCCCCTCTGGCATGAGCATTTCATGCTCCGATGCTCTCCCTTGCCCTGCGCTGAATCGCACAGGGCAAGGGTTTTTCTGAAGATCCAGTGACGTGCCGGGACTCTGCTAGGTGGAAGCTTCCGCCTATCAGTGAGCCCAGTGAGATCACCAGCACTAACAGGCAGGCTTTAGTGCTGCCCTAGCCTGTAAAACTGCCCATTAGTGCCGGTGACGTCACTGGGAACACTGCTAGGCAGAAGCCTCCACCTAGCAGTGTGTTATTGTAAATAAAAAAGTCCTTGCCCTGCGTGATACAGCGCAGGTCAAGGGAGAGCATCGGAGCATGTGTTTTCCCTCATGTAATCTAAGCCTTTACCCAGTCATCATACCTGGGCCTTGTTTCTCATTTTCTTCTTTTTACTTCCTTTTGGCTATTGATATTGTAATATGTATTCATTTATGTGATCTAGATTCATATAAGACTGCCTGTGTGTTAGCTTATCATCAGTATCCGCATTATATAGTAACAAGAGGTTTTTAATCTTTTATGTGAAAAGTTTGTTTCCTGCTTTTTATTTATTTTTCCTGTTCACATTATGACAGAAAACATTTGAATATGAATTTATACACTGTTGACAGTGATATAAGCAAAGCACATCCATTTTATTTTTTAAGCATTACTGACATAAGAATATATGAAATTTTTGTATATCAAAAGTGAAAAGTGGCAACTTCCAGTACCCTGTAGTTTCCCTTTTCCTTACAAGACAAGGAGGAGGGGGTGCAGCTGCAGTACATTGAGAAATGTTTGAGATGACCACTGGAAACTGCATTAAAAATGGTCTTCTAGAGGGATTGTCCTCCAGATTGGCCAATATAAAAAGTATATGATCTTCTCCAGAAAGTACGACCTAGATAAAGTGGTGGTCTTCTCAAAGATGAAGGCTGCAGTAGGAGGAGACAAATTATTGTCTCAAAGCTCACACTACAGCTCTTCTTTTTAATAATGTTTAACATTATCAAGTAGTAAGACAATATAAGACATTATACAGGTAAGACAATATAAGATAATATACATTGTTTGGGTAGGTGTTGCAGAGCGATCAATTATACCATGAACATCGGTAGACCTTAAGCAGAATATTGTAGTCCCGGATATGATGTTAAATCTCAATGGACATTGATTTGTACAATTTGGGACATTCAGTGTTTCCAAGTGTTTGTATTTGTCTTGTATTAGCAATCTTCAGAGGAGCAAAGTTAACTTAATGAACTGCCTTGTATGCAGAAGAGAACACGTAAAAGAACCTGTATAGTAACTATATGATATGTATGGGGGGTGGGGGTGGGGGGAAGATAGGTGGTATGAGGGGGGGGGGTTATGCAAACTCAAGATCACTATCTAATATTCACAGAGGTGCAGGAGGTGATAATAGTGCTATGATTGGTCATTTCGTCTCATATGTCTCTATAGGCATCCATCTGTGTGTAAGACATGTACAGGGGTGGGCTCCCCAGGATACAGTGAAGTAATGAATGAAGAAAGCAACTCCAACAACAGCTTTTGCCAAAACAGAATTTTTGTAAAAATTGTTAATGAACACAACTACAAATGTTGGGAACATAAAATAAATTTACATACACCCAGCCCGAAGGCTGAGACCCTTGTACTGCACAGCATGGCACCCTCCAATGGATGCAGGAGGAGAATGCTGTAATTTACCTACTAGCGGGCACAACTAAACTGCCACACCTTACCTGTTTTTACCCTAAAACAGCAAGAATCACTGTATGCGTGTGTGGTACGGGCTAACCTGCGGTGCAGCACAACAGCTTACAATATTACATGGATCTACAGTATTCCCGCTCCCATAACTGGTCCTGTAGTACGTGCTTGAGTATTCCTTCTGGGCAAAACGCCAGCCTGGCTTGAGTTTGTGGTAATTTTATCAGCGTTCCAATGTGAAATGTCACTTTAAGTTATGGAGTCCTTGCAATAAACAGCATTAACACTTGTGGCCTGACACAAACAGAGACCCTAACTAACTAACTACAGGCCTGGTCTTAGTCTCTAGGCGCCAACACTGTAATGAGGTGCGTGCATGATCTTACCGACCTGGGTCTGCTTTGCATCCGCTGGTGAACAAATGTCTCTCCAACAAGCATGCGGTCCCGCAGTGTATGTAGCTTTGTTCCACTGCTCTCATCAGCGTTCCTTGCAGCGATCTTCCTTCTTCTGGACAAGATCAGGGTCTTGGACACGATCAGCTTCACTTAGCTGCAGCTCTGGTCTCTGAAATGTGCTCTCACACTTGGATGCCGTCAGACTCTATGCTCACACAGCTCCTCAGTCTCTGCTCCGGAAGATGGCTGCCTCCTCTTCTTCTCTCCTCTCCAGACTCTGTGTAAAACCCCACCTCTCTCATGAATATGGAGATATATATGCAGTCTGTAGCTGTGTTTAGGAAACAGCGGCATCTTGTGGCCAAACAGCAGAATGTCAGTCCAGAACATTTAATTTTATCCACACAAACAGTGTTCAAACAATGAGAGCTGTTTCCCCATCTCACATGTGGGTGAATTTTCTTCTGATATGTGGCTAAGTAAAGAGGATGATTTGCGATAGGTAACCCACGGGGTCCAAAGTGTCACAAATCCACTATGAGTATGTTGGGTTAAAGCAACAATCTCCTCAATACCATATATTTGATCAACTTTTTGTAACCACTGAGGTAATGTGGGGCAGATTGTTGTTCTCCATAAAGGGGGATGAGAAGTTTAGCGGCTGCTAACAGGAATGAAAGAAGGGATTTGCTTTGCACATTTTGTCGCTCTTCATTCCAACCTAAGAATATCAAGGTAGATGAAGGTATTGTTTTCAAAGAACAGATGTTTTTGGTAGTCTCTAAAACAGAGGTCCAGTATAGTGCCGATTTAGAGCATCACCACCAGATATGCAAGTACGTCCCTTTTTCTAAGTTACACCTTCAGCAAGATTAAGGGATAGAGGGATACCAAATATTAGTTTTAACTGGGGTTATATACCAGTGGGACTGTATCTTGTATGAGTTTTCTTGCTTTTGTATACAAGAGGATGGTCCGTTGGAGCATTTGTAAATGTTGGAGATTGCGGTGGGTGAGAAGTTAAGTCATACGTCTCTTTCTCAGAGGCCTATATAAGCCCACTTTATTGGGACAGACCTAATGAGAATAAGGTTATAAAGTTTTGCTAGCACCTTGACAGGTGTGTTATGTTGTGCCATTAGGGTTTCGAGTTATGTCAGTTGTCTATCTAATGTTCCATGTGATATATATGAGAGGAGTGCCATTTTGAGTTTATTGTATTCTAGGAAATTTAGTGGTCTCCCACTCGTTAAGTTATTTATGTCGGCAAGGGATTTCATTGTTCCGTTTTCCATTATGTTTTCTAGTGGTATATCTATAGTATGTAATGGGTCTCGGAAATGAAGATGCTGTTGTGTAATGTATAGCTTTGGCAGGTCTCTCACTGTAGCTAACGGCGAGGGGGTCAGTAGGAGGTGTGCTGCATGTACTTTCCATAAGTGTGCTACCCTGTGGGTTAGGGAATTCTTAAGAGTTATTGTGTCTAAGTTGTCAATTGGTGCTACTAGTAAGGTCCTAAGAGGTATCGGAGAGGAGAGTTCCTCTAGTGCTACATGTAATTTGTCTGTGTGGGTCTAGCCCAATGTATTACTCTAGAAAGAACAACTGCCGAGTAGTATAAGAACAGGTCTGGTATGCGCATTCCACCTAGCGCTTTGGGGATTAGCTTACACTACAGCTCTTTTATATCACACCAAGAAAAGCTAAAACATTCAGCAAGCATGGAGAGAGAAAGTGTACATTTAGAGAAAGTACCAGAGGGAAGGGATAAGATCTTGCCCTTCGGAGCACTGCTTCACCTCCACCTTTCCCTGTAGTCAATCATCCTCCCTGTGAGATTGACCGGGCCATCCTTACTGCTCTGATGCCTGGTCCTAAAATGTCGTGCATGCATTGGCCCAGTGGTTGTCCCACTCTGAGACCTTCACTGCACATGCAGTAATAGTACTGTCAACAGATCATGAGCAAGATTTCAGGGCCTGGCATCAAAGCACTGAGGATGTCTGGCCCTGTCAATCTCTCTGGGAGGGTGATAGAAAGAGGGAGTGATGGAGGTGTAGCGGTGCTAGGCAGAGCATATCATTTGCATATAACTGAAAGTAAGAATTTTTCTGCAATGGTAATACCAGTTGCAGAGACAAAGGGCTCATTTTGGTCACCAGGATTAGCCCTAACAGGCAGTATGCTTGGTTTAATAGGGGTGATAATTGTGACAGATGCCCTTTAAAGAGGTTTTCCAGGACTTCGATATTGATAATGGTTCCTGCTAGCAGCTGATCCGTGGAGTGCTGAATGTCAGACATTCACTGATGTGATATTGATGACCTATACTAAGGACAGGTCATCAATATCGAAGTCCTGAGAAAACCCCTAAGGATCTATTTACACGTCCGCAAAACACGGACCCGGCCATGTGCGTTACGCATATGGCGACCCTGTAATAGAAATGCCTATTCTTGTCCATGGCTGCGGACAAAAATAGGACGTGCTCTATCTTTTTTTGTGGGGCCGCGGAACGAAACTACGAATGGGAACAGTACACGGTGTTCAAAATTGCGGAACGGACGAGGGCCCATTCATACAGATGTATGAATGGACCCTAAAATTACCTTTTGTACACCCGTCTGTTCTAGTATACCTTTTAGGCCTCTTTCACACGAATGTGTCCGGATAAGGTCCTGATGCGTTGCGGCAAACCCGCGCGAGTAGTTACCCAATTGCAGTCAGTTTTGACTGCGATTGCGTTCCGTTGTTCAGTTTTTATCACGCAGGTGCAATGTGTTTTGCACGCGCGTGATAAAAAAACTGAATGTGGTACCCAGACCTGAACTTCTTCACAGAAGTTCAGGTTTGGGTTCAAGATTGTGTAGACTGTATTATTTCCCCTTATAACATGGTTATAAGGGAAAATAATAGCATTCTGAATACAGAATGCATAGTACAATAGGGCTGGAGGGGTTAAAAAAATAAAAAATAATATAACTCCTTAATCCACTTGTTCGCGCAGCCGGCATCTCTTCTGTCTTCTTCTTTGAGGAATAGGACCTTTGATGACATCACTGCGCTCATCACATGGTCCATCACATAATCTTTTACCATGGTGATGGATCAAGTGACGGACCATGTGATGAGCGTAGTGACGTCATCAAAAGGTCCTATTCCTCAAAGAAGAAGACAGAAGAGATGCTGGCTGCGCGAACAAGTGGATTAAGGTGAGTTAAATTTATTTTATTTTTTTAACGCCTCCAGCCCTATTGTACTATGCATTCTGTATTCAGAATGCTATTATTTTCCCTTATAACCATGTCATAAGGGAAAATAATAAAGATCGGGTCCCCATCCAGATCGTCTCCTAGCAACCGTGTGTAAAAATCGCACCGCATCCGCACTTGCTTGCGGATGCTTGCGATTTTCACGCAGCCCCATTCACTTCTATGGGGCCTGCGTTGCGTGAAAAACGCACAATATAGAGCATGCTGTGATTTTCACGTAACGCAAAAGTGATGCGTGAAAATCACCGCTCATGTGCACAGCCCCATAGAAATGAATGGGTCCGGATTCAGTGCGGGTGTAATGCGTTCACTTCACGAATTGCACCCACGCGGAAATCTCGCCCGTGTGAAAGAGGCCTAACACTGCTTCTTGTCGTGTATCTTGCTTTTTTGTTATTTTAGTCAGAAGTTTTCCTCTTGCTGCAATTAAAAAAGATTGACATAAAACATCTAATAATATCTAGATGTAATCATCATTCTGTAAACCAGCATAATGGGTTATGGGGAAAAATATTTCCTTTCAGGTTATAAGATGGCAGTTCCTTTTTTCCAAGATACAAAAAGAGTTACAAGAATAGTCAGAAGTGCAAAGATAAAGATACTTGTAGATGTAATTAACTCCGGCTTCAAACCCAACGTACAATCACAGGCTCTTGTATCTTCGCTAATATAACAATATGACTACTCAACTGAATTGATTACATCCTGAAGAGCACACATCACTGTACTGCAAATAAATAGATGACGGCTGAAACCTCTTCTTCAGATTAAAACGTTAACCTTTTCAAATATGTCCAATAGCCCAATCAAAAATAAGACATACACGGCATTATTCTCAACCCAGCCATTAAATTATGCATACAATACGAGTGATTTATCATGAGGGGAATTTTTTAAGTCAGTTTTGCAGGCGTCTGTGTTACTGTAATTTACACCAAACTTATCGAACATTGTACGGTATTTGATAAATTTACATTTCGGTTTTTTACTCCCGGCCTTCATTTTTAGTTTTCCATTCACATATCTGTCTAAGGCCTCTTGCACACAACCGTGTCCCTTTTGTGGTCTGCAAAATATGGATGTGCAGTTTGCATCCTCAATTTTCATGGAACCACTGTAAAAAAAACTAAAAAACTATTTTTATCCCCAAAACAGACAAGAATAGGACAGGTTATATAATTTATTTGCCCGTCCGCATGGATGCTGACAGCACATGGATGACATCCGTGTGCTGTCCATTTAGAAATGAATGGGTTTGTGTGTGATCTGCAAAAAATGCGGATCAGACACCGACCAAAAATACAGTTGTGTGCATGAGGCCTAAAAGCTTGTTTTTTGAGGAACAAAATAACGGCACTATTTAATCTTGTATATGATACAGTGGGAAGCTGGAAAAAAATTCCAAAGGGGTCTTATGGGTTTTATTTTTACAGCATATCTTATGCGGTAAAACTGACCTGGGTCCTTCATTCTCCAGGTCAGTATGATTACAACGATACTACATTTGTATAGTTTTTCTGGTGTTTAATACTTAAAAAAATAAAAACGTTGCAAAAATATTTTTTTTCTTTTCATCACCATATTCTGACCCCCAAAACTCTTTTATATGTAAATCTATGGATCTGTGTGAGATCACTTTTTTGTGGGGTGATCTGTAGTTTTCCGTGATACTATTTTTAGGTGTGTATGACTTTTGAACACTTTTTATTGAAGCGACAAGAATAAAAAACAGTGAATCAGCTATTTATGTTTATTTTTTTATTTTTATCATGGGGAAAGGGGTGACTTTAATTTTTATATTTTTTTAAAGCCTTTTACTTATTTTTACCTAACTTTTATTTCTTTTTACTGTTTTTTGTTATCTTCAGAATTCCTCTTTCTTACACTGCAATGAATTATCATTGCAATGTATGACATATTTGCTATGTTCTCCTGCAGACCTCCATAAGAACTACAGCTGTAATAGGCTGGGTTTCTTCAGAGAGACCCAGTTTATTACCACAAATGAACAGCTTTGCCGATCTTAGCGCGGGGAAGCCATTTGAGCCCTGGGAGTACAGCGATCCCAGGGAAAGCCACCTCAGATGCTGTGGTCACAATTGACCATTGCATCTGAGTGGTCAAATGTCTGTGATTATCATCAATCGCAGACATTAGCCCTGGGTTTCTGCGGCTTAAAACTGCTTGTGTGCACAGTAGCCGTGCACTTCCAATGTACATGTATGGCGGCGGTGCTAAAGGAGTAAAATTTTGATGATTTATCGTCAGAATATACTCAGTTCCGACTCCAAGCAACCCCGCTTATCAGCTGTTCGAAGATACCAAGCACAGCTGCTATACAGTGCATAGTGCCGTGCCTGGTAATCTGTGAGAAGGACGCAGCACTCACCGAAGCAGACCCCCACTCATGAGATACTGATAATCTATTTTGAGGACAGGTCATCAATATTTTACTCCCGAAAAACCCATTTACTTCTAGCACTTCTGTGAGATAGTCCTCCACTTTCGAAGCCACACCTTTACTGAAGTAAGATTGCAATAATTTTTGTTGACTTTTTTAAGCCTGAATTCTGGAGTGCAGGACTTGATAAATATCCCCCCCCTTGTATATAGTGCAGGGATCTGCCCTAATGGTAGCCTTCAGATAAGAACACAGCAGCCTTTTAGCGGTGAAAGCAAAGCAACGGTTGTCTTTTATTCTTGACAAAACAATAAGGCAGTAAACCGCAGTGACCGGCTTGCTCCAGCCAGTGTTAAAGAAAAAATAAATCTATAGAATCGGACAGGTATGGTTTTGCACAGTACCGTAACCCCATGGAGTGTATGTGGACCTCGCTTTGTCCTCAGTCTTTTAGGCATAGCAAGTCCAGCTCAGACTCTTATCCCACACAGCACTCCACAGAGCTCCACTGTCAGAGAGAGGTAATCACCCCAGTTTTTTTGTAGGCCAGTCAAGACCCGGCCTGGAACGTGGGGAGTAGTCATCCACCCAGCACTATGACTACTCCCAGTAAGAGCTGTCCCGGATCAGCTATTCACAGCTCTCCTTGACATGCGGCAGACGGGCTCAAATAATTTTGTACAAAGTGATTTGCCAAGCATCTCTAATTTATAAGTATAGCACTTGCAATTATTATGCATTTTTGTACTCTTTTTGGTTTGCAGAAAGCTGCTGCATTGCATGTTTTGTTTTACAGTGTTGTTCTCAGCCATAGCAACATGCCCCTGCGCATTGGGATGTGCTGACTGACCCCCTTTTTCTTTGCAGTTTGTACTGGAGGTGTGTCTGACACCTCAGTCGTGCACTCCTGACCAGCTCATCTGCCCCATAGGCTGATTTTAATTAGTGTGGGTATATAGCTTGGCCTGCTCCCCCTCACTCACTGAAGCCATTTGGCACCAGGGAGAGATATAGTTGTGGACCCTCATTGCATTCTTTGGTGGCCATTTGGCACCAGGAGTGGTGTGGTGTGGGTCCGGCATGCATGTTGGTACCTGCATTCCTTAGATATAATGGAGGCCATTTTGGCACCAAAAATGACAGAAATTAAAGCAGGCCCAGCATGCATGTGGAACCTACACTCCCTGAATTGTATGGTAGCCATCATGGCACATAACAGGTAGAATTTAGTGTTATGTTCCCGTCTTACAGAGATAGCCTTGACGTGCAGCAGACGGGCTCAGATAATTTTGTACAAAATGATTTGCCAAGCATCTCTAATTTATAAGTATAGCACTAGCAATTATTATGCATTTTTGTACTTTATTTGGTTTGTAGAGAGCTGTTGCATTGCATGTTTAGTTTCACAGCTATTCACAGCTATACTAAATAGCAAAGTTTCAACCAGCTACTGCCGATGACACATGAAATACTGGTTCTTACTTCACAGAGGCCAGGAACCTCGGTGACACATATTATCTACCATCAACGATGGTCCCTTGAGCCTTCCTACAATAGTTAACTGGTAATGGCTATAACATTGTCACTCTGTAAAGTACTCTGAATTGATAACTGTGAAGAAAACACATTTTGTCATCAAGTACATTCTGTACGTAATCAGTGTTAGGAAATGAAGGTGTTCTGTACACATTTCATACAACACACTTCTGCAATGTCTTGTGAAAGACAGAATGGCATACATTACGCTAGATTGTATCTTGTATTCATGAACTCCACCATGTCATAGAAAATACACTTGAAAGGTAATTGCCTAAAGGGGGATATTCCCTACATACAAACAAGATCATGGAGTAAATATGCAAGTGCAAGCAATGTTATTTTACCAGTTTCTGTCATCTAACCTCCGGGACTGACGTACACTTTAAACTATTTGTCCAAGATATATTTTCTTACTATTGTGATTTCATAAATTTAGCACTTCTATATCTAATTCATATAATCAAAAAGAATTTTGGGGGAATTTATCATGACGGTAATAAGTGAAGTCACTTTTGGTTGAGTGTGCATTGGAGTAATTTTCTCTAAATTCATCACATGTGGGGGGGTCAGGACCGGCATTTCTACACCACTTTTGATATCTGCTGCACCACTGGGTTATGTGCTTCATTTATGATGAGGCGCAGGCCTCTTGCACACGGCTGTGGACCGTAGTGCGGCCCGCAATATGCGGGCACCGCCCATGTGATCACTGCATCACAGATGCGGCCCTATTCACTTGTTCTATTTTTTTTTGCGGTGCAGACAGATCATGGACACATTCAAGATGAATGGGTTTGGATCCATTGCGGCTGCCACACGAATAGTGCCCGTGCATTGGGGACCGCAAATTGTGGTCTCCAATGCACAGAATGGTCAAGCAACGGCTGTGTGCCTGAGGCCTAACTGAAGTGCATCCTCCAGCAGTCCACGTGCCTAGTTTCAAATCCATGCCAGCTTGTAGCTGGAGTAGATTTTAATAATAATTTCTGCCAGTAAACTGGTGTAAATAATGACAAATGCGATACATCACAACCCTCCACACACCCTTTTTTAAAAGTGGCAAGGGTGGGGTAAAAACGCCATTTGCTCCTAAATTTAGACACTATAGTGTTTAAAGAGTCGCAAGCTTTTTCATGCCAGAAAACTGGTGTAGGGAACAATAGATGACCCCTGCTTGTTAGGGATCATACACACAAACTTTTTTTTTCCGTTTCAGTTCCGGGTTTTTTACAGGTCCGTATGCGAAACTATTCACTTCAATGGGTCTACAAAAAAACTGAAATGATTCTGTGTGCATTCCGTTTCCATATGTCCGCATGTCAGTTCCGCAAACAAAATAGAACATGTCCTATTCTTGTCTGTTTTGCAGACATGGACAGGCATTGTTACAATAGATCTGCAAAAAATATATAAAGGGGTGCAATACGGATGTCACACGTATGTCAGCCATTTTGTTTGCGGACTGCAAAATACATACATGCATAAGCCCTTAAATGTGGCCCATTTTTAAACCAAAAGTTATAATTTTTTTAGCACAAGAGAACCCAAAAAGTCACAAATACCCCGTTTTGTGACTTTTTAAATCCAGAATTCTGGTGTGCGCGGCATGATAAAGTCACCCCTTTAACTTTAGTACAACTTGTACAGGTGACACTCATGCCATGAGGCATTGTAAATCACACAAGTCTGCAAAAGAGAAACAGTGCAATAGCAGGGGCCAACAAAGGACTTTGTAAAGTGGGTGTGTGTTCCCCCTTCACCAGCAGTAGGCAGAGCATTACATTCATACAGTCTAAGGGGCAAATTTATTAAGACCGGTATTTTAGACGCTGGTCTTAATAAAGCCCTCAGCTTGCGGTGGATCGCCGGCCTTTCCATAACTTCGGCGCATCCCGTGCCTGTTCTAAATGTGCGACAGCTTCCGAGCGGTCTTACATTTAGACCATTTTTTATGCCTAAAACAGGTGATGAAAATGATGAATGAGACCAGCCTGTCGGCCTGTCCCCGCCCATGCCATGCCCACAGTATTAGACCTGGCATATTTCAGTATAGTAAATGAATGGAATATTAGAGCTGCAGGAGGAGGAAAGCCAGGAAGAACTATTCAGAATGTTTGTGTCACGGCTGAGGATGGAGGAAACCCTCATCCGTGCGATCTTACACGTATGTGCAATCTGCTTGGCCAGGACAACAGAATTAGGGAGCAGGTCACCTCCTACAGCGTCCCTAACTCTGACCCTGACTCCTAGCTGTATGAGCCAACCCAGATGGTAGGAGGGCTCATACTCAGGAACCTCGGGTCCCTACTAGCCCTCAGCAGATCCCTGAGCAAGGAGCTGGGTAAGACAACCTGTTCCTCCTAGACACAGAGGAACAGGAGTCTAAACTGGCCAAACTGCAAGGAAGGGGAAACATAAACAGCCTATGGATATGGCAGGTGAGTGAAACCACTACCACACCTACCTGCCACAGACACACTGACTGGATCCCGTGCTCATATGCTGAATGTCCATACCAAACATGAAGGATACAGCACACACACACAAACACACAGGAAACCAGATCCATAGCTGCAGTGATAATAAGACATCACAAGAACATAAAATAAAGATCACGCATAACTTTTATGACCACAGCTAGGTAGAAAAAACCTCCCTGGCTGTGATGCTCTGCGCTGCGATTGGACAGCGCTACAGCCAGGGAGAAGGAGACGCCCACATAGAAACACTGCGTCTCCTCCCCATTGCTCCGATTCTCAGTATTTGCATACTGAGCGGGGAAAATACCGGGGGGCACAGCGCAGTGTAGGAGCGCTATTAGAAGAAAACAGGCAGGGTGGCAACATTAGTGGGGGGTACCCAATAAGAACAGGTACTGATCTCAATTATTAAAATCCGGCGAAGGTTCCTCTTTAACATCTCCTCTCAAATGTCACCCATTCCAATGTGACAATAATTTACCGTTAAACTTTATAGGAACGAGACAAATAAAAAAAATAACATGAGAGCAACAAGAAAACATAGGAAGCTAATGACAGGCTGCAAACAAATTCACATATCTGTCTCAGATCTTATAAGGAGTTAATGCGGCACAGCACAGCAAGCAGTGTGTCAGGAATCACGAGGCCACAGATGGTAAGCAGTTGGGTTGCAATACAAAGCATGTCTAGAGAGTCATCAGAATACGATACCAGTATCTACAGTGTACAGACATTTCCTTGTCCCGAAGACACACATTAATATCAGACTGAATGCTCCTTGGCAACACATGGGTATATTTATATGTCCTGACAATGATATGGATGGAGTGGAAGAATACCTTTCAAAATTGTTCATCCTATCTCAACTGAGGCTATAAATCAGTCACGAGGAACATCTCATTTGGTGAGCACAGTACAGCGCAACAATAAAAGATGAGATAATGTCTGCTCATATGAATGGCCATCTATTTTACAGATGCTCCCCAATCCCCCGGATGATTATGAAGTTGTGGCTCTTAGCAGACTGGTTGACTTGGCTTATTACTCTAACACCTTGAAGAGATACCCAAGCTGAAATGATGGAGTGGAATAAGTTATAAGGAGTCCTCCACAATGAATAGATTTGCAGGATAATAGACACATTTTTGGACTACATATGGAGACAGTGTTAGTATGAGCGACTCGCCCTGACAAATGTTTTATAGTATTACAATTTCTGTACTCTCTGAAACAGCCAAGGGACCTCTTACCAATGTACGATGAATATGCTAAACAGCAGACACATGGAATCCTCTGGAATATGAACTGCGCTTATAAAATATAAGGAAATACCTACTGTACCTGCAGTTCTTTGTGTGACATACAAGGAGATACATAAGCTCAAATACATAAAATAGACAGGATGCCAAAATTCAAAAAATTTAAATCTGAAAATTGAGATAAATTATATTACGGATGAGAAGGTCTAAAAACTATTATAAAGTTTCTTTAAAAGCTTATAAATTACTCGGCTTTAGGAGCTACTTTACTTAAATTATTATGAATTGCCACTTATAGCAATTTGCTGATTTAATGTAACGGAAGCATCGAAGTAACCTGAAAGGAACAGCGAAAGACAAGGGAACTGATTGGTTCAGTTTAAGATTTTCAGCAAATATTTACCCATTTCTGCAACAGCAAATAACTGCCAGAGATGAATGTAAAATTATTAACTGCAAAGTAAGGCCTCATTTACACGACTATATGTATTTTGCGGACCGCAAAAAACGGATCCGCAAAAAAAATGCGGATTACGTCCATGTCCATTTCGTATTTTGCGGAACGGAACAGCTGGCCCCTGATAGAACAGTACTATCCTTGTCCATAATGCGGACAATAATAGGACATGTTCTTTTCTTTTGCGGAACGGAAATACGGACATATGTAAACGGAATGCACGCGGAGTAACTTCTGTTTTTTTGCAGACCCATTGAAATGAATGGTTCCGCATACGTTCCGTAAAAAAAACGGAACGTACATGGAAGGAAAATACGTTTGTGTGCATGAGCCCTAACTGATGGAAATAACTGACCAAATAACTGAAGTGCGAACTGGACCTAACAAAATTATATTATTTTCTGTGCAAATTGGTCAGATCGCCTGATGCATCAGTTTTAGTACAGTCACTGGAAAATTACAACTCTGGAACATCTTTTCTACGAAATCTGTAATGTACTGGTACTCTGTTGTTCCCCCTGGAAATGTCTGCATAAAAATTCAGAATTGGGAGTTATTATTTCCCCTGTCAATGCTGTGTGCCACTAGTCGGACGCAGTCAGTTGTGTAGGTACATGTCTCATTGATAGGCAGAATGGTAACGGCGTTACGCCCAGTTGTCAGTTGAAACAAACAGCATAACCGAGAGCTCTGTGCAAAGGTGCTCCAAAATTGTCATATTATAGGGAAGTAGTCAGTAAACAGACATGTCAGGAAAGTTGGCAGATTCTTTTTAAAGAATAAGATGAGTAGTCTGATGATGTCCAAGGTCCTCCCTGTAGATAAGAGGCTGTTTTTTGTTAGGGCACATGCACACGACCGTATGTATTTTAACAGAACAGCTGGCCCCTATTAGAACTGTACTATCCTTCTCTGTAATGCAGACATTAATAGGACATGTTCTATTTTTTCTGTGGAACAGACATAAGGAAATGAAATGCACATGGAGTAACTTCTGTTTTTTATTTTGCGGACCCATTGAAATGAATGGTTCCTCAAAAAACTAAAAGGACATGGAAATAGAATAAGTAAAATGAGGATCCGCAAAAAATACGGATGATGTCCGTGTAACATCCGTGTTGCAGCCTTTTTTTTTTTTGCGGATCCATTGTAACAATGTCTGCAAAACAGACAAGAATAGGACATACGGAACGGACATAAATGGGTCCACATCCTATCCGCAAAAAAACGGAATGTGCACAGAAATAAAATACGTTAGTGTGCATGAGGGCTTAAAGTGTAACTGTCGTTTCGGTTTATTTTAATATAGTATAGTGACAGTGATGGTAAACATTTTTGTCTCTTTTTTTTTTTTATCTGTCTTCGGCATTCTACTGAGAGCAGAAGACGCCTGTGTGTAATACAGAGGTTTCCAGCCGCCTCTTGTCACTATCTCAGTCTCTGACTTTGCCCCATCACTGCACCTCAACTTGCCTGACTTGTTACACACAGGAGTTTTCAGCGCTCAGTAAAATGCTGAAGAGAGATTCAAAAATAGAGATCAGGTAGAGCTTTCCTAGAAGACTCTTTACACCCTGTTTTCTGGTACTAGAAACATCTTATTTACACCGAATATTGTACATTACTGTGCACATACAGTGGATCTAAAAAGTTACACACCCCTGTTAAAATGTCAGGTTTCTGTGCTGTAAAAAAATGAGACAAAGGCCTCATGCATTTTTCACAGTTTAGCGGAGGTCTCATTCATTTCTATGGAGCTGTGAAAAAAAATGATAGTCCTCTGTTTTTTCTTCGCGTCCGTTATCCGTGATTCCAGGCCGTCAAAAAAATATAAGCTGTCCTATTCTTGTCAGTGGAAAACGGAGGACGGACCCTTTCAAGTCAATGGGTCCGTCAAAAAAAAAAGATGCACAACTAGTATGTCATCCGTGTCCGCTTTTTTCTACAAGACCTTGGTGCAATAAAATTACACTTTTCATTAACCTTCCTTTTTTTTCCCTGTCAGACAAAAAAAAGGAAGACGCAAGGAAACACAACTGAAGCAAAATCGAACACGGACCACTGAAGCCAAATCACTGACAGTAAAAAAACACTGTTGTGTGCATGAGGCCAAAGATAAATCATTTCAAAACTTTTTCCACCTTTAATGTGACCTATAAACTGTATCACTCAATTGAAAAACAAACTGAAATCTTTTAGGTGGACGGAAGGAAAAAAAACAACTAAAATAATGTGGTTGCATGAGTGTGCACACCCTCTTATAACTGGGGATGTAGCTGTGTTCAGAATTAAGCAATCACATTCAAAATCATGTTAAATAGGAGTCGGCATACACCTGCCATCATTTAAAGTGCCTCTGATTAACAGCAAATAAAGTTCAGCTGCTCTAGTTGGTCTTTCCTGAAATTTTCTTAGTCGCATCCCACAGCAAAAGCCATGGTCCACAGAGAGCTTTCAAAGCTTCAGATGGATCTCATTGTTAAAGGGTATCAGTCAGGAGAAGGGTACAAAAGAATTTCCAAGGCATTAGATATACCATGAAACACAGTGAAGACAGTCATCATCAAGTGGAGAAAATATGGCACAACAGTGACATTACCAGGAACTGGACGTCCCTCCAAAATTGATGAAAAGACGTGAAGAAAACTGCTCTGGAGGCTACCAAGAGGCCTACAGCAACATTAAAGGAGCTGCAGGAATATCTGGCAAGTACTGGCTGTGTGGTACATGTGACAACAATCTCCCCTATTCTTCATATGTCTGGGCTATGGGGTAGAGTGGCAAGACGAAAGCCTTTTCTTACCAAGAAAAACATCCAAGCCAGGCTACATTTTGCAAAAACACATCTGAAGTCTCCCAAAAGCATGTGGGAAAAGGTGTTATGTCCTGATGAAACTAAGGTTGAACTTTTTGCCCATAATTCCAAAAGATATGTTTGGCGCAAAAACAACACTGCACATCACCAAAAGAACACCATACACACAGTGAAGCATGGTGGTGGCAGCATCACAGTTTTATTTTTTATTTTTTTTCAGCTGAAACTGGGGCATTAGTTAAGCTAGAGGGAATTCTGAACAGTTCCAAATACCAGTCAATATTGGCACAAAACCCTCAGGCTTCTGCTAGAAAGCTGAACATAAAGAGGAACTTCATCTTTCAGCATGACAATGACCCAAAGCATACATCCAAATCAACAAAGGAATTGCTTCACCAGAAGAAGATTAAAGTTTTGGAATGGCCCAGCCAGAGCCCAGACCTGAATCCGAAAAGTCTGTGGGGTGATCAGAAGAGGGCTGTGCACAGGAGATGCCCTCGCAATCTGACAGATTTGAAATCAGTGTTTTTGCAAAGAAGAGTGGGCAAATCTTGCCAAGTCAAAATGTGCCATGCTGATAGACTCATACCCAAAAAGGTGCTTCAACAAAGTATTAGTTTAAGGGTGTGCACACTTATGCAACCATATTATTTTATTTTAATATTTTTTCTTCCCTCTACCTAAAAGATTTCATTTTGTTTTTCAATTAAGTTGTACAGTTTATAGGTCACATTAAAGGTGGAAAAAGTTCTGAAAGGATTTATCTTTGTCTAATTTTTTTTACATCACAGAAACCTGACATTTTAACAGGTGTGTGTAGACTTTTTATATCCACTGTATATTGAAATGGCAGTTACACTTTAGTCCCTTCCCAACATTCGCCATACATGGTATTTAAAGATGGTGCCCGCTCTGCCACGTGCAAAAAAGCCTGTACTATTAAAGTTTTTAAAAAGTCCCATACAGTGAATGGCGTAATGGGGAAAAAAATTAAATTGACGATTCAGTTTATTCATCACTTTACCTAAACAAAAAGTGATCAAAAAGTCATAAACACCCCAAAATGGTATTACTAAAAACTACAGATCGTCCCACAAAAAATTAGCCCTCACACAGCTTATAGACATAACTACGGAAAAAAGTTGTGGGTGTCAGAATATGGTGATAAAAAAAATATATATATTTTCTAAATATCAAAATTTCAAAGTATTAAACCCTTCCCAACTGCCCAACTAAAAATAGCGCTCACTTGCTGCCAGGTGCCTGCTGTTTTAAACAGCAGGCAATCGGGACTAATGTATGGGGTCAACGATAATATCGATTGCATACATTTAACCCCTCAGATGTTGTGGCAAATGTGACCACGGCCAGTGGCATAGCGTGGGGAAATCGGGGGGGGGGGGGGGAGCGATTGGCCCGGGCATCCAACTGTAAAATGTTTGGGGGGAGGAGGGGGGGTGGGGGGTTGTCTTTGAATATAAAATACAATTCTACCATTGTTTTTCCGGTTTAGTTTATATGCTTTGTGTCACTATATTCTGCCTCATAACTTTATATATTTTTTCTGACATAGCAGTGTGAGGGCTTATTTTCTGCATGTCAAGCTGTTGTTTGCCCATTTGGGATACATGCAACCTTTTGATTTTTTATTCCATTTTTTTGGGGAGGTACAGTGACTAAGAAACACTGATTATGGCACTGGGATTCTTTAACACTTTCTCTCCTTTTATAATACACTTCTGATTTTAGCTTTAAAAAACGCAATTTAAACACCTCCATGTGTGAAAATACTCTAACATGGAAAGGATGTGAACTTCAGAAGGCTGCTATGACAATGGCTTGGCACTCTGAGACCGAGTTGCGGGTCATCAATAGTAAAAGCCGGACACCCCCTTTAAGGGGTTTTGGAGCAGGCGCAATGAGTGAAGGGCGCCCGCCGGATGCCAGCTTCCTCACTGCGCCGAGCACTGAACGGCGCAAGATTTACACTGCAGACAGGGCCAGAGACCAACGATGCCTGCACCTGTCAATCTAGTGTAGCAGTCCGTGGCCAGAGGTGGGAGAACAGAGCCTCTAGGAGCAAGGGCAACGCCCCCCCCCTGCTCCTAGAGGCTAATTAGCATATTATAAAAGTTTGTTTTTCTCAATACCGGCTTCAGGCAGTGAGATGGCTCTAATATAGTTATGTTCAGCTGACATTAGCACATCGGTAAGGTCTGCCAGCTTAATACCCATTTTATAGGTGACAGAAACCCTTTAAACTGCCGGGACTGGCATTAGCTGTGATCCAGACACTGAGAGCAGAGTACCAGTTGTATTATACAGCTCCTGAGCCTGCACCATCACAGCGGCATACTATTACAGCATGGAGCGTATGGTGCCGAGCAGAAAAGGATTAATCCATCTATGGCAGTGATGTCGAACCTTTTAGAGGCCGAGTGCCCAAACTGCAACCCAAACCCACGTATTACTAGTGCCAACACGGCAGTGCCAACACGGCAATTTAACCTGAATGCTATAGTTCAATATGGTATATATTCCATGTACTTTATCATTTAGCTATTAAAGCCTGCCTACATTTAGTGCGCTGCCTGTGCTGTTCATAGTGTGCCCTGCGCTGATGAATGGCAGGAAAAGTCTAAGGCATATTGGTACACCATAGACTTTTTCCAGGGTGCGGATGACCACAGATAACCTAATATATTGGCTTAAAGTAAAGCATAGAAACTGAATAAAAAACTAAATATAAAAGTTTCGGCTACATGATTTGCAGTATATAATGATAAGTGTTATCATATGTTACCTGGGGTGAACTCATGGTCATTCTAATTATTTCTACTATTTAGTTAACTGTCTTGCTAGGTTCACATATGCAGAGAAGGTTTGATGCATTGTCAATGGGGTCTGAGTGGACCCCTGAGGAAGCTGGGCATTTCTGGCAATACACGTGGGGTGGCTCTCGACAATGCTCACTTTTTAGCCTGGGACCAACTGTGTATTTAATTTACCGGTATAGGGATACATTCATTGATGTCACATTATCACTATTATCTTTGGTGGTTTTCTTTTTCTATTTGTATATTGTTCCTGGCTTTATACGCTCTGTCCTTATTTTGGACTTAGTGAGCTATATGTCTGTACCTGATCATATCATTTCCAGCACTGTGTCTATTGTATCCAATTTTTAATGTGTCTGTGTTTTTTTTATATAATTATTGGATTTTAGTCATTTTTGGATGTGCAACTTTATTGCGGTTTTCTTTGGCTCTGTTTACACTAGTCAAAAGGGTATGTCATAGAATCCATTGAAAAATAGATGGTAAGGATTTGGCAGACATTTTCTCAAGCATCCCTAGCATTGCTCCTGAAAGTTGCTAATGCAACTGAACACTGCATCAGTGTTTAATTGAAATTTGGTAGATCTTTCAGCTTAATATGCACTATGTAACAACCACATATTATAGCTACAGATCCATACTGGTAATATTCGAAATGTTCCATTTGGCTGCTAGAAGTCCTGAAAGAATACACAAGACACATAGGCCAGATGAATCATTGAATAACTGGCATACATGCTTTGGGCCACAGTTATCAGGTGTTTGGACACATTTTGTAACCTTTGTATGGCTTGACTAACAAGGAAAAATTGGTTAACTTCACTGTGTGCCAAAGAAATACACCAGAACTTTGGCACATTTTTGGAATTATACTAAGCCAACAAATAAGTGGTGGAACTTAGACTAGACATTGGTGTATACATTGCCTGATGAAGTGGAAAAACAAGATGCGACCAGTGAAGAAGCTTTGGAAAATTAACACCAGCAACGTTGTTGTTTTCATCATGATTAACTGCCTCCGGACCGCCTAACGCAGGATTGCGTTCCGGAGGCGGTCGTTTTGTTCCTCCTTGATGCGCCGGCACGTCATCTTGCGAGACGCAAAAGTTAGAGGACAAGTTCGTCATCAGCCTGCCAGCCAATGATCGTCGCTGGCAGGCTGGTGATTTTCAAAAAAACGAATCACAAGCCATCTAACACCTTATATTTATAAATATAAGGTGTTAAATGGCTTCTGTGCTCCTCTGCTGGTCCTTTTTGTCGGTTGGTTCTAGCAGAGAAGCACAGATCACAGTGAGTACACACCAACACCACACATAGCCCTTGATCACCCCTGTCAATCACCTAGTGAAAGGGAAAAAAGTGATCAATGTAAACTGTCACTTTTTTTTTCACTAGTATTGACTCTTAGGTTTAGGATAGTTTAGGCCCCTTTGTTAGGCAGTTAGCGTCGGTTAGCGCCCAGCCCACCGCACCGCAGTCACTGATTTGCTGATTAGCATATCGCTAATCAGCATTTGTACTTTTATAGTATCTGTAAGTGATCAGAACTGATCACAGTCAGATCTATAATAGTATTAGTGTCACCTTAGTTCGCCCTCCACCCAAAGCGCAGTGTTTGCCCGATCAGGCCTGATCGGTAGCCCACACGTGCGTTCACCCACACCCGCCCCGCCGCAGTGACATAAAATTATATTTTTTTTTATTACTGCACAATCACTTCACAAGCGCTGCGGCGATAAAAAAAATCTGTTTTGATATTTTTTTTATCAATCGCAGCGGCTTCCGGTACTTTGCTAGCCTCCCATTTGTAAGACAGGCTTGCTTTTTTTCTTGGGTAGTCTCAGGGAATACCCCTTAAATTTAGTTGACCAAATGGGTATTCTTCTGAAGAGGCCTACAGGCTTCTGAACCAGTCGGATGAGGAATGGGAACCCTCATCTGACGAATCCAGCGGGTCAGAATATGAACCTGTCGAAAGCAGTGGCAGTCTGACCCAAAGTTCGGACGAGGAGGTTGAGGTCCCTGATACCACCAGGCGTACTCGGCCCCGTGTTGCTAGACCACAGGTTGCGCAGGATCCGCTTCAAGGGCAGTAGAGTGGGGCTGGCGCTGTCGGATTACGTGGTGAGGCATACACCAGCAGCCCAGCCCATCCTGGACCTAGTACCAGCACTCCCATACAACATGGTGAAGTGGCGGGCACCAGAAAGGCAGTTGAAGCTGGTACGGTGGCACGTGCAGTAGTTCCCCCGTCGCAGCCACTGCACAGACAGGCCCGTAGAGCCCCTAGAGTCCCTGAGGTGCTGGCAAACCCTAATTGGCAGCCCCCAACTTCAGCCGCACCAGTAGTTCCCCCTTTCACCGCCCAGTCTGGAGTTCAGGTTGAGACAGCTCAGATCGGTTCGGCACAGTTTTTTTTTTAGCTGTTCTTGACTGCGGAGCTCTTGGACTTAGTTGTGGCAGAAACAATTCGGTATGCCACTCAATTTATAGCCGCAAACCTGGGAAGCCATTATGCCCAGTTTTTCCGGTGGAAACCCGTCCAAGTTTCCGAATGTAAAATTTTTCTGGACCTTCTCCTCAACATGGGCCTAACCAAAAAGCATGAATTGCGGTCATATTGGTCCACGAACCCAATTCATCACATGCCCATGTTCTCTGCTGCCATGTCCAGGACACAATTTGAGACCATCCTGCGTTTCCTGCACTTTAGCGACAACAGCACCTCTCGTCCCAGAGGCCACCCAGCTTTTGACCGGCTCCACAAAATTCGGCCCCTCATAGACCACCTTAACACCAAATTTGCAGATTTGTATACCCCTGAGCAAAACATCTGCATAGACGAGTGCCTTATACATTTTACCGGTATGGGATCAAATTGTATAAGCTCTGTGAAAGAGCCACAGGCTATACCCACAAATTTTGGGTCTATGAGGGTAAAGATCAGACCCTGGAGCCGGTCGGTTGCCCTGACTACCTGGGGAGCAGTGGCAAGACAGTCTGGGACTTGGTGTCACCCTTATTTGGCAAGGGGTACCATCTTTATGTGGACAATTTCTACACAAGTGTGCCCCTCTTTAGGCATTTGTTCTTAGAACAGATTGGCTGCTGTGGCACCACGCGACCTAGTCGCCGGGGCTTCCCCCAATGGCTCGTTACCACCCGTCTTGCAAGGGGGGGAGAGGGCTGCCTTGTGTAACGAAGAACTGCTTGCGGTGAAATGGAGAGACAAGCGTGAATGTTTACATGCTCTCCTCCATTCATGCAGACACGACAATACAAATTGAACGAGCAACCAGTGTCATTGAAAAGCCCCTCTCGGTCCACGACTATAATTTGCTCATGGGAGGGGTGGACTTCAATGACCAGATGTTGGCTCCTTATTTAGTGTCCCGCCGCACCAGACGCTGGTATAAGAAGGTGTCTGTATATTTGATTCAATTGGCTGCATATAATAGTTTTGTTCTCTACAGTAAGGCTGGGAGAACAGGATCCTTCCTCAAATTTCAGGAAGAGATCATCGAGAACCTCCTGTATCCAGGAGGTTCTGTGGCCCCATCCACCAGTGTAGTGAGCCGTCTACACAAGCGACATTTCCCCAATGTCGTTTCTGGTACCCCAAACCAACCGCCACCCCGAAAAAGATGTTGTGTCTGTAGCAGGAGTGGAATAAGGCGTGACACACGCTATATCTGACCTGACTGTCCTGACCAACCTGCCCTATGCTTAGGGGAGTGTTTCCGGAAGTACCACACACAGGTACACTTAGCATAGGGATTGCGTTTCACAGGACAGGCACACAGAGCTATTAGGGCCCTTTCACTCACAGCTGCTGCAAACCTCTCCTTTCACCTGGGACAAAGTGCATAATGTACTTCGCCACATCTCTGGGCGATTTGCGCTTTGCACATTGTCCCATGGGGAAGAAGAGGTTTGTCCTATAAAGGTAAAAAAAAAAAAAATCACCTGGTAAGCAAAAAAGTTAATGTTCTGTTCAAAAAGTTAATGTTATATAATGTAATAAATGTATTGCGTGCGGCCTGTTTTTTTTTTTTTTTAACCACCTTCTAGGTGGACCAACCGATCGACCAGCAGCAGCACTGATGTGCATTCTGACAGAAGCATTGCGCTGCTGTCAGATTACACAAAAGTCGGTGTATGGGGCACTGCAAGACGAGATTTCTCCTCTGCAGTAAAAGATACGTCTGCCGAGGCATATGAGCTGAGGGGGCGGTGGTGTTCATATGCTTTGGCAAACACTTTGTATATATATAAAAAAAAAAAAATCCTGGCAATGATTTATTCATCCACATCGATTGATGCGAATGGAGAAATCGGGTTTGCCAGGGCATACGAGCTAAGTGTGTTTGGATGTTGGGCGGAGCTCCTATGTCCTGGCAGACGCCTTTCCCCTCCTTTTTTTTGCAGAGATTTTTTCATCCACATTGATCGATGCGAATTAAGAAATCTGTGCCGTTCATTTTTTCTTTCAGCCCAGAGGCTGAACAGAAAAAAATATATATCATTACCCGTATGCTCAATATAAGGAGAATAGCAGAAACTTCTAATGCTGGCCATACATGTAATAATTGCGGAGACCCTCAAATACCAGCCAGTACAAACACCCCACAAATGACCCCATTTTGGAAAGAAGACACCCCAAGGTATTCGCTGAGGGGCATATTGAGTCCATGAAAGATTGAAATTTTTGTCCCAAGTTAGCAGAAAGGTAGACTTTGTGAGAAAAAAAAAAACAAAAAACAATTTCTGCTAACTTGTACCAAAAAAAATAATCTTCTATGAATTCGCCATGCCCCTCATGGAATACCTTGGGGTGTCTTCTTTCCAAAATGGGGTCACATGTGGGGTATTTATACTGCCCTGGCATTTTAGGGGCCCTAAAGCGTGAGAAGAAGTCTGGAATCCAAATGTCTAAAAATGCCCTCCTAAAAGGAATTTGGGCCCCTTTGCCCACCTAGGCTGCAAAAAAGTGTCACACATGTGGTATCGTCGTACTCAGGAGAAGTTGGGCAATGTGTTTTGGGGTGTCTTTTTACATATACCGATGCTGGGTGAGAGAAATATCTCTGTCAAATGCCAACTTTGTATAAATAAATGGGAAAAGTTGTCTTTTAGAGAGATATTTCTCTCACCCAGCATGGGTATATGTAAAATGACACCCCAAAACACATTGCCCAACTTCTCCTGAGTACAGCGATACCACATGTGTGACACTTTTTTGCAGCCTAGGTGGGCAAAGGGGCACAAATTCCAAAGAGCACCTTTAGGATTTCACAGGGCATTTTTTACACATTTTGATTTCAAACTACTTCTCACGCATTAGGGCCCCTAAAATGCCAGGGCAGTATAACTACCCCACAAGTGACCCCATTTTGGAAAGAAGACACCCCAAGGTATTCCTTGAGGGGCATGGCGAGTTCCTAGAATTTTTTTGGCGCACAAGTTAGCGGAAAATGATGATTTTATATATATATTTTTTCTTACAAAGTCTCATTCATATTCCACTAACTTGTGACAAAAAATAAAAACTTCCATGAACTCACTATGCCCATCATGAAATACCTTGGGCTGTCTTCTTTCCAAAATGGGGTCACTTGTGGGGTAGTTATACTGCCCTGGCATTTTAGGGGCCCTAATGCGTGAGAAGTAGTTTGAAATCAAAAAGTGTAAAAAATGCCCTGTGAAATCCTAAAGGTGCTCTTTGGAATGTGGGCCCCTTTGCCCACCTAGGCTGCAAAAAAGTGTCACTCATGTGGTATTGCCGTACTCAGGAGAAGTTGGGCAATGTGTTTTGGGGTGTATTTTTACATATACCCATGCTGGGTGAGATAAATATCTCTGTCAAAGGCCAACTTTGTATTTAAAAAAATGGGAAAAGTTGTCTTTTAGAGAGATATTTCTCTCACCCAGCATGGGCATATGTAAAAAGACACCCAAAAACACATTGCCCAACTTCTCCTGAGTACGGCGATACAACATGTGTGACACTTTTTTGCAGCCTAGGTGGGAAAAGGGGCACAAATTCCAAAGAGCACCTTTAGGATTTCACACGGCATTTGTTACACATTTTGATTTCAAACTACTTCTCACGCATTATTTCCCCATTTTGGAAATAAGACACCCCAAGGAATTTAGTCATGGGCATAGTGAGTTCATGGAAGTTTTTATTTTTTGTCACAAGTTAGTGGAATATGAGACTTTGTAAGAAAAAAAATAAGAAATTATCATTTTCCGCTAACTTGTGACAAAAAAAAAAAGTTCTATGAACTCACTATGCCCATCAGCGAATACCTTAGGGTGTCTACTTTCCAAAATGGGGTCATTTGTGGGGGTTTTCTACTGTCTGGGCATTGTAGAACCTCAGGAAACATGACAGGTGCTCAGAAAGTCAGAGCTGCTTCAAAATGCGGAAATTCACATTTTTGTACAATAGTTTGTAAACGCTATAACTTTTACCCAAACCATTTTTTTTTTTACCCAAACCATTTTTTTTACCCAAGCCATTTTTTTTTTTTACCCCAAATTTTTTTTTTTTTATCAAAGACATGTAGAACAATAAATTTAGAGAAACATTTATGTAGAAATGTGAAATACCACCAAATGAAAGCTCTATTAGTGAGAAGAAAAGGAGGTAAAATTCATTTGGGTGGTAACTTGTATGACCGAGCAATAAACCGTGAAAGTAGTGTAGAGCAGAATTGTAAAAAGTGGTCTGGTCATTAAGGGTGTTTAAGCTAAGGGAGCTGAGGTGGTTAAGAAATTCACATTCTTGCCTATGCTTTGGTTGAACTTGATGGACTTATATATTTTTTCAACCTACAGTATGTAACATCCATGCCAGTGTAAAGGCCCTTTTCCACTGCCAGATTTTGGGCCAGTTATTGGAAACAAGCGTCTATGCTCGTTCCAATAATTGGCCTGTATAATCGAGCAGCCAATGAGCGAGGGAGGGAGGAACAACCGAAGTAGCAATCGTTGCTCCCACTCCCACATTCAAAGGGAGGAACGACTGCAGTAGCACATTCAAAGTTTTCATCGGCCTGAATAATCAGTCTAGCGTAAAGGGGCGCTAATGTGTGAACGTGTGTGTGTTCACCCATCAGTGTTCAGACTGTACAGTGTTATACAACCCATATTCTAAACACATCTCAAGGCGATAAAATCATTTCCTCAGGATCTAATATTTATGCTTCTAAGACACACATCGTATTTACAGGCACATAGTTAATATCTATTTTTTCTAATATTTTATCTATCTATTTACAGTGTATGCATATTCGTTTTAATCTTCACACTTAGATGGTATCGATTTTTCCCTACGGTTTACACTAATTTGGCAAGGTGCATCTGAGTAGCTGTCATATTTGGAAGACCTGTGAGCTATAATTTTATCTGTGAAGGAATGTCTTGATTTACAAGGTATCTGAGATGATGGCGTATCTATAACTCTTCACCAATCAATGAAGCTGCCAGATTGTGAACAGCAATAACCTTCTATAAAAATACCTACCAATGTGATGTAACAGGATTCCTATACTAATTGCTTGATTACAAATGTAATGCAGATAGTAACCATAAATTAACACTTACAGAAATATATCTCACAGATTATTAAACCCTGAGTATGATGTACGGATAGCAGAAAAGTATATTCCGTTCCGACAAAGGGTATGTCTCAGCGCAAACATTGATGGCATTTTTTATTTTTTTTATTTTTACAGATAACTGTTGATTAGTTAATGGACAACCATGCAGCCTCTGGAAAAAGTCAAATGGAAGTGACAGAGACCAACTGTTACAAGCACTTTCTTATTGCACTGCTACTTGGCTCCAGTAAAGCGCAAGAGGTCAAAGCAGATGAATGTGAATGTGCTTGGAACAATTATCTTTACCTGAGTCAAAATTCAAGTGTTAGATTGATAGAAATCTGTTTGGTAGACATCTTTAGGGTACAGTTCCGTGTGGCACATGCCTGAATGGGAGCTGAGTTGCAGTACCGTGTCAAGGCCACTAGAGAGTGTATGGAGCTGTCTGCTTCTAGTTCCACCCCTTGTATAATTTCCAATGTCGGCAGCTGCCCAAATAAGCCGATCAGTGGGGTTTTAGGGTGTCAGAGTCTCATCGATCTGATACTGATGACCTGTCTTGAGGATAGGGCATCAACGTCTAAATCCCAGAAGACCCCTATATATCAGATGATGTACTTAATGAGGTCTGTATGTCTATGACACCACTGATAACTAAAACAAAAGAGCTATGTACATAATTCTAGTTAGCACTGTGCCTCTCTGGCTTAATTCAGGCATTCCCACAGTCCTCACCAGCTTGAGCACCACAACACCTCTTTTGCAGTAAACATGGACGTCTTGCCTTGATGGATCATAATGATAACATCTTCTGACGTGCCACAAAGAAATGCTTAAATATGCACATATAGAAGAGAATTTATCAAGCCCTGCATTCTAAAATTCTGGCTTAAAAAAAAAATCATAAAATAGGGCTTTGTGACTTTTTGGGCATATACACTGAACAAAAATATAAACGCAACACTTTCGGTTTTTCTCCCATTTTCTACATACGCAAAAGACCCATTACTCTCAAATATTGTTCACAAATCTGTCTAAATCTGTTAGTGAGCACTTCTGCTTTGCCGAGATAATCCATCCCACATCACAGGTGTGGCATATTAAGGTGCTGATTAGACAGCATGAATATTGCACAGGTGTGCCTTAGACTTCCCACAATAAAATTCCACTCTGAAATGTGCAGTTTGATCACACAGCACAATGCCACAGATGTTTGCAACATTTGAGGGAGCATGCAATTGGCATGCTGACTGCAGGAATGTCTGCCAGAACTGTTGCCCGTTCAATGAATGTTCATTTCTCTACCATAAGCCGTCTTCAAAGGCGTTTCAGAGAATTTGGCAGTACATCCAACCGGCCTCACAACCGCAGACCACATGTAACCACACCTGCCCAGAACCTCCACATCCAGCATGTTCACCTCCATCATCGTCTGAGTCCAGCCACCCGGACAGCTGCAGCAACAATCGGTTTGCATAACCAAAGAATTTCTGCACAAACTGTCAGAAACCGTCTCAGGGAAGCTTATCTGCATGCTCGTCGTCCTCATCGGGGTCTAGACCTGACTGCAGTTCGACGTCATAACCGACCTGAGTGGGCAAATGCTCACATTCTATGGCGTTGGAGAGGCGTTCTGTTCACGGATGAGTCCCAGTTTTCACTGTTCAGGGCAGATGGAAGACAGAGTGTGTGGTGTCGTGTGGGTGAGAGGTTTTCTGACATCAACATTGTGGATCGAGTGGCCCATGGTGGCAGTGGGGTTATGGTATGGGCAGGCGTATGTTATGGACAAAGAACACAGGTGCATTTTATTGATGGACAAGATCCTGAGGCCCATTGTTGTGCCATTCATCTACGACCATCAACTCATGTTGCAACATGATAATGCACGGCCCCATATTGCAAGGATCTGTACACAATTCCTGGAAGCTGAAAACATCCTAGTTCTTGCATAGCCAGCATACTCACCCATCCACCGCCCCAGAATACCGCTACCCACCACTCAGATAATATGACCACTGATGAAGGTCCACCGTGACCGAAACGTCTGGTCCGAAATATTCTGTTGTTGACGCTTTCATATATACCACGGGCGAATAGATGATGCAGAGATTATGAAATAAACCTCACTTGAATTGCAAAAAATAACCTGAGTGCCTAAATACTTTATTACCAGCATACTCACCCATTGAGCATGCTCCAGTTCCTGCCAATATTCAGCAACTTCGCACAGTTATTGAAAAGGAGTGGAACAACATTCCACAGGCCACAATCAACAACCTGATAAACTCTATGCGACAGAGATGTGTTGCACTGCGTGAGGCAAATTGTGGCCACACCAGATACTGACTGGTTTTCTGACCCCCCCAGTAAGGCAAAACTGTGCACATTTCAGAGTGGCCTTTTATTGTGGGCAGTCTAAGGCACACCCGTGCAATATTCATGCTGTCTAATCAGCACCTTGATATGCCACACCTGTGAGGTGGGATGGATTATCTCGGCAAAGAATAAGTGCTCACTAACACAGATTTAGACAGATTTGTGAACAATATTTGAGTAATGGGTCTTTTGTGTATGTAGAAAATGTTTTAGATCTTTGAGTTCAGCTCATGCAAAATAAAAGCAAAACCGAAAGTGTTGCATTTATATTTTTGTTCAGTGTATGTCAGTAACATAACTAACCTTGCCAGATCCATTGCATTGTTTTGGAGAAAAATGACTTTTAATACATATGTAAATTATCTATTAAGTGCACTATAGGTGGGCCCAAGCCACCCTGTGCACCCTTGCTTCCTCTCCAGTCCCTCCCTCTCCTTCTTGACAGGGATAGGTTTGGGGGCTGTTAATTATGCAACCTATCACTAAGTGAAAGGTATTAATATATTCAGCTCAGCTAGCCCTACAATTTATTGTGGTTGGTTTAATGGTGAATTTCTTGGTGAAATACTCCCTTTAATTGATTTAACTATTGAGCTACAGCTGTGGTCCAAAGCAGAAAACTGACTTGTATGCACTCTTGTATCTGCATCAATCAAAAGTGCCAAGTCTAGGCTGTCCAACCCATTACAAATGATGACCTATTCTCAGAATAGGCCATTCCTATCTATCCACACCCCAGCTGATCAACTGTTCAGCAATAGCTCCACAGTAACCAGCTTTGCACAGTGGACAGAGCCGTGAAGTTCCAGCACTGGAGCTACTTCAGAACAGCTGATCAGTGGGGTTGCAAGTGCCGCCATTCTCCTCTTCCTGTAATTCGGAGAGTGATGCCCTACCCTTCACTTCTAAAGGGTTGACAACCCCTTTAAAGATGCACCACATTTATCAATCATGCAACATCTGATAAAGTATAATGCATTTCTGTACTTCTCACCTTTTATGCAAATTAACATAAAAGAGTCATATCTTACTTGTGTGACCAGGAAAGAGTCATATTTTCAAGCTCTGACTCATCTCAGGTTAATTTGCATATGTATCAAATCGTTTTTTTTACACAATAAAAGCACACAGAGCTATGAGGACTGGGTATTGCAGACGTGCTAGCGACCATCTAGCAACCCATGTCCTCAGCTCTATACCCCAAATCCAGGTCACAGGTTCCCTTTAAGGACCAAGCTCATTTTCACCTTAAGGACCAGGCCATTTTTTGCAAATCTGACCAGTGTCACTTTATGGGTGAATAACTTTAAAATGCTTTTACTTATCCAGGCCATTCAGAGATTTTTTTTAAATCACATATTGTACTTCATGACACTGGTAAAATGGAGTAAAAAAATAATAATTTTTATTTATAAAAAAAATACCAAATTTATCAAAAATTGGGAAAAATTAGCAAATCTCCAAGTTTCAATTTCTCTACTTCTATAATACATAGTAATACCTCCAAAAATAGTTATTCATTTACATTATCCATATTAATACTTCATGTTTGGATCATTTTGGGAATGCCATTTTATTTTTTGGGGACGTTACAAGGCTTAGAAGTTTAGAAACAAATCTTGAAAATTTTCACTTTTTAAAGGACCAGTTCAGGTCTGAAGTCACTTTGTGAGGCTTACATAATAGAAACCACCCAAAAATGACCCTATTTTGGAAACTACACCCTCAAGGTATTAAAAACTGATTTTACAAACGTTGTTAATCCTTTAGGTGTTCCACAAGAATTAATGGAAAATGGAGATGAAATTTCAGAATTTAACTTTTTGGGCAAATTTTCCTTTTTAATAATTTCTTTCCTGCTAAGGGCTCTTTCACACTTGCGTTCTTTTCTTCCGGCATAGAGTTCCGTCGTCGGGGCTCTATGTCGGAAGAATCCTGATCAGTTTTATCCTAATGCATTCTGAATGGAGTGAAATCCGTTCAGGATGCATCAGGATGTCTTCAGTTCCGGAACGGAACATTTTTTGGCCAGAGAAAATACTGCAGCATGCTGCGCTTTTTGCTCCGGCCAAAAATCTTGAAGACTTGCCGCAAGGCCGGATCCGGAATTAATGCCCATTGAAAGGCATTAATCCGGATCCGGCCTTAAGCTAAACGTCGTTTCGGCACATTGCCGGATTCAACATTTAGCTTTTTCTGAATGGTTACCATGGCTGCCGGGATGGTAAAGTGTAGTGGGGAGCGGGGGAGCAGTATACTTACCGTCCGTGCGGCTCCCGGGGCGCTCCAGAGTGACGTCCTGGCAGCCATGGTAAAGTGTAGTGGGGAGCGGGGGAGCAGCATACTTACCGTCCATGCGGCTCCCGGGGCGCTCCAGAGTGACGTCAGGGCGCCCCAAGCGCATGGATCACGTGATCACGTGATCGCATGGCACGTCATCCATGCACATGGGGCGCTCTGACGTCATTCTGGAGCGCCCCGGGAGCCGCACGGACTGTAAGTATACCGCTCCCCCGCTCCCCGCTCCTACTATGGCAACCAGGACTTTAATAGCGTCCTGGGTGCCATAGTAACACTGAAAGCATTTTGAAGACGGATCCGTCTTCAAATGCTTTCAGTACACTTGCGTTTTTCCGGATCCGGCATGTAATTCCGGCAAGTGGAGTACACGCCGGATCCGGACAACGCAAGTGTGAAAGAGGCCTAACAAATCAAAGATTAACAGCCAAACTAAACTCAATATTTATTACCCTGATTCTGTAGTTTACAGAAACACCCCATATGTGGTTGTAAACTGCTGTACGGGCACACGACAGGGCACAAAAGGAAAGGAACACCATATGGTTTTTGGAAGGCAGATTTCACTGGGATAATTTTAACTTGCCATGTCGCATTTGAAGACCCCTTATGCACCCCTAAAGTAGAAACTCCAAAAAAGTGACCCCATTTTGGTTATTTGTTTCAGTTTCATATAATAAAACATTTTTGAAAAAAACATTTTTTTTTTGTGTCTCCATATTGTGAAAGCCATAGTTTTTTTATTGGTATGAGATGAAGGTTTGATTGGTACTATTTTAGGGTGCATATGACTTTTTGATCGCTTGGTATTGCACTTTTTGTGATGTAAGGTGACAAAAAAAAAAAGGCTTTTTTGACACAGTTAAAAAAAAAATAATATGGTGTCTATCGGACGGGGTGGATCATGTGATATATTTATAGAGCCGGCCTTTACGGACGCGGCAATATCTAATATGTGTGTTTTTTCTTTTTTTCTATTTTTTTAAATTATAAAATTAGGGGAAAGGGGCGTTTTTTCTTTTTTTAACTTGAATTTTTTTTATTGAAAACACTTTTTTTTTTTTTACTTTTTTTAAAACTTTATTTCTGTCCTACTCTGGGACTTCAACTTTTGGGGGTCTGATCCCCTCTGCAATGCATTACAATACATCTGTATTGTAATGCATTGCCTGTTAGTGTATGACACTGAGTCATACACTAACAGGTTGCCAGCCTGAGGCTGGATCTCTTCGGCTCCCGTAGAACGCAGGTCCCGATTCTGTGCAAGGCATTGGGCAGCCTCTGCACCGCATTGGGCTGCCTTCTCGCCCATCGGGTGACTCGATGGGCTCCCTCAACCACAAACCCCTTCTATGCCGCGGTCCGCGCTGACCGCGGCATAGAAGCGGTTAATCCATAGCGATCGCCGATACGGGGGGTCACAGGACCCCCCCTCGGCATTGTCACAGGGTGCCTGCTGAATTATTTCAGCAGGCACCCCGTTCCAATCACTGCCCGACACGCGGCGGTGATCGGAAATACACAGGGCGTACTTGTATGTACGGTACGCCCTGTGTCCACAAGAGGTTAAAGGATATGTGTTAGCAGATTTGTACCTATGAAACTGGCTGACCTGTTACATATGCTCTTGTCAGCTGAAGCCATCTGTGTTTGTCACATGTTCACATGTGTTCACATTGCTGAGAAAAATGATGTCTTAATATATGCAAATGAGCCTCTAGGAGCAACGGAGGTGTTGTGGCATTTTTTGCAAACACTGCGCCCTCTGCACTTTGACAGGGTCAGGCAGTGAAAACATCCTCATGCCTGGCTCTGTCAATCAAAGTGCAGAGGGTGCGGCAGTTGAAGAGGGAGCAGAGCCTCTAGGAGTAACGGCAATGTCCCCATTGCTCCTAGAGGCTCATTTGCATATATTAAAATATACTTTTTCTCAGTAATGCAGTCACATATGAATATGGGACCAACACAGATGTCTTCAGCTGCCAAGCCCACATGTAACAGGTCAGCCAGTTTTATTGGTACATGTGGCAAAAATAACCTCGCCACTGGGTTTTGGAGGGGCCTGTTTGCCAGCCTCTTGCCTCAGGATTATGGCCTATATACTAGCCTTGAAGGGGAAGACAGACCGGCCACACAGCCAAAATCTGTGGAACTGTTTTGGGCAGGAAAGCCATGCTTGCGGTCAGCCAAATGTGACTTCCATGGAATTCGGGAACCCCTGCTCGGATCTGGGTGATTTTTGGATATGTTCTTCACCCAGATCCGAACTATCAATTGATGTATAAATTATGACGATATGTTGGGTTTTGAGGTGTTTTCTGTGTTTTGGGGTAAAATTAAAAGTTTTCTGTCTGTGAGTGATTAAGTTAACCCATTATGTTTGGTAATTGCATCACAGGCAGAGCCCATTGTGCTTTGGTAATTGTATTTTATTGATTGCGTCAAAGACAATGCCTATTCTGTTATTGAGTGCGTCAGAGGCAATGCCATTGTGTTTTTTAATTGCATCACAGACAATGCCATTGTGTTTGTTGAATGTATAGTTTTTGTGTTTAAACTGTAAAGATAGGCTGCTATGTTATGTCCTCAGTTCCCAACCAGGTCCACGGGGATGGTACCCTTGTTGGAAAATGTGTATATAAGTCAATGCTTGTGTGTTCAATAAAGAGACCTGCTTTACCCCTTCATGAAGTTTTGGCTCATGTTTGGGGGATGGGATAACTACACTCTTTGGGATTGCTATATCACAATACTCCCTTGAGTATAAGCTCTTGTAAGAGCTTGTTCATGGTTCCTGCTCTCTGGATTTAGGAGAGGTTCACCCAGTGGAAGCTGAAACCCGTTCATGGGTCCAGCGTGGGTGGAGGACGGTGAGACCCCAACCAAGCTGCGGTGGTTCATGGGGTCTGTGGTGGTTATGGTGTCAAGTTTAGTGCTTGGAGCCCTCGGGAAGCACTAGGAGCATCCATCAATGGAGGTACCCAGTCTGGGTGCTAGGAGATCCGTTACAGTGGTGGCAGCAGTGGGATGGCGTCCTAGTGTGAGAAGCAGCTCGGAGACACAGTTCGTGGAGTATATTGAGGGCAACGCTAGTATCTGTACAGCGCCCCTGGCTACAGCAGGATGGAATCGGCTAGTCTTCAGACAGCGTTCCACTACGAGGAGGATGACCCGGACTGGAGGGATGCAGTCCGGAAAGGAGTCTGGCACGAGGCTCTGGAGGAGGTACAGCGTCGGCAGGGCGAGAGTCTCCTCAGTGAGGAGCAGCAGTTGCGGATGCGAGTGGCCCTGCGAATGCCCCTTCTGGGAGAGCAGCCCCTGGATGAGTGTGTGACAGAACTCGAGAGCCTGGTATGGAAGGAGCTTAGGCTAGATGACGCCTACCAGGCACTCTGGTGGTATGTGATTCGGCACTCCCCCTGGATGGCTAAGCATGACAGATCCAAGGGTGAGGATTATGATAGCCCTGGCCTGTTGTTTGAGTCCTTCGCAGAACCGGAGTTCGGAGATGCTGGAGAGTCCCGGTTCTGGGATATCTATGACTACAGGGAGGCTATGCATGATTGGGCTACAGCGAGAGAGGCGAGACAAGACCTGGCATCTCTAGTGACAATGGAGTGGGAGCTGGAGCAGGATTACCAATACTTCTTCAGCTCGATTCGGCCCCAATATACACTGCCAAAGAGCTGGGTGGCAGTCCCAAACCTACAACCCTACAGCTGGGAAGACCCGACTGAAGTATCCCCTGCTTCAGTACCAGCTACGGAGGTTTGGGACCTCATAGACTGGTCCTGGGGGGAAACCCATATGGAAGGTGGAGATAGGACTGAAATCTCTCCACCGGCCCTACAGGGATGCTGGGCGGTCGGCCCAGATCCCCAATGGCAGCCGGATTTTCAGGGAGTAGGGACAGTTGGTCCTGCTCCCCAGCGGCAGAATGTTTTGCAGGGAGAGAAGAGCATCGTCTCCCATTCCCCAGTGGCAGTGTACCTTGAAGGGAGAGGAGACAACCGGTCTCTCTCCCCAACATCGATGGTGCAGGTGGGACCGCAGTCTCTGCACCAGGCCTACCGGGATGCTGGACAGCCGGTACAGATCCCCCACCAACCCCGCAGGAATGCCAGGAGGAGGCGGTAAGCGATCCCTCCTCTCCACAGCTGATCCGCAACAAGGTCCTGGGGGTAGGATTCCCTGACCCCATCCCAGCGGAAGAGCTGGCATCTGGGCAGAGCGCAGTTTGCCTCTGCCCTTCCCTATCCTTTTATCCAGAGACTGACTCCCCACAGGCTACCCCAGAGGAAGAAGAGCTGGCATCTGGGCAGAGCGCAGTTGGCCTCTGCCCTCCCATATCCTCTTGTCCAGAGCCTGACTCCCCACAGACTAGCCTAGCTAATGCGCTGGCACCAGGGCAGAGTACCGCTGATCCCTGCCTACAAAGCAACCTCCACTCCAAGCCAGGGAGCAACACAGAGACCGGGAGTACCAGTTACCAACATAACCTTGGTGGACTCACTGGACAGAGACAGGCTACCAAATTTAACAGGTCCAGTATTTGATTGTGGGTAGGCAGCTAGACTAACTCAGGTACCGACCGGCGTGAGGTCAGGTATCTGCTTAGTCTTCCCTGCGAGGGGCAGATGTATGGCAAAACTAACCACGCCACTGAGTTTTGGAGGTGCCTGTTTGCCAGCCTCTTGCCTCAGGATTATGGCCCATATACTAACTTTGAAGGAGAAGACAGACCGGCCGCACAGCCTAAATCTGCGGAACTGGTTTGGGCAGGAAAGCCATGCTTGCGGTCAGCCAAATGTGACTTCCATGGAATTCGGGAACCCCTGCTCGGATCTGGGTGATTTTTGCATATGTTGTTCACCCAGATCAAAGCTATCCATGGATGTATAAATTATGGGAATATGTGGGGTTTTGAGGTGTATTCTGTGTTTTGGGGAAAAATGTGTGTTTTCTGCCTGTGATAAGTTAGGCCATTATGTTTGGTAATTGTATCACAGGCAGAGCCCATTGTGTTTTGGTAATTGTATTTCGTTGATTGCGTCAAAGACAATGCCTATTCTGTTATTGAGTGCGTCACAGGCAATGCCATTGTGTTTGTTAATTGCGTCACAGACAATGCCATTGTGTTTGTTGAATGTATAGTTTTTGTGTTTAAACTGTAAGGATTGGCCCACGGTCCACGGGGGTGGTACCCTTGTTGGCACAGTTGATCCTATAAGCAACAGTGTGTTTTGTGTTTGATTAGTATGGTTTTGCCATATAAAGAGACCTGCTTTACCCCTTCATGAAGGTTTGGCTCATGTTCGGGGGATGGGATAACTACACTCTTGGGGATTGCTATATCACAATACTCCCCTGAGTATAAGCTCTTGTAAGAGCTTGTTGATGGTTCCTGCTCTCTGGATTTAGGAGAGGTTCACCCACTGGAAGCTGAAGCCCGGTCTTGGGTCCAGCGTGTGTGGAGGATGGTGAGACCCCAACCAAGCTGTGGTGGTTCGTGGGGTCTGTGGTAGTTATGGTGTCAAGTTGAGTGTTTGGAGCCCTCGGGAAGCACTAGGAGCATCCATCAATGAAGATACCCAGTCGGGGTGCCAGGAGATCCGTTACAATACAAATCTGCTGACAGGTGCCCTTTAAGGAATTGTCTTATTTAGAAACTTTGGTTCAATTTAAATTATTTTAAACAGTCCTTCCTTGATTATTCACATGGTTTCATATTTCCTCTACTCTCCTTTGCACTGCAGTATCATACTGCAAATGAAGCAGCGGGGCTTAATACGGTGAATCATGACTATGGGCAGTTTTTGTCACCATCCTTCTAAATATCAATATGACCTAATAAATGGCCGTAATGTCTATGGCTCCCCTGTCTGCTGCTGCATCCTACTCCACTGACATTAATGAGTGATTAACGATTAGTTAAGTGTAGGGATCCCAGCATATCCATGTAAGTTACTGACATTCTCAATGTTGGTCTGCACGATAAATCTATTATATGAAACTATTTGTATCCAAATGAATGTAATAATGTGAAAGATTTATGGTTTGCAAGAAAATTAGACTCGGGACATTTTTGAGATCTAATTAGATTGTGTGCTTGACGGCTGACATGATTCCCACCTCATCACTTAAATGAGAGATATTCACACACAAAGCTGTCCTGGCATTGTTAAAAAAAATCACATCATTTTGATGTGATGTCCTTTGCTGGCCCCTTCTTCTAACATTTCAAAGTGTCTACAGCTTGACTTGCTGTCAGTGAAATGAAACATTCTAGTCTACGTTGGTTGGCTGAAGAGACATAGCTGGAAAATGCATTACAAGAGAAAGCTATTTTATGCTGCGTTCACATCTGCGTTATGAAATCCAGCAGGATGTTTCAGCAGAGGAGCAGCCTGCCGGAGTTCACTGTATCGGCATAGCCAGATAATGCTGGAAAACGCCGGACCCCCATTGACTACACAGGTATCCAACAGGGATCCCGTCGCTTTCCAGCATAATACCGTCTTACAGACTTCATAGCGTTGATGTGAACATAGTCTAAAAGCTGGTGCGATGTAATTTTTAAAAAAAAATTCGGTTCCTTTTTTGCTAGCATTTCAGTCAACAAACTCCAGTTCATTGTTGCATGGAAGTCTATGGGATATATTAAACACAGGACAAACAAGCAATCTTGTAGTGGTGTTTTTTCACCACTGCAGTGCTTTTTTTTTTTTGTCAATAGCATCTTTTTAAATTGCAGCATGCTCCTGTTCTGGTGTTTTTCTTCCATAAACTATTTTGTAGCTTTAAAAAAAAGTGCAATGTGCATAGGGTTTTTTTAATGGCATTTTTGCATAGCATTGTTTGTGCACTGTATTTTCTCCATACTGCTCTACAGAGGAAGTGATATTACAGGGGGTACATACTTTCATATAAAAAAAATGCACAATATACAAAAACATCACTATGCTCATTAGTAAAGCACACCTTGGGGATCATTTTAATAATGATTGGCATTTCACACCAGAACATAAATCTACTCCAGACAATAGCTGGAACAGTTTCTAGTGTAAAGTGTGTTCGTTTTCTGGAGCACACGTTGAAAAATGCCCAAAAAAATGTGTATGCCAAAAAACTAATAATGCGTTAGTGTATGACCCCTATATGGCCAAATGTCTAAAAAAAACACTACAAAAATGCTGAGCAAGTCAGGTGTTTTTTAGGAAAAAAAAGAACACAACAAAAAGATTTTATTTTGTGGTTTTCTTCGGGCCATAAAAAGTATTTAGTTTTTGTAGTTTTTTTTTTTAAGGTGTTTTTGGTCATATAATATGTTTTACCGCTGACGGTTTTCCATGGTGTTTTTTGCATGCCTTTGTCACTTCCTATGTAGTACAGTATGGGTATATACATTGGTAAAAAAAGACATGCAAAATATTCCAGTAAAATAATCAGCAACACAAGTTGCACATGTATGTAGGGCAAAAAACAAACAAAGCCAAACATTTACAGGGTGATATAACTGTATGGCAAAGTGAATCCATGGACACAAACACAGTGACAACCAGCCTTCTGTTGCAACAGCTGAGATCAGAGATGATGTTGATTTCTAGAAGCAACAGTCAATAGTTACTGCTAAATCTAAGGCCTCTTTCACACGGGTGTGAGTTTTTTTGCCCGGATAAGAGCCGGGTGCGTTGCGGGAAAATGCGCGATTTTTTCTGCGCAAGTGCAAAACATTGTCATGCGTTGCACTCGCGTGAGAAAAATCGCGCATGTTTGGTACCCAAACCCGAACTTCTTCATAGAAGTTCGGGCTTGGGATTGATGTTCTGAAGATTGTATTATTTTCCCTTATAACATGGTTATAAGGGAAAATAATAGCATTCTGAATACAGAATGCATAGTAAACCAGCGCTAGAGGGGTTAAAAAAAAATAAAAAAAAATTTAACTCACCTTAGTCCACTTGCTCGCGAAGCTGGCATCTCCTTGTGTCTCCGCTGCTGATGAACAGGACCTGGGGTGAGCTGCTCCATTAAATACAGGTTAAGGACCTTCGATGACGTCACTCCGGTCATCACATGGTACGTCACATGATCTTTTACCATGGTGATTCACCATGGTAAAAGATCATGTGATGACCGGAGTGACGTCATCGAAGGTCCTTAAGCTCTATTTAATGGAGTAGCTCACCCCAGGTCCTGTTCATCAGCAGCGGAGACACAAGGAGATGCCAGCTTCGCGAGCAAGTGGACTAAGGTGAGTTAAATTTTTTTTATTTTTTTTTAACCCCTCTAGCGCTGGTTTACTATGCATTCTGTATTCAGAATGCTATTATTTTCCCTTATAACCATGTTATAAGGGAAAATAATAATGATCGGGTCTCCATCCCGATGGTCTCCTAGCAACCATGCGTGCAAATCGCACGGCATCCGTACTTGCTTGCGGATGCCATCCGATTTTCACACACCCCATTCACTTCTATGGGGCCTGCGTCACGTCAAAATCGGAAAATATAGAGCATGCTGCGATTTCAACTGAACGCACAAGTGATGCGTTAAAAACATCGCTCATGTGCACAGCCCCATAGAAATGAATGGGTCAGGATTTAGTGCGGGTGCCATACGTTCGCCGCACGGATCGCACCCGCACGGAAAACTCGCCTGTGTGAAAGGGGCCTAAGAAGGGAGGGAAATCCCTTAATCATCACATCATTGACTCCAACCACGATTGCAAGGACAATAGATAAATATGGCAGACAGACTGCCATGTGTAGTTCCCTATTAGACCACAGTATAGATTAACAGGGGCCAATTTTATTTTCACTTACAGTCCCTAATGCATTACAATACACAGTGACAAGTTAGGTGACAAAAATTTATTATTAATAAATGCATATTAAACAGATAAAGAATAAACACATTTCAGCATAAAAAATGCATTATTTGAATTAAAGTGATCCAACATAAAAAGCAGATACATACACTCATTGACCAAAAAAAAAAAAACACCACACCAAGAGGAGTTGTTGGAATCGAATAAACTTTCTACAGTGCCTTGAAAAAGTATTCATACCTCTTGAATACTTTGCAGTTGTGCCATACTCCCATTTTCAGATATTGGATTGAACAGTGCTCCGTAAGTTGTTCATAACTTGCAATATTTTTTATAACCTAAACCTGCTTTACATTTCTCCACAAATTTATCTTTGACCTGTCTGGTGTGTTCCTTGGTTTTCATAATGCTGTTTGATCGCTAATGTTCTCTAACAAACCTCTGAGGCCTTCACAGAACAGCTAATTACTAATTAGGTGACTTCTGAAGGAAATTGGTCACACTGGAATTTATTTATGGGGTTTAGAGTACAGGGGGATGAATATAAACTTCCAGATTTTTATTTATTAAATATTTAGAAAACCATGTATCATTTTCTTTTCACTTCACACATACTTGGCTGCTTTGTGTTGGTCTATCAGATATCCCAATAAAATACATTTAAGTTTGTGGATGTAACGTAAAAAAAATGTGGAAAAGTTCAAGGAGCATGAATACTTTTTCAAGGCACAGTTTTTGTGAATGTAATGAGGATATAAGTAAGTAATTACAATATTAAATGATGAGGATAAGGGAAAAGGTTATTGGAAAAAACGGTATAATTTAAAGGAGGCACTAGTACCCTGTTGGGCCACCTCTAGTCTGTATACAAGATGAGATATGTATGGGCATGGAAGCATACAGGTTCTCTATGGTATCCTGCAGCACAGTTGCCCACAGATAGCTGGAGCTGTAGATCCTGCACACTCGTAGTTTGCTGAAGCTGACATCTATGCTGGTCCTATAAATGCTCAGAAATAAATCTGGTGGTGGGCAGGCCAAGGGAGTGTTGCAATCTGGTGGAGACATGCCTGGTAAACCCTGTGTGTAGGTGAGCATTATCCTGCTTAAAAATGCCAGGTGGAAGCCCTGCCATAAGAGACAACACGTGGCCGCAGGATGTCTTGAGCGGTTAGTGTCCCTTGTATCACTACTAGGAGTGACCTATTGTCGTATGTGATGGTTCCCCAGATTATCACACCAGCAGTTGAGACAGTGTGTGATTTCACAGCAAAGGCAGGGTTGAAGCATTAACTATAAGGCTGGTTTCACACGGGCGATGCGGGAAAAGGTGCGGGTGTGTTGCGGGAACATGCGCGATTTTTCCGCGCGAGTGCAAAACATTGTAATGCGTTTTGCACGCGCGTGAGAAAAATAGGCATGTTTGGTACCCAAACCCGAACTTCTTCACAGAAGTTCAGGTTTGGGATCGGGGTTCTGTAGATTGTATTATTTTCCCTTATAACATGGTTATAATGGAAAATAATAGCATTCTGAATACAGAATGCATAGTACAATAGGGCTGGAGGGGTTAAAAAAATAAATAAATTTAACTCACCTTAATCCACTTGCTCGCGTAGCCGGCATCTCTCCTGTCTCTTTCTTTGCTGATTGCAGTCAAAGAACCTGTGGTGACGTCACTCCAGTCATCACATGGTCCATCACATGATCTTTTACCATGGTGATGGATCATGTGATGACCGGAGTGAAGTCACCACAGGTTCTTTGACTGCAATCAGCAAAGAAAGAGACAGGAGAGATGCCGGCTGCGCGAGCAAGTGGATTAAGGTGAGTTAAAACATTTTTTATTTTTTTTTAACCCCTCCAGCGCTATTTTACTATGCATTCTGTATTCAGAATGCTATTATTTTTACTTATAACCATGTTATAAGGGAAAATAATAAAATGATCGGGTCTCCATCCCGATCGTCTCCTAGCAACTGTGCGTGAAAATCGCACCGCATCCGCACTTGCTTGCGGATGCTTGCGATTTTCACGCAGCCCCATTAACTTCTATGGGGCCTGCGTTGCGTGGATTATCACACCGCAACGCACAATATAGAACATGCTGCGATTTTCACGCAAAGCATAAGTGATGCGTGAAAATCACAGCTCGTGTGCACAGACCCATAGAAATGAATGGGTCCAGATTCAGTGCGGGTGCAATGCGTTCACATCATGCATTGCACCCGTGCGGAATACTCGCCAGTATGAAAGGGACCTAAGGCCTCCAACTATCATTGGATCCCAAACAGAACTTGGATTTTTTGCTAATGGTGATGGATGTTATGTCTTCAGTCCATGTTTCTCATTCACAACACCACTACAAATAAAGTCAGTGATGACTGGCTATGAATGGCAGAACACGTCATTTTTGCAGTGACACCAAATTTCCCTCTGCTAAGTACCTGGAAATGGTGCGGGCAGAGACAGAGGTATGTAATAAAGGTGCTACCTGTCTCTGGATGGAGGTTGGACGGCAAAAATATAGGCGTTGCTTGTGCTTGTCATCAGATCATACTATGCTTTCAACTGGTGGTCTGTCTGGGCTATCTGGAGCCTCTTTGCATGTGTGCGCAACCTCGCATAACCACTGCTTCCAACACCTTCTAACAGCTGGTTCCGAACAGCTTAAATGGCGGGCAATTTAAGCTGTATATGGCGGACAATTTATCAAAATGACAAAATGGCTTCTCTCAGTCTAATGGTTTGCCTCTTCTCAAAGTCTGTCAACTGGGCAAAATGTCTTCGAGTCGTGAGTCGTAGAGGCATGTCTAGCAGTCAATGATCTCTCACCAAGAGGTACATTACCCAAAATCAGCCTCTGAGAGCCTTTTTATAGGGCAGCAAGAGAAGACTGCACGCCAGACTACTGCAACATCTAAACCAAGTCTGAGAGTCCCGATAACCCTGTCCACATTGTATAATCAGAACTCTAAGGCCCCTTTCACACGGGCGAGATTTCCGCGCGGGTGCAATGCGCATTGCACCCGCACTGAATCTGGACCCATTCATTTCTATGGGGCTGTACAAATGAGCAGTGATTTTCACGCATCACTTGTGCGTTGCGTGAAAATCGCAGAATGCTCTATATTCCACGCAACGCAGGCCCTATAGAAGTGAATGGGGCTGCGTGAAAATCACAAGCATCCGCAAGCAAGTGCGGATGTGGTGCGATTTTCACGCACGGTTGCTAGAAGACGATCGGAATGGAGACCCGATCATTATTTTTTTCCCTTATAACATGGTTATAAGGGAAAATAATAGCATTCTGAATACAGAATGCATAGTACAATAGCGCTGGAGGTGTTAAAAAAAAATATAAATAATTTAACTCACCTTAATCCACTTGCTCGCACAGCCCCTGTCTTCTTCTGTGCTGTGTTCAAGAAAAGGACCTGTGGTGACGTCACTCCGGTCATCACATGATCCATGGTAAAAGATCATGTGAAGGACCATGTGATGACTGGAGTGACGTCACCACAGGTCCTTTTCCTGCACACAGCAAAGAAGAAGACAGAAGAGATGCCGGGCTGCGCGAGCAAGTGGATGAAGGTGAGTTAAAAAAAAATAAAAAATTTTAACCCCTCCAGCGCTATTGCACTATGCATTCTGTATTCAGAATGCTATTATTTTCCCTTATAACCATGTTATAAGGAAAAAAAATACAATCTACACAACCCCGATCCCAAGCCCGAACTTCTGTAAAGAAGTTCGGGTTTGGGTACCAAACATGCTGATTTTTCTCACGCGCGTGCAAAACGCATTACAATGTTTTGCACTCGCGCTGAAAAATTGTGCATGTTCCCACAACGCACCCGCACCTTTTCCCGCATCGCCCGTGTGAAAGAGGCCTAACAGTATCTCCTAGGAGTCTAGTCACATAAACATACTGCATATTCCAGAGCTCAGCTTCTTTCACTCACCTGACAGGTTCACTTTAAACAATGAAATCTCCGTACCTCAAAATGGTGCTATTAAACACCATAACGGTTCCCACAATAAAGGGCCACATAAGAGTATGTCTGTAAATGAAAAAATAAAAAATATGGCTACGGTAAGGGTTACAGTAGGGGCAATGGGGCCCCTAAAACATCATCTGCATGTAAGCAAATTAATTGTCATAATTCCAGGTACAAAACAGTCTTGCTCTGATAAATCGTGTGGAGCATATGAATTGCATGAAAGTTGAGGAGGTTTGTATATGCGGTGGGTACTATTTCTGGGTGCTGACTGTTCAAACAGATGTTATATAGTGTAAAACCTGTACATGGTCCTCTGTGCAGTTCATAAGAAGCAGAGCGGTGACAGGAAAAAAAATAATCTACACCTACAAGAACCCACCAGTAGACCGGACAAGGATACTTTTATGGCAGGGAATAACAATACAACTGAAATATACACATGTAACTAATTCTCTGACACTCGGCGAAGAAGAAAAAAATTGTAGCTTTGCAATTTACACAACTACGTCACATAAATTTTCTCCAAAAATGATGGAACCTTGGCCGTTTTACCACTACAATGTCTGAATTTACAGTGGTGCTGACAGCCCTGGTTGTCATCTGGCAAGATATAAACCGCACTCCATAAAAAGTGCATAGAAATTGCATCAATAAAATGGAATTATAATGTTATATATATATTCTTTGCTAGGTTTTAACCTGAACGGTTAATTAGTGCAATAAAATGTATACCTCCTTCCAGGAATACCATCTAAAAAATAAAAAGATAAAAAGAAGCCAACATGGACAGAATAATGAATTAGGATTTCTTTCCAATTTATTTCAAACAGTTATAAGCCTCATCATTAATGCAAAGAACAATGGAACAATAAATCCAAGCAGAGTAGTGGCCTCATCCAGTAACGTTTATTTACCATTTATGACTTATGCGTTGCATTATCTCTTCTTGCTATCCTATTGGCAACAATACAAATATGGTTTAAATTAAAGTCTAATTTTCTTTCTATATTGATCATAATCTTAAACTTATACCATGCCAGGATTTTTTTTCTCTCTTTAGATGGAAAAGGTCAGCACACTTCCCATGATTATTGCCAATCAAGTCTTTTACATCATGAGAAAGGCCAGGTCCCTGGGAAGAGATGCACCAGGATGAAACTAAAGGAAGAAGACAAGCCAAATGGTTTGCTGTGAAACCTTGGGTCATGGCATTCACGTGTCGTGGAACACTTCATGACAATGGTATTCATTTTTTTTTTTTTTTACTGTAAATTTTTATTAGCCGATTTTCAGTAATACAGAAAGGAAAAAAGGAGAACCTGAAATTGGTACAATACCTTTCGTACATAAACATTATGTAAATCAACAGGATTTGAAGAATCACAAGTAAAATGTGGGACTCCAAGAGATATCACAGTAGACTTACAAAGTGATAGATATCTGACAGGACACAAAGGGAAAGAAGCGGGTATGGCAGAGGGGGAGGGAGGCTTTAGGGGGATGCCAAGTACATATCCCAGGGTAACCAGATCTTATGTAATCTTTCAACAGTGTTGTTAAGGGATGCCGTTAGGCCATCCATGGACTAAAACTCCCGGACCCTGGCCAGAAGCATGGTCTTAGTGGGGGAGGAAGTTTGTTTCCAAGATTTGGCAATTAAGGTTTTGGCAGCGGTGCATAGCGAGAGGAATAGTCTGGAGGAATGTTTGTCCAGCCTTGGGGGTGGGAGGTTAAGTAAGTACACCTTTGGGTCTAGGTGTATTTGAATACCAAAGAGGGAGCGAGCCACTTCGCTCACTTCTACCCTAAACGGAGTGATGCAGGGGCACGTCCAGAACACATGGTATAAGGAGCCCACATCGTTCAGGCATCGCCAGCAGGTTTATGGAGTGTAGGAGTGCAGGGGTATGATACCAATGCATTAGCAGCTTATACTGCGTCTCCTTATACGTGGTGCAGATGGATGATTGAGCCGCTCTATTCCATATGATCTGCCAGGCTTCCCAAGAAAGAGGTGATCCATGGACAGTAGTGTTGAGCGGCATGTCCCATATTCGAATTCGCGAAATTTCGCGAATATTCGAAAGAATATTCGTAAAATATTCGCGAATATTCGAATTCGTTATTATTTCGCATATGCGATAATTCGAATTTTCGCATCGCATAATACATATTATGAGATGCAAAATTCGCATGTGCGCTAATGAAATCGCCTTACGAAGATTCGCAACTCAATTCAATCACTAATGTAAGAATGTAAAGCCCTTTGCCTCTGTTCTGGGACAAGTGTAGATATTCGCCTGTGCGCTAATAAAATCGCCTTACAAAGATTCGCGCCTCAATCACTTTCTAGGCAATGTGAGTAAGATCTGAGCTTTTGGACTTTTGTGAATCAATCGAGATACAGTGGGGGGTGATGACAGTAGTTGACAGAGTACAGATCAATGTAATCTGTAAGGTGGAAACTAAAATAAAAAATACGAATATTCGTAAATCGAATTTTACGAAGTTCGAAGTATTCGCGAATATGGTGCTATACTATATGAATGCACAGGCCTTTGCCTCTCTGTTCTGGGGACAAGTGTAGATATTCGCATGTGCGCTAATAAAATCGCCTTACGAAGATTCGCAACTCAATTCAATCACTAATGTATGAATGCAAAGCCCTTTGCCTCTGTTCTGGGACAAGTGCCGATATTCGCCTGTGCGCTAATAAAATCGCCTTACAAAGATTCGCGCCTCAATCACTTTCTAGGCAATGTGAGTAAGATCTGAGCTTTTGGACTTTTGTGAATCAATCGAGATACAGTGGGGGGTGATGACAGTAGTTGACAGAGTACAGATCAATGTAATCTGTAAGGTGGAAACTAAAATAAAAAATACGAATATTCGTAAATCGAATTTTACGAAGTTCTACGTATTCGCGAATATGGTGCTATACTATATGAATGCACAGGCCTTTGCCTCTCTGTTCTGGGGACAAGTGTAGATATTCGCATGGGCGTTAATAAAATCGCCTCACGAAGATTCGCAACTCAATTCAATCACTAATGTAAGAATGCAAAGCCCTTTGCCTCTGTTCTGGGACAAGTGTAGATATTCGCATGTGCGCTAATAAAATCGCCTTACGAATATTCGCGCCTCAATCACTTTCTAGGCAATGTGAGTAAGATCTGAGCTTTTGGACTTTTGGGAATCAATCGAGATACAGTGGGGGGTGATGACAGTAGTTGACAGAGTACAGATCAATGTCATCTGTAAGGTGGAAAGTAAAATAAAAAATACGAATATTCGTAAATCGAATTTTACGAAGTTCTACGTATTCGCGAATATGGTGCTATACTATATGAATGCACAGGCCTTTGCCTCTCTGTTCTGGGGACAAGTGTAGATATTCGCATTTGCGTTAATAAAATCGCCTCACGAAGATTCGCAGCTCAATTCAATCACTAATGTAAGAATGCAAAGCCCTTTGCCTCTGTTCTGGGACAAGTGCCGATATTCGCATGTGCGCTAATAAAATCGCCTTACGAATATTCGCGCCTCAATCACTTTCTAGGCACTGTGAGTAAGATCTGAGCTTTTGGACTTTTGGGAATCAATCGAGATACAGTGGGGGGTGATGACAGTAGTTGACAGAGTACAGATCAATGTCATCTGTAAGGTGGAAAGTAAAATAAAAAATACGAATATTCGTAAATCGAATTTTACGAAGTTCTACGTATTCGCGAATATGGTGCTATACTATATGAATGCACAGGCCTTTGCCTCTCTGTTCTGGGGACAAGTGTAGATATTCGCATTTGCGTTAATAAAATCGCCTCACGAAGATTCGCAGCTCAATTCAATCACTAATGGAATGCAAAGCCCTGTGCCTCTGTTCTGGGACAAGTGTAGATATTCGCATGTGCGCTAATAAAATCGCCTTACGAAGATTCGCAACTCAATTCACTAATGTATGAATGCAAAGCCCTTTGCCTCTGTTCTGGGACGTGCCGATATTCGCATGTGCGCTAATAAAATCGCCTTACGAAGATTCGCGCCTCAATCACTTTCTAGGCAATGTGAGTAAGATCTGAGCTTTTGGACTTTTGTGAATCAATCTAGATACAGTGGGGGGTGATGACAGTAGTTGACAGAGTGCAGATCAATGTAATCTGTAAGGTGGAAACTAAAATAAAAAATACGAATATTCGTAAATCGAATTTTACGAAGTTCGAAGTATTCGCGAATATGGTGCTATACTATATGAATGCACAGGCCTTTGCCTCTCTGTTCTGGGGACAAGTGTAGATATTCGCATGTGCGCTAATAAAATCGCCTTACGAAGATTCGCAACTCAATTCAATCACTAATGTAAGAATGCAAAGCCCTTTGCCTCTGTTCTGGGACAAGTGCCGATATTCGCCTGTGCGCTAATAAAATCGCCTTACAAAGATTCGCGCCTCAATCACTTTCTAGGCAATGTGAGTAAGATCTGAGCTTTTGGACTTTTGGGAATCAATCGAGATACAGTGGGGGGTGATGACAGTAGTTGACAGAGTACAGATCAATGTAATCTGTAAGGTGGAAAGTAAAATAAAAAATACGAATATTCGTAAATCGAATTTTACGAAGTTCTACGTATTCGCGAATATGGTGCTATACTATATGAATGCACAGGCCTTTGCCTCTCTGTTCTGGGGACAAGTGTAGATATTCGCATGTGCGCTAATAAAATCGCCTCACGAAGATTCGCAACTCAATTCAATCACTAATGTAAGAATGCAAAGCCCTTTGCCTCTGTTCTGGGACAAGTGCCGATATTCGCCTGTGCGCTAATCGCATGTGCGCTAATAAAATCGCCTTACGAAGATTCGCGCCTCAATCACTTTCTAGGCAATGTGAGTAAGATCTGAGCTTTTGGACTTTTGGGAATCAATCTAGATACAGTGGGGGGTGATGACAGTAGTTGACAGAGTGCAGATCAATGTAATCTGTAAGGTGGAAACTAAAATAAAAAATACGAATATTCGTAAATCGAATTTTACGAAGTTCGAAGTATTCGCGAATATGGTGCTATACTATATGAATGCACAGGCCTTTGCCTCTCTGTTCTGGGGACAAGTGTAGATATTCGCATGTGCGCTAATAAAATCGCCTTACGAAGATTCGCAACTCAATTCAATCACTAATGTAAGAATGCAAAGCCCTTTGCCTCTGTTCTGGGACAAGTGCCGATATTCGCCTGTGCGCTAATAAAATCGCCTTACAAAGATTCGCGCCTCAATCACTTTCTAGGCAATGTGAGTAAGATCTGAGCTTTTGGACTTTTGTGAATCAATCGAGATACAGTGGGGGGTGATGACAGTAGTTGACAGAGTACAGATCAATGTAATCTGTAAGGTGGAAATTAAAATAAAAAATACGAATATTCGTAAATCGAATTTTACGAAGTTCTACGTATTCGCGAATATGGTGCTATACTATATGAATGCACAGGCCTTTGCCTCTCTGTTCTGGGGACAAGTGTAGATATTCGCATTGGCGTTAATAAAATCGCCTCACGAAGATTCGCAAGCTCAATTCAATCACTAATGTAAGAATGCAAAGCCCTTTGCCTCTGTTCTGGGACAAGTGTAGATATTCGCATGTGCGCTAATAAAATCGCCTTACGAATATTCGCGCCTCAATCACTTTCTAGGCAATGTGAGTAAGATCTGAGCTTTTGGACTTTTGGGAATCAATCGAGATACAGTGGGGGGTGATGACAGTAGTTGACAGAGTACAGATCAATGTCATCTGTAAGGTGGAAAGTAAAATAAAAAATACGAATATTCGTAAATCGAATTTTACGAAGTTCTACGTATTCGCGAATATGGTGCTATACTATATGAATGCACAGGCCTTTGCCTCTCTGTTCTGGGGACAAGTGTAGATATTCGCATTTGCGTTAATAAAATCGCCTCACGAAGATTCGCAGCTCAATTCAATCACTAATGTAATGCAAAGCCCTGTGCCTCTGTTCTGGGACAAGTGTAGATATTCGCATGTGCGCTAATAAAATCGCCTTACGAAGATTCGCAACTCAATTCACTAATGTATGAATGCAAAGCACTTTGCCTCTGTTCTGGGACGTGCCGATATTCGCATGTGCGCTAATAAAATCGCCTTACGAAGATTCGCGCCTCAATCACTTTCTAGGCAATGTGAGTAAGATCTGAGCTGTTGGACCTTTGGGAAACAATCAATTATATGTGTACTGTAATTTTGTGGAAAAAAAAACAAACAAAAAAAAAAGAATATTCGTTTTTACGAATATATAGCACTATATTCGAAATATTCGCGAAATCGCGAAGTTGCGATATTCGCGAAAAAAATTCGCTTTTCGAATATTCGCGCTCAACACTAATGGACAGTAGTCCATTTATCCATGTATGCATGATGTGGGGTCTCTCCCTCTGCGGATGCGGCCAAAAGGTGATAAATGAGAGAAATCAGCCCCCTCGTCCCCGTGCCTTGTCGACACAGATGTTCAAATGGGGTGGGAAGTGACAATGTAAGCGACCTAAACGTGGAGCTCACAAAGTGACGGATCCAGAGATAGTGCAGTGGCATTTACCTTGCCATATAAAGTTAAAGATCGCCTGTGTAAGAGAACGTAGTTCTGACATGGGAACTCGAACTGGGAGGGTCTCAAAGTAAAATAATAGTTTTGGGAGAAGTGACATTTTAACCGCTGCTATGCGGCCTAGTAGTGATATATATAATGGCTTCCATTTTACAAGAAGGGACTTCAGTTCTCGGAAGAGGGGAGGGAAGTTGTTTGAGTACAGTGAAGTGTATGTGGGGGTGATGTGGACCCCTAAATACTTCAGTTTGGTGTCAGACCATCGATAGGAGAAATTGCTTGGAGTAGAGTTAGGATCTGGGCGGGTATAAGGACTGGTAAGGCCTCTGTCTTGGAAGCATGAATATTCTAAGCCGAGAGGTTGCCATAGTGGGCTAGTGCCTTATGCAGGTTGGGTAACTAAACGTGAGGGTTGGTTAAGGTGAAATGGGAAATCTTATATTCCTTATCTCGCACTTTAAGTCCCTGGATGTCGGGATTCAATCAATTGTGAGCCGCGAAGGGTTCGATGCATAGAGCAGAAATAAGGGGCAAGAGCGGGCAGCCCTGACGCGTGACGTTGGAGATGTCGAAACAGGGTAGCGGAGCTGAAGGGTAATTTAACTAGCGCCATGGAGCAAAATAAAGGTTGAGAATGGCATGTAGGAAGGGTCCCATGATACCGAAAGTTTGGAGGGTTTCAAACAAAAAAGACCAAACTAGCCGATCGAAGGCCTTTTCTGCATCAAGGCTCAAAATAACCATGGGGGTCAAGGTGCGCGTTGCTACGTCAATCAAATTAACAACCCGGCGAGTGTTATCTCCACCTTGACGATAGAGAATGAACCCCACTTGGTCCTTATAAAACAGGCTGGGGAGCCATAAATTCAAGCGGGCGGCCAGGATATGGGTGAAGATCTTAAGGTCTGCATTGAGAAGGGCTATCGGTCTATAATTAGCGCAGTCCTGAGGATCTTTACCCGTCTTGGGGATGACCACAATATGAGATGTCAGCATGGACGGCGGGATTGGAGAGTCTTGCAAAAAAGATTTGAGCAAGGCCAGGAGATGAGGGGAAAGTTCTGAGTGAAGCGTTTTGTAAGATAGGTCTGTGAACCCATTAGGTCCTGGGGATTTGCCTGTTGGGAGGGCTTTGATTACATCCCCAAGTTCTTCAGTCGATATGGGGGTGTTCAGGGAGGCGGCCGCCTCAAGGGTAAGCATGGGTAGTTTATAAGAGGATAGATAATTTCGAATACGAAGTGGGGAAAAAAGCATATTAAAATCCCTGCCCAAAATCCACACAGCCGGTTATAGTCCCTGAAGTTTTCTGAGGACCCGACGCACAAACTGGGAAGGTGTTAGGGGAGTACACAGCACAAAGTATGATAGGGCGGCTCTGATAAGATCCTTCTAAGATGACATAGCGGCCTGCTGGGTCTATGTGGGAGGAGGTTATTGAAATGGGACAGGAGGCCGATAGCAGTATGGCTACACCTGCTTTTCTGCGACTATAGTTAGCTATGTAGGCATGTGGATAGTGGTGTTTGGCAAAAACAAAAGATCCCGTCTGGTCGAAGTGGGTCTCCAGGAGGAAGGCCACATCTGCCCTCAGATTGCGGAGTTCCCGGAGCACCAAGCGTCTCTTGGTATTGGAGCCCAGCCCCTTAACGTTCAAGGTGACACACCTGACCATTGTGGTAGGGAAGGGTAACAATGTGTCTTACCCGCCTCGTAGGTAGGGGATGCACACCTGGAGATGTTCTTAGTGGAGAAGGAGCTTTCTCCAATCTGTTCCCTGCAGGATAAAAGAAAGTGTAGGTGAGGAAAAAAAAGGGTGGGTTCTAAGAAACAATAGGAAGTAGGGGGACGTGGACACCACAAAACTTCACAAAAGAGAAACAAAGAAAACAGTCAAGGGACTGTATCTGTATAACAAACAGACTCATGAAAAAGACTGGCCTTACTGAGTCCCACTGTCTGGGGCCCAAACAAGTCATGTCCCAGGAGCCTGGGGGGGGGGGGGGGGGGGGACCTGAACAGAACCAGTAGGTCAAGAACAATAATAAGAGAATACCAAATGTAAGCAACACATGGCGGCAACGCCACCAATACGTAATTCCGGGATCTGAGAAAACTGTGATAATGAGGACCCTAGAACAATGAATGTTCAGGTACAGTGGTAAGCCCCTGGCGATGGGGAGTGGCTATTCTGGTTTCTGGGGATACCAATCTGGATGCAAGGGATGTTCCTCTAGGATCAGCAGACCCCACAATGGGTGAAGGTAGTGGGCGTCGCTTAGGTCCACTCACGTCCTGCCAGACCAGCAGGGAAGACAGGGGTGAGGTGGTAAGCTCCCAATCAGAGAGGTTAGATACTGGTAGGTCCAGCACAGCACAAAATGGATCAAGGTCAGTGTAAGTGCGCAAGACCACGTGCGGCCATTTATCCGGGCGTTTTGGGCGAAAGTAAACCCCCAACGGTACGGGATTTGGTCATCTCTCAGGGAGTCCAGTAGGGGGCAAAGATGTCGACATTTTTGCAGCGTGACCCATGACAGATCTTGGAAAAGCTGAAACAGGGCCCCTTTAAAGTCGAGGATTCGAGAGTTTCTGACTTTTGCCATTATCACCTCTTTCCGGTTGAAATCATGGACGCAGCATATAATGTTCCTGGGATGGGGGGTAGACCATTTGGGTCGGAGGGCTCTGTGGGCTCAGTACAACTTAGTAGTGCGAGACGGGGGGTCCCCCATAATTTTGTTGAAGAGCGCTTCCAGGGTTCCCTGTATATTTTCATCCCCTGCGGATTCTGGGAGGCCACGGATCCTGATGTTATTGTCTAGATCTTCTACGTGACGCTGTAACTCGCGGAGTCCTGCGTTCTGTGAGGACACCGAGGTATGGAGTTGGGACACACAGGGCCATGTAGATTCGTGTTCTTTCTCAAGGGTTTCCACCCGGGCGGCAATAGAGTGCAGATCGCGTCTGACCGCTGAAATTTCAGAGAGGCATGTGGCAGTGACCTCAGTAACCAGGGCTTGGAAATCCCCTTTGGTGGGTAACTGGGACAGTATGGGAGCCCATTCCACATGGAGGGGGCCACTGGGGGATTCGCGGTCAGAATATGGAAAATGAGCAGAGTAGAAGCAGCGTACCACTGCATGGACTCCACCGGCTCAGCATGTGAGGGCGCCATCTTGGATGCAGAGTGTCCTTGCTGGTCGCAGGCGGCGATGAAGAGGCCTGAGGCTGAGAGGCTTGTTCGGGCACTATTTCCAGCATGCTCGCCTGGTCTGTGGAGGGATCATGGTCTCCTGCAGCACTGGGGTTGTACGTCGGCAGGAGCCATCAGGCCTGGCGGGAGAAGTGGTGGTGCGCTCTGTTCGGAGTGCAGGACGAAGTCCCGGAGGGTGCCCCACCGTGGAAGGTCTGCTGGAGGTAGGGACCCTTGTGAGGGCTTTCTGGGCAGCTTTTTGCCCATGGGGGGGTCTGTATGGCTGGTTTATGGCAGCTAAAGAAGCGGTTTGGTGGCAGAGCTCAGCCCTCACACATCTTGCTCCATGCGCTGCTAGGCCACGCCCCCCTGTTATTCTTTAAGAGCAGTGGCACCTTTCAGAAGGATAATGGAACTGCTACACTGCAAAAAGTTGCTCAGGAATGGTTTGAGGAACATGTCAAAGAGTTCAGTGTTGACTTGGCCTCTAAATTCCCAAAATCTCAATCTGATAGATCATCTGGGTGGGAAAAAACACCTAACTTAAATGATCTGCTGTGAATGCCTTTGTGCCAGATACCACCGGACACTTTCAATAGTCTAGTGCAGGCATGCTCAACCTGCGGCCCTCCTGCTGTTGCAAAACTACAACTCCCATCATTTTCTGACAGCCTACAGCTATCATCCTACAGTAGGGCATTGTGGGAGTTGTAGTTTCACAATAGCTGAAGGGCCGCAGGTCGAGCATCCGTGGTCTAGTGGATGTCATTTATACACATGTTGGACCTGTTTTGATGGTACATAGGACCTACACAGTATTAGACACATGTTTTGAATGTTATGGCTCATGGTTAACCCTTATCCTGCAGTGTTCCTTTGTGCTGTTGCAAGAAGGTCATTAACGCACAGTGCTGAACATGTATGGTTAGCACTTACAGGTGCCAGTTTGATCCCCCAAATGCCATGGTCAGTGCTGCCCTGGCATCTAAGTGGTTACAGAGAGGGAAAGGATTTCCTCTCTTACCCCATCAGCCCCAACATGCAGTCATAGGGTGCAGAAGGCTTGTTATGGCAGTCGAGGGGGCCTAGCAATGACCTCCAAAGAATAGGCATTATGGCAGTTATTACCATAACTACCATGATACACTGTAATACAGAAGTATTCAAGTGTGTTATATGAGTGATCAGAAGATCATAAGTTCAAGTTCCCTAGTGGGACATAGAAAAAAGTCAAAAAAAAAAAAAAATGCAAGTAAAAATCAAATGATCAGTTTTTCACTGGCAACACACTTATGTACATAAAAAAAAAAAATCTTCATAATTGGTATCGCTGCATAAATAATGACCCATAAAATAAAATGATCCCATTTTTTATCCTGTATGGTGAACAGCATACAAAATGTTTAAAAATGCCCAAACAGCATAATGAAAACTATTGCTTGTCTCACAAAACAACAAGCTTTCATACAAATCCAATGACAGAAAATTAAAATGTTAAGTAAAATAAGACAAACAGTTTTGATTGTTCAAAAGTAGAAAAACGTGATAAAAATTTGGTATTAGTGTAATCGTACCGACCCAAAGAATATAGTTATTATGTCACTTACTGCACAGTGAGCTCCATTAAAAGGAAAACAATGGCAGAATCTGTTTTCTCACTTTTTAAAGTTATACAATACAAAAGATGTTCCACAGAATTATGACTTTGAAAATGTTGGGAAAGGGAAAAAGGGGTGATTCAAATGTTTTATAATTTTTTTTTATAGTTCTTCTAGGGGATTTGAAAACAACATCAAGAATCTGCCTATACTATAGACTTCAATGGTTTACTTTTGCAGTCTATAGTAAAATCGCTGTCTTTCTATTAAGCCCTGCTTAAGGCAGGGCTTAATAGAAACGTAACTATGGCAGGCCTGCTGGGAGCCTAATAAAGTTCCAAGCTGCCATAGCAACTTGCAGGAAGGCATCTAGATCCCAGTAAATGACTGTGCAGTTCCTGTTGTCACAAATGACTACAGCATCTAAGGTGTTAAAAGTCCATAATAGTAATTATCACTGACTCATTAAGAGATCAAGGTGACATATCACCAGGGTATGCCATATGGGTCTACCCACTGGTACCTCCACCTGCCCCTCCAGCTTCTACAAGCTACAGCTCCATCTTTGTCTATGCACTGTATCTGGCATTGCACTTTTTTGCAGCTTAACCTCATTCACTTTAATAGGACTTAGGTTGGAGTCACATCACATTTTTGCAACAAAAAAAAAGGGATACAAAAGCGCAGCTCACCATGATTTTCTGTCTTGCTGAGTCCAGTAAAAACAACACATTCGTTAAAGCATATGTTTTTTTTTTTTTACAATAGAACCCTATGGTGAACGGATGCCATACAGTGGCCTCCGTCTGAGGCATCCATTAACGATGGGAACCCACCCTTATCTAGAATATAAGAAAGGCAACATACTGCCCCAAGTGATTTGAGGAAAAGGCTGCTGTTTCATACACCAGTCTTAATATAAAGTACTGCACATTGGATTCAATTTGTCGAATCTATTAAGAGGATGTGCAACTCCTAATAACTATGGTACATGTTGGGTTGGGCCAAAGGCAGAAAAAGAAACCTAATAGAGCTAAATGCATGTGTATATTTGTGCTACAATTTGCATCACTTTCTGTCTTTTTCTTTTCAGGCGCTGAGTTTCGTCCTAGGGGCTCTATACCGGAAAAGAACTGATCAGTTTTATCCCCATGCATTCTGATGGGAGAGCATTCCGTTCAGGATGCATCAGGATGTCTTCAGTTCAGTCTTTTTGACTGATCGGGACAGAGAAAAAAACGCAGCATGCTACGGTTTTATTTCCAGCCAAAAAAACTGAACACTTGTCTGAATGCCGGCATTTTTTTCCATAGGAATGTATTAGTGCCGGTGTTCCGTTATATTTCCCTACCTGTGAGATTTCCCTACCCTCGTCACTTCCTGCTGTGACGCGGCCGCGCAGGCGCACAACGACGGGGTAGGGAAATTTCACAGCAGAGTTAGCTGGACACTGGCTGACACTGCGCATGCGCCGGGAGGCAGTTCCAGCGACGGAGCTGCCTGTCGGATCACTCTGCCGCAAGTGTTAAAATAGCCTTACTGTTATATCATGATTCTTTGGAGAATTGAATTGATTGTCAGCATTTAACTAAAGCAGAACGTATATTTCATACCTGATAGAATCTCATTAAGGCTGCTTTTACATGGCCCTATGTGGTCTGTGAAACACTTTCCATGTAACCACCAAATTTCCCAGACCGACCTCAGCTTGTCTGAGCCGAACTCTTTGCATCATAGCGATTTGTGATGCTGCGAGTTCCAGCTGACACAACAAAAGAGCGAGGATTTATCATGGTAAAAAATCTCATTTTATTCAATACATATAACATGATCAATACAAGTAATTACTGAAGGGACAGGACATGGAGACTAAGCCACAATAGGGCTATGCAATGTGGAGAATTACATTAGGGGATGATGTGACCATAAACAGCGGATAACACAACAATTTAAGCAGAGGCCATGAACACTAGAGTAGTTGCGGGTGCAAATGCTGTTCCCTAGTGAATAACAACTACATTACTCTCAGTCATGGCATCTAACAAATGGACACTGTAGGGTATGGGAGGATGGTGAGATATTAATCAAAGGATGGTCAAATACAAATCAATAAAGCCACTCGTCCCACCCTATTCCAGGTGCCATGTTACCTACCCATGTTGCTGCTGTAAAATGGTGACACAGATCCCCAAACGCATCCACCTCGACAAGTGTTTCGCCACGTAGGCTTCGTCAGGAGGTACAAACAAACTAAGACAAGATTGGGCATATAAAAGACTAAAGAGGAGGGCTCAATTACCACTAACCATAGTCATCTGTGTCAGGGGCGTTCCGGCACGATACCGCTCATGTTGTATGACTGCCTCCTTCAGCACTTACTGGTAATCTATTTGCAACCTGATTCAAGCACTTCCGGATAGCAGTCACACAACGCATGCGCCGGCCTCGTCATCCCCCAATTACATGATCGCTTACTGGTCACCTGGTCCTGACATCATAGACACATGACAATCTCCCAGGTCCTTCAACCACGGCTGAACTGTTCACAGGTCCTAAACACTCCTACACCTTCTCATAGACCTAGTGAACATCAGCCTTTAACCATTGACCTGACGCTAAATTCCTGTGACTCTTCTACACATCCGAACTGTCTCCAGTTTCAGCTATTAACCCATTACATCACATAAAAAATACAAATTTGATCTCAATAGCACTTCTTAAAAAGATTATCATTATCATGATTGAGTTACAGGGAAAAAAAGGGGGGGTGCGGAGGGGGGGGGGGGAACAACCATCCTCTCGTCCATTCATACAGGGAAGGCACAAATCCAAATTACTAAGTGAATACATAATCTTTACATTTAACTGATCCTCCATCCCGAGGAATAAAGTGCATATGTGCTACAATGATGTCAATGATCACAGTGAATATTCATGTGAATAATTATTACCATATATAATGTGCATTACATAATGGGCGGCTCCAACCCCCCAGTGGCAAGCTGCAGGGCGGCCGATCCCAGAGAAGCTGAGGATCCGTCGCTCCCCAACCGCCAGTGGCGGGTCAGACCCGCACCAACTAAAAATAAGTGAAACTAATGTCCAGATGAGGACGGAACAGAACCACCCGATTGGGTGGCCCAGTCCTCCATCAGGTGAACAGTGTATCTAAGTGATTAACCCCACTAAAGTGCTGAATACAATATTGCAGGCGCACCCATCCTCCAGTGGGCTACGGCAGAGAAGCCAGGCCTCAAGGGGAATTTGACTTATCCGCCATGCGCAGTGGAGGGTGGGCATCATCCAAACAACATAAAAATAACAAAACTGTGGGTCGGCTGTCCACCTAAGGGTGGACTGAACCACCCATAACCATGGAACAACCTTCCTATATAAAAAAAGTGTGTTAAATGCATGATCTATATTAGTCATCAATTTAACATGATAAAGCTATGGTATCAACAAAGTATACAAGGTGCTTCTTCACTGATGATAGGTGACAGTCCCATGAATAGTGTTGAATAGGGGTCCTTCATGAGGACAGCCCCCGTGTCTCCCTCTCAGATCACATCATGCAATTGACAGACTTGCTCGTGGTTCGTGGTTGTCCACCATCCAATCTCACACCATCTTAAATCTAAACAGAAAATGGAAATTAGAAACATACATATAAAAGAGCTTATATGCCCATAATAAAATTGACGTCTTACAAAAAGAACTTGAAGCTGTTATACTCATTTAAACCTCCTGGAACCACTGTATCCAGCACAGTAATCCACTTTGTTTCCTTGTAGTAACGCTTTTTTTGAGTCACCACCCCGCACCCCCAACCTCACTCTGTCAATCGCTCTTATCCTCAGGACACTGGGATCACTATTGTGGCACTTGAGGAAGTGCCATGGAACAGATTGTAATTCATCCACGTCCTGGTCTTCATAAGATAAGATGCCTTTATTGTCACTGTACAATACAATGTAATACAATGTACAATACAATGAAATTGTGAGGCTGTGCGGATTTTGCTGGCGTGTTCCAGTATCCGAGTTTTCAAGGCTCTAGTTGTCATGCCGATATAAATCAATCGGCACGGACAAGTTAGCCAATATACGACTCTCTCAGTGGTGCAGGTTATGTAATGAACGATCTTAAACTCCGCGTTCCCGGAGGCGTCATAGAAAGTGGTGGAACGTTCCATATACATACATGCAGCGCATTTGCCACAAGCTCTCAAACCCCATGGGGGACCCCTACTCCCAAAGATCCCCTTGGGAATATCTGCTACATAATGACTCCTCGTCAGCATATCCTTTAAAGTTCTGGAACTTCTCCAAGTAATTTGAGGATAATTGGGTAGGGAAGACCACAGATCCCTGTTAGTCATCAACACTGACCAATGCCTCTTCATTATCTCCTGCATTTTGCGCCATTCATTGTTGAAGGGAGTGATGAATCTGACTGAGCCATCTTTAGATTTCTCAAATGGCTTTTTTCTACACAGTATGGCCTCTCTCGTTTTTGTTTTGGCCATCTCATAGCCCTTTTTCACCATCCCATCTGATATCCCCTGTCCAAGAAGCGTTTCGTGAGATCTGAGGATTGTTGTTCGAACCTCTCATCCTTGGAACATATAGGCCTCAACCTCATAAATTGGCCTTTCGGTATGGCCTGTATTACCTTAGGACAGTGTGATGAGGTGGCATGCAACAATGCATTCACCGATGTAGGCTTCCTATGCACATCTGTCGCTACCATCCCCCTAGTCTCCTTTTTTATCATAATATCAAGGAAGTCCACCTCCATTGGGTTGTACTTCCAGGTGAGCCTGATGTTAAACTCATTAACATTGAGGGCAGCCAAGAAGTCATCCAACTGCGACGAGCCCTGCCAGATGAAAAACACGTTGTCGATATACCTCGAATTCTGGACGATTTCTCCTTCCCACAGCCCCAGGAACAGATTTGCATACGAGGGCGCACAAGGCGCCCCCATCGCAGTCCCCCGGAGCTGTAGGAAGAAGCGATCCTTAAAAAGAAAATAATTATGAGTTAATAAAAATTCAAATAATTTCAAAATCAACTTAATCAGATCATCGTCCAGATTAGTCATTGTGAGAAAATATCTAGACGCTCTCAAGCCCTGGTCGTGGCATATTGACGTGTACAGGGACTCCACGTCGCAGGTGACCAGAAGCATACCATCCTCCAGGCACAATCCATCCAATCTCCTCAAAATGTCAGATGTATCTTGCACAAAAGATGGCAGGGTTTCCACACAGCCCTTAAGATAAAAATCAATAAATTTCCCAATATTGGCACACAATCCACCTATCCCCGAGACGATCGGTCGTCCCGGTGGATTGGTGGAATTCTTGTGTACCTTGGGCAATAAGTATAATGTGGGGCTGACCGGAGACTCCTTCCATCATTTTGGAGCTGATGACCTTATTAGTCACTGCCTCCTGCAGCAGCATGTATAGTTCTGCCTGGTACTTAACCAAAGGGTTACCATCCAGGCGCATATAGCATGATTTGTCATTGAGTTGCCTGAAAACCTTCTGCTCGTACATCTGCACCGGCCAGATCACGACATTACCCCCCTTGTCCGCCTGTTTGATAACCACCTCTTTGAGAGATTTTAATTCCTTCAATGCCCTCCTTTGTGGCGAGTTCCAGCTGAACATGGGTCTCCTGTCCTGTACTCACAGCATAATTTGAGTATGAGACAGCAGACTTGCATTTGGGCTGGAACTCAAAGCATCATAGATCAATATGATGCAGTGAGTTCAGCTCAGGAGAGTGTGGTCAGTCTGGGAAATATGGTTTTCACATGGTTTTCAACCTTAGGGTAATGCCCAGGTATATTCTGTTTACAAACAGAAGCCAATGAGAAGCTCCTGAGGAGGGACCTCACTGACATCCGAAATCCTAATGCAGGCTGTCATCAAACAGCAGCCAGCATTAGGACATCCATACCATTCCAATCCAAACTACGGTATCACTGCTTCGCCTGCCGATGTGATATTACATCCCTCTGAGCTTTTCACCAATAGCCATTTAAGATCACATAATTGTTCTTACCATTCTTCTGGGTGAACAGATTTTTTATAATAAGCTTTTATAATACAGATAGTTTGTCATTACTAAACACAACATAATATAGTTACAGTGATCTTGTGCACTGTATGTATTATGGTAAAACAAGATGTATGGATTAACCATTCATTAGGACAATGAAATCTCATCAATGTAAAGATAAACAATCTGCATCAATGTGTCACGTTACAGTAAACTGTTCCCTTGACATCTCTGGTCGAGTGAGCTGGTAATGTGAGAACTGTAGAAACTAAAGGAGCATGAATGACATGAGATGCTGATCGTTAAATTGCCATTACGTAAAAACCTTTTAGAGCAGGGGTGCACAACTTTTTTTGACCATCGACCTATTACACAAGAAGATGCAAAGTGAACGGGGAGGAATGATCACTACCACAGTCACTGCTCCCTCATCCAGTTCTATTATCAGTAGACCATCCCTGGTTACACACGGATATGTGCTGATAATTATCGTACATCTTTCATCCTGCTAAACAAACGACAAACGAGTGATTGCTCATTTATCGGCTGATCGGTGGCACGATTATACAGGCCAAATATCAGGAATGAGCGCTCCTGTAAACATTTGTTCCCAGTAATTGACCGAACATCGTACAATGTAACAGGGGCTTAAAGGGATTTCCCATTAACCACTTTACATCCGCCCGTAGGATATAAACGTCCTATGGGTGGATGTTTATCTCTGAATGGACGTTCTGGAGATGGCAGCTGCACGCTAATTGTGCAGCCGCCGAGCAGGGGGCCCGCTGTCAGTTCCTGTTCCTGTCCCGGCCCGGTGGTCATGTGACCGCCAGGGCCAGGAGAGAGCAAGAGCTGTCGGGTCTTCCACAGACCTCAATCAGCCCTGCACTGAGGCTGTACAGCCTCTCTGGGGAGGGGGGGTGGGTGTATTTCCACTGTAACTGGGGCTACTATGTCAGCCACAGATACAGGAGAAATCAATGGTGAAAAAAAAAAAGTTTAGATAAATGTCCCCTAGAGGTCTTGTATGACCTTATGGGGGACATAAAGTGTAAAATAAAAAATTACAAAAATAAAACAATAAAGTGTTTTAAAAAAAATAAAAAAAGGTTTTAGATGTAAAAAAAAAATTCCCAAGTAATAAAAAAAATTAAATAAAATAGACATATTTGGTATTGCCGTGTCCGTAGCGACCGGCTCTATAAATAAATCACATGATCCACCTTACATGACAAAAAGTGCAATTCCAAGTGATCAAAAGGCGTATGTCCCACAAAATGGTACCAATAAAATCCCAAAAAATATGTGCCCCTAATCGCTCAAAAAATAAAAAAAACTATAGCTCTCAGAACATGGAGACAATAAAACATAATTATTTTGTTTCAAAAATGCTCTTATTGTGTTAAAGTGAATAAAATTTAAAAAAGTATACATATTAGGTATCTCCACGTCCGTAACATCAAGCTCTATCAAAATATCACATGACCTAACCCCTCAGGTGAACACCATAAAAAAAAAGAAAAACGTGCCAAAAAATTGCAACACCAAGCGATCAAAAAGGCGTATGTCCCTAATATAGTACCAATCAAACAGTCACCTCATCCCGCAAAAGATTAGACCCTACCTAAGACAATCGGTCAATAAATAAATAAAAACTATGACTCTCAGACAATGGAGACACTAAAATATGTTTTTTTTTCTTCAAAACTGCTATTATTGTGTTAAAGTGACATAAAAAAAAAAGTTGACATATTTGGTATTGCCGCATCCGTAAAAACCAGCTCTATAAAAATATCACATGACCTAACCCCTCAGGTGAACACCATAAAAAAATAAAGAAAAACAGTGCCAAAAATCAAGCAATCAAACAGTGCCAAAATAGTAGCAATCAAACAGTCACCTCGTCCTGGAAAAAATGAGACCCTAACTAAGACAATCGGTCAAAAAATAAAAAGCTATGGCTCTCAGACTATGGAGACATTAAACATATTTTTTTGGTTTCAAAAATGCTATTATTGTGTAAAACTTAAATAAATAAGAAAAAGTATACATATTATTAGGTATTGCCACGTCTGTAATGATCTGCTCTATAAAAATGTCACCGGTGAACAGTGTAAAAATAAATAAATGAAAACTGTGCTAAAACAACCAATTTTTTTGTCACCTTGCCCCATAAAGTAAAATAAAGACTGATCAAAAAATCATATGTACCCAAAAATTGTACCAATTAAAAGTCAACTTTTCTTACAAAAAACAAGCCCCTGCACCAGACGATCGGCAGAAAAATAAAAAAAATATGGCATTCAGAAAATGGAGACACAAAAACATAATTTGTTTTTCAAAAATTCTTTATTATTTAAAACTGAAACAAACAAAGAAAGTAGACATATTTGATATAATTGTGTCCATCAATACTTGGTCTATAAAAATAGCACATGATCTACCCTGTCAGATGAATGTTGTAATGAAAAACAGTGCCATTTTTTGAATACCTTGCCTCACAAAAAATGTATATGTAAAAATTATATGTACCCAAAAATAGTACCAATAAAACTGGCACCTTATCCCCTAGTTTCCAAAATGGGGTCAGTTTTGGGGAGTTTCTACTGTAAGGGTGCATCGGGGGGTTTCAAATGGGACATGGCATCTAAAAACCAGTTCAGGTAAATCTGCCTTCCAAAAACCATATGGCGTTCCTTTTCTTCTGCTCCCTGCATTGCGTCCTTACATCAGGTTATGACCACATATGGGGTGTTTCTGTAAACCGCAGAATCAGGGTAAAAAATATTGAGTTTTGTTTGGCTGGTAACCCTCGATGTGTTAAAAAAAATATGAATTAAAATGTAAAATCTGCCAAAAAAGTGAAATTTAGAAATGTCATCTCCATTTTCCTTTAATTCTTGTGGCACACTTAAAGGGTTAGCAAAGTTTGTAAAATTAGTTTTGAGTAACTTTAGGGGTGTAGTTTCTATAATGGGGTAATTTATGGGGGGTTTCCACTATGTAAGCCCCACAAAGTAACTTCAGACTGAACTGGTCCTTAAAAAGTGGGTTTTGGAAATTTTCTTAAAAATTGCTTCTACAATTTAAGCCTTCTAACGTCCTAAAAAAATAAAATGACATTTCCAAAATGATGCCAACATATGGAGAATATTAAGTAATAAATATTTTATGAGGCATCACTTTTTGGGTAAAATTTGGATTATTTTATAAATAAAGGTGAAATATATTGACTCATGAAGTACAATGTGTCATGAGAAAACAATCTCAGAATGGCTTGGATAAGTAAAAGCGTTCCAGAGTTATTACCACATAACTTGAACGTCAGATTTGTAAAATTAGGCTCTGTTAGGAAGGTGGAAATGGCCCGGATGTGGAGTGGTTAAAAAAAAATTTTTTAACAATTTTCTACAGCATGGCCCCTGAAACAGAAGATTCATACTTAGGTTACTTTCACACTTGCGGCAACAAGTTCCGTCGCCGGAAAATCTGACAATCTGCATGCAAACGGACATTTGTAGAAGGTTCCGGATGTGGATCCGTCTTACAAATGCATTGCAAGAACTGGTCAGTCTCTCCAGATGTCATCCGGAGAAACAGATCAGTTATATATTTTTTTCACATGTTTACCAGTCTGCGCATGCGCAGACCGGAAGGACTGATCCGGCATTGCGGTATTTTTAATGCCCGATCCGGCACTAATACATTTCAATGTAAATTACTGATCCATAATTTTGTATGGAGATAATACCGCAGCATGTTGCGGTATTTCCTCCGTCCAAAACGGCGTTCAGTGACTGAGAAGACATCCTGATGCATCCTGAATGGATTTCTCTCCATCTAGAAGAATGCATGGGGATAAAACTGATCAGTTCTTTTCCGGTATAGAGCCCCTAGGACGGAACTCAGTCCCGGAAAATAAAAATGCTAGTGGTAAAGTACCCTTACCTGATCCCTGTTTCTCTGGCCCTCCACGCTGCCCCCGCTGTTTTGTCTTCTGGTCCCGGCATCTGGTTGGCTGTGGATATAGTCGCAAGCACTGCTGCAGCCAATGATGGCAGTGATGTGGCCACAAGCACGTCAACATTGGCTGGAGTGGCTTATGTGACCATGTCCATGCACTGCCAGATGTAAACAGAGTGGGAACTGGAAGATGGAGACAGCGTGGAGCAGGTAAGTATGAATCTTCTGTTTCAGGGGCAATACTGCAAGAACTTATTAAAAAATTATTTTTACCGGCAATCCCCTTCATGTGGCAACATTTCCTTCCATCTTTCCTCCTATTCATAAATGAGCGCTTTTCCTTCACTGCAGAGGATGGTGTTCACTAGTTATTACTGCATCCTGCCCCCCCCCCCCCCCCCAGTTATAGGGGCACTGCAATGACAACTAAACCTTTTTCCTTTCCAGTGGGGAAAGTGCTTATTGTTTAACCCTTTAATGACTAGGCCTGATAAGGCCTTAATGACTAGACACTTTTTAGTGATTTAGTGCACATGGTGGTTTAACCAGGCTCGTCTTGGCCCACAGGGATACAGGTGAATCCTCCGATGGGCCCCTAGTCTCCCACTCCTTGCACAAGTGGCTCATAGCACAAAAGATTTACTGCACTACATATAGATAGGCACAGCACCTCAACCTACCTTCGCAAAGTCACTGCAGGGATCCCCAAAATCAATCATCTTGTATCCTTTTGCTGCTGTATGAGGAGGTAATAACTGAATGTATTCATACGGTCGGCCCCAGACACCCCAGTTCGACTCTGCGTTTAACAGTTGTAACTTTTTTATTTGTTAGACCACCAAAATTAATTTTGAAGTATTTTTGTAATACATGCAAACTGACACCAAAATAATTTATTAAAATTAGTTCCCTATTTTGTGTCGGTTATTTTGTTATACAGTTTGTATAGTTTCACGTGAATTGAGTGATAATGGAGACAGTTTAGGTTGGTGTTGGCGTTTTTTTTCATTTGCATCTTCTTATTTATCATGATTTTTTTTGTAACTTAAGACCTTTGGGGACACTGACACTTTCTATTTTGCACTTTTTCCATTTTATTTTTTATTATATTTTTTATTTTATTATGTTTTAAATGTTTACTGCATAGCAGTGCTTTAATCTGACGCTCTAGGTAGAAACACAGATGATTGCACGATCAGCGGTGTTTCTGTCTGGCAAAAGAGGGCTGCAAACCATGGCTCTGCAGGCTGGGATATTTAGGCCACTTGTAGACGAGCGTGTCCGGATTAGGTCCGGATGCGTTGTGTCTACGATCAGGGAGAATCCTGTGAGTAGGTACGCAATTGCAGTCAGTTTTGACTGCGATTGTGTTCCGAGATTCAGTTTTTATCGCGCGGGTGCAATGCGTTTTGCACGTGCGTGATAAAGAACTGACTGTGGTACCCAGACCCGAACCCGGACTTCTTCACTGAAGTTTGGGTTAGGTGTTCTGTATATTTTATTATTTTCCCTTATAATATGGTTATAAGGGAAAATAATAGCATTCTTAATACAGAATGATTACTAAAATGTGGCTTTAGGGGGTTAAAAAATAATAATAATTAACTCACCTCATCCTCTTGTTCGCGCAGCCAGCATTTTCTTCTTTCTTCTTCTTTCAGGACCTGCCAAAGGACCTTTGATGACGTAATCAGCAGGACCTGTGCTGACGTCACCGCGCTCACCACGTGATCTGTAACCACCGCGATCTGTAACATATTTTCCTGTGACGGTGATTAAAATCCCCCATATCTCATGTATATTTGTTGTCTTCTTTTCTAAAAGAACAGTGTTCTGCTATTTAGGGTGCTAATCAATAAGGGTTCAAGACATGAATGAAGGTCTATCAAGGTCTGAGTTCTGCCCATGGCACACAATTGTGTGCTGTTGTAATTTTGGTGGAACAGAATAAAGACCATAACCATTATGGTGCCAGAACCACATGATTGATTGGAGTTATGACAATCTCTGTACAGCGCTGCAGAATATGTAAGCGCTATAAAATAAACTACATAAAACACATTTGGATTCTGGACATGGGAATGGTGCCACACCATTACCACAGCATGTACGTTGTACATGTATCCTGATTTTGTGCATCTATCAACCTGTGTAGAGAATGGTAAGTATCAGACAGCTGATCTCATAAGTCAAATATCATCACACATATAATTTATATTATTTCCTATGAACAATAAAAGTACATAACGTGATTTTACCATCAATGTTGTATTATGACCTTTTATTCCACATGGCCAAAAGCTTGAGCTGTAGCTCATTGTTTGTTAGGAAATAAACGTATTGCACAACTGGTGCACTTTAGGGCTCTAAGAGGAGACAGGGTTTCCTGAAAATCATGGTAAAATTGCAGAATTACTGCAAATCGCCCGCAACCTCAAGGTTTCCCTATGAGAAAATAGGGGAACATATAAGTCAACTGTGAGTTGTAGTAATGCAGTCATTTTACCACTACTTGCATTGAAGCCTTAAACAAGTTATTTGGGACTGAACAGCAGATGAGCTATCCTTGGAATAGATCATCAGTTTAAGATCGGCCAGGTCCAACTCTTGACACCTCTACTAATCAGCAGGAGCTCCGAGTGCCAGATACAAACACCAGAACTTCACAACTCCATCCACTGTTATCGCGAGTTGGACCCCTGCTGATCTGATATTGATGACCTAAGGTTGTTCAGTAGCGGAAAACCCCTTTTGCCTTTTTGATAATAAAGCTATAGTAAATGTCCAATCACTACAATGCTCTTATACATAACAGGCTGGAGTGGAATATAACAGTAACAGTAATTGGGCACTGAACAGAACTGCTTCATCTTCACGACAAGTAAGAACAAAGCACTGAAGGTCACCACTGGCAAAGCACAAGGTTCTTTTATTAAAGGCTGGCTGTCCTCCAGCGGGAAGGACGACCCTTCACTGTACCTATCACATTAGGATTTGCGCATTGCATCAAGGCAAGATTTTATTGACACTTTTGGGAAGAAATGTGATCAAAATACTAATGACTTAGCTGGAAAAAAAAACGATACCGTATTTTACATAAGTGGCATGTAATCTATACAATGTGCCCATTTCATTCACAATCTCCAGACTTCCTTAGAACAAGTTTCACTGTAAATGTCATAATTGAGCCCTCTATATAACCAGTTGAATGCACTTAATATAATAACAGTGCATAAAATATTCTCAGTATTCTCTGTCATTAAGATTGCACTTTGGCAATGGATATGTGCTCGCTGCTTTTCATTTATTAACTTAACTGAGGTCTGATGCCTAAATAAAAGCAAAAATCTTCAAATAATAAAAGCAAAAGTACAGAACTATCTGCTATTTTGTAACTCAAACCACAAGATCACAGGCATGGAAAGACTGATACTAAAAGGACATTTCATGTCTCAGGAGAGTCTGGCAGTACAGTCTCATGTCAACCTTTGACACATTCTAAACAGGAACGAATAGATTTATATCATTTTACATCACTTAATGAACGCTCTTCACAGACATTGTGGGGACATCACAACTACAGACAAGTCCGCAACTAGAGGAAAATAAAACTTTCCCACTTCACTCATGAACCTGCTTGAGGAATGTTCACATCTGCGTACGGCATGCTAGAAGCAGAATACCAGAATTGCCGTATCCGGCACAGCGGGACACCACCGGGGCCCAGAGTATACCCATTCACTATAATGGGATCCACCAGGTTTCCAGCATGAATGCCCGCTTTCTGACGGAATAGGATACCAGAATGCAGATGTAAATGTGGTTTTACTCTCCCTACGTCAGCTTGCTTGCACTTGTCAGTATCTGTCGTTTGACTCCAGATATTATGTTAAGCCATTCCTGAGGAACAAACCTATATACCACAAAATGACCTCATTGCTGGAGAAGTTGCCATGTAACTGCCTTAAGCCTCATTCAGACGTCAGTGTTTCACGGACGTGTGCTGTACGTGTTCTCCATGGACAGCACACGTCCCAATTCATTTTGTGTGTATTTAGACATCAGTGTTTTAGCACGGTCCGTGGGTCCATGTTTTTAGCACGGATGCATGCTCTATTTTGTCTTTGTTTACGGATCCATCCCCTACATTATAGTCTATGGGTCTGTGAAAACCACGGATGCCATCCGTGTTGTACGGATCATTAAGAAGAGATGCTTTTAAAAAAAAAATTAAGCTGTTCAGTGTCAGTGAAACATGGTTGCAACACAGACAGCAAAAAACGGACACATGGACCGAACACGGTTCCTTCACGGATGCATCACTGACCACCTGCTCACGGATTTGAGCACTGACACGGACATGTGAATGAGGCTTTACACCTGACCTCTGCTTAGGTGATCACCTTGCTCAGCCTGGTTAACTTAAAGGGGTTATCCAACCATTATAATGACCTCCCTAATATAGGTTATACTTACCACACTGGCCAGCATCCGCGTCGTTCATGATCCTCCACAGTTGCATCTCTCCGTTGTGTGGATAAAAAAATCCAGTGACAGGGTCAGCAGCCAATAGCAGGCAGAAACGGGGACGAACCTTCTTAGCATCACCTGTGATGCTAGGGAGGCTCATTCTCGTCACCCCCTGATATTGGCTTGCCCACTGCCGCCCCTCGCCAGATGATTTGAGCCATGCGACAGGGAGATGCAGTGGCGGCCGTGTGGGGATCAGGAGCGACACGGGTGCAGGGAAACAGAGTAAGTATAACCTACTTGAGGGCCCGGGCACAGGGGGAAGGGATAACCCCTTTAAGGGAGAGTTTTTTATTGGTTAACCTTTCTTTAAATGTTCATGTTTCTGCTCTTTTGTTGCTGGGTATAACAAAAGCTCTGTACATTTGTATCCAGAATCCTTACATTCTGTTCTAATCTACTTGTGTTGTCTCAGTCCAGTTTGGGATCTGCAGTCCGTCTGCCTTTCAGCACGGTTAGTATTGTTTGCTGAGTTTGGTTTTGACTTGTCTCTGGGTGGCTTGCTGGGTTTATATTGTTGATCAGGGTGAAGTTCTCTTATGGCCTTTATGGTCATTCATCCACTCTCAACCTGCATACCATCACCATCTTCGGTTTGCTCCATTCTGGACTGCTATCATTATTTAGTTCCTGACATCTATAGGTGAGTGTACATCTGCATATCTGTACATAAAGATCCTTTGTGCTGCAATCTGCGACTTTTCCCCATTAATGCAAGGTTTAAAAAAGTGGGCGTGGAAGGATATGGGCTGGCAGTCCCTTCTCATTCATTTTCTATGCCTGTTTTAGGCATAGAAATGGTCTAAATGTAAGACAGCTAGGAAGCAGTCTTACATGTAGAAGTTGTGGTGGATCCGCCAAAGTTATGTAGAGAACTTCTGGGCCAATTCCTGACTGATAGCAACCCATTCTTTCATAATCACTTCTTGGAGTTTGTCAGAATTAGTGGGTTTTTGTTTGTCCACCCGCCTCTTGAGGATTGACCACAAGTTCTCAATGGGATTAAGATCTGGGGAGTTTCCAGGCCATGGACCCAAAATGTCAACGTTTTGGTCCCCGAGCCACTTAGTTATCACTTTTGCCTTACGGAACGGTGCTCCATCGTTCTGGAAAATGCATAGTTCTTCACCAAACTGTTGTTGGATTGTTGGAAGAAGTTGCTATTGGAGGGCGTTTTGGTACCATTCTTTATTCATGGCTGTGTTTTTGGGCAAAATTGTGAGTGAGCCCACTCCCTTGGATGAAAAGCAACCCCACACATGATTGGTCTCAGGATGCTTTACTGTTGGCATGACACAGGACTGATGGTAGTGCACACCTTTTCTTCTCCGGACAAGCCTTTTTCCTGATGCCCCAAACAATTGGAAAGAGGCTTCATTGGAGAATATGACTTTGCCCCAGTCCTCAGCAGTCCATTCACCATATTTTCTGCAGAAGATCAATCTGTCCCTGATGTTTTTTTGGGAGAGAAGTGGCTCCTTTGATGCCCTTCGCCTCACTGTGTTTGCAGACGCGCTCACACCTGACTGCTGCCATTCCTGAGCAAGCTCTGCACTGGTGGCACTCCGATCCCGCAGCTGAATCCTCTTTAGGAGACGATCCTGGCGCTTGCTGGACTTTCTTGTACGCCCTGAAGCCTTCTTAACAAGAATTGAACCTCTTTCCTTGAAGTTCTTGATGATCCTATAAATTGTTGATTGAGGTGCAATCTTAGTAGCCACAATATCCTTGCCTGTTGCACACGTTTCTTTGCAGGTTACCATGGTTAACAATGGAAGAACAATGATTTCAAGCATCACCCTCCTTTTTACAGGTCAAGTCTGCCATTTTAACCCAATCAGCCTGACATAATGATCTCCAGCCTTGTGCTCGTCAACATTCTCACCTGAGTTAAGAAGACGATTACTGAAATGATCTCCGCAGGTCCTTTAATGACAGCAATGAAATGCAGTGGAAAGGTTTTTTGGGGATTAAGTTAATTTTCATGGCAAAGAAGGACTATGCAATTCATCTGATCACTCTTCATAACATTCTGGAGTATATGCAAATTGCTATTATAAAAAGTTAAGCAGCAACTTTTCCAATTCTCAACATTTATGTAATTCTCAAAACTTTTGGCTGCGACTGTACTTTATACCTCATTTATCAAATGTAACATGTTGTTTGATAAATTTGTCTCATTCTTAAATGTAACATTTTTGCCTAGAAAAGCTACTTCACTTTTCCTACTCCACCCTCCTACTGGAGTGAGATTGCAACTTATTTTCCACTGGGGATTAGCACTGGTGCCTTGCAGGGCTGGGGTCCTGAGTTCGAATCCGATCAGTGACAACATCTGCACGGAGTTTGTATGTTCGCCCTGTGTTTGCCTGGTTTTCCTCCCATATGCCCAAAAATATACAGATAGCCAAATTGGCTTCCCACGAAATTGACCCTAGTGTCCGTTGTGTGTTGAAGATGAGTGTCTATATGGCAACCACTTCCCAGGAAGTTGCCCTGGCCACACAACTATCCCTGCACTTTGGGTCTCTGTGAGAAAAACAAATGTTTGCCATTGTCATTTTTAACCCCGGTACAGGTACAGCAGATGTCAGGGTCTTTAAAAGGTGGCGTCCGCTCTGGAGTGGAGCGAGTGCCATAACTGCTTGGTATCTGCTGTTTCATACAGCAGGCAACTGTGGCTAGTGTCCACGAATGGTGGTAATGACGACTGTGGACATTTAACCACTCAGATGCTGTGGTTAAATGTGACCACAGCGTCTCAGAGGGCTAAAACCTGGAAGCGCACGCTTCCAGGTAAGGAACGGTTCCAGCCAGCAAAGATCAGTGAAGGCATTCATGCATAGTAATGAGCCTGAGTCTGAACTAGGCTTTCAGGCTCATTACGTGTATATTACAGTTCATGCCAGCAGGTGGCAGCACTGAACTGTAATATAGTGATTTCTGTAAAGAATAATGGAGCAAGTTCCATTAATATATACAAATTTCAATCGGATGATTGAAATTTGAGGTCCAATTAGGGACCTAACAAAAAGTAAAAAAACATTTGGAAAAATCTAAAACAAAATATAAAAATTCTAATCATCCCTCTTTCACCAAAATCAAAATAAACGCCCATACTATTAAAATATATAAAAGCATCCCATAAGGTGAATGGCGTAACGGAAAAATATATATATTTTTTCATTATTAAAACGCAAGAAAAACTATACATATGTGGTATTGCCGTAATCATACTGACCTGGAGATTGAAGAGCACATGTCAGTTTTACCATATAGCGAACGCTGTAAATACAAAACCTAGAAAATTGTGGTGGAATTGTCTTTTTTTATTTTTATTCCACCCCATTTGGAAATGTTTCCCTGCTTCCCATTACATTATATGCAGTATTAAATGTTGGCAATAGAAAGTACAACTTGTCCTGCAAAAAAACAAGCCCTCATATGGCTATGTTAACGGAAAAATAAAAACTTTATGGTTCTGGAAAGGCAGGGAGCGAAAAAATGAAAATGCAAAAATGGAAAATGGAAGGAGTTAAAAAAGTCTCAATAATAAATCCAGAGTGAAACTCATTAACATAGCTAACCACACCCCACTTTCCCACCTAATATTTCAAAACTAGAGTGAGTAGTGTAAAAATGCAAAAAGTCACAACATTTAAGCACAAAAAGCTGCAAAGGACCCATTTTGTGACGTTTTGGAGTCAGAATTCTGATATATCAGGGTCTTAGTGTTTAATTTCTCTCTCTGTTGCTAAGCAACATCATTCTTAGTTCTGAGCTTCTTTCTGATAATGTCATTAGGGGTCATCAGTGATCTCCATCAGTGATTTTGAGCCAAAAAAGGTGCGGCTCTAAACACAGAACAGGAGCAGATCTTTACCTTTTACCTTATGTCTGTGGAGGCTCCAATCCTGGTTTTGGCTCACAATCACTGATGGAAATCACTGACGTGTCAATGATGCCTTAGGCTTATTGCACACGCATTTTCGGATCCACAATACACGGGCACCGTTCCGTGTGCATTCCGCATCACGGATGCGGACCCATTCACTTCAATGGGTCCGCAAATCCGGAGATGCGGAACGGAACCCTACGGAAGCACTACGGAGTGTTTCCGTGGGGTTTCGTCCCGTAATTTCCATTCCGCAAAAAGATAGAACATGTCATATCTTTTTGCGGAACGGCTGGATCGCGGACCCATTAAAGTGAATGGGCCTTACACTGAGTCAAGTCTTTCACTCAATTCATGAGATTCAGTTTCAATAAAGAAAGTCATTTTATACACCTATACTGACATCTGTGTTTGCCTCTGCTCATCCCTCGATTTTGCCTGTTGCCTTTGGATTGTCGCTCTCTGTGTATTTCCTGGCATGAACTCTGACTCGGCCTTCTGCTACTTCTGGATCGTTGCACCTGATCGATCTTCTGGTTCTGACCTTCAGGTCTGTCTGACTACCCTTCTGTTTCATCATTGTTGCTGTGCCCCGCTGCCACTAGGTGACTATTCTGAAGACTGAGATCTAGGCATCCGAGTGATTAAGTCCAAACTTCCTTACGTGGGTCCCTGCTAAAGAACAGAAGGATATCTTAGATTCAGCACCTCACTTTAGTAGGAGCCAGACTGGTGGTGGCCTCAAGGTTTTACTTTGAAGGGATGTCAGCCTAACACCATATTATGGACATAGTCTCCCTTTGAAGCATTGCTTTTAGGGCAGAATATCTCAGAAATCAGCAGCACCGGCGGTCCTGTAGAATAATATAGGACATAGCAATACATTCATATTATACCTGATGAATGTAAACATAGCCCAGTTAATGTAAATTGTTGTAAAGGTAGTTGACCTTTTTGCTAATTCACCGTATTTCGATCAATTTGTTCAGAGTAGCAGCAAGTGTACAGCTTCATAGCACAAGAAAAGAACAGAAGAAATCGATCCTTCAACACTAGCAGCTGTGTGTGGCCAGGCTGTTCATAATGAAGGCGGCTGTACGAGAAGAAAATACAGGAAATCTCCCGAACAGAAAATGCATGTACTTTTAAAGTTGATTTCTGCAGAAAGTACTAGCAATTTCAAATGTCATGTGGAAAAAGAAGCTCTTTCTCCGTCTGACATGTGGGAATAAAAGAATTGTAATTAAGAACCTCATGTTCATGTTTAGAAATTTTTAATAGGTGCAATAGATCAATCTACTGTACAATGCATTCGGAAAGTCTTCAGACCATTTCACTTTTTTCACATTTTGCTATGTTGCGGCCTTGTGCTAAAATAAAAAATCTAGTTTTCCCCAAACAATCTGCACTCAAAACTCCATAATAAACAGAATTTTAGAAATGTTTGCTACTTTATTAACAAAGGAAAAACTAAAGCTTCACATGGACCTAAGTATTCAGACCCTTTGGTAGGACACTTGTACTTTATAGCTCTGGGGGCCTCCTATTTCTCTTGATCTTGTTTCTGCACTTAGACTGGAGTCCACCTGAGGTAAATTCAGTTGGGTAGACATGATTTGGAAAGACACAACCCTGTCTATTTAACCCCCTTAAGGACTGGGCTCATTTTCACCTTAAAGGGTTTCTATCAATCAATCAATCAAGAGGAGCGGGGCGGGCAGAACGGAGGACCTGGGCGGGATACATGGTTAGTTTTTCAAGCCTCTAGGTGCTGAATCTACGCCCACATACAGGGGAGCACCCAGGAATTTTGTCTAGGGGGGGTCCGAAAGGCAAAAAAATGTGGCATGTGTAGTGCGCTGTGCTAATTCAATTTTTCAAAGCCCCCTTTATATTTAAAAATGCAGGGAAGGGGTGTAGTGTGTTGCGCTGATTCTTTTACTTGGCGATTCTAAAAGCTCTGTAGGAATTATTTTTGGCCCCGCCCATTATTAATAGCCCCTCCTACATATAATAGGCCACTCCCAACAAACACTGTACAGCTGACATTCTATAGTTGCGGTCTGTCTCTACACATCATACGGAGAGAGGGGAGGTCTGTCCTGGCTGCACTGTCTGCTTCACATTATACAATAGACAGCCGGCTACAGCCAGGAAGCTCCTCCGCTCTCCTCCCTCCCCAGATCCTGCTCAAGGCCTGTGGTTCCCCCCACCATCTGCCACCCGCCCGTGGCCTGCTGCCCCCTTTGACCGTCCTCACCCAGCTCTGAATCCTCCTTCTGCAAATGGCAGGGGGAGGAGCCGGAGCATCTCCTCTCCTACATAGCGCCACCTACCTCTTACATCCAGTGATGTCACCTTTGTTGTAGACGTTCTCTTTCCTCATCTTCTCCATTCAGATCAGACCGCCATAATGATTTTTCAGCCATCTCCCATCTCTGCAGAGGTTAACAAACAGACATTAGTTTCCCACATTTCCATCATCTTCACATCTTCTGTACACCCTTTCCTGCCACCCCCAATACTGTGCCCACTGTGCCCGCTGTGCCCCAATACTATACTGCAGAAACAGTCCCCCTGAAAATACTGTTACCACACAGATAGTGCCCCAATACTGTGCCCCCAATACTATACTGCAGAAACAGTCCCCCTGGAAATACTACTACCACACAGATAGTGCCCCCCTCAACAATTATTGGCACACAGTGCTCTAAAAAAATAACTGCGCCCAAACACTAATAGTATAAAGATAATGTCCCCCAAAAATTATTGTGCTAAGCTGATACAGTGGCAGGGTGCCCCCCAAAGTAACAGGGCTCCCCAAAATAGAAATCATTCTCTGCCAGAGCACACTTAGTAGTAATAATGCCCCTATAGTGCCCATACTAGTAATCATGTTCCTCATAGCCCCCCAGTATTAGCAAAGCTCCGTATAATACCTCCTAGTACTAATAATTCTCCCTAGAATATGACAGTACATGAAATACCCCCGCTTAGTGCCCGCTGTTGAGCTAATGTCCCCATAATGTATGCCAGTATAAAATACCCCTATATAGTGCCCCAGTAAATGCCCTCATAGTGCTCCTCTCCCCCTTCCCCATAGTGTCCCCCATAATATGCCAGTAAAAAATGCCCCTTCTAAGTGCCACCATATGCCCCAATAGTGCTCCTCTCCCCCATAGTGCCGCTCTCCCCTATAGTGCCTACCATAATGTGCCGGTAAAAAAATGCCCCCTTAGTGCCACCAGATGCCATAATGCCCCCATAATGTGCCAATAATAATAAAGGCCCCTTTAGAGCCCCCACTTCCCCTTAGTGCCCCCAAATATTGCCCCTATAGTGCCACCAGATGCCCCATAGTGCCATTCTCTCCTATAGTGCCCCATAATGTGTCAATAAAAAAAAGCCCCTTTAGACCCCTCAGATGCCCCCATAGTGCTCCTCTCCCCCATGGGGCCGCCCCATAATGTGCCAGTAAAAAATGCCCCTTCAAAGTGCCACCATATGCCCCAATAGTGCTCTACTCCTCCATAGTGCCGCCCTCCACTATAGTGCCTCTCATAATGTGCCATTAAAAAATGCCCCCTTAGTGCAACCAGATGCGATAATGCCCCCATGTGCCAATAAGAAAAAAAGGCCCCTTTAGAACCCCCACTTCCCCATAGTGACCCCAAATAATGCCCCTATAGTGCCACCAGATGCCCCATAGTGCCGTTCTCCCCTATAGTGCCCACTATAATGTGTAAAAAAAAGGCCCCTTTAGAGCCCTCATAGTGCTCCTCTCCCCCATGGTGCCCCCCAAATAATGCCCCAATAGTGCCACCAGATGCCCCATAGTGCCGTTCTCCCCTATAGTGTGTAAAAAAAAGGCCCCTTTAGAGCCCTCATAGTGCTCCTCTCCCCCATGGTGCCCCCCAAATAATGCCCCAATAGTGCCACCAGATGCCCCATAGTGCCCCCCACAGTGTGTAAAAAAAAAAAAAAAAAAAGCCCCTTTAGAGCCCCCATAGTGCTCCTCTCCCCCATGGTGCCCCCCCCCATTATGTGCCAGAAAGAAGTGCCACCCAAAAAAATTTACCACCAGATGCCCCATAGTGCCGTTCTCCCCTTTAGTGTCCCCATAGTGCCAGCTCCCCCCTCCAAAAAAAGAATAAAAAATACACTGATACTTACCTCCATCAGCAGCGATGCGATGCAGGCCTCTTCCCGCCTGTGTCCCTGCTGTGTGCTGCCCGGCTCAGGCGGCGCGATGATGACGGAATCGCGCCGCCTGAGCCGGCCTCTGATAGGCTGCAGGCATTAGTGCCTGCGGCCTATTAGAAGAACAGGGGAGGGACTCACCTCTCCCTCCCCTGCTCTGCCGCAGCACAGGCATCTGTATCACTGTTCTAAGGACGGCGATACAGATGGATTAGATATGGAGATGAGAGCTTCCACAATGGAAGTGCTCATCTCCTTCTGCCCCCCCCAGCCCCCCACCACCACCGCCGCAATTAAATCCAGGGCCGCGCCGCCTGTGGTGATCGGTGGTGCGGCCCTGAAGGATGAAAAAATAATAATTTTGGCTGGTTGTTCTAGGGGGCGTCCAGACCCGCTGGACCCCCCCTGTAGGTGCGCCACTGCCCACATAGCACCTAGAGGCTCATTAGCATATTGTAAAAGTGTGCATTTTAGCAGAACGGCTGCAGGGACAAATGTAAAGAACACACTGTTATGTAGTGCTGACATTTGCACATTGCAGAAATTCTGATGGTAGAAACCCTTTAAAGGACCAGGCCATTTTTTGCAAATCTGACCAGTGTCACTTTATGCATTAATAACTCTGGGATGCTTTTACCTAATCATACAGATTTTATTTTTTCGTGACATATTCTACTTTATGTTAGTGGTAAATTTTCACCGATAATTTTTCTAACTTTGAAACTCTGCTTGTAAGAAAAATGGACATGCCAAATAAATTATATATTGATTTGCATATTCAATATGTCTATGTTGGCATCATAAAGTTGACATGTTTTTTCTTTTTCAAGGTACATAACAAGGGGTCTAGTTTAGGAAGCCCCCATGGTGCCAGAACAACAAGAAACCCCATTTCAAGGTACCTAGTTTCCGAAATGGTGTGCCATGTGGGGGTTTCATGCTGTTCTGGCCCCATGGGAGCTTCCTAAATGTGACATGCCCCCCAAAAAACATTTCAGTAAAATTCTCTGTCCAAAATCCAAATGGCGCTCCTTCTCTTCTGAGCCGTGTAGCACCCCACAATTTGTAGCCCCATTTCTCCCGAGTAAGGACATACCCCATATGTGGACGTAAAGTGCTCTGTAGGCGAACTACATGGCTCAGAAGAGAAGGCGTGCCATTGGGATTTTCGAGAGAGAATTTTGGGGTTTAACCCCTTTAGGACACAGCCATATTTCACCTTAAGGACCAGGCCATTTTTTGCAAATCTGACCAGTGTCACTTTAAGTGGTGATAACTCTAAAACGCTTTGACTTATCCATGCCATTCTGAGATAGTTTTTTCATCACATATTGTACTTCATGACACTAGTAAAATTAAGTCAAAATAATTCATTTTTATTTATAAAAAAAACATTTACCAAAATTTTGGAAAAAATAGCAAATTTCCAAGTTTCAATTTCTCTACTTCTATAATACATAGTAATACCTCCAAAAATAGTTATTACGTTACATTCCCATATGTCTACATTTTGGGAATAACATTTTAGTTTTTAGGGACTTTACAAGGCTTAGAAGTTTAGTAGCAAATCTTGAAATTATTCAGAAATGTAAAAAAAAAAAAATTTTTTTAGGGACCGGATCAGGTCTGAAGTCACTTTGTGAGGCTTACATAATAGAAACCATCCAAAATGACCCCTTTCTAGAAACTACACCCCTCAAGGTATTCAAAACTGATTTTATAAACGTTGTTAACCCTTTAGGTGTTCCACAAGAGTTATTGGCAAATGGAGATGAAATTTTCCATTTTAATCAATTTTTTCCAGTAACAAAGCAAGAGTTAACAGCCAAACGCTATATTTATTACCCCAATTCTGTAGTTTGCAGAAACACCCAATATGTGGCCGTAAACTACTGTACGGGCACACAGTAGGGCGTAGAGGGAAAGGTATGCTGTATGGTTTTTGGAAGGCAGATTTTGCTGGACTGGTTTATTTACACCATGTCCCATTTGAAGCCCCCCTGATGCAACCCTAGAGTAGAAACTCCATAAAAGTGACCCCATTTTGGAAACTACGAGATAAGGTGGCAGTTTTGTTGGGACTGTATTTAGGGTACATATGAGTTTTGGTTTATCTATATTACATTTTTGTGAGGCAAAATTACCAAAAATAGAAATTCTGAAATTTCATCTCCATTTGCCATAAATTTGCCATTTCATCGCCTGTTGAGGAACACCTAAAGGGTTAATAAAGTTAGTAAAATCAGTTTTGAATACATTGAGGGGTGTAGTTTCTTAGATGGGGTTGCTTTTATGGAGTTTCTACTCTTGTGGTGCATCAGGGGGCCTTCAAATGGGACATGGTGAGATGGGACAAAATCTGCCTTCCAGAAACCATATGGCTTTGTTATTCGAAAAAACGGATTAAAATGGAAAATTTGCCAAAAATTGCTGTTTTGGCACTGTTTTTATTGTCATTTTTTTGTGACTGTGTTCATCTAAGGGGTTAGGCCATGGGGTATTTTTATAGAGCAGATTCTTACGGACGCGCCGATACCTAATATGTCTACTTTTTAAATTTATTTTAGTTTTACTAAATAATATTTTTAGATTTTTTGTTTTAGTGTCTTAGGTCTGAGAACCATAGTTTTTTATCCGATTGTCAGTGGCTAAATTGGGAAATAAATTTAGTACTCCATGGAAGTATGGTACTCCCTATAGCAACCAATAATGCTGAGGCCCGGATGATCGGTGCACGTGTCACACTGAGTAGTGGTTTCCTTCCGTATCCCCCTCCTGTGACACACTCTGCACTTTTTTGGGGTCTGTCCCTTCTTTCCAGTATGGGGGACCACACATGGAAAGTGTTGGCCAGGGACAATCCGGGCGCCTCCAGTTCCCGAGGTACTCCGGCCTGCTCTTTCCCGATCAGAAAATATCAGAGCCTTGAGGACTGCCTCATAGAACTGAAGGAATGTCCCTGTGTTGCAAGCGCTCTGGGACAGCACAAAAAAGTTGTACAAGGCAACTTGTACCAAGTAGACCGCAACTTTTTTGTACCATGCTCGGGTTTTGCGCATGGCGTTATATGGCTTGAGGACTTGATCAGAGAGATCAACTCCTCCCATATACCGATTGTAGTCCACGATACAATCGGGCTTGAGGACCAGTGCTGCGGTACCTCGCACAGGGACAGGGGTGATGCCGTTACCATGAATTGTGGACAGTACAAGGACATCCCTATTGTCCTTATATCAGACCAGCAACAGGTTTCTACTGGTAAGGGCACGGGTCTCACCCCTGGGGATAGGTACCTGGAGGAGGTGGGTAGGGAGTCTGCGTTGACTTTTCCGCACGGTCCCACAAGCGGATGTGGATCTGGCGGCGAGGGACTGGAACAAGGGGATACTAGTATAAAAGTTATCCACGTACAGGTGGTAACCCTTATCTAGGTGCATAAGGTCCCACACAAGTTTCTCGCTAACACCCAGTGTGGGAGGACATTCTGGGGGTTCAATACGGGAATATCGCCCCTTGTACACACAAAACTTGTAAGTGTACCCTGAGGTACTCTCACAAAGTTTGTACAGCTTCACGCCATCCCTCGCCCACTTAGTGCGAATGTACTGGCGGAAACTGAGTCCCCCCTCCAGTACTGCCTGACACTTTTTTTTTTTTTTTTTTACCAGGCTCATGTGCAGCACGAGGCCCCAAAAAGTCCTCATCTCGGCTGCACTGACCGGAGTCCAGCCACTGGACCTAGCCAAAAAAGGAGCCCGGGTGTTGAGCAATAAACTGTTGGGCGAACAAGTTTGTTTGCTCCACCATCAGATTCACAAAGTGGTCACTGAAAAAAAGAAATATGAAAAAAAGTCATTCAGTGAAGCCCACTGTGCAAATCTGGATTCCTGGTTGGCCAACAAAGTCAGGAGTCACTGGCTTAAAATCCTCTGGGGTACTCCAGGCAGTTCACCGGTAGGGGGCTCAGGTGGACTTGCCTGGTGGGTCGGAAAACTAGTACGAGCCCCAGGGCTGCTCACACTAGTGTGGGTCACAGGTTCCCTGGCATGGGGGGCTCCTGTCTCCGCCACCTTAGGGGCTTATCATCATCACTAGCTGATGAGGAGAACAAGGATGACAACAGAAAAGTGGGGTCATCCTCATCCTCACTGGGGCTTTCGGAGTCAGAGAGCAGCTGGACGTATCCTATTCCGGGTCATCGGAGACCCGAATGACCCGGAAACGCTGAAGGTCTGATTCAGAATGACCCGGATCGCTGATATGGGGGGTTTACAGGAGCCCCCCTCGGCATTGTCACAGGGTGTCTGCTGAATGATTTCAGCAGGCACCCTGTTCCGATCACCACCCGCCGGTGATCGGAAATACACAGGGCGTACATGTACCCCCTGTGTCCTTAAGGACTTGGACATCAGGGCGTACATGTACGCCCTGTGTCCGTAAGAGGTTAAGGTCTCACAGCTGAGAATGCGTATCAGAGCGAAAACCAAGCCATGATGAGGAAAGAACTGCCTGTACAGCTTAGAGAAAGGATTCTGTGGAGGCATAGATCTGGAGAAGGGTACTAAAAAACATTCTGCTGCACCTCTGGCCTCTGTAATTCTTTAAATGGGTTTTCTGTGATTTTGATACTGATGACCTGTCCACAGGATAGGTCAGGATCGGTGAGGGTCCAACACCTGGGACTCCCGCTGATCAGCTGTTTGAGAAGGGACCGGGGCTTATATGAGCGCTGCGGCCTTCTCCGCATGTACCAAGCACAGCGCCGTACATTATATAGCGGCTGTGCTTGGTATCACGTTCAACCCCATTGAAGTGAATGGGGCTAAGCGCGATACCAAACACGGCCACTATACAATGTACGGCGCTGTTTGGTAAGCACAAAGAAGGCTGCATTGCTCACAGGAGCTGATCAGCGGAGGTCCCAGGTGTCGGGGCCCCACCGATCTGATATTTATGACCTGTCTTGAGAATAGGTCATCAGTGTCAACATCCCGGAAAGCTCCTTTAATGGAAGAAGTTTGGAACAACCAGGAATCTTCTTTGAGGTGGCTGCCCCACCAAACTAAGTAATGGGGGAAGAAGGGTCTTGGAAAGAGAGGTGACCAAGAATCCAAATGTCACTCTGGCTGAGATCCTATATGGAGATTGGAGAAACTTCCAGAAAGTAAATTATCATTGCAGCAGTCAACCAATCTGGGCTTTATGGCAGGGTAGCCAGAAAGAACCCTCTCCTCAGTAAAAGACACATGAAAGCCCGCTAAGAGTTTGCAAAAAAGCACTTAAAGGACTCTTAGACTGTGAGAAACAAGATTCCCTGGTTAATAAAACCAAGATTTAACTTTTTGGCCTCAATTCCAAGCATCATTTCTGGACAAAACCAGGCACCGCTCATCACCTGCCCAGTAACATTCTTACAGCAAAGCATGGTGGTGGCAGTATCATGTTGTTGGGGTGTTTTTCAGAAGCTTGGACAGGGAGACTAGTAATTGTTGAGAGAAAACTGAACTGAGAAAAGTACAGAGATATTCTAAATAAAAACCTGATCCAGAGTGGTTTAGACTCAGACTGTTTCAAAAGTTCACCTTCCAACAAGACAATGACCGACCCTAAGTACACAGCCAAGACAACACAGGAGCGGCCCAGCCAGAGCTCCGACTTGAACCCAATCAAACATCTCTGGAGAAACCTGAAAACGGCTGTCCACCGACTGTTCCCATCTAGGCTGACAGAGTTTAAGAGGAACTGAAGAGAACAATGGCAGCAAATCCCCAAATCCATGTGTTCAAACCTTGTGGCAACATACCCAAGAAGACTGGAGGCTGTAATCGCTGCCAAAGGTGCTTCAAGTCCTGAGTAAAGGGTCTGAATACTTGTCAGTGTCAATGCAATATTAATATTATTTTTTTCCTTTTTAATAAATTACCGGTAACAAATATTTTCAACATTCTTTTTCACTTTGTTATTATGCAGTATTAAGTGCAGATTTATGTGGACCAATACATTTTTTTTATTTTAGTAGAAGGCCGCAACATAAAATGTGAAAAAAGTGAAAGGTTCTGGAGACTTACTGAATCCACTGTATAACATGCGGATGTGCGGTTCATGACTTTTAATACATTTCTGGCATATTTGCATTTCGTCCGCACGTTTTTATTTTTTCTTAATACTGACACATCAGCCATTGGCTCACGTGTTTTAATTAGCAGGAGACTAAGTTACTTGTTGTTTTACCAATGGAGTAGTACAGGGTATGCAAACGTTGGGACTCAAGCTGTTGTGAAACTACAACTCTGCACGTTTTATTCACTACTAGGAAGTTTCAAGAACAGCTGAGCAAGTGTGCATGCAGGGAGTTGTAGTTTCACAACAGATGGAGTGTTGGAGGTTGTTGTCCTATGGAGTAGTAGATGCTGGCAACAAACTTCCAGCAGATATGACTCAAAAATCAACAATATATCTAAAATAAAAAGGAAATAATATAAGGGCAGACTAGATGGACCATGGAGTCTTTTTCTGGCGAGGTGTTGCAGGGAGGCTTTTGCTGTGGTGCTGTGCCTGTGGGGTGGGGTGGCCCAGTGCTAAGGGGCTTTAGCCTTGCCTTAGCTATATTGTTAGCCTGCTGGGCTATAAACTAATTGCTAGGGTCGGTGCTGGTGCTGTGGCAGAAGAAGAAGTGCATCATCTCTGCTGCTACCACCCTATATAACACCACAATAAGTACAGCTCTGGACACTGTTGACCCCCTCACACACAACAAAATCCGGAAAATCAACAGACAACCCTGGCACACCAACCTGACCAAAAAACTCAGACAAGCTTCCAGGGCTGCTGAGCGGCGATGGAAAAAATCCCATTCTAAAGATCATTTCACTGCATACATAGCAATCCCTTCTCAAATTCAAATCCTCACTCGCTGATGCAAAACAGGCCTACTTCTCATCTCTCATATCTTCCCTGTCACACAGCCCTAAACAACTTTTTAGCACTTTTAACTCACTTCTCCGTCCCCCAGCGCCCCCACCCTCTCCTCTCTTCTCAGCTGAGGACTTTGCCAAATATTTCAAACAAAAGATAGTCCACATCAGAGAAAGCTTTACTGCACAGTCCCCACAGACCCTCTACACAACTGCTCAGTTCTCTTCTCCCAAAACCCGCTTCTCCACCATTACAGAAGAAAAACTCTCCACTCTACTCTCCAAATCTAATCTGACCACCTGTGCACTTGACCCAATTCCATCCCACTTCATCCCTAACCTTACCACAGTGTTTATCCCAGCCCTAACTCATCTCTTTAACCTATCACTAAACTCTGGTGTCTTCCCCTCTGCTTTTAAACATGCTACCATTACACCCATCCTCAAAAAGCCTTCACTTGACCCATCTTCCTTTTCCAGTTATCGCCCAATATCATGTCTTCCGTATGCCTCAAAGCTACTTGAACAACATGTCCATTCAGAACTGTCCTCCCACCTCTCCTCCTGCTCCCTCTTTGACCGCCTACAATCTGTCTTCCAACCCCACCACTCGACCGAGACTGCCCTTACCAAAGTCACCAATGACCTACTGACAGCCAAAACCAAGAAACAATACTCTGTCCTCCTTCTCCTTGACCTCTCCTCTGCCTTTGACACTGTTGACCACTCCCTTCTGTTGCAAACTCTCATCTCTTGGCATCACTGACCTAGCCCTCTCCTGGATCACATCATACCTCACAGACCGGATGTTTAGCGTCTCCCACTCTCAAAATTGAGACTTTGGGGGTTTCATAAGCTGTAAGCCATAATCATCCAAATTATAACAAATAAAAGCTTGAAATATCTCGCTTTGCATGTAATGAGTCTCTCATATTAGTTTCAACTTTTAAATTGCATTAATTAAATAAATAAACTTTGCACGATATTCACATTTTTTCGAGTTTCACCTGTATATGTTAAAAACCACGGTAATCTAGGAAACTTTTTTAGTTTTTTTTTTAGTTTAGATAAATACCTTTCCTTGGGGGATAGGAGCGATGCTGCCACGCAGCCATTTTTTTTCAAATATCGCTCCTATGCCCCGCTGTGCCCCCATGCAGTTTTCCTGCTTAGTATGTTAATATTGAGAATCGGTACAGGGAGGAGGAGACGCCAGGGTTTCTCAATGGGTGTCTCCTTCTCCCTGGATGTGCCGCAATCCAATCATAGCAGAGAGCATCACAGCCAGGGAGAAAAATTAGCTCACCTTCTCTCTGGCTGTGACGCTCTCTGCTGTAATTGGATCTCGGCACATCCAGGGAGAAGGAGACGCCCATTGAGAAACCCTAGCATTTTCTCCTCCCTGTACCGATGCTCAGTATTAACATACTGAGCGGGAAAACTGCAGGGTGGAAAAAAAAAAACAGGCAGGGTGACAGCATCAGCGGGGGGTACCCCGCAAGGAAAGGTATTTATCTAAAGTAAAAAAACAAAAAAAAACATGAAAGGTCCTCTTTAACCACTTCAGCCCCGCTAGCTGAAACCCCCTTCATGACCAGAGCACTTTTTACACTTCGGCACTACACTCCTTTGACCGTTTATCGCGCGGTCATGCAACTTACCACCCAAATGAATTTTACCTCCTTTTCTTCTCACTAATAGAGCTTTCATTTGGTGGTATTTTATTGCTGCTGACATTTTTACTTTTTTTGTTATTAATCAAAATGTAACGATTTTTTTGCAAAAAAATGACATTTTTCACTTTCAGCTGTAAAATTTTGCAAAAAAAAACTACATCCATATATGAATTTTTCGCCAAATTTATTGTTCTACATGTCTTTGATAAAAAAAAATGTTTGGGCAAAAAAAAAAATGGTTTGGGTAAAGTTTATAGCGTTTACACACTATGGTACAAAAATGTGAATTTACGCTTTTTGAAACAGCTCTGATTTTCTGAGCACCTGTCATGATTCCTGAGGTTCTACAATGCCCAAACAGTAGAAAAACCCCACAAATGACCCCATTTCGGAAAGTAGACACACTAAGGTATTCGCTGATGGGCATAGTGAGTTCATAGAACTTTTTATTTTTTGTCACAAGTTAGCGGAAAATGATGATGATTTTTTTTTTCTTACAAAGTCTCATATTCCACTAACTTGCGACAAAAAATAAAAAATTCTAGGAACTCACCATGCCCCTCACAGAATACCTTGGGGTGTCTTCTTTCCAAAATGGGGTCACTTGTGGGGTAGTTATACTGCCCTGGCAATTTAGGGGCCCAAATGTGTGAGAAGAACTTTGCAATCAAAATGTTTAAAAAATTACCAGTGAAATCCGAAAGGTGCACTTTGGAATATGTGCCCCTTTGCCCACCTTGGCAGCAAAAAAGTGTGACACATCTGGTATCGCCGTACTCAGAAGAAGTTGGGTAATGTGTTTTGGGGTGTCATTTTACATATACCCATGCTGGGTGAGAGAAATATCTTGGCAAAAGACAACTTTTCCCATTTTTTTATACAAAGTTGGCATTTGACCAAGATATTTTTCTCACCCAGCATGGGTATATGTAAAATGACACCCCAAAACACATTCCCCAACTTCTCCTGAGTACGGCGATACCAGATGTGTCACACTTTTTTGCTGCCAAGGTGGGCAAAGGGGCACATATTCCAAAGTGCACCTTTCGGATTTTGCAGGCCATTTTTTACACATTTTGATTGCAAGGTACTTCTCACACATTTGGGCCCCTAAATTGCCAGGGCAGTATAACTACGCCACAAGTGACCCCATTTTGGAAAGAAGACACCCCAAGGTATTCCGTGAGGGGCACTGCGAGTTCCTAGAATTTATTTTTTTTGTCACAAGTTAGCGGAAAATGATGATTTTTTTTTCTCTTTTTTCCTTACAAAGTCTCATATTCCACTAACTTGCGACAAAAAATAAAAAATTCTAGGAACTCGCCATGCCCCTCACGGAATACCTTGGGGTGTCTTCTTTCCAAAATGGGGTCACTTGTGGGGTAGTTATACTGCCCTGGCAATTTAGGGGCCCATATGTGTGAGAAGTACTTTGCAATCAAAATGTGTAAAAAATGGCCTGCGAAATCCGAAAGGTGCACTTTGGAATATGTGCCCCTTTGCCCACCTTGGCTGCAAAAAAGTGTCACACATCTGGTATCGCCGTACTCAGGAGAAGTTGGGGAATGTGTTTTGGGGTGTCATTTTACATATACCCATGCTGGGTGAGAGAAATATCCTGGCAAAAGACAACTTTTCCAATTTTTTTATACAAAGTTGGCATTTGATCAAGATGTTTATCTCACCCAGCATGGGTATATGTAAAATGACACCCCAAAACACATTCCCCAACTTCTCCTGAGTACGGCGATACCAGATGTGTGACACTTTTTTGCAGCCTAGATGCGCAAAGGTGCCCAAATTCCTTTTAGGAGGGCATTTTTAGACATTTGGATCCCAGACTTCTTCTCACGCTTTAGGGCCCCTAAAAAGCCAGGGCAGTATAAATACCCCACATGTGACCCCACTTTGGAAAGAAGACACCCCAAGGTATCCAATGAGGGGCCTGGCAAGTTCATAGAAAAAAAAAATTTCGCATAAGTTAGCGGAAATTGATTTTTTATTTTTTTTTTCTCACAAAGTCTCACTTTCCGCTAACTTAGGACAAAAATGTAAATCTTTCATGGACTCAATATGCCCCTCAGCAAATACCTTGGGGTGTCTTCTTTCCAAAATGGGGTCAGTTGTGGGGTGTTTGTACTGCCCTGGCATTTGAGGGTCTCTGCAATCATTACATGTATGGCCAGCATTAGGAGTTTCTGCTATTCTCCTTATATTGAGCATACAGGTAATGAGATTTTTTTTTCCGTTCAGCCTCTGGGCTGAAAGAAAAAAATGAACGGCACAGATTTCTTCATTCGCATCGATCAATGTGGATGAAAAAATCTCTGCCAAAAAAAAAAAAATGGAGGGGAAAGGCGTCTGCCAGGACATAGGAGCTCCGCCCTACATCCATACCCACTTAGCTCGTATGCCCTGGCAAACCAGATTTCTCCATTTGCATCAATCGATGTGGATGAATAAATCATTGCTGGGATTTTTTTTATTTTTTATATATATACAAAGTGTTTGCCAAAGCATAGGAACGCCGCCTCCTCCTCAGCTCGTATGCCTCGGCAAACGTGTCTGTTACTGCAGAGTAGAAATCTCGTCTTGCAGCGCCGCATACACCGACTTGCGTGTAATCTGACAGCAGCGCAATGCTTCTGTCAGAATGCACATCAGTGCTGCAGCTAATCGATCGGTTGGTCCACCTGGAAGGTAAAAAAAGAAAAAAAAAAGAAAAAGAAAAAACCAGGCCGCAACGCAATAATTTTATTAACTTTGCAACAGAACATATAAACTTTAACTTTTTTAACTGAACATTAACCTTTTTGCTTACTGGTGTTTTTTTTTTTTTTTTTTACCTTTATAGAACAAACCTCACCTTCCCCATGGGTCAATGTGCAAAGCGCAAATCGCCCAAAGATGTGGCGAAGTGCGTTATGCACTTTGTCCCATGTGAAAGGAGACGTTTGCAGCAGCTGTGTGAGTGAATGGGCCCTAATAGCCCTGTGTGCCTGTCCTGGTGAGATGATCCCTATGCTAATAGTGTACCTGTGAGTGGTACTTCCGGAAACACTCTCCAAAGTATAGGGCAGGGTGGTCAGGACAGTCAGGACAGAAATAGCGGGTGTCACGCCTTATTCCACTCCTGCTACAGACACGACATCTTTTTCGGGGTGACGGTTGGGTTGAGGTACCAGGAACAACATTGGGGAAATGTCGCTCGTGTAGACGGCTAACTACACTGGTGGATGGGGCCACGGAACCTCCTGGGTACAGGAGGTTCTCGATGATCTCTTCCTGAAATTTGAGGAAGGATCCAGTTCTCCCAGCCTTACTGTAGAGAACAAAACTATTATACAGAGCCAATTGAATTAAATATACAGACACCTTCTTATACCAGCGTCTGGTTTTGCGGGAAACTAAATACGGAGACAACATCTGGTCATTGAAGTCCACCCCTCCCATGTGAAGGTTATAGTCGTGGACTGAGAGGGGCTTTTCAATGACACGGGTTGCTCGCTCAATTTGTATTGTCGTGTCTGCGTGAATGGAGGAGAGCATGTAAACGTCACGCTTGTCTCTCCATTTCACCGCAAGCAGTTCTTCGTTACACAGTGCGGCCCTCTGCCCCCTTGCAAGATGGGTGGTAACGAGCCGTTGGGGGAAGCCCGCGCGACTAGTTCGCGCGGTACCACAGGCGCCAATCCGTTCTAGAAGCAAATGCCTAAAGAGGGCCACACTTGTGTAAAAATTGTCCACATAAAGATGGTACCCCTTGCCGAATAAGGGTGACACCAAGTCCCAAACTGTCTTCCTACTGCTCCCCAGGTAGTCAGGGCAACCGACCGGCTCCAGGGTCTGATCTTTTCCCTCATAGATCCGAAATTTTTGGGTATAGCCTGTGGCCCTTTCACAGAGCTTATACAATTTGACCCCATACCGGGAGCGCTTGCTTGGGATGTATTGTTTGAAGCCAAGGCGCCCGGTAAAATGTATCAGGGACTCGTCTACGCAGATGTTTTGCTCTGGGGTATACAAATCTGCAAATTTCTGGTTGAAATGGTCTATGAGGGGCCGAATTTTGTGGAGCCGGTCAAAAGCAGGGTGGCCTCTGGGACGCGAGGCGGTGTTGTCACTAAAGTGCAGGAAACGCAGGATGGCCTCAAAACGTGCCCTGGACATAGCAGCAGAGAACATGGGCATGTGATGAATCGGGTTCGTGGACCAATATGACCGCAATTCATGCTTTTTTGTCAGGCCCATGTTGAGGAGGAGGCCCAGAAAAGTTTTAATTTCGGAAACTTGGATTGGTTTCCACCGGAAAGGCTGGGCATAAAAGCTTCCCGGGTTAGCGGTGATAAATTGTGTGGCATACCTGTTTGTTTCTGCCACAACTATGTCTAAGAGCTCCGCAGTCAAGAACAGCTCAAAAAATCCCAGGGCCGAACCGATCTGAGCTGTCTCAACCCGAACTCCAGACTGGGCAGTGAAAGGGAAAACTACAGGTGCGGCTGAAGTTGGGGACTGCCAATCAGGGTTTGCCAGCACCTCTGGGATTCTAGGGGCTCTACAGGCACGTCTTTGCGGTGGCTGCGACGGGGTCACTACTGCACGTGCCACCGTACCAGCTTCAACTGCCCTTCTGGTGCTCGCTACTTCACCAGGTTGTACGGCAGTGCTGGTACTAGGTCCAGGGAGGGCTGGGCTGCTGGTGTATGCCTCACCACGTAATCCGACAGCACCAGCCCCACTCTGCTGCTCTTGAAGCGGATCCTGCGCAACCTGCGGTCTAGCGACACGGGGCCGGGTACGCCTGGTGGTATCAGGGACCTCAGCCTCCTCGTCCGAACTTTGGGTCAGAGAGCCACTGCTTTCTACAGGTTCGTATTCTGACCCGCTGGATTCATCAGATGAGGGTTCCCACTCCTCATCCGACTGGGTCAGAAGCCTGTAGGCCTCTTCAGAGGAATACCCCCTGTTTGACATTTTGGGCAACTAAATTTAGGGGTATTCCCTGAGACTACCCAAGAAAAAAAAAAGCAAGCCTGTCTTACAAAGGGGAGGCTAGCGAAGTACCGGAGGCCGCTGCGGTTGATAAAAAATATCAAAACTGATTTTTTTATCGCCGCAGTGCGTGTAAAGTGATCAAAAAAAAATTTTTTTTTGTCACTGCGGTGGGGCGGGCGTGGGTGAACGCACGTGTGGGCGACCGATCAGGCCTGATCGGGCAAACACTGCGTTTTGGGTGGAGGGCGAACTAAAGTGACACTAGTACTATTATAGATCTGACCGTGATCAGTTTTGATCACTTCCAGATACTATAAAAGTACAAATGCTGATTAGCGATACGCTAATCAGCGAATAACGGACTGCGGTGCGGTGGGCTGGGCGCTAACTGATCGCTAACTACCTAACCAAGGGGCCTAAACTATACCTAAAACCTAACGGTCAATACCAGTGAAAAAAAAAAAGTGATCACTTTTTTCCTTTCACTAGTGATTGACAAAGGGGTGATCAAAGGGTTAATTGGGGTTCAGGGGGGTGATCTGGGGCTAAAGTGTAGTGTTTGGTGTACTCACTGTGAAGCCTGCTCCTCTGCTGGATCCAACCGACGAAAAGAACCAGCAGAGGAGCAGGCAGCCATATAACAGATCATATTTACAAATATGATCTGTTATCTGGCGCTGTGATTGTTTTTTTTGAAAATCATCAGCTTGCCAGCCGCGATCATTGGCTGGCAAGCTGATGACGAAATGGTCCCTGACGAAATGCCGGCCCGAACTGCGCATGCGCAGGGCCGCATAGCGCGTCATCTCGCGAGATGACACGTATATGCGTCGTTGTGCACAGCGCTGCCGCCTCCGGACCGCACATCTGCGTTAGGCGGTCCGGAGGCGGTTAAGGTCTCATTCACACACCAATTAAATTAAAGTTATTTAAAAAGCAACTACATGTGACAATATAAAAAAAGACCCTATACTTAACATTTAATCCCCTCTGCTCGATTCCAGGGCCTCCGCTCCAGTTCCTATCTCCATTATGTGTTTAACTCACTATATTGGTGACAAACATGTATAACCCACGTGACTGCTGCAGCCAATCCCTGGCCTCAGTGGTACTACCCTGTATACTGCTAAGGCCATTGAAATGGCATGTCATTGCTGTACTCATGTAAACGAATTCTAGCATGAAGGGACAGATCAGCACCATTTGAAAATTAACAGTTGAGTACAGAATCTTTTTTCTAATTTAACCCCTATACATCATATGTGTTAAGTGCTTGTATGCAGCAGGCTCACGCACTGAGCTCGCTCTATACGCAGAAAGTGTAGGCTGTATAATACACCAGACGCAGATGGCAGTGACTGGGATTAGACATGACTCCGATATCAGTCATTTAACCACTCAGATGCTGCTTTCAATATAGGTTGCTATGGCAGCCTGGGGCCTTGTGGAGGCTCCCAGACCTGTCATAGTGAGTTGTCTGCAAAATTGTGCCTGAGGAACGGCCTAAAAGGCAGCCTGTGAAAATCCTATAGACTATGGTACAAGCGATCAAAATATTTCAATGTATAAGTCCCCTAAGGGGTCTAAAAAGTACAGTGAAAAAAATAGAAACATATTAAAAATGTATAACCCCTTTCTCAATTTACACAAATTACACTGATTTTAATGTAGTTTTTGAAGTCAAAGTCAGGAGCAGATTTAAAGAGGGAGGAATACTCAGTCTTTCCATTATTTTTGTACTCAATTTATGATCTATTTCCGACACTGGCTTCAAAAACTGCATAAAGAATGAACCATGGAAACCTAACCTTAGTGGTTTTCTCCTGTTTTTTAAATAAATTGAACATCCCCTTTAAATATTGATATCTATGGACACAGAAGACTGTCTAAAAGCAGTAACAGTACCAGTCTATATCTGGACAGGATGACTACTCTCAATGGAGTACAAAGAAAAGTAAGGGCCCCATAGCAAGGAGCAAACCAGGCCCCCCACACAAGACAGAAGGGTTTCTGCCTAAACCCTTTTTAATGACCCTTGGGCCATCTTTCCCACTGCCTCAATTGCTAAAAGTTGTTCCTTTAGAGCAGGGGTGCACGACCTGCGGCCCCCAACCATCTGATAATAGACATGTTGTCGTCTTGTGGCTGCTCACATGTATTCCCCCATTAAATGGGAGTCCTGGGTGTGTAACTAGACATTGATACTATATACTGTATGTTCGATATACCATAAATACAGTATGTCAGTTGGTAATACCCCTTTATGTTTTATTTTCGGCCCTTGGAATTGGTTCGGATTGACAATGTGGCCCCCAACCAGAAAAGGTTGCCTACCCCTGCTTTAGAGGGTAGAGTCCTGACCAAGTTTTTATCTCCAGTAGAAGAGGAGATAATCCCAACTAAGAATGGGCGCCCTCTTGCCCTGGGCCCCATAGCAGTCACATGGTCTGCCGCTATGGTAGTTATGCCCCTGACTACTTTCTTGGTTTATTGTGATCATGCTAAGTAACCACAGACACAATATTTTAAACATTTTAATTTTGAGATTTTGGTAATATAGTTTAATCATATATTGCATACAGTCTGATGTCTAGCAGTCCTCTTGATGTTTAGCATGGAGATGAAGTTATCATTTTACATGTTTTGTTGGAATTGTTATATAGAGTCATTTAAATGCATCCTCCTGCTCCAATTTACTAAGGTATCTCTCCAATTTCTTAATATTTACTCTGTGCATCATCAGAAACTGTCCATTAAGGTGAAACACGGGAATGTCATGCTTATAGCGGTCATACCAGGCCGTGTTCTCTGGAAGTGTGATGTCCACTTGTTCTAAAACAAACTAAAGCAGAGAAACAAATTAACAGTGTTATTCTGATAATGTATTCATGATGTAAAATATACGGTAAGTAATGAGATCTCCTGTTATACAGGTATTACATGTACAGGGTGGGCCATTTATATGGATACACCTTAATAAAATGGGAATGGTTGGTGATATTAACTTCCTGTTTGTGGCACATTAGTATATGTTACATTAGCATATGCTGTGAAGATACGAGATGTGCAGCACCTGAAACTACGGATACTGGAAGCCTGTGCTAGCATTTCTCCTGCGGTGTTGCTATCACTGTGTGAAGAGTGGGAGAAGAGGGTTGCATTGACAACCCAACACAATGGGCAGCACATGGAACACATTTTATAAGTGATCAGAAACTTGTAAATAACTCACGAAAGGATAAAGTTACGTTAAAACCAAGCACACCATTGTTTTTGTTGTGAAATTCCCAATAAGTTTGATGTGTCACATGACCCTCTTCCTATTAAAAAAAACAAAAGTTGGATTCAAAATGGCCGACATGGTCACCACCCATCTTGAAAAGTTTCCCCCCTCACATATACTAATGTGCCACAAACAGGAAGTTAATATCACCAACCATTCCCATTTTATTAAGGTGTATCCATATAAATGGCCCACCCTGTATATTAGTGCAAGACGCATTGCCGTCTGTACTCCTGTTCTGTTATTAGGAGAGGAGTTCTGATGATTGAAATAAACAATACTTTATCATGGAGTGACAGAGATGATGCTGGCCTGTGGTGTAAATAATACAAAAATATGTTTGGGGGGTTCAATTCTGTGATAGCTTTCCATTAGAACATGCTTATAACAGAAAATAACGGAACGGATATACTGGAAACAAAATGGAAACCTTTCTGTTTTAATCTGTCCTCATAGTTCAATGGAGAATATATGGATGAAAAAAAAGTTCTCACTACTAAAACACAAAAACATTAAAACGCTATATGACTATTCCTGTAGGTGTCTGTGAGCTTAAAGGGGTTGCCTCACTTCAGCAAGTGGCATTTATCATGTAGATAAGGTTAATACAAGGCACTTACTAATGTATTGTGATCGGGCATATTGCCTCCTTTGCTGTCTGGATTCATTTTTCCATCACATTATACACGGCTCATTTCCATGATTACAGACCACCCTCCTCTTTAACCACTATTAACTCTAGCACTACACAAGCAGTACTGCAGATACAAAGTCTGGATCACTACTTTGTATTTCATGCTCCCCGCAAAGCTCTGTTGTAATACATTGTCAGCTCTGCTAGGCTCAGGAGGTCCTCTCCATTATGAGTGTGAGCTCAGTAGTCCTGACAGTGTATGACAGGAGCACAGCAGGGCGGTATAGCGAACCAGACTGCATATCTACAATACTACTCAAGTAGTACTGCCATATATAGCTCTAAATGAGGTCATAGACTCCCTGTTTTATATACAGTACTTATTTAGTCATTACTTCCTTTTATCATGTATAATTACTTGCAGCGAGGCTAATGTCTGCTACAGCGAATGATCGTCCTTTGCCTTTGTGCTTTTGTGTTTTTTATTTCAAATATATTTTACATTGCATTGTAGTTGAAATATTAAACTGAAACCTGACTGTCATGTCATTATCAGTCTGATCCTGCTTCCTGCAGATAACTTGCTCCTCATCTGACAGGGTTGCACCATCTGTACCGCCCTTTAGTGTCTGCTCTGTGAGCGCTGCAATGTCACATAGATAGGAGTCACATATTGTTGACAATGACAAAATAGAGACAAAGATCTGTATTGGGATACAGGATGCAGTGGCAGATCTTGAATGTATCTCTTCTTATGACACAGCAAACACACACGTACGAGGACATATAATGCACACTATACATACGGTACTATGTGAATTTATGATGCTGAACATCATAGAAACTGTTGAATAATGTTTTATATATGCCACTTTACACCATGCACTTAGGGGATTCAGCAAAGTTATTCAAATACTATTTCCATACGAAATGATTTGTGGAAGCTTTCTGCATATTTTATTGTGTACCCGTCCCGAAAGGACACAAATGCCTGTAAATAGGAGCTTTAGTCTTGTTAAATATTTAATTTCGCTTTCTAAGAGTGACGAAGGACAGCAAGTACAGAATTACAGGTCAGTCAAAGAATGAATAAATACTTCAGTGACAAAAAGGGCACAAAAAACTGTCTGGGAAATGTTATTAATAACTAGCAGAAGGACCCGGCTTAGCACCGGTATATTTCATCTACTTCATTTAATGTTTGTGTAGGTCATTAAAAGATATTGACAGTATCCCCCATAACAGTGAACTCCACAGCCCCCCACCCCTTAACAGTGACCCCCCCCCCCACAGTGCCCAGCCTTCTTAAAATGGGACCTCCACAGCAGCCCATCTCCTTAACTTTGACCTTCACAGCAGCCCGCCCCTTTAACAGTAAGTTTCACAGCACCCCACTCCCTTGGCAGTGATCTCTTCAGGGGCCTGCCCCTTTAACAGTGACCTCCACAGTACCCACCCCTTTAACAGTGAACACCCCTTTAACAGTGACCTCTACATTGCCCGCCCCTTTAACAGTGATCTCCACATAGGGTGGCCACTGGCTTGACCCTAAAAAGCCGGAGCGGCCCAAACCACACCCACAACTAGACAAACCACGCCTCAAAACCACATAAAGCCACGCCCCCTGCCAGTGAAGCCCCGCCGTCGGCTGCTTAAAAACACGGGGGAAGAGAGGGAAGAACTTTGTGAATGGAAGGTGAGCGGGGGCAGCCGGGCGCTTCTCTTCTCCTCAGTCATCCACATGGAGCCATATCTGCTGCTCTAGTGACTGACTGGGGGTGAGAGAAGCCTCGGTCAGTTGCTGCAGCTTACGCTCAGACAGCACAATGCTGCTGTCTGAGACGTGAGCTACTGAAAAGGAGGACATCCCTGTGTCCATCCAGGCACTGCGCCGGACGGAGGACAGGGAGCCTGAAAACCGGACTGTCCGGCCTAAAACCGGACGTCTGGCCACCCTACCTCCACAGCAGCTGTCCCATTAATTGGGTCCCCTGCCAACTTCAGTGTCCTCCACAGCGCCCTGTCCCTTTAATAGTGGCCCCGGTCGCCTTAACAGTGACTTTCACAGCGCCCTGCCCCTTTAAGGCTAGAGCTACATGACGACATGTGTTGCATCACATTTTGTCGTACCAATGTAGCGCAACAATTTTTATAATGAAAGGCTATGGTGTCGCACTGTGACATGCTGCGACTGCGACACGACAGTTGCAAAAAATCCATCCAAGATGGATGCATGTAGCAATGTAGTTGTGCTCTATGTGTCGTGCAGCCCTAGCCTAAAGCTGAACTACAGCAGTGAAGAAAAATGGCTGGGTTGTTATGGAAACCTGGAGTAAAGCTGTGTGTAGGTGGAGACTAAGGGCCTGCAAGCTTCTATTGGCTGATTAGGGACATGTGACCGTGTGTATGGCAGTTGGGATGAGAAGAGAAAGACTTGCAGGCTTGTATTGGCTAATGTGGGTGATTTTTTGGGAATATCTCAGAAATGGTATGTCCTAGAGAGCTAAGACCCCCCCCCCCCCCCCCCAAGATTTCTTTTCAGGTAGCAAGGGATGTGTATACCAAGTTTCGTTAAAATCGATGGTTGCGTTTTTGAGTGATCGCAGAACATATATACATACATACATACAGGTGAAACTTGAAAAATTAGAATATTGTGCAAAAGTTCATTTATTTCAGTAATGCAACTTTAACCGCCTCCGGACCGCCTAACGCAGATCTGCGGTCCGGAGGCGGCAGCTCTGCACAGAGTGACGCATATACGCGTCATCTCGCGAGAGCCGAGACTTCCTGTGAACGCGCGCACACAGGCGTGCGTTCACAGGAACTGAAGGTAAGAGACAGGATCTCCAGCCTGCCAGCGGCGATCGTTCGCTGGCAGGCTGGAGATGCGATTTTTTTAACCCCTAACAGGTATATTAGATGCTGTTTTGATAACAGCGTCTAATATACCTGCTACCTGGTCCTCTGGTGGTCCCTTTTGTTTGGATCGACCACCAGAGGACACAGGTAGCTGTGTAAAGTACCACAAAACACTACACTACCCCCCCCTTCCCCTGTCACTTATTAACCCCTTATGAACCCCTGATCACCCCATATAGACTCCCTGATCACCCCCCTGTCATTGATCACCCCCCCTGTAAGGCTCCATTCAGATGTCCATATGATTTTTACGGATCCACGGATACATGGATCGGATCCGCAAAACACATACGGACGTCTGAATGGAGCCTTACAGGCGGGTGATCACCCATATAGATTCCCTGATCACCCCCCTGTCATTGATCACCCCCCTGTAAGGCTCCATTCAGACGTCCGTAAGATTTTTACGGATCCACGGATACATGGATCGGATCCGCAAAACACATACGGACGTCTGAATGGAGCCTTACAGGGGGGTGATCACCCATATAGACTCCCTAATCACCCCCCTGTCATTGATCACCCCCCTGTAAAGCTCCATTCAGACGTCCGTATGATTTTTACGGATCCACGGATACAAGGATCGGAAACGCAAAACACATACGGACGTCTGAATGGAGCCTTACAGGGGGGTGATCAATGACAGGGGGGTGATCACCCATATAGACTCCCTGATCACTCCCCTGTCATTGATCACCCCCCTGTAAGGCTCCATTCAGACGTCCGTATGTGTTTTGCGGATCCGATCCATGTATCCGTGGATCCGTAAAAATCATACGGACGTCTGAATGGAGCCTTACAGGGGGGTGATCAATGACAGGGGGGTGATCAGGGAATCTATATGGGTGATCACCCCCCTGTAAGGCTCCATTCAGACGTCCGTATGATTTTTACGGATCCACGGATACATAGGATCGGATCCGCAAAACACATACGGACGTCTGAATGGAGCCTGACAGGGGGTGATCACCTCATATACACTCCCTGATCACCCCCTGTCATTGATCACCCCCCTGTAAGGCTCCATTCAGACATTTTTTTGGCTGAAGTTAGCGGAAATAGTAAGAAAAAAAAAAAAAAAAAAAAAAACTATTTCCGCTAACTTGAGCCAAAATAATGTCTGAATGGAGCCTTACAGGGGGGTGATCAATGACAGGGGGTGATCAGGGAGTGTATATGAGGTGATCACCCCCTGTCAGGCTCCATTCAGACGTCCGTATGTGTTTTGCGGATCCGATCCATGTATCCGTGGATCCGTAAAAATCATACGGACGTCTGAATGGAGCCTTACAGGGGGGTGATCAATGACAGGGGGGTGATCAGGGAATCTATATGGGGGATCACCCGCCTGTCATTGATCACCCCCCTGTAAGGCTCCATTCAGACGTCCGTATGATTTTTACGGATCCACGGATACATGGATCGGATCCGCAAAACACATACGGACGTCTGAATGGAGCCTGACAGGGGGTGATCACCTCATATACACTCCCTGATCACCCCCTGTCATTGATCACCCCCCTGTAAGGCTCCATTCAGACATTTTTTTGGCTCAAGTTAGCGGAAATATTATTATTATTATTTTTTTTTTTTCTTACTAAGTCTCATATTCCACTAACTTGTGTCAAAAAATAAAATCTCACATAAACTTACCATACCCCTCACGGAATCCAAATGCGTAAATTTTTTTTAGACATTTATATTCCAGACTTCTTCTCACGCTTTAGGGCCCCTAAAATGCCAGGGCAGTATAAATACCCCACATGTGACCCCATTTCGGAAAGAAGACCCCAAGGTATTCCGTGAGGGGCATATCGAGTCCATGAAAGATTGAAATTTTTGTCCCAAGTTAGCGGAAAGGGAGACTTTGTGAGAAAATACAAAAAAATATAAATTTCTGCTAACTTGTGCCCAAAAAAAAAATTTGATGAACTCGCCATGCCCCTCATTGAATACCTTGGGGTGTCTTCTTTCCAAAATGGGGTCACATGTGGGGTATTTATACTGCCCTGGCTTTTTAGGGGCCCGAAAGCGTGAGAAGAAGTATGGGATCCAAATGTCTAAAAATGCCCTCCTAAAAGGAATTTGGGCCGCTTTGCGCATCTAGGCTGCAAAAAAGTGCCACACATGTGGTATCGCCGTACTCAGGAGAAGTTGGGGAATGTGTTTTGGGGTGTCATTTTACATATACCCATGCTGGGTGAGATAATATCTTGGTCAAATGCCAACCTTGTATAAAAAAATTGGAAAAGTTGTCTTTTGGCAAGATATTTCTCTCACCCAGCATGGGTATATGTAAAATGACACCCCAAAACACATTCCCCAACTTCTCCTGAGTACGGCGATACCACATGTGTGACACTTTTTTGCCGCCTAGGTGGGCAAAGGGGCACACATTCCAAAGAGCACCTTTAGGATTTCACAGGTCATTTTTTACACATTTTGATTTCAAACTTCTTCTCGCGCATCTGGGCCCCTAAAATGCCAGGGCAGTATAACTACCCCACAAGTGACCCCATTTTGGAAAGAAGACACCCCAAGGTATTTTGTGATGGCAGGCTGGAGATGCGATTTTTTTAACCCCTAACAGGTATATTAGATGCTGTTTTGATAACAGCGTCTAATATACCTGCTACCTGGTCCTCTGGTGGTCCCTTTTGTTTGGATCGACCACCAGAGGACACAGGTAGCTGTGTAAAGTACCACAAAACACTACACTACCCCCCCCTTCCCCTGTCACTTATTAACCCCTTATGAACCCCTGATCACCCCATATAGACTCCCTGATCACCCCCCTGTCATTGATCACCCCCCCTGTAAGGCTCCATTCAGATGTCCATATGATTTTTACGGATCCACAAAACACAAAACACATACGGACGTCTGAATGGAGCCTGACAGGGGGTGATCACCTCATATACACTCCCTGATCACCCCCTGTCATTGATCACCCCCCTGTAAGGCTCCATTCAGACATTTTTTTGGCTCAAGTTAGCGGAAATATTATTATTATTATTTTTTTTTTTTCTTACTAAGTCTCATATTCCACTAACTTGTGTCAAAAAATAAAATCTCACATAAACTTACCATACCCCTCACGGAATCCAAATGCGTAAATTTTTTTTAGACATTTATATTCCAGACTTCTTCTCACGCTTTAGGGCCCCTAAAATGCCAGGGCAGTATAAATACCCCACATGTGACCCCATTTCGGAAAGAAGACCCCAAGGTATTCCGTGAGGGGCATATCGAGTCCATGAAAGATTGAAATTTTTGTCCCAAGTTAGCGGAAAGGGAGACTTTGTGAGAAAATACAAAAAAATATAAATTTCTGCTAACTTGTGCCCAAAAAAAAAATTTGATGAACTCGCCATGCCCCTCATTGAATACCTTGGGGTGTCTTCTTTCCAAAATGGGGTCACATGTGGGGTATTTATACTGCCCTGGCTTTTTAGGGGCCCGAAAGCGTGAGAAGAAGTATGGGATCCAAATGTCTAAAAATGCCCTCCTAAAAGGAATTTGGGCCGCTTTGCGCATCTAGGCTGCAAAAAAGTGCCACACATGTGGTATCGCCGTACTCAGGAGAAGTTGGGGAATGTGTTTTGGGGTGTCATTTTACATATACCCATGCTGGGTGAGATAATATCTTGGTCAAATGCCAACCTTGTATAAAAAAATTGGAAAAGTTGTCTTTTGCCAAGATATTTCTCTCACCCAGCATGGGTATATGTAAAATGACACCCCAAAACACATTCCCCAACTTCTCCTGAGTACGGCGATACCACATGTGTGACACTTTTTTGCCGCCTAGGTGGGCAAAGGGGCACACATTCCAAAGAGCACCTTTAGGATTTCACAGGTCATTTTTTACACATTTTGATTTCAAACTTCTTCTCGCGCATCTGGGCCCCTAAAATGCCAGGGCAGTATAACTACCCCACAAGTGACCCCATTTTGGAAAGAAGACACCCCAAGGTATTTTGTGATGGGCATAGTGAGTTCATGGAAGTTTTTATTTTTTGTCACAAGTTAGTGGAATATGAGACTTTGTAAGAAAAAAAAAAAAATCATCATTTTCCGCTAACTTGTGACAAAAAAAAAGTTCTATGAACTCACTATGCCCATCAGCGAATACCTTAGGGTGTCTACTTTCCGAAATGAGGTCATTTGTGGGGTGTTTGTACTTTCTGGGCATTGTAGAACCTCAGGACACATGACAGGTGCTCAGAAAGTCAGAGCTGCTTCAAAAAGCGGAAATTCACATTTTTGTACCATAGTTTGTAAACGCTATAACTTTTACCCAAACCATTTTTTTTGCCCAAACATTTTTTTTTTTTATCAAAGACACGTAGAACAATAAATTTAGCAAAAAATGTATATATGGATGTCGTTTTTTTTGCTAAATTTTAAAGCTGAAAATGAAAAATTACATTTTTTTGGCAAAAAAATCGTTACATTTCGATTAATAACAAAAAAAGTTAAAATGTCAGCAGCAACGAAATACCACCAAATGAAAGCTCTATTAGTGAGAAGAAAAGGAGGTAAAATTCATTTGGGTGGTAAGTTGCACGACCGAGCAATAAACGGTGAAAGTAGTGTAGTGCAGAAGTGTAAAAAGTGGCCTGGTCATTAAGGGGGTTTCAGCTAGCGGGGTTGCAGTGGTTAAAGGAGTTGCATTAATGCAACTTACAATTAGAATATTGTGAACAGGTTCAATATTCTAGGCTCAAAGTTTCACACTCTAGTCAGCTAATTAATCCATACCCACTGAGCAAAGGGTACCTGAGATTGTGACTTTATGGTTTACAGCTGATGAAAACCCCAATCATCCAAATATCTTGCTTTGCATGTAATGAGTCTCTCTCATATATTATTGGCCAAAATGTACACCAATGCCTTATTCAACATCCAGCATAAAGGCAGGGCAGAGTGCTGGTTGCAGTGTGCGATTGCATTTTGTGTTTTTACGTTTGTATTTATATTTCGCCATAGCAATCTGCACCTGCTAGGTAGTAGTACGTATTGGAGGTGTGGCGATCTCCAAGCAGTCAAGCACACCTGTCCAGTTAATCTGCCCCCCTGGAGGCTGGTTTTAAAGTCAGTATAAAACTGAGTCTGCTTATATAGCACCTACCAGTAGCCATTAGGCTCCAGGAGAAGTATATAGTGGGCTCAGCATGCATGTTGGTACTTGCATCCCTGGATCCGATGAAAGCTGTAATGGCACCGGACGGGGTTAAAAGCAGAGTGTGCTTGGCGTGCATGCTGTACCTGCGCTCCCTGGACTTTATGTGGCTGTCATGGCCCATAAAAGGTAGGAACTAGTGTTAGGTGTTAGGGACCACTCATGAAGGCGACCTTGACGTGGTGAGTGGCTTATTACGCTTTGGCCAAAATGTACACCAATGCCTTATTCAACATCCAGCATAAAGGCAGGGCAGAGTGCTGGTTGCAGTGTGCGATTGCATTTTGTGTTTTTACGTTTGTATTTATATTTCGCCATAGCAATCTGCATCTGCTAGGGGTTGTGCGGGCTGAAATTTCCATATTTTCTCTCATATATTAGTTTCACCTTTTAAGTTACATTACTGAAATAAATTAACTTTGCATGATATTCAAATTTTTCGAGTTTCACCTGTATATAAGTCCTATATATATATATATATATATATATATATATATATATATATATATATATATACACACACACACACACACACACACACACTCACCTAAAGAATTATTAGGAACACCATACTAATACGGTGTTGGACCCCCTTTTGCCTTCAGAACTGCCTTAATTCTATGTGGCATTGATTCAACAAGGTGCTGATAGCATTCTTTAGAAATGTTGGCCCATATTGATAGGATGGCATCTTGCAGTTGATAGAGATTTGAGGGATGCACATCCAGGGCACGAAGCTCCCGTCCCACCACATCCCAAAGATGCTCTATTGGGTTGAGATCTGGTGACTGTGGGGGCCATTTTAGTACAGTGAACTCATTGTCATGTTCAAGAAACCAATTTGAAATGATTCGAGCTTTGTGACATGGTGCATTATCCTGCTGGAAGTAGCCATCAGAGGATGGGTACATGGTGGTCATGAAGGGATGGACATGGTCAGAAACAATGCTCAGGTAGCCTGTGGCATTTAAACGATGGCCAATTGGCACTAAGGGGCCTAAAGTGTGCCCAGAAAACATCCCCCACACCATTACACCACCACCACCAGCCTGCACAGTGGTAACAAGGCATGACGGATACATGTTCTCATTCTGTTTACGCCAAATTCGGACTCTACCATTTGAATGTCTCAACAGAAATCGAGACTCATCAGACCAGGCAACATTTTTCCAGTCTTCAACAGTCCAATTTTGGTGAGCTCGTGCAAATTGTAGCCTCTTTTTCCTATTTGTAGTGGAGATGAGTGGTACCCGGTGGGGTCTGCTGCTGTTGTAGCCCACCTTTCTTTCCCATTCTGTTTTATGCAAAAATTTTCAACTTTTTCCCCTTTTTCAACATGTCCGCCACTTTTCTTTATAAAAAACAAAACAAAACAAAACAAAACAAAACATGAGGAGCATGGGCAAGAGATAGTAAGGGCTATGAGGCAAACAGACTTAAAGGCTATGTACACCCTCGGAGGCAATTTTTTTTATGATTGCATTTTACTCATTTGGGGCTAAAAATCTTTTTTTTCAATTGATCTTTATTTAAAAAAAATATTGAGCCATTCTATCACAAAGGGTTAGCTGTTTTTCTAGCTATGTGACTGGTACTTTCACTTTGTGTCCCTCATCTAATAACCCTTATCACTAAATTATTAATATGTCATAAACACTTAAGCCACATTCTTATCAGTAAGATAAGGATTGAGCTTTGATGAGCGTTTATAAGACCTGAGAGCAGAGATAAGGAGCATGTCAGCTCCCTGCTTGACGTAGCAGAAAGAAAATTCCGATCCTGCTAGTAGAGCATCTCAGCTCTAAACAGAGAAAAGGACTCCATATTTTTAATAAACATCAATTGAAAAATAGATTTTTAGCTCATAATGAGTACAATGCACCAATAACAAAATTTCCCCAAAGGTGAACATAGACTTTAAGATAACTTCTGCCACGAAACCTTTAAAACATGAAATCCACAGCAGCTCCTGGTGCACTGACCTCCCGAGATGAGCAAAAATAATAATGAGGTGTGAAGTACATGTTGACATGTTGCGATAGAAGACATTATACCAAGATGACTATATGAAATGCCAGTCTGAGTAAATTTTCTACTGTCCATTTTAGTGCTCCTCAAAATTTGTAGCAGGTGCCGAAGCTTATTATTAAAAGAAATACTAGTCTGCAGCCAAAACCGATCTGCTATACTTTAAACAGTGGGTTCCATGTGCCCCTGCTGGCCAGTTTAAAGAATCCACAGAATGTAATGACAATAGAAAATTATACTCAATAAAAGGTGATGGAAATGAGAAAAACATTACATAAGCTAACCACCGCGGTCCACCATTGCACCTCATATTACCCACGACAAGATTTCAAGATACAGAGTAGAGTACTGCATTGACTCATCAGTTCCACTGCAAATCTAAATAAAACCTATGGGTTTGCACCATCCTATGGGAAGTCCACTATTTCAAAATGTGACATTGAGTGTGACAAAATGTGTGTGACATTGAACATATGTAAATAGTTACACAACAGTATGTATCTAGTGTGATACAGTGAGAGGTTTGGTCTGGGAAAACAGGTATTTTCCTCCCAGCATGTGCTGCTGGGGCTGAGTTACAGCCAGGTGAGGTCAAATACCGGACCGGAGTTTAAATGCCGGTCCGGGTTTTGGCAGCACCTGGCTGTCCTTAAATAGGCAGCTGCGCTCAGAAGCCATGTCTCTGTGTTGGGATCTGGGAGCCTTGTGTCTGGATGAAGGCTTGCTACCTGTTTGGCGTGAAAACAGGTTTGTGCTGCCATCAGCAAGGACTCTTTGAGGCAGAATTGCTGCATGGTGTGAATTACCACCAACACCGCAAGGTGACTTTTTGTTTGAATATGACTGCTTGTTTTGCCACTTGCCTAAAGTGTGAATAAAACACTGAACTGTTTGATCCAAAGAACTTGTTGTTGCCTCTATACTGCGTCTGCTAATCCCGTCTGCCAGAGAAAGTCCCCACACTAGGTACTACAAACTTGGCTGTAATTAACAGACCACTGAGATAACAGGGACTGTCACCAAGGAACCACTTCAGCACTAGTAATGAAGAACTGGCTAAGGCTAGTTTCACACTAGCACTAAAATGATCCGGCAGATTAACAGTCTGCCGAGTTCATCACATCCGACATTGCCGGATACTACCTTTCCCCCTCCAAGCCCCCTGACTATAATGGAACCTGGCGGGGATCTGGCATGTTTCCAGAGTTAGTGCCGGGATTCAGCCGGACAAAAACCTTTGCTTGCAGTGGTATTTGTACAGCCAAATCTCTGAACAAATGGTGGAAACAGGTCGGATCCCCGCCAGGTCCCATTATAGTCAAAGGGCTCCGAGGGGGAAAGGTGGTATCCGGCAATGCCATACGAGCTCTTTACACTGCCATACAATCTCTGTGCACTGCCATACAAGCTATGTGCTCTTCCATATGATCTCCATGCACTGCCATATGAGCTCTGCACACTGCCATACAATCTCCTTGCACCACCATATGATGTACGTGCAATGCTATCTAAACTCTGCACACTGCCATATTATCTCCATGCACTGCCATATGAGCTCTGTGACTGCTATACAAGCTCTGTGCACAGGGCGCAGTCAACAGCTTTCTGACCAAACCTGTTAAAGCAAACTGTGAACATTTAACACTATTTGTGTACAATATGACAAATCAGTAACTAAAAAAATGTGTACAGCTTCTAATATAAAAGCTGCGTGGCAACAATGTTTAGTGTCTCATAATATGATTTCTCTGCAAGGCCATTAAATAATTGTAATTTACAAAAAATGGTGCACTACAATGGTAAATGCGATTGACTATATATGGCTAAACCCTCACACGGATATTAAAATGAGACTTTGCCAATATATTCTTATATTAAGAACATACCGGAGCCCGCGCACCCAGTTAAGGTATCTCAAAGTGGCACGGGACCTAACGCTAACCTACCTGTGCCGTATGGGCAATTACAGGGGCATAAGGTCCAACTGTCACAGGTAATGGGGAGGGGATAACACATAGAAGGAAATAGACTGGAGTCTAGGCTTCAAAGCTAAGGAAGAGGGATGGTGACCTCCTAGGAATCCCTAGACCTCTCCCTGACTACTGCCAATATGAGTAGACTCTGAAGGTGGAAATATTCATACATCGAAAACTTAGTTCTGGAGACCCTGGAAATCCCTAGGAGTGGTGGAAGGGAATGAGAGTACTGAGAAATCCACACCTTTCTTAGTTATATCTGTTAATGGTTTAACAACAGTCGAGTAATTCAAGAAAAATTTACGGTAGTAGTTGGTAAACCCCAAAAATCACATGAGCGCTTTCTGATCTTCGGGTCTATCCCAGTCCAACACAGCACAGACTTTTTACGGATCCATACAAAAACCCAAAGATGAGAGTAGGTAACCCAGGAATTGCACTTCCGGAACAGCAAATACACACTTCTCCATCTTAGCATACAATTCATTCTCCCTTAGGATCTGTAACACTTGTCTCTCGTGATCCTGATGCTTCTCCATGTCGGGGGAATAAATTAAAATATCATCCAGATACACCACCACAAACCTGCGCACCAGATTACGAAAGAGGTCATTGATGAAATGTTGAAAAACAGCAGGAGCATTGGTCAACCCAAAAGGCATGAGCAAATTCTCAAAATGACCGTCAGGGGTATTAAAGGCCGTCTTCCATTCGTCCCCCTCCTTGATCCTTACCAGATTATATGCCCCCGTCAAATCCTACTTAGAGAACACCTTGGCACCGACAATCTGATTGAACAAATCTGGGATCAAAGGAAGGGGATAGGGATCAAGGACAGTAATGCGATTGAGCTCACGGAAGTCCAAACATGGCCTAAGGGTTCCGTGTTTTTTTGTTTTGTTTTTTACAAAGAACCCTGTAGGCACTGGTGATTTGGATGGTCTAATATCAGGGTGGATTTGATTTAAATCAAAATGATTTAAATCATGATTTAAATCACAATTTAAATCACTAGTCAGTAAGGCTTGATTTAAATCATAGTTTTCTACATAAAGACTAATTCTTGCTGGTATAACTTATAATATGTAAGTAGATGAAGATTTTTAGAATAACAACTTTTCATATTAGTTTGATTAGGTTGATTCTGCATTCATCGGTTTGTAGAAGTTAGGATTAAGGTATTTTTCTCAACTCTGTTCATGTTCTAACATTTTTGCTGTGAAGAAGAGGCATGTGATCTCTGCTGAGTCAAATTCAGTTTTGAGAACTGCAAAAGTAAACCAAGCATCTGTGATAATATCTTGAAGGCAGAGAAACTGCCCAATAATCTTACAAAAACCTCTGGAAGATCATGACATTGTGAATAGATTATTGGAATTTATTTACCAAAAAAAAAATCACACATATAGAAACATAGAATGTGTCGGCAGATAAGAACCATTTGGCCCATCTAGTCTGCCCAATATACTGAATACTATGAATAGCCCCTGGCCCTATCTTATATGAAGGATGGCCTTATGCCTATCCCATGCATGCTTAAACTCCTTCACTCTATTTGCAGCTACCACTTCCGCAGGAAGGCTATTCCATGCATCCACTACTCTCTCAGTAAAGTAATACTTCCCGATATAACTTTTAAACCTTTGCCCCTCTAATTTAAAACTATGTCCTCTTGTAGCAGTTTTTCTTCTTTTAAATATTCTCTCCTCTTTTACCTTGTTGATTCCCTTTATGTATTTAAAAGTTTCTATCATATCCCCTCTGTCTCGTCTTTCTTCCAAGCTATACATGTTAAGGTCCTTTAATCTTTCCTGGTAAGTTTTGTCCTGCAATCCATGTACTAGTTTAGTAGCTCTTCTCTGAACTCTCTCCAACGTATCAATATCCTTCTGGAGATATGGTCTCCAGTACTGCGCACAATACTCCAAATGAGGTCTCACTAGTGCTCTGTAGAGCGGCATGGGCACCTCCCTCTTTCTACTGGTAATGCCTTTCCCTATACACCCAAGCATTCTGCTAGCATTTCCTGCTGCTCTATGACATTGTCTGCCTACCTTTAAGTCTTCTGAAATAATGACCCCTAAATCCCTTTTCTCAGATACTGAGGTTAGGACTGTATCACAGATTTTATATTCTGCTCTTGGGTTTTTACACCCCAGGTGCATTATCTTGCACTTATCAACATAACATTTTAGTTGCCAGATTTTTGAGCATTCCTCTAGATTTCCTAAATCCTTTTCCATTTGGTGTATCCCTCCAGGAACATCAACCCTGTTACAAATCTTTGTGTCATCAGCAAAAAGACACACCTTACCATCGAGGCCTACTGCAATTTCGCTGATAAAGATATTAAACAATATGGGTCCCAGAACAGATCCCTGAGGTACCCCACTGGTAACAAGACCATGGTCTGAATATACTCCAATGACTACAACCCTCTGTTTTCTGTCCCTCAGCCACTGCCTAATCCATGGATGTCAAACTCATGGCCCTCCAGATGTTGCAAAACTACAACTCCCATCATTCCCTGATAGCTGTAGTATGCCCGGGCATGATGGGAGTTGTAGTTTTGCAACAGCTGGAGGGCCACGAGTTTGACATCCCTGGCCTAATCCATTCAACAATATGGGAGTCCACATACATCCTTATTCTACATCAGGCATGCTCAACCTGCGGCCCTCCAGATATTGTAAAACTACAACTCCCACAATGCCCTGCTGTAGGCTGATAGCTGTAGGCTGTTCAGGCATGCTGGGAGTTCTAGTTTTGCAACAGCTGGAGGGCCGCAGGTTGAGCATGCCTGTTCTACATAATTAAAAAACTAAATCTTTTTTTCATGATGGAATAACCTTTGGATGGTAATATATTTTCCTCAAAAAGCATTTTATATAAAAAAAAAATCTGATTTAAATAAAAAAAAAATCTGTTTTTTTTATTTTATTTTTGAATCATAGATTTTTATCCACCCTGTCTGTCTAATATGACATTTAGCCAAGCTCTTTGTGATATATTCTCGCATAGCTACTCTTTCAAGTTCAGAAAGATTATACAACCGAGACTTGGGTAATCTAGCTCCGGGAATAAGGTTGACGGGGCAATCATACTCCCGATGTGGAGGTAACTCCTGGTCTCCACTTTCAGAGAATACATCAGAAAAATCTAAACTAAAAGAAGGTACTATTTTAGTGGTTACAACAGAAAGCGACGTGCTAAGTTGTCTATGCAAAATTCACTCCAATCAAGAATCTGTCTCGCGGAATCAATCACAAACACCGAAATATTTTTGTCTAATGCGCTTGCTGTCAAACCATGCATACAGGTGAATTGGCCATCCACTAGGTTAACCCCTGCCCCACTGTCAATAAATACTTCAATTACCACAGTTTTGGAGTCTAGCGTCACCTTGGCAGGCAGGAGAAATTGGGTACTATCAGTAAATGACAAAAGTACATTCTCAGATTCCCCACCCACACCACCAAGAGTGAGAAGAGGACTAAACACATTAGTTTTTTTTTTCCCTTTTTCACCCTGACATTTAACAAAAGGACATACATTAACAAAATGTCCCCCTTTACCACAGAAAAAGCAGTCTTTTCTTAACCCTAACATTTTTATTACTAGGTCCAGGAGTGACTTCCTCCAACTGCATTGGCTTATCATGAGCTCCAGTGCCTTCCTACCCAAAATGTCGGAAGAGGCCGCCTTCCCCATATGATAGTGCGTTCCAAGTGAGAGGAACCTTAGATCTCTCCCTCAGGCCTATATCAATACGTACAGCCAGAGACATGGCTGCCTCCAATAACTCTGGATATTCAGGAAATGCCAATGCGTCCTTCAGGTTCTCGGAAAACCCTTGACAGAATGGACTACGGAGGGCTGGGTAATTCCACTCAGTATCACTTGCCCATCACCTAAATTCAGAGCAATAGGACTCAGCAGAATGCTCTCCCTGCCGTAAACAATGCAACTTAGTCTCGTCCAGGGAGACCCAATCGGTCATCGTAGATAAGTCCCAGAGCTCTGAAAAATTCATCTACCGACCGGTCGGCAAATAAAAATCCCAAGACTGAGCGTCACCCTTTAGTAACAAAATAATAATCCCCACTCTTTGACTCTCGTCCCCAGAAGAGTTAGGACGTTGTCTAAAATATAGTTTGCACGACTCCCTGAACTGAATAAAGTTGTCACCTCCCCCGGAAAACCTATCCGGGAGAGTGACCTTAGGTTCCAGGCAGGCCTGGTTCCCGCTGTTGGAAGCTGCTGCCTGTGGTCTCTGAAACTGCGAGACGGCAGTGCGAAGGTCCGCCACCTCCAAAGACAGTCCCTGCATACGATCGACCAGTGCAGAAACCGTATCAATCACTGACACAAACAAAATGACTATTATAATAGGGATCGACCGATATTGATTTTTTTAGGGCCGATACCGATCATTTGTGAACTTTCAGGCCAATAGCCGATAATTTATACTGATATTCTGGGAATTTTCATTTTTGAAATCTGCTAAAAATTTATATGTTTATTGTTAATGTGTATTTTTTTTTTGTAAATCTTTCATTTTCATTCATACTTAATAATATTTTTTATTTTTTTTTACTAACTTTTAGCCCCCTTAGGGACTAGAACCCTTGTCCTATTCACCCTGATAGATCTCTATCAGGGTGAATAGGAGCTCACACTGTCCCTGCTGCTCTGTGCTTTGTGCACACAGCAGCATGGAGCTTACTATGACAGCCAGGGCTTCAATAGCGTCCTAGCTGCCATGGTAACCGATCGGAGCCCCAGGATTACACAGCTGGGGCTCCGATCGGAGGAGCAGGGGATCCTGTGGCTACTGCCACCAATGATAAATACTTGGGTGGGAGGGCGCATTGTGCCACCAATGTTTTTAATACTGCTGTCAGCGCTCTCCGTGTTCCCTCAGCAGCACAGGAGAGAAGGAAGCAGTGTCTCCCTCCCCCTGTGCTGCTGCTGCCGCCAATGAGAGGAAGGAGGACAAGAGAAGGGGAGGGGTTATGGCCACTGCGCCACCAATGAAGAGAAATCTCTCATGAATTCATATACAGGAAGCGGGAGCTGGCTGCAGAATCACATAGCCGGCTCCCGACCTCTATGAGCGGAAGCTGCGATCCGCGGCACCTGAGGGGTTAACTACCGCAGATCACAGCTATTGCTCATAGAGGTCGGGAGCCGGCTATGCGATTCTGCAGCCAGCTCCCGCCTCCTGTATATGAATGAATGAGAGATTTCTCTTCATTGGTGGCGCAGTGGCCATAACCCCTCCCCTTCTCTTGTCCTCCTTCCTCTCATTGGCGGCAGCAGCAGCACAGGGGGAGGGAGACACTGCTTCCTTCTCTCCTGTGCTGCTGAGGGAACACGGAGAGCGCTGACAGCAGCGCGATCTGTGTTTCCAATAAGTTATCGGAATATCGGCAAAATACACGCGATACCGATAACGGTCAAAATACTGAATATCGGCCGATAATATCTGTAAAACCGATAATCGGTCGATCCCTAGTTTATAATATCACAGGTAATGGGAGAGGAAAACACCAGATAACACACACAAGGAAATAGACCAAAGTCTAGGCCTCAAAGCTAAGGGAGAGGGATGGTGACTTCCTAGGAATCCCTAGACCTCTCCCTGACTCCTGCCAATTTGAGTAGACCCTGAAGGTGGAAATACTCATACACCGGAACCTTAGCCCTGGAAATCCCTAGAAGTGGTGGCAGGGAATAAGACTACTGGTTCCTTCCCAGGTGAAGGAACCAGCGTCTCCCCGAAACCTAGAAAACAACAAACACAAGCAAACAACAAAATGCAGAGAAAAATGAACTTAGCTTAAAGAGGAATGGAAGAGCAGGAGATCCAAAGGAACAACACACCAGCTCAACCAACTCCAGCAGGAAATATCAACTGCATGGTAAGCACTGTGAGTCAGAACTAAATAAATAGAGCCTCAGTAATGACCACAAGCTGCATCTGACAAGAAGTGTGGTCATTACCAAACAACAACACTGCAAGGAGAAAACAGAGACTGTCAGATACCCTCACGTGCCGCCAGTCTCTCAGATCTTTTCACCTCTGTCATGGGAGGGACCGTGACACCAACACACAGTGAACCACTCCAGCGTGAAATGACACATACAATGGAAGGAGGGAGGAGGCTGTGAGTCCCACCTATCATTGACTCATGTGACGCAGGCCGCACAGGTGCACCTGAATTTTGCTCATAGATCAAAATCAAACCCGGAGTTGCCACACCTCCAGGCATACATATATAGACAAAATCACTGAATAAAGTGGTCTAAAAGGCAAAAGATGCTCAAGACCCCAAATGCTATCGCGCAATTCTAACCGGGGGTGCAAACCCTGCACATGTGGTCTGTTGCTAACAGCAATCCCCAGCAGAAATGCATACAATGGACGATGCCTGCTGCGGACCACATGCACCACAAAGACATCCTACACAGGATAGCCAAATGTGTGGATGTGATTGGCTATATAAAACAGAAATTTACAAAAAATGGTGCACTACAATGGTTAATGCCATGGAGGTGTGGCAACTCCAGGTGTGAATGTTCCTTGATTTTGATCTATGGATACAATTCAGGTGCACCTATGTGGCCTGCGTCACATAAGTCAGTGATAGGTGGGACTCACAGCCTCCTCTCTCCTACCATTGTATGTGTGATTTCAAGCTGGAGGTAACTGGGAGTTGTTTGCTGTGTGTCAGACCTTATGCCCCTGTAATTGCCCATACGGCCCCTTTAATTACCCATACGGCACAGGTAGGTTAGCGTTAGGTCCCGTGCCACTTTGAGATACCTTGACGGGGTGCACAGGCTCCGGTATGTTCTTGATATAAGAATACATTGGTGAAAGTCTCATTTTACTATCAGTGTGAGGGTTTAGCCATATATTGTCAATTGCATCTACCATTGTGCACCATTTGTTTGTAAATTTCTGTTTTATATAGCCAATCACATCCACACATTTGGCTATCCTGTGTTGGATGTCTTTGTGGTACATGTGGTCCGTTGCAGGCATCCTCCATTGTATGCATTTTTGCTGGGGATTGCTGTTAGCAACGGACCACATGTGCAGGATTTGCTCCTCCGGTTAGAAATGCACAACAGCATATGGGGTTTTGAGCATTTTCTGCCTTTTAGGACCACTTTATTCTGTTATTCCATTAAATAATTGTGCAGAAGCTGAGGCAGCCACCTGGAGAGTCAGCTGTGTGGAAAATGAGTAAATATTCATTATATGTGAGATAGCGGAATACTAACAGTATAGTCTCGAGTCTGAGGCCCTCTTTGTGTCTGAGATACGAACTGTCTGCTCCGCACACTTTATAAAAGATTGATCGCTGCATGCACAATTTCAGGAGACAAAGGCGAGGTAAAGACCTGCTTAGAATGGGGAGAAAAGGAACATTTTGTGCTTGATAACGCTACTGGCATCGCAGTTCTGCACAGGTTCTGTGTTTGATCCGAGATATATAAACAACATCTGACAGATTAATCAGCGGCACAACATGTGCCAGATGGAGGTCAGCGAGAACAGGTTTTTCTTTACACACCTTGATTGATGGTTTGTTTGATTGCGGAGAGATATGGTGCGTAGACAGGTATCCGCCTGACACAGTACGCTACCGTGTTCACTCAGCGTGTACCTTACCATACCAGGTTAAATGTTAGCAATGTTGGATTTAAATCTATTGTGCAACAAACTGCACAGAAAATTATCAACATTGGACATACAATATAACAGTATGGTATATTCAGACATAGCGAATGAGGTGCACTTATAACTATATAAAAAAAAATACATACATATATGTCGCAGCTTTCAATGCAGTTGCCATTTCAACACTGTGTTGGAACATGTTAAATAAACACAGCAAGTCAGGATATGCCCTTGTCTAAATATTTGTTCTCAATTAATTGATTCGTCAGTGTCCTACAAACTGCTCTTTAATAATTTTGTATGTTGTCTACCAAACAATTCATATAATGTTAGTATTATTATTTTTATACCCGCATAAATTATTTTCCGTACACATTTAGCCTGTACCACTATGGATGAGCTTGAATGACGTGCATGGACCTCAACTGGCAAACATCTTATAGACATTGGGTTCAGACAGGACAACATTCCTGCCAAACAGGGGGAGGGAGGGGATTAAAAAAAAAAACCTGAACACAAGAAAATTAAAAGGCATGTCTAGTTCGGGCTTTATGGACATCTGCAAAATGCTATAGAAAGCAGATTTACCGATAAAACAACTAGAGGGATTGGCCCTCTACCTCCGGAATTACCTTGGGGAGCAATGTATCACTCTATAACCTACACATATACATAGGATACATATAAACGTGATGCATTTTATTACAAATAAAATACAATAAAAAAATAAGATAAATTGGAATAATGAAAATATAATATTTTTTTTTATAAAATTCATAAACTGCATAAAATAAGTCCCCTATAGTAGGGAGTCTGGTCTGAGAACTCATTCAATGAGGGCGTTGTGCTACTCTGGGTTTCTGGGTAATATATATGCATTGTCTGGTGGGATACTCTCCCATTACGAAGAGCACCTAGTATGAACAGAATGTGTGCAGAGTATTGCAAGCCAGACAATGCTCCTCTGGGTGTCTGGGAAAGATATTCAAATTTGCAAGCCTTCAAAAAAAGACAGCCAACTTCGTCTGATGCTAGCAGATGTAAGATGTGCTAATTTTGATATATTTTTCCCAGAAACTCAGAGGAGTGCCAATTGGCTTACATAACGCCTCAGGCTTACTCCTCTGTGCTTTCCATAAGGAGAAATAGTACCAAGGTCTCTCAGGCAGTCAAGCAAATTTTCTTTGCTTGGCTCTGTTAAAGAGTACTTGCCCAGAAAGAGCTGCGTTCCCAGTATAAGACACACAGTTTTCCTTTTTTATGGAAATAAGACTGGCTTACATGTCTCTTTTCCAGAAAAGCATTATGTGAGGACAAAAGCATGGCAATAGGTAAAAAATATATATATTATTATGAAAAAGAAGTGATTGAACAGTTTGAGGCTACCACTAAAATAGTAGTTTTACTCCTTCTATATGGCTGAGAACAACACTGTAAAACAAAACATGCAACGCAACAGCTCTCTGCAAACCAAATAAAGTACAAAAATGCATAATAATTATAAAATTAGAGATGCTTGGCAAATCATTTTGTACAAAATTATCTGAGCCCGTCTGCCGCACGTCAAGGCGATCTCTGTAAGACGGGTTCCTAATACTAAATTCTACCTGTTATGTGCCATGATGGCTACCATACAATTCAGGGAGTGTAGGTTCCACATGCATGCTGGGCCTGCTTTAATTTCTGTCATTTTTGGTGCCAAAATGGCCTCCATTATATCCAAGGAATGCAGGTACCAACATGCATGTCAGGCCCACTCCACACCACTCCAGGTGCCAAATGGCCACCAAAGAATGCAATGAGTCCACAACTATATCTCTCCCTGGTGCCAAATGGCTTCCAGTGAGTGAGGGGGAGCAGGCCAAGCTATGTACTCACACTGATTAAAATCAGCCTATGGGGCAGACGAGCTGGTCAGGAGTGCACGACTGAGGTGTCAGCCACACCTCCAGTACTTCTCTCTCTCAAGTCTTCTCAGAAAAATAAATACTTATAGAAAACAAGAGAGTGTTATGTACCAAATTTCAGGGCAATTGAAACATATTTCAATTATTTAGAATCGATTCTGGTCCTAATTAAATTTTGTTTTTAAATTGTGAAAATCTGACCTGAAAAGAATTTCCAGAAATTGGATCATCTATACTGTACACAATAACTGTCCATATAATGTTAATATTACATTGTGCAGGTTACATTGTGCATCTGCCTACCTATAATACAATTTAGGAGTGAGGAGAGGGATTTGTCTTGGTAGATTTAGTATTATGCATTTATTACAGTTCCTCATCGTGGTAACCCGGCTTTCCCAAGAGAGAAACTTCCCATGAGAGAGACTTCCAGAAGGCCAAGCATCATTGCAGCAACACCACCAATCTGGGGTTTATGGCAGACTAGCTAGAAAGAAGTTTCTCCTCAGTAAAAGACACATGAAACTCCTTCTGGAGTTTGAAAAAAAAAAAGCACATAACGGACTTTCAGACTGTGAGAAACAAGACTCTGCTATGACAAAACCAAGATTTAACTTTATGTCCTCAATTCTAAGCGTCAAGAAACAGAAATACACAGCAGTGTAAGGTACTGCTCATTACCCAATACAATTCCTACAGTGAAGCATGGTGGAGGCACCATTATGCAGTGGGTGTGTTTTTCAGTGCCTGGGATAGGGACACTGGTAAGGGGTGGGGAAAAGCAGAATGGAGCAAAGTAAAGAGTTATTTTTTAATGAAAACCTGATCCAGAGTGCTTTGGCCCTCAAACAATGACCCTAAGCCCAAAGTCAACACAATATAGGAAAGGTTTAGGGACAACTCTGTGAATGTCCGAGTGGCCCAGCCAGAGCCCTGACTTGAACCCAATCGAATACCTCTGGAGAGACCTGAAAATGGCTGTCCACTGACTGTCCCAATCCAACCTGACCAGGCTTGAGAGGATCTGCAAAGGAGAATGGCAGAATGACCCCAAATCCAGATGTGCAAACCTTGTGGCATCATACCCAAAAAGACTGGAGGTTGCAATCACTGCCAACGGTGTCTCAACTAAGTACTGAGTAAAGGGTCAGAAATCCTGAATACTTACGTTAATGCAAGATTTTAGTTTTTAAATAAATTAGAAAATATTTCAATCTGTTAGCACTTTGTCATTGTGGGGTATTGAGTGTAGATTGTTGGATTTAAAAAAAAATGATTTATTTTATTTTAGCACAAGGCTGCAACATAAAAATTGTAAAAGGTGTGAAGACTTTCCAAATGCACTGTGTTTTGTTCCGCAGCAACTAGAAAAATGTTTCGAACAACATGGCCATGGTCACTGAATGATATCACAAAACGATACAGTCTAAACTCATACCATCCTACTAGCTCATGTACTAGCATCAGAGAGGGAGGGGGAGAAGACATGACTGCAGCCAAAGTAAAGAATATACAGTGGTCCCTCAAGCTACAATATTCATTGGTTCCAGGACAACCATTGTAAGTTGACTAATCGGTTTCAAAGCCCCAAAATGTCATCCAAGATAAGAGAACATGAAGATTTAAGAAAAATAAGCAGATAACTAAAGACAGATAAATCAAGTCCTTACATATAACAGTCAGGAATAGCTGCCAAGTAGCAACTAATACAACTATTTTACCAGAGAAGTGGCCTGAATTGGTTGGATCTCAGTCTCAGACATTGTATGTTGAGTTTAGTTTCAACTTACGATGGCCCAGAAAAGACCATTGTATGTTGAAAATATTGTATCCTGAGGCCATTGTATCTTGAGGGATCACTGTATATAATTTTTATTAAATTTTTTTCATGGTCTGCAATTACGTTGCATGGTTTGCGATTATGTTACATTTTGTTCTTTGTTTTCTGTTTGGAAGTCGATTTTTTGTTTGGAAGTTGATTCGTTCAAACACTTCATTTTTAATGCTGTCAGAGACCATGTAATTAAAATTAGTTTCACCTGAAGTAGCGCAAGACTTCTGGGAAATAATTCGGTGTTCATTTCTGCATCTTTAAAAACATTTAGAATTAGGAACCCGAAGTCGGGTTTGGTACAGAGGTACCAAACCTGACTTTGGATTCCTAATTTTAAATGTTCTTAAGGCCTCATGCACACAGCCATTGGGCGGCCCCCAAACGGCAGGTTGGCAATTCACGGCCGCTGGCCGTGTGCACCATGTATCACGGATGCTGACCCATTCACTTGAATGGGTCCGCAATTCCGGAGATGCGGAACGGAGTCATGGAACACCGGAAGCACTAAGGAGTGCTTCTGTGGTGTTTCTTTCCGTTGTTTCGCACCACAAATAAATATGACACATGGTGCGTACAGACCACAGACCCATTCAAGTTGAATGGGTTCGGCCCGCTGCACGGGCCGCAATTGCGGTCCCCAATGCATGGAACGGCCACACAATGGCCGTGTATGCATGCGGCCTAGAGATGCAGAAATGAATACCGAATTAATTCACCAAAGTCTTGCACAACTTTGGGTGAAAGGATATTTGTTCCATGGAGCCAATGCTGTACAGAGACATGATTAAAATAGAAGTGTTTTACCGAATAGACTTCAGATAGTTGATCCGAAGCTCTATGAGCTCAACCCTACTGATGGGCCTATCCTCAAGATAGGTCATCAGTATCTGATCGGTAGGGGTTCAATACCAGAGACCCCCGCCGATCAGCTGTTTGAGATGGCACTGGCACTTGCAGTAGTGCCGCGGCCTTCTCGCTGTTTTCCCTAGGCCGAATGATGACGCTTTTATCAGTCATGTGGCCTGGGCTGAGCTGCAATACCAAGCACAGCCGCTATACAATGTACGACGCTGTGCTTAGTAAGCACGGAGAAGGACGCAATGCTCACAGAAGCGCTGGTGCCTTCTTAAACAGCTGATCGGCGGTGATCCCTGGATGCCAGACCCCCACCGATCAGGTACTGATAACCTATCCTGAGGATAGGTCATCAGTATTAAATCTAGGAAAAAACCTTTAAAATGTGAGGATCACCATCACATCTGCACTAGTTCCTGCCATTCCATGACACTTTGCATCTGCATCTACACAACACTAAAGACATCTGAATACAAATGAAATACTTCGGAAGTGTGACAGCTACTTGTGGCAGACAGACATCAACCTATATTGCTCAGTTCCAGCAATCATCATCACTAATTCGTTGTGACTTGTGTTTTCCATTACGATATCAAATTACTCTCATTGCAGTGTCCCAGGGGGTCAGTAGTGTATGCTGGGCTTTGTAGTGCAGATTGACTCACTAACCTGGGATCCACTGTCGTCTTCAATTGGGGCAAATACTGGAACAGGCAGGTATTTAAAAGTTCGTGACGCCAGTGTCAATTAAACGGTGACACGCCGTGTATGGTATTGTAGAAGAATGAAGCAAGCATAGGATAGCAAACACAAACTGGAACTTTTACTGAATATCAGTGAGTATAATACATGGACGCAGTTGGAAGCGCAGTTCCATGAAAGACAGTTGGTTACTATTGGAATACAGCTGGTTCTTGGAAGTACAAAATGGCCGGTCTTAGCAATGTTTTATACAGAGTGTTGATTACAGGAGATGCAGTACAGGCGGCTTGCACACTATTCCTGACTGGTCCTGAAACATGTGACTTTCTCTCCAAGGTCTAATACCCTTTATCTGGCGTACCCTTGAAGCTGTCCTTATCTAGTACCTCCTCTGTTATCTTGAGTACCTCTTGCTTTATCTGATCGGCCTCTGTGGTATTCTGTGTCTTCAGGCTGTTTAGCTATGCCCTTCTGACTTCCATGCATACGGACTCAGGAGGGAACCCTCTCTGCACTGAGTCTGGTGACTTCTAATCTTCCTGAGCTAGGCCCTAGCCTATTTATACTGAACTGGGGGCTCCCTCTGCTGGCTGTGATAAGGATTGCCGGTAACCGGCCTGACTGGCTTAAAGGGAAATGCACATTCAAATCTAGCAGTGTCGGGTAGCCTACCCGTATGCTGCACACCCCCAGACTTTAACGTGAGTAAGGCCTCGTACTCACACACATCCCTGAACCAACATAAGCTGATGCATAAGTTAAACATGGCATTATAAATATGATAAACAACTATTTCACACAAAAAATATAACATTTGCAACAAATGACGCAAGAAAAAGGGGCGTCTTCTTTCTTCTTAGGCACGGCCGCTGACCTGGCACAGCGGACTTAAGGTGAACCAGGTTAGTCTATTTTCTTGACTGAAGTATAATAAGGAACTACACAGGGTTTCCCCGTGGGTGTAGAACAGGCAAGGGCTCACGTGGAGGAGTCCATTCTTGCGCACAAACATCAAGCAGGCTATTTCCGATAGTAACTGTTCGGGAGGAGACACCACCAGCATAGTCAAAGTCTCTTAAATGGACTGGCGGACGTCCCCTGGTCATCCGGGTGGACCTTCTCAACACAGGGGTTTCCTCTTCCCTTAGCACCGAGGTAGAAGAGAGAGGAGCAACAGGAGGATCTCCATCCGTGAGACCTTGGTCAGGAACAACGGGAACAACAGGATCCACTAGAGGGGGAACTGGATCCGGGGCATCTTGAACCGGCTCTTCTGGAAGTAAAGGTACAGTAGGTGCCGGAGCGGGCACCAACAAGTTCAACCATGGTGTCAGAAGCCAATGCATGGGATCAGCGTCATACCTTAGATTTCGGACAGCCTGCATAGGATCCTCGGGCTGTATCGATGACTCTGACACAGGGGGTTCAGATATAGAACTCTCGGCACTGGGTCCTGGTGTCAGGCAGAGCTTTAACCGGTTTCGGTGTACAATTTGGGATCCCCTGCCCTCCCGGGTGATCTCATAAGTGTGAGTTCCAACATTTGGGATTGCAGTGACAACATAAGGACTTTGCTCCCATTTACTGTCCAGTTTACTGGTACGGCGGTTATTTTTTAACCATACCACAGCCCCTATTGTCAAGGGTTCTGCATGGGCTGCTTGGTCATAGTCTCTCTGCTGCCGGTCTCTAGCATAGTCCATACGTTCCTGAACAATAGCTTGGGCCGTATTCAATCGCCTTTGGTGTTCAGCAACCCAGTCGGTATTAGGTAATGGGTTGATGCAATCAGGTACGAGTACGTCCAAGGAGTGATCAGCAGGCAATAACCCTTGGCGCCCAAACATCAAATAAAAGGGGGTATACCCGGTGGAACAGTGTATGGTATGATTGTATGTGAACATGAGCTGTGGCAACAGATTAGGCCAATCTCCCCTGGTTTCAGGAGGCACGGTCCTCAGCATCTCTATCAAGGTCTGATTCATTTTTTCACATAATCCATTACCTTGCGGATGGTAGGCCGTCGTCCGGATCTTCTTACAGTTATGCAGGCGGCACAGTTCATGGAACAGGTGGGACTCAAAAGCAGGACCTTGATCGGTGAGGATCTTTTCTGGACAACCGTAGGGCAGGAGGAAGTGTTTCCAGAACAGTTCGGCTGTAGTCTTGGCCGTCTGGTCTCTCACAGGCACTGCTACAACAAACTTAGTGAAATGGTCAATGATAGTCATAGCGTACACATACCCTGAGCGACTAGGCTCCAGTTTCACATGGTCGATGGCGACAAGTTCAAGAGGACGAGTACTTACAATGGGTCTCAGTGGTGCCCTCTGATCATGGTGTTCACCTCGTTTCAAGGCACAGGCTACACACTCCCGACACCACTTCTCCATGTCTTCTCTCATGCCCACCCAGTAAAACCGCTGTCGGATATTTGCCTCAGTCTTTTGGACCCCAAAGTGACCGGATTGATTGTGGTACATCTCCAACACCATACCTGCATCTCGTCGGGGTATGAGAATTTGATGCACTCGTTCGTTGGACACTGGGTCTAGGCTTCTCCGTAGCAACAGGCCCTTTTGTATGAAGAGTTGATGGCGCTGTCTCCACAGTTTGATGAGCTCAGGATCTGTACTCTTACGCCGAATCCTCTCAGGGGCTCTGCCACTGGTAATGAAGTCCAACAATTCACCCAGCACTCTACTTTCAGACTGTAGTTTCACCCACCTTTCTTCTTTGAGTTCCGGCCTACTGGAGGGTGAAGGAACTGCAGCTCTGTTACTGGTAGCCCGAGCCTGATCCTGTTGAGCAAATTTATGGTAGAAGGCCGGCATTTCTACATCTTCCCAAGCATCTCGCACATCAGGAGCTGTCTCTGTGGGAAGTCTGGATAAAGCATCAGCATTGTCGTTAGTACGTCCAGCGCAATATTTTACAGAGAAATCATAGTTGGCGAGACGAGAGGCCCATCTTTGCTCCAAAGCCCCCAATTTAGCTGTATTTAGATGTGCCAGAGGGTTATTATCAGTGAATGCAATGAATGGGGTAGCGGCTAGATAATCTTTGAATTTTTCCGTCACTGCCCACACTAATGCCAGGAACTCTAGTTTGAAGGAACTATAATTCTGGTCATTTTTCTCAGCTCCTTTCAAGGAGCGGCTTGCATAAGCTATCACTCTTTCTTTTCCCTCTTGAATCTGGGCTAACACAGCCCCCAGGCCCCGCTTGCTAGCATCAGTATACAGATGGAAGGGCTTGCTGTAGTCGGGATAACCTAACACGGGAGGCTCGGTCAGTTTCTTTTTTAACAACTGGAACGCTATCTCTCTCTCTTCATTCCACTCAATGAGCACTGGAGTTCTAGGACTTTTCTTGGGCTGCCCCCTCAAGAGTTCCTGGATAGGATCGGCTATTTGAGCAAAATGGGGGATGAAACGTCTATAGTAGCCGGCAAAACCAAGGAAACCCCTCACCTCTTTGACGGTAGTGGGTACCGGCCAGTTACGGACAGCCGCTAACTTATCAGGGTCAGGTTGTACGCCCTCCCCGCTTACCACATGCCCCAGGTATTTTACCGCAGGTTTGAGCAGGTGGCATTTAGATGGCTTTACCTTCAGGCCATATTTGACAAGGATTTCAAAGACCTCTGCTAAGTGTTTCAGGTGGTCTTCATATGTTTTTGAGTACACAATGACGTCATCTAGATACAGCAGCACTGTTTCGAAGTTTTTGTGACCCAAACACCGCTCCATTAGTCTCTGGAAAGTTCCTGGGGCATTACATAACCCGAACGGCATACAATTGAATTCGAACAGGCCCATGGGAGTGGTGAAAGCAGTCTTTTCCCTATCTGCCGGGGCCATGGGTACTTGCCAGTAGCCACTGGTCAAGTCCAATGTGGGGCAGTGGGTACGCGTCTTTGTGGGTTATTTGGTTAATTTTTCTATAGTCCACGCAGAAACGGATACCACCATCCTTCTTCTTTACAAGGACCAGGGGTGCCGCCCACGGGCTACGACTGTCCCGGATTACATTAGAGTCTTTCATCTCTTGGATCATTTCTTTTACAGTCTGATATGAAGTAGGCGGTAAGGGTCGGTATCTCTCCTTGATAGGAGGATGAGAGCCAGTAGGTATGGTGTGTTGTATGGCACTAACCTCTCCATAATCAGCAGCATGTTTACTGAAGGCCTGGTGGTGCTCTTTGACAAGCCGTAGTATCCCTTCTTGTTGATGTTGGGGGGTAGTCTCGTCCCCGACATGTAGCTCTTTCCACCAGGGTGCTTGTGACTGGGGCACCGGCGGACATCCGCTGACTGCAGCTGGCGGCTTTTCTGTCACTGGAAGACGGATGATGTCTTGGAAGAACACCTGAGAAAGCTGGGCAACAGGGTAATGCTTAGTAAGCGCAACAGGATGATCACTCAGGTTAATCAGACGGACAGGTACTTTACCTTGGGAGACGTTCACCAGGCACTTGGCAGCTCTCACATAAGGGTAGTTCTCCATCTGGATTGGCTCCACCAGGGCTGGATAATCTTGGCCTTGGACTCCCAGGACAGCACGACACCATAAGAGAGTTTGGGAATTAGGAGGCAAAGTCACAGGCTTATTATCACGAATCTTGGCAGTACAAATTTCTCCTTTCCCGTTAGCAAACCTCTGCTGGGCACTTAACACAGTGATAGTCTTTTGAATCACCCTCTTGGACGCAGAGGAAGCGGTGGGCAGAGTCTGATGTAATACGGCAAGTATTTCAGCATAACAGTTTTTGAAGACATTGGTGCCTAGAATGACAGGATGTCCTCCTCTGTCGCCGGCCTGTACTACTATCACCCCCTGTTGAGGCAAGGTTACTTCTCCCACCTGCAGGGTGGGTTCCCAGTATCCATGGATCTTTACCGGTTCGCCATTGCTGGCGATAATCTCTACCCAGGATTCAGGCGGCTGGGTCAATTGATTGGTGTCCCAGAATCTTTCAAAGGCGGGCAGCTGAATAGTAGTGACCTGAGACCCAGTATCTAATAGGGCTTCAAAGGGGACCCCGTTAATCTCCACATTGATTTTAGGATGGGATCCTACATACCGTGGCATCCAATTTGGATCTTTTGGACCTAGTGTTCTACCTCCCGAGGGGTGGTCCTCAGCCTCAGGGGTTGCCCGTTTAACTGCCAGCAAGTGGATTCTGTGTGTCCCATCTTTTTGCAGTATGTACACACGGGCCGCTGGCGACCCCTATTGCGCCTCCCAGGATCCCTGGGGTGAGTCTCTTGGTATGGAGGTGGGAACGGCTTAGAGGGTGACAGGAACTCTTCTTCTGACATCATAGGTTTTTCCCATTCCTCCATTTTTCTGCACACTCTCTCTAGGCTTTTAGTGAGGTGATTTACTTGCTCTGTCAGCATGGCGATAGTATCGGTAGCTGTAGCTTGAACAGCTTGACCGGCCTCAGCTCGGTTAATGATAAACGGTTTTGACCTGCAGGCTGATAACTCAGGTGGGGTGCTCAACTCTGTAGATACTGCTGACCCCAGAATTTTTATAGCCAGTTCTTTAAAGTCCAGAAAGGTACTGTTAGGGTGTTGGGCGGACAGCATCTTTAATTGGGTCCTTATTTGCTCACTAGACACTCCGGTAATAAATTGTTCCCTCAGGGTCTGATCCTGGTTATCAGCTTCCTTGGGATCTATCTGGATTACAGCCCCCAAAGCCTCCTGAAGTGATAGGGCATAGTCACGGAGGGACTCACCGGACTTCTGTTTCTTGCCAAAGAAGTGCATCTTTATCTCTGAGGCAGTCCTCGTTTCAAAAGTGGCCCTGAGGCGGGTGAATATCTGCTCTAGAGTACTCCGTTCCGCAGCAGGCCAGGATAATACCTCTCTGCGGGCAGCCCCCTCTAGTTGCGCTAGCAAGATTTCCATTTGCTGATCGGCATTTATGGGGTATAGTTTGAATAAGGCCAGCAACTTTTCTTTAAAGTCTCTTAGGGTATGGACCTCTCCGTTATAGCGGGGAAACCATGGGGCCCCAAAGTAGTAAGGCATGGTAAAGGGCATCATGCTGGGGGCTATAGGATGATTAGGAGCCGCAAGCTCTCCCGGGTCCGGCCGCTCGGCAACTCCCGGATCTGACATGTTAACTTATTACGAGGTGGCCGCTGGTGACTAAAGGGGCCGGAACAATCCCCTTCCCTCCGGATACAAGTTCTTACCGGTTTCGCCGGGTGTGCGCAGGCCAAATCTCGAGAGACTCCGGACTTCCTGCGACCGCGGTGACGTAGAGGAAACAGGGCAGCGGCGGTGCGATGATGAAGAGGGGCGGGCTTTTCGGTGTCCTTGGAGGGATCCGCCCACGAAGGTCCTCAGCAGCGCGGGAAACTTTACTCCAGGCGGCTGGTGGCCATCTTGATCACAGTTCCCTGACAGCAAGCAGGGTGTTGCAAAGTCCAATAAATCACAGTCCACAAATACGATTTTCTCTCTGGGGGTAGCGCAACACAGTACAGCGTCTCTGATTCCTCCCAGGCACAATTTTAATCCACCGGCTTGGAAATAAAGGGTACAGTCTTTGTAATACGGTGGTGGAATAGTTAAAGCACACAGTTCACACTTCTCTGCACTTCAGAAGTATGCGGATCCTGTTCGTGACGCCAAAAAGAGCGATGCAGTGTCCCAGGGGGTCAGTAGTGTATGCTGGGCTTTGTAGTGCAGATTGACTCACTAACCTGGGATCCACTGTCGTCTTCAATTGGGGCAAATACTGGAACAGGCAGGTATTTAAAAGTTCGTGACGCCAGTGTCAATTAAACGGTGACACGCCGTGTATGGTATTGTAGAAGAATGAAGCAAGCATAGGATAGCCAACACAAACTGGAACTTTTACTGAATATCAGTGAGTATAATACATGGACGCAGTTGGAAGCGCAGTTCCATGAAAGACAGTTGGTTACTATTGGAATACAGCTGGTTCTTGGAAGTACAAAATGGCCGGTCTTAGCAATGTTTTATACAGAGTGTTGATTACAGGAGATGCAGTACAGGCGGTTTGCACACTATTCCTGACTGGTCCTGAAACATGTGACTTTCTCTCCAAGGTCTAATACCCTTTATCTGGTGTACCCTTGAAGCTGTCCTTATCTAGTACCTCCTTTGTTATCTTGAGTACCTCTTGCTTTATCTGATCGGCCTCTGTGGTATTCTGTGTCTTCAGGCTGTTTAGCTATGCCCTTCTGACTTCTATGCATACGGACTCAGGAGGGAACCCTCTCTGCACTGAGTCTGGAAACTTCTAATCTTCCTGAGCTAGGCCCTAGCCTATTTATACTGAACTGGGGGCTCCCTCTGCTGGCTGTGATAAGGATTGCCGGTAACCGGCCTGACTGGCTTAAAGGGAAATGCACATTCAAATCTAGCAGTGTCGGGTAGCCTACCCGTATGCTGCATCATGGTTGCTACTTGTAAAACAAAATATGTTCGGATTCATAAGCAGAAATCTGAGACATCACTGATTCTAAAATATGTTTTTCAATAAAAAAGCAAATATGATTAGAAATTGGATAATATATGAAATTTGATTCATGTGTTCAATTTACTTACCCATATATAGTATATTATTCCTGCTGAGAAGTTTTTGAATATTAATAGCCTGATCTTAAAGGGAATCTATCACAAAATATAGCTTTAGTCTAATGGCGTTATTAGAATAAAACACTTTGTATATCAAATGAGACATTTTAAAAATAAATGTAGGCTTTATTATCAGAACACAGGTTACATGTCTCCCCAATGTCATTGCACCATCTGGGTGATGGAATACTATGTCTCTCTAGCAATATGATTTTTAATATATTCAGGAGACACAGGCTTGAGGAACAGAAATACACAGCAGTGTAAGAAATATTTCTGCAGAATTCTTGGGGTGCCTTCACACTCGGTAGATTTTGTTACAAAAATTACTGCGACTGAAAATGAATTCCATTCATCTGAATTAGTGCGTTTTGGCAGCAAGCACATGGATTTCTGTAAGTTCCATTCAGATCGGTATAACTGTTTTTCAGTAGTGTTAGGGCTCGTTCACATGATCGTTGGTGTCCGCAATGCACGGGCACCTTATGTGGGGCAGGCACATGGGGATCACAGACCCATTCACTTGAATGGGTCCGCGATCGCTCAGTTCCGCAAAAAGATAGAGCATGCTCTATTTTTTTGCGACGCGGAGGCAAGGAACGGAACCCCAGAAAGCACTTCGTAGTGCTTCCGTAGTGTTCCGTGCTTCCGCATCTCCGGATTTGCGGACCCATTGAAATGAATGGGTCCGCATCCGTGATGCAGAATGACAACAGAACGGAGCCCGTGTATTGCGGATCTGCAAATGCGGTCTGCAATACGGGAACGGGACACCAACGGTCGTGTGAATGAGCCCTTAAGCGAACCTTTGCAAGTTCAGCGTTCGAGTTCGGGTTAGCTAAGAATTCCGTAATGGAATTCTTAGATAACCCGAATGCCAAACTTGCAAATCGCAAGTTTGCTCAACACAAATTTTCAAGCCTCATTCACACTGGTAAGTGATACATCCGTGAAGCTGTTTGCGATGGATGCATATTTTGTCCGTATTTTGTTGTCTGTGTACCACCCGGACAGCTGAAAAATTATTTTCAAAGCATTCCCTCCTAATGATCCGTAAAACATGGATGCAACACGGATGGCATCCGTGTTGTATCCATGGTTTTTACGGACCCATAGACTGCATTTGGGCGTGATGGATCTGTGAACACAGACAAAATAGAACATGCATCGTGCGAAAAACATGGACCGTGCTAAAACACTGATGTCTGAATATACACATTAAAATGAATGGGGGCGTGTGCTGTCCATGGAAAACATGTACAGCACACGTCTGTGAAACAATGAGGCTTAAATCTGCGGCATGCAAAGGCATCCTTAAAAAGTTTTGCTAAATTAGTACTAGCTAAAGAGTCAATGAAATATCAAAGGAGATCGAAGCCTTGCATTAAATGTATATCACCTTCTTTAACCAATGTAAACCCTAGCCCAGATTTGCTTATGTGCCCGTGCCTAGAATCTGTCTAAAAAAGAAGTGGTGTAGATTGGCGCAATTAGGACTTCTACAACAAAAAGGGAGTGCTGCTTAGAGAGAAGTAGTGAGGCCTTGTAGGAAGGGGGGCATGGCCAAAGATGCAATGTTTTGCACCAAAATTGCACCACAACTCCGGTGCAAAATATGTTCCTAAAGTAAGCCAACCAATAACTGGTACAGAGTTAGACTAAAGTAATTCACCTTTATTTATGCCAAGAAACCTGTGTAAACTGCACCAGATATGGCATACCATTCAGTACCTGGACATGATCGTCTCAAGATGCACAAAAACAATTTTATATACCTTTAATATACCTCTTATTATATTTGCTGCATCTTACATCTGTGTAATTTTTGAAACATTGGCATATAAAAAGGCCGGTTTTAATAAATTACCCCCATAGACTTCTATGGACTAGTGCTGAGGGCATGCTCTGTGACAGGGGCAATGACCACTAGGAAGGGGAGGTCATGTGCTCTTGCCCAGAGGCAAAGGTAGAGGATGTGGGAGCACTGTCCGTATCGGTGGAGGAAGAAGACAGATAAGTATGATAAGTTGCATAATTCTTTACTGGTCAATGACGCGTTTCTGAGCCGTACTGGCCCCTTCATTAGATTAAAACCAAATTTACAGAGGCCTTTAAACACACTTATATGGACTACAGCAAGGGTCAACAACATAGGGCACGCAGACTGCATTTTGCGGGCATGCCAGCTGTCATCAAATCATAGCAAGACTTTTTAGTCTTGCCGTCATTTGTTACTTGCCCCACCACAGCGCTGTATCTTAATGAAAAAACCTTCTGACGCCTCCCACATGATAGACCCTCACACTTCCCGCCCTGGTCTGCACAGAGGAACGAGAGCAGAGTGTGGGGCTCGGCTACCTCGATGCTCTTCCTCAGAACTGCCACAGAAAGATATGTGAATGGACTGGGGGAGGGAAGAGCATGGGGAGCTTAGGGACACAGGGGAACGAGCGGTATGACTAGTTTGGAGTGGGGGGGGGGGTGAGATGGGGGAACAAGCACTGTGACTAGTTTGGGGAGGAGGAAGAATGGTGAAATGGAGGAATGATCACTGTGACTAGTATGGTGAAATGGGGGAACAAGAACTTTGACCCAGACAGATCCAAAAATCAATTTAGGCTCCTGACCAGACTAAAATTTATTTAGATGCCCCTCCTCCCCTCTCCACACAAGGTCATACTGGAATCATATTGAGCACTGTGACTAGTTCAGGGGTGGGAGACAGGATGGTGAACTTGGGAAAATGCGGGAAGGAGCATGGTGACTATTTTGGGGATGGGGGGGGGGGGGATGGTGAGATGGAGGAAAGAGCACTGTGACTAGTTTGGGGATGGATGGCGAGCCTGTATGTAATTGCTGGGGAGATGATGAGGAGACAACTTTATGACTACTTTGGGGTGGGGGATAGGTAGCCTGCATTTGATTGTGGGGGGGATGAAAGGGAGCTTTCTGACTACTTGGGGGTGGGGGGGAGGGGAGAATGGTGAGCCTGAACGCGATTACTGAGAGGATGAGGAACAAGCTCAAGTGTGAATGTGATTGTTTGTGGGGGGTGAGATCTGCATGTGATTGGTGCATGAGGGGAGCTCTGATTATTATTGTGGCGGTGACCAGTATATGGGACATCAGTGTGAGACAGACAGTGGTGGGGAGTAGGGTTGTTGCGGGTATCGAAATTCCGATACCCAATCGATACTTTTGTCCCGGTATCGATACGATACCGGGATTTCAGCTTTTTCGATACTGGGCTGCGCTTCTGTGCAGCCTAGTATCTCTGAACATGAGCGCGCTGCTATCGGCGCGCTCATGTTCTCTCAGCAGCACGGGGAGAAGGAAGCTGTGTCTCCCTCCCCCTGTGCTGCTGCCGCTGCCACCAATGGGAAGAGAGGGGCGGGCGCACTGCGCCACCAATGAGAAGAAAGGGGCGGGCGCACTGCGCCACCAATGAGAAGAGAGGGGCGGGCGCACTGTGCCACCAATGATAGGACTATTCCCACACAGAGCGGCGCCCAGCGATGTCTCAGCACTCACCAGTAGTCCTGGGCGCCGCTCCGTTCGCCTGCTGTGCCCCATTACTGTCTCCTCTCCTGCTCCACATGCTGCTGATTACTATCGGAGCGATGTGGAGGAGACATCAGCTTCACTAGTGGGCGTTCCTTCTCCCTGCGCTGCGATTGGACAGCGCTACAGCCAGGGAGAAGGAACGCCCACTAGTGAAGCTGATGTCTCCTCCCCATTGCTCCGATAGTAATCAGCATGTGGAGCAGGAGAGGAACCAGTAATGGGGCACAGCAGGCGAACGGAGCGGCGCCCAGGACTAATGGTGAGTGCTGGGACATTGCTGGGCGTCACTCTGTGTAGCCTGATACTTAGTCTGGACCCAGGAAAAGTAGTCAGTCAGTCTTTAACACATAATACAGGAGGCAGGTGCCGGCAGCAGAATCGCATTGCCGGCACCCTGCCCCTGACAGGGAACTGCGATCAGCGGCAGTTAACCCCTCAGGTGCGGCACCTAAGGGGTTAACTGCCGCTGATCTGCCAGTACCCGCCTCCTGTATAAAGGGGTAATTATCATTGGTGGTGCAGTGTGCCCCCCCCTCAACCCCCCATCCCATTAAAATCATTGGTGGCACAGTGCACCGGCCCCTCTGAACCCCCCAGTATTAAAATCATTGTGGCAGTGGGCACAGGGACCTCTCCCCTCCCCCTCATTGGTGGTGCAGTGCCAGCTTCTGATCGGAGCCCCAGCAGTGTAATCCTGGGGCTCTGATCGGTTACCATGGCAGCCAGGACGCTACAGAAGCCCTGGCTGCCATGGTAACATTCCTGATGCTGTGTGCACAAAGCACAGAGCAGCAGGGACAGTGTGAAGTCCTATTCACCCTGATAGATCTCTATCAGGCTGAATAGGACAAGGGATGAAAGCTCCCAGGTTCTAGCCCCTAAGGGGGGAAATAGTTATTAAATAAAAAGTGTAAAAAAAAAAAAAAAAAGTAAAAAAAAAACCCCACCAAAATATGAAGTATAAATCACCCCCTTTTCCCAATTTCACATATAAAATATATAAATAATAAACATATTACATATCGCCACGTCAGAAAAGTCCAAACTATTAAAATCTAAAAAAAAAAATCTACGTGGTGAACGCCGGAACAGAAAAAATAAATAAAAACTGCGCGATTCGCCATTTTTTAAAATGCGGAATGCACGTGGCTTTTTTGGTTTATTTTTTTCGCGTGGTATCGAATGGTATTGAGTATCGCAATACTTTTTCATGGTATCGAAACCAAATCAAAAATTTTGTATCGCAACAACTCTAGTGGGGAGCGCAGCCCCCAGTCAGTTAAAATGAATGAGGGCTGCTCTCCCCCAATGTCAGTAAGGGTCCATTCACATGACCGTATTTATGGGTCCGCATCTGTTCCTCAATTTTGCAGAACTGACGCGTACCCATTCATTGCAATGGGGGCACAAAAGATGCTGACAGGACACAGCGTGGTGTCATCATACGAACTTTTGCTCTGTGGCCCAGCAAAAAAGATAGAGCATGTCCTATTCTTGTCCACAATTGCGTACAATAGGCATTTTTATCATAGGGCTGGCAGTGTGTGTTCCTCAAAATGTGGAATGCACACATCCGCTCTCTGTGTTTTGTGAATCCGCAATTAGTGGATTTATTATTTTTTATTTTAGTATTTATATATTTTTTGTTTAAAATCCATCTCTCAATATCAACTGGATTACTACTACTATTTTTATGAATGACTGTCTCATGACAGGTGTACCGATTGGGTGTGAATACCTGTAGTTCATATAAGTATGTTTAAAGGCCTCTGTCACTTTGGTTTTAATCTGATGAAGGGGCCAGCATAAAGAATAATAAAACTATGATACTTACCTGTCTTCTTCATCCATCAATACAGACAGCGCTCCCACATCTTTTACACTTCTACTTTTACCTCTGGATACATCACTCGGCCATTGACCTGACCAGGTGACCACCCACTTGACACCTTACCCATCCAGATTAGCGGTACTCCCTATGCACGCTCCTTTTTCTTTCTGTACACAGAGGAGTCCTATTTTGCCTTCACCTTGGTTGTTCCGAAACAAGGAAATAAGGCTAATGTGTGAAAAGCTGTACAACAGTCTAATGGACAGTCTTGCTTCTTTCCATAATGCTGTAAAAACATTTCCCATTGTAGTTCATCTAATCTTTAGTACACTGTTAACACTGATCTGAGTATACATTACCCTGTCCATGTATGGTGCAAGAACTTCCTTAGCTTCATCGCAAAGTGGACATGGATTCTAGAAATAACACACATTTAAAGATATTTTTAGTATAAAATTAGGAACTTTTAACAGAAAACTGCTAAGATGTGATTAAAGTTTTTCCTGCTGTCTTAAAGGGCTTCTGTCACCCCCAAAAGTCATTTTTCGTTTTTGGGCTACTTAAAATCCTTATACTGCGATTTTTAAATATATAGTGCTCTTACCCTTTTTTGTTCTCTAGTTTCTTTAAAAACAACACTTTTATAATATGTAAATTACCTCTCTACCAGCAAGTAGGGCGGTTACTTGCTGGTAGCAGCCACATCATCCTTAAAAAAAGCGCCCCTCCTCCTGTTGATCGACAGGGCCAGCAAGCGCTCTCGTCCCCTGGCTGGCCCTGTCTGCGTTCTAAATCTCGCCCCTGCGCCGTACCGGTCTTCAGTCGGCGCAGGCGCACTGAGAAGAGGACGCTCGCTTGGCCGCTGCTTCCTCAGTGCGCCTGCGCAGGGTGTAGATGTGACGTCATCGGCGCAGGCGCACTGAGGAAGGAGCGGCCGAGGGAGCATCCTCCTCTCAGTGCGCCTGCGCCGACTGAAGACCAGCGCCAATAGACAAACACATCTATCGGCGCTGGTTTGCATCGGCCTATTGCACAAGACTATAGAAACCTTCGGGCAATTTTTTTAAGATTGCATTTTACTCACTTTGGGCTAAAAATATTATTTTTTCATGTTCAGCCATTTTTTTGATTCAAGGGTTAAAAAAAAGTCATTCTGTTTGCAGAGTATCACTTCTTAGTCCTGTCAGTTGATGGCCCATGTGAAGCCTTATCTCTGACCTCCTGACACTCATTTAAACCATATTCATATCAGTTTGATAAAAGTTTAGCTTTAGGCTAGGTTCACACCTGAGCGTTTTACAGTTCGTTCCTAACCGCTGTAAAACGCTCAACAGGCAAAAACCAATGTTTCCCTATGGGCATGGTTCTCACCTGAGCATTAAACAGCGCGTACGAACGCGCTGTAAAACGTCCTACACCTCAAGAAGTACAGGAGCTTCTTTGGGGCGTATTGTCGCGCGTTCCCGCCCATAGACTTCAGCGGGAACGCGCCTAAATGGGCGTTTGCTTGTTTCCGCCCATTAAAAACACCCGATACAAATGCCTGTAAAAAGCGCTTATCGAATACGCTCAGGTGTGAACCCAGCCTTAGTGAATGTTTATGAGCTCAGAGGATCAGAGATAAGCATCACATGAGTCGTCAACTGACGGAACTCAGAAGTGACAGTCTGCAAATAGATTTTTTTAAACTCTTGTACCTCAAAGTCAGCTGAAGATATTAACTCGAGACTGAAAAAATGATTTTTAACCCAAAGTGAGTAATATAGCCCAAAGGTGTCCACAGACTTTAAGATTTGCTACCTATTTTGGTAATATTTTTTTTTTATAATACACCATAAGGTCCAATTCACACTTCAGTGTATTGGTCAGTATTCTGCATCAGTCATTGTGAGCCAAAAATGGTGGCAGTCAAAAAAAAATAATACAGAACAGGTACAAATCTTTCCATAATGATAATGAGGCCTTAGGATTCATGCACATGTTTTGCGGTCAGCAAATTGCGGATTCGCAAAACATGGATGCTGGCCAAGTGCATTCTGCAATTTGCAGAACGGAACGGGTGGCCCATGATAGAAATACCTATTCTTGTCTGCAAAATGGATAAGACTAGGACATGTTTTTTTTCCCAGGGCCACGGAACGGAGCAACAGATGCAGACAGCACACGGAGTGCTGTCAACATTTTTTTGCGGCCTCACTGAAGTGAATGGGTCCCAAAAAACGGTTGTGTGCATGAGCCCTGAGGGCCCTAATCCATTGCTCTGTTCAGTGGCCCTGCGAAAAAAAAAAAAAAATAGAATGTCCTGTTCTTGTCCATTTTGCGGACAAGAATAGGCATTTCTATCATGGGCCGCCCATTCCGTAAATTGCAGAATGCACACGGCCGACACCTGCAAAAAACCACAGCAGCTTACAACAGGATAGGTTATAAATATCTAATCGCTGGGGGTCCCTCCGATCACTAGGACAGTGGCCCAGAGACTCTGTACCTCCTCAATGCATGGCCTTAGTGAGGAGTAGTTTGACGGAAGTGATGGGCAAGCATGTGGTCTGCCGCTCCGTTCAGAATGTATGGCACTTATGATAACCGCAAAGCTCTGCACATGCTGGACTGCTGCTCCATTCATACTCCTCCTCACTGTGGTTCTACAGTAAGGGAGATCAGGGGGCTTCTAGTGATCGGTGGGGCCCCCAGCGACCAGACATTTATCGCTTATCCTGTGTATAGGTGTAAAATGTCACCTGGGGATACACTCCTTTGCCATACATGTATGTTTAGGAATATTTTTTGCTACCTTCACTCCAACTTTTTCAAAAGGCGGCTCATTTTCTTCAGTAAGATGAGCGGTTTGATGGTGAGAACTTAATAGTATTTTCTGGCTGTTTATCATTCAGAGATGGAGTGTTTCAGAAGAGAAATTATTATATAAAGGTTGTCAGCATTGCAAACTTCATTTTTCATCCGATACCATGTTGTCAGGTATTGCCAATTTACAGCAGCTCTGCCTATTCAAATTACATTCTCAGACAGGAGAAAAACGGATTTATTTCCCTCTGATTACAGCCCATTACAGTTATAAGTCAAGAGAAGATTAGAACGTATTCAGAAGCAGAGCCAATCTTTTCGTCATGTGTATAAATGACAAGAGTATAAAGAAACAAAAAAAAAAAGGGAAAATAAATTATGCAGAGACTTTTGCTTCAGTGAATGAAATAAAGAGCATTATCTGATTTACTACTGGCAGCACACATTTATACAAAGCCGTCATCAGAGACAGACTTCTGCTCCGACAAAAGGCACGTATCAGCGGCGCTCATTTTTTCTGCATGTGTACCCATTATGTGACAGAACGTTACCCAGAAAATAGTGCTGATTTTATAGATCGTTAAAAGATGGGATCACAGATCATCATTTGTAATACTGATGTTCACAGCTTCATTTGCATCAGAAAAAGTAAACAACAAAAAAATGGCTCAATTTGGGATGGTTTCACAGCAGCATTTAGATCTCCGCTGTTCTTCTCTGGGAAAATAATGGAAAAACCGCCTAATGACAGAAACAAATGGCACCCGATCCCACTGACTATAAACCAGTCATTTCACTAGACAAAACAGCACAGCACGCTGCATTGTTCCGTCCCATATTTTTGTCAGAATCTGCGATGGAGGCTCCTAACAGAGCTACCGACAAAGATGTGAACAAAGGCATAGCATTAATCACTTTCCTGTGTATATTCTATTCATATTATATTATATTATAAATGAAAATAAGTTTTCCAATGGATTGCTAACTATCTTGGCCTGGGGCTGGCTGGCAAATTTTAGCCTGGGGGGCTCATCTCAGCCAATGGGGGCATATCGCTAACATATGCCCCCATTGTTGATAGGTGTGAGTCTCACCACAGTGACCCGCACTTATATCGGGAATGGAGCCCCAAAAGTGATGGAGGGCGCACTGTGCATGCGCAGCTGCCCTCCATTCATTTAGCTCTGGCTTGGCTATTTCCGTCGGACGGAGAGGAGAGGAGAGGAGAGGAGAGGAGAGGAGAGGAGAGGAGGAGAGGAGAGGAGAGGAGGAGAGGAGAGGAGAGGAGAGGAGAGGAGAGGAGAGGAGAGGTGGCCGGTCACGCGCGGTGCTCTTCCATTCACTTCTATGGGGAGAGTCTTGGTGGTGGCTGGAACAGAGTCCTCCAGTCACCACTTTGCTGGGCTTAGGAGATAGGTGTGGGTCCTGACGGTGGGACTCACACCTATAAGACAATGGGGGCATATCCTAGTGATATGCCCCCAATGTCTAAGATGAGACAATCCCTTTAACTTAACTCTGCCTACCATATAAAGGCAGTATAGGTAAATGGGCTTTAAATCATTAAAAGGCTGTGCAAAAAAATAAAGTAAAAATTATAGATAAGCTATACCTCTGTTGATGTCTCCTCATTTATCACCTTCTTCATTTGGACCAGACCGCTATGACAAATTATTTCAGCCATGTCTTCTCTCTGTAGAGTTTGACACACAGACAGAGATTCCTCACTTTTCTATCATTCTTTCCCTCCTGGTGCACCAACATTGTCATCCTGCTGCTACCCCAACACTATGCCCTCTGTGCTCCCTAATACAATACTATATTACAGTACCCCCATAGTAATAGTGCTCCCAGAATGCCCCAATAGTAATAGTACCCCCAATAGAAGCCCTATTAGTAATAATGTCCTCCATATAATGCCAAATAATAATGCCCCCAAAGTACCTCCAATATTAATAATGCCCATATAGGGCCCCTAGTAGAAATAAAGCTCCCTATAGCAGCAGTAAGAAGACCCCTATAAAGCACCTCTTTAGAGCCCATGGTAGTGATAAGGCCAATCTATAAGGCACCCTTTAGAGCCTACAGTAGTAGTAAAGCTCCCTATAGTGTCCCCAGTAGTTATAATGCCTCATATAGCGGCCCCAGTATTTATAATGTCCCCTGTAGTAGCCCAATATTTATAAAACCCCACTGTAGTACCCCCTGTATTATAACACCCCCTGTAGTGCCACTACTTAGTGCCCGTATGTACAATGCCCCCTGTAGAGCCCATATGTATAATGTTCTCATCCCCCCTCCGTAGTATAATGCCCCATCTGTACTGATAGTATATATTAATGGCCCCCTCTGCAGTGCAGTGAATGCCATCCTCTGTAAAATGGGCCCACTTTGTAGTAAATATAATTCTATACCCCCACCAGTACAGCCAGCATACATAAAAAATAAATAAATACTTACCTGTATTCCGCTCTCTGCGCATCTCAGCACAGGCTGTTGCGATGACATCACCATATCCTCTTGCACTGGCTCTCACATAATGACATCACAAATGTCATGAGGTCATCCCGCACACCACGTGCAGGAGGTCGCGGTGATGTCATCGTGATCTCCTGAACCCCTCTACTTCCTCCTAGGCTTCAGGCCCAGTGGCGAGGATGGGAGCCACAGACTCCTGTGCCCCGCCATATACTGCCATCTCCCTCAGAGGCAGCCAGTGGTAGCGGCCCTAAACATTACTAAGGATTGGCCCAGGGAGCATATGCCACCATGCCCCCGGCTCAGCCCGCCACTAATCTTGGCCCACCTGGCATGTAGAAACAACTAAACTGGTATCAAACTTTCCTCTGATATATTCAGTATGCAAGTCTGAGAGATGGATGGCAGAAAACAGTCTGATGACTGGCTAAGGCAGGTCTGAACACAGCCTGTTCACATAGATTTGTTGATGTCAGATATACCACATGCTGTATCCACAGGATAGGGGATAAGTGTCTGATCTGTGGGGGTCCAACCGCTGGGGCCCCGTCAATCACTAGGATAGGGGTCTGTGTTCTCCCATTTGAATGGAGCAGCAGACACAAAGCACTTGTACTCAGCCATCTCAGGCAGCACCATAGGGTTAAATGGAGCATTGGACACACATGTATGACTGCTGCTCCATTAAAACAAGGGAACACTGGCCCCCATTCTACTGATTGTGGGGCCAGTGGTCAGACTCTTGCCAATCAGACACATATTGTCATGGGGAAACCCTTTTAAATACATATTGGTTATACACAAGTCTATTTAGTACATCCCCGCCAGGCGCTAATCTGCAGTACGGTATATCTGTAGAGTGTAGTTTTAAAGCACAATGGATCTTACATTCAGATTTTGCTTTGGATTTGACGTGCTGCATTGCAAAGGGTGAAATCCACAGCAAAAAAATGACATGATGCAGATTTAAAACCAGCATTGTGGGTCAATTAACGGTGCAGATCTCTTCCACAGTGCGTTGATGAAATTTCTTTAGCTCTTATTCCCTAGGTCAGTACTGTAAAATTCGCTGCAGCAAAACAATATTTCTGTACCCTGTGGATGTACCCTAAGGGTACAGCTATGTGGCAACACTGGTGGCCCAGGATCATAGAGTAGCGGTGATCGCATAGATATTAATGGGATCGTTGCGCTAGTTGCAAGAAATGCAACAGTGTTGGTGATCGCGGCACCGCACATGGTGGGGGTGGGGAAGGACCGCAAGACGAGAATGCTCGTCATGGGGCACAAAGTACCGGCCATTTAGGACGAGCATTCTCGTCCTGGGTCCTTAAGGGGTTAAAGTACCACAAATAACCAAGCAGTTTTAGGGAAGATACACAGAGGGTGTAAACCCTCTGAAAAATCCACTATAGAATTTGCCACTGATCCGTGGCAAAATCTGTACTGCACCCACAAGAAAATCCATATGTATGTGAATTACATGCCGATGGATTTTACTGCAGATTTGCTGCAAATGTCATCTTATTAATTGAAAAGGGTGAAGTTCATAAATTGACTTGCTGCAGATATATAATCTGTACCACAGGCTAAAAAACTAAAACAAAGGAAAAAAATAAGCTTTTGGGCAATTAGCTGTGCATCAATGCTGAACTGGCATTTCATAGGCTATGGTCTATTACACTTGTTCTAATGTAGTCTGGATGCTTCTGACAACTCTCCAGATTACAGAGTAAAAGCTAAATACGGTAACTTTGCAGATGCTACTATTACAAGGAATGGTGCTAGTCTTCAAAACAAAATGTTTATAAAACCTGACAAGACTCAAGAAAGATACTTCATATAATCATATACATCAGAACAAAACACATATTTGAGCTGACAATGTCAATTTGACTCACAAAATGTACAGTTTACCATGAAGTAAAGATATTGCTGATGCATTATGACTAGGGATGAGCGAATCCACTTTATTGTAATACTGTACGGAGCAAGCACTCAGTACAGTATTAGAATGTATTGGCTCCGATGAGCCCAAGTTATTACTTCGAGAAATCGCGCAAGACTTTGTGTAATAACTTCGGGAATTAATTACTGTAAAAAACCTTGGTACTGAACTCGGGTTCGGTTCCTAGTGGTACCTTGGAACCAAACCCAAGTTCGGTACCAAGGTTTTTTACAGTAATTAATTTCCGAAGTTATTACACAAAGTCTTGCACGACTTCTTAAAGTAATAATTTTGGCTCATCAGAGCCAATCCATTCTAATACTGTAGGGAGTGCTATGGGGGCAGGCTGCTGTGGAGGTCACTGTTAAGGTGGCAGGGGCCACTATTAAAGGGGCAGCTGCTGTGGTGGTCACTTAAGTCAGCAGGGTGCTGCGAGGTCACTGTTAAGGGAGCGCGGTACTGTGGAGGTCTCTGTTAAGGGGGAAGGGAACAGTGGAGGTCACAGATAAGGGGACGGTCCCCTATGGAGGTCAGTGTTAAGGGGAAGGGTGCTGTATGGGTCACTGTTAAGGGAGCGGACCCCTGAGGAGATCAATGTCAAGGGAGTGGGGTGCTGTGAAACTCACTGTTAAAAGGGGCAGGCTGCTGTGAAGGTCAAAGTTAAGGGGATGGGCTGCTGTGGAGGTCCCATTTTAAGGAGGCAGGGCACTGTGGGGGGGGGTCAGTGTTATAGGGTGAGGGGCGGTGGAGTTCACTGTTAAGGGGACGGGGTCATGTAGAGGTCACTTTTATGGGGGATACTGTCAATATCTTTTAACGACACACACAAACATTAAATTAAATAGATTAAATATACCCGTGCGAAGCCGGGTCCTTCTGCTAGTGTGTGTGTGTATATATATATATATATATAGTACAGACCAAAAGTTTGGACACACCGTCTCATTCAAAGAGTTTTCTTTATTTTCATGACTATGAAAATTGTAGATTCACACTGAAGGCATCAAAACTATGAATTAACACGTGTGGAATTATATACATAACAAAAAAAGTGTGAAACAACTGAAAATGTGTCATATTCTAGGTTCTTCAAAGTAGCCACCTTATGCTTTGATTACTGCTTTGCACACTCTTGGCATTCTCTTGATGAGCTTCAAGAGGTAGTCACCTGAAATGGTTTTCACTTCACAGGTGTGCCCTGTCAGGTTTAATAAGTGGTATTTCTTGCCTTATAAATGGGGTTGGGACCATCAGTTGCGTTGTGGAGAAGTCAGGTGGATACAAAGCTGATAGTCCTACTGAATAGACTGTTAGAATTTGTATTATGGCAAGAAAAAAGCAGCTAAGTAAAGAAAAACGAGTGGCCATCATTACGTAAAGAAATGAAGGTCAGTCAGTCCAAAAAATTGGGAAAACTTTGAAAGTATCCCCAAGTGCAGTCACAAAAACCATCAAGCACTACAAAGAAACTGGCTCACATGCGGACCGCCCCAGGAAAGGAAGACCAAGAGTCACCTCTGCTGCGGAGGATAAGTTCATCCGAGTCACCAGCCTCAGAAATCGCAGGTTAACAGCAGCTCAGATTAGAGACCAGGTCAATGCCACACAGAGTTCTAGCAGCAGACACATCTCTAGAACAACTGTTAGGAGGAGACTGTGTGAATCAGGCCTTCATGGTGGAATATCTGCTAGGAAACCACTGCTAAGGACAGGCAACAAGCAGAAGAGACTTGTTAGGGCTAAAGAACACAAGGAATGGACATTAGACCAGTGGAAATCTGTGCTTTGGTCTGATGAGTCCAAATTTTAGATCTTTGGTTCCAACTTTTAGATCTTTGTGCGACGCAGAAAAGGTGAACGGATGGACTCTACATGCCTGGTTCCCACCGTGAAGCATGGAGGAGGAGGTGTGATGGTGCTTTCCTGGTGACACTGTTGGGGATTTATTCAAAATTGAAGGCATACTGAACCAGCATGGCTACCACAATATCTTGCAGCGGCATGCTATTCCATCCAGTTTGCGTTTAGTTGGACCATCATTTATTTTTCAACAGGACATTGACCCCAAACACACCTCCAGGCTGTGTAAGGGCTATTTGACCATGAAGGAGAGTGATGGGGTGCTGCGCCAGATGACCTGGCCTCCACAGTCACCGGACCTGAACCCAATTGAGATGGTTTGGGGTGAGCTGGACCGCAGAGTGAAGGCAAAAGGGCCAACAAGTGCTAAGCATCTCTGGGAACTCCTTCATGAATGTTGGAAGACCATTTCAGGTGACTACCTCTTGAAGCTCATCAAGAGAATGCAAAGAGTGTGCAAAGCAGTAATCAAAGCAAAAGGTGGCTACTTTGAAGAACCTAGAATATGACATATTTTAAGTTGTTTCACACTTTTTTGTTATGTATATAATTCCACATGTGTTAATTCATAGTTTTGATGCCTTCAGTGTGAATCTACAATTTTCATAGTCATGAAAATAAAGAAAACTCTTTGAATAAGAAGGTGTGTCCAAACTTTTGGTCTGTACTGTATATTGTATATTATATATATATATATATATATATATACATACATACATACATACATACATACACACACACTATTCCATTCCAAGTCAGCAACCTTTGGCAGTGCAGCTGCTGTGAAACTACAATTCCCATCATGCACACTTGCTTGGCTGTTCTTGTAATTCCCATAAAGCAAGAAGGGAGTGTAATGCAGAACGCAAACAGCAATGCCTAAAATTTCAGACAAATTTACAATCTTTTTTTCTATTAAGCAGAAGGAATTTTTAATGAAAAAAATTTGTAATTTATCTGATTTCTATGTAAAAAATAAATAAAAAAGTGGAACTGGTGCTTATTCTGAACATCATGTTTCTCAATGTATTTACACTGCACAACTGGCATAAATTCACTGGCAAATCTGCTTCGCTGTCTGCCTGCAGCAACCACTAGGGAAGAAGGAGTTCAGCACCTGGCCTCTCCTCCCCCGACGTCTGACTCCACTGAAAGTATACCGCTGATCTCAAGAGGTTTCATTAGGTCACAAGTTAACAAGGAAGTCACAATAAAAAACACATGCACATACCTTTGTAAAGAGAGTGAGCACTGGCTTCTCCTTCCGAGGTGTATAATGCTTTTTAGTCGCTTGAAATGCTAAAATTTTTATTCTGTTCAAAGGTCTTAAATGGAACATCTGTTTGTAAGAGCAGAGAGAAAGAGGAATAGAAAGGAATAAACATCTGAGCAGAATTCTATCAACCAATACAAAATTTGTTAACAGTAACATTAAACTTTGAAGATTTTGAAATTATGTCTCAAATATAATCCACGCACAATTTGGAGGCATAAAAGATAAATTAAAAATCTATAAGAGCCTAAAATAAATGAAAAAAAATTACATGGGTCAGTATAATTATGATGATACCAAACTGATATAGTTATTATTATAATATACTACTTGCAGAAATAAAACACGTGTTTTTACAAAATTATAATTGTTCGGATTTTGAGGGCCGCTCCGGAATACAGATAGACTGTGCGGGCTTCACTGAACTAGATTTTTTTGAAATCTTCTACTCTGAAAATTTTGTAAATTTAATGGTGGCCCAAACCAACTTATACGCCCAACAATCCATTGCTCAGAGCCCTACATTGGCATACACTAGACCCCTAGGTTGGACCCCAGTAAGTGCAGCAGAGATGATGAAGTTTTGGGGACTCGTGCTGCATAGGGGTGTTGTAAAGAATCCAATCATTAGACAATATTGGAGTTCGGACATTTCCTACCAGACTCCAATTTACTGTAAGACCACTAACCGGAAGCGATTTGAGTCAATTCTGAAATTCCTACACTACAACGACAATGCACAGTGCCCACCGCAAAACAGCCTGGACATTTGACCGTCTGTTCAAGGTTAGGCCTGTTATTGACCACTTTAACACAAGGTTTGCTGAGGTGTACAACCCAGATAAAAATGTCTGTGTAGATGAGTCCCTATTACTTTGTAGATGAGTCCCTATTACTTTTCAAAGGGAGGATTAGATTTCTCCAGTACCTGCCTAGCAAATGGCCAAGGTATGGCATAAAAATATACAAACTTTGTGAGATTAGTTCGGGGTACACCCACAAGTTCCGCATTTACGAAGGGAAAGATTCCCGGATAGAGCACCAGAATGTTAGTGGGAAGATCATGTGGGACTTACTTTACCCACTGCTGGATAAGGATTACCACCTCTATGTGGATAACTATTATACCAGCATACCCCTATTCATGTCCCTAACTGCCAGAGGTACTGTTGCTTGCGGCACAGTGTGCAAAAATCAGAGAGGCCTCCCTAGATCCCTGGTAAGCCAACCACTGAGAATGGGTGCTCCTGTACAAGGTACCACAACCACTACCCCAAACCAGTTTGTATCCTTGACTACAACAGGCACATGGGCGGGTGGATCTTTCAGATCAACTTCTTAAACCCTACAGTGCCACATGAAAAACGAAAGTGTGGTACAAAAAGCTGTCCGTACACATTGTACAGATAGCAATGTGCAATGTGTACGTGCTATTTCAATCTGCAGGTCACACAGGAACTTTCCTTTAGTTCTAAGAGGTGATTATCAAGGCCCTAATTTTTCAAAGCCAGGCCAGGGAGGGTTCCAGTACTTCAAGAAGTCATTGTGCCCGTGTTGTACCAGGGCAACATTTTTCAGGTCCCCCAGACTGCAAGGAAGGGAAGGACCCAAAAAAGATGCAGGGTGTGTTCCAAAAGGGGAATAAGGAAAGACACCATTTACCACTGCGAAACCTGCCCTGAAAAACCTGTGCATGCAGGAGTGTTTTCAAATCTACCACTCATCCATGGAGTATTAATTTAATTTCATCCTTGATGTACCCTGTAGTTTTACCACCTCATATCTCTGAGTCCGCATAGCTTACAGATCCACTTTCCACCAACCACTACATATTTATTTCTGTGAAACAACTGTTAGGTCAAAAGTGCCCTTTCCAATGTTTGTACGGGGGTGCACTTTCCCAAATGGGGTCACTTCTTGGTGTTTTTAATTTATGGGGACCTCAGGAATTTTTTTAATGCGACATGGCACCTAAAATCCATGTCTCCCAATTCAGGCCTGCCAAATTCGTATTTAGCTGTTGCCTGCTGTGCGCTCATACAGCAGGCTACAAGCATATAGATGGGGTGTTTCCTGAATGGGGAGAAAATGGGGAACACATACTGGGGTGCATTTTCTCCTTTTAACCTCTTGTGAAAGTGAAAAATTGGGGTCTGCTAGTAGTTTTTCTTTATTTACAAATGTGTGCTGTGAAATCATTTAACAAATGCAATTTTTCATTTTCACTGCCGAGTGTTTCCTAATTCTAGGAAACACCTTTGAGGTCAAAGTGCTCACTACACACCTTGAAAGATTCCTTATGGGGGTGTAGTTTCCAAAATATGGTGCTCCTTCCACTCTGTAGTTTCTAAAATGGTGTGATTTATAGGTGGTTTCTAATATGTAAGCCCCACAAAGTGACTTCATAACTCCTTAAAGAACTGGGTTTTGGAAATTTTCTTTAAAATTTTAAGATTTGCTTCTAGACTTCTAAGCCTTCTAACGTCCCCCAAAAAATAGAATGTCATTTTCAAATGATCCAAACATGAAGCAGACATATGGGGAATGTAATGACTATTTTTGGAGGTATTACTATGTATTTTAAAAGTAGAGAAATAGAAATGTAGAAATTTGCTAATTTTTTAAAAAAAATTGCAATTGGGCGATTTCTTGTCCCGGATAGTTGTCCTTTGCATTGAGCGATAAGTGACTTATCACTAATGAGAAATTGCTGAGAAAAAAAAAAAAATCACATATTCACTGCCCAGCATATCCTGATAATAATAAAATGTATTTATATAGCGCCACCATATTCTGCAGTGCTTTACAAGTTCATAGGGTTCATATACAAAACAAAAATAACTGGATAATATGCAACTGAAACACTAGGAGTCAGGGCCCTGCTCGCAAGAGCTTACAATCTATGAGGAATTGGGGGATGACACATAAGGTAGTTGATTGTGATAAGTAGGATTTGAGCCATTATTGAACTGACAGGAGTGGTGCCGGCCGATCTCCTTCGGGACTACTAGAGGATTGAGTTTAGGCCAGAGGAGTTGGTGGGGGAAAGGTTTAGTGTGGGAAAAATCATTTTAGGTAGCTTGATAAGCCTGCCTGAAAAGATGTGTTTTTAAGGCACGTTTGAAGGTGGAGCAGTTGTGAATTGACCTAGTATTCCGGGGCAGAGTATTCCAGAGAGTATGTGCAGCTCGAGAAAAGTCTTGAAGACAGGAGTGAGAGGTACGAATTATGGAGGTTATTAATCTTAGGTCGCTAACAGAACGGAGAGCATGAGTAGATTGGCAGTATTCGGCAGGAAATAATCTACCAATCCCCAAATAATTTCAATCCTCCTCCCTCCGATTTCTCCACATGCTCTCTCTCCTCTTTTGACCCTATAACAGAGGAAGAAGTCTCTAGGCTTCTCTCTTCTTCTCGACCCATGACCTATAGCATTGGTCCTATTCCATTACACCTCCTCTAGTCCCTCTCCCCGGCTGTCATCACCTAACTACAATTTTTAACCTCTCTCTTACGAAAGTGTCTAACGATCTCCTAACAGCAAAAAGAAATGGTGACTATTCTCTACTGATTCTGCTGGATCTCTCTGCTGCGTTTAATACCAATACCGTTGACCATAAACTCCTCCTCACCATGCTCCACTCAATTGGCCTTAAGGACACTGCTCTCTCTTGGTTCTCTTCCTATCTCTCTGGCTGCTCCTTTAGTGTATCATTCGCTGGCTCTTCTCTTCCTCTTCATGTTGGAGTTCCTCGGGGCTCAGTATTAGGTTCTCTACTCTTCTCCCTCTACACAGCCCCCATCGGACAGACTATTAGTAGATTTGGCTTTCGATACCATCTCTATGCTGACGACTATCATCCCCTGACATCACCCCTGCCTTACTCCGAAACACCAGTAATTGTCTGGCAGCTATATCTAACATCATGTCCTCTCTGTATCTAAAACAGAACCTCTCAAAAAACGGAACTTCTTGTCATTCCCCCATCTACTAACTCGCCTAAACCTAATATTTCAATTTCGGTCTGCAGCACTATCATATCTCCTGTGCAACATGCCCGCTGTCTTGAGGCCACTTTTGACTCTGATCTTTCCTTTGTTTCCCATATTCAATCACTTACACGCTCTTGTCATCTGCACCTCAAGAATAAAATTGCCAGAATACGCCCTTTTCTTGTTGTTGCCTTGATTCATTCTCATCTAGACTACTGCAATGCAGAACTAATCGGTCTCCCTCTCACTAAACTCTACCCCCTTCAGTCTGTTCTAAATGTTGCAGCCAGGCTCATCTATCCATCCAACCACTACACTGATGCTACTAGTCTGTGCCAGTCACTTCACTGGTTTCCCATTGCCACCTCAAAATTTGGAAATTAGCTCTTGGAAATGTCATTAGTCTAGGGGTTCACATACTTTTTCCACCTGCACTGTGAATGTTTACATGGGGTTTTCAATAAAAACATGGTAACATTTAATTCTGTGTGTGTTATTAGTTTAAGCAGACTGTGATTGTCTATTGTTGTGACTTAGATGAAGATCGGATCACATTTTATGACCAATTTGTGCAGAAATCCATATCATTCTAAAGGGATTTACATACTTTTTCTTGCAACTGTATATAGTCTGAGATACCATAAAACATAACATTTATTTTGATCAGTTAAATCCCTAAATATATGCAATATACACCATAACGCTGCACGATTGGTGACCCAGAGCTGGGGATGGGGAGACTAATACTGGGTCTCTGAAGTCTAGTCTCACCCTATACTGGATGTATCTTGAGGTGGCAAGGCACTTCCAAATGACCCAGCTGACCAGTGAACACCTATAAGACCCTCCCTGTCCCTGCGCAGCAATGGAGACTGCCCAGATTAGTCCTGCTGTGGTGGAGGGCCCTGTCACCAATGTGTTGATGATTAAGATGAGCACTATAATGTCCTAAATTGCCTCCCAACGCTTTTCGTTGGACGTAGATCCAACTCATCGGGGGACCTAATGGTCAGTTTCCGGAGGTGATGATAAATTTGAGAATCACCTCTTTCAGCTGATTAACAGTGCATTGAGTAACATGCTGTGGGGAGATGGGCCTCTTTACAGTGGTGCATTCATTAACATGTTACTTATCTCATGCCTCCCATGTCTCGGTCCACACGGATGCAGGTTGTGTTGTTGCAGCAACAATGCCACATGTGAAATGGCACCTTTTTGAAGCAAACGCCGAACACGTCAGCCCGCCTCCTCAGCGGTCAGCTGACTTTCACATGTGACCGGGTCATGTGACTAACCCGGCAATGCACAGCGACCGCCGTCTCCTCCCCCAAAGCATCACATGACCGCCAAGCCCCATGACGATGCATGAGGCTCGATGATGTGCGTACCATGTGATAGAGGGAGGCGGCGTGAGGGAGGAGATATTCCTCCCTCTTCGTATCACATCGAGGAGGACGGATATTCAAACGAGGGGGAGGGCAGCAGCGCTGCGGGATACAAGCGCTCCCCTCCCATTCGTGGTGAGCAAATTTAATCAAACAGCAGTGCTCCGATGTTAATACAATCAGCGCGCCATAGAGCATTCAAAATGGCATAGAGTCAGTAGGCACACCTTACTCTGTATTTACAATCATGGCTAATTAACAAAGGAGGTAAACAATATCATGAATCCCAATAAGGGACTGTGAGATATATATATATATATATATATATATATATATATATATATATATATATAGAGCACTCTATCAAAGATGGAACCCATTGTCTACTCAGAAACCCAAATGTCCACACTTAGGAGCATGGGTGCCACATTGACAGGATTCCATGTATCCCCCATATGTATCACTCACCCTAAAGAAGGCACATGGGTGATGATCACTATATAGCTCAGGCTAGAAAAGACAGCCTAGCAAAAGGCACATAGGTAATGATTACTATGTAGCTCAGGCTAAATAAAGCTAAAAGGATAGCTGCTCATTCAGCCCCCCAGGGTGGACGGTTCTCAATTGAAAAATCCACCATGTCTCGCGCTGTAAGATCTTTTTGTCCCAGTCCCCCCTTCTCCTCGAGTATGGTACTGATTCAATGCCCATGAAACGAAGAACTGAAAAATTGCCCCCATGATGGCTCGCAACGTGTTTTGCCAAGGGGGTGTCCCTACAGTGTCGTAAATCTCCTATATGTTCGCCCACGCGCCTTCTGAATTCACGGGTAGTCTTGCCCACGTACTCCAGACCACAGACACAGGTTGCTTTGTATATGACCCCTCTTGTGTAACAGGACAGAACTCCTACATCCCTGCCCCGGCAGACACCCACAAATCCAATACGTCTCAAAGGCACATACGATGGAGCAGCTAACAAGATAGAAAGGGGATCTCGAAACACTGGGAGATATTACAACTAGACCCTGACATTAAGAGTGTGATCACCGACTGGCCACAGATCACATACCGTAGAGGACATAGCCTGCGAGATCGACTAGTACACAGTCACTTTCTTAAGACTTAAAACAAAGGGTCCGAGTGGCTGTGACCAGTATGGGGCTGTTATCGATGTAGCGGGTGCGTGGCATGCAGATATGTCACACAAGGCCGTGAGTTCACGGGTGGTGTTGCCCAAAAACGTTACTCCATTAGACAGTTTATCAATTGTCGCACAAGAGGGGTCATATACAAAGCAACCTGTGTCTGGTCTGGAGTACGTGGGCAAGACTACCCGTGAATTCAGAAGGCGCGTGGGCGAACATATAGGAGATTTACGACACTGTAGGGACACCCCTTGGCAAAACACGTCGCGAGCCATCATGGGGGCAATTTTTCAGGTCTTCATTTCATGGGCATTGAATCAGTACCATGCCCGAGGAGAAGGGGGGACTGGGACAAAAAGATCTTAAAGCGCGAGACATGGTGGATTTTTGAATTGAGAACCGTCCACCCCGGGGGGCTGAATGAGCAGCTATCCTTTGGCTGCTTTATTTAGCCTGAGCTACATAGTAATCATTACCTATGTGCCTTTTGCTAGGCTGTCTTTTCTAGCCTGAGCTATATAGAGATCATCATCCACGTGCCTTCTTTAGGGTGAGTTGTATATATGGGGGATACATGGAATCCTGTCACTGTGGCACCCATGCTCCTAAGTGTGGACATTTGGGTTGCCAAGTAGACAATGGGTTCCATCTTTGATAAAGTGCTCAGCTCTCCTGATATGACACATCGTCCCTTATTGGGATTCATGATATTGTTTACTTACTTTGTTAATTAGCCATGATTGTAAATACAGAGTAAGGTGTGCCTACTGGCTCTATGCTGTTTTAAATGCTCTATGGCGCGCTAATTGTATTAACATGGGAGCGCTGCTGTTTGATTAAAATCTGTGATGAAATTTGCTCACCACGAATGGGAGGGGAGCGCTGGTATCCCGCAGCGCTGCTGCCCTGCCCACCATGTGAATATCCATCCTCCTCAATGTTATACGAAGAGGGAGGAATATCTCCTCCCTGACGCTGCCTCCCTCTATCACATGGTACGCACATCATGGAGCTTGGCGGTCATGTGATGCTTTGGGGAGGAGACGGCGGTCGCTGTGCATTGCCGGGTTAGTCACATGACCCAGTCACATGTGATAGTCAGCTGACCGCTGAGGAGGCGGGCCAACATGTTCGGAATTTGCGTCAAAAAAGGTACCATTTCACATGTGTTCTGTGTCGAGAGGGTCGGATTGATATTGGAGCGACTTCATCTAGGGTGGTTTTGAGGGTCTGGTTGTAATGATTGGCAGCCAAGTCTGGACAGGGGAGGGAAGTGATTGGGGTAAGAGCTAGTTGTAGGGTGTTAATAAGTTGCTGGCAGTTAATGGTGTATAGGTTTCTGTAAGTGTGAAAAGTAGGATTGCCATGAGAAAATTGAGAGGTCTTTATGGTAAATGAAAAAAGATTGTGGTCAGAAAGTGAGAAGGATAAGTTACTAAAGTTTGAGACTGAGCAGTGACGTAAGAAGACTAGATCAAGTATATTGCCCTGTTCATGTGTGGCAGAGGAAGTAAGTTGTGATAGGCCAAGAGAGGAGGTTAAAGAAAGAAAGTGAATGGCTGATGGGGAGACAGGATCATTAATGGGGATATTAAAATCACCCATAATAAGAGTTGGTGAGGGTACAAGGGGAATGACCTGAAATGTGCACTGTGGAGAAAGTAGTATGCTTACTACTCTACCATGCCTGTCATCAGGTCTGGGGGTATGGGAGAAGTGAAGTCCTCCATAGGATAGGGCAGCAGGGGAAGCAGTGTCAGAGGGTCGAAGCCAGGTTTCTGTAAGGGCTAGCAAGTTCAGAGAGCGTGAGAGGAAGTAATCGTGGATTGTGGGTAATTTGTTACGAATCGACCATGCGTTCCAGAGTGCGCAGTTAAAAGAGACTGGAAAAGACGTGCAGTGAACATTAATAAGATTTTTGGGGTTTCTGTGTGTGGCAGAGGAGAAGTTAGCAAGAGAGGGAGGGCCAGGGTTTGGTAAAATATCCCCTGCAGCTAGTAGCAGGAGAACAGAAAGAGACAGCAAGTGGTTGAGAGATTTATATTGGTTTTTTATGCTGCACCGCGGTGGAAGATGGGTCAGTGTAATGTATGAGGGTATAAAGTATATGGGAACTGAACAAGGGTGAGGGAAGGAGTGAGGGACTGATATGGAGAGAAGGGACAGAGGGTGGAAGGTGTGGTTGAATTTCAAAGTAGACAGCCATAGTGATGAGAAGAGCAGCCAGAGCCTGAGTGAGACAATATCGTAGCATACCTGTGCTGTGTGTAACTTTGTTTGAGTAGGACACATAGCATCTCCGTCTCCTGCCCAACTGCCATGATTAACTGCCAGACGCTTAGGCAAAATGGCGCTCTGGCAGAGATGGTGCTTTTGGCTCGTGCTTCCCCTTAGACTGTGTCTATATTTATAGGGAGTGTGAGCACAGAACTAGGGGTAATTTAGCTCATTAAATCAATTAATCACTGAAGTAAGGCACATGAGAAGAAATGCTATATGTAAGTAAACAAACAAAGCTAAGGATCTGGATGGGCCATAAAATCACTACAGATCACAAGCATTACAACAGTCAAATAAATCACAAATCAATTGGAAGAGCATCTCTAGGACTAATAACAAGGATATCACACTTAAAGAAAATAGTATACATTGATGATTATACAAAGTTCTGTACCAGGGAAGATAGAAGCTGCACTATTAGGCTTGTGGAAAGCTGGGTGAAGCAATATTGTCTAAATGCAAAGCAGACATACTCCTCTGTCCCTCCTCCAGCCACCACTTCCCGCTTCTCTGGCTGCAGCTTTTGAATTTCGTTCTGTCTCCTATCCGTACGGGGCTTCCGGGTCCCCTGATCAGTGTATGACAAGTCATGCGCTGATACGGCGACCCATAAACATTTGGCCGATAATCGCTCCATGTAAAGCCACCTTTATACGTTGGAGTTTCAAGACGTTATGACTTTTATTATATTATGAACAGTCAAGTTTTTTTGGTTGAAGTAATAAATGTCTATGTGTTTAGAGTTTTAAGATTTAACCTCTTACGACCACAGGGCGTACCTGTATGCCCTGTGTATTTCCGATCACGGCCGCGCAGCGGGCAGTGATCGGAACTGGGTGCCTGCTGAAATCAAAACAGCAGGCACCCTGGGTCAATGCCGAGGGGGATCCTATGACTCCCCCCGTATCGGGCGACATTAGGTATCGCTGCCTCTGTAAGAATCTGCTCTATAAAAATATCACATGACCTGACCCCTCAGGTGAACACCGTAAAAAACACACCTTACATCACAAAAAGTGTAATAGCAAGCGATCAAAAAGTCATACGCACCCCAAAATAGTGCCAATCAAACCATCATCTCATCTTGCAAAAATCATACCCTACCCAAGATAATTGCCCAAAAACTGAAAAAACTATGGCTCTCAGACTATGGAGACACTAAAACATGATTTTTTTTTTTGTTTCAAAAATGAAATTATTGTGTAAAACTTACATAAATAAAAAAAAAATAGTATACATATTAGGTATTGCCGCGTCCGTGACAACCTGCTCTATAAAAATATTACATGATCTAACCTGTCAGATGAATGTTGAAAATAACAAAAAAAAAAAAAAACGGTGCCAAAACTATTTCTTATTACCTTGCCTCACAAAAAGTGTAATATAGAGCAACCAAAAATTATATGTACCCTAAACTAGTACCAACAATACTGCCACCCTATCCAGTAGTTTCTAAAATGGGGTCACTTTTTTGGAGTTTCTACTCTAGGGGTGCATCAAGGGGGGCTTCAAATGGGACATTGTGTAAAAAAAAAAAAAAACGGTCCAGCAAAATCTGCCTTCCAAAACCGTATGGCATTCCTTTCCTTCTGCACCCTGCCATGTGCCCGTACAGCGGTTTACGACCACATATGGGGTGTTTCTGTAAACTACAGAATCAGAGCCATAAATATTGAGTTTTGTTTGGCTGTTAACCCTTGCTTTGTAACTGGAAAAAATATATTTAAATGGAAATCTGCCAAGAAAGTGAAATTTTTAAATTGTATCTCTATTTTCCATTAAATCTTGTGGAACACCTAAAGGGTTAACAAAGTTTGTAAAATCAGTTTTGAATACCTTGAGGGGTGTAGTTTCTTAGATGGGGTCTCTTTTATGGAGTTTTTACTCTAGGGGTGCATCAGGGGGGCTTCAAATGGGACATGGTGTCAAAAAAAACAAAAAACAGTCCAGCAAAATCTGCCTTCCAAAACCGTATGGCATTCCTTTCCTTCTGCACCCTGCCATGTGCCCGTACAGCGGTTTACGACCACATATGGGGTGTTTCTGTAAACTACAGAATCAGAGCCATAAATATTGAGTTTTGTTTGGCTGTTAACCCTTGCTTTGTAACTGGAAAAAATATATTTAAATGGAAATCTGCCAAGAAAGTGAAATTTTTAAATTGTATCTCTATTTTCCATTAAATCTTGTGGAACACCTAAAGGGTTAACAAAGTTTGTAAAATCAGTTTTGAATACCTTGAGGGGTGTAGTTTCTTAGATGGGGTCTCTTTTATGGAGTTTTTACTCTAGGGGTGCATCAGGGGGGCTTCAAATGGGACATGGTGTCAAAAAAAAAAAAAAAAAAAACAGTCCAGCAAAATCTGCCTTCCAAAAACTATACGGCACACCTTTCCCTCTGCACCCTACTGTGTGCCCGTACAGTAGTTTACGGCCACATATGGGGTGTTTCTGCAAACTACAGAATCGGGGCAATAAATATAGCATTTTGTTTGGCTGTTAACCCTTGCTTTGTAACTGGAAAAAAATGGAAAATTTGCCAAAAAATCTAAATTCTGAAATTTTATCACCATTTGCCATTAACTCTTGTGGAACACCTAAAGGGTTAACGACATTTGTAAAAATCCGTTTTGAATACCTTGAGGGGTCATTTTTGGGTGGTTTCTATTATGCAAGTCTCACAAAGTGACTTCAGACCTGAACTGGACCCTAAAAAGTGGGTTTTTGAAAATTTCTGAAAAATTTCAAGATTTGCTTCTAAACTTCAAAGCCTTGTAACATCCCCAAAAAATAAAATATCATTCCCAAAATGATCCAAACATGAAGTAGACATATGGGGAATGTAAAGTAATAACTATTTTTGGAGGTATTACTATGTATTATAGAAGTAGAGAAATTTAAACTTTTACAATTTTTGGGTAAATTTTGTATTTTCAATGATTTTTTTTTACTTTGTTTTACCAGTGTCATGAAGTACAATATGTGACGAAAAAATGGCCTGGATAAGTCAAAGCGTTTTAAAGTTATCAGCACTTAAAGTGACACTGGTCAGATTTGCAAAAAATGGCCTGGTCCTTAAGGTGAAATAATGCTGTGTCCCTAATGAGTTAAGCAGACTGTGATTGTCTATTGTTGTGACTTAAGATGAAGATTAGATCACATTTTATGACCAATTTGTGCAGAAATCCATACTTTTTCTTGCAACTGTATATTACTGCATCCATCTCTGCCTGTATATCTAGGTTCTTTCATATATTCCATATGGGATAATTGATCAATATGACCTGTATTGCCTATACTATGATATCTACCTGCACGTTACCCTCTGCATGCAGACCTCTGACGTTTTGTATATCTAACTTTGGACTTGATATTGTGCAGTATATCAGTTTACTTTATTATAATTTAACCATTCCAACTTGTCAATTTGACCTTGATAGATCTAAAAATGTCTATGCACATTGAGTTTGTTTTTTTCTTTAACGGCGTATTCATCCAGATGATATGTTCTATTGACTGATTTCAGCCTACGAGTCGTTTTCCCCTTACTTTCCCATATACATATGACTATTAATTTTAGACTTACCATTATGTATATACTATTTTCTTACCACTATCATGATAATATATAATGTACCCTTTTTGTATTTTTTCTATGTTTATCATAGTCTGATAAAGGCCGGATTGTGGCCAAAACGTCACACGTATATGATTTACCGCATTTCTAATTAAATGAAACTTATGACATCGCGCAAACTGGAGTTTATATTCTTCTTGATACAACGGAATGGGAACCCGACTTCCAGTAGCCTATCCACAATAGAGTGCCACAAAGTTTTCTCTTCAATACATCTTTTTACACCGTTTATTAATTTTTTAACGGTATTCACCTGAGGGGTTAGGTCATGTGATATTTTTATAGAGCAGGTTATTATGGATGCGGCGAAATAAAAAAAAGTATACATATTAGGTAAGTTACTTAAGTTTTACACAAGAACAGCTTTTTTAAAACAAAAAAGAAAATGATGTTTTAGTGTCTCCATATTCTGATCCATAATTTTTTTGGGGGCGATTGTCTTAGGTACGGGCTCATTTTTTGCAGGATGAGGTGACTGTTAGATTGGTACTATTTTGGTGGGCATACGCCTTTTTGATCGCTAGCTATTGTACTTTTAGTGATGTAAGGTGACGAACGCGAATTTCTACAAATGTCCGCGAACGTGCGAACCACCATTGACTTCTATAGGCAGGGGAATTTTAAAACCCACAGGGACTCTTTCTGGCCACAATAGTGATGGAAAAGTTGTTTCAAGGGGACTAACACCTGGACTGTGGCATGCCGGAGGGGGATCCATGGCAAAACTCCCATGGAAAATTATATAGTTGATGCAGAGTTGGATTTTAATCCATAAAGGGCATAAAGCACCTAACAATCCAATTTTTTTTTGAACAACGTGGTTTAAAACATCCAGTGTGTGTATACGATCAGGTATGATGTTGTATGGATCAGGTAGTGTAAGGGTTACGCCCACTTCACAGACGTTGACAGACCAAACTGCCCTTTTAATGCACCGCAAACAGTCCATTTGCCCAACCGCAAACTTCCCATTTGCACAAGGTTGGATACCAAGCTAGCCATGTCCCGTTGATGTCATTGAAGTTTTCTTCCTTCACCCAGCCACGTACAACACCAAGGGTCCCCGAAAGGTGAATTGAATTGATTTTTCGAATGGGGAGATGGTTAAAAAACGCTGGCTCCCTCCCCTTTGTTTGAATCCACAGTCACTGTGTCTGTGCCGTGCAATTTACTGTCCCACCCGATATGAGTGCTATTTTCTATAGTTCTCTCTTCTCATCAGTTTAATCCCTGTTACGTCCCCAATCTGGGGTCCATTTATTAAATAGATTTTTCGAACGGGGAGATGGTTAAAAAATTGCTGGCTCCCTCCCCTTTGTTTGAATCCACGCCACGGTCACTGCGTCTGCGCCGTGCAATTTACTGTCACACCCGATATGAGTGCTATTTTCTGTAGTACTAGGGCTGCACAATATGGGAATTTTGTGCGATTGCGATTAGGGCCCTAAAAATTGCAATAACTGTATGCGATGCGATATTTTAAGGGAATTGTGCTAGAGGTCTATTTGCATGATTTTCAAGGCAAAAGCACACACAAATTACTGATAATGTTGAAATGTAGTTATGCTTAAAGGGAACCTTTCATCTGGATTTTGTGTATAGCGCTGAGGACATGGGTGCTAGATGGCCGCTAGCACATCCGCAATACCCAGTCCCCATAGCTCTCTGTGCTTTTATTGTGTAAAAAAAAAAGATTTGATACATATGCAAATTAACCTGAGATGAGTCAGGGACAGGACTCATCTCAGGCTAATTTGCATATGTATCAAATCGGTTTTATTACACAATAAAAGCACACAGAGCTATGGGGACTGGGTATTGCGGATGTGCTAGCGGCCATCTAGCACCCATGTCCTCAGCGCTATACACAAAATTCCGGTGACAGGTTCCCTTTAACTCAAGAACTGAAATGCAAAGTGTTTTTCAAAATAAAACATCTTTTACTAAATTAAATAACATATTTGCCTTACTGCAAAAGTACAAAACTTGCCATTTTCTTAATAGCACTGCACAGAACAGATAAATAAAATTGAATAAATAAAAGAACATTTGTTCATTAAAATAACGACTTGCCTCCAGCCCCTCCTCCCTCCCCATACTGTAACTGATGTATCGCCAGCCACGCTGTGCAGCATAGCGGCCGGCGATACATCCATGTCAACCACGTAAAAAGTCAACCATCGCTTTATAAGGCACACTGCCATTTTAACCCCACTTTTGGGGGGGGAAGTTTGTCTTACAAAGCGAAAAATATGGTAATATAATTGCAGCATTTTTGGGTCGGCCAATTGACGATTGCGATATGGCGATTAATTGCAATTGCTTTGGCGATATATTGTGCAGGCCTATGTAGTACTATTCTCATCAGTTTAATCCCTGTTACGTGACATCCCCAATCTGGGGTCCATTTATTAAATAGATTTTTCGAACGGGGAGATGGTTAAAAAAAACGCTGGCTCCCTCCCCTTTGTTTGAATATATGCCACGGTCACTGCGTCTGCACCGTGCAATTTACTGTCACACCCGATATGAGTGCTATTTTCTGTAGTACTATTCTCATCAGTTTAATCCCTGTTATGTCCCACATCAGGGTGGGATTGCCGTTTGTGAAAAAAAAAAATTGGCCGGGTACCTTCGACTGCCTTCACAGTAACAGACCATACTCTGATACACCAAACTGAATTGATTTTAGGAACCGGGAGATCGAAAAAGCAGCTTGGTCGGTCCTCTTACTCCCAAGTTGGGGCACTGCGCATGCACGGAGCAATGTGCTGTGACACCCTATATGAGTGGTGTCTTAACTAGTACTATTCCTATCAGTTTAATCCCTGTTACGTCCCCTATCCGGGGACGTGTGTCGAATTGATTAACCATTGTCGAATTAACGAACCATTACGACATCCTGGAATAATTTAGTTCTGAGCTTTGTACTTGATTTGTATTGGAATTGTTGGGGATTTTTTAAATTGTCTGCATTATTTCTAACAAACTATTAAGAGACTTTATTATGATTTTTTTATTTTAATTATTAAAAACCCACCCATACAACTTAAAAAATAAAATAAAAATGTACGTTTTTTCTATTAAAAAAGACATCCAGCCGTCCCGATCGCTTTTGGTCTGATCATAATGAAGCAACGGCCTTATCATCTGCGGTGTGGCAACATTGCCAACACACTCAGAGGTGATGATCGCTTCATTGTGATACGCAAGCCCCTTCACCACAACAAGGTAACGATCACGAAAGGGGAATTGACACTTGTATGTGCCTTTTTTTTTTGTTTTTGCAGCCACAGTGCAGCACCAGAGGCCAGAAAAATTAGGTATGTACACATGCCTGAAAAACAATGTTATTGTTGCGGCCGTAAAAATTGATGTTTTCAAGGCATAAAAGGTGACTAAAAAATTGCGGCTTGAACCCTAGTTGGTGGCGGAGAATTCACGAAAGTCATCCGGTATGCAGACATTAAATACAGCAGCGTGGGGACCATTTTGAGGCCAAGGCATGTCATCAGGCCTTTTGTTAGTTAAACGTATCCCCTACTGTCAGTCCCTTCGGGATCCATGCCTCATTCATCTTAATGAAGGTGAGGTAATCAACACTTTTTTGACCTAGGCGACTTCTTTTGTCAGTGACAATGCCTCCTGCTGCACTGAAGGTCCTTTCTGACAGGACACTTGAAGCGGGGCAGGCCAGAAGTTCTATCGCAAACTGGGATAGCTCAGGCCACAGGTCAAGCCTGCACACCCAGTAGTCAAGGGGTTCATCGCTCCTCAGTGTCGATATCTGCAGTTAAGGCGAGGTAGTCTGCCACCTGTCGGTCGAGTAGTTCTCTAAGGCTGGATCCCGAAGGGCATGTCCTCCATCAACAACACATCTGTAAAGCATCCTGTCCTTGCCGCCGTGGTCGTGGTAGGAGGAGGATTACTTTGACCTCTTCCCCAGTTAGATTCCCGTTGTGCTGTGACATCCCCCTTATAAGCTGTGTAAAGCATATTTTTTAGTTTGGTTTTGAACTGCTGCATCCTTTCTGACTTCCGGTGATTTGGCAACATTTCCGCCACTTTCTGCTTATACCGGGGGTCTAGTAGCGTGGCCACCCAGTACAGGTCGTTCTCCTTCATCCTTTTTATACGAGGGTCCCTCAACAGACATGACAGCATGAAAGACCCCATTTGCACAAGGTTGGATGCAGAGCTACTCATTTCCCGTTCCTCCTCCTCACTGATGTCATTGACGGTCTGTTCTTCCCCCCAGCCCTGTACAAGACCACGGGTCCCAGATAGGTGACAACAACGAGCACCCTGGGATGCCTGCTGTGGTTGGTCTTCCTCTTCCTCAAAGCCACATTCCTCCTCTGACTCCTCTTCCTCATACTCCTCTTGCAGTGTTGCCGCAGGTCCGGCAAGCGATGATGACAAGGCTGTTTCTGGTGGTGATGGTGACCACAACTCTTCCTCTTCACGCTCATCTACAGGCTGATCCAGCACTCTTTGCAGGGCACGCTCCAGGAAGAAAACAAATGGGATGAGGTCGCTGATGGTGCCTTCGGTGCGACTGACTAGGTTTGTCACCTCCTCAAAAGGACGCATGAGCCTACAGGCATTGCACATGAGCATCCAGTAACGTGGCAAAAAAATTCCCAGCTCCGCAGAGGCTGTCCTAGCACCCCGGTCATACAAATACTCGTTGGCGGCTTTTTCTTGTTCGAGCAGGCGGTCGAACATTAGGAGTGTTAAATTCCAACGTGTCGGGCTGTCGCAAATCAGGCGCCTCACTGGCATGTTGTTTCGGCGCTGAATGCCTGAAAAGTGCGCCATAGCCGTGTAGGAATGCCTGAAATGGCCACACACCTTCCTGGCCTGCTTGAGGACGTCCTGTAAGCCTACTTAGACACAAAGCGTTGTACGATGAGATTCAACACATGTGCCATGCACGGCACATGTGACAACTTGCCCAAATTCAATGCCGCCAACAAATTGCTTCCATTGTCACACACCACTTTGCCGATCTCCAGTTGGTGCGGGGTCAGCCACTGATCCACCTGTGCGTTCAGGAGTGCTGGTCCGGTGTGGCTCTCTGCTTTCAGGCAAGTCAACCCCAAGACAGCGTGACACTGTCGTATCCGGGATGTGGAATAGCCCCTGGGGAGCTGGGGGGATTCAGTTGATGTGCAGCCAGACGCCGCAGCAGAAGAGGACTCAGCCGAGGAAGTTATGGAAGAGGATGGAGTAGGAGGAGTAGAAGAGGTGACAGTAGGCCTGCCTGCAAGTCGTGGCGATGTCACCAACTCCGCTGCAGAGCCACGCATTCCATGCTTGGCAGCCGTCAGCAGGTTGACCTAATGCGCAGTGTAGGTGATATACCTGCCCTGACCGTGCTTTGCAGACCAGGTATCAGTGGTCAAGTGGACCCTTGCCCCAACACTGTATGCCAGAGATGCCATGACTTCCTTTTCAATCAATGAGTAGAGGTTTTGGATTGCCTTATTAGAAAAATAAAATTTGTCCGGGTATCTTCCACTGTGGTGTCCCAATAGCGACAATTTTTTGAAGGCCTCAGACTCCACCAGCTGGTATGGTAAAAGCTGGCGGGCTAAGAGTTCCGTCAAGCCAGCTGTCAGACGCCGGGCAAGGGGGTGACTCTGACATTGGCTTCTTACGCTCAAACATTTCCTTTACAGACACCTGACTGTGGGCAGATGAGATGGAACTGCTCAAGGTGAGAGGCGGAGTGGCGGGTGGTTAAGAGGGGGCAAGGAGGACAGCAGTGGTTGACGTGGCTGAAGATGCTGGACCAGGAGGAGGATGGTGGCTTTGAGCTTGTGTGCTGCTTCTACTCGTCATCATGTGTTGATCCCATAGGCGTTTGTGATGTGCGATCATGTGCCTTCGCAAAGCAGTTGTACCTAGGTGGGTGTTGGATTTCCCACGACTCAGTTTCTTTTGGCACAGGTTGCAAATGGCATCGGTGTTGTCAGAGGCAGACACACAAAAAAAAATGCCACACTGCTGAGCTTTGCAATAACGGCATTCTGGTGGTGGCAACAGCATGCGTTGATTGGCGTGCTGTCTGGTTGACCCCGGGTGCCGATACATGCTGTCTGACTGTGCCACTAGCTCCTTGCGACGACCTCCCCCTGCTTCCAACTCGTCTCCTCCTTCTCTCTGTCTCCCCTTCTGAACTTTCCCCCTCTTCTTCTCTTCAAGCAGGCACCCACGAGGCATCCACGGACACATCGTCATCATCAACCACTTCACTTGTAGCTGACACCTCAGCAAAGGAAGCAGCAGCGGGTACAACATCATCATCATCACACTGTACGTCCATGTGTGTAATGCTGCCTGACTGAGACATATCCCTGTTATCTACATCCCCTGGCAATAATGGTTGCGCATCACTAATTTCATCCAACTGATGTGCAAATAACTCTTCTGAGGGATCAAGTGAAGCGGCTGTGGTGGCTGTGGTGGCGGGCGAGTGGTAACTTGAGAGCAGGTGACCAAAGCTGAGCTGGAGGAGGATGGTGCGTCAAGGTTCTTAGCGGAAGCTGTTGAAGATTGGGTGTCCTGTGTAAGCCAGTCAACTATTTTCTCAGAATTTTTTGGGTCAGGGTACGTGGCCTCTGAACACTGGGCATTATTCCAGGGCCAGTGGAAATCACAGCACCACGAACACGACGGCCCCTGCGGCGTGGCCTGCCTCTGCCTGTCATTTTTTATTAGATAAGTGTTACTATGCGTGCAAGGTACTGTGCCACCCTATATAAGTGGTGGGCAGTGAGCACACTGATTTACCAGCCCTGAAAAGGGCTTTTTTTTTATTTGACTTGTGATTCGAGTTTTGTTATTTATGTTTTATGGTGCCCCTGCAAACTTTTGTATGTGGAGGAGACTACATGCGATTTTAAGTTACGCTTCAAACAGCACCGCTTCTCTATACGCAAGAAGCGCAGGGACCTGCCTGTTTCACATCATTTTGCGGATCTGGACCATGTTGAAGGCGACTTAAAATTCATGATTCTTGATCATGTTCCACAGCCGCAAACTGGCGGCAATCGCATGAAAATGCTCAAAAAACGTGAGTCTGAATGGATCTTCAAGTTACAAACTGTTAAACCGGGTGGTTTGAACGTAGAGTATAAGCCATGGCTATTTATATGACTACCCGCTGTTCTGTCCCTGTCAACTCGTATATTGAAAAATTTGTCTTCTTTTAATAAATATATTTGGATAATATACAGGTCCTTCTAAAAAAATTTGCATATTGTGATAAAGTTCATTATTTTCTGTAATGTACTGATAAACATTAGACTTTCATATATTTTAGATTCATTACACACCAACTGAAGTAGTTCAAGCCTTTTATTGTTTTAATATTGATGATTTTGGCATACAGCTCATGAAAACCCAAATTTCCTATCTAAAAAAATTTGCATATTTCATCCGACCAATAAAAGAAAAGTGTTTTTATTACAAAAAAAGTCCTTCAAATAATTATGTTCAGTTATGCACTCAATACTTGGTTGGGAATCCTTTTGCAGAAATCACTTCGATGCGGCGTGGCATGGAGGCAATCAGCCTGTGGCACTGCTGAGGTGTTATGGAGGCCCAGGATGCTTCGATAGCGGCCTTAAGCTCATCCAGAGTGTTGGGTCTTACGTCTCTCAACTTTCTCTTTCCAATATCCCACAGATTCTCTATGGGGTTCAGGTCAGGAGAGTTGGCAGGCCAATTGAGCACAGTAATACCATGGACAGTAAACCATTTACCAGTGGTTTTGGCACTGTGAGCAGGTGCCAGGTCGTGCTGAAAAATGAAATCTTCATCTCCATAAAGCTTTTCAGCAGATGGAAGCATGAAGTGCTCCAAAATCTCCTGATAGCTAGCTGCATTGACCCTGCCCTTGATAAAACACAGTGGACCAACACCAGCAGCTGACATGGCACCCCAGACCATCACTGACTGTGGGTACTTGACACTGGACTTCAGGCATTTTGGCATTTCCCTCTTCCCAGTCTTCCTCCAGACTCTGGCACCTTGATTTCCGAATGACATGCAACAGTCCAGTGCTGCTTCTCTGTAGCCCAGGTCAGGCGCTTCTGCCGCTGTTTCTGGTTCAAAAGTGGCTTGACCTGGGGAATGCGGCACCTGTAGCCCATTTCCTGCACACGCCTGTACACGGTGGCTCTGGATGTTTCTACTCCAGACTCAGTCCACTGCTTCCGCAGGTCCCCCACAATCTTCCTCGGTCCGGTCACCTCTTCTCGTTGTGCAGTGTTTTCTGCCACACTTTTTCCTTCCCACAGACTTCCCACTGTGGTGCCTTGATACAGCACTCTGGGAACAGCCTATTCGTTCAGAAATTTCTTTCTGTGTCTTACCCTCTTGCTTGAGGGTGTCAATGATGGCCTTCTGGACAGCAGTCAGGTCGGCAGTCTTACCCATGATTGCGGTTTTGAGTAATGAACCAGGCTGGGAGTTTTTAAAAGCCTCAGGAATCTTTTGCAGGTGTTTAGCGTTAATTAGTTGATTCAGATGATAAGGTTAATAGCTTGTTTAGAGAACCTTTTCATGATATACAAATTTTTTGAGATAGGAATTTTGGGTTTTCATGAGCTGTATGCCAAAATCATCAATATTAAAACAATAAAAGGCTTGAACTACTTCAGTTGGTGTGTAATGAATCTAAAATATATGAAAGTCTAATGTTTATCAGTACATTACAGAAAATAATGAACTTTATCACAATATGCTAATTTTTTGAGAAGGACCTGTATTTTTTTTAATCTTTGTCACTTATAGGACCTTTGGATGGACGGGCTTTGCTCAACATGAAGCTGGATACTTTTGAATTCATACGGCTTATCCCGTGACTGCTGTATATATGTTAGATTTTTTTTTACATAATTTTCACAACTGTTACTTTATGGCTACATTGGATGTTTCTCACCCGATAGGGTTACTTGAGTGAGATTGGAGAGCTATGGCTGCCGTCGGCCCCCTCCGTCTTCACTTACACCTTTCGGATGACAGTGCATCGCAGGATTGCACATCATCCGAAATTATACCCGGGGTGTTTCATCCTGTTTGATTAACCGCTGCTTTCGATTTACGCATCGATAAAGACGTTTATATTTATTTTATTGTAGTGAATTATTATGCGACCTGTCATGTGATGTTCCCATATGGTGTCATGTGATTAGCCCTTTGGGGAGGTCACGGACAGGCGCAGTTCTAGTTCCATGTCTTCACACGGGAATACGTGACCGCCCCCGTTGTGACATCGTGGACATGCGCAGCTTGAGTTCCGGGACGCCGTTTCCATGCGGTGATATCCGCAACAGTGTATCAGCTGACTATTGAGCCTGCCCGATTCCATACAAGGTCTGTTTACAATTACACATACACAGGTGATGATTATATACCATTGATTGCCACTTATGTAATTTCTTATGCTACTGTATAATCACAATACCTGGATGTTTTTGATATACGATTATCTGTATTGGATATATTTTTTTCCAGGTATGATGTCTTTTCTGTATAAATTCATATGAGATTTTCTTGCACATTTTTGTATAAACTCTTAATTGTCATTCATGTATGTTACCGTATTTTTCGCCCTATAAGACGCACCTAGGTTTTTGGGGAGGAAAATAAGAAAAAAAATATTTTTAACCAAAAGGTGTGCTGTGTGTTTGGAGGGTTTGGAACTAATGGTGGTCTGTGGATGGCACTATTACTGGGGATCTGTGGATGACTGACACTGTAATGGGGGGGGATCTGTGGATGACTGACACTGTTATGGGGGGGATCTGTGGATGACGGACACTGTTATGGGGGGGGATCTGTGGATGACGGACACTGTTATGGGGGGGGATCTGTGGATGACGGACACTGTTATGGGGGGGATCTGTGGATGACGGACACTGTTATGGGGGGGATCTGTGGATGACGGACACTGTTATGGGGGGGATCTGTGGATGACGGACACTGTTATGGGGGGGATCTGTGGATGACGGACACTGTTATGGGGGGGATCTGTGGATGACGGACACTGTTATGGGGGGGATCTGTGGATGACGGACACTGTTATGGGGGGGATCTGTGGATGACGGACACTGTTATGGGGGGGATCTGTGGATGACGGACACTGTTATGGGGGGATCTGTGGATGACGGACACTGTTATGGGGGGGATCTGTGGCTTGCACTGTTACAGGGGGGGGGGTCTGTGGCTGACACTGTTACAGGGGGGATCTGTGGATGGCACTGTTACAGGGGGGGGATCTGTGGATGGCACTGTTACAGGGGGGATCTGTGGATGGCACTGTTATGGGCTGGGGGGGTCTGTGGGTGGCACTGTTATATATGTGGTGCCATCCACAGACCCCCCAGCCCATAACAGTGCCATGCACAGACCCCCCCAGCCCATAACAGTGCCATTCACAGATCCCCCCCCCCCCCGTAACAGTGCCATCCACAGATCGCAATCCGATAAACCGCCCCGCACCCCCCCCCTCCTCCCACCCGCCGCGCAAAATATAAGTTGTCATATTGAATTAATAGATATTAAACATGCCCCCCAACTCCTATTACTACCTTTCATCCTAATCGCTGCTGTAGAAATCAGGCAGGCAGGACGGCCGGCCGGCGCGTCTCACTGACGTCACTTGCCTGCGCCGCCTACTTCATTCATAAAGTAGGCGGCGCAGGCACGTGACACGAGTTACGCTGCCGCCCGCCTGGCCTGAATTCTACAGCAGCGATTAGGAGGTAAGGTAGTAATAGCAGTTGGGGGGCAAGTTTAATAACTATTACTACAATATGAGATCTTATATTAGCATACCGGAGCGGCGGGGCGGTGCTATACTACACTGACTGCACCGCCCCGCCGCTATTGCCGGCCCCCAGCTCCTCCCAGTCCCTCCCCGAGTCCCCGCTCTGCTCATACATCGCAGCTTGCGATGTAAAAGTGGCAGCATTCGCCCCATAAGACGCAGGGGCATTTCTCCCCCATTTTGGGGGAAGAAAAAGTGCGTCTTATGGGGCGAAAAAATACGGTAATCACCTATGACCATATAAAAGCTCACAGTTTGATATGATGTATTGCTTGAGAAAGGTCCCAGTAAGCGGACTCAAACAGTCGCTTGGGTGAATAAAGATCCACTATTTTCACCAATGGATGTGCTGCAGTGCTTTCTACTCTGAAAAGGGCTTTTTAGGGTGCTGTCGGGACGCTGTCCTTACAGCAGATGAGTCTGTGGACACAGAACAATCCCCTAGCTAACGCTTTCCCTATTGAATCAGCAGCAGCACTCTCCCTCCTCTCTCTGTGAAAGCAGATTCCGAATGAATCTAAAATGGATGCTGTCCTGGAGGTGGGAGGGTCTGCTGCTGATTGGCTGGAATGTGTTTGCTGACTGTGAGGTACAGGGTCAAAGTTTACTCAATGATGATGTATAGGGGGCGGACCAAACATCGCATATGTTCGCCCGCAGCAGTGAACGCGAACAAACTATTCGGGATATCACTAGTGATATTTTTATAGAGCCGGTCGATACGGACACAGAGATACCTAATATGTCAACAATTTTTTCCCCCTATATTTTGCCAATTTTTATTTACTTTATTTGGGGAAAATTACGTTGTTTTTTTTTTTTACTTGAAACAGAATTTTTTGGGGTGGAAAACTTTCTTTTCACCTTCTTTTTTGTCCCACTTTGGGACTTCAACTTTTGGGGGTCTGATCCCCTTTACAATGCATTCCAATACTTCTGTATTGGAATGCATTGGCTGTATGAGTAATACAGTGTGTATTACTCATACAGCTTCCTGCCTGTGAGATCCAGGGGGCTGGATCTCACAGGCTCTTCACCGGAAGGCAGCCCCGATGCCTAAGGAAGGCATCGCGCTGCCTTCCCTGCTATCGGATCCCCGTCACAGCAGCACGGGGACCAGATAGCCACTGCACTCGCCCCCCGAACCACCCGGAAAGGCTGCAAGCCGCTGGTCTGAATTGACAAAGGACCCCCCTCGGCATTGTGACAGAGTGCCTGCTGAATGTTTTCAGCAGGCACTCTGTTCCGATCACCGCCGCACGGCGGCGATCGAAAATATACATGACGTACCGGTACGTCATGTGTCATTAAGTACCAGGACATCATGACGTACTGGTATGTCATATGTCCCTAAGAGGTTAAGGTGAAATATGGCCGTGTCCTTAAGGGGTTAAGTCAGTTAGCTTTCTCACTTAACTTACCAGACAAAGCTGAATCCCTAATAAAATGTTGAACAATAGAGTAATTCTTGTGTATATCACTCAATGATACAGATAGGGCCAAATTATTTTGTACAAAATGAATTTGCCAAGTATCTCTAATTTACAAAATAGAGCATAATATTAGCATTAGAATACTTTTTGCACTTTATTTGGTTTGCAGAGTGCTGTTGCATTGTATTTTTTACTTTGCGTTTTCAGCCATAGCAACGTGCACCTGCGCATTGGGATGTGCTGACAGATCCCCTTTTTTCTGATGGGGGTATAGTATGGCCTGAGGGGTATGAATTGGCTTAGGCTAATTTATACCCTGGGTATATTTTGCCCTACACCATTACAGGGTGCTCAGTACAAAGGGATTTTTACAGCTTCCATTGTGGTAAATTGTAACTGCACATATTCCTATGTACTGAGCAGCACTACCTAGGGTTGTGATGGCTAACCCCTGGCACTCCAGCTGTGGCAAAACCATGACTCCCAAGATGTAAACTTGCTTGGCTGGTCTCAGAACTACATAGAAATGAATGGAGAATGCTGGGAGTTGTAGTTTCACTACAGATGGATTGCCGGAGGTTAGCCATAACTGACCTAGGGATTGTTTCAGGCAAGCAATTTTAGGGGCAGTTCACGCAGTATCTTTTGCAGACAGAATTTGGAGTGGATTCTGTGCCAAAGAGCAGCCAGTGGCCACATGGGATCCTCTGGAATGCGCTGAGGGAAGCTGCAGACTCACACTTTATAGAGATCTATAAAAGTATTTATGCCAGATCTGTGGTATGAATATATTGAGAAATCGTGTTCAGAATGAGTGCCATAATTATGACGCACATGTTCTACTTTTTGCGACACACAAGTCGGATAAAGTGTGTGAGGTGGAGTAGACTTTTTTTTTTATTATTACAAACTATTTTATGATTTTTTTTTCCACTTAATTAAAAAAAGATGTCAGAAATCTGCTTCTGATGTTTTTGTTGATTAGCTGGCGTTTTTTGTCTTTCATGATTCCTTTCAGAAACACAGCATGTTGTAGCCTTTGGCATTTCTCCAGACATTTTGATAACACCTCTATAGTTGAGATACACTATGAATAAAACACTAACTAATGATATGAAACAATGGCCTAGAGTTACTAAACCTAAAAATGGTGCCAGCTTAGGCTACTTTCACACTAGCGTTCGATCGGATCCGTTCTGAACGGATCCGATCATAATAATGCAGACGGAGGCTCCGTTCAGAACGGATCCGTCTGCATTATTTTAGCATATAACAGCTAAGTGTGAAAATAGCCTTGTACGGATCCGTCCAGACTTTCAATGTAAAGTCAATGGGGGACGGATCCACCTGAAGATTGAGCCATATTGTGGCATCTTCAAATGGATCCGTCCCCATTGACTTACATTGTAAGTCTGGACAGATCCGCACGCCTCCGCACGGCCAGGCGGACACCCGAACGCTGCAAGCAGCGTTCAGCTGTCCGCCTGTCCGTGCGGAGGCGAGCGGAGCAGAGGCTGAACGCCGCCAGACTGATGCAGTCTGAGCGGATCCGCTCCATTCAGACTGCATCAGGGCTGGACGGCTGCGTTCGGGTCCGCTCGTGAGCCCCTTCAAATGGAGCTCACGTGCGGACCGACGAACGCTAGTGTGAAAGTAGCCTTACACATTTTGTGTAAACCTGAACCAGATTTATCACAGAAGCTCCGGATGGATGATAAATCTGCCGCAGAAATAGACACTTTTCTAGGTCTCTTGGTCGCTCACTTTGAGACAGATTTTCACACCAGAATTTTGGTGCAAAATGGTGCATCTTAGGCCCCACTCACTTCCCACAAAGGTCTTCCCTCTTCACTAAGCCCACCTCCTCGAAGGGCATGTTGGAAAAAAGTGTAGAAACCCTAGATGTGCCAAATTGCACCACAAAAACAGCAGGTGGGCAAAAAAAAAAAAAAAAAAAAAAAAAAAAGCCTGCGGGTACAAGTAAATAATCGCGAGAGACAATGTCATGTATATAAGGACTTATCCGTCAGGCTATAACTGGCCAAAGGATGATAGTAACTGCTCAAAAGAAATTACACTGCATATCGTAAATGCTAGGGCCAATTCGAACAGAGATTTTAGGTGCTGACTTGAGAGCGTTTCTGCATCAAAATCAGCTCTAAAAACCGCATCAAAACAGCCTCCCATTCTTTTCAATGGGAAGCAGCACTTAGTTTTTTTTTTTTATATGTTTAAAAATGAAGCATGTTAAAGTAAAAAAGAAGCACCATGTCGTATCTAGGGGCAGAATCAGCACTGAATCTCCATTTGGAATGAATAGGAAGCGAAAAAAATATCTCCATGCAAGTCCATGAATTTTTGTGTTTTCTGGGTGTTTTTTTGGAGCAGATCTGCTTCAAAAGCCTCAAGCTGAAAATTCAGCTTTGTATTGAAGTAGTTAAAAAAAAAAGCATCAAAAACTGCATGAAAAAACGTGCTAAAAAAAAAAAAAGTAAGCATGTTTTTCTAAATCTGTTGTGTGAACTGGCATTTAGGCAGGGTTCACATCACGGTTTAGCTTTTCGTTAATTTTCAGCACGGAGAAAAAAATCCTGTGTGCAGTAAATTTTTCTCCTGTCAAAAATAGCTGATCTCTGAAGGACCTAACACAAACTGATCATAACTGATGCTGAGCATAATTGATGCTCAAAATAAAGGATCCTTTTTTTTATTTTTTTATTTAACTGTTCTAACATCAGAAGAACGGAAAGCTAAACGGTTATGTGAACCCGCCTTAGCTTCTTTTTTTTTTAAAAACATTAGTAAACCAAATTACTTAGTCCTTTTATATTACTGAATGTTATTTCATAGCTACCATTTTATGAATTTTTAGTGAAATGCCTAGCCGGCTTTTGATATGCTCCATGTAAAATGACTGGAATACATTATAGTGGAAGTGCAAGAAGCCCGTTAGCAAATTTCTGACCAGGAATCAAATCAAACAGAAAATAATAGTTTGAGCCTTTATGCTGAATTTTATACAGAAAAGAAAGCCCCTAACCAAAAGAGAAAAACAGCGAAAGCCTAAGCCTCCTATAAAAAAAATAAAAAAATAAAATAAAAAGCAATCAAAAACGATATTCCCTACATATAAAGGAAAAATGCAAAACCTAGCTATATAAAATATGGTATACCTGTATCTTCCAAATATATAAATATAGATATACTGTGTATGTGTAATACGTGTAAAAACAAATGCAAACACCACCCACATCAAACTAAAGCCTTAGCCAGTTCCTATTACACCCAACTTTATGTTATATCAAAAGGCCAAACCAAAGATTGGAAACTAATTTTAACTCCTCTTAGCAACCATCAGTGAAAAATGCATTGCATCCACACTTGCTTGAGGATGCAATGCATTTTTCACGCAGCCCTATTCACTTCCATGGGGCCAGGGCTGCGTGAAAAAATGCAGAATATAGAACATGCTGTGATTTTCACGCAAAGCAGAAGTGATGCGTGGAAAAAAAAACGCTCATTTACACAGAGCCATTGAAATGAATGGGTCAGTGTGGGTGCAATGCGTTCACGTCACGCATTGCACTCGCGCGGAAAACTCGCTCGTGTGAAAGGGGCCTAAGTCACCGGATGTAATTATCGTGTATTTTGCCTATGGCTGAGTCTGTCTTCTCCTGTATGTTCGTGAGTGCTGAACAGAATTTAAAAAGTAATATCCGACTAGGGACTGTGGCCCAGATTTGCAAGTGGTTGTGCAGAGATATATATTGATGACCTATCCTCAGGATATCAGATCTGCGGTGGTCCGACACTTGGGACTCCTGCTGTAAATCTCAAAAGTAAGCTAACCAATAGGTATAGCGCTACACAAAAGTATCTACCCTTGCGGCACATTTATCATCCAGCCTGAGACACTAGGATAAATCTGGTGCAGGTCTGGACAGCCTTCCTAAGGTTACAACATCTATAGGGCTTGTAAGTCTGGGCCAGTGTGCCCTACTTTCTTCAGTCGGAAAAGACGTAAAAACACTAGTTTTACTAAATTGCTACACTTTTTAGACTGATTTTAGACAGACACATTGGTAAATCTGGGCCACTGCCCACTAGGTGTTTTCATGTCATGTAAAAATGCCTGGGGGGGGGGGGGAAAAAAAAAAAAAAAAAAAAAAAAAAGCCAAGAGCTACAGAAGCAAGAAAGATTAAATAAATGCCACTTAATTAACAAAAACAGCAGTAGCAAAAAAAGTTTGTGACCTTCCGCAAGCATCTGTAGCTTGTGTTTTTACTGCAAAAAAAAAGTGCAGTAAAACACTAGCAAAAACAACCTGAAGAAATCTGGTTACTGAGACATATTGATACATTAGAATTAATTCACTTCTCTACTTTGGTCCCCACTGCTCTCTAAGATGCCCACTTAGTCAATCACTAGCTGAGGAAGGAAAACTCTGTAAGGCTACTTTCACACCTAAGTTTTTGCTGGATCTGTCATGGATCAGCAAAACGCTTCCGTCATAATAATACAAACGTCTGCATCAGTTACGGATGGATTTGACTGTATTAAGCCTTATTCACACAGTCAGTGTTTTGGTCAGTGATTTCCATCAGTGACTGAGCCAAAACCGGTATTGGAGCTTCCACAGACATAAGGTATAAGGCTCCATTCACACGTCCGCAAAATGTGTCCGCATCCCTTCCGAAATTTTGCGGAACGGGTGCGGACCCATTCATTCTCCATGGGGACGGAATGGATGCGGACAGCACACAATGTGCTGTCTGCATCCGCAATTGCGGAGCGCAGCCCTGATCTTCGGGTCCGCAGCTCCGCAAAAGATAGAACATGTCATATTCTTGTCTGCAGCTGTGGACAAGAATAGGCATTTCTATAGGGGTGCCGGGCGGGTGTGTTGTGGATCCGCAATTTGTGGGTCCGCAACACACACCGGACGTGTGAATGGAGCCTAAGGGAAAGATCTGCACCTGTTCTGTGTTTAGAGACACATCTGGTTTTCGCTGAAAATCACTGACCGAACAGTGACGTGTGAAAGAGGCATTATCCCCAAAATGGCAATTATGGATCCTTCATTAAAACTATTCTACGTCAATGGGGGACGGATCAGTTTTCTTTTGTGTCTGAGAAAACGTATCCGGCACCATTGACTTACGTTGTGAGTCATGATGGATCCGTCTTCCTCCGCATCCCATGCTGACAATGAATGGGGACAAAACTGAAGCGTTTTCCTCTGGTACTGAGCTCCTATAATGGATCTCAATAGCGGAAATGGAAAGCGCAGCCGTGAAAGTAGCCTAACCTGTGATTGGCTAAGCGGGTACCTCTGTAAATTTCAAATGGCGGGAAACCAGTGAGTAAATGTTTATTTTATTATTTTTAACCTATTGTGCCCTTTTTTTAAACAATTTCTCCTGGAGAAAACCTTTAGGGCCCATGTACAAGGACGTTGACTTTTTTTGCGGTCCGCTAATTGCCGATCTGCAAAATACGGATACCGGCCACGTGCAATCCGCATTTTGCGGAACACAACTTAATGCCCTCTGTAGAAATGTCCTATCCTTGTCTGCAAAACTGACAAGAATAGGACATGTTCTATTTTATTTTGCAGGGCCGCAGAATGTACATACGGATGCAGACATGCAGCCCTCTTAAAGTGAAAAATGCGGATCGGGTGCAAACAAAAACCATGGTCGTATGCATGAGGCCTTAGACTGATATTTTCCCTAAAGGATATTTAATTTCTCTTTAGAAATGACAGATCAAAAGTGATAAAAGAAAGAAAGAATTAGTCTCACTGGTAATTGTATTTCCAGGAATCCAACATGACAGCACCACATGGAGGATGTCTTCCTGCCCACTATTGGGACATGAAATAGAGAGAGGTTAAAAGTTCCCCACCACCCCACACACCAGTGTTTTCTAGATTATCACCCAATAATGGATGTCTTACAGTAACCCCTTAAACAAAATAATAGAATAATAATAATGATCTTAAGGGAAAAATAGGGAAGGAACTCCGGGTGCTGTCATGTTGGACTCCTGGAAATACAATTACCAGTAAGACTAATTCTTACTTTCCAGGACGTCCTCCATGACCGCACCACATGGAGTAATACCAGATTAATATACGGACTAGGGAGGGACCACGGCTTGGAGAACTTTCCGCCCAAACCTCTGGTCATGGTTTCCTGCAATATCTAATCTATAGTGTTTGCAAAAGGCATGAGAATTTGACCATGTAGCCGCGTTGCATCTGGTCAATAGAAGCTTCTGCGTATTCTGCCCACGAAGCTGCAACTGCTCTGGTGGAATAGGCTCCGATATCTTAAGGACAGGATGTTCCCTGCAGCTGGTAGGAATCCTTAATTGCCAATTTTATACACTTGACTAACGTTGTCTTTGAAGTTTTCCTGCCCTTGTTTCGGCCGGCAAATTGTACGAATAGATTAGAGTCCTGTCTAAATCCACTGGTAGCTTCTAAACAGATAAGAAGAGAACGTCTGACATCTAGCAAGTGGAAGCTTTTTTTCCCCCTCATTTTTTGGGTCCGCACAAAAGGTACGCAGTATAATTTTCTGATATAGATGGAACGTAGAAACTACCTTTGCTAAGAAGGTTGGATCTAGTCTAAGGATGACCCTATCCTCTCAAATTTTAAGGTAAGGTTTTTAGATGGTTAAAGCTTGAATTTCACCTAACCTACGGGGAGATGTAATTGCCACTAGGAAGACCGTTTTTTTGGGACAGATGTTTCAAAGAGCTATCTTGCATAGATTCAAAGGGTTTCTTTATTAAACCATTAAGAACTATTGTCAGGTCCCAAGGTGGGACTAAGGATTTTAGAGTTGGCCTAATCCGTGTGGTTGCTTTCATAAACCTGCTTATTCATCTATTTTCTGCCGGGGAACAGTTTAAAAACCAGCTCAAGGCTGCTATCTGGACTTTTAGGGTGCTTGGTCTAAGACCCCCATCAAAGCCATGTTGTAGAAAGTTCAGGATTTCCTGCAAACCCGGAAGCAGCGGATTTCAGTTTCTTAAAGCTATCCGTGAGCAGAATTTCTTCAAAATTTTATTATAGATGGCAAAGGTTATTGTTTAATCGCCTTTTTGAAGAGTTGATATCACATCGTCCGAAAATGGCTGTAATTTTAATAAGTCCCCTTCAGAAGCAACGCTGTTAACTTTAGCCTGCTTATTTCCGGGTTCAACAGCAGATCTGGTCTCAGGGGGAAGAGTTATCGGATCTTCCAAGGCGAACGAGGTTAGAACAGGAAACCACGCTTGTTTTGGCCAGAACGGGGCTATAAGAATCACTTTTGATGACCCCATCCTGATCTTTCTGAGAATAGCCAGAATTAGAGGGAAGGCGGGAAAAGCATAAGCCAGCTTCATATCCCATCTCTGGGATAAGGAATTTGTTTGAGCATTTTCCCGTGTGGCAAAAAGGTCTATTTCAGGATATCCCCACTTCGCTGTCAAATACTGGGAAACCTGTTTAGGGACTACTCGCTTTGGTCTAGGTAATGCCTGCTGAGAAAATCTGATAGATTTTTTTTTTTACCTTTTTAGGTGAACCGCTGAAATTGATAGGATTGTTCCCTCTGCCAAAGAGAAAATCCTGTTGGAAAGACTCTGAAGCAGAGGGTATCTCCCCCCCCCCCCCCCTGGTGTTTGAGAAACGCCACCATCATCATGTTGCCTGACAAAATTCTTATGTGCTGGCCCAGCAAAAGATCCTGACCTTGTTGCAGAATCTCCCAGACTGCTCAGAGTTCTCGGTAATTTGAGGATCTCCCCTTTCTAGCTTGATCCCAAGTTCCTTGGAAGCAATGCTTTCCAATCTTTGCCCCCCATTCCTGCTGACTGGCATCTGTTACAACAGTATAGGGGCTTGGGTTCTAGGGAAATCCTTTTGACAGGTTGTCCATATTCTTCCACAGAGACTTCCGAGAGTCTTTTATGAGAATTTTCTGATTAGGTTCCCATCCCAAACAAAGAGGATCATCTTCTGAAGTGATCTTGTGCAATACTGGCTCCATGGCACTGTCATGATACAAGCTGTCATCAGGCCTAGGATGTTCATTGCTTGTCTAATCGTACAAACTGAATTCTTCTGAAAAAACTATTTTTCCTATCAGATTTTGCTGTCTTTTTTTCCAGAAGGAAGGATTTTTGCAATCTCCTGGTATCAGGTGTCAGGTCTGATTTTTCCCAATTTAGGATCCAATCTAGGTCTTGCAGGAGAGAGATCACAGTCCGAGTATGATAGATTAACATCTGCACTGAGTCTGTGATTAGAAGAACGTCGTCCAGATATGGTGCGATTTTTATTCCTTTCATCCTGAGAAAAGCCACGATCTCTATTATAAATTTTGCAAATGCCCGGGAGGTTGATGATTCCTAATGGAAGACATTGGAATTGATAATGATTCACTCCGCCTTCTTCCCTTATCGCAAATCTTAAGTATTTCTAGTGATCTGGGTGAATTGGCACATTATAATAACCATCCTTCAGATCTAGGGTGCACATTTCAGCTCCAGGAGGAATTAGAGGTGTGGAAGCGGCGATTTTATTGATCTGTTCAGAGGTTTCAAATGTATTATGGTTCTGAATGAGCCATCTAATTTTCTTACGAGAAACAATCTTGAGTAATACCCCTTGCCCCCCTGATGTTTTGGGACCTGAATAACCGCACCCAGATTTTTTTTTATTTTGTAATGTCTATTATGTCAGATTTCTTTGAGTTGTATTTTCTCCTTACCAAGTCAGAACATATTTTTGTTGAGGAACTGACAAAAAAAATAAATCTATTCTGTAGCCTCCTTGTATGATTTGTAGCGCCCATGGGTTTTGAGTTACCTGGTGCCATACTGGGAGAAAGAATTTTAGTCTTCCTCCTAACGGCCTGGCATCATGGTTGTTCTGGCAGATTTTTATTTATTTTTTTTACTTAAAAAAAACAACTGCCTTTTTCTCCTTTCTGAAAGGACAATCTTCCCTTGTCCTTGTATGTTTGATTTTTTTGCTGGATAGAGTCCCCAATTTTAAATGGTTTTCCAACTGGGACAACCACAAAAGCATGGACCTTATCACCGAGGTAGCGGCGATGTTCGTCGAGACTAAGGCTGCTGATGTCTCCCACGTTTTTCTCAAGAGAACGTCTGCTTTACGATCCATTGGTCCTTTTAGCGGAGATGAATGTTCAAAGGGAATAGCCGTTTTTTCTAGCCACCCTGGCCACAGGAGTATATATTTTCGGGATTTCTTCCCACAATTTTGTCTGGCGATTCTTAAATTCTCTGGGAATAAAGAGTATATTTTCCACATCTTCCCATTATTCTAAAATCATTTGTTTTAGACTAGAATTTATAGGGAAAATCTTTCTCTTTTTTCCTATTAAGCCTGCAAACATTTCATCCTGAACGGATCTTTTTTGTTGTTAGTCTTCTATGTTCATAGTTTCCCAAACGGCAGTAAGAGAGTCCATATCATCTGATGAGAAGCAGTATTTCCGCTGCTCATCATAGGACATGGAGGGTAGAAAATCTAATTCTTCTTCATCCCCCTCGTCCGACTGAGTATATTGTACCTCCATATCCTCTAAGTCTATAACAGGAGGGGGTACAAGGGAGGTCACAGATGCTTTTACTTCTTCCCTTATAATGGCTCTAAGGTCCGTTAAGAAAGAAGGCTGTTCTTTTTTCATTATTTTATTGATACAATCCACGCATAATTTTTTACGTATGTATCCTGAAGCCTTTTGTTGCAGGTAGCACATCTTTTTGGCTTCCTTTTAGGTTCCACCTTATGAGTAGTCTCTTTTCCCACTAGGAAACATGACGAGCAATTTTTTTTTGGATAATTTTTTATTTTTTCTTCTTCTTGCGGCTACCAATCCCCCTGCCCGCGGCAGTATATTTCAACCTGGAATTCAGTCACATGGCCGACAGGCACCCCCAGTTTAGGAGGTTTTTGCTGGACGTCCAGAGGAGGAAGGAGAGGAACATGCCGCCCCCCCCCCCCCCCCCCGATCCCAACCTCTGCCCTGGTCAAAAAAATTCCAGAGACCTCATCTCTGCCCCGTCCATTACTGGGGCAGGAAAAACACTGGTGTGTGTGTGGGGTGGGGGGACTTTTAACCTTTCTCTGTTTCCTATCCCAATAGTGGGCAGGGAGACATCCCCCATGTGGTGCTGTCATGGAGGACAACCTGGAAATTAGGTTTTTTTTGGGCTCAACATTTTCCCTTCAACCCTCGGTCTGAAGAAAACAATCACTAATGTGATCGCATCAAGACATAAACAGCATTTTTAAAGTATTGCTTCAACATTATAAGACACCACGAGAGCGCTGCAGCCCCTCATTAGATGACAGGAAGCAAAAGCTTGAACAATAGGTGGTAGCATATGGTTTTTCAGCTCAAGCTGCATTAAAATCAGCAAAAAGAGTAAGCTGTCAGAGGAACAAGCTTTTAATGTTCTTAAACCTGCCGCTTTGTTCAACTAAAGAAGGAAAAGGTAGAATGTTAGACTTCATAAGCACAGCGCTTATTAGAGATAAAGGCATCGATTCATGCAGCGCTGAGACAGGCAGATTGGCGTACAGCGTGGAGAGACATTCTGGCTCATGACTATAACCTTCAAGTTTAGGGGTAATTAGTAATAAAATAGGCTTCAAGGTAAAAGGGCCAGCTACAGGAGAAACTTAACACTTCAGCACCCAGGGAAAAAATATGCTGGGGTCTAGGACAAGAAACCTCTGTTCACATGTCCAGGCAGCGGTGCATACCACAATGTCTATTTACTATATCCTCCTTTTCTTCTTGCTTTCTAAAACCTCGGTGAGATAAGAACTGGTTATTTTATGTGTCAGCCGCAGCTAGTGCTCGCTGTCACTGTTTATTCTTAGTGTGGCTGAAAAGCCGATCCAGGCCGGTTCTTATTGGGAGCAGCCAAAGAGCAGGGTGGGTGGCTGTTCCCCACGTCCAGGCCAGGTTTTGGGTTGGGGTTTAAAAGCTCAGCCAGAAGCTCAGCTGAGGTGGTATGTTCCTCCAAGTGAGAGTGGAGCTGTGAAGGCTCTGGGTTTCTAGGAGCTGCATGAGAGCCACCAGCTGGAAGCCAGGCGCCCTAAAAGCCTGCTGTGGATATCCAGGTGACATGTTTGTTTGAGTTTGCTGGACTTTTTGCTGTGTGAAAAACCACAGAGGAATTCCTGCGGTGTGAATTAACACCAGGACTCTGCCAAGTGTTTGTGTTATTTTGTTCCTTGTTGTGTGAATAAACACTGACTTTTGCTTTACAACCTTGTTTTTGCCTCTGTACTGCGTCCGCTTACCCTGCCTACCAGAGCGAATCCCTACACTTGCTATTACACTATTTGTGATGTAAGGTGACAAAAAAAAAAAAAAAAAAAAATGATTTTTTTTTTACTGTGTTCATCTGAGGGGTTAGGTCACAGGGTATTTTTATATAGCAGATTCTTACGAACCGGCGATACCCAATATGTCTACTTTTTTATTTATTTATTTTAGTTTTACAAAATAATAATAATATTTTTGAAAAAAAGAAAAAAAATTGTTTTAGTGTCTCAAGTCTGAGAACCATAGTTTTTTTTTTTTTTCTCCGATTGTCAGTGGCTAAATTGGGGAAGAGAAATAGAGAAATATTTTTTGTATCATGCCCGGGTTTTGCGCATGGCATTATATGGCATGAGGACTTGATCAGAGAGATCAACTCCTCCCATATACCGATTGTAGTCGACGATACAATCGGGCTTGTGGACCATTGCCACGGTACCTCGCACAGGGACAGGGGTGACGCTGTTACCGAAAATTGTGGACAGTACAAGGACATCCCTTTTGTCCTTATATCTGACTAGCAACAGGTTTCCACTGGTAAGGGCACGGGTCTCACCCCTGGGGATAGGTACCTGGAGGGGGAGGGTAGGGAGGCCGCGTTGATTTTTCTGCACGGTCCCACAAGCGGATGTGGATCTGACGGCAAGGGACTGGAACAAGGGGATACTAGTATAAAAGTTATCCACGTACAGGTGGTAACCCTTATCTAGCAGTGGGGCCATAAGGTCCCACACAAGTTTTCAGCTAACACCCAGAGTGGGGGGACATTCTGGGGGTTGAATACGGGAATCTCGCCCCTCGTACACACAAAACTTGTAAGTGGTACCCTGAGGTACTCTCACAAAGTGTGTACAGTCAAAAGTTTTGAGAATGACACAATATTAGTTTTCGCAAAGTTTGCTGCTAAACTGCTTTTAGATCTTTTAGTTGTTTCTGTGATGTAGTGAAATATAATTACACGCACTTCATACGTTTCAAAGGCTTTTATCTACAATTACATGACATTTATGCAAAGAGTCAGTATTTGCAGTGTTGGCCCTTCTTTTTCAGGACCTCTGTAATTCGACTGGGCATGCTCTCAATCAACTTCTGGGCCAGTTCCTGACTGATAGCAACCTATTCTTTCATAATCACTTCTTGGAGTTTGTCAGAATTAGTGGGTTTTTGTTTGTCCACCCGCCTCTTGAGGATTGACCACAAGTTCTCAATGGGATTAAGATCTGGGGAGTTTCCAGGCCATGGACCCAAAATGTCAACGTTTTGGTCCCCGGGCCACTTAGTTATCACTTTTGCCTTATGGCACGCTGCTCCATCGTTCTGGAAAATGCATTGTTCTTCACCAAACTGTTGTTGGAAGAAGTTGCTGTTGGAGGGTTTTGGTACCATTCTTTATTAATGGCTGTGTTTTTGGGCAAAATTGTGAGTGAGCCCACTCCCTTGGATGAGAAGCAACCCCACACATGAATGGTCTCAGGATGCTTTACTGTTGGCATGACATAGGACTGATGGTAGCGCTCACCTTTTCTTCTCCAGACAAGCCTTTTTCCTGATGCTCCAAACAATCGGAAAGAGGCTTCATCTGAGAATATGACTTTGCCCCAGTCTTCAGCAGTCCATTCACCATATTTTCTGCAGAAGATCAATCTGTCCCTGATGTTTTTTTTGGAGAGAAGTGGCTTCTTTGCTGCCCTTCTTGACACCAGCCATCTTCCAAAAGTCTTTGCCTCACTGTGCGTGCAGATGCGCTCACACCTGCCTGCTGCCATTCCTGAGCAAGCTTTGCACTGGTGGCACTCCGATCCCGCAGCTGAATGCTCTTTAGGAGACGATCCTGGCGCTTGCTGGATTTTCTTGGACGCCCTGAAGCCTTCTTAACAAGAATTTAACCTCTTTCCTTGAAGATCTTGATGATCCTATAAATTGTTGATTGAGGTGCAATCTTAGTAGCCACAATATCCTTGCCTGTGAAGCCATTTTTATGCAACGTAATGATGGCTGCATGCGTTTCTTTGCAGGTCACCATGGTTAACAATGGAAGAACAATGATTTCAAGCATCACCCTCCTTTTAAACAGGTCAAGTCTGTCATTTTAAATCAATCAGACTGACATAATGATCTCCAGCCTTGTGCTCGTCAACATTCTCACCTGAGTTAACAAGACGATTACTGAAATTATCTCAGCAGGTCCTTTAATGACAGCAATGAAATGCAGTGGAAAGTTTTTTGGGGATTAAGTTAGATTTCATGGCAAATAAGGACTATGCAATTCATCTGATCACTCTTCATAACATTCTGGAGTATATGCAAATTGCTATTATAAAAACTTGAGCAGCAACTTTTCCAATTTTCAATATTTATGTAATTCTCAAAACTTTTGGCCACGACTGTACAGCTTCACGCCATACCTCGCCCGCTTAGAGGCAACATGCTGGCGGAAAATGAGTCTCTCCTTGAAAGCAATGAGAGACTCATCAACTGCGACCTCCCTTCCAGGTACATAGGCCTCCAAAAATTTGGCCCCAAAGTGATTGATGACCGGCCTGATTTTGTACAGGCGGTCATAGGCAGGATCACCTTGAATTTCCAGATGGCCTCAAACCGGGTACGTGTCATGGCCGTACTGTAAAGTGGGGTCTGGAAGAGGACATCCCCACACCAGTAATGCCTGACACTAGGTTTTTTGACTAGGCCCATGTGCAGCACGAGGCCCCAAAAAGTCCTCATCTCGGCTGCACTGACCGGAGTCCAGCCACCGGCCCTAGCCAAAAAGGAGCCTGGGTGTTGAGCAATGAACTGTTGGGCGTACAGGTTCATTTGCTTCACCATCAGATTCACAAAGTGGTAAAAAAAAAGACTAAAATAGTCGTATTCAGTGAAACCCACTGTGGGAATCTGGATTCCTGGTTGGCCAACAAAATCATGAATCGCAGGCTCAAAATGCTTTGGGGTACACCATGCAAGTTCACCGATAGGAGGCTCCGGTGGAATTAATTGGTGGGCCCGTAAACTAGTACGAGCCGCAGAGCTGCTCGTACTAGTGTGGGCCACACGGTCCCTTCCTCCGCCGCCTTGTGGGCTCCTCATCATTGCTAGATGATGATGAGGAGGACGCAGATGACAAAAGGAAAGTGGGGTCATCCTCGTCGTCACTGGGGCTCACGTACTTACCCTAAACCTACAGACAAAAAAAAAAAAAAAAAAAAATTAATTCAAACTCGCTGATCAGCTGTCCGAAATTGATCAGCGGTGGGGTGTGCAATGCACTAAGAATGCCGGCCAGTGTACGCAGAAAAAATAAAATAAAAGGGGGGGGGGGGGGAATGGCAAGCTGCAGCTGTGGCTCCCAGACACCCGATTTAGGGCAACCAAAACCTTTTTTTTTTTTTTCTCTCTCAACTAAACTTTCCCTGAATATCCCTGCCTAACCTAACCTTTCCCTAAATACCTTTTAGTGTCAGATGGCACTGTGGAGGGTCAGAAGGGGGTGCTGGGTCATAAATAATTTAAAGTGCCCGCCCACCCCTGCAGCCAATCAGAGCTGATCCTGAGAGGTGATGTCACCATCACCTCTCAGGTTCACAGGATGGTGATTGGTGGTGTGGTAATACATCACCAATCACCATCCTGTTCCGGGTTATCCCCAGAGACCCGAATAACCCGGAAACGCAGCAAACTGCGGCTTGCTGGGATCGCCGACACGGGGGGGGGGGGGGGGCGGGGGCCACAGGACCCCCCCACGCATTGTCCCAGGGTGCCTGCTCAAAGCCACATCCTTACTGTGTGGGTAGTTGTTTTGTAGGTACTGTATGTAAAAGTTTGAATACAATCTAAATATCTGAAGCCCCCACAACTTTTAATCTTTAATGTTCAAAATAATTGGATAATAAAAATCTACCTACCATAAAGTGATGGTTAATCAGCTGACATGACGGTAGAATTACAACGAATGCGTTCTGTCTGCAAAGTAATCTGTCAAGCTTGTCTCAAAAGCAAAACATCGTCTTCTTAATTAATGTGTTGCTACACATCACAGAAACCTTCTGATGAAAACAGATATCAGACGTCTTCTATCTCCTTTGGTAATTTCGGCACGTTATGATGAGCACCGCACAATCCAACTATATTACAGCTGACCCCTCTATAACCTGCAAAGCACTGGGTTGGTAGGAAGATGCGCACAAATTACCCCTACATACCTCAGATTTGGGATGTTTTTGAGGCATGCTTAGATGGTAAGTCCTAGACCACTGCTTCTAGTGTACAATATTTTGGTATGGTGCCTGACAGACCCTGTACGGCAGTGCACGGCGCGCAGAGCCTGTGTACTAAAGACTCCGCTGTGAGCACTGATCTAAGGCTCCATTCACAAGTCACTAAAACACGGATGTGCGCTGTCCATGGTCTCCACTGACAGCACACATATCTATTGACTTTAATGGATCCACACGTCAGTGGTCTGTGGTGTCTGTGAAAACCGCAGACACAACACAGATGAGTTTGGTCTCCTGTGGGTTTCCGTTTCTATGCCTCCGCACTGCAAAAGAGAGGACATGTCTTATCTTTTCCCACATCTAGCGGATCGCAGACCCATTGAAGTCAATGGGTCTGTACCGAGATGCGGAGTGCACACAGCTGGTGCCCGCATTTTGCCGGTTGTGTGCATGAGGCCTTAAGGAGAGTGGCTCCAAACCCACGACTCCTTGCACACATTGAAATACAGCAGGGTAAAGCAACCTCTGGCAGTCCAACTGGTGTGAAACTACAACTCCCAGCATGCATACTTCCTCTGCTTTTCTCAGAACTCTCACAGAAATGAATGAAGCATGCTGGGAACTGTAGTTTCACAACAAGGTTACTGATCCTTGAAATACAGCAATTAAACTTTTTTTCTAAATCCCGATGACAGGATTTAGGGTCCCCCACAGGAGACGCTGACATGGCATCTTTTGCTGCCAGAATTTAGGCATGGATTCCTACCGCAGCGTCCACCTCCCTTTGTTTTCAATGCTGCAGCTTTTGCGGCTAGTCGTTTAAAGTCGCATGCGTGCCGGAGGGACATGTCCTTTGTTGCCATGTCATCCGGAGTCGCGGCAGGTGCTCACTTACGGTTTGGCTCCATTCAATGTGTAGATCCTCAAAATTTTAAGTAGCTGCAGCAGAAACCAAGGTGGTTTTTGGCATGGAATACACTGCAGATTAAGGCTACATGCACACGACCGTTGTTCTGGTCCGCATGCGAGCCGCAGTTTTTGCGGGTCTGGTTTGGACCCATTCACTTCAATGGGGCTGCAAAAGATTCAGACAGCACTCCGTGTGCTGTCCGCATCCGTTGCTCCATTCCGTGGCCCCGCAAAAAAAAAAAAAAAAAAAAAAAAAAAATATAATATATATATATATATATATATATATCTCATGTCCTAGTCTTGTCCATTTTTTTTTGCGGACAAGAATAGGTATTTCTACAATGGGCCGCCTGTTCTGTTCCGCAAATTGTGGAAGGCACACGGGCAGGCTTCCGCGGATCCGCAACTTGCGGACCGCAAAAAACAGAACGGTTGTGTGCATGAGGCCTAAGGGGCCATTCACACGTCCACAACCGTTTTGCAGTACGCAAAACACAGACACTGGCCGAGTGCGTTCCGCATTTTGCAGACCACACATGACCGTCACTATGATAGAAATACCTATTCTAATTTTATTGCGGGCCGCAGAACGGAAGTCCAGATGCAGACAGCACACGTCCACATCTTTTCGAGCCCCATTGAAATTCATTTTGCATGGGAAATAGTCCATAGGCAGTTCCATGTGATGGAGACCCCCCACCTGCACCAGTCCTCTGCCCAGCCACCAGTATACTTCTCCTGAATGCACAGTATCACACAGCTATTCCCTCACCTACACACAACACACGGTGACATGACAAGGTCCGTCCACACACACACGTGCTGCACCCACCCTGTGTCACACGGAAGGTCACGCAGCCCCGGACACGGAGAGCACCAGCAGCCATCTACTTCCTGCTGCCACAGATAAGGCGACACTGCCCTCTAGTGGACACATCCATACTGCACCTCATTACATCACAGCAGTGACGTCCATGTCATCAGTATTCCTCGTCGCCGCCTCCACACAGATCACTTCAAGGGATTTATTTTTTAATATTTATAAAAGCAGTTGTAGGTCTTCTTATTGATGATGAGCATTGCCGGTTCTAGGCGAAATGGGGCCCTGGGGCGGAAAACAATAAGGGCCCCCCCCCCTGCCCCCCCATGACACTTGCCGGTATACTGTACATTGTGGGGCCCAGTGTAGCGGCATACTGTACATTGTGGGGCCCAGTGTAGCGGCATACTGTACATTGTGGGGCACAGTGTAGCGGTATACTGTACATTGTGGGGCACAGTGTAGCGGTATACTGTACATTGTGGGGCACAGTGTAGCGGTATACTGTACATTGTGGGGCACAGTGTAGAGGTATACTGTACATTGTGGGGCACAGTGTAGAGGTATACTGTACATTGTGGGGCACAGTGTAGAGGTATACTGTACATTGTGGGGCACAGTGTAGAGGTATACTGTACATTGTGGGGCACAGTGTAGAGGTATACTGTACATTGTGGGGCACAGTGTAGAGGTATACTGTACATTGTGGGGCACAGTGTAGAGGTATACTGTACATTGTGGGGCACAGTGTAGAGGTATACTGTACATTGTGGGGCACAGTGTAGAGGTATACTGTACATTGTGGGGCACAGTGTAGAGGTATACTGTACATTGTGGGGCACAGTGTAGGCTATATGTGTATAACATAAACATACTCCACATGAAAACTTACAGTTACTTGGCTTGGCCCTTGGGGATCTCGGACGCCACTTCCACACTTGGCTGGGGGCTCGGTGGAGCTGATGTTTTATCCTAATGAGAAAGATTTCACAATAAGGAATCGGAGAAGGGGCAGAGGGATAGCAGAGCAGGGAGAGGCTGGTGCTGCTACTAGGGGGTCATACCATGGGGGAGTAATAAAGCCCACCATAATGCCCCCCAGTAGAAATAATTCTCCTTATAATTAGGGATGAGCGAACTCGAACTGTATAGTTCGGGTTCGTACCGAATTTTGGGGTGTCCGTGACACGGACCCGAACCCGGACATTTTCGTAAAAGTCCGGGTTCGGGTTCGGTGTTCGTCGCTTTCTTGGCGCTTTTGTGACGCTTTCTTGGCGCTTTTTGAAAGGCTGCAAAGCAGCCAATCAACAAGCGTCATACTACTTGCCCCAAGAGGCCATCACAGCCATGCCTACTATTGGCATGGCTGTGATTGGCCAGAGCACCATGTGACCCAGCCTCTATTTAAGCTGGAGTCACATAGCGCCGCCCGTCACTCTGCTCTGATTAGCGTAGGGAGAGGTTGCGGCTGCGACAGTAGGGCGAGATTAGGCAGATTAACTCCTCCAAAGGACTTGATTAACTGATCGATCTGCAGCTGTGGATCATTGAGCTGCTGATCCTCAATTGCTCACTGTTTTTAGGCTGCCCAGACCGTTTGTCAGTCACATTTTTCTGGGGTGATCGGCGGCCATTTTGTGTCTTGTGGTGCGCCAGCACAAGCTGCGACCAAGTGCATTTAACCCTCAATGGTGTGGTTGTTTTTTGGCTAAAGCCTACATCAGGGTGAAGCTGTCACACCAAGTGCATTTAACCAGCAATAGTCTGTTCATTTTTTGGCCATATACAAAATCAGGGGCAAGCTGCGCCTGTCACCAAGTGCATTTAACCCTCAATGGTGTGGTTGTTTTTTGGCTAAAGCCTACATCAGGGTGAAGCTGTCACACCAAGTGCATTTAACCAGCAATAGTCTGTTCATTTTTTGGCCATATACAAAATCAGGGGCAAGCTGCGCCTGTCACCAAGTGCATTTAACCCTCAATGGTGTGGTTGTTTTCTGGCTAAAGCCTACATCAGGGTGAAGCTGTCACACCAAGTGCATTTAACCAGCAATAGTCTGTTTATTTTTTGGCCATATACTACATCAGGGGCAAGCTGCGCCCGTCACCAAGTGCATTTAACCCTCAGTAGTGTGGTTGGTCAAGCTGTGACACCAAGTGCATTTAACCAGCAATAGTCTGTTCATTTTTTGGCCATATACTACATCAGGGGCAAGCTGCGCCCGTCACCAAGTGCATTTAACCAGCAATAGTGTGGTTATTTTTTGGCCATATCCCAGTCTAATTCTGTCACTAAATCCATACCGGTCACCCAGCGCCTAAATACTAGGCCTCAAATTTATATCCCGCTAAATCTCTCGTTACCGCTGTCCTGTTGTAGCTGGGAAAGTTATTTAGTGTCCGTCAAAGCACATTTTTTGTTCTGGGTTGAAGTACAATTCCCAATTTAGCAATTTCATAATTTAGTGGTTTCTGCTATATCAGAGCTATTTGAAATCTATCCCTAAAAGGGTATATAATATTCAAGGTGCACATTGGGTCATTCAGAATAACTTCACACACACCCGCTACTGTGTATTTTCAAGTCTAATTCTGTCACTAAACCCATACCTGTCACCCAGCGCCTAAATACTAGGCCTCAAATTTATATACTGCTAAATCTCTCGTTACCGCTGTCCTGTTGTAGCTGGGAAAGTTATTTAGTGTCCGTCAAAGCACATTTTTTGTTCTGGGTTGAAGTACAATTCCCAATTTAGCAATTTCATAATTTAGTGGTTTCTGCTATATCAGAGCTATTTGAAATCTATCCCTAAAAGGGTATATAATATTCAAGGTGCACATTGGGTCATTCAGAATAACTTCACACACACCCGCTACTGTGTATTTTCAAGTCTAATTCTGTCACTAAACCCATACCTGTCACCCAGCGCCTAAATACTAGGCCTCAAATTTATATCCTGCTAAATCTCTCGTTACCGCTGTCCTGTTGTAGCTGGGAAAGTTATTTAGTGTCCGTCAAAGCACATTTTTTGTTCTGGGTTGAAGTACAATTCCCAATTTAGCAATTTCATAATTTAGTGGTTTCTGCTATATCAGAGCTATTTGAAATCTATCCCTAAAAGGGTATATAATATTCAAGGTGCACATTGGGTCATTCAGAATAACTTCACACACACCCGCTACTGTGTATTTTCAAGTCTAATTCTGTCACTAAACCCATACCTGTCACCCAGCGCCTAAATACTAGGCCTCAAATTTATATCCTGCTAAATCTCTCGTTACCGCTGTCCTGTTGTAGCTGGGAAAGTTATTTAGTGTCCGTCAAAGCACATTTTTTGTTCTGGGTTGAAATACAATTCCCAATTTAGCAATTTCATAATTTAGTGGTTTCTGCTATATCAGAGCTATTTGAAATCTATCCCTAAAAGGGTAGATCATATTGAAGGTGCACATAGGGTCATTCAGAATAACTTCACACACACCCGCTACTGTGTATTTTCAAGTCTAATTCTGTCACTAAACCCATACCTGTCACCCAGCGCCTAAATACTAGGCCTCAAATTTATATCCTGCTAAATCTCTCGTTACCGCTGTACTGTTGTTGCTGGGCAAGATATTTAGTGTCCGTCAAAGCACATTTTTTGTTCTGGGTTGAAATACAATTCCCAATTTAGCAATTTCATAATTTAGTGGTTTCTGCTATATCAGAGCTATTTGAAATCTATCCCTAAAAGGGTATATAATATTCAAGGTGCACATTGGGTCATTCAGAATAACTTCACACACACCCGCTACTGTGTATTTCCAAGTCTAATTCTGTCACTAAACCCATACCTGTCACCCAGCGCCTAAATACTAGGCCTCAAATTTATATCCTGCTAAATCTCTCGTTACCGCTGTACTGTTGTTGCTGGGCAAGATATTTAGTGTCCGTCAAAGCACATTTTTTGTTCTGGGTTGAAATACAATTCCCAATTTAGCAATTTCATAATTTAGTGGTTCCTGCTATATCAGAGCTATTTGAAATCTATCCCTAAAAGGGTAGATCATATTCAAGGTGCACATAGGGTCATTCAGAATAACTTCACACACACGCTTCTGTGCATTTCCAAGTCTAATTCTGTCACTAAATCCATACCGGTCACCCAGCGCCTAAATACTAGGCCTCAAATTTATATCCCGCTGAATTTGAATACAATACATTGGGCCAAATAATATATTTGTTGTTGTGGTGAACCATAACAATGAGAAAAACATCTAGTAAGGGACGCGGACGTGGACATGGTCGTGGTGGTGTTAGTGGACCCTCTGGTGCTGGGAGAGGACGTGGCCGTTCTGCCACATCCACACGTCCTAGTGTACCAACTACCTCAGGTCCCAGTAGCCGCCAGAATTTACAGCGATATATGGTGGGGCCCAATGCCGTTCTAAGGATGGTAAGGCCTGAGCAGGTACAGGCATTAGTCAATTGGGTGGCCGACAGTGGATCCAGCACGTTCACATTATCTCCCACCCAGTCTTCTGCAGAAAGCGCACAGATGGCGCCTGAAAACCAACCCCATCAGTCTGTCACATCACCCCCATGCATACCAGGGAAACTGTCTCAGCCTCAAGTTATGCAGCAGTCTCTTATGCTGTTTGAAGACTCCGCTGGCAGGGTTTCCCAAGGGCATCCACCTAGCCCTTCCCCAGCGGTGAAAGACATAGAATGCACTGACGCACAACCACTTATGTTTCCTGATGATGAGGACATGGGAATACCACCTCAGCATGTCTCTGATGATGACGAAACACAGGTGCCAACTGCTGCGTCTTTCTGCAGTGTGCAGACTGAACAGGAGGTCAGGGATCAAGACTGGGTGGAAGACGATGCAGGGGACGATGAGGTCCTAGACCCCACATGGAATGAAGGTCGTGCCACTGACTTTCACAGTTCGGAGGAAGAGGCAGTGGTGAGACCGAGCCAACAGCGTAGCAAAAGAGGGAGCAGTGGGCAAAAGCAGAACACCCGCCGCCAAGAGACTCCGCCTGCTACTGACCGCCGCCATCTGGGACCGAGCACCCCAAAGGCAGCTTCAAGGAGTTCCCTGGCATGGCACTTCTTCAAACAATGTGCTGACGACAAGACCCGAGTGGTTTGCACGCTGTGCCATCAGAGCCTGAAGCGAGGCATTAACGTTCTGAACCTGAGCACAACCTGCATGACCAGGCACCTGCATGCAAAGCATGAACTGCAGTGGAGTAAACACCTTAAAACCAAGGAAGTCACTCAGGCTCCCCCTGCTACCTCTTCTGCTGCTGCCGCCTCGGCCTATTCTGCTGCTGCCGCCTCGGCCTCTTCCTCCGCCTCTGGAGGAACGTTGGCACCTGCCGCCCAGCAAACAGGGGATGTACCACCAACACCACCACCACCACCTCCGTCACCAAGCGTCTCAACCATGTCACACGCCAGCGTTCAGCTCTCCATCTCACAAACATTTGATAGAAAGCGTAAATTCCCACCTAGCCACCCTCGATCCCTGGCCCTGAATGCCAGCATTTCTAAACTACTGGCCTATGAAATGCTGTCATTTAGGCTGGTGGACACAGACAGCTTCAAACAGCTCATGTCGCTTGCTGTCCCACAGTATGTTGTTCCCAGCCGGCACTACTTCTCCAAGAGAGCCGTGCCTTCCCTGCACAACCAAGTATCCGATAAAATCAAGTGTGCACTGCGCAACGCCATCTGTAGCAAGGTCCACCTAACCACAGATACGTGGACCAGTAAGCACGGCCAGGGACGCTATATCTCCCTAACTGCACACTGGGTAAATGTAGTGGCAGCTGGGCCCCAGGCGGAGAGCTGTTTGGCGCACGTCCTTCCGCCGCCAAGGATCGCAGGGCAACATTCTTTGCCTCCTGTTGCCACCTCCTCCTTCTCGGCTTCCTCCTCCTCTTCTTCCACCTGCTCATCCAGTCAGCCACACACCTTCACCACCAACTTCAGCACAGCCCGGGGTAAACGTCAGCAGGCCATTCTGAAACTCATATGTTTGGGGGACAGGCCCCACACCGCACAGGAGTTGTGGCGGGGTATTGAACAACAGACCGACGAGTGGTTGCTGCCGGTGAGCCTCAAGCCCGGCCTGGTGGTGTGTGATAATGGGCGAAATCTCGTTGCAGCTCTGGGACTAGCCAATTTGACGCACATCCCTTGCTTGGCGCATGTGCTGAATTTGGTGGTGCAGAAGTTCATTCACAACTACCCCGACATGTCAGAGCTGCTGCATAAAGTGCGGGCCGTCTGTTCGCGCTTCCGGCGTTCACATCCTGCCGCTGCTCGCCTGTCTGCGCTACAGCGTAACTTCGGCCTTCCCGCTCACCGCCTCATATGCGACGTGCCCACCAGGTGGAACTCCACCTTGCACATGCTGGACAGACTGTGCGAGCAGCAGCAGGCCATAGTGGAGTTTCAGCTGCAGCACGCACGGGTCAGTCGCACTACAGAACAGCACCACTTCACCACCAATGACTGGGCCTCCATGCGAGACCTGTGTGCCCTGTTGCGCTGTTTCGAGTACTCCACCAACATGGCCAGTGGCGATGACACCGTTATCAATACCACTTCTATGTCTCCTTGAGAAAACACTTAGGGCGATGATGGAAGAGGAGGTGGCCCAGGAGGAGGAGGAGGAGGAGGAGGAGGAAGAGGGGTCATTTTTAGCACTTTCAGGCCAGTCTCTTCGAAGTGACTCAGAGGGAGGTTTTTGGCAACAGCAGAGGCCAGGTACAAATGTGGCCAGCCAGGGCCCACTACTGGAGGACGAGGAGGACGAGGATGAGGAGGAGGTGGAGGAGGATGAGGATGAAGCATGGTCACAGCGGGGTGGCACCCAACGCAGCTCGGGTCCATCACTGGTGCGTGGCTGGGGGGAAAGGCAGGACGATGACGATACGCCTCCCACAGAGGACAGCTTGTCCTTACCCCTGGGCAGCCTGGCACACATGAGCGACTACATGCTGCAGTGCCTGCGCAACGACAGCAGAGTTGCCCACATTTTAACCTGTGCGGACTACTGGGTTGCCACCCTGCTGGATCCACGCTACAAAGACAATGTGCCCACCTTACTTCCTGCACTGGAGCGTGATAGGAAGATGCGCGAGTACAAGCGCACGTTGGTAGACGCGCTACTGAGAGCATTCCCAAATGTCACAGGGGAACAAGTGGAAGCCCAAGGCCAAGGCAGAGGAGGAGCAAGAGGTCGCCAAGGCAGCTGTGTCACGGCCAGCTCCTCTGAGGGCAGGGTTAGCATGGCAGAGATGTGGAAAACTTTTGTCAACACGCCACAGCTAACTGCACCACCACCTGATACGCAACGTGTTAGCAGGAGGCAACATTTCACTAACATGGTGGAACAGTACGTGTGCACACCCCTCCACGTACTGACTGATGGTTCGGCCCCATTCAACTTCTGGGTCTCTAAATTGTCCACGTGGCCAGAGCTAGCCTTTTATGCCTTGGAGGTGCTGGCCTGCCCGGCAGCCAGCGTTTTGTCTGAACGTGTATTCAGCACGGCAGGGGGCGTCATTACAGACAAACGCAGCCGCCTGTCTACAGCCAATGTGGACAAGCTGACGTTCATAAAAATGAACCAGGCATGGATCCCACAGGACCTGTCCGTCCCTTGTCCAGATTAGACATTAACTACCTCCCCATAACCATATATTATTGGACTCCAGGGCACTTCCTCATTCAATCCTATTTTTATTTTCATTTTACCATTATATTGCAAGGCTACCCAAAGTTGAATGAACCTCTCCTCTGCCTGTGTGCTAGGCCTAAATATATGCTAATGGATTGTTGCAGTGGTGGCTGACGTGAAGCCTCATTCTCTGCTATGACATGCAGACTGATTCTCTGGTGACATGAAGCCAGATTGTCTGTTACGGGACCTCTCTCCTCTGCCTGGGTGCCGGGGCCTAAATATCTGAGAATGGACTGTTCCAGTGGTGGGTGACGGGAAGCCAGATTCTCTGCTATGGAACCTCTCTCCAATTGATTTTGGTTAATTTTTATTTATTTAATTTTTATTTTAATTAATTTCCCTATCCACATTTGTTTGCAGGGGATTTACCTACATGTTGCTGCCTTTTGCAGCCCTCTAGCCCTTTCCTGGGCTGTTTTACAGCCGTTTTAGTGCCGAAAAGTTCGGGTCCCCATTGACTTCAATGGGGTTCGGGTTCGGGACGAAGTTCGGATCGGGTTCGGATCCCGAACCCGAACATTTCCGGGATGTTCGGCCGAACTTCTCGAACCCGAACATCCAGGTGTTCGCTCAACTCTACTTATAATGTGACAGTGCAAAAAACACCCTCTTGTAATGCCCCCAGTTGAGCTAATGTTCCCATAATGCCCCCATAATGTGCCAGTATAAAATACCCCTATATAGTCCCCCCAGTAAATGCTGCATAGTGCTCCTCTCCCCCTTCCTCCTAGTGCCCCCCATAATGTACCAGTATTAAATGCCCCATATATAGTGCTCCAGTAGATGCCCTCAGTGTCCTCTATAAATAATTTTGCAAGCATAAAATACCCTCTTAGTGGCCTCCGTAGATGACCCCATAGTATTCCTCTCCCCATAGTACCCACCATGTGTCCCAGTATAAAATGCCACTGTACAGAGCCCTCCATATAACCACTTTGTAGCCCCAGTAGATGCCCCAAAAGTGCCCACCAATAATGTGCCAGCAAGAAGTGCCCCCATAGTACCACCTAATAATGTGCCATTAGTAAGTGCCCTCATAGATGCCCCCCAATAATGTGCCAGAAAAAAGTGCCCCCATAGTGCAACCTAATAATGTGCCAGTAAAAAGTGCCCCCAATGATGCCCCCCGGGCCTCAATGTCAACCTACCAGACTGGGATCGATCACAATCCAGTTTAATCAACCAACCAGTTACTAGTAGGTTGGTTGATTAAACTGGCTCGGATCCATCCCAGGCACCATCTCACCCGTCCCAGTGCCAGTATACTAGCCCGCCCTGGTTCTGTTTGGAGTCAGTTGGACTGGAGAACTGTGCATTTTGGGCTGGATGGGGCAGTTACTGGCAGTACCAGTAACTGCCACCCCCCGGCCCCCCAAATGCACATTTCTCCAGTCCAACTGACTCCAAACACAAACAGAACCGGGCTAGTACACCACTGGGACGGGTGAGATGGTGCCTGGGATGGATCCGATCCAGTTTAATCAACCAACCTACCAGACTGGGATCGATCACAATCCAGTTTAATCAACCAAACAGTTACTAGTAGGTTGGTTGATTAAACTGGATCGGATCCATCCCAGGCACCATCTCACCCGTCCCAGTGCCAGTGTACTAGCCCGCCCTGGTTCTGTTTGGAGTCAGTTGGACTGGAGAAATGTGCATTTGGGGGAAGGGGGGGGCAGTTACGGGTAGTGCCAGTAACTGCCCCCCCCCCCCCCCAAATGCACATTTCTCCAGTCCAACTGACTCCAAACACAAACAGAACCAGGGCCGCAGGCCGGGCTAGTAGTACACTGGGACGGCCCGGACGGGTGAGATGGTGCCGGACAAAGTCAGTGAGTGGGAAACACTGGGGATGGATGGATAGATCATGGATTCATTAACAACAACAAGAAAACAAGGCTACTTTCACACTTGCAGCAGGACGGATCCGGCAGGCTGGTCTAACTATCGGATCCGTCCTTCCGCTGTTTCGCTGCTCCGTCCCTATTGACTATAATGGGGACGGGGGCTGAGCTCTGGTGCAGCACGGCGGTGCACGGCGAAAGCCGCCGGACTAAAAAGTCGGACATGCAGGACTTTTTAGTCCGGCGGCTTTCGCCGTGCAACGCCGTGCTGCGCCAGAGCTCAGCCCCCGTCCCATTATAGTCAATGGGGACGGAGCAGCGATATGGCGAAACAGCCTTCTCCCCCTCCATGTCACGTCATGACCCCCTTCACAGCCAAAGGACGGATCCGACAGGGAGACCAGCCTGCCGGATCCGTCCTGCCGCAAGTGTGAAAGTACCCTAACCAATGAATTATGAACCTACCAGACTGGAACTTGGCTAGGGGCGGCGGGCCTTCCCTGGCGCTGCTGTCACACTGGGCTGTGGCTGGCAAATGCCAATGGTATCCAACAATCTGTATCCGCTTGCTTGATTTTCTTTCTTGCTTTGCTTTTTAGTTCCTCCTTGCCAATGCCTCCTGGCACTGCTCAGTGCCCCTGTCCTTAAGTACTGCTCTGGCCTCTGGGCGAGGGGGCGGAGCCTGTGGCAGACGTGCCTGGCCTGTGCCGTGCATGCCGCTGCTGCTCCAGACATGCTTGAATCTCTTAAAGAGACAGAAGCAGCGGCAGCGACGCAGGCACAGTCAGCAGCCACAGGCGCCCAGCGGGGGCCCCTCCCTCCAGACCACACTGCAGTCGTAAGTGAGACACTCCAATCAACAGCTGCTCCCAGCGGGGGGCCCCTTCAACACTTGGCTGCTCACTGCAGACTAGCCGCTACTGGAGTCTGGGGTAGTGAGTAACTTAGTTAAATTGACAGTATTTTAATTACATTACTGCCGGCTGCAGCATGAGTGTAGTGTCAATGAGTGTGACAACTCACACAACTGACAATAAGATAATAGGCCGGGCCGGCGCTAGGGGCCCCCTAACGAGCGTGGGCCCGGGGGCAATTGCCCCCCTTGCCTCTATGGTAGCGCCGGCCCTGATGATGAGGAATATAAAATGGAGTGACTTTAAAGTTTCACCAAGTGTTACTGATTAATCAAAGTTGTACCGGGGGCATGCTCCCCATTTCCCAGTACTCATGTGCCATGTTGGGTTGAAACTAAACCTCCGGCTCTCCAGCTGTTCTGAAACTACAACTCCCAGAATCCTCCTTTCAATTCTGTGGAAGTTACAATAAGGCCTCATGCACACGGCCATAGTGCTTCCGTGGGGTTCCGACACGTACTTCCGTTCTGCATCTCCGTGATTGCGGACCCATTCAAGTAAATGGGTCCGTATCTGGGATGCGGAGTACACAAGGGCCCGTGTATTGCGGTCTGCAATACGGCCACGGGCACACAATGTTCGTGTGCAAGAGGCCTTATTGTGAGCCAAAACCAGTAGTGAAGCCTACTCAGAGATCGGAGATTTATCAAACTGGTGTAAAGTAGAACTGGCTTAGTTGCCCATAGCAACTGTGCCAGAACAGCCTGCTGGATCACCGAACGGAGATGTGAACGTAGCCTAAGTATGAACTTAGCCTGACTGGGGCGGAGTAGTTTTTACTCCAGGTGCGTGGACTGCCAGAGGAGTGCCTAATTAATGACAAGTCGCACGCCTCATCATCATCATAAATAAGGCGCATTCTCCAGCAGCACAGAGGAGATTAAAAGCTGGCGTAAAACACTGGCCTTTGTAAATGACCATGTATGTCTATGAAATTCAACCTTTTAGGGCTCATGCCCATGAATGTAAGGGCTTCGTGCCTATCTTGCGGGCCGCAAAAGTTGACTTGAATGGGTCTGCGATCTGCAAGATACAGCCGGAGATACGACATGTACCCATCTTTTGCGGAGTGGAGGCCGGGATCGGAAGCTGACTGAAACACTACAAAGCACTTCTGATCAATTTTGGGTCCGCGCCTCGACACCGTGAATGATAAGATATGTCCTATTTTTGGCCATTTCTTGCGAATAGCAGTCTCATTCAAGTCAATGGGTCCGCATCCGCATCACGGACTGCACATAGCAGTGCCCAGGCATTGCGGACCGCTATTTGCAGTCCGCAGCTTGTGCACGGAGCCCTTACGTTTGTGAGCATGAGCCCTTATAGGGTTCTTCCCAGTTGTAAAGAAATTACGTATCATGGTCCGGCCTCTGTGATCCTTAGAATGAAGAGCAGGACCGGTTTATCGCTGCCTCCCCTTATCTGTTTTGCCCTGTGTGGTGGTGCCAGCCGTGCATGGTATATGGTGTGTATTGAGCCTGATGAAGGTATGTTCACTGCTGGTTACTGACAGTGACATGCCATTATATGTAACCATATACAGTATATGCTTTCATTCACACGGGTTTAGGAGATCCATTTATCCATCATTCACTTAAACAGGCATAGACCCCATTGACACATATCTTAATGGTTTGGTAGGAAATTGAAAGGGAACAAAACATACATATACCCCTAATACCAGGACCCTTCAATATACCATACATTAAGTGGGAAAAAATTTAAAAGAAGGAAAAGTACTACCAAAAATCCAAAAGGTCTTGCAAAACATTAAAATAAAATCTGCCAGATTGAGCAGGAGCTGGCAATATGTTATAATGCCCGAGCTATGGCCCCTCAATGGAAATAAAGTCAGATACAACAGGGTGAATTCGGAAAAAACAGCAATGTCAACTGACCAGGTAATAGCAGTTCTAACATACACTCACCTAAAGAATTATTAGGAACACCTGTTCTATTTCTCATTAATGCGATTATCTAGTCAACCAATCACATGGCAGTTGCTTCAATGCATGTAGGGTTGTGGTCCTGGTCAAGACAATCTCCTGAACTCCAAACTGAATGTCAGAATGGGAAAGAAAGGTGGGCTACAACAGCAGAAGACCCCACCGGGTACCACTCATCTCCACTACAAATAGGAAAAAGAGGCTACAATTTGCACAAGCTCACCAAAATTGGACTGTTGAAGACTGGAAAAATGTTGCCTGGTCTGATGAGTCTCGATTTCTGTTGAGACATTCAAATGGTAGAGTCCGAATTTGGCTTAAACAGAATGAGAACCTGTATCCATCATGCCTTGTTACCACTGTGCAGGCTGGTGGTGGTGGTGTAATGGTGTGGGGGATGTTTTCTGGGCACACTTTAGGCCCCTTAGTGCCAATTGGCCATCGTTTAAATGCCACGAGCTACCTGAGCATTGTTTCTGACCATGTCCATCCCTTCATGACCACCATGTACCCATCCTCTGATGGCTACTTCCAGCAGGATAATGCACCATGTCACAAAGCTCAAATCATTTTAATTGGTTTCTTGAACATGACAATGAGTTCACTGTACTAAAATGGCCCCCACAGTCACCAGATCTCAATCCAATAGAGCATCTTTGGGATGTGGTGAAACGGGAGCTTCGTGCCCTGGATATGCATCCCTCAAATCGCCATCAACTGCAAGATGCTATCCTATCAATATGGGCCAACATTTCTAAAGAAGGCTATCAGCACCTTGTTGAATCAATGCCACGTAGAACTAAGGCAGTTCTGAAGGCAAAAGGGGGTCCAACACCGTATTAGTATGGTGTTCCTAATAATTCTTTAGGTGAGTGTATAATGCACCACCACTCTATAGTCACACAAAGAGTGTAACATGTCGGGCACGTATTGATATAAGAAGTACCCAGTCTATTCACCCACTAGGCACGGTTGGTTCCGTTTTTATCACCAGAGGTTTTCCTTGCTATGTTTCATTATTGCTGTGGATTTTCTGCAGTGGAATTGCATGCAAAAAAAATCTGCAGCATTTACAGTAGTAATGAGGTGGATGAGATTTAAAAAAATCCAGAATCTGCACATAACGTGATATGCGATGTGGATTTTAAAGCCACAGCATGTCAATTTATGTTTGTGGATATCTTCCGTGGATGTCACAGGAATTGTGTGGGAGTGTCACAGTGGAAGGAGAGGAACACCAGAATGACAACAGAAGTAAAATGACCAGGAACTAGGCCTCAGGGCTAGGAAAAGGGAAATGGTGACCAACTAAGGAAACCCTAAACCTAGCCCTGACTCCTGTCAGTATGAATAGACCCTAAAGGTGGGAATGTTCATACACCGTAAACCTAGGCCCTAGTAACCCTGAAAATCCCTAGGATTAGTGACAGGGTCTGAGACTACTGGTTACTTCCCAGATGAATGAACCAGCATCTCCATGAGGCCTAATAAACAACGATCGAATGGGAGCAACAAAATACCAAGAGAAGTACACTTATCTTCAATAGAAAATGGATGAGCAGGAACTCGGATGAGGACCACACACCAGCTCTTCTAACTCCAGGCAGAGAATATCAACCGCATGGTATGAAGTGTGAGTCCAGACTAAATAGAGGAGCAGTAATGACCACAGGCTACACCTGAGACAAGAGGTGTGGTCATTACCAACAACAACACTGTAACAAGTGAAAACAGAGAGGCTGTCAGATGACCTAACGTGCAGCTAGTCTCTCAGATCTTCTAACCTCTGTCACTGGAGGGACCCTGAAAGATGAGTCAGTGCCAATTGACCATTGCCACTAGGCCTGAAGCCTATGAGGAAATATACCGATGCAGGCGGTCGCGTACCACTCCCTCCTGTGCCAGATCTAAGATGGCGCAATTATGTTGTCATGTCCGCCTTTGTTACAGCACACAGGCAACTTAGGCCCTCAGGATAGGTGGCATGGAGTACTACTGGGGTAAGTACTTAGTATTTTTTTTCTTTCCTGGCCAACACTACTGGTGGACATTATACTAATTCATGGGGGCACTACTGAGGGTATTATAATGATGAAGAGGGGCACTGGTAGGGGACATACTAATGCAAGAGGCATTATAATAATGCTGGGGGACATAATACAGGTGAACTACTCATGGCAGTAAAGAGGGGGACATGATTACAGGGGGGAATGCTGGGGGACACAGCGGGCACAGTATTGTAGGTGGCACCAGGATAGGTAAGAGGAGGAGGATGGAAAAGTGAGGACTCTATTATGTCTGTGTGGTAAACTCTACAGAGATGAGATGTGGCTGAAATAAATTGTCATGATGGCCTGGTCTGAATGGAGATGAGAAAAGAGAATATCCACACAATGCTGTCATCGTAAGGGCTCATTCAGTTGGCCATATGTACGGATCCGCATCCTCTCCACAATTTTGCGGAACAAGTGTGGGCCCATTAATTTTAATAGGGCTGAAAAAGATGCGAATAGCACACTGTGTACTGTCTGTATTTGTAGTTCCGCTCTGTGGCCCTGCAGTAGGCATTTATATGTAGCGCAGGCCATAGGTGTTCCTGCAAAATACAGAACGCACACGGCTGGTATGCGTGTTTAGCGGAACGCCGTCTGAATGAGCCCTAATTCAGTAAATTCCAGGTCTCTCAGGGTCATACAGCATTATAAATCAGTATTAGGCTACATGCACAGGACCGTATGTGTTTTGCGGTCCGCAAATTGCGGATCCGCAAAAAAAAGGATGACGTTCCGTATGGCATCCGTTTTTTTTTTTGCATATCCATTGTAATAATGCCTATCCTTGTCCGCAAACTAGAAAAAAATAGGACATGCACCATTTTTTGGGCGGAGCAACAGAACGGACATACTGATGCGGACAGCACACAGTGTACTATCCGCGTTTATTGCGGACCCATTGAAATGAATGAGTCCACATCCTATCCGCAAAAAAAAACGGATCGGACACGGAAACAAAATACGGTCATGTGCATGAGGCCTAATGCTGTGGTATCCTGTTAGAGGAGCAGAGTTAAGAACGGGACCTCACACTGACACACACTGCAAGTTCCTCATACTGTACTCGCTCATCTGTGTCTGGCCGTTGAGTATCAATGTGTGCTTCAGTGTCCATAAGCCTTGACTTTAGTAGGAGCAGCGCTGCAGTGACGAGCTCAGTCCACTACACAGTAGTCAGCGCTGTCTGCCTCCAATGTCGGAGCTGTAGCTGAACATCTGATCGGAGGGGGTGCTGGGTGCAGGGCCTCGTCCGATCAGCTAGTGACAGCCTATCACTTAATAATAAGTGGACAACCCCTTATACTCTAAACCTTTTATCCTTCACAAAGAAGGCTCTTAAATCGGGAAACCCTTCTGCAGAATGCTCCTATTTTTTTCCCTGCAGCTACATCTTTTCCTTATCTTTTTTTTTTTTTGCTCGTAAAAACATCCCATGAATTTCTGGTGTTTTATAAAAAGCGTTTTCTTAGCGGCTGGCAATTTTTTGTCACACTTTTTCCTGACTTTTTATTTTTCCAAATGGGAAATATTTGAAAAAATCCCACACCCAGAGCTGAGATTTCAAATTAACACCAAGGGATCAAAAACTCTTGGTAAATGTGAGAAAACACTGCTTCTGTGTTTGTAGTAATTTTTGTAATTTTCTATTGGCTGGTGTGTAACATCTGGCTGCTGCGTTGTTTTTTTGAAGAGGAGATGTAAAACTCAGATCTTGATACAGCTGGGTATTGATGTCAAATTCCATTGTACACATTGTAGTTCAACCCTTTGAACACCAGGGGGAGCAGTTTGGCTGAAAATGATATCTAGCACATAATACGTTTTCATTGTGACTTAGGGCTGATGAATGAGCCTACAGCATCCAGTTTGGCATTTATACTTTTCCTGTTCAACAGTAAACCAAAAAACATTACAGGTAGTAAGTGCATTTACGCTGGCAGCTGTCATGGGTATGCTATCACAGAAATGAGCCCTGCCAAACCAAATTACAAAAAGTTAAAACGGACCGCAGGACAAAAGTAAATGGTGTGCCAGCGGCTATGGAGACAATCCTTTCTCCACAGTAGACATATGGTAAAAATTTCACGGCACTTCTCACTGGGACTTTTTTCAAGCAGTGAAAAAAGTCCCAGTGAGAGGACTGAAACGTTGCGTTGGTGATTAAAGAACACATTTTATAACTACAACCTATGGGAGTGCTGTGGAATTTTTACCATCTATCTATCTCTATTTTACAGTCAAAAGGGCATGATGGATGCAACTCGACGGTAATTTTGTCCAGTGGGTAGCCACAAATTGCCCCATGACATCAATTTATAAAATGGGAAATGCCTTTAGCTACTTAAAGATGAATCGTTAAAGTGGTTACGCCTTGACTGATGTAAAAAATGAAAATCAGACATCATATAGTACATGACAATCTCTTTCTAAGGGTACTTTCACATTTGCGTTTTTCTTTTCCAGCATAGGCTACTTTCACACTTGTGGCAGAGTGATTCGGCAAGCAGTTCCGTCGCCAGAAATCCGGCAAAACGTATGCCAACTGATGGCATTAGTAAGACTGATCAGGATCCTGATCAGTCTGAAAAATGCCTGATCCGTCTTACAAATGCATTGAAATGCCAGATCCATCTTTCCGGTGCCATCCGGAAAAACGGATCCAGCATTTTATTTTTTTCACCTTTTTTTTCGGTCATGCACAGACCAGAAGGACGATATCCGGCATTCCGGTATTTTGAATGCCGTATCAGGCACTAATACATTCCTATGGAAAAAAAATGCCGGCATTCAGGCAAGTCTTCAGTTTTTGTTGGCCAGAGATAAAACCGTAGCATGCTGCGGTATTATCTCTGTCCCGATCAGTCAAAATGACTGAACTGAAGACATCCTGATGCATCCTGAACGGATTACTCTCCATTCAGAATGCATGGGGATAAAACTGATCAGTTATTTTCCGGTATAGCGCCCCGACGACGGAACTCAGCGCCGGAAAAGAAAAACGCAAGTGTGAATGTACCCATAGAGTTCCGTCCTAGGGGCTCTATACCGGAAAATAACTGATCAGTTTTATACTTTTCCTGTTCAACAGTAAACCAAAAAACATCACAAGTAGTAAGTGCATTTACACTGTCAGCTGTCATGGGTATGCTATCACAGAAAAAAAAGGTGAAAAAAATAAATGCCGGATCCATTTTTCCAGATGATACCGGAAAGACTGATCCGGCATTTCAATGCATTTGTAACACGATGGATCATGTAATGGACCATGTGATGAGCGCAGTAACGTCATCAAAGGTCCTATTCCTCAAAGAAGAAGACAGAAGAGAAGCCGGGCAGCGCGAACAAGTGGATTAAGGTGAGTTAAATCATTTTTTATTTTTTTTAACCCCTACAGCGCTATTGTACTATGCATTCTGTATTCAGAATGCTATTATTCTTCCTTATGACCATGTTATAAGGGAAAATAATACAATCTACACAACACCAATCCCAAACCTGAACTTCTGTGAAGAAGTCCAGGTTTGGGTACCAAACATGCCGATTTTTCTCACGCGCGTGCAAAAAGCATTACAATGTTTTGCACTCGCGCGGAAAAATCGCGCATTTTCCCGCGACGCACCTGCATCTTATCCGGCCCAAAACCATGACGCCCGTGTGAAAGAGGCCTTAAGTTTTATCTGTCAATTAATTTCTGCTAAACCCAATGATTTCTAACCACTAGTCACACAAAGCGACATATAACACATGAAATGATGTTATACTAATATTCTAATACTTATTACTTAGGGTTATCTAATGAAGACACCACTTTTTTAATATAAGCTGAAGCGTTGATTCGCAGAACTTGGTAAGGAATCGGTGCGGGTGGGCATCTGTTCATTTATGGTACTAAGCCCTCCCTGAACCCACTGCCACAAATTTTTGTTGTGTTAGAAAACCCCTTTAAATTGTGGTTTCATAAGCCCATAGCTAAGAAGGGATCTGTACGTTGCAGTACAACAATGTATCCGTATGTGTGTCAGCAGAGGTCTTTTATCGTGTCTGAATCATATTAATTAAGAGACTGCTCTACTATCCTAAAGAAGAATAAAAAACGCCAAAAACAGATTTCCGTCTTACTGTTTAGTGCGTGGCAGAGTAATTCTTCATATGTCTGTAAGGCCTTACATAAGGTCTAGAATATCATGGACGGTGGTATGATTAATAGCTGTTGTCATCAGGATGATAAGTGGTTCAGATACGAAGATAAATGTCCCTCCTCCTACGTAATAAATGATAGGACAACACTATATATTCCTACACATTACTGCTCCTCCATCATTCCCTCAGCTGGGTAATCGCTCCTACTTCATGCTTACATCACTGGGCAATCGGCATATGAAGCAACCAGCAGATACTGAGGGATACCACCCTCAAGGGGTTAATGTTCCCATCTGTATATCCATTATAAAGTTCTATATAGTAATATTAGCAGGGGCGGAGTATATGATAAGGAATATTCATCTTTTCTAACCAAACCGTAGAGTTCCAATATAAAGTTTTTTACAAAAATGTAATAGTCATGCTTTATTAAAACACTAGCAGAAGGACCCGGCTTTGCTCGAGTATATTTTATCTATTTCATTTAATGTTTGTGTGTGTCCTTAAAAGATATCGACAGCATCCCCCATAACAGCGACCTCTGCAGCACCCCGCCCGATCACTGACCCCCCCACAGTGCCCCACCACTTTAAAATGGGACCTCCATAGCAGCCCATCCTCTTAACAGTGACCTCCACAGCGCCCTGCCCTTTTAATGCTAGGGCTACACAACGACATGTGTCGCGCAACATTTTGTCTCAACAATTTTTATAATGATAGGCTATGGTGTCGCACTGCGACATGTGATATGCTGCAATGTGACAGTCGCCAAAAATCCAAGATGGATGCATGTAGCAGCATAGTTGTGCCTATGTGTCTTATTGTGGTCCTGTAGCCCTAGCCCAAAGCTGACCTACAGCAGTGAATAAAAATGGCTGGGTTGTTATGGAAACATGGAGTTAGGGTCCATTCACACGTCCGCAAATGGGTCCGCATCCGTTACGCAATATTGGGAACGCGTGCGCACCCATTCATTCTCAATGGGGCAGGAATGGATGCGGAGAGCACACTATGTGCTCTCTGCATCCGCATTTCCAGAGCGCTGCCCCGAACTTCCGGGCCACGGCTCTGCAAAAAAATTGCAATTGCGGACAAGAATAGGCAGTTCTATGGGGGGTGCCAGCCGGGTGTATTGCGTATCCGCAATACACCACGGACGTGTGAATGGACCCTAAAGCTGTGTGTATGGCTGTTGGGATTTGAAGAGAAAGACTTGCAGGCTTGTATTGGCTAATGCAGGTCATTTTTGGGGAATATCTCCGGAACGGTACGTCCTAGAGAGCTGAGACCCCCACAAGATTTCTTTCCACCGTAATCTCACTACCGGTGTCGCAGCCAAGATTGCCTTGTAGTTCCAGCCTTAAAGGGGTTGTGCGGGATCCTAAAACATGTACCGTAAATTAATAGTGCAAACCTCGTCTAGTCTCCTACAGAGCATGATAATGTATCGGTCAACTTTTCCTTCACTTCAATTCCCATGCATCTAATATGTATGGGTTTGCCCTGACTCTTCTCCAGTGGCAGACAGGGTAATGAAGGATCTCTGGATCTCTACATGTCTGAGCTATTTGTTTTCAAGTCAGATAAGCCACTGCTGTCCAGCAACAGCTAAACATCCCTTCAAATGGGCTGACAATTGAACAGATCATCTCTAACCAGCGTGATCTGGCAGTGTGAACACACCGCCGATTACCCCATGAAATAGCGAAATGCTCATTCATCGGGTAATTGTATTTTTTGTGCAGCACAAAAGATCATTGCTTCCCAGTGGCAGATCGTGCTGTTTAAATATTGCATTACTTTAGCGATCGCTCCTCCTCATACTGGAGGAGGGACTAGAGGAGATCGGTACATGTAAATGCATCAGTCTGCTCCGCTAGCGATCAGCTTATTGTCGAGAAGGAAGCTTTCCCATGCAAAGGGACCTTCATTTTCCATTGCCTACTGAGAACACATCTAAGCTGAGTAAGCATGTGTATGGAGGTGGTCAAGAGGAAAAGTTGTCAACCGAACGAGCGTTCTGCAGACAGGAATCCTATGTGTATACCCAGCTTAACTGGCCTACCTGTGGTCTGTACCATTTTATCTGTAACTGCCTGAACCTGATCTCCACAACTAATGATAGTATCTATGTTGATGGTCTGATTATTAATCTGTGGCATCAACAGTATGGATGGGATGATCTTCTTCTTCTCCTGTCCTAACACTATAGACTTTCCAACAGCAGCTAAACAACCAAATCATGGGACCACCTACAGGTAAGTGTTTGGTCAGGAGTAGTTCTAGTGTCAGCTGTCAGCCAAAGATATATTTGGTGGCTGTCACTCCAGGCTTCAGTCTGGGAATATGAAGGCTTTATTTGTTGTTGGTTGTAAACCATTATGAATTTTGAGACCCTTAGTGTCTATCTTCCTCCTAGCCATTACATATACTGTGGAAAATCTTTGAGACAATCACTGAAAAATTGCTTTAAAAATAGCCTTTTAAAGGGGTGTCATCTCAAAGAAGAGGCCAATACACATAGTATTATAGGGGAATTGAAAATATGTTCACTTAAATGTCCTACATGTGTATTATTATTATTATTATTATTATTATTATTATTATTATTAATAATAATAATTTTCAAGTTCCATTAATTCCACAGTGCTGCACATCTAAAAGGGGGTATACATACATAATATAAAACAAAATGAGCATAAAATCAAGTACAATAAGCATGAACTTATTAGCAGACTGGTACAGGGGGAGAGATGACTTGCCCGCAAGGGCTTACAAGCTATAAGGGAAAAGGAAGGAGACAGTAGGTGAGGATGAAAGATGCTCATCTGGCTGTGTGGTGGCAGCATGCTTATTGTAGGTAGTAGGATTTCCTAAAAAGAAGGGTTTTTAGGTTGCTTTTGAAGGTTTGGATCTTGGGGAGATTCTGATGTGCTGGGGTAGTGAGCTCCAGAGTAGGGGGCATGCATGTAAGAAATCCTGTTGACAATTGTGTGAGGAATAGACGAGTGGAGAGCAAAAGGGGAGGTCTTGTGAGGGCCTGATATTACAAGGGATGTATCAGGAAAAGAAGGTCAGAGATGTAAGGAAGAGGCAGATTGTAGCCGGCCTTATATGTAGTTGTTAATATTTTGAACTGAATGGGCTAGGCAATGGGGAGTCAGTGAAGGGATTGGCAGAGGAAAGAGGCAGAGGAGAAACGAGGGGAAAGATAGATAAAAAAAGGTGCTTGTAAACTGTTGGCAAGATCTATATAATTTATAACCACACACCATCTTGCCAACTCTCCCAGAATGTCCAGAAAGCTACCGGAAATAGGTGAGATTCCTCCCCAACTCCTGGAAGAGTTGGCAAATCTCCCAGGTACCAGAGAAGCCTCCCAGCACCATCCAGAGATTGGCCTCTAGCAGTGTGTGCCTCTGGGGCTCATCATCAGACACAGCCCCGGAAGACAAATAACAAGTAAGGAGGTGGCACGGAACACAAAGGGCAACTGAAAAAAATGATCAAAAATGGTTTGAAGAACATGACAACGTATTCAAGGTATTGACTTGGTTTCCAAATTCCCTAGATCTCAGTCCAATCTATTGCCTTTGTGATGTGCTGGAAGTCCAATCCATGGATGCCCCACCTAAGGATTAACAGGACTTAAAAGGGTTTTCTGAGATTACTAAGGTGTCTAACAGATATGCTCATGAAGTTGCTTAACTTATCTTCCCCATGTTTTTTTCAATTTGGACTCTCCTGACCAGTGATGGTCAGTTTGCATTGTTCACCCGCGAACATATGTGGGCTGCCATATTTTTTCACAAGTCCGGCAAGGCGCAGGTAAGCCCTTACCTGTGCCTGTGCCGCGAGCCGGTCCGAAAACAAATGCAGTCACCGGGAGCAGGCAGTTCCGAAAACAGCCCGATAAAGGCCCCCGGTGGCTGTTCTCGGAACTGCCTGCTCCGGCTGACCGCACCTGTTTTCAGACCGGCTCGCGCACAGGCACAGGTAAGGACTTACCTGCGCCTCACCAGACTTGTGAAAAAAGATGGCAGCCCGCGAACTGGCCATCACTGCTCCTGACCCGTTTTCGCCATGTAAACAAATCACTCTGGTTTGTTTCCATCCTGTATGTAGCACTTCCTGTTCCTGTATCCAACCGAACCCATGATGCACTTCTCCTATCTCTGCCACATTTTTGGCACCGCCCCTAACAATGACCTGCTACTTTATAGCTCCTCCCACCCAGCTAGTTACGTAGACACTCCCCTATCACTGACAAACCCATGAACGTAACATCACAGGAAATAAGATAGAAGCGCACAGTTATGTGACCACATCCCAGAACGGAAGATATGAGCAAGATTACAGTTACTTTCATCAATGATTATTTTAAAGGGTGTTGGTGCAAAGCAAACTCTTGGTGCCAGATGCTAATGGACTCCTTCAGACGTCTTATGGAGTATGTTAAAGCTCAATGGGTTAAAGCTCTACGCAATATTAGGCAGATCAATGTATAGTGCCATCAGTGTTATTCTTATGCTCATAGGGGGTCATTTATTAAGACTGGCGATTTCATAGCCCTGCGCTGGCAGCAGATGCACCTTGCTGGCATAGTTTAAAAACATTCTCCACTCCGTAAAGTGGCGTAGAAAATGGTAAATGAGACAGGTTGGCTGGCCCACCCTCTTCCACCACCTCGGAAAGGTGGTTTGAGCAGGGAAAAGGCACACATTTTGCCACAAAACCCCTTTGCAACAAAATCTGCGCCTAAAATATGCCAAAAAGTGGCGTATATTTCTTCATAAATTACCCCCATATTGTATTAATGGGGGTGCACTATTATAGCAATGCTTTACCTTGCTAGAAATGCCCCAGCAATTATTGATATATCTGTTTCATTGGAGTATTTATTGCTCATAATAACCCAAACATGCCATGTCCCCATAGAAAAGTCATGGCCAATCGAGAACAGCATTTAGGGCCAAAGTTATATAGCTGAATTGGAGCAATACACATTCTACCTTTAAAGGTGTTGTCTCCTTCAGGAAATGGCATTTATCATGTAGAGGACGTTAATACAAGGTACTTACTAATGTATTGTGATTGTCCATATTGCTTCCTTTGCTGGCTAGATTCCTTTTTCCATCACATTATACACGGCTCATTTCCAGGGGTTACGACTACCCTGTAATCCAGCAGTGGTGGTCGTGTTTGCACATTATAGGAAAAAGTGCCAGTCAGTGGCCGGGTTTGTGGGAGCAGCTGGCCACCTCATATCTGCACTGTAGCGGTGGCCATAACCCCCGGATATGAGCAGTGTATAATATGATGGAAAAATAAATCCAGGCAGCAAAGGAGGCAATATGGACAATCACATTAGTAAGTGCCTTGTATTAACTTATCTACATGATAAATGCCATTTATTGAAGTGAGACAACTCCTTTAACTATATTTCCAAAATCTATGATAATCTGGATTATGTTTAAACTTCATGATGTCATTTTTACATGAACTGCATAACGATACATAAAGAGAGGGAGAGAGGGGGAGAGTTCTATCAATTCTTTCAGAATGTAAACTTGTAAAGGTCCATAGTCCACTACAAAAGATTAATTGTGAATAACCAATTTAGCCGAGCTACATAATTTTCCATGACTGCAGCATTTCTTATTGGTCTGCTTTTTAGAAACTATGATGGAGCCCTGAAACTCCAAGGAAAACCCTTTGGTACTTTTCTCAGCAGATACAACAATAGGTCTATATGAAGCAGCCTGTGAATACTGCCTGTCCCTCCCGCCCCCTCCTCAACCCCACAGCCTCTCTGAATGGGATTGTGAAGAACAGTGACAACAGGCACTGAGCTCTGAGCAATGCACTGAGGTCTGGAGGCTGCTTCACAGTACACAGATCTTCACATCTTAGGACCAGCAGGAGCTTTCCCTCTCCAGAACTTTCATCGTGTGGCTTCATATTTCATCTTTTACTTATTTTTGTTCTTATGGTGAAGAGTTCATGAAAATTCAAAAAGTTCCAGGAGGATCTCAATGATCCAGAGAAGTTTGAGGACTTGCATCCCAGTCAGTAACTGAGGTAAGGACATTGAAGTATACTCTGCATGCTGGGATAAGCTTCATTCCCCACTTCTCTCACTTATGTGATAAATATGAATTTGTACTAACTTTTCACTTCCTATTGAGCTAATTTAATACCCTCGACCGGGGGCATCTAAATCAATCCACTATTAGGAGAAATGGGGCAAATTGAGTAGGCGTGTTTGTTGTACACTTTTATAATCACCAGTTTGATACACCTATTGTATTATATGAGATGGCAGAATGATCATTTGGCAAATCCATGGGTCAATGTGCTTGCCTGTAACTAATATATACCGTATATCACTTTTTTTTAAATGCAAAGCCAAACTTTTGCCCAAATAAATCCCTTGTGTATTTTGCTTATGAGTTCATGTTCACCATATGCAAAATCTAACTAGTGATGTTATAGGGGCAGCCTCGATTCCTGCTGACATATATCTTCTGCTAACATGATGCATTGATTGTTGTAAAAGTGATAAATGACACTACCGTCAGCGATCTGCTATAACTCTTATTACAGATCTATACTCTGGACAGTTTTGTTTAATTTAAACATCCCCCCACCCATCGCGCAAAGTATTTAGGGATTGCATCACACAACAACCCCATCGCTGACTGTAGTTAAACCACGAGGTTCACCAAAGAGGCCGTGTTTTTTTTTTCTCCAGCGTTGCAATTTCTATAATCTGATTTGTTTTTGTACATACATACGAAAATGCCAGAGTTAGTATATGTTTTGCAAACTTTTTGCACCTTGCTAGAAAGTTTTTATAAATGTAATTTCCTGAATACTTGATGCATTGATAGAACACAGTTTATGATAGGATACTGTCCATGTGAGATACTACACAAGGATACTGTCCATGTGAGATACTACACAAGGATACTGTCCATGTGAGATACTACACAAGGATACTGTCCATGTGAAATACTACACAAGGATGCTGTCCATGTGAGATACTACACAAGGATACTGTCCATGTGAGATACTACACAAGGATACTGCCCATGTGAGATACTACACAAGGATACTGTCCATGTGAGATACTACACAAGGATACTGTCCATGTGAGATACTACACAAGGATACTGTCCATGTGAGATACTACACAAGGATACTGTCCATGTGAGATACTACACAAGGATACTGTCCATGTGAGATACTACACAAGGATGCTGTCCATGTGAGATACTACACAAGGATGCTGTCCATGTGAGATACTACACAAGGATACTGCCCATGTGAGATACTACACAAGGATACTGTCCATGTGAGATACTACACAAGGATACTGTCCATGTAAGATACTACACAAGGATACTGTCCATGTGAGATACTACACAAGGATACTGTCCATGTGAGATACTACACAAGGATACTGTCCATGTGAGATACTACACAAGGATACTGTCCATGTGAGATACCACACAAGTATGCTGTCCATGTGAGATACTACACAAGGATACTGTCCATGTGAGATACCACACAAGTATGCTGTCCATGTGAGATACTACACAAGGATACTGTCCATGTGAGATACTACACAAGGATACTGTCCATGTGAGATACTACACAAGGATACTGTCCATGTCAGATATTATACAAGGATGCTGTCCATGTCAGATACTACACAAGGATACTGTCCATGTCAGATACTACACAAGGATACTGTCCATGTCAGATACTACACAAGGATACTGTCCATGTCAGATACTACACAAGGATACTGTCCATGTCAGATATTATACAAGGATGCTGTCCATGTCAGATACTACACAAGGATGCTGTCCATGTCAGATACTACACAAGGATACTGTCCATGTCAGATACTACACAAGGATACTGTCCATGTCAGATTCTACACAAGGATTTTGTCCATGTCAGATACTACACAAGGATACTGTCCATGTCAGATACTACACAAGGATACTTTCCATGCGAGATACTATACAAGGATACTGTCCATGTGAGATACTACACAGGGATACTATCCATGTGAGATGGAGCATCTTGACTTGTTTGTGTTGTCACCTGCTGGACGACAGCTGTAGATTCCGTCACCGGAGCACAACACTCCAGCCACAGCCCACTGCCTGCCCAGTAAGCTGTGGAAACAGTTTTTTTTTTTTGGCAAAAACATGATGTGTCTTGAGCAAGGCATGGAAAGTTAATTAGAAACACCCGCTGTGTGGAAGCAGGTGTAAAAGGCATTAGGCCTCGCTAGTTTTCTAATCAGAACAATAGTAGATGACTGGTAGGTACTAAATAAAAAATATGTATATTTTAGTACCCGAACTCAGTAAGGGTCAGTTATGGAAATACACTACTGCAAATCTGCGCAGCAAATCACAATACCCAGTTTAGGCTATGTTCACTGTAGCATTCTGAAATCTGGCAGGTTGTTCCAGCAGAGGAACAGCCTGCCGGAGTTCACCGGATTTGGCATTACTAGACACACAGGACACCGCTGGACCCCATTGACTACAATGGGATCAAACAGGGATCTGGCCGCTATCCAGCATAAATGCTGGCATTTCGCCACAACTTGACTGGATCCCCTTCACATCCCATAATAGTAAATGGTTATCTGGTAGTGAACGGCCGTATCCGGCTCTGCCGGTTATGGTGAAATCTGGTAGCCTGTTACTTTGCTGGATCAGGCAAATGGATTTCTGAATGCATATGTTAACCTACCCTGAACTATTTTATTTTTACCAAGGACTCTCCAAATTAGCAAAGGTGCTGTGAGAAAAAAAAAATCCTGCAGTCTCACAACTTGCTGCAGACCTTAAAGTGTTTGTCCAGGAATATCTAACGTTCAACTAATGCCTGCTGCCTGCCTCCACTATTGGCTGACTTCCACATGTCCATCTTCTGGTCCCCGGCTTGTTTATTTCCTCCTGGGCATGGGCATGGTCACTGTGGCCAACCACAGGTTTCAGCAGTGGTGTGTCTATTGTGGACACGTTACCGTTAAAGCCAGTCATAGTCTGCTGTAGAGCCGGTGACCATGTCCATGCTGGAGAGGAAGTAAACAAGCCCAAAGTCCATGGTCTTCTATCACTGTGGTTATTTCATTGGCACAGAACATAATTATGTAATGATGCTTGGTAATGAAATACTGTACCCACATACTGTATGATTACGTTACGCACGCCAGTGTCCTATTTAGAAAGTACAGTTTTAAGAAGCCAGCTGTAGACATGTTTAACCATTAAAGGGGTTTTCTGAGAGTACAATATTGATGACCTGTGCTCAGGATAGGTCATCAGTATCTGATTAGTTGGGGTCCTCCAGGCACCCCAACCGATCATCTTTTTAAACTCTTCCTAGGCTAGTGAGACTGCAAAGAATCCAAACAACATCCAGCTAAAAAAGTCAAGGGCCTTCACATTCACATTTCCATAATTCACCCAATATTTATGAGCAGTTTTAAATGATCAAATTGATCGTACCTTCTGGACACTATCCTATATGCCCTATTAGGTATATAGATGTCATAGAGAGTCCCCCTTCCCCTCTCAGAGTGGAGAGACAATAGAAGCATCCTAGTGTACTTAATGGAACCACCAATTACTTGACCACCTATGATATGAATGTAGGTCATGTAATATTGCATTTACCGCATGTAGCTTCCCATGGCATGAGCTACAGAAGCTGGTCCTATGATGATCCTGCTGCGTGGCTTAATTCTGTGAAGAGGCCAACTCAATAAATAACTTCCGATGGCATCCTTTTTGTTCTGGTTTATCCAGCTTTGAGGGAATATGCACCCATGGCAACTGCTGCAAAATGATGTTACTGCTGTATGCCAATCATTGATCTTATTTTCCATGGGGATCTGTTCATTTGATGGCTTCCATTTTAACTGCTGTAAGTAATTTGCAGTTGACAGGGAGCGGTGCTTTGTGGCTAAATTTGCTTACTCTGATGTCTGGGAACTGTCACAGAATGCCTTCTACTTTGTTTTTGGCATGTGTGTTTGGGGTTTGAAGAAAATCTCATTATATGGATATATATGGCTAGCATGTGTATGTTAATATAGAAATGTGATTTTTTTATTATGTGTTTATGTTTATAATGTGTTTATTTGATGTTTATGATGTGTATTATTGCTCGTCTGTAATACTGTATTATTTCATATAAATTCTGTTTAACACCAGTAGCAGATTACACTTCCATGTTGTCCTCTGGATTGAGTCTAGTTAGAAGTGCTTGGCTCTTCCCCATGCCAGTTGGTAGATGCTCTTCCCTGGAGGCACCACAATTTTAGCAAACAAGGAAATGGAGAAGCAGTGAGGATAAGTGGAGGACATGCTTTAGGTTATCCTGTTCCAAGACTGAGGGTTGTTTCAACATAAAGAAGAACTAGAAGGGGGCCCTTTCCTCTGTCTACGCCTACTGTATAGCTTAATTGGTTTTTCCAGAGTAAAAAGAGAATTGATCATGAGAATCTTGTATACAGTACGGTTTTCTTGTAATCGGATTATGCAGCTCTTAAAGGGGTTGTCCCGTTTGGACATTTATGGCATATCGATAGGATATAACTTAAAGGGTAACTGTCATATATTTTTTTTATTTGCTAGTTTATTACCTTATAATAACAGCTTTCATTTATGTCCTCTGTCCCTGTCCACTGCTCCCTTAAAAGACAGTTGCTATGGCTTTTCTGTCTCTGGCTAAGAAGATAGGAGAAGAGGGGCGGTCCTTCACACTGCATGGCTGCATTAGGCTTCATAGTGAGGAGGCGTGTCTCTCAGTAAGACAATCTGATTGGCTGGCAGGGAGCTGCTGGCTACAGCAAGTGTGTATGGGAAATGAGGGAAGACAGTTTTGGCCTCAGAGAACTGTCAGAGGAGCCATCTTGAGAAGGTCCTCATATTATAAATGTTTAAACAGTCATAACTAAGGGAAAAACTCAAGGAAAACAGTGGTATGTGAAGAAATTAAAGATTGCTTTGTGCATAATGCTCCTGCAGCAGTAACATATGCTAAAATAGATTTTTTGATAAAAACATGACAGTTACCCTTTTAATGTCCAGTAGGTGCACGTCCCACCTCTGGGACTCGCCCCTATATCAAGAACATGCACAGCTTTCTCTGTTTACCGCTATGGGACCTCCCATAGTTGTCAATGGAGGGATGGTCGCATGCTTGCTTGGCTATTTTTGGGAGTCCCATAGCAGTTAATTGAGAAAATGATGATCTTCTTTCTGGCAGCGTCCTTCACTTTGCAGTGAATTATGAGAAAGGTACTTTAAATAAGAACCAATCAACTTATATATTTTGTATCAGTGCTCGTTATTGACCCAGCATCGTCAAAATAAGAGGCGTCCTCTTAGGCAACAATATAACATACCTTTAAATGGGGTTTTCCAGGATTTTGATATTTGTGGTCTATCCCAAGCATATGCCATCAATATCATAAAAAACAGATGGACCTTAAAAGGGTACTCAAGTGGCTAGTTCATGGAATTGGAATATACTGTATAAGTAAGTTTAACACTCTTTGTGCTGGATCCACTCCTGCCTTTGCTCAAAAACTGCAAAAACACAGTGGCCCGTTTGTTGGATTTAGAACTGTGTCCACCTGATTCCTTCCACCTTTCGTGAATGGTGGAGCCGCACATACCACTCGGGGACAAAAAGATCCTCCTTTTCCATAAGGTGACTTGGCTACAAGCTCTAACAATTCGACTCCAAATTAAAAACCTGAATACTACAACTCATGTTGACCCACCACTTTTAGTATTAAAGGAAACCTGTCACCATGATTTTGCGCATAGAGCTGGGGACATGGGCTGCTAGATGGCTACTAGCACATCTGCAGTACCCAGGTCCCATAGCTCTCTGCGCTTTTATTGTGTTAAAAAAAGTTTTGAGTGATATGCAAATTACCTGATATGAGTTCTGTAGCCGGAGATGAGTCAAGCGGAAAGGAGCCCAGCACCGCCCTGTGTCCTCCGAATCTCCTCCTTGCTGGCTGACGTCACAGAGCTGGAGCGCCGAAATCTCGCCATGCGCAAGCTAGCGCATGCGCAGTGTCGGCATCATGTTCATTCTCTGTGCTGGCATCAGCACAGGGAACGAACTACGCATGCGCTAGCTCGCGCATCGCGAGATTTCGGCGCTCCAGCTCTGTGACGTCAGCCAGCAAGGAGGAGATTCGGAGGACGCGGGGTGGTGCTGGGCTCCTTTCCGCTTGACTCATCTCCGGCTACAGGACACATATCAGGTAATTTGCATATCACTCAAAACGCTTTTTTAACACAATAAAAGCGCAGAGAGCTATGGGACCTGGGTACTGCAGATGTTCTAGTGGCCATCTAGCAGCCCATGTCCCCAGCTCTATGCGCAAAATCATGGTGACAGGTTTCCTTTAACTCCAGACCGCCACAATCATAGCATCAACGGTTCATGTCATCCTCCTGTCCTATGTGATTTAATATTACTATATATTGGAGAAAAATAAGCTTAGGGGTCTTGGGGGGGGGTCTACTGTTCTTGTTGAACTGTGTTATGTGCAAGAAAACTTGTCAGAGTACATTTAGTGTAAAACAGACATCCTAGGAACTAGGATCTGGAATCCAAAGTCAGCTGAGCAATGTCTTCAAGCTAAACCAACCCTCTGACTGTAGTCTAAAAACTAGCTCATATAGTTTAGCCCAGGGATGCTCAACCTGTGGCCATCCAGCTGTTTCAAAACTACAACTCCTAGCATGCCCTAATAGCTGTAGGCATGCTGGGAATTGTAGTTTTGCAACAGCTGGAGGGCCGCGGGTTGGGCATCCCTGGTTAAGCCTATGCAAGCACAACTGAAATAGGCAAGTAAACACGGACTGGTGTGGCTACTTGAGGTCACTGTAGCGAGCACCAGCCTTCTGTAATGTGTTTTCTGCGGTGTCCTATAAAGTATTGGAGATGTGTGACAACCAACGAGCGCTGATCCCACATTTTCCATTACTGAAGGTTATGAAGGCATCAGTCAGCAGCAAAGGTCTTCGGTTTCTTTCATGAGAGCCCCCCTCTGCTTCATGTGCACAGCTGATTAGGAGATGCTATATGTACACGTAAATGTTACTCATAGTCTAAACCAGTATGTAGAGAAATCGCGCTCCACACAAAGCTAAAGAACCCTGCTTAGATTTTCTTGTGATTATGAAGACAGGATTAGATAGCCTCACCAGCATAGTATAAATAACAAACACACTTAATATATAGTACGCCATGAACATTAGAAACGGAACAGCAATTGTGCATGTATAATAATAGCTTTAGTATTCATTCATACATAAATGAGCACTTTTTATAGAGCCACTGAGGAAATAAATTGAACTCAATATAAACATTTGAATGGGCACAATGGTGTTGCTGATCATTGATCACGTAAATTAGTTTTTCAATATGAAATGTGATTTGATGAACATAATGATTTTTACCTAAACTACTCACATATAAATTGATGAGGATGTTATATAAGAGCCACTGGCATCAGAGAATCATATCACAGAACAGTGATCATTTATCATTCGTATAATGGTGAGAACGAATTATTATTCCAAGCTCAGAAGTGGAAACCTCAAGTAGTATGCGCCTGTCAGATCTCTTTCTCTTACTGGATCCATTTGGTCAATTGCAGAAATAGGGAAGAGCACAATGCAAGGAACACAGGTCAGTTGTTTAACATCTGTAGAGAATGAAAAAAACTTACAGAATCTTCTAAATTAAGTTGAAATGCAAGTTACATAGTAATGTACTGGATAAGATTACAAAAAAGACACAGTCCCATCAAGTCCAACCTATAATACTACCGTGTTGATCCAGAAGAAGGCCATAAACCCCTATGAAATGGATGCCAATTGGCCCAAATAAAAGAAAAATTCCTTCCCAATAAATCCCTGGATCAACCTGCACTCGCCCCAATATCCTTTTTGCCACCGTGTCACACCCGAGACCACATCCTCCATAGAGAAACCTGAACTTTCTGTACAGGAGAAATTGAATGTTTTCCTGAAAATCACTTTCAGATGTTGCCAGCTACTGACACAGAGAAATCGTAGGATAAGATTTACTTAGCATGTAATTGTAAAAGAATGTCATTTTTCAAAATAATGGAATTTCATAATTGGAGCGTCTATCATCCTTCCTCCATCCGGATCACTTTACCAGTAAATTAGTCTTGATTTCTATGAAAACGTGATTTAAAAGCAGCAGTAGTAAGAAGGTACAAGGAATCATCGTGGATGATAGGTAGGCGTCACCGAGGTTCCTGGCCTTAGTGGAGTAAGAGCCGTTTTTTATGTGTCAGCAGCAGTTGCTGTTTGACACCTTGGTACTTAGCATGGCTGTATAGCTGATCCTGGACGGCTCTTACTGGGAGTAGTCTAAGTGCTGGGTGGGTGACTACTTCCCACGTTCCAGGCCGGGTTTTGCCAGGCATAAAACCAGCCAGCACTGCCATGTGGAGAGGATTACCTCCGTCTGACAGTGGAGCTCAGGAGGTCTGTGTGCTGGGATCTGAGGCCTGTGCTGGGCTGGAGAGAGAAGACCCGTGTGTCAGGGGAACAGACCACCTAAAGCCTGTGTTTGAACTTTCTGAGGCAGAGCTGCCACCAAGGTGACTTTTGTTATGTTAACTTGCCTTTGGGTGTGAAGTAACACCAACACTGCAAAAGTGACGTTTGTTTTTGGCATCATGTGTGAATAAACACTGAAGTTTGAATTACGAACTTGTATTTTGCCTCTGTACTGCACCTGCTTATCCTAAATACCAGAGCGAATCCCGACACCGTGTATGGACATGATTTGAGGGACCTTAAAGTTGCTTTGTCAGAGGTCATTTTGAACAAAATCAACTTTTAAACATGAAGACTGCTAAATATACAAAGTCTTATGCCTCATCCACACATCAGTGTTCGGTCAGTGATTTCCATCAGTGATTTTGAGCCAAAACCTGATGCAGTTCTAAACGCAGCACAGGTGCAGATCTTCCCCTTATACCTTATGTCTGTGGAGGCTCCACTCCTGGTTTTGGCTCACAATCACTGATGGAAATCACTGACCAAAACACTGACTTTGTGAATGAGGCTTTAGGCCTCTTTCACACGAGCGTGTCCGGATAAGGTCCGGATTCGTCCCGGTGCATTGCGGCAAACCCACGCGAGTAGGTACCCAATTGCAGTCAGTTTTGACTGCGATTGCGTTCCGTTGTTCAGTTTTTATCGCGCGGGTGCAACGTGTTTTGCACGTGCGTGATAAAAAACCGACTGTGGTACCCAGACCCGAACTTCACAGAAGTTCAGGTTTGGGTTCAAGGTTGTGTAGATTGTATTATTTTACCTTTTAACATAGTTATAAGGGAAAATAATAGCATTCTGAATACAGAATGCATAGTAAATATTTTAACTCACCTTAATCCACTTGTTCGCGCAGCCGGCATCTCTTCTGTCTTAATCTGTGAGGAAAAGGACCTTTGATGACGTCACTACGCTCATCACATGGTCATTCACATGATCCATCACCATGGTGATGGATCATGTGATGAGCGTAGTGACGTCATCAAAGGTCCTTTTCCTCACAGAAGAGATACCGGCTGCGCAAACAAGTGGATTAAGGTGAGTTAAATTGTTATTTTTTTTTTTAACCCCTCCAGCACTATTTTACTATGCATTCTGTATTCAGAATGCTATTATTTTCCCTTATAACTATGTTATAAGAGAAAATAATAATGATCGGGTCTCCATCCCGATCGTCACCTAGCAACCGTGCGTGAAAATCGCACCGCATCCGCACTTGCTTGCGGATGCTTGCGGTTTTCACGCAACCCCATTAATTTCTATGGGGCCTGTGTTACGTGAAAAACGCACAAAGAGGAGCATGCTGCAATTTTCACGCAACGCACAAGTGATGCGTGAAAATCACTGCTCATGTGCACAGCCCCATAGAAATGAATGGGTCGGGATTCAGTGCTGGTGCAATGCGTTCACCTCACGCATTGCACCCGAGCGGAAAACTCGTCCGTGTGAAAGGGGCCTTACTGTTGCTGATGAGAAGAGGGCGAGAACAAATGATGTGCAGTGATTCCCATTTTGATTACATTTTGTAGAGACAAGACACACACTATTTAAGAGCTATGGATTTCTGGATTATGAGCTAAAAACATAAGCCCCCAAAGAGACTCATACCAGTAGCATGGCTTCATTCGTATGACCGAAGATAATGTGTCTTATAGCAAGAAAACATTAGGACCGCCATTCTGGTGTCTGTGTATTGCTATGCAGTGTCCCTCATCCTGAGGAAGAGCCTGGAAGGGTGCCAGATGCCAAAATTGCCATATCCAGTGTTGGATAAAGGCACTTGAAGCAGTCATAGCTGTCCGCAGTTCGCAGGCCAATTCTTATTCCCAAATATGCTCATATATGCTCCTATTACATATAAGGAACACTTGCAACATACAATTTGCTGACATTTCCAAATGTTTCCTGCACTTTGAAGTCTGAATGAATATGTGTTTGTATGAACCCTCTGGCGGTGGTGGTGCAGTGTAAGTACAACAGCAATGCCATCAAACTGATGATCCATGGGGTTGCCGGGAGTCAGACCTCCGCCGATCTGATATTGATGACTAGAGATGAGGGAAGTATTGAAAAATTCAATTCGTCTGCTTGGCCAAATTTTTCCCCAAAAATTTGGTTTGTAAAGAATTACATTGTCACGTAGCAAATTTCTTTGTAAGTATTGGGTGCAATGAAAGGGAACAGTGATTGCGCCGCTCCCCATCATTTTACCCCTCAGATGCCGCGTTCATAGCTGATCCCAGCATCTGACATTAATATTAAAGTGTAAAATAAAAAAATTAAATCATACATACCTCATCCATTTGATTTTGAAGAGCCGGCGTCACCATATGCATTGAAGATCTTGTGTAAAATCTCGTGCGGCCCATGATCACATGTCATCACTTCGGCGTCATCAGGGTGGGCGCGGTGATGTCATACGTCATTGCACATGGGATTTTGTGCGTGATCTTCAAGATGGCAGTGGCCAGGTCTTCGTCCTCAAACGGATGTGGCAAGTATGATTTATTTTTTACTTTTTACCGCCATTCAGGGAAAATCGATTTCGCTACCACGAAGTACAAGGACATTTTGATTTGCCTGAAATTCGTGGGCTTCGATTCGCTCAACACTATTGATGACCTATCCTAAGGATAGGTCATTGGTATCATTACAGCTCGCAATCTCTTTGAAGAAGCAGTGCCACAAAGCATAGCATTATCTTTTGGTCAGTGGGGTACATCATTCAAATAGGTGTGCAGATAATCTGCTTACAGTTGACTCTGTGCTGGCCCTCCGCTATTCCATGTGAGGGGCACTCTGACTTGCCGTAGCTTACAGAATCTTGTCTGTGGAGTGGAAGTCACTTTCTGTATGCATTCTATGAGACTCGGATGGAGCATACAGTAGATAAAATAACTTCCAGTCCACACATAGGACCATGTAAAATTTGGTGGGTCAGTGTTAATCTCTTGGTACAGCAGAGAACCTAAATGGAGCTCATAAGTGATGGATAAAGCCACCAATATTTATTTAATAGACTAGCAGAAGGACCCGGCTTTGCACGGGTATATTTTCTATGTTTGTGTGTGTCGTTAAGGGTGGGTTTACACTAGCGTTAGGGATTCCGTTATGGCTTTCCGTTATAACATGGTTATAACGGAAAATAACGGAATCCATAAGACGGAAGGACGGATCCGTTCTTCTGCCCATAGACTTGTATTATGACGGAATGCAAAACGGAAGCCTTTAAAAGGCTTAACTTTGACCTTCACAGCAGCCCGCCCCTTTAACAGTGAGTTTCACAGCACCCCACTCCCTTGACAGTGACCTCCTCAGAGGCCCGCCCCCTTAACAGTGACCTCCACAGCATTTGCCCCTTTAATAGTGGCCCCTTCCCCGTTTACAGTGACCTACACAGTGCCCGCCCCTTTAACAGTGACTTCACACAGCGACATGTGACATGCTGCGACTGCGACATGACAGATGGATTTTTCTGCCACTGTCGCATCGCAGCATGTCACATGTCGCAGTGCAACACCATAGACTATCATTATAAAAATTGTCACGCGACATTAGTGCGACATCAATATCATGTGACACATGTAGCAGTGTAGTTGTGCCCTATGTGTGGTGCGACTTATTGTCACGCGACACATGTCGTCATCTAGCCCTAGGCAAAAGCTGACCTACAGCAGTGAAGAAAAATGTCTGGGTTGTTATGGAAACCTGGAGTAAAACTGTGTGTATGTGGAGACTAAGGGCCTGCAAGCGTCTATTGGCTGATAAGGGACATGTGACCGTGTGTATGGCAGTTGGGATATAAAGAGAAAGACTTGCAGGCTTGTATTGGCTAATGCAGGTAATTTTTTGGGAATATCTCAGGAATGGTGCATCTTAGAGAGCTGAGACCCCCACAAGATTTCTTTCCAGGTAGCAAGGGGTGTGTATACCAAGTTTCGGTAAAATCGATGGTTGCGTTTTTGAGTGATCGCAGAACATACATACATGCATATATACGTCCTTCTTTATATATATTTATAGATTTTGGGGGGCTCCTGTTTGTATCCAGTACTTTACTGCAGAGGCATAACTTGAAGATCCTGGGCCCCAGTGCAAAATCTCCAAAAGTGACTCCCATCTGTACTTTGAATAATAATGATGTTTTCTTATGTGTTCTTTAGGTCCCTTATAGCTCCCGGGCCCTATAGCCAATGCTACCTCTGCCCCCCCCCCCCCCCCTATAGCCATGCCTTTGCCTTACTAACTGACCAAAGGATAGATATTTTTGTAGGATTGCTTCCTTAAGATCTCATACAGATGCTAAGGATATGTGTATGAAACCTATACAGAGGCACAAGAGTCCCTACAGTTTCATATCACGGTGCTGTAGATGCCTCCAGACACCACTGTATTCATCTCTAGAAACAGTGCATGTAAGGAAGAATATCTCTGTAATAAGGTAATGAGTTCATGAAAGATGAAAAGTATAGTAAGGCACAGAACATCCCTTACAGTTATGTGGTTGGAGTATTATGGGTCTGTAATACAGATGTGGAGTCCTTACATTGGAAAATCACTAATTTGTCATCAATGTTTACTTTTTATACATTTGACTAATGAAAAAAAAAATAGAAAATAAAGACTGTAGATATGTGTTTTTCCAGTACATGATAGTAACTATAGATCATTGAATGACCATGTTGAACACTCCTTGATTCCTAAAAGCCCTCAATGCAGCCAGGTCCGCTAACAAAAGATGTGCAATAGCATTTAAGTGACAGTCGGACAATAGAAACATCACTACTGGCTGACCGGTTACAGTGCCTATACAATGTGTTGTTGAACTCGGCTTGATGTTTCTAGAAGGTTTTCTGTGGTGTTGTAGTATATAGGTCAGTGTGGACACATGACCGGTGTAATTTGCTCGTCTTCTGTTTTATTGGGTATTAACGATTCTCCACTTCTTTTAAATCAAGTGTATATATATATATATATATATATATATATATAATGGAGATTTCCAGGATTTTATATCGATGCCCTATCTGTAACGGTCACATACACACACACACACACAGGGGGGAGGATAGTGACCACTGCGCTCCACCCTCGCCCCGGGCCCTGCTTACTTGCCTCACGAGTCCTAATGATAGGGGACAACTGGACAGCAGGACTTAGGATACGTGCGGGAAGGACAGACAAGACAAATAACGGATAGTGAACGGACCAGGTCAAAACCAAGAGGACAAAGCAATACAGAGGGATAAGCAAATAATAGTCAGGAGAAGCCGGGGTCAAAAATACCAGGAGAGTCGAGAAGTACCAAAGGAGTCCGCAAAGAATAGTCAGGTGAAAGCCGAGGTCAAAATACCAGGATGAATGCACAGTACAGGAGGAGCAGGCAAAGGATCGTCAGGGAAAAAATCTGGTAAGTATACAGGTATCCAACAAACGCCAGGAACCTAAAAATTAGCAGGCAACCTGTGGCCAGCAGGCTGCCTGTATTTATAAAGGGGAGTGAGAGTCATGTGACGTGGCAGACAGACAAGTCGAGCACCGAGTGATCAGCTCGGCGCTCAAGGCAGACCTAGGAGCAGGGAGCCTCCCAGCTAGCAAAGCCGCCCTGGGAATGAGGCCAAACACAGATCCTCGGTCCCGAAGCTAAGCAGCAGGTCTGCGGCTGATGGGAGACCGAGTGCGCCTTTGGCGCCCTGTGACACCATCCTCAGGGAAGCCTATCAATGTGATATTGGTGGTGGTCCCCTGCCAACTAGCTAATACCTGAAATAGGAACCAGAACTACACAGCCCCGTCCATTGTCTAGTGGATGGAGCAGGGTTGCTCTCATTCACTTGATGTAATAACCAGCTCCAGCCACTACAGAGGGCTATTGGGGTGTTGGATACTTGACGTTCTGATATTGACAGCCTATCCTAGGCATGGGGTATCAATATAAAAATAGCCAGAAAACACCTTTAACTGTTATGAATATGCTAATAGTACACATCTATAGGTGTACACAGTATTTTCTCTAGCTTGCTGAGCACTAGAAATTAGGTTTATGTAAATGCTACCCCAAAAAATTGCAAGTGTGTGCCAATTGCAGGTTGGCATAGGATCATGATTTCACGGTCATGCTTACTGTATTTCATGGCACGTGACTGCTTTCTGGCGTATTACACTGAATCTGTAAAGTACTGCTTGGTTAACAAACGTGTATTAACTGTTGTATGGGTAAGCTTATTTTGGCCTATATTAGTATAGGCCAGATTATATACTAGATTATTATATATCAACTAAGCACATAGGGGAACATTTATTAAGACCGGCGTTTTAGACTTAATAAAGCTCCATAGCTGACGTTGGATCCATGAAGAAGTGCAGGTCTCTCCATAACTTTGGCGCATCCAGCTCCAGTTCTAAATATAAGCCCGCTATCTAGCTGTCCTACATTTAGAAATTTTTCTACACCTAAAACAGGCGTAGAACATGATGAATGAGAGGGGCCTGCCGGCCAGTCCCCTTCCACGGCCGCAATTTTAGACCTGGCGTGAGTGGGGCGAAGTTGCATCTGTGCCTGAAATACGCCTAATTTAGGCATATTTCAGTATAGTAAACAACCCCCATAGTTTATATAGGTTGAGTCAAAAACCAACCACATCTTTGTAAGATAATTAAAAGGGTCGTCTCATGAAGACAATCTCTTTTTCTAGTGAAGCTGGTTTGGCAATTATGTGGTTGCTCCTTTGAAAATTATAAATGATAAGCTGTTATTATATGAGAAAGACATAGATGTTACTGCAGGGGAACTATAATATTAAATGCCAACTATTGAAATGAATAGCTGGTCATGTAATACACTGACAAGCTGGTGCTGGAGCAGAAGCCATGGTTAATTACTGACTCGTAGAGTTAGGTTCTTTGAGGGACTCCCTCTCTGACTTTCATATTCCCTATTAAAACACACAGATGGGAATTGTCTTAATTGTCCTCAGGATAGGACATCAATATCAAATCCGTGTGGGTCCGACTACGGCACTTCTGCCAAGCAGCTGTTTGAAGAGGCTGCAGTGGTCAGGTGAGCACTGTGGCCTCTTCTAGGCCAATGATGTCATCTTCATCAGTGATATGGCTCACACTATGTGCTGCTCAATCCAATTCAAGCAAATGGGCCTGGCCTACAATACAGAGCACAGCCTCTATACAATGTACGGTGTTGTGTTTGTTATGCTGTGAAGCGTTGTGTCCCTTTCAAAAAGATAATCATCAGGGGTACAGAGAGTCAGACCCTACCGTTCTGATACTGATGACCCATCCTGAAGATAGGTCTTTATTATTGGACTTCCAGAAAACCTCTTTAAGACAGGTAACCTTATATATTATGTTACTCTTTTATAATAAAAAATCTGCACTATTTAAAGATATCATCTCGTACATGGCAATCTCTTTCTAACTGAGCTAGAACTAGCTCTGTAACTTACAGTACATGGATCCAAAGATCTCCCCCTTTGGTGGCTTCAATTCTTCTGCTAGATTTATATATACATCTGCTGCAGCTCAGAAGGCGTGTCCTTTCTGCAGCAGCTCTCTCTCTATCACAGGTCAGGAGGCAGTTGAAGGAACTGAGCATGTGCGTCCACCTCATCGAGGTGGACAGAGAAATGAAAAAAAAAGAAACAGGTGGCATCATACATTTTATTAAATAACTCAGTGGCTATACAACATTTTTTATTACATGCAATTACTAAAGTATTCAGATCCAGATGCTGCAGAATATTTTTCATTGGACAGCCTCTTTATATAACTTCACATAGAAAAATAATGGTGGGACAGGATATTGACATTTGCATCACACTGTGTATATGGTATACATACATATGGCTAGGTATGTGATGGCCAGGGGTGCACCACCAATGAGGCCAGGTGAGGCGATCGACAGCACCAGGTACGGGCAAGAGGTGGGCAGCAGAAGGGCCATGGGTAATGTGCCAAAGAGGTTAGGTTAAGAAATTGGCATTGGGGAAGGGGGCGCCGTTTTAGTTTTCGCCTTAGGCAGCAGAAAGGCTAGGTGCACCCCTGATGCAGTTTTGTTTGGTTATTTGCTTATGGTTTACTTTTTTCTAGCATTTTTTTTTGTTAGATGTATTTTCGTCATGTAATCTTGTCTACTTTCCCACCATTCTCCATGCCTAAAATTCCCATAAAAGTCAAAAGAGTGAGCCAGCACTCCCTATATTACCTCTTGTGCAAGGACCCGGTCCAGTCCGTAACTAATCCAGGAAAACAACGAGAGATGTCCAGCGCTGAGATGAATAAAAGTCTTCAATCTTTATTTCATAAATCTAAAAGAATACACTTCTTCACATGGACGGCGGTAACGCCACCAACGAGTTTCGATTTAGCAGATCGGGTGTATCAATGGGGACAAAATACCCGCCTTCGCTGGCAAACCTGGTGATGGCCTTATGGATCATTTAAATAGAAATGACTACAATTTGAGGTTCACTCACCATCAAGATCCACACACTGTTTCCTTTTTGGATTTAACACTGTGTGGGATGGGGGAGGAATTAATTACTACATCAACTCACAGAAAGGCCACGGCAGGAAACACAATCTTACATGCTTCCAGCTCACACCCGAAACACACCATTAAAGCAATCCCCATAGGTGAATTGACACTCGCTAAGCGCAACTGCACTGATCCTGAACAATATGAGAAGGAGGCAGACATATTGTCTCAGCGGTTAAAAATTTGTGGCTATACAAATTAGTCCCTACGTTATGCCAGTTAGTCTCTAAAAAAAAACGTATCAGTCTTGTCAATAAAAATATCAACAAAAAGGCGAAGTCGGAAACAGCACGATATAAAAGTAAACCAATGCTTTTACTGCAGTATAGCAATCAGTTTAATCAAATTAAAGATATTGTTTACAAGTACTTGCCTATATTGGAAGACGATGCCAGGGTAAAGGGATACGACAGGGATGTGATGTCATATATAGGAGACTCCCATCGATAGGACAGATTTTATCACCAAGTTTATTCCAGTCCATAACAACACATAAGACTACTTGGCTACAAAGTATTGGCTTCTACAGATGTGGCTCACATCCTTGCCGCACGTGTGGTCATGTAGTATTAAGTAAACAGTTTTCGAATGCAGAGGATACTGTATTCTTTACAACCAGGAATTACATCAATTGTAATACTACGTATGTCATTTACATGATTCTGTATTCTCTTTGCAATATAAAATATATCGGCTGTATGTCACGAAAACTAAAAATCTGTATTTTAGAACATCTTAATGATATCTCTAATCCAAAAATAAATAGGAATATATCAAGTGTATCCCAAAAATTTTTACCGGTACATAAAGGCTCACTAATGGGGCTGAAAGTGATTGGTATGGAAAAAATAAACGTTTATGGGAGGCAATGTCAAAGACCTGTTGCATAACAGGGAGGCATATTGGATATTCCAATGTAATACAATAGCTCCAAACGGTTTAAATACCAAGCGTGAGCTAATGTATCACTACTAGTCCACTTAGCCTTTGCAAATATAATATTTATAACATTCGTGGTCATTTGTTATATCATATGACATACATTGTGTCGCTCAAGCACCCTCTCCCTGACATCTCATCCCTACCTAAGGATAGACAACCTAACGTCTGTAGTATACATAAGCATGGATTGTGCTGCGGCAGCGGTCCAGTGCCGCAGACCAATCCTCGAGCTTGGCGTCAGCAGTTTGAACACAATATTGGAATGTACGCTGTGAAAACGCATGGGGTATAGTTTAATCGCTATAGTTGAATTAACAAAATATCATGTAATGTAATATAGTGGCCTTTAGTGCATCTATGCGCCCGAGTAGGCTCTATCAGATTGAAAAGAATTGGGTTAGTTTTTGAATCTATGTCTGCTTATGTGATACCCCCTTGCATGAAGGGTTTTATTTCCCTTCTACATTGGGTTTATAGATTTATGGACTTGCTTAAAAATATTGAATTGGTTGTCAGATGTTTTGTTTTTACCTACAAGTATATGTGAGCAGCAAGGGTTAAATGCAAGGAATGGCTGATATTATAATCACCTGTTTGGCAATGGTAACTCCAAACTGGTTGGTGCAGCTATTACTTACCCAGGCATATAAGAGCACTATACTTGCATTCAACTCATACCATGATTAAGATCTGCTAGATCGAAACGCGTTACCGCTGTCCATGTGAAGAATTATATTCTTTTAGATTTATGACTTAAAGGGCTCCTGTCACCCCCCAAAACTAATTTTTCATTTTTGGGCATATTAAAATCCTTATTGGACGACTATTCCCTATATAGGCAACTTACCTTGTTCTGTGGCTTGGTTTAACTAAAAATTGAGCTTTTAAAATATGCAAATCACTTCACTACCAGCAAGTAGGGCATCTACTTGCTGGTAGCTGCCGCATCCTCCTTTCAAAAAAACGCCTCCTCCTCCTGCTGATTGACAGGGCCAGGGAGAGCTCTCCTCCTCCGGCTGGCCCTGTCAGCATTTCAAATCACCTCATTCGGCGCAGGCGCTCTGAGAGAAGGACGCTCGCTTCCTCAGCACTTCCTCAGTGCGCGTGCACCCATGACGTCTTCTCTTTCGGGTTCAGAGGTGACGTCATCGGCGCAGGCACACTGAGGGAGTGCTGAGGAAGCGAGCGTCCTTCTCTCAGAGCGCCTGCGCCAAATGAGGTGAAGGCGTGGGATTTGAATTGCAGACAGGGCCAGTCGGAGGAGGAGAGCACTCCCTGGCCCTGTCAATCAGCAGGAGGAGGGGGCGTTTTTTTTAAAGGAGGATGCGGCAGCTACCAGCAAGTAGACGCCCTACTTGCTGGTAGTGAAGTCATTTGCATATTTTAAAAGATCGATTTTTAGTGAAACCAAGCCACAGAACAAGGTAAGTGCCCTATATAGGGAATAGTCGTCCAATAAGGATTTTAATATGCCCAAAAATGAAAAATGAGTTTTGGGGGGTGACAGAAGCCCTTTAAAGATTAAAGACTTTTATTCATCTCAGCACTGGATATTCCTATAATTCCCATGCATTCCACCGGGGTCTGGTATCCACTTATATCAAGGACATAAAGTACCATGCATGAGCGCTGATGTATTACAGATGGAGCTGCATATCACCAAAGCTTGCTTGCGAAATGTGCAGAGTAACAATTTTAGCAGGACTGGAGTGTGATGAGAGCCACCATTCAGTTCTCTGTAAGAAAAAGGCTGCGCTTTCTCCATCATTTCTTATAAACAGCTTGTTCCTGAGCCGCGCCGCACTGTGTGGAAGGAGAACGCTCCCTCTGTATTCAGCTCATGATGCAAATAATTCCTGGGAGATCTCCGCGGGAGAGGAATGCTCATTAGGCCGATGAGTACAATTATTGCTGCAGTGGATTTTAATTATCCATATAATTGTAAAACTATAAACATTGTTATTTTTATTGGGAAAATAATCATACTTACAGCTTTTCCATGCTGTGTCAATGAGGCACTGACAAAAGCTTTGGCTAGTTAGAATGTATTTTCTCTTTGGAGCTAGGCGGACAACCTCTGTGGACGCAACACTGGCAGCCATAGTTGTGTGGTTGTTCCTGCTCCTGAGAGTGCTTCGTTCTCTTTACCAAAAAGAAAAACTGCCATATGCCAGACAATTACTTTAGGAAGGCCTCATGTACACAATCATATTCAGCCTCCACATCTGATCCGATATTTTTGAGGACAGCACACGGACTCATTCATTTTTAGAGGTTTGCAAAAAAAAAAGACAGCGGTTTATAGAACATGCAGTATTCTTGTCCGTGTTGCAGACGGTTATAGTCAAAATGCAGAGCACCCATGGTTTGTGGGCTGCAATACCGACATGGGCGTGTGCATGAGGCCTAAGAATGGTTGTGAAGTAAGGCCTCGTTCACACTTCAGTGTTTGGTCAGTGATTTCCATCAGAGATTTGTGAGCCAAAACCAGAAGTGGAGCCTCCACAGACATGAGGTAGAAGGGAAAGATCTGCTCCTGTTCTGTGTTTAGAGTTGTACCTGGTTTTGGCTCACAAATCACTGATGGGAATCACTGACTAAACACTGAAGTGTGAACGAGGCCTAAGGGAGTCTTGTGGAGCTTTGAGCAGAAGACTTGTAAGGTGTGGACATATTCCCCAGTGTGTCCACCACAACTACTAAGGAGTAACTCAACTTTTTTTAAACTTTCCTTTAAATCATAAATAGCCTAAAAATGTTTTTTGTAATGTACTTTATCAATCAGTAATACAGATTTCCTGCTCAAATAGACATCCAAAGTCCTGGGTGCCTATTGCGTCTTACAATCATTATTTTAGTACAGCGTTGGCCCGTCTGGAGTACGGATCTCACTGGGGGTCGCAGGGAATGCTGCACAGGCCAGATCACAGATCGCTGCTCCCCTCAGACTTAGGCTACATTTACACTAGTGGCAGGACGGATCCTACAGGCTGTTTACCCTGTCGGATCCGTCCTGCCGCTATTTAGCCGTGCTGCCGGACTACCGCTCCGTCCCCAATGACTATAATGGGTACAGGGGCGGGCCACCGCGCAGCACGGCAGTGCACGGCGAGAGGCCGCCGGACTAAAAAGTCGGACATGCAGTACTTTTAGTCCGGCGGCCTCTCGCCGTGCACTGCCGTGCTGCGCCGGAGCTCCGCCCCCCGTCCCCATTATAGTCAATGAGGACGGAGCGGCAGTCCGGCGGCATGGCGCAATAGCGGCAGGACAGATCGGACAGGGTGAACAGCCTGTCGGATCTGTCCTGCCGCTAGTGTAAAAGTAGCCTTAGCTAAATTCTGGCACAACACATGGGTACCCTGTATAAGTGTGCTATGCCAGGATTTAGCTGAATGGAGCGGGCTCCTGCCTAACCCTGCTCTACTACTTAGCTCAAGGCTCTCTATAGCATATCAGTACAGGAGTAGCAATGTGCTATAGAGGCCCCCTGTGAAATCCGTACACCAGTACAAGAATAATGATTTTAAGACACGATAGGCACTCAGGACTTTGGTTGCCTATTCGAGCAGGAAATCTGTATGACTGATTAATAATGTATATTACAAAATACATTTTTAGACTATTTTGAATATTTTAAAGCAAAGTTTTACGCTTTAAGCTTTGCAGCTATAATTTCAGCTGTGGACATGTGCACCAATTAAACTTGTACACTGTAGAGACATACATCTGTGTATACATCTATGGCACTGTGGAGCGGTGGGCATGAATGACTAAGGATGTATAAGACTACTGTCATCAGAAAACACGCTTCCGTCTAGATAATACAACCAGATGCATCCGTTATGAACAGATCCAGTTGTATTATCTTTAAAATAGTAATGAGAGAAAACGGATCCGTCCCATTGACTTGCATTATGGGCCATCCCGGATCCATTTTGTTTCACATACCTCTTGCTATGGGACCCAGGCGCTTCGAGTTGTTTATCTGTAATGTAAGATGGTGGAGCTGTATAACTGTGTTCACCCACGAAGCTCTGGGACTATGAAACCTTAGACCTGTCCAGGATCTGTGGACCAGGGTACCTCTAGACCTGTGGGACTGTACAGCATACCTTTTCTCATGGAGCATTACCTAAAAGTAAGTCTCCATACACCAGCTGGGTCTCTACAATGGGAACAAGTTCCAGAACCTCTCTTAACCTCGAACCCAAAAGAGAATGTTTTGTTTGTAAACAGTAAGAAGTTTGTTTCTTCACTTTGTAAAGGCAGCATGGCCATAAAGTCATTAGTTCTTACCTAAGTTATTAGAGTTATTATCTCTATGACTTTTCTTGAATGGTCAGTTTATGGGCCCCAAATCCATTTAAATGAAAACTAAGCAAATATAGCATTAAACAAAGCAAAAACTCTTTACTATCACAAGAACAATGTAAACAATGAAAATCAGATATCATATAGTACATTGGGCGAACATTGACTTATCGGATAGCTACCATGTAACAAGCTTAGAACCAGCCCTGTACCTCACATGGATCTAGAGATCTCCCCATTCATTGCTCCAACTGCTCTGCTAGATTTATTTCAAGGCGGCAACTCAAGGGGTTTGTCCTTTCTGCTGCAGCTGGTGCCAGTTGAAGGATGGAACTGAACATGTGCTTCCATCTCAGTGACCTGGACGTAGAATTTTAAAAGAAGAGCAAACAGCAGGTGGCACTATACAGATACAATTCAGTGAATAACTCAGGGGCTATACTACATTTTTAATTACATGCAATTACAAAAGTATTTAGACCTAGGTGCTGGTTTGCAAAATGTAAAATATTTTTCATGGGACAATCCCTTTAAGCAGATTGTAAAATGTATCTGAGCTGAGGTTTTACATGGGATTGTAGGTAACCTCAGCGGTAGACAAACCGCATGTGCAAGTGGTAAGGGGTGCCCACTGCCACCTTAAAAGCAGCTTCTACTATCTAATAAGTTTCATGGCTCATAGTAAATTGTGGATTATTAGAGAGACATACAGTAAGAGGGTTATTTATGATGAGCTATTGGGGAGTGGGTATGTCTGACAGTGGAACAACTGACTACCTACCACAATTAGTGTTGAGCGAAGCGCGCTTTGGGTTCGAGATCCGAAGTCGCTTTGTTCAAAACTTAATTTGAAGGCTGTACGGAGAACCGAGCCGATGTGAAATTTCTTAAGAACTTCGGGCTTTGATTATACAACTTTAAAACCATTTTAAATCAGCAATCCGTAGTCTGCTTTGTTACCGACTGGTATCTCGGTACCGAAGCCGACTTTGGATTGCTGTTTTAAAATGGTTTTAAAGTTGTATAATCAAAGCCCGAAGTTCTGACCTATAGACTTAGCGAATTTCACCTCGGCGCAGCCCATACATTTAAATGCTGTACGGAAATGGATCTCCTTACAGCACGTGCTTCGCTCAACACTAATCACAATGCACAAGGCTATCTACAAAATGTCAAATTGCAGATCCCGCTATGCTACAGCTATATATTTGATCATTATAACTACTAGAAATTGATGGCTGCGGTGAAACCTATTACAACAAGCAGCAAGTAATGAGTCCTGGTCCACAATAGCCCTTTGCTACTGGTTTAATCCATAGCACATGCAGTTGACCTATGAACACAGAAAGTTTGTTGTACGTGGAAGTAACAGTTGCTGCGGTGCAGAAGGGGCAGCTGTTGTGCAGCTTGTTAGGAAATAAAGGGAAATCTGATCGTTTAATCTTTTCTGTTTTTCTCAGACATAGTTTGTAAATGGCAACTGTTCCAGTCTGCTGTGTTCTACGTATTAAGTAGATATTCGGACTTTCAAGCAAACACTTCAGTGTGTGACTAATACAACCCTTCTACTGACAGAGAACAAATGTGGCACAGCTTAATATGAGCCGGGCAGTGCCAAGTGTATGTGGGCCTTCCCAAAACACAGTGGAAGCATTTTACTTCTTTGGATGGAGCAGAACTGGAGGGGAGGCTGATAGGCATGTGTGGTGGGCACCTGGGGGGAGCAAAAAGTCAGTTCAGATACAGGAACTGAACAACGAAGTGAATCATTGTTTTGGATTCTGGGGTCTGGGATTTGAATTTGCCCAGGGCCACAATAACATGGAGTATGCATGGTCTCCCTGAGTTTACGTTGGTTTTCTAAGGATACTGTGGTTTTCTGCCAGTAATCGACTGATTGGCCGACCATTAAATGGTTCTTAGCTTAGGGACATTACATAATAAGTGCCGCTGGTGACAAGAACTAATTTATTTTACAGTGGTGTGAAATATGATGGCACTCTGGTAAAGGGACTTTCTGGGACTACAGTACTCATGGCCTTGACTCAGTGGGGGTCCAACTCCAGGTACCACTGCTAATCAGGTCACTGAAGGGGCCACTGCGGTCCAGTCATCGCAGTGTCCTCCTCATTGTTTACAAGGCACAGCGCCATACTATTAGTAGTGGTTGTGTCTGGTACTGCAGCTCAACCAGCAGATGAGCAGGGGTGCGTGATTCAGATCCCTACCAATCTGATATCCCATGGGCAGACTATCCATATTATAGCTCTGGGAAAACTCTTTAATAATGCATACAGCTAGTAACAATAATTAATATTGTGCTAGGGTTTACAACTGCAGCATTTAATTAAGAATTCAATTGAGAATGTAAAACGCAGCCAGATAATAATAATAATAATAATAATAAAAAAGAACAGATTTAATGAGTGCTAATATAATGAGCCAGTCTCTATATAAGTAATGGTTAATAATAATAATAAAGAACAGATATAATGAGCCAGTCTCTGATATAAGTAATGGTTATGTATTTCACCATTACACATGCCTGCATTTTCCCATTCACCATCTCTATGGGCACCCCGCGAGATCTTCACCTACAGCAAACTGTAGTACTTCACTACTACTAGTGAGATGCCTTCAGATACTGCCCAATTCATACATGCATGTCTAATGTGTAGACACTGGGTTAAACTATACTGCCTTTTCTAGAACTTTAATTAATATTCACTATAGTATTCATGTATTACTACTAACAGGCAGGTGAATGCTATACTATTAATGTGTGCCGCCATGCATCAGCCTGGATGATGAGTGCCATCTACATGGCTTCCAGCGCTCTGACATTCTGTATGTAGCAGCCATACGGAAAGAAGAGTTTAAGTGACTGCATCTATGCTGGAGGACATTATTCATATCTTTATGGGCACTTCCAATACATACAGCTACATTTTGACCCACAAAAGGGGCCTTGTCCAGTATGTTTGACTAAATCCCTTGTGCAGATTGAATGGATACTGTACGTTTTGAAAGCGCCAATAAAGATGAGTTACGTTCTTCTGTATGGAAGCTGTCATTTACACCCCCCTTCCATACTGGATATCTGGAGTGGGATTTCTGTACATCTGACTGTGCGTCTGCCATGGACTTTCAAGTTCTAGCAAAGTGAATGCCTATTGCTCTGTACTGGAATCAATGACACTTCAAATAAATAAATAAATAAATAGTAATAATACTGTGGTACCTCTAAAAGGATCGGGCAGTTCAAATCCAATATGTCTGACTTTGATCCTTTTTTTCATGACATTAGCTGGAACTGCAACTGCAAGTGACAGCTGATTGGTGGGGGTGGCAGGTGACCCCTACCGATCAGATATTGATGACATGGATATCTGTAACCAGGAAAATCCCTTTAAGCTCCTAGAATACCCCTTCAAAGATGTACTAGATGGATGCTAACACTGTACAGTGTACCCGATGAAGCAGCCGAATCAAATTTTAATACTTCGCTCATCGCTACTGAAAACATCTGGTTTGGCGCCGCCTGCAGCCAATCAGTGGTCACAGCGGTGACTGGATCCTCTTGCTTTATTTGACCGTTTGCTGAAGCATCACAGGCCAGGAGGAGAAGAACCAGGGAGCCAGTGCTGGGAAGCAGGTAAGTAAGCTTTCCTTAAGGGTCCATTCACACATCCGTATGTGTTTTGCGGATCCACGGATCCGCAAAGCATGGACACCGGCAATGTGCGTTCCGCATCGCCGGCACTAAATAGAAAATGCCTAATCTTGTCCACAATTGCGGACAAGAATAGGACATGTTCTATTTTTTTCGGGAACGGAATTGCGGACCCAGAAATGCGGAGCTGCATTTCCGGATCCGGGCAGCACATCATGCGGCCCCATAGAAATGAATGGTTCTGCAATTCCATTCCACAGAATTGTGGACGTGTGAATGGAGCCTTATATGTCCTGATAAGTGGGGAGGGGGTTGCCAAACCCTAAACTACTAGAGCTTTCAACAGACATCCAGCACAGTTTATTAGAGTGGAGGCTTGATGTCTACTTCTGCTTCTCCAGCCACTCATCACATTAAGTGGAAGCTATCAACCACTGGAAATGTTTTATGGCCAGAAGCAAAGCCATTACCTATATCATCTCTGAAGAGATTTGAGCACACTACACTATATACATAGATAGTTTGATGTGGTTGGACAGACCTTCTGTCAGTGAATGGGAGGATGCCCCAGAAACAGACTGATTCATAAGAAGCCACAGAAGATAGACATGGGTGATATTTTCATGTCTTGAATGGAGAATCATTGTGTGGACTCCTTTGTCGTATGGCCTGTACTGTAGGAAGATGCAGTTGAGCCAGAGAGAATGCGCTTCTGATTTGAAGAGGCTTTGGAGGCATTAGCTGTGATCTGTCATTCTTCAAAGACACCTGCAGCCTTTGAATTGCCTGGTTTTGCATTGGTTTAGAGAAGCTCTTTATGTATTTCAAGCCGACTGTGAGTCAGGCTTTTAAGAAATTGCTGGTACACATTCCAGTTACCGGGATGAAACAAACATGAAGGGGGATCAATGGAGACAAAGCAAACATCAGCTTTATTTCATGACTTTAATAACGGTGATACTATACTATGTATTTATTGATGTCGTGTTTCATGGGAATAAAAAGCAAATCAATTACATTAAGACGTCAAAGTGCATATGTAGCTCAAATCCAGCTTCTGCTATGTATAAGCTTGTAGGGTAAAAATAATTCATTTCATTTACTTGCATCATTGTGCCAAATAACAAACTCAGCCCTGCTACATCTGACTTTGTTACATGTATAGAGTATAGTGCCAAAAGAGAATCTATTCATTCAGAGGCATGCCCTGCAGCTCCTAAGCAGTGGCAGATTAGGTTCTGTGCTAGCATTGACAACTGGGTCAAATTCCCCTTGTCAAAGCGCTGTGTCCATGCGCACTGAAGGGAGTAGCGATGCCCAGTTGTGAATTAAGCCTGGAATACACGCAACCTTTGAGCGGAATGTAATCAGTTAGTTTAACTGACATGTCAGAAGGGGGAACAACTGATCTATAAATCCAGTGACTCACAGGTGAGATCTTCTTTCCTTTTCTTCTTGATCTGACCCAGACCACCATGCCGATTTGTCCAGATGACAGCAGAGTTTATGCTAAGACATCCTTGGCTCCTCGCTTCTACAGTCATTTTCAACCTCTACAGCAACACAAATAAGGCTACTTTCACATAGTGTTAGCAGGGTCCAGCAGGGGAACAGCCTGTCAGATCCTTACTAACGCTAGCCCATGTGTGCCCTGCCGGAAGTCCGCTCTGGCCCCATTCATTATGTCCTGCCAAAACAGCCTATCGGACCCTGCTAACGCTAATGTGAAAGTAGCCTCAGACCCCAGACCCCTGAATAAATACAGGCCCAGGATTAAATACATACCACAGATTAAACCCCTAAACAAATAAAGATGCAGCAATTTGCGGGGAAAAACAAAGAAACCACAATAAAACCACCTTTTATAATCTGCCGCTTACTCGTGAGCCCTGAGTCAAAATCTATACCAGGGTTCCTTTTAACCACCACAGTTTGTAGGATCAATACACAGTATAATATTGAAGTATTCTATGGTAACATATACTGATCAATCATTAAGTCTTTTTATAATGCTGCTGTTTTATGTGGCCAAAGGGCATATGGACCCCTCTCCCTATACCCTCTGTGCTATGCTGCTATATTAATATCCATCTTACAAAACATCAAGCTCCTGACTTTTCATGGACTATTTGCTGCCGATCAGTTGATCTTAAAATATGAATAAGGCCTCATGCACACGACCGTTGTGTGCATCCGTGGCCGTTGTGCCGTTTTCCGTTTTTTTTCGCGGACCCATTGACTTTCAATGGGTCCGTGGAAAAATCGGAAAATGCACCGTTTTGCAGCCGAGGCCGTGATCCGTGTATCCTGTCCGTCCAAAAAATATGACCTGTCCTATTTTTTTGACGGACAACGGTTCACGGACCCATTCAAGTGAATGGGTCCGTGAAAGAACACCGATGCACACAAGATTGGCATCCATGTCCGTGATCGTAGGTTGCTTTCATACAGACGGATCCGAAGATCCGTCTGCATAAAAGCTTTTTCAGATCTAAGTTTTCACTTCGTGAAAACTCATATCCGACAGTATATTCTAACACAGAAGCGTTCCCATGGTGATGGGGACGCTTCTAGTTAGAATACACTACAAACTTTGTACAAGACTGCCCCCTGCTGCCTGGCAGCACCCGATCTCTTACAGGGGGATATGATAGCACAATTAACCCCTCAGGTGCGGCACCTGAAGGGGTTAATTGTACTATCATATTCCCCTGTAAGAGATTAGGGCTGCCAGGCAGCAGGGGGCAGACCCCCCCCCCTCCCCAGTTTGAATATCGTTGGTGGCACAGTGTGCGCCCCCCATTGGGCCCCCCCTTCCTCCCTCTATTGTTAGAAATCGTTGGTGGCACAGTGTGCGCCCACCATCGCCCCCCCCTCCCTCTACTGTAATAAATCGTTGGTGGCACAGTGTGCGCCCCCCATCGCCCCCCCTTCCCCCCTCTATTGTAATAAATCGTTGGTGGCACAGTGTGCGCCTACCATCGGCCCCCCCTCTCTCTATAGCAGTAACAACATTGGTGGCAGTGTGCGGCCTCCCATCTCCCCCCCCCCCCGATCATTGGTGGCAGCGTGGTTCCGATCGGAGTCCCAGTTTAATCGCTGGGGCTCCGATCGGTAATCATGGCAACCAGGACGCTACTGCATTCCTGGTTGCCATGGTTACTTAGCAATAGTACAATAGTAGAAGATTCATAGTTACCTTCTTGCTGCTGCGATGTCTGTGTCCGGCCGGGAGCTCCACCTACTGGTAAGTGACAGGTCTGTGCGGCGCATTGCTAAAGAACTGTCACTTACCAGTAGGAGGAGCTCCCGGCCGGTCACAGACATCGCAGCAGCAAGCAGGTAAGTATGAATCTTCTACAATTGTACTATTGCTAAGTAACCATGGCAACCAGGGCTGCAGTAGCTTCCTAGTTGCCATGGTTACCGATCGGAGCCCCAGCGATTAAACTGGGACTCCGATCGGAACTACGCTGCCACCAATGATCGGGGGGGGGGGGGGAGATGGGAGGCCGCACACTGCCACCAATGTTGTTACTGCTATAGAGGGAGGGGGGGGGCGATGGTGGGCGCACACTGTGCCACCAACGATTTATTACAATAGAGGGAGGGAGGGGGGGCGATGGTGGGCGCACACTGTGCCACCAACGATTTATTACAATAGAGGAAGGGGGGGGGTGCGATGGTGGGCGCACACTGTGCCACCAACGATTTATTACAATAGAGGGAGGGAGGGGGGGGCCCGATGATGGGCGCACACTGTGCCACCAACGATATTCAAACTGGGGAGGGGGGGGGTCTGCCCACTGCTGCCTGGCAGCCCTGATCTCTTACAGGGGGATATGATAGTACAATTAACCCCTTCAGGTGCGGCACCTGAGGAGTTAATTGTGCTGATCACGGCCCCCTGTAAGAGATCGGGTGCTGCCAGGCAGCAGGGGGCAGTCATGTACACAGTTTGTAGTATATTCTAACTAGAAGCGTCCCCATCACCATGGGAACGCCTCTGTGTTAGAATATACTGTCGGAAATGAGTTTCACGATGTAGCTCATATCCGACAGTATATTCTAACATAGAGGCGTTCCCATGGTGATGGGGACGCTTCAAGTTATGTTCGGGTGTCCGCCTGGCCGTGCGGAGGCGTGCGGATCCGTCCAGACTTATAATGTAAGTCAATGGGGACGGATCCGTTTGAAGATGACACACTGTGGCTCAATTTTCAAATGGATCCGTCCCCCATTGACTTTCAATGTAAAGTCTGGACGGATCCGTCTGAGGCTACTTTCACACTTAGAAATGTTTTAACAATATAATGCAGACGGATCCGCTCTGAACGGAGCCACCGTCTGCATTATATGAACGCAAGTGAGATAGTAAAGGGACTCCTGACTTTACATTGAAAGTCAATGGGGACGGATCCGTTTGCAATTGCACCATATTGTGTCAACGTCAAACGGATCCGTCCCCATTGACTTGCATTGTAATTCAGGACGGATCCGTTTGGCTCCGCACGGCCAGGCGGACACCAAAACGACTTTTTTTTCATGTTCGTGGATCCTCCAAAAATCAAGGAAGACCCACGGACGAAAAAACGGTCACGGATCACGGACCTACGAACCCCGTTTTTGCGGACTGTGAAAATAAACTGTCGTGTGCATGAGGCCTAATATAGATAATAGGAAACTGGAAAAAAGTAAATTGTATTACCTTTTGAAATGGGTCCTTATGGCACCAATGTAATACCTGGTATGGTCATCCTATACTCTACAGCAGCTTCATATAGGTTATACTCATAGTATCACAGGCACATTGAAAGAGTTAGCAATAGTGTTTTTTGCTTTAGAAAAGTTGTCCAAACTTGACGATTCTTTTATGATCAGCCAACTGATGTGTATGGGGGCCTCTTGATAGTCCCAAAACTTGAGTGAGTGAAGAATCAGACATTGTGAATTTCTCCATTGGCACTGGTTTATTCCCCTGTCCCTGAATGTACGTTTATGGAGGAGGAAGAAAGCGAAATAGAGATAGCCCAAATAAGTACTTGTCCACTATACGGACATGAACATGTATGTGTACGGATGTGTTTATACCGCAACGTAATGCAGGGGCCAGTACTCAACACTAGAGAAGAGGTAGGCAAAGTACATACATAAATCAGAGTATGTAAGTGAATATCAGACCCTCCTGTCTGAGTTGAGCCTTACTAATAAATGTACTGTGCAATTCCTCCCATTATAGTCATAGTCCTGTTTAATTCTACTGGTTTAGAGCTCATGCACACGACTGATCTGCACAAAATACGGATGACATCCGTGTGCATTCCGTATTTTGCGGAACAGAACAGCTGGCCCTTCATAGAACAGTACTATCCTTGTCCGTAATGTGGACAATAATAGGACATGTTCTATTTTTTTGCGGAACAGACATACGGAAACGGAATGCACACGGAGAAACTTCAGTTTTTTTTGCGGGCCCATTGAAGTGAATGGTTCCGCATACGGTCTGAAAAAAAGCAGAACGGAAATAAAATTTGTTTGTGTGCATGAGCCCTTATGGTGTCCCTGTTGAGTGAAACAATGTATGTCACAGACCACTCGGAGCACGTGGGAGTCTAGAAACAGACTTGTCTTCATTGTCCCTAGAAGTTGTGTGTGTCTTTTTGTCGTCTTTTCTCCACCTGCACAGATCATGTAAAAGAATGAGCAGTGTCACCTGTGTTTGATGTTGGACAGCTTTGTGCAACTACAAAGTCCAGGTGTCCTAGATCTTCTTAGATCTTAGAATTGTTTGAAAACATAGGAAAACATGAGGGCAAGGTTTACATATTCAGGTTTTCTGATGCAGCTTTTGAAGCCAAAACCAGGAGTGGATTTAAAAAAGAGGTGCGGTACTATGTGTCCTTTACATACTCTCCCTTTATGATCCACACCTGGTTTGGCCTTCTAAAGCTGCACCAGAGAACCTGAACGTGGGAACCCAGCCAAACTGATCAGTCTTACAACACATCCATGGTTTAGGCATGGCTTTTGTAATGACAGTCAGTGGCGTCGCACTCAAACATGCGACATGCTGCGACTGAGACAGTCGCAGAAAAATCCAATTCGGATGGATGTTTTGCGACTGTCGTGTCGTAGTTGCAGCATGTCGCAGTGCGGACACAATTGACTTGATTATAAAAAATGTTCCACGATTTTTTAGCGACAAGAAGTTGCCTTAAAGTTGCTACTGATGACAGTCCAATGTGACAGGTACAATTTTTGTTTTTGCTTTTTATTTTGTTCTTTCCTTTCTACCTTTTTTTTTTTTGTCCACACATTTTTTGAAGGACATATTGTATAGGCCCCATTTAATTTACCATTAACGTTTCTGCTGCCCTCTCTGAGTACAGTATAAATTAGTGGCAGGTTTATTTCAGCAGTCTGTCACTGGTGTTTTCCACCTTTTAAAATAATCCTTATTGAAGGTAACTGTAATTGTGTAATGTATTTTATTTTTATTGCCCCTATCTTCCAATCTGGGCTGTGATCACATGACCATGTCCATGCCTCGATGTCTTATTTCCTGTGATGTTTTTATGTCCATGGGCATGTCAAAGCAGCAACAGGGGCGGTGATAGGGGAGTGTCCATGTAAATAGCTGGGTGGGAGGAGCTGTAAACTAGCTGGGCGTTGTTAGGGGCGGGGCTGTAGTAGAGGAAGTCTGCATCATGGGTTTGGTTGGATACAGGAACAGGAAGTGCTACATACAGGAAGGAAACAAACCAGAGTGATTTGTGTACATGATGAAAACAGGTCATGAGAGTCCAAACTGAAAAAAAAAGCATAGGGAAGATGTACATGAGGTAAGCAACTACATGAGCAGATCTATAAAAAAAAGCCATAGTAATCCCAAACATGCCCTTTAAGATGCATCTGATTTCAAGAACTTGCATTTTAAAGGGTTATTCCTATCTCAACATTTAAAGGGGTTCTCTGGAAATAATGCCATTTTACCAAGTGCCAGCAGCCTGCCCCACTAAGCTGAGGATTCATACCTGCTCCCCGCCGCCCCAGTCCTACCCCTTGCCTCCGATATCTCCCTCTTCAGGCCCTTGCACTGTCCGATGCTGCATAGGCATGATCGCATGCTCCACTGCAGCCAATAATTGAAGTCAGCGGTGTGTGACGTCATTATTTTTTATAGTGATTGTGTGAAATGTCTCTTTCTTTACACTCTGCAAATGTAAGCAAATCTGCCAAAGAAGAGCGCCGTTCAAGACTTACTATTCGCAGAATATGCATTTTCAAGGTCAACTTTTATAAGATGCCAATAAAGGGTTAAAGCAGTGAGCGCAAGAGCACTTGGCAGAGAGGAGTCCTATCAGTCAGCAGGCTTTGCATCCCTTTCAGAAGGACGATAGAAGTGACGTTCAGCACCCCCAACTCTGGTTCACGGGGCTGTCTTTAACCCTTTATGGGTGCCTGATGGATAGCCTAATATAACATAATAATGTAGTCACCCGGCTATAAATCTATACGTTTTATTTTAAGTAAATCGGGTCTCCAGACAGTTCTTGCTCAGTGCTGGGCATTTTCACTGAGGACTTGCTTGTACAGGGCAGCTCTGCTGGGAAAGAGTGTAAGCTGCTTTTGACATTACAGCGTGGGTGTGAATTTTAGCTGCGGTATAAACTATTCCTTCTGCCAAAATCAGGCTCATGCACACAGTGGGGGCAAGCTGTTGGGTAGAATGTCATCATTTAACTCTACATCTTATACACCATATAAGACTTTATAAGAAGCACTAGAAACAATAAACCTGTTACTATACGGGCATTTGTCCCATCAGTCAAAGCTTCACTATGTCCCACAGAGAGTCCTTTGTTAGCTGTGAGTGTGACATACATTGAAGTCAATCACCACTAAGTGTTAACACCAGTTGTTGGTTTTTATTTAGATGGTGGTCCCGTAGGTCCCTTACAGCTCCTACCACGGGGACATGAAGCAGACATGTACTCGTAATTAAACTGTCATCCCAGGCTGAGTTCATCATTTACATATCGTGATGGAAACAATGAGAATAACTCTTTGAATAAATAAAAAAAAATATGAATAGAAAAATAATTTCAGCAGATTAAAATATACTTATTTTACATCCCATGGTTAAAGGAAGATAAATTAAATGGGTGGTCCAGGTGGAGAAAAAAAGTGTCTATTAAATAGAGCACTACACAGATAATACTGCTGCTGCTGGGCTCACCAATTTGGATGTCCATATTAATTTCCATTTCCCCATGTGGAATACATTGGGAGGGTGACTGCCAAGACTGAGGGTGACTGATGAGTCCTCTCAATAAATTCCAGGGCTGTCGGGGAACAGGGGTGAATATGGACATCGAAATTGGCTGAGGCCAGCAGCAGCAGTATTATCTATGTCTATATGTTATATACTTAAAGGGGTTGTCTGGGATCAGAGCTGAACCCAGACATATCCTAATTTTCACCCAGGCAGCACCCCTGATATGAGCTGAATCACGCGGGGCAAATGCTTTTTTTGGTGACGTACCGGGCTTTCCATGGGGACTGCTAAGTGGAGGCTTCCATCTAGCAGTAAGCCTGATTATGTCTCCTCCACTAATGAGCCTGTAAAATGACTAGGGCCACGCTGAAGCCCGCCCGTCAGTGGCAACACTGCTAGGCGGAAGCCTCTGCCTAGCAGTGTAAAAATGTAAGCAAACAAGCCCTTGCCCTGCGCTGTACAGCACAGGGCAAGGGAGAGCATTGGAGCATAAAATGGATGCTCATGTCAGGGGGGAAAATGGGGATAAGTCCGGGTTAAGCTCTGAACCTAGACAACCCCTTTAATAGGGCTTGGTTAACTTTACAGACTCCCTTTAAGTCAACAAAACTCTGCAATATATCATGTGAGATCCCAATTGCTCTAGAACCCCTATTGGTACCCCTGCTTTGATGGGTAACTGTAAATATGCTTCTAATAAGGGTTTTATTGCTACCACGTTATTTCCCACAGTATAGCCTACATAATCCTGTGCATGATAAAAAGGTGCATTCAATTCTAGTGAGCAGATGTTTTGTTAGATTTTGCTGCGGCTTTGAATAAAATGAAAAGAAGTTCTGAGATGTTTCCAATTTGAGCTGTTTGTAGTATGATGGCAGCATGCGGGAACGTGATCTGTAATTTTACCCAGCGGTAAACATAATGACAGACAACACGGCCATGAAACGGCTTCGGCTTCATGAGATTTATACTGTGTACGTGAAACAATCATTCATGCTGGTGATACTTCCAGTTAGGCCTCATTATTACAACTGTATTTTCTGTCCACATTTTTTTAGGGATCGTACGTGGACCCATTCATTTCTATCGGGCCACAAAAAGTGCATACAGCACATGGATGTCATTTGTGTGCTGTCTGCATCCATGTTGTGGACGGACAAGAGTAGGCATTTTGACAATGGGGCCTGTGAAAAGTGTGGGATGCATATAGACAGTATCCACATTTTTGGATCCGTGGTTTACAGACCACAAAATAGAAAAACGGATACGGTCTTGTGCATGTAGTCTTAATCACCATAAGGGCTGAAAAAATAGCAAAGCCACGTAAGTGGAGCCAATAGTTCCATATAACACTGTGGCGCCATATGTGCCTCTGTAATGCACCATACGGTTGCCTAAATACAATGTCTCATCCGTAATTTGGCTGTGTACATAAGACCTTATACAGTAGATAGACATTTTGACTATATTTCTGTTAGGAAGGAATTTAAAATGGGTCTTAATTTACTATATTAAATACTATTAAAGGTACTGAGCTCAATCAAAAAAGATCTTTCTTCTTCAACTATGTGGTCTCAAGAACAGCTCCGTATGGAGAGCTGTAGATAGGGGGAAAATATCCTGTCCTAAGCAAAGGGTTTGTGTCCCCCATCAACCAGCACATGTGGCATATGCCCCCCAGGTACACCCCTGGTTATGACATGATTATATAGAAGACCCCTCTGCTTGATAGCTTCTGCAATTGCAGTCTACTTGACTCTCACTAAGAACATTAGACATGCTTGGCATCCATGTAAATTGGCATCCTGCCATGCTTTGTGGGCAATAACATTAGTGTTTACCCACAGCTAATGTATGATTGATATAGATATAAGTAGCTAAAAGTTCCTTTGCAGGGACTTGCAACATTAGGAGTTGTCCTCCAAACCACTCATCCCCATTAATTAATAGGTGTTTTTCCATCAAAACTAACAGATGGGTTTGAAAAGTTTTACAGAAATACGCTCTATGTGTGGCTTTTATGTTATAGAGTTATAGTGAAGTGTCAGCATTTAAATTGGGGAGAGATGGTGGAGATATCTTTAACAACTGTTCAAATACTTCCCTTGTTATCCCACCAAACCCAACACAGCTTTCTTCTTGGTCCATATTTTACAAGGGGAACAAGTTAAAAGATGACCTATACTGTCTGACCATGATGCCTCACTGTAGCTGTCTATAAGTTTTCATATGTTGTTCTAATTAACAGATGGCAAATCCTTCCATGACTTGATCCGTGCCCTCACAGGTGACCATTGGTTGAATGTAATGCTAAGTAGTTGATAGGTTCTCATTCTTGCTTTGTTACATATTACCATGGGTAATGTCTCCACAGGTCGTTTCATGCAAGAAGATGTTTTCGATAGGTCACTGCTATGGGCTGTTTGGATTAGTTTTCTACCAATCGCTTGGAGTGTCATTCTCTCTCAATCTCGAGGATCCAAATGTGTGTAGCCACTGGGAAAGGTAAGTCTGTATCTAATGGGCAAAACTGATGTCAAACTGATTTGTTAATAAAGGAAACCACAATGCAGTATGATAGATACCAGTGACACCCCAGTGGAATCTCTGGACATCAATGGGGTCTGTGGTGGTGTCTGCCATTTTCAAGGAAAAGTTTGATCCAAACATAGCTTCTGATGTAGATGTTAGCATAGCTTTCAATGCCCCTACCCCAAGCTTTCACGAGCTAGGGGCTTCCCAGACTTGGAAGCACTTTTTATAGGTACTTCCATAGTAATTTACTTGGTCTATGCATTATTATTTAGTGTCATTATTCTCAATGGTTTATGAATATTTATAGGATGTAGATAGCATTAATCAGAATCACTTCAGCAGCAATAACATGAATTTAAAAGGTTCATTTCTCTCTATGTAAATAAAGGAGTAGTAAGACTTTGCAAAGCATATAACGTAAGACAAATTCCCAGTAGAGAATATCAGTTTTCCCAGTTTAAGGGAACGGGTTTCTGGCTATTTCAACTGTAATTTTTACTACCCAGTGGCCTACACTGATGATGACTTGGAGAAGTTTATTTGATATGTCTACATTGTGATTCATTGCTATCGTTTCCATTGACTGAATATACAGACTGGGAATTAAGTTGATTCTGTGACAAAAGTCAGTCGGCACTGCGATATACCTGCTGGTCGGTGCACAGGTCCCAGGGTTGGCCTAGGCATATTTATTGCCGAAACGCATCACAGTACCAGAGATATGTGACAATAAAAAAGCAACTTTACAAGCTACAGAGTGCCGGTCTTTTCCTATCATTGTTGAATTTGGGATGCCAACCCTGGGACACATGCACATATGGGGGTATGGAGGATTTTATGCCACTAACAAGGCGCTAAATATATTCTATTTGCTGTACATCTTTTCACAGTTATTCTGTAACGGTTCAGGAATCGTATGCACATCCATATGACCAAGTCTATTACACCAGCTGCACAGACATATTGAATTGGTTTAAATGCACAAGACACAGGTAAGTCATTCATTGATGTGACCTCCATTTACTGTATAAAAGATTCAATCCTGCCTAACATATACCGTATATCATCTACGTACTATATATTATTTTATGCATTAAAGGGGTTGTCCGGATTTAGAGCTGAACCAGGACATACCTCCATTTTCACCCATGCAGCCCCCCTGAGTTCATGCTCCGATGCTCTCCTTTGCCCTGCGCTAAATCGCGCAGGGCAAAGGCATTTTCAAGAGTTCCGGTGACATACCGGGCTCTCCATGGGGCTGCCAGGAAGCCCGATGATGTCACCGGCACTGATGGGCGGGCTTTAGCGCTGCCCTAGGCAGTAAAACTGCTAGGGCAGCTAAAGCACGCCCATCTGAGCCAGTGATGTCACCAAAGCTTCCGCCCAGTGTGTTATTGTAAACAAAAAAGCCTTTGCCCTGTGCGATGTAGGGCAAGGGAGCGCATCGGAGCATGATATGCTCCGATGTCAACATCAGGGGTGCTGCCTGGGTAAAAATAAGGGTATGTCCGGGTTTGACTCTGAACCCAGACAACCCTTTTAAGTCATCATCCATGTACTATATATGTAACACTAGAATTTCCCTATTCAGTACCTGTTCTTGGGCACATGGTAAATGCAATTTGCCCTGCACTCTTATGAAATGGAGGGTAAGTGGAAGAGCTTTGTTTGAAATATGGGCAGTTTATGGGCAGTTAATGTACGGCCACATGGTCAGATTTCTGCATGTAGTTTTGGAAGCCAAAACCAGGAGTGAATTCAAAAAAGAGGAGAAGTCGTACCTGTCCAGTATACTTTATCTCTTTTTATGATCCACTCCTGATTTTGGCTTCACAAACTGCATAAACCCGACCATGTGGGCATACCTTTAGGGTAGGTTCACACGTTAATTTTTTTGTGATGTTTTCCTGCACTTTTGTGCTTTTAGTGGTGTTTTTCCAAATCCAGATAATAGCTGAAAGTGTATGGGAAATATGAAATGCAGAAGACACGAGTTTATTTGTTACTGTCATTTTTGTTATAAAAAAGTGGTGTTTTTTGGTGTTTGTCATTTTTTAAAAGACGCAGCACATTAACGTTTGGCATTTTTTTTTGTGTTTTGACATCTTCTCTATATGGAAAACAAACTGCAAAAATAAAACAAAAGCGGTTCACACAGTAGCTTTTAAAAAGCCATTAAAAAACACCATAAATACTGCATGTTGTATTGAAAAGAAAGTAAGTGGTATCTATTGCACTTTTTGAGTGAACAAAAGAAAAAAAAATGGCAGAGCAAAATCATGTGTGTAGCTGCCCTATGTTCACTCTCCCTTCACCATTGCAGCATAGTGAAGCATTAAAGGAACAGATACAAATTAAGAATTAAAAGGGTTGTCCCATCTCATACATTGGGGGCATTTCGCTAGGATATGCCCCCAATGTCTGATAGGTGCAGGACCCACACCTATCTTTATAACCAGGCCTGTAAAGTGAAGGAGGAAGCGCCATGCTTGCGAAGCTGGCCTCCATTCATTTCTATGGGAGTGCCGTATAGAAGTAGATGGGGCTGAGCTGCGATACTAAGCACAGCCGCTAAACAATGTACAGTGCTGTGCTTAGTCAGCAGGAAGAAGGCCATGGTGCTCACAGGAGCACTGGTGCCTTCCCAAAGAGCTGATCGGCAGGGGGCCTGGAGTGTCGGACCCCACCAATCAGATGGTTGTCTTTGAAAATCCCTTTAAACGTATCACTCTCACTCTAAAAGCTGTACACTGCACCATGTCTCTTCCGTTATCTCTGCCTACCACCCTACCTGACCTCTACATTTTACCAACAATTTAAGACTAACCTTCTCTATAATCCAAGCCTCCCACTCCCCTCTCCAAGACTCTTCTCATGCTGCACCTTTCTCTAGAATGGACTACCCTGAGAAATCACATTCATTCTTGATATTAACTGTATTAGGCTTGCCTCAATAGCACATCTTTTTAGGCAGACTTACCAAATTTCATACATTGACTCCTGTTCTTTTATCACCATTATCCTCAGAACCTCATTCCTTCATACTCCTTGAACCCTAATGCATTTCATGTCTGTGCATTCACAGATGCTGGCTGGTATCAGACACATGTGTCTATATGTACTGCCCTATTTAGTATAAATGATGGCTGGACTATTGTGCAAAGCCAACACTTTTAGGTCTTGTGTTACCTCATAGATTGTAAGCTCTTGCGAGCACTGGCACTATGTATATGAAGAGTATTATTATTGTTAGACTTAGATCTATAATTATATTTTATTTTGTGTTTTCGACAGAATTAGTTACCGCACTGCATATAGACGTGGAGAAAAAACCATGTATAGGCGTAAATCGCAGTGTTGCCCTGGGTTTTATGAAAGCAAGGACATGTGCGTGCGTAAGTATTATTCAGAACGTCTAAATACAGTAAAGTTGTACGTTTTTTGTACATATGTCTGTCATACAAAATGAATAGAGTTTTAGTGCAGTAGCCTAATAATTGCCTTGACTTGTCTCATTTGGTGTGATAGATTGACCACGTAATAGGACTACTTACCACTTATGGCACATAATGGTTGCTACCATGATAGAGTGATGATTTTTGTGGGTTGTGAGGTTTTATTGATGGCATCTATTATGAATGTGGTCATTCCTGACCATGAAGCATTTTTCACATCATGCCAGATAGAAGACATAGACTTTCCACTTCCCTTACTGAGGCCACTTAATAGACACTTCATTTATTTCTCATACGCAAATGGCAAATTCTTCTTAATCCAGTGGATGACATCCAACTATGTACAAGGGCATGGTCACATTTCTAGTTATTATGAGCATAAACTACAAGTACAAAGTATTGTGAAGGTTAGTAAATACCGGTGACATTATAATACATAGAATGTAGTACCTTTTTGAACATATATGTTAAAAATAATACTTGAATTAAAAGGGTTGCCTCAAATGGGGGCATATCGCTAGGCTATGCCCCAATTGTCTTATAGGTGTGAGTTCCACCGATGGGACAGGCATCTATATCGAGAATGGAGCCCCAAAAGTGGTGGAGAGTGCACTGAGCATGCCCAGCTGCCCTCCGTTCTTTTTATTATGAGGCCGCTGAAAATAGATGAGCGCTGGCTCGTCTATTTCCTTCGTGGCCATAGAAGTGAATGGCAGCGGTGGCCAGTCATGAGCGGTGCGCTCCCTTTCACTTATATAGGGAGCATGTTTGGTGGTGGCCAGGCTGGAGTTAGCGGTGGGACCCACACCTATCAGACAATAAGGGCATATCCTAGCGATATGCCCCCATTGTCTGAGATGAGACAATTCCCTTTAAAGGGGTTGTCCCATGAAATTAATTCTTTGCAGAATGGTAGTCTTAGGTCCATCTCCTCCCAGCTATCCGCTGTTATCAACTTGCTTCTGGCTATACATTTTCCTACAGTGAATGGCTGCCCAGGCTAGCCATGGGTTTGCTAGATCCCCTATAGTGGGAGCTGCACATACAGAGTGGTTTTGGTTGATAGAAAGGGGTTCCAGAGCAGAGGAACCCACTGTAAAAAAATAAAATAAAAATATGTGCCCTAACAGGATATATAGACATGGCTTAAGTAAAATATGGGAGTTAAGGCATGCTGTTATATTTATTAAATGGGTAAATACTACATTTACTTCATGTCTATATCTACAATTTCGTAATCTTTCTGTCCAGTATTGAGGCACTGCAATGATTTACTGCGACAGAAAGAGTGGGTGACAGATATAACTGACATTTGTGAGGGTGACTAGATCCATTCTAATCTGTAGAGCATTGAAATGGAAAAAGTCAAAATTTCCTTTAGACTTGATGTTTTATGACACTCCACAGTGATTGACACGAGCAAATGTCTAGACAGCATTGTCCCAAGAGTTCTTTATAGACTGTCTACTAGTTGTGAAAGCATACAGTTCTCAGAGCAGATATGTTCAGAAAGTCTTCTTTTATAAGTTTTACATAGTCATGTATTCATGCACAAGTATAGGAGAGCTCAGATGCATCATTACAGGGTATATCGTTATATACAGTATACTCTGCTTTACCATGTGTAGGGCTCTTTTCCCACACTGTCTGCAGTAGCCATCTGAAGTCTGACAAATGCCCACTGATTCACTCATTTTTTTTGGGATGCTTCTGTATATAACACAGTAAAAAAGATGTTCCTGATGAATACCTGCCCAATGGCAGACAAAGCAATACTCATTTTACCTCTGTCAAGTAAATTGGGCCCTAAAGGTCCGTTTAGTCAGTGGTAGCTTTGCCACAGTGTGAAAAGACCATATCATCTACAAAATGTAGTTATTAAAAGGAAAAACTAAGCATTAAAGCAGTCAAGCAGACTATAATAAAACATACAGCAGATTTACCAAGACCGGCGTGATATCCCCTGCACCTACGGAAGATGCATAAATGTAATGTCTCCTCTGGCAGTCCCTTTCCAGAAAGTGGTGAGGGTGGCATAAAACACTAATTGTTAGTTGCAATGGTGTTTAGAAAGGTGCAAACCTTGTCTTTGAGACTTTCTTATGCAAGAAAACTGGCATAGGGGGATGATAAAGATGATAGATTTCCCCTAAACTGCCAAGTGTCCACCTAAAATTTTTGAACATATGGTGCTTAAAAAGTCACAACCCTACGGTTTGCTGTAGAAGCAATGAGAAATGTTCCCAGAGGTAGTCAGATCAGCATTTCACACGCAGAAGACACCTCTTAATAAATATGTTGCGTCTTCTGCTGTGCGTGCTCCAGAAACCTACAGCAGCCAAGAACTGGAGTAGATTTCTGGTGTAATGTGGATCAGTTTTCTGGTCACATGTTGGTAAATGGTTGGGGTTGCGGAGCTCCCACCCACAGCCCGCCTTTTGTAAAAGTAGCGAAGGTGTTGGAAACGGCAAAAAAGTCACACATATTTTTTTGAATATTCTATGCCAAAAACTAGTGCAAAATGTTAGTACATGACCTGCTTTGTGTCTTATTTGTTGCCGTGTATCATATATAAGTAGGAAAATACTTTGTCATTCCTTTGACAATTATCTTCCATTATCTCTCTTCAAGCTAGAGCTGGGGAGCTTAGGCAGGGTCTAGCATGGAGACTTATTAGCAATGCTCCATGGGAAACGAACAGCCAAAGGGTGTTTACCATCTCGCGAGCACCACCTCTTGGCAGTGGCTCCCTATGAGTCAAAATCCGACTTTTCAAGAAGCCTTGGGATTTGACAAGCGAATATAGCCAGGCCAGATATCCATCAGTAGACAGCTGTTTTGGGGTGCTTTCCCCTCGTCAGTACAGAGTAGGATCCTGGCTGGCTGGGTATGATGCTTTAAATGCAGCTTAGGCGGGGTGCTGAATCTTCTTAAAGAGACCAGTCATGAATGGCGACTTATTGGAAGTATTCCATAGTATGGAGACTTATTGGCAATGCTTTATGGGAAACAAATAGGCAAAGAGGTATCTCCCAAGAAAGAGAACGATCTCGCCAGTGCAAGCTCTTGGAAGTGGCTCTCAGCAGCCAGCTAGAATACTACTCTGTACTGACAAGGGGCAATCACCCTAAACAGTTGTTTACGGATGGATATCTCACTTGGCTATATTTCCTTGTCAAATCCCAAGGCTTGCTGGAAAGTTGGATTTTAACTCATAGGGAGCCACTTCCAAGAGGTGGTGCTAGCGAGGTTGTTCTCTTCCTTGGGAGATAGGAATGTGGAAGGCTGTGTGTTCAGGACAGTCAGGGAGAGTATAGCATAACATGTAATCTATCTTGCAAGTCCTCTATAGATTGTGTAGGAGAGTTGGATTTTTGTAAAAATACACATTTTTGTTACACATATTTTAGAGCCAAGCTCAAGTTTGTGTCCCATTTTAATCAACTAGATTAATCCTGGTGTATGTAACAAAATATGCCCTTTCTCCAGCCTTGGGCGAATGTAATACTACATAAACACTATCCTAGCGCCGACTGCCAGCTGCTGTGCCCAAGCTTTCCCCTCAGTTGGTGACTCTGGATGGCAGAGAGCCAGTTAAGTGTGCCAAACTCAAATAATAAGCTAACTCATAGCGTGCGGGAAGAACGGCATTAACCCTTTAGAACTGGAGAGAGGCTACCAACTCTAACTGCCTCTATTATAAGGATCACATATTTCAGCTCAAATTTCAGAGAGAATTCCTAGTAAAAGTTTCCCCAATCTGAACTTGGCATTGTGAATATTATTGTATTAGCAGCTGTTCAAACATAACGCTTCATGCTGTATTAGGGCCCTAATCATGAAGCTGAAGAAAGAGAGGAAGTTACAAAGTGGTCACTGGCTGAAGATATTACAATGTACAGAAGAATAGCATATTTAACGTCATCTATAAAAAGTAACTTTTAGAATATTATAGGACAATTCCCATCTTATAAAGTAATAGCATACTGTAAGGATATGCCATCACTTTATGATGGGGTGGATCTGGGCTCTGATGCCCCCTAAGGGTCTGCAGCATTGCTTTAGTGTTGTTTCCTCTTCAACGTTTTTCAGTGAAGGGCATGAAGCTGTAAATTAGCTCTGCTGTTCCTCCGTTCTCAGGATTGTGGAGATCCCAGAGGTCGAACAACAACTGATCCTAACATGCTGGCACATCCTAATAATATGCATCCATTAATATACCACCGTGCCACCTCAAAACTTGGCGCTCAAGGGCTATAGAATACAAACTGTAATATATACAGTCCTAAGGTCTCATACACACGACCATACCTGTTTTACGGATCGTTCCTGTTTTCAGCTTCACCCTGAGTCCTTAAAGCTAAAGATGACAGTGTTGACAGTCAAACATGTGACTGGGGAAGGTTTAGAGGAGTAACATAAAAGGAATAAATCACCTATCATTTTGGTGCCTGATAATTTTTTTATAATCAGTTTTTATTTGTAGACTTTTTATTTTATTTTCTGAACATGATTATGGGGCCTGCCATCTTGCCTGAGCTGTTGTTAACACCATTTAGAGTTTTGCCTTAGAGCAGCCCCATGGGCCATAGACAGGACAGGAGTTGACCCTATTGATTTCTATTGGAGAGTTTTCTAGGCATGCTCTGTAACCTGTGCAGAGGTCAGGAGGGAGCTGATAAGCTGGGATATCATCTATTGTGAATAGTGGACCCTGTGTTATTTGTGTACAGTATATTGGCGATATCTGGCATTTCAATCCTGCCTTTACTGATAAGCAGATAACTGCAGTTAAATGATCTGTACCTTTTATTATTATTATTATTATTACCGGTATGTTGTTTAGTGGCCACTGCAAAGAATGCAGGAGGTTAAGATTTTTTTTTAAATTCCAAATAAAGACATGGCAAATTAAAAATATCAAAAATTCTTAAAAAATCCATCATTTTAAAAATGGGACTTCCAGAAATACATAAGGAATACATAATTCAAACTATATTGTATATTTTGGCTTTCAATCTGCATGGTTGTATGTAAATTACATAGAAAATAAAGATAAACCCATTAGTACAAAATAAAAAATAAAGATAATTGAATGTTGTTAAATCCTGATCTTCTGGTGCATTTGCTGCTGTTTGGTTTACCCTTCTCTTTCTTTTGATGTGACAGCTCACTGTGCTGATAAATGTGTTCACGGCCGCTGCATAGCTCCTAACACCTGTCAGTGTGAGCCGGGATGGGGAGGACCCAACTGCTCCAGTGGTAAGTACACAGCTGCTGCTGCCTGTCTCCGAATGTCTCTGCTCCTCTCTCTGGGAATACTCTGTTTTCCAGTAGCAATGATTTACTCCATACTACAGGATTTTACAGCTACTGGCTATATACAGCCAATAAGTCATGTACCGTCCAAAGCTATTCCTCTGTGGGCTAATAATCTGTTAATCCCATTTATAGTTTAGAGTTATCAAGAATAGCTTTACATACAAGTCATGGAGCAACATTGTAAGTTTGCACAGATATTAACACACCTGCATGAAAATTTATTTAAGACACGGTCATTTAATAAGTTCAGCATTAGAAATTAGCAAATCGATTCTAAACAAATTGAGTTCAACCTGAATTTTCCCAAAAATTGAGTAAAACCCAAATTCACAATTTTGGTAATTCGATTTAGGCAAATAAGAATGGTGTCAGACATTTTTCACACACAACACAGGAAAGATGAAGAAGGAGGATCACATGCACCCCCAGCGGTGTTTTATTTTTCAGGCCATTATTTTTTTTTTATGCAAAAATCTTACAGTACAGCTTTAAAGAGACTTTGTTACCACCAACATCCATGCGGTTTATCCATAGCCAAATTATATATATATATATATATATATGTATATATAAATATATATATATATTTATATATATATATATATATATATATATGTAGTGTATATATACTAAGGCTGGCGTGCATTAAATAGCTTGAAATGAGTTGCATACAGTCCTAGGAGACCCATGAAGGTCATCCACAGCTTTTCAGGGCTATTGAAGCTTTATCAGTTTAGGTCGACCTTATTCAAGCCGATCGATTCAGCCAAATCAAATCAGAATCGAATTTCAAGAAATGTACACCTTTGTATTCAGCATACATGTAGGTGCTGTAATTTTAGGGGCATTGCATTGTGAGCAGGGGCGTAGCTATAGGGGGTGCAGAGGTAGCAGTCGCTACCGGGCCCAGGAGCCTGAGGGGCCCAAAGACCCTTGTGCCACATAAGAAGACACCAGTATTATAGAAAGTGCATGCTGTTCAAGTTACACCTCTGGCTGGAGGGAAAGGGGTAATGTCAAGAATTTGTACAGGGGGGTGCCGTTTCAATGTTTGCCTTAGGCAGCACGAAGACAATGTGCTTCCCTGCCCCTGGCCATAAATCACTGAAGGAAGGGGGGCCCAAGCTGAACTCTTGCACCAGGGCCCATGATCCTTTAGCTATGCCCCTGATTGTGAGGGTTTGTCTATTGGGTAGATGAAAGCAGTTATTGAGTGTTTGCCTCACTGAGGGCCGAGAGTAAAACCAGAGACCCAAAAACGGCCTGAAAAGCGCAGCATAAATTGACATACTGTGGATTAAAAACCCACTACACAAATCCGTTTACGCTGCAGGTTCTCTCTGCAGAATGGGGAAGAAGATTTATGTTGCATTCTTGGGTGAATGACATTTAAAAAATACGTTTTTTTTTGGTATTTTCCTCTTATTATCTATAAGCTTCTCTATAGGAATTTGGAAATGCCTGAAGAAACACGAGTATAAATGTCACAAAATAAAAACATGGCACCAAAACCACTTGTAAAAAACACCATTTAAAAGTGCTCGAAAAGCATGGGATTTTTTTTTACAAACAGTTTACAGTAAAATGCTGAAAAACACGTGCCTGTGAAAGAGCCCTATAGGTGGTGTGTCGGATTACCTTCAGACTTGTTGAGTCCTGACACAACTCATTGGCACTGCGCACATTATTATTTATGTAGATGCAGATTGAATAATTGGTGTGAAGTTTGCTTATTACCTATTATTATCTTGGTGCGGCTTTTGTTATTACTGCATTTCATTAAATTGCTGGCTCGTGTGATATCAGCCTCAAATTGTTGTAGAATCTTTCACTATTAGTTTTGTTTCCATTGTATCTAGAGATGTATTTTGTGATGATGTTGCTAATTAAAAGGGTTCTTCAGGGAATTATTTCAAATGGGCGCCTGTCCTACAATGTGAGAAGGATTGGTTGGCTCAACTTGCAGAGCTGTCTAGGGAGGGTGAAACTACAACTCCCAGCATGCAAACATGCTTAGCTGTTCTTCTAACTCCCACAGAAGTAAATTAAGCATTCTGGGAGTTGTAGTTTCTGAACAGCTGGGTGTCGGAGGTTGCTGATCCCTGTCCAATGTATATAAAAATTAGGCAAATCCAATGAATAAATAAAGACCTGATTTAAGGGAAAAAAAAATCACGTTAATGGGAATGAACAGAACATTTACATGGTGATCTGCTCTTCATCTTTTCAGCTGCAGATCCACCAATTCCTGGGCTCTACTACTGTCATCCAAAATGGCTGTTCTGCATCTCAAACTATTTGAGATACATTGTGCTCTTGGTAGTCACAGACACTCCCTGCTGCCCTCAGATTGTCCAGCACTGCTCACATGAACAGTGCTGGCCGGTCCAAGAGCAGGGCTTGACAAGCAGGAAGTGTCTTGGGCTACCGATGGACAGCGTGCAACAGATAGTCTGAGAAGGGTGGCAGCCATATTGGAGGACAGAAGAGAAGCCTGGAAATCAGCACTTCAGCAGAGGAAAAGGAGGGCACCATGTTCGTGTTCTGTTTGTCCTAGTTGATTTTTTTCTTTATGTACTATGTTACTATGTAATTAATTGATTTATCTTATAGAACCAAATAATAATAATAATAATAATAATAATAATAATAATAATAATATTTCCATTTTCCAAAAATTGCATTTCACTCAATCATGTCCAATTCTTTTGGTACCATGTTTGCAATGATTGTTGTTAAAGAGCATCTTTCTTTGTCGTGTGCCTTTGCTGTAAGCTACTTTAGTAATAATTTTGCCTTGGTCAATACAAGTCAAGGATATGTGTGATATATGAGTATTTGATAGTCGGCAAATAAGTAAACACGTCTAATACAGATAACAATTTAGCATTTTTTTAACAGTAAGTTGCGTTTAAAGTGATACCATGTTACATAAGAAGATAACTCCTTACTGAATCCTCTACTTTATTGACAATATGGGTCCTTTTTCTTTAAATAAACCAGGAATATATCCAGTTCTAACATAAAGTGTCTCTCCTGAGCCATGGGGACTCGGTGGCACCTCCATAATGTGTCTGCATTCCAGACTGTGTCCTGCATTGACATCTTGTCATTCAGGAGAGGATTATAAAGAAATGAGCAAACTGCTCACTGGGTGCTGAATCAGACTTTGAGACGTTGGTTTGGAAAGATTCCAGTGGTCACACAGACATACAAATTCAGATCTTGTTTCATTGACTTGAGTTTTTTCTAATCTCTCCATGTTATGCAGCAGTAACATGACTAGCAACTAGACAAAGGAGGCTCCTAATTTGGGTTTACGGTGTTAATGTTCTACTCCTGTGGACTTGTCTGGAATGTCTCACAGAAGTAAGTGTTATATTACAGTGATAAAGCACAGGCCATTCAGTTATAGCGTATAAGATCCATGTAAGTTTCATTGCCTGTGTAGATGGAATATAGTTAAAGTTTTACAGGTCAAGTAGTATATTAAGGTGCTCAAACACCTTCAGTAGCTTTCGGCCAATCACTTGTTTTGCCAAGAGTTATGTCTCCCGCCTCCCGGATCCACCATAAACATACATGCTTGGCTCAACTCAACGTCTTACTGTTTTAAAGGGGAGAGAGGAGAAAACCACTGCCAGACAATTCTGGCGTTGGCATAACTCCCAAGAGAACAAAAGGAGGGGACGTTGAAATTCAACACGGCCAATCCTTTTCTCCCCTGACATCATCGAACAGGGGAGAGTAAGAGTGTCAACAAGTCCCCATGAAAATGGCGACAATAGGTTAATGTTTATGGGAGCCTTTTAAGGGTTTTCCAATTTGCATCAATATTCTGTAAAATAATGATTTATAAAGGTAGCTGTAATTTTATAATGCATTTATTTTATCGTTATTGCTCCTAACTTCCATTCTGGGCTGTAGTCACATGACTATGTCCATGCAGCTTCTTATTTCCTGTAATATTATGTCCATGTGATTGATAGCATTCTCTGTGTAAGTGTATATACAGACAGTTGTCAGTCACTGATAGCTGTACACAGGGGAGGCGTTATCAGTGATTGATGCCATTCTCTGTGTAAATGTGTATACACAGATAGCCGTCAGTCACTGATAGCTGTACACAGGGGAGGTGTAATCAGTGATTGATACCATACTCTGTGTAAATGTGTATACAGGCATAGCTGTCAGTCACTGATAGTTGTACCCCGGGGAGGTGTTATCAGTGATTGATGGCATTCTCTGTGTAAGTGTGTATACAGACATAGCTGTCACTCACTAATAGCTGTACATGTGGAGGTGTTATCAGTGATTGGTAGCATTCTCTGTGTAAGTGTGTATACATAGATAGCTGTCAGTCGCTAATAGTTGTACACTGGGGAGGTCTTATCAGTGATTGATAGCATTCTCTGTGTAAGTGTGTATACAGAGATAGCTGTCAGTCACTGATAGTTGTACACAGGGGAGGTGTTATCAGTGATTGATGGCATTCTCTGTGTAAGTGTGTATACATAGATAGCTGTCAGTCACTGATAGTTGTACACAAGGGAGGTGTTATCAGTGATGATGGCATTCTCTGTGTAAGTGTGTATACAGACATAGCTGTCACTCACTAATAGCTTTACATGTGGAGGTGTTATCAGTGATTGGTAGCATTCTCTGTGTTAGGGTCCATTCACACGTCCGTTGTTTCTTTCCTGATCTGTTCCGTTTTTTGCGGACCAGATCTGGACCCATTCATTTTCAATGGGTCCTGAAAAAAAATCAGACATTGTGCTGTCCGATTTTTTTCAGGACCCATTGAAAATGAATGGGTCCAGATCTGGTCCAGATCTGTTCCGCAAAAAAACGGAACAGATCAGGAAAGAAACAACGGACGTGTGAATGGACCCTAAGTGTGTATACAGAAATAGCTGTCAGTCACTGATAGCTGTACACGTGGAGGTGTTATCAGTGATTGATAGCATTCTCTGTGTAAGTGTGTATGCAGACATAGCTTTCAGTCATTGATAACACCTTCCCTGTGTACAATAAAGTCAGGAATGGCAGAGAATTAAATTACAAGTTATACTTAATCTTTTCCCACAAAACAATATACCAATCTGGTCAGCTCCTCCTGCTCTATAACATGCTGCCTGTGGATTGCACTGCACTATGTGGTGACAGACAGGTCCTCTTTACCATACTGCAGTTTGTGATAAATGTCTTTGATAAACTCAGCTCTGTCTGTGACTCCACCGGTTTTTATTTGTCAGTTCCTCCTGAACTACTTCAGCATCCCTGTGGTATAAATGCTAAAAGGTGTACTCAGCAGTAAAACATGACAAAACAGCATCTTTGTAATAATAAGTGAATAATAAGGCTTTCATCGCAATATGCTAACACAAATCCACACATTGACATACATGTGTGTGAAATTAGTCTAATAAACATTTATTGAGCAAACACAATAGAGCAGTCAGTGTAATCTGTCCAGATAGCAGACGTGTTTAACTCATCCCTTGGAGCTACGCAATCAAGCCATCCATCAGACATGATCAGGATCACTTTGAAAATGCTATTCTTGAACTTTCAAGGCTCTCGCATCGATTTGTTCACTCTGCTGGTTTGGTCACAAATGAATAAAAAGCAGAGGAATTAACAAAGCCTGCTACATTGTGTTCTTGTGCACAAAGTGGTTTCTAATTTCCCCTTAGATTTGTAAACTAATCAGAAGCTTATAGGGATCTAATGGAGACTAAAGATTTCGAACTGGCTTCAGATATTACAGTATTTTTCATATAGTCTAATATTTTTTGTGCAAAATACCACTTGCATCTTTTGAACCCCATATAACTGGCATACAGGCTTTAATAAATTATTCCCTATGCGTCTAAAGTATATTTTAGCCTAGTAAACAAACAGCACAACATTATTTGTGCCTTTTGGCAATTAGTTGTGCAGCCTTGTAGCTATAATATGCTGCCCCTATACAGAACCGCAAATTAAGATGAAGTATGTGTCTGTTTTAATGAGGACCTGTCACCTCTCCTGACATGTCAGTTTTAGTAAGTTCTCGCATTTCCAATGTAATAACAATTCTGGGGCATCTCTTTCAATGATGCTATGTTTTGTTATTCCTCTGTTATTGCTAGTTGACATTTTATGAATCAATTGTCAGCAGTCTGCAATAAAGGTTCATCTGGGTTTTACCTGACACTATTCTATCAGTGTTACCAGTGTCAGATTATCTAGGAACACACACCCCAACTGGTAACACCCAGTTGGACCTGTTGGCAATTCAATTTTAAACGTCAATTAGGAATAATAGAAGAATGGCACAATATATAGTTATAGGAATAGATGCTACAGAATTGTTATTACATGGGGTATGCAAGTAGTTACTGAATGAGACATGTCAGGAGAGGTGACAGGTCCTCTTCAAGGTTCTTTGTTTATGTATTCAGGCATGCCAAACCTTCATTTACCAGATTACCAATCCTAGCTCCATGAAGAAGACCTAGAAATAAGTTGATTATTATTTATTTATTAGACCTAGAAATAAGTTGATTATTATTTATTTATTTTAGCGCTACTATATTCCGCAGCGCTTTACAGAACATTAGCACCCAACTGTTCCCAATGGGGTCCACAATCTAAGGTCCCAATCAGTATGTCTTTGGATTGTAACAAATATGAGCAACTACAAACCAGAAAAAATATTGTAAATATGGGAAACATTGTAAAATATTATATATGTCCATTAAGATGGGATGAATGTCTGTCCAATTGAAGTTTTTGTTTACGATCTTTTATTCATTGCGAAAAGTCTATCTGGCAGCTGCCAACCATGTCTATCTTGACCTGTAAATATAAAGCTGGGTGCAGCAATACAATATTGTGGGTTTCCCATGGCATGAGAAGCTAATAGGACATGTATAATTAGTATGTAGAGTATTTATTCCACAATGAATGGCCCCATACTGTTATTAGAACTTCATCTCACACTGTTATTAGATCTTCCTCTCAATCTTTCCATACCTGGCCTTCTGGCAAGAGGAAGAACACATCTCCAGATTTTACATTGCCCTGGAGGAATAATGTATTGTGTTTTAATAATGTACAGTGTTATAATTAGGCCACACCTGCATGAGACATGTATTCTGCCAAATACTCATTTTGGAACTGCTCCTGCTGGCTTTGATGTGCTGTGACCACATTTCCCACCTGTTCTCAACAGTACCACACACAGATCATAGCTATTAATACAACACATGACATGAATGGTGGCATCTGACTTCATTTACAGCATAAAGAATCTCATGATATTGTTCTTGTTACTGCCATATAATATACACAAGCAGTCATTTCACAGATGTTAAAATTACGTTTCCATTTTTTAAATGTACCTCAATATTAATTTACTGGCATGACTGCTATGTGAGGCGCTAAGGAGGCCTACAGGTCCCAGGTGGCATAGTATAAAGAAAACTTTTGACTCTTCCTCCTGTCCTATTTGCTATCCGGTTGGCCTGGACCTTTTTTTTTAGTTACGCCCCTGCTCAAGGACCTAATCTTACATGGGATTTCTATTCTCAGTGAACCTTGACCCCTTAATGACTGCAAAAACACCTATTTACAGTGGTCATAAAGGGGCTTTTTTTTTTTTTTTTTACAACATTGTGTTTTATGGTGGTTTAAAATAAGTGCTGCATAGGTCTCCTGTCCAGGGCCGATTCTAGGTTTCTAGTGCCAGTATATGTAACTCTCCCCCTGTAGTGCCAGTATATAGATATATATATATATATATATATATATAGCTTCCCCATGTCCCCTGTAGTGCCAGCATACATGCTAGTATATGTAATGCTCCCCTGTCCCTCTATTAGTGGCAGTATATATAATGCTACCCTGTCCTCCAGGCCTCCCAGCACCTATGCCTTTGGCCCTGCCCCAGCCCTGTCTCATTGTGCCATAAACCCCTTAGTCCCTGCCTACCATTCCACATGCTGCCCATGGAATGTGGAGGCAGGCAGTTAGGGAGGGAGCAGCCAGCAAACAGGGAGGTGGCACTCAGCCAGAGCAATGCCTGCCACCCTCACACAGAGCGGTCCAGTTCAGATTACAGAGGAGGAGGCTGCTCTTTGTCAGAGTGGTGCCTGCTGCAGCCGCACACATTGGGGAGACACACAGCATGGCGGCAGTGCACACTACACAGTGCTATTACTGCAGCTAACCTGTGATTGGATCAGAGATCAGTTGACTGCTAGAGTCAGCGCTGTGGTCTTGGAAGGAGGGCAGAGAGGTGGAAATACTAATGATGCCATGCTGCCTTTCATCTGTGGAGGATAAGTAATGTAATGTATGTACACAGTGACCCCCACCAGCAGAATAGTGAGTACAGCTGTGGAGTATAATACAAGATGTAACTCAGAGGCATTGGCCAGCCAGTGTTTCTTAACTGCTACACCGATTCTGCCCCTCTAAGACAATATGAGCCCACCGCCTGAGACAAGATTCTCATCTTGCCTCATGGCAGAGGCGGTCCTTTCTCCTAAAACAGTTCCTCAGCTGTCAGGACTGACGGAACCTCCAGTTTTAGTAATTTAACCCTTTGATCACCGTGGTCAAGAGTGAATATGCCATGATCAAAGGGGGCTCCCTCCTTTGATCACATAACCAGGTTTCCTGTTGATATGATTAAGGACTAGGGAACCTCTGTGCAATCAGGCTTGGTAACCTATTAAAGACCCCAGGGATGTGTTTATACTCACTTTGGTGTTAGGGCACACTAAAGGGCCCTTCACAATCTCAACTATATACAGACTCCTTATTTCTGGGTAGAAGATCCCTGTTTACACAGGACAATCTGCTGCCCAGAAACAATGATTTTGGTGTCTGCAGCAACAATGTTTTTACCCGATGAACAAACATTTTGCCCATTCATCGAGTGATCGATGACACCTTTAAACAATCGCTGGGAACGAGCATTTATAGGAACTATTTTTCCCAATAATTGCCTCAATTATTGGTCCATGTAAAGAGTCCTCAAAAGAGTATTTGTTTTCATAAAATTGATGAACTATCCTATAGGTCATCCATTTCAAATTAGTGGAGGTCCAACTGTCGGCTACCCATCTGATCAGCTGTTTGAAGGGGCCGTGGCACTAGTGTAAGAGCTGCATTCTATTCAGTGTTTACCTGCACACTCTCCACATTGTAGTGGTGGTACAGTGTCATTATATTTGTTTGCCCCATTCACTTGAATGGTAGAGGAAGCTGTAATTACCCTCTGTAGATGTCGTTCAGGTAAACATGAAGATGATGCAGCTCTCGCACAAGTAATGTAGTTCCTTATTACAGCTGATCAGCGGGGGTGCCAAAAGTTGGACCTCCAAAATTGATGGCCTATCCTGAGGCTAAGTCATCAGTGTCATGAAACCAGAATACCCATTTAAGTGTTGCTAACAAGAGCTCATGTCAGTGCCATTATAAAAAAAATATTTGCAAGTATTATTACCGTAGGTATCTGCTTGAACACAATAATCAAAATAAATAATTTATTAGGTTATTTTGCATGAAAGTAAACGTATCTGCAATGCAAAACAGGTAATATCCAAAATTAAGCAGCGCTACTGTTAGCTCCAAATTGGACATTCCATGAAGTGGCGGTGCAAACAGTGTTAGGCCTTAGCCCAGCAGGCCACTGATAATCAAGGATTTGTGAGAAATACTACAGCCCTCGATGTCTTTAATGCAATTTCTAATTTATTTACCAAGAATGTGATGTTTCGACTACAATGAGTCTTTTTCACTCTGCTTGAAAAAGACTCATTGTAGTCGAAACGTTGCATTCTTGGTGAATAAATAAAGAACTGCATTGGAGACATCAAATTCTGCAGTATTTCTCCCAAATCTGCAATGCAAAACAATTAGACAGTAATTTACATGGTCCTCCAAACAGCACAGTAAAAATATGATATATTTTTTTTTCCCACATAAAACTAGGCTTTTTTACAGCCATGTCAATTAGAAAATAAGTTATGGCTGCTGAAATGCAGAGAGGCAAAAATGAAAACATTTACTGTGTCATTAAGGGGTTATAGGTTATGTTGGGGTATAATAAAAGGATTTAAAGGGAATGTGCCATCAGGACAATTGCAGAACATACAGTATGTCCTTTTAGGTCCTATTGTTGCTTTCCTGGACCTGGCAGATCCATACCCTACAAGGACGGCCAGTGGTCACCACCTAATACTACAGTTCATCTGCAGCAGCTGCTACAAGGCAATGATATGGCTGGGGATTCAGAAAACAAGCATGTGGTCATCACTTTGACTTAATTCTGAGAAGAGGTTGTCATGGTGAGACAACCCCCTTTAACTTGAGAACACTCTTTAAAATAATAAAATCTTGAAATGTCTGATTAGTTTTTCTTGCTTATTTGACTTCAGTTTTATTAGCTATACATACCATACTCATAGCTTTACATTGATGGTGTGGTCTGCTCGACCTCCTCAGTAATACAATGCTCATGAAATGTATAACAATACATGCACAAGTGAGTAATAAAATGTTACCTCAGGAAATGGGTTTGGAGAGTATGCTAAAGAAAACCAACTGCAAATCTTCAAAGAGAAAAAAAACAAAACTGCACATTTCTTTTGTGTACGTTCTTCATGGCTCAGAAAGCATTGACAAAATGACAAACTGGCCTAGATTCCTCCATAGAAATCTTTCCTTACAAAACAGCACACTGCATGAGGGCACAGTTGCCACAGGGGTAGAAAACCCAGAGTGCAGTAAATGAATCCCAGAGAAACAAAAGGTTTGAAATAAAATCCACATTTTGATATTGTTGTCTTGAGTTTCAAAGCAGCCATTGCTTTTATGTAGAGCACCTTAGAGACTGGATTGATTTTCATGCTCTTGTTCTAGATCTTACAGCATTCTGCTACCTGGTCAGTATTGAGTCTAGAGCTTGGATTTACCGGGTTCTTTGAACATTATACATCAGCTGCACTTCTGTCATCTCCGCATCCCGCACCTTAAACTACATCACAGTCCTCTCGGGGAATAAAAGTTGTCCAGTGCAGCCTGGAACCAAAGTACTGGACCTACAACCAGGATCACACTTTGGAAGTGTTTTCCTGCGAACTTATACTCTACCCACAAGATAAATGTCTGGGGGTCATGTCTTCCCCTGTTTGAATAGAACTGCAGTCGAGCATGTCCGCCTGTGTTCCATTCAACTCTATGGGACTGCCGGTCGAATGATGTACCACTGGACATGCATAAAGGCCCCGATTAGTGCTCAGTGAAGCGAACCATTCAAAGCAGAATTCGATATGAAGTTTAGGAAAACTTCGATGCGCAATGAATCCGAATTTCCTCACACTTCGTGGTAACAAATCAGGTTTTCCTAAAATGGTGGATCACCCATAATGCCGTGGAGCCAGCTAATCTGCAGATAGCCATCCCCTGTGATGTCACAGCCCTATAAAACCCTCATCCCAAGGAGGAGCTGGGTGTTCCTGATTACATATTCTCATCGATATTAGATGAAAAGCAGATGGCAGGAGAAGGGCTCCCACCTCTAGGGCAGGGGAGCGCTGGGGTTGGAGAAGTAGGTATGCCAGCATATTGTGCCCCCAACTAACCAACCAAACCCCATATCAGCAATAGCCCCTGTTTAAAGGTGCATTAAAGGTGCAGCGCGGCCATTAAAAATGCCTTAAAGGGATTCTGTCAGCTAGTTTGAGAGCTGCTGCCACCCCCACTTGTCACCAGGGCCATGTTGCCTGAGGCAATCGCCTCGCCTAATTAGCGGTGTGGCCCTGCTGGCGCCCCCCAGTTTTGCGCCTGGGGAAACGGCCCCCCTCATGCTATGCCACTGGCCCAAGGGGCTGTTACCAATGTTTCAGGAGCCCAGCACTGTGAAGGAGCCCAGCACTGCCCACATCCTCTGAATCTCCTCCTTGCTCCCCTGAAGTCATATAGTTGAAGCTCCGTAATCTCGCGGATGCGCAGTTCATTCCCTGAGGCTGATGCCAGCACAGGGAAGGAACACTATGCCGGCACTCACATGCGGCATACTTGCACATGCACGAGATTACAGCGCTTCAACTCTCTGATGTTGGGGGAGCAAGGAGGAGATTCTGAGGATGCGGGCAGTGCTGGGCTCCTTCACAGTGGGCGAGCGTGGCTGGGCTCCTGAAACTTTGGTAACAGCCCCTTGGGCTCCTTACTTGCCTCATTTGCATATTTATGAATTTTTTTTTTTTATTGAATAAAAGAACTCAGAGCTATGGAAAATGTATATTGTGGACGTGCTAGTGGCGATCTAGCAGCACATGTCCTCAGCTCTATAGGCTCAAACTAGCTGACAGAATCCCTTTAATTATTAGATGAAAGGCAGCTGTGGGCTAATTGGCCGCTAATTTCGGACGCTGCACGTCTGCTCCGTGTGGCCATACCCTAAGGCAGAGCGTCCTGGGTATACCTGATTTATAGCGATTCATGACAAGTTAATTCGTAACAAATCAAATTTCTTGGGGAACTTCGGCAAAGCCGAATGAAGTTTTTCAAAACTTCGCTCATCTGTAGCCCTGATACACAATAGTGTATTGTTGGTCGAACATGACGAGGATGGGGAGGTCGGCTGACAGTTTAATGTATATGGGGTATTGAAGGATCGGGCAAGATTAATATTTTCACCCCTTCCCTTTGTTTTTCCGCGATATAAGAGGTGTCTGGCAGAGGCTTTCTCCACTTTCACCATTGAATACACATATACGTTCTGCCTAACTGAACTTGCATGTGTATGAGAGAGTTGAGAAAGCTGGGAGGAATAGCCAAATTATTGTTCGCCGACAGCTATTGAATGTGTATGGACAACGTTACTGCAGCTCCATTCAAACAGGGCACTCCTGTTCTCATGATCAGTGGAGGTGCCAGTGGTTGAGCCACCACTTATTAGACACATCACCCATCCTGATAGAGGATAAGTATTGTTCCTGTGAAAATATACTGTGTATTTCACTTTTAACTGTCCATATTTTGGATTTAAAGATGCAGTAGGATCGGTTGCGTAAACTCAAATCTGTTACTTCTCCACTAAAAGAGTTTATGAGGACTCTAAGAATTATATATTGTGATTCACACTCATACTTAGCATGAAATAGCAGCACATGGGTGACAACATGTTTATCTCCATGTCCGTGCAAAGCCCTAAAATGTTGTTTGGGATACTGCAGAGGGCTCATAATGCATATTAATGTAAAAAATGAAAATCCGATATCAGAGATATCCCCATTAATTGTTCTAATTATTCTGCTAGATTAATTTAGGGTTGGCAGCTTGCACTTTCTAAGGGAGCGTGTCCTTTCTACTGCAGCTGGTGGCATTTGAAGGATGGACCTGAGCATGTGCTTCCATCTCAGTGAGCAGGACAGAGATAAAAAAGAGCAAACAGCAGGTGGCGCTATACAGCTAGATTTCTGTGAATAACTCAGTGGCTGTACAAAATTTTTGATTACATGCAATTGCAAAAGTATTCAGATCCAGGTGCTGGTTTGCAAAATGTAGACTATTTCGTGGGACAACCCTTTTAATATCTGCCAGTGGAACATTAAGAATGCAAATGCTTATGACATATCTTTAGCTAACCTACAGTGAATTATCATGGAAAGGACAACATGAATTTATGTATCCCAGGAAAAAAATAATACAATATTTCTGTTTCCATGTGAATAGAGCCTAGAACAGAGCTTCCGTTTTAGAGGAACTTGGACAAGTATAGCTGGAAATTTGGATAGAATTGGAAGACACATAAGCGGAAATGTGCAAATTACATTTATATTCCTTAAGAGATCATAAATGTAGACTACTTTCCAAGGTCTGCTCTACTGCCAAAGAAAATATATAAGTGTAATGGAGTAAGACCTTATGAAATAAGACTCGTCAGTGCAGGGTGGTAGGAGGTACCTACAGGGGATACAGTGTCACCAAGAGGATAAATGACCTTACCATAATGGAGCTCTTAGCTAGAAAATAAGAGGAACACAGAGACAATTGGTTATGAGGTTGACCTTGAAGTTAAAGAGCAGACCATGGCCCCATATTAGCTTGAATTCCATATGACGACTTGTAACCCAAATATCTTTATCTCAGATAAACAGCTGTGCTCCTTATGTTACTTACCAGCCATTATAGACTGCTATCACTCAACATATTTGTGATAATTAGGTTTTATGCATTAGTTTTTAACAAATGGCCGTACAACAAATCATTAGTAGTTATGATTAGCAGTAGCTGTAATGATGAGGATAAACAAAATGTGTGTCGGTCGTTTTAGCCTCTCTTTATAACATTGGGCGAATACTGCTGTGAATCAATCATCAAGAATGTGTGATCCATACAACCGAACTGCTTTTAATCTGCCCCGGATCCTAGGATTCTAAACATAACAGGTTTGCAAACTGGCTTCTAAGGGGTATGTAGAGATAACTGGCACTGGTAAACATCCAATCTTGCCAGGGGAAGTGCATATACCTGTATTTTGATTATTATTTGTGCAAAATAGAATTCTGGTTCCCATTTCAATTGCTCTCTTTGCTAAAATCTGTAGAATATCAAACATTAAAAAATAAATAATTTAAAGCAAACAAGAATTATTAGTTGATCAGTTACAATCTTCCTATACTTACTTTGTCTTGTATCATAGAAGAAATTTCTGAAATACATTTAGAAACCCTTTGCAAAACACAGTAGTAATGAAATGATTAGGAAATTTGAGAGGTATGCAATGCCAATAAATACCACACCCACACTGGTGCTTAGCGAAGAGCTCAACCATAACTGAGTCATCTCTGCCCACTGGTAGTTTGGATATTTTATTTGGAACAGCTGAACTTGCTATCCTGCCTGGCGGTCATTTTCAGGCCTCGGGCTGGGCCGAGCCCAGACATTTCCTGTGTCTTAAGTCTGTCACTGCTATTTGTGCTCATATTGAAATTCCAGGATGAGATATTTACAGGAGGTGTAAAGTCCATGGACTAAAGGAATGTTCATTTATCGCAAACCCAACTAAAGCAGCTTTGCAGTGATTTTGTATGAATTACTGCATTGATTTAGTTGGTTTCAGAATGAGTTTTTGTCGACATAAGCTTCTATTTGTTTCTAGTCTTTTGGGATGGATACATACGGTAATCATATTGTTTTTACAATTCCTGTATAACTGTAACAAATTTTACAATTTACATTTGATATTGAATATAGCTGAAGTCAACTTTCTACACAGCATTCATTAAAAATGTCCTACCATATTGCTTCTACAGAGTGTGTCTAACTCTTTCTATTTTTGTTTCTGGTGGTTCTCTGTGCTCTCCCCCTCCTTTCTCTTAGTGTTAGAGACAGCAGAAGTTGGGGAAGGAGGTTATACATGGCAGATGTATAGAGAGGTCAAAACAAATTCACACAGACTGTAGATATTGAGTCCACACAAGGAAGTTTGCAGGATAACACAGCAGCATCCTGGACACACACAGATCCAGCATCATCACTGAGAGTCAGTATCACTGAGAGTCACATGAGAAAGGACTGAAACTAGGAGCAGGTTGCAGATTAAATATCGGTGGGGGTCCTGAAGATGAATAAATAATTAGAGATTGCAGACTGAAGAGGATTGGCAACTATTTTTGAAACCACACATTTTAGTAACCACAAAGTTATGATTAATACTTACATTATCTTTTAGTGTAAGGGTGGACCACTATGCCATTCCACCATGTGCTCTGGTCGCAGACTTGTCTGCCACTGGTGACTGTTCGTATGTACTTCCCATTTCAAAGAGAAGAGGAATGGCATATAATGTGGTGTACTAATGGTGTGGTCATCTCTGGGATCCCCATATTTTGACAGAATAAGGTTTTCCTGACTTATATGTGGCACAGTAGATGAGATGAAGGAGTAGCCATGCATGCTTGTGGCTCTTCACTTTTTTATGGTAGCATTAAAACACACATAAACTGCAATGGAGAGAGCTGCATACATGCATAATTTCTTCCTTTCTTGGATTGTAAATGGTGAGAAGGAGGACCTCCATTGTTCAAATAAGTGGAAATCCTCAAAGTAGAACAGGAACCTATCAGATATATACACTCACTGTAAAAAATAATAATAATAATTCACCAAGATAGAAATGTCATTGTCATGGCAGGGCCTCCAACTGTAATTTTTCAGCAGGATAATCGTGCCGACACACAGCAAGGGTTGAACACTTCCTAAGCCTGTCTAGTCACCACATTTATTGCAAATTGAACACTGATGGGTCCGTGAAAAATCACGGATGCACACAAGATTTTCATCCGTGTCCGTGATCCGTGTCCGTTTTTTCCTATCATTTCAATGGCAAACTTGACTTAGATTTTTTTTTTTCATTCTTCATGTCCGTGGATCCTCCAAAAATCAAGGAAGACCCACGGACGAAAAAACGGTCAGGGATCACGGACCTACGGACCCCGTTTTTGCGGACCTTAAAAAAAAACTGTCATGTGCATGAGGCCTAATATTGTAATCACTTACATATATCATTATTACATTCACACATAGAAAGTTTCATTCACTTCCAACAACTCCTTCTTGTTGCATTATTTTTTGTCAATAATTGTATTACTGATAGGCCATAAATGTCCCAGAGAGGTAATACCTCTAATTTTCATTGCAGCTCTTGGGATTGGTTCAGTCAAGGTATATGGTCGCCTGACCACAAAAGTTTGTGCACCCCTATTTTCGAGCCTTCTCTTGAGGTTTTGTTTGATTTTCTATGACTTTGGATGGCATGAATATCACAGTTTGCAGCACTATTCTGACGTACAAATGACAGAAACCCCAATGGGACCCCATTAAATGAATGAAGCTCTTTGCTCCATTATAAATGAAAGCCATTATGCTAATGTGAGCATGAGACCCAATATGACTAGTCCTGCTGACCACAATATAACTATATTGTTATTAAAAATAACAATTTAATTTAGCAAAATGTTTTAAGTTTAAAACATTTCCATTATAACATAGCTGAGAACTGCTCATAGAATTTGTTCTGCAACTTTTGTTTTCATCACCATATCCTGGAATAATTAGGAGCTCAAGTTGAAGTTGGCATTCCAGGACATTACAGTAATCTTTTCCTTGGTTGGGTGGTGTGTGCAATGTTGGCTTTGCAAGAACTAGCTTCATAACATTATATGTGCGCCTAAACTCTCCTGATCTAATGCTTTCTGCTATCCGCTCATTTATACTGTTGAAAGATGTAGGACATCTGATGTCTCATTATTTTTCTTATTCTTCAAAAAATAGGTTATTAGCAACATGCATTCATTGTTAGACTTGACACTGTGACTCCAACATACTTTGTTACTATAATGTTTAATATGTCATTACTCTGTTTTTGTACCCTGTTCAACCCATATATGAAACCTGTTTTCTTGTTCATCATTACCAGATGTCAATATTGGTTCTTTGTCTAAAACAAAATTTCCGCATCTTTTTTTTTGTCAGCTTGTGATATTAATCATTGGGGGCCACACTGTAGCAGCAGATGCCAGTGCAAAAATGGAGCACTTTGCAATCCCATTACTGGAGCATGTCACTGTGCTGCTGGCTTCAAGGGCTGGCGTTGTGAAGAACGATGTGACCCAGGGACATATGGAAATGACTGCCACCAAAAATGCCAATGCCAGAATGGAGCGACGTGTGATCATGTAACTGGAGAGTGCAAGTGTACCCCTGGCTATACTGGAGCATTGTAAGTATTTGTGATAGATCAACAGTGGGGTCAGCAGATCTCGACTGTAATGACTGCAACTGTATCAACAGTGTTGCATGAGACATTTGGAACCCAGTAGAGATTTTGACTCACAGAACTTCACAAATGTCTTGTTCTAGTGTATCTATAGGACATATTTTGGTGTAATTCCATGATCTGATATGTGAACGTATTGTCTTTTATATTATTCTATGACAATACACTGTGCACACAGATATGAATAAATGCTATTGTTTAATTGTCCTAGGCTGTTCCAAGGGTCAGCAGTAATATGTTCTAGTTCCTAAGTTTAAATGTTTATGAATAACTTTAATTAAATGGAGCCTGTCAGCAGTTTTGACCACGCTAAACTGTTGACAGCACTAGGTGGGGGCTGGGGAGAGCAGGACAAACATACCTTTTGTGGAACTTATTATTATTAGGAGTGTAAATATGAACTTTTATTCTTCCAGGTTCTGCTCCTGCAAGGGCATTGGAAGTGGAGCTTCCCTGGCAAATGCCCTCTGCTCTCCGCATTGAGCTGTTTGACAGCCCCCCCCCCCCCCCGCCACCTTGCTCTGAGTATCAGCTGTAGCATCCAACCAGGAGACCATTACAGCTGACACTCAGAGCAGAGGGACAAGTTGGGAAGCAGCTCAAGTCAGTGTGCACTTCACAGTGAAGCTCCACCTCCTGGCCACTTGCAGAAGCAGAACCTCACAGAATAAAAGTTCATATTCTTACTGCTCCTTATACTAAAACCTTCACAAAACGCATATAGCATTATTCTCCCTGCTTCCTACCAAATGTTGTCAGCAGTGTAGCATAATAAAAATTGCTGGTAGACTCCCTTTAATGTAAAAAAATGCAGGAATTCAAGTGTGTATAGTCTTTCATGTTTTCTTTTTCCTTACATTTTCATACTGTTTAACATTTATGAAAATGTAGCCCACACATCTCCTAAGACATTACCTGATGTTTAAGTTCACTGAATAATGGAGAGTCAATTATATTACTAGCTCATGGAAAATTCATTTGAGTTTTTGCTTAGACTTGCTTAGAAAATGATACGTATAAATTACATGTTCACTATAATTAAGAATGTCTTGAATACATTAGAGATGCAGGTCTCACTGCTGGGACCCTCACCTATCTAATAAACAGTGTTTAGTGAACTCCAGTTGCCTATATTTGTTCACCTCACTCTCTTTTCTGTAGAATGGAGAGGTGACCACACTGAGCTTAAAGAGCATTTGTCAGCATGATCAACACAATGATCAACAACATGATAAAAACGATACCCTTATTAGGACTATCTGTGGTCCTGTTCTTGAGAAAAATGTATTTTTATTAATATGCAAATTACCAAAGTGGAGCACTGAGTAGCTGACCAGATCCCTTAGAGCACCAGTTTGTTACCCCTTCAGCTTCAGTCTCTCCCTCCTTCCCCTAGATTGACAGGGCTAGACATCTCGTCTTTTGCCTGTTGCTCTCCAAGTGCCGAGACTTGTCATCTCATGCCTGCGCTGTATCTTCCAGACTTGGCGCTTGCTCAGTGTATCTCCTGCTGCTCTCTAAGAAGCATAGATTCCAACTGAGCAAGCACCAAGACCGGAAGATACAGTGCAGCCATGAGATGACAGGTCTCTGTGCTTGGAGAACAACAGGCACAAAAAGACAGGGCTAAACAAGATGTCTAGCTCTGTCAATCCAGAAAAAGAGGGGAAGGAGCTGAAGGGGTGTAACAAATTGGTGCTCCAAGGGCTCTGGCTGGCCCAATGGTGCTCCAGTTAAATCAGTTGCATATAAATAAAAATGCATTTTTCTCATCCAAAGGCTCACAGCTAGTCATACTAAGGATATCATTTGTATCAGCATGATCAACTCTACCAGGCTGTCTGTCTGGTTTAGTAGGCTTGATCATGATGACGGATGATCTTTAACTATGCAACTATCAGGCATTTATGGTATATCCTGTGTATATGCAAAAATTGATTAAGATCGGAATATCTCTGAAAAATTATATACTCTTATGATACAGCACTTATTAAGTATATTATTTCTTCGCTATTTTAGCTGCGAAGATCTCTGCCCGCCTGGTAAACATGGCCCCCAATGCGAGGAAAGATGTCCATGTCAGAACGGTGGAATTTGCCACCATGTCACTGGAGAATGCAGTTGCCCTGCGGGGTGGATGGTACGTCACATGAACTCATTATTCTACTCAGATTTGGCTAGCTTTAACTATGCAATGCAATCAATGAAAAATAATTAACTAATTCAGTCAATAAACCTTTTTCTATCATGCTGAATGACCTTTGGTAAAAATAGTAATTAATTAAGTGACACAATGCAACAGAATGCTTTCTTAAACTCTCTACGGCCCGGAGGAGCGCGAGTCCATTATAATATGATGCAAGTCAGATAATTACATTTAAAAGCTAGTCTAAGTTGATTTATTTATTTGCTCAAGAACGATCCACTCTCACCACTACTATGAAAGTAAATAAATGAGCATCGTAACACTACACAAAACCACATACTGGTAATACTGGACCTGCTGCTTAGCTTGGTCTCATTATTCTTAACTAGAATATACCCTGAATATACCCTGAACATTGGCTCATCATTTAGGCTACTTTCACACTAGCGTTCGATCGGATCCGTTCTGAACGGATCCGATCATATTAATGCAGACGGAGGCTCCGTTCAGAACGGATCCGTCTGCATTAAATTGGCAAAAAAAAGCTAAGTGTGAAATTAGCCTGAGCGGATCCGTCCAGACTTTTACATTGAAAGTCAATGGGGGACGGATCCGCTTGAAGATTGAGCCATATTGTAGCATCTTCAAACGGATCCGTTCCCATTGACTTACATTGTAAGTCTGGACGGATCCGCACGCCTCCGCACGGCCAGGCGGACACCCGAACGCTGCAAGCAGCGTTCAAGTGTCCGCCTGCTGAGCGGAGCGGAGGCTGAACGCCACCAGACTGATGCAGTCTGAGCGGATCCGCATCCATTCAGACTGCATCAGGGCTGGACGGAAGCGTTCGGGTCCGCTCGTGAGCCCCTTCAAACGGAGCTCACAAGCGGACAGCCGAACGCTAGTGTGAAAGTAGCCTTAGTACATTATTTAAACTGAGAGTTTTCACTAACATTTGGACCAGTGTGTAAAATTTTATTTAAGCTTTTCAGAATTGCTCAAGTATGCTTCTGTTAGATATATTATTACCCTAAATACATGGACAATTAGAGTGATGCAGAGATGAGCTTATTGCACAGATACGGTACCAGATGCATGCATATAGCACAGACACCGTAAAAGAATTAAGCCTGTTGCAATTTGCAATTGTCATCAGGCTGCACCGCTCCTCATTGGCAGCAAAAAATCATTAGGGTGTACCTGGGCACACCAGGAGTACTCTGAGCTTGCGATTATTAACATGATCACTACAGGCTTGATGAATGGTGGAGATCTTATTATAAAAACTAAAGGGATTTGCCAGGAGTACAATTTTGTTGACCCACTCTCAATTTTGATTACCTATTCACCCCCCCCCCCCCCCCATTTGATCAGCTGTTTGAAAAGGCTGTGGACGCCTCACAGAATACTAAGTACAGCGCCATATATTGTATAGTGGCTCTGCTAGGTATTGCAGCCTAGCTACATTCACTTGAAAGGGACTGAGCTGTGCCTAGGCCATGTGATCAATGAATGTGATGTCACTGGCCTAGGAAGAGGCCACAGTGTTTCAGAGCACTGTGGCCTATTCAAACAGCAGATCTTCAGAGGTGCCAGAAGTTGAGGATAGGTCATCAATATTGTACTCCTGAATAATTTTTTTTTTACCTGACCTACTGTTCCTGTCTATCCCTCTAGAGCAGTGTTTCCCAACCAGTGTGCCTCCAGCTGTTGCAAAACTACAACTCCCAGCATGCCTGCACAGCCAAAGGTGTGCAGGCATGCTGGGAGTTGTAGTTTTGCAACAACTGGAGGCGCACTGGTTGGGAAATACTGCTCTAGAGTCTATACACTGACCTATCTATTGTATCCAGCATTGCAACTGAATAGAGTATGTGCTTTAATGTCATAAGACCTCTGAGTGTATATGATATGCAATATTTTGGCATGTCCAGTATGTTTCATCTATTTCTTCCAAATTGATACTTGACTACAGTAACTCATATTACGTCAGCAAATACAACCAAATGTTGTTACAATATATCAGAAAATATTTTATTGAATTAAAAAAACACCCACACAAACAACAAGAGGACGGTGCATGCAACCACTATGACTAAAACATTATACCAAATTACATCAAAGTAATACCATACTGTCAACAAGCAACCAAAACATGCATTGGGGTCTAGGGCTGTGCTGTGGGCAACATTTTTTGCAATGGCATGCGGTGAGTAGTAGTCTTTCCATACAAATTTTGGCCATATGACAATATGATATAAATGAGATCAATATCCATAAAAGTGTAATTTGGCATAGGTTGTGAATGTCTCGCTGATTCATATCACATGCGCTGTCCTTTTCTTGTTTTTAGGCTGTCAGTACTTGTTCAGATTTTGTATGCCGAAGCAAAGTCTGTACCCTTGCTCTACTAATCAGGGCTGTTGCACAGATAGTAAATTGTCAGGGCTGAAGAAGCACTGCTCGTGAGATGAATCATTGGTCCGAATCAGTTCTCTCTTCTCTACCCAAGAACTTTAAAGAAGTTCTCCAGGATTTTTTTTTTTTTTATTAGATATTACTTTATTATAAATATATTCCCAAATACCTTTCATTAGTTATAATGGCTTGTTTTGTCTAGGAAGCAATCATTAGGAGAAATAAAATGGCCGCCGTCCTATTAGTACACACAAAACCTGTCCTAATCACACAACAGTACAAGTTACTTCACAACACTGAGCTAAAGAGCTGCCTCATCCTCCTCTCTTTTCTACTTGTCAGGAATTATGATCCTGAATACAGATGATTAGATCTTCAGCTGAATCTCTGTAGGAATGGAGTTCATGAGGAGACATGAAGTACAAAGAGGACGGACAGGACATGTAATGTGGGGCTGTGATAATGGAGACTTCATACAAGAGGTGCTGCTCATTATCTACACCCCCACTATCCTCTCTGTACTTTATGTCTCCTAATGAACTACATTCCTACAGAGATTCTGCTAAAGATTTTATCATCTGTATTCAGGATCATAATCCCTGACAAGTAGAGTAGAGAGGAGGAGGAGGCAGCTCTTTAGCTCATTGTGGTGAAGTAACTTGCCCTCCTGTGTGATTAGGACAGTTTTTTTGTGTACTAATAGGACAACATTTTATTTTCCTATACCAAACAAGCCATTATAAGTAATAAACAATATTTGGGAATATATTTATAATAAAGTCAATTTTCAGTAATTTTATTTTAATAATTCCCGGAGAACCCCTTTAATATTTATCCATACAAATTGAGTAAATGTAATCTTTTTCTTGATCTCAGACAATATTGTGCTGTAGAACATGACATGTCATGGTGTGAACTATAAGACTCTATATTATTTTGCCTTAGGGCAGTTGCCTACAATTGATGGGGTCAGGTGCTTATTTTAATTATCTGCAGTCACAGTGTGTTGATCATCTTTTGTCGCTGCATGATAACCTTCTGTTTCAATTTAGGGCACAGTCTGTGGCCAACCTTGCCCTGAGGGTCGATATGGCAGAAACTGTACTCAAGAGTGCCAATGTCACAATGGCGGTACATGTGACTCTGTTACAGGTCAATGTCACTGCAGCCCTGGATACAATGGAGAACGGTGAGAATGAGATAGTTAGAATATTTAGACTTTTGTGGTGAGTCTACAATATCATGCTAGACCTGACTTGTAGTTTTAAAGAATTGAAATTTAGGATGATGGCGGGAGTTGGTATTTTCTTTTTTTTTTCAATAGCTGATGTGTGAATTACATTAGTTTTAGAATTTATTATAAAGTATCTTCCATTATAAAGAATTTTATTTGAACAAACTACCTGTCCCATCTATAGTCTACCTAGAGCTGCCATTTAGAAATAACTACATTTCTGCAGCTTGCTAATCCTAGTGTATCACACTTCTAGCAACATTTTCTTTTTAAATGTATTCAGATGCCAGGAAGAATGCCCTGTTGGATTGTATGGAATGAAGTGCGCTGAGACCTGCCAATGTCGTAATGGTGGAAAATGTTACCACATCAGTGGAGCTTGTCTTTGCGAGCCCGGTTACACTGGGAAACACTGTGAAAAGACGCTGTGCTCAGAGGGCCTCTATGGGATGAAGTGTGATAAAAAGTGCCCATGCCATGGAAAGAACACACAAAGGTAATCTGACAATTTTTGCTGTTTTAAAAGACAATCTGAAAAAATCAGAGCTTGTCAAATGGTCTATAACATACATCATAGTGGACACTTGTCCGAAACGCACTGACCCGCTGCCTGGCTTCTGTTAGTGGGTTATTTGATATGTTGATATTTTTAAGTCTGGATTCTACTCAAGTGCTGGACTTTCCTTCCTCTTGATACATTACAGTGCACCAGGCATGAAAAATTCCAGGAGGGTTATTGTATATGTAGGAATGCATGTATACATGTAATGTGCGCCAGTTCCACAACCTATACAGTCATCTGTGTTACACTGTGATATACCCACTGTTGCCAGGACCATGAGGTTCCTGACATTCCATTGACATATGGACTTTATGGTCTTCATGGTTCTAATTTGCATTGTCACAAGTCTCACGCCCTATCAATACAATAATTAAGTTAATAGGGGAAATTTACTTAAAGGCTCTTTAGACTGCACGATGTTCAGGCAGATTATTGCCAATGAGCGTTCATAGGAGCACTCGTTAACAATGATCTGCCGGTGTAAAGGTGCCGCCGAATACCCGATTAACAATTCAAACAGACACCTAAATAACACCTAAATGACATCTAAATAGCCTCTGCTGCTTGCAAACACTGATTATGTATGGGGATAAGAGATGGCATTAGCGATCGCTCCTCCACATAATTTGAAGGAGAGCACTGACGAGCAGGAGATTCTTGGGAAGTAACACTTTCTTCCCAACAATTGTCTGCTCAATTGAGGGGCCTTAGGACTGACATTTCATACGCTGGTATCAGTATAAAGTTCGCTGACAAAAGATGCTGCAAAATTATTAAGCGGTAAACACCTTTAAATAATTTTGCTGCATCACGGGAGATCAGTGTGCCAGAACCTGAAATGTACACCAGCTAGGACACGTCAGAGAATCAACTTATGCCAGTTTTCTGATATACGTATGTAATCTGTCAGGCAATATAGGCACTGACATCGTAAAAGAGTAGTATGAACTCCCAGTGGTGGAATAAACTTATAGGAAAGATTAGAAGATATTGTATTGCACATTGAAGTTAAAGGATTTTCCAGGATTTTGATATTGATGGACTATTCCCACAGTAGGTCATTAATATCTCATTGGTGGTACTTCGGTGAGCCTCCTCACATCATACCAAGAACAGAGATCATCTGAGCACAGCAGGCCTCTCCTAACAGCTGATCGGCAGGGGTGACCACAGTCACACCCCACAATCAGATATTAATGACCTACCCTGAGGATAGGCCATCAATATCAAAATCCTGGACAACCACTTTAAGATTTTGCATGTTTTATAATCCCAAGCCCATCTAGCTTCTAATATTTAAGCTGTACAAATTTTTATGTCAATGATAGTCCAGACGAGAGAGGTCTTAAATGGTTAGTCCAGCCGATAATTTTCTGGCAAAACAAAAATCTCCTTACCAGGTCCCCGCTGGGCTCTGCTTTCTGTTTCCTCTCAACACACTGGAAACGTCACTACTCTAATCACTAGCTGAGGCGGGTGACTGCTGCAGCCATTAAGTGGCAGAGCGGGCATGTCCTAAGTGTGTCGAGAGGAACCAGGAAGCAGAGACCAGCAGGGATCCAGGAAGTGAAGAAACAAGAGCAGCTGGGGATCGGTGGGGTGAGTCTCACTTTTTTAATAATATTATGCCTTTCTGCCCGTTTTATAAATGAAAAAATATACATCATATGGACAACCTCTTTGTTTTCAAAGGACTCTCAGCATCGGTAGGAGTAATGTTAGATCCATAAGAATATACGGTGTGTTGTATTGAATATATTGTCATACTTGGTGTATTCAGGTGACCACAATAAGTGTAAGGTTGGCCAGTAAAGCAGTTTATTTTTATTAGGAGTGTATCATTCTGAGAAGGATTGGAGAAAAGTTGAAATGTTTATATTTCTATAATGAACTGGATTCACATTAGTTTATGTAATATACAGTGTAGTCAGCTTTTCCCGGATTGTATTGGTGTGTAGAAGAGGAAAACAGCATAATCAACAGTCCCCATTAGTGAAAGCAATTTCATCTATTGACTTTAGGTGATGTGATTAATCAGCATTAAGACAATAGTTGATTCTTTGCCGGCTCATCTTGGCTATGAATGATTTTGACTACTCATTCTAGACACATACCCTCAAGCAGACCTGGCTCAGACACAATCTAAAAAAAACAAGATGCCTGAATATTACTCATGCTAAACTAAACTTATCACAAAACACGTAGATCCTCTTTCTGTTGGGATATTCCCCCTATTTGACTTTTAGGGAATTGGGTTGAAATTTTTTTTTTTTTCCTTCCAATTTTTCTTGTAGCATGACAGTAACATTGGTCTGATGTATTATGAAACAATTTTACAACTCATACGCATGGTCTAGAATATATGCTCAATGTGCCTATTGATCGTATATATGCTGTATGGGGGTCATTTACTATCAGAAATACGCCTATATCAGGCGTATGTATGGCACAGATTGCAGCACAAAGATAATTTGAGCTGCAATCTGCGACTTTTCCCCACCCACGTCACACCCACTTTTTTAGACGTGGTGTGAGCGGGGAAAAGTCACAAATTTACCCCTGTTTTAGGCATAGACAATGGGGTACATTTAAGCCAGCTAGGAAGGAGGCTTACATTTAGACCAGTGGTGGATAAGCAGAAGTTAGGTAGAGACCAGCGCCTCTTCATAACTTCGGCGATCCTCTGCCTGCTAAAGGGCTTATTAAGACAGGCGTTTTAGACCCCCTATGTTTCTAGTTCAAATTCTATTAACATATAGACAACCATACATAGAGGGAATGAAATGTTACAATAAGTGTCTATACTACGTTTGTGTCGTAGAAAATTGATACACAGGCCTCACCATCTCATAGACACAGAGAGTGGTGAGGCTTATCCTTTAAAGGGAACCTGTCATCAACTTTATGCTGCCCATACTAATGGCAGAATAAAGTATAGACAGGTGAGTTGATTTTTAGTGGTCTGTCATTTATAAGTTAAAAGTAAGTGGTTGCTGAGAACCAGCATCATAATCACTGCAGCCCAGGCCTGGAAAAGAGTCAAATCTACCTGAGAAGAGTCCTGGTTATACATAATCTCCTGCTCTCCCGCCCATCTGCTGATGATTGGCAGTTTTCTCCTAAAGAAAAAGGGAAAAAACTAGGTAGAAGACTGTCAGTCATCAGCAGGTGGGCAGGAGAGCAGGAATTCATGAATAACCATGACTCTTCTGAGGTGGCCGTGACTCTTTTTCAGGCCCAGTCTGAAATGATTGTGATGTTGGTTCTTGGCAACCACTTACTTTCAACTTATAAAGGACAGACCGCTGAAATCAACTCATCTGTCTCTACTTTATTCTGCCGTTAGTATGGGCAGCTTAAAGTTGATGACAGGTTCCCTTTAACTGAAATGTTACATTTATGTTAGAAAAAGAGAATACAATGTGTAACTTTATTGTCACTTTCAGATCAAATATGCAGATCTCCTAATAGCCTATGTCCAAAATAGTAATGTCACCTGCTTTCTTTAGGTCAAACGTGTGACGTTGCTCTTTATAGAAGGCCACACCATCAAGTCCACACATGCAGCCAAAGACTTCCCATACTATGACTTATAATTATAACACTTCCACCGGAATTACCATAAGCAAAAGGTTTTTAACATTTGCTAGTCAAAGTATCAGTTTCCTGCTTCTGTTTTACAACTGTAGTCATAAAAACAAACAAAAAAAAAACTAAAGGAATTTCACAGCATATAGATGTGTACGTGTGCACAGAGGAGTTCTAAAACCAGCCATATAGAATGACATCTAATAAACACCCTCATTCACATATCAGATTATATTATCTCCATCATCTTCATATATCTTCACATGAATAGTTTCATGTGAGAATGAAAATTATCGGATATTCCTCCATTTCGTGGACACAGATGGTGTGTGTCAAGACTTGCATAGTACCATGTTAGCCAGAAAAAACGATGTGATGTTGAATACAAAAGTATTAAGGCTAACCAGAAAAAAAATCTTATTGCAAGCTTTCAGAGCACAAAGGCTCCTTCTTCAGGCAGGATTACAAATGAAAGACTGAGAAACAGGCACAACGCTTATAGGATGTTACAGCAAAACATGCACATGGGGGGGAGGGGGGGGGGATTTTGTCTAAATAGTGGGTCATAAAACCAGGGGTGAGATTCAGTCCATCACTTAATGTAGTCATTATTTTAAATTCCTAAGTTTTCCTGTCTCTATCATTCTTAAAATTCCCTTTGAGAATTAAAACCTTTAAGACGTCCATGGAGTGTCCTGGTCCAGAGAAATAGAAAGGGAAATTTAAGAATGATAGAGACAGGAATACTTTTCCGGATGCTATGCGTTTGCTTCACACATGGCAACCTGGCGCAAAACTCGGTCGTGTGAAAGAGGCCTTCGACTGTATGTGGGATCTTAAATGTCAGAAACTCGTTGCAGTGCCCCTTGAACCAAAACTGCGATATCACTTGTAACAGACAATTTAATATTAGCAGAAAATAAGGAACCATGCTGTTCGCTAAATTGTGCAAGAAGCTGTTTCCTCATTTTCAAAGAACGAATCTCATGACAAAAAAGCAGATTTCAGTGCATCTGCAAATCCTGAAAGTTCTGCAGAAGTCACATAGTTTCACATTGTAAAAATCCAGGCTCCTCGTGTCTGCATTGTGTAAGATCTGTTTCATTAAGAACAATGTACGACTGACTATTGTAACCTGTGATTTAGGGTGATTTATAGTTGTATGTCAGTATATCAATATTTCTCATAAGAAATGGCATATTTTGGGTGGCAATAACTGCAAGCTCCCAGTGCAATCATTCATGTGGTTGGGTTTTCATTGCTTCCCTTCCCCTTCAGCATATTAATTCCACAGACGCCCAGAGGAGACTTACAGTCTGAGGATCCTCATAAAACAATCTTTACGTTGACAAGACATTTGATTTGGTTCTTAGAGCTGCCCCTGGAGTGAGCAGGAGGACTGCACCAGAGAAGGTGGCACAAGCCCCCTATTGTACTGCTGCTTATTACACAGCTGACTTGTCAGTTTGTTATGTAGCAGCAGCTGCCATTAACTGTAGGCTCAATGGGGCTGCTGTTTCAGGTAGAGACAGATGGTCTTCCAGCCAGGTAATGGATGTATGGCTGGAGCCTGTAAAAGCAAAGGTCAGTGCAGCAATTTGTTTCCTTGCCGTGTGCTCAAGGGTAGATGAAATAATACGTGCACAAGACACTACAAATTAATTCCCATGATTACACAGTCACAGGGACTGGTGTATGCATTAAGTGCTCGCTGCATATGGAATAATTATTAACATATGGTGCCATTTTATTGGATGACATACCTACTGATGCCCGTAAATATTACTGATAGTGTCTAGACATAAAAAACAGTTTGCCACAAAAGGGCCACTTGCTAACACTAGGCAGCTTAAGAGAATAAAAGTGCATTTACACGCACCAACTGAGCAGGCAATTATCAGGAAGGCACTGCTCTTTTCCAATAATTGCCTGCTTGTCAGTGGAGGTGAAGAGCTGCATTTACAGGCAGCGATCACCTCCACTGTATGGGGACGAGTAATGGCTACTGCTATCGTTCATTCTCATGCAGATTTATTGTTTCTGGGCAGCAGATCACAGCACAATCCACTATCCAGAAATGATGACTAAAGGGACATATCCCCTTCTTCACCCAGACAGCCCCTCTGAGATAACCATCAGAGCATTTCATGCTTTGATGCTCTCCCTTACCCTGCGCTGAATCACCCAGGGCAAGGGCTTTTTCTGCAGATCTGGTGTAAAACAGGCATGGGCAGCTCTAACGCCCGCCCATTAGTGCCTGTGACGTTACTGGCAACACTGCTAAGCGGAAGCCTCCACCTAGCAGTTTAAAATGTAAACAAAAAAGCCCTTGCCTTGCACGAGGTGTCATGCTTCAGTGTGGGAGGGAAACACCACACCGAGCATACAAGGGAAGGAGGGGAAAGGGAAAAGGGCTTAAGAATTAGGGAAGGAAAATGGACACCTCCTAGTGAAAACTACCAGTATGAACAGACCCCAAAGGTAGGTGAGTTCATACGCAGGAATACCTAGAGTCCAATCAAGCCCTATAGGACCCTGGTACTAATGGCAGGGACTACCTGTTCCTTCAAAAGGAAGGACGAACAAGAGTCTCCTTCAGGCCTAATACAAACAATAGGGAAATGCAACACACAGAACATAAAACAAAATACATAAGGGAAAGGAAAGACTTAACTACTGGAAGCACCAGGAACTCAGCCAAGATCCAACCACAATCTATCCCAAGGTCCAAACAGAAGCTAGAAACTGCACAGCATTGTGGGAGAAGCAACTATAAATAGAGAAGGTTAAATGACCCTACTAGCCACACCAGGGGAAAGAAGGCGTGGCAAGCACCAGAAACAACACAGACGTCATTTAATCCAAACAAAAAACATGTCAGATCAAACCACGTGTTGCCAGTCATCGATCTCCTGCCACCTGTCACGGGAATGTCCGTGACAACACGGCAAGGAAGAGCATCGGAGCATGAAATGCTCCAATGCTCATCTCAGAGGGGCTGCCTGAGTGAAGAAGGTTCAGCTCTGAACTCGGACAACCCCTTTAAGTTCATAACTTCTAGCAGGAATAATATAGGAATGGGATAACAGAGTTGCAATTATAGATACTCCAAGGGGAATGAAATAGACACAGTGCCACCATATGATGACTTATAAACACTTACTGACCAAAGGAGGATTTTGTGTGTACACAGCACAAGGTCAGACTGGTCCACCAGATTACCAGAGGATCCTCCGGTGGGCCCAAGTTGTTATAACTTACATTGTATTTTTTAAATCTTGAAACAATTGTCTGTAACATTAAGACAGAATAAAGTGAAGGTAAAACATTTTTTACATCAGAAATGTTTGAGTTAAAAACATTGGTCAAAAAAGGATGTTGGGGGAAAACAGGGGTAGATTCTGCCCTTGGTGTCATATTCAGCTTGCGAATCATTTGTTGACTTGTCTCTTTCATCCTTGTCCTTTCAGCTGTCATCCTATGTCTGGAGAATGTTCCTGTAAGCCTGGCTGGTCTGGACTCTACTGCAATGAGACTTGTTCTCCCGGCTTCTACGGCGAATCATGTCAGCAGATCTGCAGCTGCCAAAATGGGGCAGACTGTGATAGCGTCACTGGGAAATGCATCTGTGCTCCAGGTTTTACGGTAAATCAGAACTTAAGCTGCTATATTTCCTGCTCTTGTATGTTTTGAGAGAGTAAAACTTAAATTCTGAGGGATGGAAATGACTATAGGGTGGTTAATGAGAATCATATGATATTGCAAAAGATGTTTCATAATAGAGAAACAAGGTACATACCAGTGGCGTACATAGAGAAGTAAGGGCCCCATAGCAAGGATCAAACCAGGCCCCCCACACAGGACAGAAGGGTTTCTGCCTAAACCTTTTCAATGACCTTCGGGCAATTTTTCCACTGCCTCATTTGCTAAAAGTTGTTCCTGACCAAGTCCTGAACAAGTTTTCATCTTCAGTAGAACAGAATATAATCCCAACTAAGACTGAGCCCCCTCTTGCCCTGGGCCCCATAGCAGTCGCAGGGTCTGCCGCTATGGTAATTACGCCCCTGGTACACACAATGTTTAAGACTGCAGTGAAATTCATTTAACCTGGGATCTAATACTCTAGATATCCTGATTGCTTTGAATTTAACTCTAGCGTGGAACTGTTTGGTAATCCAGAAGCCTCTGTGAATCCTTTGGCAGAGGAGCAAATGTGTGATCATTGAGGGGCCAACCATTGGGAACCCCAGCGATCTTGAGTACAGAGTTCTCTGAGTCTCCTGCGTGCATGCATGACCACTGCTCTATTCAGCTCTACAGGACTGCTGGAGTACAGAATTGGTTAGTCCAATAAAAGTGAATGGGGTGATGGTGCACATCTGTGACACAAGAGACTCGGAGACCCCCCCTTCATTCTTGGAGTGATTTTAGACCCCACTCACACAGAAAATAACTAGGAGACATCAGTCAACAATGTCTATGTCACGAGCACTGTAGTCCAGGAGTTAGTGATCTTAGAATTACCTGCACGCCCGTATAGGCAGAATACAGAAAGTGAAGAGATCAGTCATACCTCAATCCATAGTTCCTACTAGTAGTAGGACATGTCAGCAGCTGCTACAGAAAGCATAAGGAAAATGACATATTGGTAATACATGTGTATTGCATTCACTTATACCACATTCTGTGCATACACACTAACGAGTAAAAGGGTAACAATTTTCTTGAACTTTTGACTTTCAGGCTCCATATCTCACCATCCACTACAGCTGCGAAAGTGAGACTACCATCATCTTGGCTATCTTATACATATATAGCACTTGCAACTATTTAGCGTATGATTAGTTATGCAGATTGTTGTCATTTACATGCCTTGTTACTGTTTTGCTCCTAAAATTCTAAATTTTAATTTTCATTATTAGTTAGTATTTTGTAAATCCACCTTTGGCTTTCAACACTGCCTGAATCCTTTTGGGCATGCTCTCGTTCAGATTCAAGCATGTCTCGACCCAAATCCTTTCCCAGGTCTCTTCTACACGTTCTCAATGTTGGTGCATACTGGTCGACTCACTTGGGTACGACTACAGCTTTCTCTTTAACTCTACCCATAAGTGGGTTGAGGTCTGGGGACTCTGGGGGCCAAGCCAGCACCTCTACTTCATTGACATTGAACCATTTCTTCACCAATCTTGACAAATGCTTTGGCTTGTTGTCCTGCTGGAACAATATGTTTTCCTTTTCATACTCATAGTACTTAAGTGTACAGAATAGGATACTCACATATAGATCAGTATTGACACCACCATCAATCCTGTTCAAGTATCCAAAACCTTTGGCTGTGAAACAACCCCATATCATCAAGCTTCCTCCACCGAACCTGACAGTTCCTTCAATTTCGCGATCCTTTTCCCTTGTTTCTTCCAGAGCCCATTCTATTGACTTTCATCTCATCACTCAAAATCACCCATTTCCAATCTACTTTCTTGCAAACTCGAGCTAACGCTTCTTATGACAATATTGTAGTCAAGGCTTCTTTCCCTTTTTTCGGGCCACCATTCAAGACTTGCGTAATGCGCATCGTGCAGTGCTTGCATGGACATCTGTGATCTCACTATTAGGAAGCATACGAACCACCTCTACTGCCGTGTTTGTTGCGCCAGAACTGATAGACCTTGTGATGAGCCGACTTGTTGACTCCGATATTTTGCCTGGACATCCACCTCTTGGCTTTGGAATGCATGGATGGACTACATTTCATATTCTTCCAACTGTCATGGCACTCACATAATGCAGTTTGGCAGTTTTCTTGGCCGAGATAACGCTCTTGATGAACTGGATAATGCGGTTTCTCTTTTATTGGGAAGTCTTCTTCACGGCTGCTTCTGGATCCGAACTAGTGACCTTTCGCTTGGGAATCAACCTAATAACACACTGAGCTATTAGGGAATGTTAGAACAGATTGTAAGTTGTAGTATACAAAACAGTAACAATGCATTTACATGACAAGAAACAGCATAACTAATCATATGATAAATAGTTGCAAGTCCAATTTCTGTATGAGATAGCCAAGATGATTGTCTATAAAATGATGGTAGACTCACATTTGACGCTAGTGGATGATGAGATTTATAGCCTGAAAGTCAAAAGATCAAAAAATTGGTACTCTTTGGCTCGTCAGTGTATCTTTCTACTCTCTCACCATTGAATACACATAAAACATGGATGTGTATGGGAAAGTTGAAAAAGAGTTTGGAGAGATAGCGGTCAGCCAAATGATATGAGGTTGCACAGGAGAGAATGTTGTCAGCTGAACAATCAATTGGCTGACAGTAATCTCACATGTATGGCAGGCGTTACACTTTAACTGATAAGGCCATATTTCTTTTACTCATTGCACAAAACCAGATTGTACTAGGAACATGATTGAATTAACCTTTAAGTGTTTTTATTTCTGTGTTTGTGTAAATAGTCTTTTAACAACTCCCAATGTGTCGTTAAATGATAGTGTTAATGATCTTATCATGTAATGTTGCTGTTCTAGGGCGTGGATTGCTCCATAGCTTGTCCAGCCGGCACATATGGGAGTAACTGCTCCTCTGCTTGTATGTGTAAAAATAATGCCGTGTGCTCCTCAGTCGATGGTTCCTGCACATGTAAAGCAGGTAGGATTACTTAATGTTTTGTTAACGACGTAAAGGGCACCAAATACCAAAATGTTGAATCATTAAACCTGGAGATCTGTTCAAGTCAACCTGAAATAATGGTGTTGATTAAAAAATGTCAACAGCCAGCCTATGAACTCCCCATCACCATGGATACTCTCAAATGAAAGTATTTTCTCTATTGGTCTACTCAGAGGCTCTCCCAAAATTTCCTTCAAGGATATAGATAGCTCATTACTTACGATTTTGATCCTTCTCTCCTTAAAGTGTAACTGTTATTCTTTTTAAAAAATGTTTAATGTTTAGGAGAAGTGATACTGACCATTTTTGTAATATACTTTAATTACTGAAATTGTACACTTCTATTAGAAAAATAGCTCTAAAGTGTCCCATTTTGAGCCTTAGCAACACTAGTCTTTCTTCTGTTTACATAACTGTGGAGACTTGCTCAACACTGACTGTGTTGTGTAAACAGAAGACTGAGGAGCGTTGCTAAGGCTCAAAATGGGCCACTTTGCAGCTATTTTTCTAATAGAAATGTACGATTTCAGTAATTAAAGTATATTACAAAAATGGTCAGTATCATTGCCTCTATACATTACAAAAGTAAAAAAAAATATGACAGTTACACTTTAAGTTGACTACTTTTCTTCAAAAGTATGTATGGCTTGGCTGAGCATGTACATGTATGGTTATTTCAATATGGAGAGGAGAATAAGTCACCACCAGACATGTCTGCAAGCGGCTTATGTCCTATGGGAACATATGGGCACGTTGGAAGCTTCTTACATTTTGTGTGTGTTTTAGAATGTATGTAAACCTTAGACATTCTGTGTGTTTCTTCAGGGTATATTTATTGCATTTTTATCACATTATATCATTTTGTATTACTAGGCTATACTTTTGAAACATGTATTATTTATTTTTCTCAGGTTGGTATGGCGTGGACTGCTCTATTAACTGCCCTCGAGGATCCTGGGGTTTAGGATGCAATGTTACCTGCCAGTGTCAAAATGGAGGAGCCTGTAATGCATTGACTGGAACATGCACCTGTCCCCCTGGTTGGAGGGGGGTGAACTGTGAACTTCCATGCCAGGTAAAGGCACATTTATTTTTATTATTAGCTTAGCCAATATCCAGTTACTCTATATGATTAATATGCAAATAGAAGCTTGTAATAATATACAAGAAAATGCAGAAAATAGCAGTCACTAAGCCACATACTCCAATGCAGCAAAGTACTAAGAGGCGCCAGTAATAAATAACGATTTCTACCCTTCACAATAACTGCAGTAAGTCTTCACTGAGGAGTTCCTCGGAGACTGTGTTATCAAACGTGTCTTGAAAGCTGAACTGCAAAAAAAGCTGCCCAGAGTATTTATAACATCTTGTAAGAATCAGCCAGATGAGAAAACGCAAAGTAAAAACAAGGTTGTGATATTTTAAAGGCCACATTATGATAACATTGGTTGTATGGATATCATTTGAAACACATTGATGTAGCATTGTTAGGGCTTATTCACACCAGCCCCCATCATTTCCTTTGTTTGCTCTGTTAGAGGAGCAGAACAAAGAAAATAGAAATGCCAGATTTGGCACATAGTTGACCCAAATGGAGTTGAACAGACCCCACTAACTGTTCCGGAGTCCCAGTTCAGGGGGGGGAGAGTTCTTCTGAATGCAGGACTTTTCTGACTGCTCTCTTTGAAGCCTCCAAACCAGATGTGTAAAAACACTTGAAGTAACACTTTAACTATCACTGGAAAGTCCATTGTCTTTTTTACATTTATACAACTGTAGATGTTGTTTTATTTATTTGAAGGACGGCACCTATGGAATGAATTGCACTGAACGCTGTGACTGCAGTCATGCTGATGGTTGCCACCCAGCCACTGGGTACTGCCGCTGTTTAGCAGGCTGGGCAGGTAAGTTACATGTTTGCAGACACATAAAACTGTTACCAGCTGGCAATATTGATAAACCAGGGATATGTTATACATGTCCACATGGAAATAACCCTTTAAAGGGGTCTTTAAAACAGGATATGGGATAACTAACTGATTGCTGGGGGTCCGACCACTGGGACCTCCACTGATCAGGAGAACGGGGGTCTTGTTCCTCTGTTCTGATGGAGCGGCAGGTCCATTTTCTGTGGGAGCGGCAGAGATAGCACTCAGCTCTCCTATATACTATAGAATGAAAAACAGTTTTCGTTTACACTAGTTTGGATAACACCCCCCCTTCCCCAATTTTCAAGTGATGGAAAAGAACCCTTGGCGTACAAGTAGCCCAGGTAGTCATACTTCATCTCTCTACTCATGTCTAGCTAGCACAAAGCCTTATCTTTACTTATCTGTAATGTCAGAAAAATTTGGATTATTATGAAATAATAGCTATAAAACAAAAGTATTAACATTTCCAACCAGATTGGAGAAAAGAACTTACAATATAAAAGAATGTAATTCAATATATAAGTTTGTTTTTCCATGACATGCTATAGGAGCACCAAGGTTTTTACAACCAGAACGCTCAGCTAAAATATATAGTTATCACATAATAAATGATAATCGTTCATATTGTGGCATATATTATGTGTTTGCATTACCCCACATGTACTTTTCTTAGTTGAACACAAAGTAAATGATACATAAGTTGCATCATAACGTTACCTTAATTATTATAATTAAAAATCATTCAGATTGTTAACATTAAAGGGGTTATCCCATCGCTAGGATATGCCCCCATTGTCTGATAGGTGCGGGTCCCACCTCTGGGAACTGCACCTACAAGGAGAACGGAGCCGAGGAAAGTTGTGGCTGGAGGACCCCGGGTTTTCCGGGGTCCGTCCACCACCAGGCGCAGCTCCCCGCCTCTCCTATTGAGGTGAATGGGAGCGCACCGCGCATGCGCGGCCACCGCTCCCATTCATTTCTATGGGGCCAATGGAAATATTCGGCGGCTCCATAGAAATGAATGCGCGGTGCGCCCTCCTCAACCTTCTTCACTCCGTTCTCTTTGTAGGTGCGGGTCCCAGAGGTGGGACCCGCACCTATCAGACAATGGGGGCATACCCTAGCGATATGCACCCATTGTCTAAGATAACCCCTTTAAAGGGAATCTGTCATCTACTTCCACTGTACTTAACTAATGCCAATGCATTGTATTTCCGTGTACCGCTTTGGTATGCTTGTGAGCCTCAAAGTGCCCCTGCGGAGCGTGATTAACTGTTCCAGGAGCCCAAGTCTGCCCCTTCCAAGTGCCCAATCATGCTTTGTACCTACAGTAAGCCTGATGCCCACTGCAGGGAAGTCATTGCACAGGCAGTATCCTCTTCTGTGCTTGTGTGAGATTTCATAGAGGGATACACTGACCAGACGGACGTGATGTTGCAGAGTAGGGGGCAGACTGGAAGGCACTCGGAACAAGTGAAGAGGCAGGCTTGGGCTTTTGCAAAAGGCGGGCTTCAGGACTTGGAGGAGGCGACTTTGGCTCCTGAAACTGTATTTACTCCCCAGTGGGCACTTTGAGGCTATGCAATAGTATAGTTTTAATGAAGGTACAAAGAGATATAGTGCATTGGCATTAGTTAAATAAAGTGAAAGTAAGTGAGTTTCCCTTTAGTGTTCATGCACACGACTTTATCCGTTTTACTGTCTACAAATCGCAGATCCGCAAAACACAGATTCTGGCTGTGTGCATAACAACATTTTTTTTCAAACTCCCCCAAAAATGTTCTATCTTTGTCCACAAAACAGACAAGAATAGGACATGATCTATCTTTTTTTGCGGGGCTGCGGAACAGACATATGGATGCGGACAGACATGTGGTGGCCACATTGAAACGAGTGATGAGGACTGAAAATACAGTTGTGTGCATGAGCCCTTAATTTTTATGACTTTTCTTTCAAAAACGGAGCTACTCGTCTTGTGCACTCTCCTGTGTACTCGTGTACTTGTGAACACTCTTGTGTTCTTTTGTTGAGTGCGGTATTAAAGCTCAGACCCATTCAATAAAAAAAAAAAAGGTGGTCATGTCCATACTACCTGTTCAACTTTGCATATTTATTAGCAAAAGGGGGCATTTCCACCCTGAATGTGATGAAAGAGGCCTATTATGTAATTTAAGATTTATTACATCAAAAGTGATCAATCACAAATTCGATAAAAGTTCCTTTATTTACCATTTTTACTATGTCTAGTGTACATATTTTACAATCTCACAGTACAAAGAGACCACTTCATGCCTTCTTGAATCGATGAGCTTTCTAATAAACTGTGGACAACTTGTAGGTTTATTGCGTTAGTTGGTGCTGCATCCCAAAACCAAGACTTCTGTCCTGAGAAAGAAATAAGTGGCAGTAAAATACAGTAGAAGATGGGAATATCTCCTTTCTTGGGCAGAGGGTTTACATTACGCTCTGTTGGATACAAGCTTTATTAGAGCTGCGGCTCGAGAGGGAATGTTGATTACACAAGACAGTTACAATAGTGCAGCAAGCATAAAGACATGAGCACTTCTGAACAATTGGGTGAAGTTTTATCATGAGCCTTCAGTAATTGCCTAGCAACTTGTGCAGACCATCAAAGACCTCTTTGTCCAGAGCCCTGGCAAAAAAAAAAAAAAAAACATTCCTCCACAAATCTCCGTATCGACATCAAAACAGACTGAAATCTGTCAGAAAACCAGTTTTGCTGTAGAAGACACACTTACAACTTATTGTAGATAACATCCAAAGCCTCCAGTCTCCTTCACACCGTACAGGTCATTTCCCATGCGTGACACAAGAGCCGTCACACACTTTGTACGTTTGCCAAGTTTCTGTAACTTAAAGAAGGTGAATATTTGTCAACTTTTTTTTATACAAAGGTGAAAAATCATCTATTCGGTTGTCAGGCAGCTTTGATTGTTAACGCGGAGCAGACACAATTCGATTTGAGACGCTTGCTTGGCATGTAATCTGCACACAGAAGAATTTGTTACTCCTCCTCAAAAAACCCATTTTACTTCATGCTCCTCCTTGAGCATCCATTAAAGCAGGTCTAAGCCATAATTAGGAGTTCTTGTTATAGGTCTGTTCTTGGCCAGGGATTAGTGGCTCGGTCAAGGATTTTCTTCCGTGCAGTTTTATAACACAAAGTTTTAACATGAATAAGCTTCTCAGTGCAGCCTTCTGTAGCGGTCAAATGACGTGATTTCCTTTGTGGCCTCTATCATTTGCTACAGGATTAATGGTCATCTGCTCAGGGCTCATTAGAAATTAACCCCTCGGTTATGTCCGGACTTAAAATTTTAATTCAAGGTATTGTAGTTGGTCTGAACTTCGCTATCACAATAAGATCTTTGTGTTTTATAATTTTGCTTTTGGCATTTAATGTCTTTTCATAAGTCAATGTAAAAATAATTTCCTAATTTATTTTACTAACTCATTAAACTATTATTTATGCTCTTCCGATTGATGTCACATGATCAGTGGCATAATTTGGAATCCCCCCCCCCCCCCCAAAAAAAAAAAATGGTACCACATTCTTTACAAGCATCACATCCAATTTATAGTAGTGATATCTTATTATGATGCATTGTCCCCCTTCCCCCCATGTATCAAGGTCTTGGTGCCTCTGAAACTAGTGATAGATAGGACCATCCATGTTTCTGGTGAAGCTAATGTAAGATTTGGCCCTTAGGGTCAGTTTTTGTAATATCAGAAAACTATGCTTTATAGTACGACTTCATGGTTTGAGCCAGGATGAAGTTTCAAAACCAGGAAAGGTGGTTCACCTTGACATCATGAAAGGTGTATTCTTGGATAAGGATACGCATCTTCTTATATTTTCCTTGATTTTCTTTTTTACCAGGTATGCACTGTGACAGTGTCTGTCCTGGAGGACAATGGGGACCAAACTGCTCAAAGTCTTGTAACTGCATGAATGGGGCCTCCTGCTCACCGGATGAGGGGATCTGTGAATGTGCCCCTGGATACAGAGGGACCACATGCCAAAGGAGTGAGTATCGCCTTGTCTTCTATGCATGTCCGCTGAGGTGTATGCGCTGCTATCATTATAGATTGTTTACGTATTTACTTATACACCCGCTTTATGTGCCTGCAGTTTGTTCCCCAGGATTTTTTGGACATCGTTGTAGCCAAGCTTGTCCACAATGTGTCCACAGCAATGGTCCCTGCCACCATGTGACAGGCATGTGTGACTGCCTAGCTGGGTTCATGGGCTCTTTGTGCAATGAAGGTAAGGGCTTTACACCTTTTCTGAGTGTTATTTTTTATTTTAAAGGGGTTGTCCCATGAAAAATATTCTGTAGTTTTCAAACCAGCATAGAGATTTGAATAATTAGAAATTTAGTATAGCCACTGAGTTCTTCAATAACATTTGTCTGTATAGCGCCATCTGCTCTTTATTCTTTTTCTTATTTCAATGTCCACCTCGCTGAGGTGGACACACATGCTCAGTTCCATCCAGCTGCTGAAGAAAGGACATGCCCCCTGAGCTAGGACAGGGCCACTGAGTTGCTAGCTTTGTTAGAAAGAGATTGTCATGTACTGTATGATGTCTAATTTTTATTGCTTACATTAACCCCTTAATGCCGATTACATACATGTACATCATATATGGACATGACTTAAAGCCCAGTGACGTACATGTAATTCATGGTGATCTGGCGGGTGCCCGATCAGTGGCAGGGGTCCGGCAGTCACTGATAGCCGGACACCTGCTGTATGCGCCAGCATCGGTGAAATCACCGATGCCGGTGCATTAACCCTTGCACGTCAGCGGTCAGCGCTGACCGGGGCACTTGCGGGCTTCAGAAGTGTGCGGGGTGGCCATCGGGTCACCGCGCTGCCTTCCTTAGGCATAGTGGCTGCCATCCAGGAGAGCCTGTGAGATCCAACCCCCTGGATCTCACAGGCAGGAAGCTGTAAGTGTATGAAAGTGTGTAATACACTTACAGCCAATGCATGACAATACATAAGCATGCATTGTAAAGGGGACATCAGACCCCCAAAAGTTAAAGTCCCAGAGTGGTACAAAAAAATAAAGTGAAAAAAAAGTAAAAAAAAAGTTTTACAAAAAGTTTAAAGTTTTACAAAAAAATTAAAAGTTTCAAGTAAAAAAAAAGCGTCCTTTTCCCAAAATAAAGTAAAACAAATTGTAAAAAATAGGGGAAAAAAAAGAAAAGTAGACATATTAGGTATTGCCGCGTCCGTATCGACCGTCTCTATAAAAATATCACATGACCTAACCCCTCAGGTGAACATCGTCAAAAAATAAAAAAATAAAAACGGTGCTAAAAAAAACTTTTTTTTTGTCACCTTACATCACTAAAAGTGCAACACTAAACGAGCAAAAAGGTGTATGCCCCCAAAATAGTACCATTCTAACCATCACCTCATCTCACAAAAAATGAGGACCTACCTAAGAAAATCGCCCAAAAAATAATATGTCTCTCGGACTATGGAGACAATAAAACATGAATTATTTTTTTTTTTTAATGATATTATTGTGTTAAATGTAAAAAAAAAAAAAAAAAAAAGTATACATATTAGGTCTAGCCGCATCAGGGACAACTTGCTCTATAAAAATACCACATGACCTAACCCCTCAGGTGGACACCGTAAAAAAATGTTAAATAAAAATGGAGTCAAAAAAGCCATTTTTTGTCACCTTACATCACAAAAAGTGTAATAGCAAGTGATCAAAAAGTCATATGCCCCCCAAAATAGTGCCAATCAAACCGCTATCTCATACTGAAAAAATGAGCCCCTACATAAGAGAATCGCCCCAAAAATAAAAAACTATGCCTTTTAAGAGTACGGAGGCACTAAAAAAATCATTTTTTTCAAAAATTCTTTATTATGTAAAACTGAAACAAACTACCCAAAAAAGTTGTCATATTTGGTATTGTCATGTCCGTAACAACTTGCTCTATAAAAATACCACATGATCTAATTGGTCAGATGAACATTGCAAATAACAAAAAATAAAAACAGTGCCAAAACAGCTATTTTTTGTTACCTTGCCTCACAAAAAGTGTAATATAGAGCAACCAAAAATCATATGTACCCTAAAATAGTACCAAAAAAACTGCCACCTTATGCTGTAGTTTCCAAAAGGGGGTCTTTTTTGGGAGTTTCTACTCTAGGGGTGCATCAGGGGGTCTTCAAATGTGACATGACAGCTTAAAATTATCCCAGTGAAATCTGCTTTCCAAAAACCATATGGCGTTCCTTTCCTACTGCGCCCTGCTGTGTGCCCGTACAGCAGTTTATGACCACATCTATAAACTACAGAATCAGGGCAATGGCTGTTAACCCTTGCTTTGTTACTGGAAAAAATTCATTAAAATGGAAAATCTGCCAAAAAAGGGAAATTTTTTCATTTAATTTCCATTTTCCTTTAATTCTTGTGGAACACCTAAAGGGTTAACAAAGTTTTTAAAATCAGTTTTGAATACCTTGAGGGGGATAGTTTCTAAAATGGGGTAATTTCTGGGTGGTTTCTATTATGTAAGCCTCATAAAGTGACTTCAGACCTGAACTGGTCCTTAAAAAGTGGGTTTTGGGAATTTTCGGAAAAATTTCAAGATTTGCTTCTAAACTTCTAAGCCTTCTAACGTCCCCAAAAAATAAAATGGCATTCACAAAATGATCCAAACATGAAGTAAACATATGGCGAATGTAAAGTAATAGCTATTTTTGGAGTTATTATTACTATCTATCATAAAAGTAGAGAAATTTAAATTAGCTAATTTGCAAATGTTTCAATTTTTTTTGTAAATTTAGAAAAAAAATTATACATAAAAATGAAATATTTTGACTCAATTTTACCACTGTGTGTGATGAGAAAACAGTCTCAGAATGGCCTGGATAAGTAAAAGTATTTTTAAAGTTATTACCACGTAAAAATGGCACATGTCAGATTTGCTAAAAATGGCCTGGCCAGAAAGATGAAAAATGGCTTGGTCCTGAAAGGGTTAATCATGGGATAACCCCTTTAACCAATGCAATATGAGAATTGGCACGAGTAGTGACCAGCATGATAGATAATGTCCCCACGTCAGATATGTTCTTTTAAACAACTACTCTTGTACTTTCTTCCTTATTAGTTTGTCCCAGCGGTCGCTATGGAAAGAACTGCGCTGGCATCTGTACATGTACCAACAACGGGACTTGTAACCCCATCGATGGATCTTGCCAATGTTATCCTGGGTGGATTGGCAGCGATTGCTCCCAGTGTAAGTCCATTTTGTTTATTTGCTTAGTGGAGCAACGCAATTTTATGTGTTGACATGTTCTACAGTATTTATGTTTCTAAATGTTTTTTTTTCCAAGAAGGTTTAGATCATCAGTACACAATGTTTGCGTTATGTTGCTTTAGTTACAAGCTGAAACATCATTAAACAAAAAAAAAAAAGATCAGTGGAGACAGTAATGAATTATGATCAATTAGCAGGGAAGGGAAAGTAGAACACCAAAAATTTAGCCAATTCTTTATATTTTACACATCTGAAACTTCTGTTGAGGCCACATAAGAAGCAGAAGATTCTAGCAGACTCAATAGTAAGACTTTCTGCCCACAAGGAAGGAAGCCGACATGAGCTGAAAGAGTTATGACACCCAGTTAATAGCAGGAACTAACAGGAGGGATGTGCAGACAAAGCACTCCGTGTAAAATGATTCAATTCATGCGGAAAAAAAAGTCTCTAATAATATAAGCTATGGTTTTTAGTCACATAAGAGGACATGAACTAAAATGCTGCACAGACATTCAAAGTATCTCTGGGCTCAAGAGATTACATAAAACAGGATGAATTACACATCAGTAAAAAATCTATTTTATTCAGTATTAATAGATGTTATGACAATATGGGACATAAAGGATTGTCTAGTACAGTCTTATTTTATATTTCTATGATCAGTGTCTGTAAAATGCCCAGAAATATTTATTTCCTTACTTGTGGATGCAGAACATCTTCTGAAGGGTCTATAACAGGGAAGCCCAACCTGCGGCCCCCCAGCTGTTGCAAAACTACAACTCCCAGCATGCTCGGACAACCTACAGCTATCAGCCTACAGCAGGGCATGGTGGGAGTTGTAGTTTAGCAACAGCTAACATCCCTGGTCTATACAAACCATTACTTTAAAGGGAATATGTTGCCAGAGACCACCCTATCCAACAGTTTTAATAGCTGTGGTTGTGTATGGTGGGGATGGAAGATCCTGTGCACTGCATTTGTCTCTTCAGTGCCTGGAAAAGAGGATGCCCTGCAGCTGCTCAATACCTGAGGCAGAGCCTCAAACCCTGAGTCTGTGCTGCTTATGGTAGAAGGTGTTAAAGGCCATGTACACCTTTGGGTGCATTTTTTGTAATATTATTATTATTATGACATTGTACTCATTTTGAGCTAAAAAATCATTTTTAAAATTAGTTTTTATTAAAAATATGGAGCTTTTTTCTGTACATAGCTGAGATGCTCTAGTAGCAGGATCTAAATTTACTCTCTTCCATCAGCCAGCTCACCTGACGAACTCCTGGTCTATGTTCTTTGACCTTATAAACACTTATTGCTCAGTTCTTGTCTTACTGTTAAGAATGTGGCTTAAATAAGTGTTTATGACCTCTTAGTAAAAAGTTAAAGTACCATTCACACAGCTAGAAAAACAGTTAACCCTTTCTGACAGAACGGCTCAATATTTTTAATTTAAAAAATTGTAAAAATTATTTTTAGCCTAAAATGAGTAGAATGCAATTGTAAAAAGAATGCTTATGAAGGTGTACATAGCCTTTAAACTTTGCTAAGAATCCAGTGGGAGAGGAGACACAGGGCAGAAAACTAAGCCAGCGGATCGGCAGTGCAGGAGAACTTGGCTTGTTGGTCCAACCAGCACAGCCCATATTGACATTACGTGCACAGAGGCAGACCTGCTCCCTCAGGATTGTGAACTGAACATCATCAGAGCAGGGAAAGAAGCTGACATCACAGGTCATATGACCCTCAGCTAATTAGGAGAATTTGGGCCACTGGAGATGAAGTGTGTGAATTGAAAACCCTTACATTTGCTTAGTTAGAAACATACAAAGAACAAAAAATAACCTGGATAACCCCCTAAGAAGTAGCATAAACACCAATTATTTTATTATCAGAATTACTCTATTAACAAGTAGAAGTGTTCTCATACAGCATCAGACAAACATAATAGCTACCATGCTAGCCCAAATTCAGACTTCAGACAGTTTTATGACCGCCCATGGCTTGGTAGCTAGTCACAGGAAAACTCTTTTGATCACGTCCCAAGGTGTAACAGACAGTGAGTGTGGACCCATTTTGTCAACCAACCAGGGAACTTTACTGCAGGGAACCGATCAGGCTGCTACCTTTTGGAGTAGCCCTAGTGTAGTTGGCAGCTGACCCACATGGTTTAGAGACAGCAGTACAAGGCACCAAGGAGTCAGGCAATATACAAAGTCAAGAGAAAGGCTGAGGTTGGGGCAGGCAGTGTACTAGCGTATACGAGAAAGCAATCTCAGGTCAGGGCAGGCAGTGTTTATAAGTATCCAAGAAAATTCTAAGTCAGGGTAGACGGTAAGAAAAAGCAGGTTTCAAACACAGGCGTACAAGCAGAAGAAGCACACCTTCATTAGGGGTAGCAAACACTAGAATACACAAAGCTAAGGCAATGAGGTGGAGCAACCAGCCCAGCTAAATAGGAAGGCTGATCAGTACCTTTGTCAGCAGCTGAACAGAGAGCAAGTGGGAAGGATTCACTCTAGCATCCGTGAAGAGAAATTAACTGAGCACTAGTCCCAATACACACAGGGACACCCATGCCTGCCGAAAGCGGGATAACAGTACATACGGGACACCAGAGTAACACAAGGTAACAATTGGGAATGTATGCATCTGCATCAATACAGATTTATAGACATATATGGAAAATTATATAATTTCCAAATTCAGTAAAATAAAAACTTGATTCAGAATTGAGGAAAATGTAGAAAATGTTGAATTGAAGTTTGGCAAACTTCTGTTTTATTCCAGCATGTCCTCCTGGTCACTGGGGTCCCAACTGTATTCACACCTGTAACTGCCATAATGGAGCCTTCTGCAGTGCATACGATGGAGAGTGCAAGTGTTCTCCTGGATGGACTGGACTGTACTGCACGCAAAGTAAGATCTATAGACCAGCAAACTGATCTATGAATTGCATTAAAATGTCACATTTGCACATCATTTTACCGTGTTAAAAGGGTTTTCCAGGAATTGATAACTGATGACCTATCCTTAGGATAGGTATAATCAGTATCTGATCAGTGGGGGTCCGACACTCAGGACCCCCGCCAATCAGCTCTTTGAGAAGGCATTGGTGCTCCTTTGAGCACCGCAGCTTTCTCCCAGCTCACCAAGCACAGCACTGTACATTGTATAGCTGCTGTGCTTGGTATCGCACTCAGCCCTATTCACTTTTATGGAGCTAAGCTGCTCCTAGTCCACGTGACCAATGAACGTGTGTCACTTAGCCTAGGGAAAGCCGAGAGAAGGCCGCAGCATTACTGTGAGCGGCGGTGCCTTCTAAAACAGCTGATTAGCGGAGGTCCTGGGTGTCGGTCCCCCACCGATCAGGTACTGATGACCTATTCTGAAGATATTGTTGTTGTTATTAGTCCCCCATACAACTCAAAGGGGGGCATGGACACAGCAATGTGACTAATTCTGTGCCTCCCATACATAGCAGCAGTGTACATGCCTGACTGCTGCCCACACATGTACTTCTCACTGTGGTCCCTTGTTCTAGTGACTGGCAATGGTATCATCAATGAGGCCCCCAGTTATCTATAAGTCAGGAACATTGGTAGTGGAAGACTACTTTAAAGAAAACCTCTCAACACTCCTAACATGTCAGTTTTAGTAACTACTTGCACCCCTCATATAAAAACAATTCTGGAGCATGTTTTCAAATAACTCCATGTTTTGTCATGCCTCTGTTATTCCCGCTGCAAGTTTCTGAATGAATTGCCAGCAGTCTGCAATAAAGGTCCAGCTGGGTGTTACAAGTGGCGGGTGTGTCCCAGTAAAATAAAAATAAACCCAAAAGAATAAACAGCAACAAGAAGAGGAGCCAACCCACTATTGGTCACTGTGATTCATAAATGAAATTGGGAAGAGAAGTAAAAGTATGTGCATAAGTATATTCATAAAATATATATTCCCACCTAGAGTAAATAGAATAATTCAGAAGGTAAAATCATTGTCGTAAAAACTGAAATTGTGAACAGATAACTCACTTCACCAGGGAGGTGGTTTGTGGGATAAGCTCAAGACACAAACTCAGCCTCCCTCGCCTGGATCGCTTGTAGTATCTTAGGAAGAACGGCAGTCCCAAGGTGGTACTTCTGGCAAATTCTTTTATTGATATCGCAGGTAGGCTTAACGCATTTCGGGGGTTTTACCTCATACCCCCTTCATGAGGAGCAATCACAATTTGTATATAAAAATAATAATAAAACCATGAAATCCTTAAAATACATATTGTGTGTTGGCTTTTTTATATAGTGGGAACCTATTTTCCCACCTATTCAGTCCATAGGGAGGCAAAAAAGTCACTTCTGGTTTCTGGATTTGCGTTCCACGGTGGAACGCATGTATATTATTTCTGATGTGTAATAATAGAAACAATATTTCCCATAGAAGTATGTGTATATAGTGTATATAAATAAGAAGAAAGCAAATATAAAAGCAGGGCAGGGTTATAGAGTCCTCCTGGGTGAGAGCAAAACCGGAAGAGACATTACTTCCGGTTTTACTTCAGTGGAACGCATGAGGGCAGAATACTATTAAACCTACAAAAGAAAAACCTCTCTGTCTAGTCTAAACAGAACACATCACTTGATATCATCCAATCTATAAGCAAAAAAATTCAAGTGGAAGGGGTATATATATCAAAATATCACTTTATTCTCAAATAATAATTACGGGAAAAGACAGGATGGAAAACAGTATTCAGAGAGCCATAGGGACGTACACAAAAATGGAATCATGTACAATCATGCAATTAAGCATGGATAATCCACAGGTGCAGATAATATTGGCACATGGATGATCGGAATCCTGTGTACTAGCATATGGGAAGTAGCAACCGAGTGAGTAAGCAGCCCACCATAAGACTGCATCCCATATTACAATAACAAAGGGACTACCGATCATACATGAACCTCACATCAGCAAGGAAAACATAATAGTATATACACTTGCAAGGATTCAGTATGGGTAATATAATAAATAGGATCACTAAGTATCACTATAAAACCCCCCCACAACTAGTATTGTGGATCTAGTGTGGATGCCAGCTGGAACCAAAACGTGAGTACGCCCTGTGATATACTACTAAGCGAAAACTGTACCTGAGGACATGGTGACCATGATTGTGAGCCCCTAGAGCGCAAACCTCGACGCGCGTTTCGCCTGAGCGGCTTCGTCAGGACGAAACGCGCGTCGAGGTTTGCGCTCTAGGGGCTCACAATCATGGTCACCATGTCCTCAGGTACAGTTTTCGCTTAGTAGTATATCACAGGGCGTACTCACGTTTTGGTTCCAGCTGGCATCCACACTAGATCCACAATACTAGTTGTGGGGGGGTTTTATAGTGATACTTAGTGATCCTATTTATTATATTACCCATACTGAATCCTTGCAAGTGTATATACTATTATGTTTTCCTTGCTGATGTGAGGTTCATGTATGATCGGTAGTCCCTTTGTTATTGTAATATGGGATGCAGTCTTATGGTGGGCTGCTTACTCACTCGGTTGCTACTTCCCATATGCTAGTACACAGGATTCCGATCATCCATGTGCCAATATTATCTGCACCTGTGGATTATCCATGCTTAATTGCATGATTGTACATGAACGCATGAGGGCGCCTCAGCTTCCGCCTCTGTGGAATGCACAAGTGGAAAGCATGAGCGCGCTTAGACTTCTGGTTCAAGGTGGAATGCAGAAGTGAAGCGCATAAGGGTATAGGATACCAAATGTCACTTCTGTAGTATATATATATATAGCAGGGATGGAAAAATCTTACTATTATGATGGATGTGTGGGTGACATTTCTATAGGGTGATTAATTATATAATAGGAAAAATGGATGACGGGAAAAATGCATAAATTAATAAAATGAATAAAATTAGTGTGACGTGGAGCTTGATGGATATCTCGTAAAGATGGAAATGGCGATGATGATATTATTAATTGATTAATGTATATATGACCTTCACATGATTGGATGTTATGGAGTAAAAGGAATTAAAAAGCAATCATAAAAGACAATCATAAAAAGAAAACCATCAGAACAAAGAGAAATTGATCATCACAAAAAAGACTATCACAAACAACGATCATAAAATCTGATACTAAGGACAAACTTGTTCATATATATATATATATATATATATATATATATATATATATGAACAAATAAATAGATTAATTAATTAGATTAATTAATAAGAGTATCAGTCAATGGGGATAACCCATTAAAACAGTCCATTTGATTGTAATCAATAAATAAATAAATGACAAAATAAATAGATAGATTATCGTTTGGTAGAAATAGCCCATTAGATTATAACAGAGGGTACAATGTTAAGTATTAGGTATTATATTCCAAGAATAAAAAAAAAAAATATATATATATATATATATATATACAGTACAGACCAAAAGTTTGGACACACCTTCTCATTCAAAGAGTTGTCTTTATTTTCATGACTATGAAAATTGTAGATTCACACTGAAGGCATCAAAACTATGAATTAACACATGTGGAATTATATACATAACAAAAAAGTGTGAAATAGTGTGAATATGTCATATTCTAGGTTCTTTAAAGTAGCCACCTTTTGCTTTGATTACTTCTTTGCACACTCTTGGCATTCTCTTGATGAGCTTCAAGAGGTAGTCACCTGAAATGGTCTTCCAACAGTCTATAAGGAGTTCCCAGAGATGCTTAGCACTTGTTAGCCCTTTTGCCTTCACTCTGCGGTCCAGCTCACCCCAAACCATCTCGATTGGGTTCAGGTCTGGTGACTGTGGAAGCCAGGTCATCTGGCACAGCACCCCATCACTCTCCTTCATGGTCAAATAGCCTTTACACAGCCTGGAGGTGTGTTTGGGGTCATTGTCCTGTTGAAAAATAAATGATGGTCCAACTAAATGCAAACCAGATGGAATAGCATGCCGCTGCAAGATGCTGTGGTAGCCATGCTGGTTCAGTATGCCTTTAATTTTGAATAAATCCCCAACAGTGTCACCAGCAAAGCACCCCCACACCATCACACCTCCTCCTCCATGCTTCACGGTGGGAACCAGGCATGTAGAGTCCATCCGTTCACCTTTTCTGCGTCGCACAAAGACACGGTGGTTGGAACCAAAGATCTCAAATTTGGACTCATCAGACCAAAGCACAGATTTCCACTGGTCTAATGTCCATTCCTTGTGTTCTTTAGCCCAAATAAGTCTCTTCTGCTTGTTGCCTGTCCTTAGCAGTGGTTTCCTAGCATATATTCTACCATGAAGGCCTGATTCACACAGTCTCCTCTTAACAGTTGTTCTAGAGATGTGTTTGCTGCTAGAACTCTGTGTGGCATTGACCTGGTCTCTAATCTGAGCTGCTGTTAACCTGCGATTTCTGAGGCTGGTGACTCGGATGAACTTATCCTCTGCAGCAGAGGTGACTCTTGGTCTTCCTTTCCTGGGGCGGCCCGCATGTGAGCCAGTTTCTTTGTAGTGCTTGATGATTTTTGTGACTGCACTTGGGGACACTAAGTTTTCCCAATTTTTCGGACTGACCTTCATTTCTTAAAGTAATGATGGCCACTCGTTTTTCTTTACTTAGCTGCTTTTTTCTTGCCATAATACAAATTCTAACAGTCTATTGAGTAGGACTATCAGCTGTGTATCCACCTGACTTCTCCACAATGCAACTGATGGTCCCAACCCCATTTATAAGGCAAGGAATCCCACTTATTAAACCTGACAGGGCACACCTGTGAAGTGAAAAACATTTCAGGTGACTACCTCTTGAAGCTCATCAAGAGAATGCTAAGAGTGTGCAAAGCAGTAATCAAAGCAAAAGGTGGCTACTTTGAAGAACCTAGAATATGACATATTTTCAGTTGTTTCACACTTTTTTGTTATGTATATAATTCCACATGTGTTAATTCATAGTTTTGATGCCTTCAGTGTGAATCTACAATTTTCATAGTCATGAAAATAAAGAAAACTCTTTGAATGAGAAGGTGTGTCCAAATTTCTCATGTTCGACATCCAGGACTAATGATGAAATATCTTGTGGGACTAATAATTTACATATTCCAAGGATTTGTTTAGTCTGAAGGGAAATAGGGTGTTAAGATGGTAAATCCAGTACATCTCTTTTCTACACAGTAATTGATAGGATTGAGTGACTTTGAGGAAGGAGGGGTCACTTTCATGATAGAAAAATGTCAAGAGACGCTATGTGCCAGTATTTTTCGCTTGATATTTGAACGATGTTTATTCATTCTCTCACTGAGAGTTTGAGTGGTTCTATCTACATATTGTAAATTACATGGGCATTGTAAGAGGTAAATTACATTGTTCATCCCACAGCTCATGTCATGTTTTAGAATGAATGTTTCATTTGAAGAGGAGATGTTGATTTCTTTTCTGTTATGAGTAATCATATCACAACACTGCATCTCTTGATTTTACATCTGAAAGCCCCTTTTGTAGTGGGGTGGCCCGTTGTTACAAAGGGGTATAATTATGTTTTGTCCTTTTGGATTTTGGGGCAAGATGGTGCAATGATATTTTTCAAGGTTTGCGCTCTTCTATAAGTAATGGTGGGAAGACGAGGTAGTATATCTTTTAGCATGGGATCTTTTTGAAGTACTCCCCAATGTTTAGTTAATATTTGTCTGATCGCCATATGTTTTGCATTGTAACTCATAATGAGGTTCAATTGGGAGTCTTTGGAGGCTTTCCATTGTAGTTTTTTTTCTATGTGTGTTTTGGTTGTAAGGCTTCCTTTTGGTTTTCTTTTCTCTTGATGGACTCATTTATACGTTTTTTAGGATAGCCTTTCTCTTTGAACCGATATTGGAGGGTTTGGAGTTGTTGTTTTATGATGTGATCATCAGAACAATTCCTCCTGATTCTTTTCATTTGACTGAAGAGAATTTCCCTTTTCCACTTCAGATGGTGGCAACTAGTGCAGTCCAAATAGCTGTTGGCATCTACTTTTTTGAAGAGGGTTTTGGTGGTGATTTTATCCAATAATGAAATAAGATGGATATCCAAGAAGATAGCTTCTGTGTAACTGTATTAGAAGCTAAAAGTGAGTCCCCAGTCAATGGTGTTTAGTTTTTCTATGAACAATAGAAGTTTCTCTACGCTGCCCTCTCAGATGAAGATAATGTCAATATCATATCAATCAATATAATGATGAAAGAACCTGATATTTGAATGGGAGAGTATACCAAATTGGTCCTCAAAGGACCCCATAAAGAGGTTTGCATATGAGGGGGCAAACTTAGTCCCTATTATGGTCCCCTTCTCTTGAATGTAAAAAACCTCATTAAAAGTAAAGTAGTTATGATATAGTATAAACTCGATAGCTCTCAGGATGAATTATTTGTGGAGCTCTGGTATAGTGGGGTCTGATCCGAAGAAGTTTTTCACGGCTAAAAGTCCTAAATCATGTTTAATGTTCCTGTATAGGGAGAATCCGTCTAAGGTAACCCATATATAACCTTCCCTCCGTTTAAACAAAGGGCGGTATCCCTCAGGTAGGAGGGAAGCTGCATAACATATTTCTGGAGAAAATTATCCACATAGCAGGGAGAGGTTAGATGTGAGGGAGCCAATACCAGAGATTATAGGTCTCCCTGGGGGTTTTTCAATGGATTTATGGATTTTGGGTAAAAAATAAAATCGAGACACAGATGGGTGAGGTATTATGAGAAACTTATTTTCCTTTTCTATAACCCCAGATTTGAACCCAAAAATCCATGAGTTCTGACAAGGATTTCCTGAAAGGCCAAGTGGGGTAATTTTCAAGAATCCTATAGTATTCGAGGTCAGATAGTATTGTATTCGATTCTGTTATATAATAGTCCATAATAACGATCCCTTCCCCTTTGTCAGCATTCTTGATGACAATCCCTTGTTTTTAAGACTATTCAGAGTTTTCCTCTCTGTAGGGCTTAAGTTATTGGGGGTAGTTGGAAAGGTTTTTATTTGTTCAGGGATAAACATGGCTTTCAGATCCTCTAGAACCATCTAGAAGCTCTCGATGTGGGGGCCTCTGCTCTCTAAGGGATTAAAGGTGTATTTGTTTCTAAGGTTGGATGGTATCGGGGTTGGGTCATGTGATGTGTGATTTTTAATTTTACAAACATTTTATTAAGAATCAAACAAAATTTTACATACAAATTCAGACCTACGTCATTATTACTTTTAATCCCTTTTTAAAGCCACCCTTTAATACCCTCCCTACCCTCCCTCCCACAGCGGTGCGTCACTCTGGATGAGGAGGAGTCCTCTTACCTCATATGCTGATCCATTTTTACTCTATATTTCTTAGTTTATAGAGAACCTTTTTATAATTTTTAATATTGTTGACTAAATTAAGCCATATGGTCACATTTGGAACATCCGGTGAGTACCAAACCCATGTAATCAAAAGTCTGGCCAAAAACATTACCTTTATCAAAATAGTCATTTTGTATTTATGACAACTTACTCTGGAGAGATCACCCAATATCCAGCATTCCACCCTATAAGGAATCACTACCTTCAATTTATGAGTAATAAAGTCATCAATTGCACCCCAATATTCTTTTAATTCTGAGCAATACTAAAAAATGTGTGGGAAATCAGCACCTGTTGAATCACACCATGGACACAATTGAATATGTTTCTTATCCCACCTTTATTAAGCCACAGTGGCGTAACATATATTCTGTGTAAAATATTAAATTTAACTACAACGTGATTAAAATTGTGGGACACTAGTCTCAAATTAGACAATATGTTCTGCCAGTCAGCTAATTGCATAATTGAGCATTCAGCTCCCCAAGCCCTTTGTCCAGGAGAAGATGTGTTATTAAAAAGTGCTTTAACTAGTAATTTAAAAAATTGAGCAATCTTAAGCTTGTGACCTACAAATCCTGTTAACTCATTTAAAGGTGTAGAAGTATCTACCTATAACACAATTTTTTCTTTGACACTGTACAGTGCTGATCGTAACTGAAAATACCCAAACCAAGATACATTAATTAAATACTCTCTTTGCACTAACTCCAAAAATAAAAGTATTTCCCCCATTCCTCACTACCTGTGAAAATATATTTTTTCTGCCAGTACTGATCCCCTGCCAATTCCTCTAGAACCTGTAAGCAATGATTATGCCAAAAGGGCATACAACCCAAAGATCCCTTTATTCTCAACCAGCGTCTAATAGTACACCAGAACTTACTTAACAGTTTCCCAGCCTCTCTATAATACTCTTGTATAACAGATAATTTGCTGGATTCCAGTAAGGTAAACATGCTATTGAAGGAAGATTTGCTCACCAGGGTCCTGCACAATGGACTTTCCTTCCATTGACAAAATAACCATAACTGTGGGGATATAAAGTAACCCTTAAAGTATGGAAGGTTCAACCCTCTGTTTTCTATCGGTTTATAAAAATGTTCCATTTTAAGTCTTACATGCTTTCTGCCTCAAATTAGATCATTAATAATTATCTTGGTTAATTTAAAGAATTTATCCTCAATCCATATTGGGGAGTTCCTCAGAATATACACAGGGGTAGAATCACCATCTTAATAAGGGATATTCTATCGGCTCTAGGTAGAGGAAGTCTTTTTTTGGCTCTCGTTTTAGTTATCAGTGGAATCAGATTAAGGAGCAAATAATCTTCAATCCTAGGAGATATCAACATACCCAAATATTCAAATGAGTCAGAAATCTTCAAAATATTCAAGAGCCCCTCATTGAAAAATTGAAGACTTTCTAAGGGCATAATAGTGGTTTTTGACCAATTAATATCCAGACCTGATACTTCACCAAAGGAATTAACTATTTGAATAATTCTTGGGAGTGTAGTATTAGTATTCTGTATAAAAAAATAATACTTCATCTGCATATAAAGAAATACGATCCTCCCTTCCCAGTATTCCAAACCCTTCAATCCCAGAATCTTGCCTTATCCTGGCCGCAAGAGCCTTGATATATATATCGAATAATAATGAGGAAAGTGGGCATCCTTGACGGGTGTCTCTATTCAATAGAATGCTGTCTGTCAAGCCCCCATTAATATTCAACCTAGCCTTGGGAGACTTATACAAAAGCTTAATCATCCGCCCATAGACTAAAAACGTCCGGGAGGTGGTTATCTATCTCTGACTGGACGTTCCTGAACGTCCATTCAGAGACTGCAGCTGCACGCTAATCGTGCAGCTGTAGATCGCGTTGCCTGTTGTCAGTGACAGCAGGGCAACCCTTAGAGAAGACAGCAGGGAAACCCTTAGAGAAGACAGTGCCCAGGCGTCCTGCCTTCTAGATCGATGTATACACAACGCTCCCTGAGCGCTGTGTATATACAGCAGGAAGTGCTATGTGCTTCATGTTCCGGCCCGGCAGTCATGTGACTGCCGGGGCCCGGAGAGTGCAGGAGCTGTGAGGTCTTTCAGAGACCTCGATCAGCCCTGCACTGAGGCTGCACAGCGCTGTATTGCGCTGTACAGCCTCTCTGGGGGGTTTATTTCTCCTGTAACTGGGGCTACTATGTCAGCCCCAGTTACAGGAGATCAACAGTGAAAAAAAATTTAATAAGTGAAGTTAAATGTCCCCCAATTTTTGTCACCTTACATCACAAAAAGTGCAACACTAAGTGATCAAAAAGGCATATGTCCCACAAAATGGTACCAATAAAACGTCACTTTATCCCGCAAAGAATGAGCCCTACATAAGAAAATAGCTAAAAAAATTAAAATATATAACTCTCAGAACATGGACACATTAAAACATAATTTTTTTGTTTCAAAAATGCTACTAATGTGTAAAACTTAAATAAATAAGAAAAAGTATACATATTAGGTATCGCCACGTCCGTAACGATCTGCTCTATAAAAATGGCACTTGACCGAACCCCTTAGGTGAACGCTGTAAAAATAAATAAATAAAAACTGTGCTAAAACAACCAATTTTTTGTCACCTTGCCCCATAAAGTGTTATAATGAATGATCAAAAATCATATGTACCCAAAAATAGTACCAATAAAACTGGTATCTTATCCTCTAGTTTCCAAAATGGGGTCACTTCTTGGGAGTTTCTACTGTAAGGGTGCATCATAGGGAGCTTCAAATGGGACATGGCATCTAAAAACCATGTGGCGCTCCTTTTCTTCTACGCCCTGCCATGTGACCATACAGCAGTTTATGACCACATGTGGGGTGTTTCTGTAAACCGCAGAATCTGGGTAATAAATATTGGCTGTTAACCCTCGATGTGTTAAAGAAAAAAATGGATTAAAATGGAAAATCTGCCAAAAAAGTGAAATTTTAAAATGTGATCTCCATTTTCCTTTAATTCTTGGGGAACTCCTAAAGGGTTAACAAAGTTTGTAAAATCAGTTTTAAGTAACTTGAGGGGTGTAGTTTCTACAATGTGGTCATTTATGGTGGTATCCACTATGTAGGCCCCACAAAGTGACTTCAGACCTGAACTGGTCCTTAAAAAGTGGGTTTTTGCAATTTTCTTAAAAAACTTTAGAATTTCTTCTAAACTTCCAAGCCTTCTAACATCCTAAAAAAATAAAATGACATTTCCAAAATTCTGCCAACATAAAGTAGACATATGGGGAATGTTAAGTAATATATATTTTATGAGGTATCACTTTCTGTTTTAAAAGCAGAGAAATTGAATTTTTGAAAATTGCGAAATTTTCTAAATTTATTGTAAATGTTTTTTTTTTTCATAAATAAATGTGAAATATATTGACTCAAATTTATGACTAGCATGAAGTACAATGTGCCATGAGAAAACAATCTCTGAATGGCTTGGATAAGTAAAAGCATTACAAAGTTATTACCACATAAATAGAGAGATGTCAGATTTGCAAATTAGGCCTCCATAAAATCCCTATTTTTTTCAGTTTTATTCCTGGAAATTCCTTCATAGCAACTACAGCTAAGGCCCCTTTCACACGGGCGAGTATTCCGAGGTGAACGCATTGCACCCGCACTGAATCCCGACCCATTCATTTCTATGGGCTGTTCATATGAGCGGTGATTTTCACGCATCACTTATGCGTTGCGTGAAAATCATCCCTTATAACATGGTTATAAGGGAAAATAATAGCATTCTGTATACAGAATGCATAGTAAAATAGCGCTGGAGGGGTTAAAAAATAAATAAATAATAATTTAACTCACCTTAATCCACTTGTTCGCGCAGCCGGCATCTCCTTCTGTCTTCATCTTAACTGTGTGGAGGAACAGGACCTGTGGTGACGTCACTCCGGTCATCACATGATCCATCACCATGGTAAAAGATCATGTGATGGATCATGTGATGACCGGAGTGACGTCCCCACAAGTCCTGTTCCTTCACACAGCTAAGATGAAGACAGAAGGAGATGCCGGCTGCGCAATCAAGTGGATTAAGGTGAGTTAAAAAAAAAATTTTAACCCCTCCAGCGCTATTTTACTATGCATTCTGTATTCAGAATGCTATTATTTTCCCTTATAACCATGTTATAAGGGAAAATAATACAATCTACAGAACACCGATCCCATTTGGGTACCAAACATGCGCAATTTTTCTCCCGCGAGTGCAAAACGCATTACAATGTTTTACACTCGTGCGGTAAAATCGTGCGTGTTCCCGCAACGCACCCGCACATTTTCCCGCAACGCCCGTGTAAAAGAGGCCTAAGTCTTTTAGTTCCCTTTCTCTCATACCATAGCCCTTTCTCAAATTAGAAATATTACTAACGAATAGGCCCCTCATGAAGGTCTTAAGGGCATCCCACACCAGTAATAATTAATATCCCCAAAATGGACAATCTCTTGTTTCATAATTTTATGGTTATCCATTAGGGAGATCCAATGGGGATTTAGTCTAAATTGGGGTCTTGACTGATATTTATTATCTGCCATGGATACTTCCAAAGTGAATGGTGCATAGTCCGATAGAGCCCTGGCTTCGTAATTCATCCACTTTATATATATAAGATAGTTTTAATTTATTAAGGCCAAATCTATCCTAGACATGGAATTTCCAGATTTGCTTACACAAGAATAGGCTCTTTTCCCCTTCCCTAAATAACACCATACATCTATAAAGCCTGATTACAAATGAGACCGTGCTAGGGGGGATCCTTGTGCCTAGCTATAGGTATCTCCCCCCATCAGTTTCTGGATTGATGACAGAATTAAAGCCCCCATTGAAGGGGTTGTCCGGGTTTAGAGCTGAACCCTGACATACCCATAATTTCACCCAGTCAAAACCCCTGATGTTAGCATCGGAGCATCTCATGGGCTAAAAAAATCTCCGGGTGTGTCCCAGCACAGTCCGACACTAGCCAATCGGTGCTGCTAGTGGCAAACTGCGCAGGGACACATCCCTAACTGGTAACACCCAGTTGGAACTTTATTACAGGGTGCTGGCAATTCATCATAAACTTCTAGCAGGAACAGTAGAGGAATGACAAAACATAGAATTATATGAAAAGATGCTCCAGAATTGTTATTACATGGAGAATTACTAATACAGACATGTCAGGAGAGGTGACAGCTCCTCTTCAAATAATTATATAGTACTTCTGAACTTATATTTGTTTGGTAAAAAAAAAATATTGATTTTATAATCATACCCATAGGATGCCCACTAGGTTTCTTTGGAAAGGAGTGTTCTCGAGTGTGCCAGTGTCAGAATGGTGCAGACTGTGACCACATTACTGGGCAGTGTACATGTCGCACGGGATTCATGGGAAAACACTGCGAACAGAGTAAGTCCTAATATCTGTATTCTTGACTATTATTCTTAGGGCTGATCTGTAATATCAAGCTGCATCGATCTGTTTATACTCATGTCCATTTTATACTTCCTGTTAGAATGCCTGGTAGGTTCATACGGATACGGATGCCGACAGGTTTGTGACTGTGTTAACAACTCCACATGCGACCACATTACTGGGACCTGTTACTGCAGTCCAGGCTGGAAAGGTACAAGGTGTGACCAAGGTGAGATTTTGCAATGTGGTGAGGTCTTTGGAGATGCAGGAGCCATGCTGCAGTCGTCTAATAGATAATACTATGGCTGGGCAGTGTCAGATATGTGACATTATATGCAAGCCAAACTATTTAGTTTAGTAAGACAAATTTAAAATTGTATTTAAAGGGGTTTGACCCATCTCATACATTAAGGGCATATATTAGTGGGATCCACACCTATCTCTAGAACAGAGCCTGCAAAGTAAAGTAGAGCGGACTGTCCGTGCGTGGTCATCCTCCATTCATTTTTATGGGAGTGTGGAGAATAGCCGAGCAACACGCTCATCTTTTTTCGGAAGTACCACTGAAATGATTGGGAAATGCTCCGCGCAAGTGCAGCCACCGCTCCATTCACTTTTATGGGGCTGATGATGTCCCATAGAAATGAACGGAGGGCAGCTGCGCATGTACGGTCCACTCTCCTTCACTTTGCAGGCTCCCTTCTAGAGATGGATGCAGGTCTCAGAAGTGGGAGCCAGACCTATCAGACACTGGGGACATATCCTAGCGATATGCCCTCAAATTTATGAAATGAACCTCTTCAAATTTCATTATTTTTAGTAACTGTAAAACTGTATTTTACTGGATTAAACGAGGCACCCTTTAATAACAATGGACATAATACATGTAGGAAATGTAATTATCTGTACTGAGAGGAGTTGATGTTATGATCATTTACTTCATTTTCTCCACGAATGTCCTCTCTTACATATTTCACCCCCACCCATCTGTATGTGCTAATTTATTTTCTTTCTTGCTGCTGTTCCCTTCTAGCTGTAATGATAATTGTAGGAAACCTGAACAGCCTGACCCGCACAAGTGCTGCCATCCCTGCTGATTCTTACCAGATCGGTGCCATTGCTGGCATCATTATCCTTGTCCTGGTTGTCCTCTTCCTGCTAGCCCTCTTTATCATCTATAGACAAAAACAGAAGGGCAAAGAGACAGCGATGCCATCTGTAACCTACAGCCCCACTGTCCGAGTCCTCAGCACAGACTATACCATTGCAGGTAACAGCTTACATTCTATGTGTGCCTTGCATAATATTCATTGACAGACTTTCTTTGGCCCTCTAACTGAATGTTGTATTGAATTGACTTGTGATTAACCCATTAAACGCAGGGCCAATGTTTATGCGTTTTTATTTTTTCCTTGTTGCCTACCGAGACCCATAACTTTAGTACTTTTCGGTTGACATAGCCATATTAAGCCTTTTTTCTTTTTGCGGGATAAGTTGTATTTTAAGGTCACCGTTTAATTCACCATATCTTGTATTGAAAACCCAGAAAAAATTCTTTGTCTGTTGAAATAAAATAAAAAAAACATTTCTGCCACTTTTTGGGGGGTTTTGATTTAACCTAAAAATAACACAATGCTTATTCTGTGAGTCAGTATGATTACGGTAATACCAAATTTATATATTTTTTATTTTATAACGTTTGCATTGCCATATTCTACCATCCATAACTTTTTATTTTATTTTAACGTCTCCAGAGCTGTAGTTGGTTTCATTTTGGGGCACATATGGCTTTTTGATCACTTTTTATTCAGTTAGGGAGGGGCAGGGTGACCAAAAATGGCAAATCAGAATTTTTTTTCAGTTACAGGATTCATCGGTAGAATACGATTGCAGTCCATTGTATTTTCACAGGTTGCCTGTCAGGTCATGCCTCGAGCACACTCGCTATGACAGCCATGGGAGCCTTCATGACAGCAATGGGATGTCATAGCAACTGACCAGAGCCGCATGATTTAGCCACGGGGACTTCCAGAGGGAGCTTCCTTCCCCATCTAACTCTATAGATGCCATAGTCACTATCGACCATGGCATCTAAGGGGATAAATAACCAGGGTTGGAATTATCTCCAATCCCGGCCATTGTGACCAGGTGCCAGCTGGCACCCACTGCATATAGAGCAGGATCAGCTGATGACCCCTCTTTATACACCTTTTGTTCCCCGTTGACATACTATTACGTCAGGGAGCTCAAAGGGGTTAAGATAGTATCAATGATGCACTGTGACATGTATTGACCCAGCAATAGCCGTCTATGAAGCCATGTTATACCTCAGAATACCTCTGATTTCATTTTGACGGATTCATGTAGAATGTCACATAAAGAAAATTGGTATTCAGAATATTTCCAAAATACTGTGTTTTACAGAGGCACCATACAGCAGTAGTCGGAGTGCTTATGGTTCCATAGACTCTGGCATGCCACCATAGATGACCCATATACATAAGCATTGCATCCACAAAACAGCACAAACATATGTAAAACATAGAAAATTTAATTAAATTATGGTGAATAGACAAGGTGACTATATGTTCAGATGATCAACCACAAGACTGAGAAGAGGCAATGCATAAAGTTAAAGGGGTTGTCCAGGTTCAGAGCTGAACCCGGACATACCTCCATTTTCACCCAGGCAGTTCATGCTCCGATGCTCTCCTTTGCCCTGCGCTAAATCGTGCAGGGCAAAGGCATTTTCAAGAGTTCCAGTGACAAACCGGGCTCTCCATGGGGCTGCCAGGAAGCCCGGTGACGTCACCGGCACTGATGGGTGGGCTTTAGCGCTGCCCTAGCCAGTAAAACGGGTAGGGCAGTGCTAAAGCACGCCCATCTGAGCCAGTGACGTCACCGAACACACTGCCGGGCAGAAGCTTCCGCCCGTCAGTGTGTTATTGTAAATAAAAGAGCCCTTGCCCTGCGCTATCCAGCGCAGGGCAAGGGAGCGCATCGGAGCAAGACTGGCTTCAGTTTGAAAATTCTGATTGGTAATTATACAAATATTTCTTTTATACAGATACTCTCCCACACAATAATGGTGGAAATCCTAACAGCCAGTACTTCTCTAACCCAAGTTACCACACACTGAGTCAGTGCACAACGGGACCTCATCTCAACAACTTGGACAGAATGGCTATTTCTAAGGTAAGGCATCACTTGAATTTTCATGGTTATTTTACAACTACCATTAGGTCAGATTTTCTTTTTAAACTATTTCTATTGTGTGCATTTCTGTATTTCTACCGTGTATTACTTTATCTATCTACATCTATTTCCAACCTTATCTTCTCCAAATGTGTTCAATTATTTCATCCTGAAAGCATAGGAAAATTCTAAAAATGCTATAAAGGGTGATACACATGTGAATAATGTCTTAAGGGCACATTAAATCACCCACTCGAGGGTTTCCAGAAATTCTGCTCACTAGCTCAGTGGCCATCTCCTGACTGCATTTTCTAGACTGTCCATTGTCTTATTGATCTGCCGTTAGGGTGCTTTGAGAGCAAAAGGTCACAATTATAACATTTCTGTAGTTTAGATTTACTATGGCAGTAGTGTTTGGGGCTACATAAACCCCACTATTTTTCTCTTGAATGATTACCTGGCTACACCTTCTCTTACCTAACCCATATGGCACCCCAAATTTACCGTCCTTTTTTGCTAAAAAGGCCTTCAAATTCTCAGCTGACTTTTGAGGTGTAACTTGAAGCCCTTGGCTCCTTCCCAAAAAGGAGGTGGACCTCCTATACTACCTGATAAGTGACAGTTTATTTTCCACGGTATTGGAACTATATGCCACAAAAAAAATCCAGATTTTTTTTTATAGTGACATGGCGTATTTAAAAGAAAAAAAAAAAACACTTTAACACTATAACTCTATAAAGGACTGTCATGATTGGCCATTTATATATTAATAGGGGTAGATGAGACTATCCTCAAAGGAATTTTCTATCAATAAATCAATAACGCCAATCAATTATTTAACATTTCTCTCTGGTCTTTTAATTAAGTCCTTTACAAGTACTTCAGGCTAAAGTAATAATGCTAAGTAGATTTCAACAAAAATATAAATTATTGATGTTTTTTGACTGATGATTGATCATCATATTCTATTGACTATTTGGTAGAGTGACCGCCCGTGGTCCTGTGCTTTCATATTAGTGGATGAAGTAATACTAGGACATTGCAATTGATTTGTAATAACACCTTGTTTTTGCATTTTCTTTATTTTTTTTTTTGTTCAGTCAAAAAGCAGCCAGCTTTTTGTAAATCTCAAGAGTTTGGATCCTGGGAAGAGATCACACACTATTGATTACACAGGAACTCTGCCAGCAGACTGGAAGCAAGGAGGATATATGCCTGAGCATGGTAATACTATGTATTCAACAAATAGGCTGTAATATAAAAATGGAAAAATAGCTTTATATGGTGTATTTACTTTACTATATATTTAAAATTTAACTCCCCTCAGAACTGGAAATTCAGATTTGCCAGAAATAGAATAGTCCCTGCCATTTTACTTTACACTACAGGGCACCAAGAAACAAATCGATACTGCTGTTTATAGGGGCCATTGACTTACATTAAAGGGGTTATCCAAACCTTATAATGCCCCCTCTAATGCCCGGGCCCCTCACACATATTGTATTTACCTTGCTCCCCAGCACCCACGTTGTTCCTGCTCCCCGCACGGCCGCTGCAAGATCTCCCCGTCGCGCAGATCAAAACATCCGGCGACGGGGGGACAGCCTATAACAGGCCGCAAAGGGGACGAGCCTTGATTAGCGATATGCCCCCATTGTCTCAGATGGGAATACCCCTTTAATAGAAAACAAGGTTTTCTGCTGCTGATGGCTGCCCTCTGGTTACCACTTTAAATCCTACTTAATCTAGGAGGAAAAGTCAGAATTTTCGATAACTTATTTGAACCTAACATTCTTGCTTGTGTAAACTACCCCAAAAAACTACATTAAATGGAATATAGTAATGTGTCTTCAAAATGTGGCAGTAAGTTGAAATAACACGTTAGCCTTATGAAACATGAGTACATGCTATTTCCAGGATAATTTGCTTTCATTAAAAGAACCAGATACTTTTACAGTGTAACACATTATTTACGGTTTATGTTTTTTCCAGGTCTCCTGAAAAGTTCTGCATATAGCATTAGCAGCTGTTCACTGAGCAGTACTGAAAACCCCTATGCAACCATCAAGGATCCACCAGTTCTTCTTCCGAAACACACCGAGTGTGGATATGTGGAGATGAAGTCACCAGCACGCAGAGACTCTGCCTATGCAGAGATAAGTAATATCAGCCTGGCCACCAAGAATGTGTATGAAGTCGGTAAGTGCTCCTTTCATTCTTTTATTTTCCTTCCAATACTTCTATATGCTTTCACATGGAAGGAATAAGGACATTTGTTTTCTAAAAATATGAATATAATGAACGTTATTATTTTATCTTCAGACCAAGGGCCTGAATTTAAACCGATTGCACATTTTTGCCTCATTCACACGGTGATTTCCATCAGTGATTGTGATCCAAAACCAGTAGTGGAGCCTCCACAGACATAAGGTATAAGGGGAAGATCTGGCTCAAAATCACTGATGGCTATCACTGACCAAACACTGACGTGTGAACGAGGCTTTAGAGTCAGAGATAGATTGTCCCTACAGTTAAATAGGTCATGTTCCCATTAATTGTTGGATTTCAATCAATAGTCCAATTTTGGGAGAAAAATGGCTTTTCGTTTGGGAATACAACAAGTAATGTATCCTTTATCCTCTCCTAACAAAATAGGCCAGTGGCAATTTTGCCTTCTTTGTACACTCAGGTGAATTGACCTTTTGTCTGAGTCTATCACATGGGACACCAGATTCATTACCTGTTTCATAAGTTCTACTTAGTGGTCACAACTAGAATTTACAAACGAGCTGCACTGAGATAGTGATATTCATGGGATTATTAACTTCTGATGTTTTCAGCAACCTTCATCTTGGAGTTGTAGTTTTACAACAGCTGGAGAGCCGCAGGTTGGCCAGCCCTGTTTTAGATAGTTACATTGTTGTTGCTTTTTATTGCAGCACAATTTTTTCAAGGCCAAGTGGTAAGGCACTTTTGGATGACACTCCTTCGCCTGCATGTATGATTATCTGGATTTTTTGGGATAATGCTTGTTATCTTCTTTTATTTCACAAAACACATCACTAGATGCAAGCCACTGGGTTCTCTACTTACACTGGTGTACCTAATTTTTAAAGAGTCTTTATCAGCCTGATCAATGCTATTAAACCAGTGATACAACCTGGTAGGGTTGATCATGATGATAAAAACGTTACCCTGATTATGACAGTATGTTGCCCCATTGATGAGAAAATTGTATTTTATTCATTTTATCCATTCACACCAGACCTCTAGACCTCTCAATACTTAAAGGGGTTGTCCAAGTTATATTTATTGATGACCTATCCTCAAGATAGGTTACCAATATCAGATTGGTGGGGGTCCAACATCCAGCACCTCTACTGATCAGCTGTTTGAAGAGAAGACACACGCCGTGCCAGCGCTGCCTCATCTTCATTGTTTACCTGCTTGCCGCATCCGCAGCGTTGAGCAGGTGTAATTACAGCCAAGCCGTCCTATTCATTTCAATGGGACGGATCGCTCCTATACAAGTGTGGATAGGTCATCAATAAATATAACTTGGACAATCCCTTTAATTCGCAGAAATCATTTGATAAAGCATAACTTATAGGAAAACATCACCAATACTAGACGGTTTCAAATATGACACGTGGTAAGCCACACTAGGCATTACAAATTGGAAAAAATGGTATTAAAGATATAACCAAATGTTGACTACCAGTAATATGGTTTACCTTAGTACTTAGTTTAAAGGGAGTCTGTCACCAAAATATGATGTTATGCAAATGAGGGCTCGCAAGTGCCCAAGGGCGGCGTTCTGTGTGTAGGTGCCCAGGCTGCTCTGCCTTCCTTTTACATTACTCCTCCCCAGCCTCTTCCTTGGCCCGTCCTGCAAGTCCCCTGTGTCATCCACAGGACCGGCCGAGATCCCGCGTGTGCACAGTGCACCCCCGGCCCGAGCATGAGCACTGTGATGCCCACCATGGGCACGGCATCACTACATGTAGTGCACATGTGCTGGCCTCCAGTCCTCCTGTTTGATTCTGGTCCACCCCCTAGTCACTGATTTTGCGCCGTTTGCTGACACATGCGCACTACATGTAGCGATGCCGTGCCCACAATGGGCATCGCAATGCCCAGGCCGGCGGTGCACTGCGCACACGTATCTTGGCCAGGGCTGTGGATGACGGCGGGCCAAGGAAGAGGCTGGGGAGGAGTAATGGCTCTAGCACATGGCTCTAGCACACCTATCCATGATTCAAATGAGACACCTCGTTATAAGGAAAAATAATAGCATTCTTAATACAGAATGCTAAGTAAATTAGGGATAAAGGGGTTAAAAAAAAATACAAATTATTAAACTCACCTCATCCACTTGTTTGCGCAGCCCGGCTTGCCTTCTTTCTTCTTCTTTGATGACCTGGGAGAAAAGGACCTTTGGTGACCTCACTGTGCTCATCAAATGGTCCGTCACATGGTCCATCACCATGGTGATGGATCATGTGATGGACCATGTAATGAGCACAGTGACGTCACCAAAGGTCCTTTTCTCCCAGGTTATCAAAGAAGAAGAAAGAAGAGAAGCCGGGCCGCGCGAATAAGTGGATGAGGTGAGTTTAATTATTTATTTAAAAAAATTAACCCCTCCATCCCTAATTTACTTAGCATTCTGTATTAAGAATGCTATTATTTTACCTTTTAACCATGTTATAAGGGAAAATAATAAAGATCGGGTCCCCATCCCGATCGTCACCTAGCAACCATGCGTGAAAATCGCACCGCATCCGCACTTGCTTGCGGACGCTTGCGATTTTCACGCAGCCTCATTCACTTCTATGGGGCCTGCGTTGCGTCAAAAACGCACAATATAGAGCATGCTGTGATTTTCACACAACGCACAAGTGATGCGTGAAAATCACCGCTCATGTGCACAGCCCCATAGAAATGAATGGGTCCGGATTCAGTGCGGGTGCAATGCGTTCACCTCACGCATTGCACCCGCGTGGAAAACTCGCTCATGTGAAAGGGGCAAAAAGCTAGGCTCCACAGATTGAGTTTAACTATCGAGCCACAGCTGCTGAATACATCAGGTTGTATCCAGTCTGGTAGACAGCATATGTCACTCAGTGTTTTTCAGTGTTTTGCGGGCCGTTTTTCACAGATCTGTTGTTCCGTTTTTTTGTTTCCGTTGTGTTTCCATTTCTGCTCCATTTTTCCGTTCTGTTTTTCCGTATGGCATATACAGTATACAGTAATTACATTAAAAAAATTGGGCTGGGCATAACATTTTTAATAGATGGTTCCGCAAAAACGTAACGGATGCGGAAGACATACGGATGCATTTCCGTATCTGTTCTGGTTTTTTTTTGCGGACCCAATGAATTGAATTGAGCCACGGAACGTGATTTACAGGCAATAATAGGACATGTTCTGTCTTTCAACGGAAAAACGGAAATACGGAAATGGAATGCATACGGAGTACATTCAGTTTTTTTTTGCGGAACCATTGAAATGAGTGGTTCCGTATATGGACCATATACAGAACGCAAAAAACGGTCCATATACAGAACGCAAAAAACGTTTGTGTGAACGAGCCCTTATAGTGCTACAAAAAGTCACACTGTAGCCCAGGCCACACGCACATTAGTGCCTGCAGCAGCCAACAGCTGGGAAACCACATGTTAGAGCCTTAGAGCCACATATGGCTCCTAAGCCACTGGATGGAAAACATTGTCCTATTGTGTTTCTCATGCTGGAAGTTACTAACATACTAGAAAAAGTATACTTACATAAACAAGTACTAGGGAATTACTGTATTTACAATAGTATAAAAAAAAAAATTTAAACCCTCTGAAGAAATTTGGAGAAACGAGGAATACATAATTCCAACACAGGTTGGAGACATGTTAATTAATGACAGCACTATATTTTATTTTTTTAGAGCCCACTGTGAGTCTTGCTCAAGGAGGATTCAACAGCAACTGTAAAGCCGGCCAAGATCTCTATGACCTTCCAAAGAACAGTCACATTCCATGTCACTATGACCTTCTTCCTGTCCGGGACAGCACTTCATCTACTAAGAATGAGGCAACCACTGAATGATAGTAGCAATCAATCAAACCACTGTATGCTAAGGCTGACTCCTGCTGAACTGTATGCTTCAGTTCACTGGACTGATATCAAGTGAGACTACTGTCTTCTGCAATAAATGACTGCACCAGCAAAGCTGGAGACGATTGTTTGCTAAGCAAAGGACAACCTTAAAGACCAGATGGATGAAGTAGAAAATACTGACTTGACGATGTACAAGGGCTTAAGCTCACCAATATACTGTATAACTAGGAATATTTCCAGTCTCTGAAATACATACCACTAACAATTCTTTACTGGCACATGCTGGGGACTTTCATTCCATGGATTCTTATTAATCAGTTCTAATTTCCTGATGGCAAACATATTTTTAGAGTTTGTTCTTTGATTTGCACTGAGCTGACTGTGTCATACAAGTCAGTGAGTGTTTGTATTATAGTAATGTGTATTAGTATGTTAGACATGTTGTATGGGTACAACATAAATATGAATGAAAAGCTAAAAACCACGTGTAAAGCCACTACATGAGATGTTAACCAGGGTTAGGTCGGCGTGTGGCTGTGTTTGTGTGTACATATGTATAAACCCTGCCCTAAGGAGATATCTACAATATGTTATTAATGTAGAGTAGTTCCAATGAGGGCGTTATTTATACTTATTTTAGTGAACCCTTCACAAATCAGGATTGATGCTTTAGTTTAACAAGACTAAAATGGGTAGTGAGTTTCAGATTTTCGTGAAGGATGGCTCTAACCAGCTTAGAAACGTATAGGAGAAAAAAAAGAGAGGAGGCGGTGACACAAAAGTTCCAGGGATTAAGAAGAACCTTGGAGAAGTTGCGCAACCTAGGGCGCCTACAGTGATGGACTAAATCAAGGAGTGGTAGTAAATGAAAGCCAAAAAGTCAAGAAAAAAAAAAAAAAAGGGGGGTCACCAATTAAAAGGGAAGGCAGCTAAAAAATTGTGTTAGCGTAAACTTAACACTTAATCATCAGGATGTAAAAGAGGCGAAAAAAGATGACAGTGAAAGGGTGAGAAAGGTCTAAATTAGACTTTTACCCACTGTCACATATATGTAGGGGAGATGGGATGGGAAAGAGAAAGGGGGAAAGGAAGAGTAAGTGGAGGATGGGTGTAGCGCCAATCCCTAAATAATCAGTGGTCCCGTGATGATAGTAACGGGAAATGACAAGAGGTGAAAATTACACCGTGAGTGCCCAGTCAGATGGACAATTATATATAAACCTATAGGGACAAATCCCCAAATTGCACGCATATACAAAAACAAGATGAGATAGATACACACAGTGAAAAGGTAGGCACTTCTGCTTAGAGAAGCATCAAGGGAATTAGAGATGGTGGTTCCTTCGTTGGTTCCTTTTTGGGATGGCGGAAGCTTATAAAAACAAGACGGTCTCAAAGAAATAAAAAGCAATACATAAGTAAATAAAATAAATATCAACTCACTTCACTTGTCTCCAGGATAAAGCTCAAGACACCTGGGACGTTAAATCCCCCTGGCCAGGATCGCATGTAGCATGGTGGAGAGTCACAGCAGCACACAGAACCAGGGCTTCTGGTGACACTCTTTTATTCGATAATATGTGGCTCAACGCATTTCGGGGTCTCCTTGTAGTAATGCCCCCTTCCTCAGGAGCAGATAATATATTTTTTTTTTTATATTAGCTGCTCCTGAGGAAGGTGGTATTACTACAAGTAGCCCTCGAAATGCTTTGAGCCACATATTATCGAATAAAAGAGTGTCACCAGAAGCCCTGGATGTGTGTGCTGCCGTGAATCTCTACCATGCTACATGCACTCCTGGCCGGGGGGGGGGGGGGATGGGGGTTTAACGTCCCAGGTGTCTAGAGCTTTTTCTTGGAGACAACCCCCCAGTGAAGTGAGTTGATATTTATATTTATTTTATTCACTTATTTATTGCTTTTTATTTTTTGAGACCTTCTTGTTTTTCTAAGCTTCCACCATCCCAAAAAGGGACCAACAAAGCGACCACCATCTCTAATTCCCTTGATGCTCTTCTAAGCAGAAGCGACTACCTTTTCACTGTGTATCTATCTCATCTTGTTTTTGTATATGCATGCAATTTGGGGATTTGCCCCTATAGGTTTATATATAATTGTCCAACTGACTGGGCACTCACGGTGTAATTTTCACCTCTTGTCATTTCCTGTTACTATCATCACGGGACCACTGATCATTTAGAGATTGGCACTACACCCGTCCACTTACTCTTCCTTTCCCCCTTTCTCTTTCCCATCCCATCTCTTCTACATTTATGTGACAGTGGGTAAACGTCTAATTTAGACCTTTCTCATCCTTTCACTGTCATCTTTTTTCATTTGTCTTTTACACCCTCTAACCAGCTTAGGCTACCTTCACATCTGCGGCCGGCTGTTCTGGCAGAGAATGGAAGGAATCGGCTGGATGCAGTGGTTTTTGTCTTGCCGATAATTGGGATATTTGCCAGGTAGCAGGTAGATTATAGTCAATGGGATCCGGCGGGCAGGCAACAGTATCCAGCAATGCCGGATCCAGAGAACTGGCTTTGCCGCAGATGTGAAAATAGCCTTAATATGGTAGCATTCAGTCTTATTCTCAGGGTTGGACTGGCGCACCAGTTCTCCGACACAATAAAGAACCCCTAATAAAACAAGGCACCTAAAGTCTAGCAGAAGAAAATTTTATTTGAAGCTGACCTTTGAATGAGATCAGGGGTGCACATACAAGATGAACAACCTGTAGAGCTGCACAGGGGCCCAATAGGATAAAAGGTCCACTTCACCCACCACCATACTAAGAAAACACCAATGTTAATGTATTTGCATGTTAAAGAATTTAACTATTGCCATAGCTGGTGGATTACAATCTGCAAGAGAAGTTGGAACATCATTAAATAACTTGACTTGAAGGAGGTCTATGAGAAGTGCCTCGCTATCAAAAACTCGCTGTTACATAAAAGAGGCCAACATACTTTTTTTGCCCAGTCCTTTGCATATATGAGGGTGGGTTCTTAGGCTCATTTCCTCTGGTGGGCACAAGGAACTTCAGTCTAACACTGCTTATGCCGGCTGTATTTGTCCTCTGCCATAAATTGGGGGGAAAAAAAGAACTAAAAGTGACTTGATTATGAACAATGATCAAGCATTCTACAACTAAACTACAAGACTCTTTCCAATTCCACATGGCGTCTCACACATGTTATGGTGCATACAAGGTGTGATGATTATATGTTACAGTTTTTTTTTCATCCATATGCTAGGCCATCAGTGTATGATCAGTGAGGGTCTAACCCCTGGGATCCTTACCAATCTGCAAAACATAGTGAAAAGGTCTGAGCTGTACTAAAAGCTAAAGCAATGGATGTCAATGTGCATTGAGGAAGCCCAGAATATCCATATAACACTTTACAGGTAACTTAATGTATACAAATAATTCATGAATGTAAACAGAGTAATTTATAGTTACATATAAATTACTGTTTAAAAATTCATTTGGACCAGGATCCTGCTTATGAATATTGCTTGTCACTTTAGTAATATTGGCAGAACAAACAAAAGTGATGCTTCCATTCTGGGTAATTGCTGGAAAACTTTAACTGCACATTGTAGAAGGAGGGCAGAAAACCGCACAAAATATAATTTTAGAACACAAGTAGGATTTTAACATTTTTTTTGTGTCCTTGGCAGTGTGTTGACTTTATAGACTGAAAGGGATTTCTTCCAATTCTTTGCTAATAAATGTACATTGGAATTAAAAGGGGGTTCCAGTATTAACTAGCCCCTGCAGTGTGTGGTACCTAAGGAAAAAATCATACTTACCTGCTCCTCACCACTACATTCCAGCACCCTGGCTCCATTCTGTGATTTTCCGGTCCCTGGCCTGTTCACTCCCTGCCTGGGTAAGGACAGGGTCACACGCACCGCTGTAACCAACTGGCCTCAGCAGTAAAATGTCCCCAAGCACATGACGTGCCACTTGAGGTCATGTCACAACTGAGGCCAGTCATTGGCTGCACTGCAACACATGATGCCATCCTACCCCAGCCAGAAGTGAACAGGTCAGGGCCTAGAAGATCACCAAAAAGGAGCCAGGTGCTGGAATGGAGTGGCGAGGAGCAGGTAAGTATGATTTATTTCATCAGATACCATCCGTAATCTCATACAGTTTGCTGGTACTGTATTACGCTTCAGAAAAATTGTGCGTAATCCATAATGTGTGCAGGTAGCCCTAAGGTCATAGGTCCTAAGGAGAAACCTAGTTACCTGCGACAAATTGTGGTTTGCCATTTCCCTTCAAGACTTGTGAAACTATTTATATACCAAATGTTTCTGCACATATTTGGATGACTTTTTATTGCATTATACAATGTGCATATCAGCGACTATTTCCAGTTCTTTCTCCTGTGGTTTTGTAGAGAACGCTCAGAATGTTGCTCAAGACCAGTGTTATTAAACTTAGTGTTTTCTTTTTTAAGATGATCATATGTGTTGTATTATAGCAAACACTTTAATGTGTCATGTGTAGATTTTTTGTATGCTATAAAACCGAATTCCTGTGCATATTTAGAGAGGATATCCCACCATAAGAACTTATCACCTATCTACAGACTAGCTGAAAAGTATCTGGTTTTGGTGGAGGTCCAACTGGTGGGCCGCCCCACCTCCAATCACAAGAATGAGGCGCCGGAGTCCCCGGAATGGAACAGTGTTTAGGTGTGCCTGCTGCTGCTTCATTCATCTCTATGGGACTGCTGAAAAGAAGCGAGTACAGCGCTAAAGTAGTACACGTGTGACTCCCGTTCCATTCCAGAACTCCATCACTTCATTCTTGTGATCAGTGGGGGTCCCAGAGATCAGACCCCCACCAATCAGATACTTATTACCTATCCTGTGGCTAAGGGATACATTGTTATGGTGGAACAATCCCTTTAGGGTACCTTCTATTTTTTCTTCTTTTATAGTGAAATTAGATTTTATGCTTTATGCTTAAGCTGGTCTTTTGCATAGCTCGTTAATGTTATTCTCCTTTTAGCCTTTTTTCTGATTTTCAATATTTTCAATACAAGAACCTTATTTGTTTGTATTCTTTGGTTGAGGTTTGTCTGCAAATATATTATTACACATTTATTGGGGGGGGGGGGGGGGGGGGGGCGGGTGGGAGCAGTTTTCCAACCAACTAAAGAACACCTATAAACTCATACACATAATATACAAGTTGGATGATTTTAACCACTGTGGCTGGCCAATGCTTAAAAATGATAAATGAAGGATTGTTTACGATGGCCAACAGTAGACTACTGTCTGTTTAAAATTTGATTTTGCCAGGTTTACTTTTTTCAGTTGTTATCAACTGAAACTAAATATGTATGGTATGATTGGCTGATTATGCTTAATCACTTGCCAATTTCTGCAAGCCAACTCTGCTGATTTATATTTTTTTAAACCATCTCCCTGGTCTGTGTAGTGTAGAATGTTCAAAGGTCGTTTGGTTTATATGAGTGATCTAACATATGATTATTCATCCACATTCCAGCCAGAACTAGAATGTGGCCAACTTTCGGTCATGGTGCCAACAGTTGTCAATCTGCCCCACTGTGCCTAGTCATTAGGGGTGCTGATGAACGAGTATGATTTTAAGCCACTTCACTGTGCTATTGCTGCTTTTTCTGTTATCAATGCCTAGTAGGAAAGCACCAAGCTAGAGGCAAGACCAATGCTTATGAGAGCTAGCCTATAACTTCCTAGCGAGTTTGTGGTAATCAGTCACTGATCAGATTATTAATATTGATTAAATTCAAAGCAACTCCTGTATGTGGGTCGGGGGTTTAGACTGGGCCTATTCTACATAACCTACTATGCCTAAACCCTGCACTACATTTTTTATTGCTCATCTCTACTTATAGTCTTCATCTCACACTATTCAGACATGTCTGTGTGACTGAACAAGTCACGATGTGAAGAGTTCCTTTACCTTGGTGTTACAATTTGTTAGATTTTTGATAAGTAAAAATAAAATAAAAAATATTTCTATAGTGCATTATTTTTTCTCACTTGTGCCATCTAATCTGTCCTGAAAATTAATAGAAAAAGAGATATATCATAGATATATTTTGTTTATGTTTTTTTTAAGCAGGTTACATGGGACTTACAAATTGTTAAAGGGGTTGTTCAAGATTGGAAAACATTTCTGCTTGTATGTGTATGGGTTTTGTCTGGTATAACAGCGCAGCTCCCCTAAAGTGAATGAAGCTCATTTGCAATACCACTTACTTGTTATGGACAGGTGTAGTGCCGTTTTTAAAAGAAAGCAGCCATGTTTTTCAAAGGACTTATTCACACATCTGTGTTCATTTTACAGAGGCAAGTACTCAGATCTATTGCATCTAAGTTTTGAATCTGTAAAGGTCCAAGTTCAGAACTTGTCTCGTGGTTTTTTCACCATAGATGCAAAAAAACAGAAATCTTTTTTTCCAAACTTTTTATCATTTTTCTACGCAACCAATCGGTAAAAAAAAAATAGAGACAAAACACAAATGTCATTCATGTTATAACTGTAAGTTCCATGGACCCTAGACGTCTATGGGCATGTTTGGTCCACAAAATAGACCAAATCAGTCAATGTTTCCATTGTTTTTCTACTCACCAATGGTCAGTATGGATGTGTTAATAAGCTCCCTCCAATAATGAACAACCCCTTTGTTAATTTGGATCTCCTCAAATTCCAAAGGTAAAATGTGCATTCTGATGGAGCTTTCCTGTAAGTAATTTTTTAGCATTTACTTTAACTATCTGCTTTTCCACTGAAATAATCAATCAGTTTTGCTTTCACTGTAATTTGAAGGTTGTATTTTTTATATGAAATGCATTTGTTTATTGCTATTTTGTAATTAATTAAAATATAATACAGGGAAAGAAAGCTGAACAACAAGTTACTTCCATGATTGATACATCCATTTTAAGGTCCATAATGAAATGTACTCAAAGGCAGACGCACACAACCTGTGGCTAAGTCAAAGACTCTGTTTTTGGCGTCCTCCAATTGTAAATTAAAAAATTACTTTGGGTGTTATTTTTTTTGCCGTGTCTCATGAAGTACGTCATTATTATGAGTTAGAACTATGTTACACTAAGCTAATAGCTATAGAATAATGGAACATTAATATTTGTGGTCTGGCAAACAAAAACCCACTAGCGGCTTGCTACCCAAGATGAAATAAGTAGGATGATAACCACTGCACTAGGGAGGTGGTCTATTATACAGCAATAAGATGAACTGTATACTTGTGTCATACTTCAAGCCTTAAACAGTATGCATCCTTGTTTTAGAGATAACTTTAATTGAAGGATGCAATAAAGCCATAATTGTCGCATTGTATAGAAATGTGGAAATAATATGTTGTTGTATGAGTGTGTTTTATTGTGTTAGCTCATTGTGTGTACATACAACAGTTATTGTGTTATAAGATGGAGGACACTGTTTGTACTTCAGCCGGTTTGAGGAAGCGTGGTACCCTGTTCTTTAATGCTCTTGTAAAAAAAAAAAAAAACGGAACAAAATAAACCAAGTCTTTATTAAGATATTTTTGTATTTCTTTCACAATAAAATCTATATTGTTAAAACAAAATAAATTATTCAATTTCCTTTATTCCTACTATTGGCTTTGGTCTCCAATAGTGATGATCGAGCACCAAAGTATTCAGGTGTTCGCCCCAAACACATTGCTATATTCGTGTGCTCGGCCGAGCACCCGAATATAATGGAAGTCAATGGGAGACCACCAGGCATCCCCTGCTCTGAAGGGGGGAGGATGCGTGGTCCATTGGAAAAGGTCAGAAAGTGACAGAAACACCACCAAAATGGATCGGGAACACCATGGGGACGATGTCTTAATGCATCTTGGACTCCCAGGTCGCTGCTGGGAACCATGTTGTCCGAGTTGTATGCCACTTTTACAGACTGACAAAAAAATACGCACAAAAGCCCCCCCAAAAATTTATTTTACAGAAAAAATTGTTAGGAAACATTCTTTCCTGTATATTCAATTGTATATAAAGTGCAAGTGCTGCAAAAAAATTACACGCAAGAGGCACTCCGAAACAGCCTGTATATCACATAAAGGAGGGCCTCATTTACATTGTGGTACAATTGTTCAGGTAGTGGGACTCCTACACTCATAAAGCCTATGCACTAAGTGAAAGGGCTGCCAAAAATTACAAGGAACCGGCACTCCAAAACACCCTTTGTTACACATAAAGGAGGGCATCATACACACCCTTGAAAAATTCTGATTGATGGCCTGCTGGTGACCCTCAAAAACATTTGGCGCAAGGGCCTGCTGATCTGACCATTAAAAACCTTAGGGGCGAGGGTCTGCTGCCGCATTGGTGACTCTAGATAACCTCTGGGCGATTGCACGTCCCCGTGACGGCGATGATCCATTTGGATGTCTGCCCTATCAACTTTCGATGTTCTTTTCTGCTCCTACCATGGTGATCATGGGTAACGGGAAATTAGGGTTCTATGCCGGAGAGGGAGCTTTAGAAAGGGATACCACATCCAAGGGAGGTCAATGGCTAAAATCTGATTGGGTGGAGAGGGTGGGTCAAGTTATTAAAGCAGAAAAATCAAAGGAAGGCAGGAAGCACGCAGCAATTACCCACTCCCGACTCGGGGAGGTAGTGACGATAAATAACAACACAGGATTTTTAAGTTGCCTTGTTATTGGAATGAGTAATAAAAAATTACATGGAATGTCACTGCAGTATTTTGGATGAGAAAACGCTATACAGGAGAGGCTCTGCTGCCGCTTTGTTGACTCTAGATAACTTCTGCCTGATCGCACGTCCCCGTGACGTCAACAATCCATTTGGATATCTTCCCTATCAACTTTCGATGTTCTTTTATGCGCCTATCATGGTGATCACAGGTAACAAGGAATTAGGGTTCCATGCCGGAGAGGGAGGTTGAGAAAGTCAATGGCTGAAATCTGATTAGCTGTTGTTTCCTTGCCAATTTTTTTCCCATAATTGTGAACCACCCAGAGAGGGTGGGTCAAGTTATTAAAGCAGAAACATCCAAGGAAGGCAGCAGACGCGCAGCAATTACCCATTCCCGACTCGGGGAGGTAGTGACGATAAATAACAATACAAGACTCTTAAGATGCTTTGTTATTGAAATGAGTAATAAAAAATTACAGGGAATGTCACTGCGGTATTTTGGATAAGGAAACGTTAAACAGGAGGGAGCCTGATAAACGGCTACAGCTACTACTTCAAAGCAAGGCAGCATGAGTTGCGGGCCTGAAGGTGAGCTTACCCTGTGAAAGATTTTAGGTTTGGGCCTGCTGGTGAGCTGACCCTGTTAAATATTATATGCTGGTGCCTGTGGGTGAGCTGACCCTGTAAAACATTTTATGCAATGGCCTGCAGCTGAGTTGACCCTCTAAAAAGTTCTATTGAGTTGCGGGCCTGCAGGTGTGCTGAGCCTGTAAAAGATTTTAGGTTTTGGCCTGCAGGTGCTCTGACCCTTAAAAATATGATTTGCAGGCCTACAGGTGAGCTGACCAAGTAAAAGATTTTAGGTGCGGGCCTGCTGGTGAGCTGACCCTGTAAAACATTATATGCGAGGATGACTCTCCATATCCTCATCCTCCTCCTCCTCTCCCCATCCATGCTGAACAGATGGAATTAAAGTTCCATGGGTACTACCCCCTGTAGCAGAAGCAACTGTCTCCAGCTCCTCCTCCTCCACTTCATGGTCCAATTCGCGCTCAGAAGACGAACTTAGTAATGTCCTCCCCCATTTCCTCGTCTGCCACATTCAAAGTGTCATCCTTAATTGTGAGCAGCGATTGTTTGAGTAGACACAGCAGTAAGATGGTTATGCTAATTCATCAAAGTTTTTTAAAACTTAACAGAGGTCTGACATCAATGCCCACTCTTTGCTTGTGAATAATGGCAGTTGACTGGAAAGGCGACGACCATGTTGCAGCTGGTATTCCACAACTGCCCTCTGCTGCTCACAAAGCCTGGCCAACATGTGGAACGTAGAGTTCCAGCGTGTGCTCGCGTCGCACAACAGTCGGTGAGATGGAAGCCGCAAGTGCTGCTGCAGCGTTGACAGACTGGCTGAAGCTGTGGACGACTTGTGGAAATGGGCACACACGCGGCTCGCCTTCACTAGTAGCTCTGTCAAATTGGGGCAGGTTTTGATAAACCGCTGAACCACTAAGTTTAAGACGTGGCTAGGCATGGGATGTGTGTCAGGTTGCCGAACTCCAAAGTCGCCACCAAGTTACTGCCATTGTCAGACACAACCATGCCTATTACCCACAGAATATATAAAAGGACAGTGTCCAGAACCATCTGTAATATAAGTAGGCTAGATTCACACACAGTTTTCTGCATGAGGATTTGAAGTACATCTGCCTGCAGGATTTTCAACCAAAGCCAGAAATGGACCCACCTTTGAATCCACTTCTGGCTTTGGCTGAAAATCCTGAAGGCAGATCTGCATCAAATTTTCATCCAAAACACTCAGTGTGAATCTAGCCTAATTCCCAAATTGCTGTTAGTACTTCTAGACGTGTTTTTGGGTGTAAGAGATCCACCAAAAACAAATGCTTATTAAAGCCCTTAGTGTACTGTAAGGAACAAATTTATTAGAGATGCTCCAAATAAAAATCATGCCCATATCACGATACACTAATGTCAATACAATGAACAGCTTTATGTGGCACGACATAGTCATAAAAAATTTTAATATGAAAATCAGGACCTTTAAAAATTCATCCACTATTGGATGTGTTTTTTTTACAGTAAAGCGCACAGCTCAGGACAGCAGTCTGATCTCTCTCCTCCAAGAACAACGGCACTGAGAGGAGAGAGAAACACAGCCCCTCATCTGGCTATGTCTAGTAAATATACTGTATGCAATCTCCATGATAGGTTTATCATAACAGTCACATAATCAGGGACCATTGGTAATAGTCCCTGACTGTGCTACAGGCAAGCCTGAGTGCAGCAAGCCTACTTCGCATGCATGCACCATTTTGTTTCATGGGGTGATTCTCCTGGGAGGGATCTGGACCATGCTTTACCTGATTGGGACACTGGAGGTTTTCTCTCCTCTCTAATTTGAGTGGAGAGACAGTCTTCTACCAGCGGCTCCACTGCCGGCATTTTCAGTGATGACCATGATTCAGTATATCACGGTAATAATTTGAGTAGAGACTGCTCATTAGGGTATAGGGTATCAGCATTAAGCACAAAAGATGAACAGGAGTCAGGGCAAATATGAAATCACAGGCACTGACCTTGTGACTTAAAACTAAAAATATTTCATGGATATTGTAGTTTACAGACTGTTCTATACCTGAAATCCCAAAGCAAACATTTTTACTGATTTCCGACCTTTCGTTTCCAGCCATTTTTTTCACAACCTTTTTTGGGACAGCCTTCAACTTACATTTCTGGGGCTGGCAGCGTACCCCCAAAAAATTATGAATCTCGTGATTCCTGTCATTTTTAGCGAATCATTATGGTCCATCAGACCCACCTTCTCTTTTGTCCTCACTGCATCACAATTTTCTACTTCTATGCCATGGTCAGCTTTCCACTTTGCAGTTCTGCTGCGTTGGGTGATATAGTGAGGGAAGGGGGGGAGAAAAGGAGGGGAGACCTAAAGCGAGCTGCTTGCACTGCAAGCCAAAAGTAAGCCAGCCAAACCCGCTTCATCACCTGACCTTTGATGTGCCAACTCAGAAAGAAAGGGGGGGAGCCGTGTCCTCCGTGCAATAGCCAGTGTTCACACAACAAAGCATGACACTGCACAACTTCCGGCTATGCTACTCAGCGGTTAGATGGCAAAAGAGTTCAAACTTGTACAAGAGTTAATCTTAGAAAATGTACAGTTGAAACCAGAAGTTTACATACACTATATAAAAAGACACATATGAATGTTTTTCTCAATATCTGACATGAAATCAGAATAAACCTTTCCTGTTTTTGGTCAATTAGGATTACCATAATTATTTGCCAAATGCCAGAATTAGTTTTTCGGTATTGAGAACCGTCATAGGGGCTCAATACCGGAACATAACGCTTCAGTTTTGTCCCCATTCATTGTCAATGGGGATAATACTGAACTGAACAGAACGGAATGCTCCAAAATGCATTCCGTTACGTTTAGTTGTGTTCCCATACCGGAAAGCAAACCGCAACATGTAGTTTGCTTTCAGTCCTGGGATGCGGAGCAAGATGGATCCGGCATGACCCCCAATACAAGTCAATGGGGACGGATCAGTTTTCTCTGCCACAATAGAAAACGGATCCATCCCCCACTGACTTTCAATCGAGTTCATGACGGATCCGTCTAGGCTATGTTAAAGATATTACAACCAGATCCGTTCATAATGGATGCAGATGGTTGTGTTATCAGTAATGGAAGCGTTTTTGCTGAACTCTGCCGGATCCAGCAAAAACACTAGTGTGAAAGTAGCCTTATGAGAGAGAGAGAATGTTTTAAGGCATTTTTATTACTTTCTGCAAAGTCAAAAGTTTACATACATTTCATTAATATTTGGTACCATTGCCCTTAAACTGTATGACTTGGGTCAAACGTTTTGGATATCCTTCCACAAGCTTCTCACAATAGTTGGTCGGAATTTGGGCCCATTCCTCCTGACAAAACTGGTGTAACTAAGCCATGTTTGTTGGTCGCCTTGCTCGCACCTGCCTTTTCAGCTTTGCCAATAAATTTTCAATATGATTGAGATCAGGGCTTTTTGATAGTCACTCCAAAACATTGACTTTGTTATCCTTAAGCCACTTTGTAACCAGTTTGGCAGTATGCTTCGGGTCATTGTCCGACCCAAGACCCATTTCCGCCCAAGCTTTAAATTCCTGGCTGATGTCTTGAGATGTAGCGTCAGGATTTCCACATAATCTTCTTTTATCATGATGCCATCTATTTTGTGAAGTGCACCAGTCCCTCCTGCAGCAAAGCAACCCCACAACATGATGCTGCCACCCCCGTGCATCACAGTTGGGATGGTATTTGAAAGGATTTGGACCTTTCTGGACCTCTACGACCACCTTGGTTTGATTTCACTGACGTCAGGAGAGATATTTCTCAGCCGGCAATAACATGACACACACCCAGGTATCACTGAAAAATACTCTAACTTTATTATGCTATAGCTTGGCCTTATATAGGCAGTAGAAAAGTTTGCATAACAGCAGCGTTAAACCAATCATAAAGATAAACATTGTTGCTCATACCCATACTACTGGAACATCCTTATATGGTATGTGTACGTGCAGTAAGCAAAAAGAATAGGTTTTAATCAGTCACATATAAGAATGTATGCAGATGGGCCGAATAACCTTGAATAAGGCAAGAACGTTTGTACTAGTTCTGGGGGAATCCCAGAATCTGTCCTGGGACAGATAAGCGAAACTTAACTCACAGCGGGGGAACTTGAAACAGTGCCTGGGTGAGATGTTATCACAATTCTTTACATATTTAGAGCAAACAAGATGGAGTCACATTTCTCTTCAATCCCCTCTTAGAACCAAATTTCTTAGATAATATGGTTCTTACCCTTTTCCCTGTATATCGCCAGATATTTTCTATATCCTTCTGGTGAGTTGCCTTCAGGATTAGGCCTCATGCACACGACCGTTGTGTGCATCCGCGGCTGTTGTACCATTTTCCATTTTTTCCTGCTGACCCATTGACTTTCAATGGATTCGTGGAAAAATCGGAAAATGCACCGTTTGGCATCCGCGTCCATGATCCGTGTTTCCAGTCCGTGAAAAAAATATGACCTGTCCTATTTTTTTTCACGGCCAATGGTTCACGGACCCATTCAAGTCAATGGGTCCGTGAAAAATCACGGATGCACAGAAGATTGTCATCCGCGTTCGTGATCCGTGTACGTGATCCGTGTCCGTTTTTTTCCTATCATTTCAAAGGCAAACTTGACTTAGATTTTTTTTTTTCATTTTTCATGTCCGTGGATCCTCCAAAAATCAAGTAAGACCCACGGAAGAAAAAACGGACACGGATCGCGGAACAACGGAAACCGTTTTTCCGTACACATGGTATGATACATGTTGCAACTTTCCACCTTTCTGAGTTATAGCAACTTCAGCTTTGTTATCCTCCGGCAGAGTCATTAGGATCGTCAGTAATCCCACAGTCCAAGTGGACCGTCTGTGCCATCTTCCAGAATTAAGGGAGTGTATCCTGGTGGAGGTCAGAGCTGTCTGCTCCCGTTAGTACCTCACTTTGTCCTTTTTCGAGGTCAGGACTGTCTGACCCCGTTATTACCTCCTTTTGGGGTGCCTCCTTTACCAGTTTTACCCTGGTGGCGTGGACCCAGGTAGGTACTTCTTCTGTAAGTACAGCTGTGCGGGTCACGGCTACCACTGTAGTCGGTGTTCTGTAGGTGAAGTCTCCTGTAAATTTTCCTTTCTTCAATTTCTTTATCAGCACGATATCTTCCACTTGGAATGGGTGAGTTGGTTCCTGTGGAGACAAGGAGACTTACAAGCAACTTTTTTCTCAATTTCACTTAGGGCTTTAATCAATCTGGTTACATATTCTTCTCTAATGAGGTCGAGGCCCCCTTCCTGTACTACCAGGGGGTTCTTTGCCCATGGTGTAGGAAAAGGTCTCCCCATAAGTATCTCAAATGGTGATATCCCAAGCTTTTTATTAGGGGTCATCCTGATCTCAGCTAAGACTATTGGCAGTATATCTATCCATTTCTCAAATGTGCCCCCTGTTGCCTTTCTCAATTTATTTTTTAGAGTTCTGTTCATGCGTTCCACAATTTGTGGGTGGTATGGGATAAGAAATTTCGATTCAACCTTAAGGAGTCTTGTCAGCTCCTTGTTTACCTTTGAGGTGAAATCTGGCCCTTGGTCATATTCAATTACCAATGGACAGCCCCACCTTGGAATGATGTCATGTGTCAGCATCCTTGCTACTGTTTTCGCATCTTCTGATCTTGTAGGGTAGACCTCTGGCTATCTTGAGAACATGTCAACTATGACCAAGGTGTATTCTTGTTTACCTTTCTGTCTAGGTATGTGTGTGAAGTCTACCTGCAGATGTGTAAAAGGAGTGGTGGGGTAATCAAGGTGTTGATGTGGGACTTTGACATTGGTGTTTGGGTTGTTCCTCAAACATGTGATACACCTTCCCACATAATCTGACACTAACTGTTTAATGCCTGTAATATAGAAATTCTGTGCTAGCAGCATGTGTGTTTGAATGCTGTTGTGTCCTACTCCATGAAAATATGCAATAAACAGAGGGGAGCTGTGCTGTGGTATGCATAGTTTCCCCTCTTTGCAGATTAATCCTGTCCTAGGATTCTTCTGCAAGATTGGATAACACCAATCGGCCATTTTATCGTCAGTAGCTGAGGACTGGAGATCCACAAGCATCTGAGCAAACTCAAGTGAAGGAGGTACTAAATTCACCATTTGCAATGTGGCCGGGGCCATCAGTGCAGCCTACTTGGCCTCCGCGTCTGCCAGGGCATTGCCTTGGGACACATGATCTTTACCACCAGTATGCGCCCTGCAGTGGACAATTACAATCTGTGAGGGCAATCTTATGGCTTCTAAAAGTTGTATGACAAGTTGTGAATATGAGATGTGCTTACCATCAGCTGCAATGAATCCTCTCCTTTGCCAAATGACCCCGTGGTCCCAGACCACTCTATGTGCGCACCTGCTGTCAGTTTAAATGGTGACTGGCTTGCTTTCATGTAGTATGCATGCTCTCGTGAGTGCAATTAATTCTGCTGCTTGTGCAGATTGGTATGTGATGGGTCTGGCTTCCAGGACAATATCAGGTAACATAACAATAGCATATCCCGCATGATAAGTGTTGTCATTTGGTCTGCTGCAGGATCCATAAACAAAAACATCAGGAGCCCCTTCTACTGGTACAGTTTGTAAATAAGAGCGGGGTGATGTTTCATGTTGTATGGCGTGTATACAATCATGTGCCTCTGTCAAGTGATCCTCAGGTCCTTTAAGTCCTAATAGGGCATTCAAGATAGGTGCTGGATCTGAGGTGTGTGTTGCGTATTTGATTTGGAGGGAGGGATTGCTGAGAAGTAGAATCTCATATCCAGATAGTCTTTGTGTGGAAATGTGCTGTGTGTGTATGCCTTTGAGAAGGCCTACTACATCATGTGTGGTGTACAGGATAGTCTCATGTCCCATTGTGAGTGGCGTTGCAAGCTCAACCATCATAGCACAGGCTGCAAGAGATCTCAGACAGGCCGGCATTCCTTGGACGGATGCAGGAACCACCTTTGAGAAAAAGGCACAAGGACGTAACTTGCCTCCGTAATATTGTGTCAGCACACCCGCAATGGTTTTACAATTTTGTCGAGCATATACGTGGAATGTGAGTTTATAGTCAGGGAGGCCCAAACGCGGACTTGTCATTAAAGAACATTTCAAATAATCAAATGCATTAAACATTTCCTCAGACCACCTGATGGATCTGGCATGTCTGCCAGAGTGGCTTGTCTCATTACATTGTCATAGTAGGAGCAATCAGGAATTGTCACGGCTGAGGATGGGGAAAACCCTCAGCCGTGCGATGCCAGAAGATGGTAGGTTGCTACTTGGCCAGGACCACACAAATTAGGGAGCAGGTCACCTCCTAGAGCTTCCCTAATCTGACCCTGACTCCTAGCTACATGAGCCGACCTTGAAGGTAGGAGGGCTCATGCTCAGGAACCTCGGATCCCTACTCACCCTCCGCAGATCCCTGAGCTAGAAGCTGGGTAGACAGCCCATTCCTCCTGGACGTGGAGAAATAGGAGTCTAAAGTGGCCAAGCTGCAAGGGGATAGGAATATGCACAGCCTATGGATATGGCAGGAGGATGAAAAGAACTTCCACACCTACCTGCCACAGACACACTGACTGGATCCCGTGCAATACAAACTAGTGTCCACACCCAAACATGAATGGACACAGCATACACACAAACACACAGGAACCCAGATCCATAGGTGCATAAAATATGAAAAGGAAAACAACCTCAACTAAACATCACATAAAACATTTTATGACCACAAGGGTGGCCCTCACTGGCAGATGGTATTAGAGACCAGGAGGGTGCCTCCAGCTTACTACAAGGCTGGAGTACCCCTCAGACATCAGGTCTCAACTGAGGTTAAATAGCCCATGTAGCCACACCCACACAGACACACCCAGTGCACACACACTAGGAAGGAAGTTAACCCTTCCAACCCCAGGGAAGGGAAGAAAGCCACTTAAAGGGGACGTGCACCCATAAATAAACCTCATGCACAGAAACAGAAACAAGGCACACCTAAATAGACAGGTTGCCAGGTGCAACCGCATGCACAACATAGCAAGCTGCCTCGCAACAGCTCAGGCTGCTATGCTGCCACATAAACAATGTTGCTAGCGGCAACCACAGGTGAGGCAACATACTTCAGACCTCACCTGTGATTGACAACCAGACCTAGACCGCAGGCAACTGCCTGCGGTTACAGGAGTCACGACCATGACCAAGGGTCGTGACACTCCCACCCTTCAAAGCCCCCCCCAACCGAAAAGGGAAGCTGGTGGGGCCAAACAACATGGAGGGGGGAGGGGCAATGCCTGATACCCACCAGTGTCTCCCTCCAGAACTGCCGCCAACAAACCTGGACCGACTCAAAGGTCCCAGGTCGTCAGCCACCAAAGCAGACTGGAAGAGAGAACAACTGGAGGCACTGCCAGACAGGTACCCGTATCCTCCTCCAGAACTGCCGCCAACATACCTGTACCGACACCTAGGTCCCAGGCAGCCAGCCACCAAAGCAGTCTGGAGGAGGGACACTGGACACCGCGTCCAACTCAGAAAAACTTTCCTACTCCAGGTCGCTGCCAGCAGACATTCCCAGACCAGCACCGAGCAGGTATACCAAGGAATACTGCCAGCAGACGACCAGAGCAAGGAACCCTGAGAGGGACGAGGGGTCACCAACATGGACACGGTTAGCAAGGTGGCGGGGAATAAGCCACCAACCGCGCTGTTAACGGTGAACCCCATAACGCTCTCCCTCCGGAGAACGGCAATGTATGCCGAAAACGGCTGGCAATACATGCTGTACCCTCTTTCGAAGGCATACCAGGTGCGGAGCCCTTGTGGTCATACTGTCACGGCTGAGGATGGGGAAAACCCTCAGCCGTGCGATGCCAGAAGATGGTAGGTCGCTACTTGGCCAGGACCACACAAATTAGGGAGCAGGTCACCTCCTAGAGCTTCCCTAATCTGACCCTAATCTGCGGTTACAGGAGTCGCGACCATGGTCATGGTCGTGACAGGAATCCATTGTCTGCAGTAGTTTATCATACCAAGGAAAGATAACATTTCTTTCTTGGTGCGGGGTGACCAGACCCGCAACAGACTAGACTCTTTCTGTGCTGATTCTCCTTTGTGTCTTTTCAGTGAAATGTGTTGTTTTTTTGTACAACCTGTGGGGGGGGGTACTTCAGTGGAAGAATCAGGTTGTTGAAAGGCAGACGCTGATATCTGTTTCACCAAAGACACAGGAGGGCGGGGTGCTGTGGGCACTGGTTGCAGGACAATATGACCAGCAGTCAATATTTCCTCCTCTGAGAAAGAAGGGTAGAGCTTCTGAATGCTCAATTTATTACTCAGGGTTTTGTATGGTGGTGTTTTTTTTAGGATTTTGTTCTCTCTTCCCTTTCTGAGGTCCACCTCAAGATCGTGTTTCTTTAAGTCATTGGGTACATTTTTAGGTGATTTGGCCTTTTTTCTCCACCTTTTTGCATATATGTTGTCTCCCACTGTGGGTCTGGGTCAAAGTGTGGCCAGGCGACTTTGTCTCCCAAACACAGTCCTTTGACCATATCCATGTGATAGGGACTATTGTCACCGTCACATGGAAATGGACTACATGCGTCCATAAACTCTGTCCATCCTGCCAAGTTATCTACCCACGGATTGATGAGTTAGTAATTTGTGGGACTAACCCTTGCAACATATTCTTTACATGTTTCTCCTACATTGGAAGGAGGAAACTCCACTTTTGAACCTTGTCCACCCATAATAATATATGACAATACACAGCATAGTAACAAGGAGGTATGTCTGTACACTTACCACCCAGACAAGACCTCTACAAAACAAGACAGATAATCAATAATTGATCTTATCACTTTATAGTAATAGTAATCTTATCTATATGGATCAAACCAAGGTAGGTCAGTCTCCCTGAGACTTTTTGCCGTGCATGGCACTCCAAGTGCTGGCCTCATGAAAGTTCTCCAAGTACATAAAGAAAACTCCCGGGTAGAGATGTGGCCAGTGCCCTCGGACCGGGCAGTGGACAAAAGGGATGTCACTCTTACCGGACACAAGGATGGCCTTCTCTATCCCGGACGGAGCCCCCAGACTGAAAGGATTTGGACCTTTCTGGACCTTTACGACCACCTTGGTTTGATCTCACTGACATCAGGAGAGATATTTCTCAGCCAGCAATAACATGACACACACCCAGGTATCACTGAGAAATAAAAATAAAAGTATCTGGGAAATAGCTCACCTCCCCACAATGACAGAAAGGTGCTCAGATCTATATTGATTCACCCTTAAAAAAATGCAAATAATGTCTAGTACTAGAAGACTGGCACACTCAACATATGGAGCATAATGGATAGGTTCAGAATATATTGTACATACAAATAAAATATACAAGTAAAATAATATTAAAAATGTGCATATAAAATATTCAAAGGTTATGCAATGATCATTCAATAACTCTATAAAATTTCAATAAATTTGCATCATAAAATGTGATACACCATTGATATTTGCTTCATACAATAAAATACAACCTTAAATTCATAGAGTGTCTTACACTATATGTAATATATATCTGCTCTCACACAGATTCATCAGTGGTAGGCAATATGGAAATAGCTTCATTAGTTGTGTCTCTGATGGGAAAAAATGCGGGGAGATTGTTGTTCACTGCTGCAATAACGTCGATGGTATGGCACAAGTGAAGGTTGCTCAGTATTGCTTTTATAAGTAATTACTTTGTTTTTGTGCAATATTGTTCACTGGTTCTCTAAATTTTAGAGCAGGTGATAATGACCCACTGTTGTGGGCTTACCTTCCCTTTGTCCTTGCTGATCGGTCAGATTTTTCTGGACCCGCTGGATGCGGCTATTTCTCAGTCGGCGTCCCACGTGTGTTCGGAGAGTACGGCCAGAGAATGGTTCGTATTTCCGGAAATGACGTAGTCAGCAAGCAGGACGGAACTTTCGGTCTATTTTGGTATAGATCTTCGATGCACCGATCGATAATATCAAGGACGATAATCGTATAAAGTCTTACAGTGCACTGTTAATTTGTATAGTAAGGTCCGTTAGAAAAGGGTCATATTCCAATGCCAGACGCGTTTCAGGGATGGCTCTCCCCTTCTTCAGTGGTGATGACCCTTCCAGTTCCTTAACTGGTCAGTTCCAAAACCCGATATGGATTATATTTGATATCCTTCATAACAGGTTTGTATACTTATTATGCCTCATTTTGAGTGAGAAAGTCTATGTATCATTTTTGCTGATTATAATTTCCATATATTCAGTTTTACATTCAATTTTTACACTTGCGGTTTTGTTGCGATTCTTGTGCGTTTTTATTTTGATGGTGCATTTTTTGGGGACAAGTTGCAGTTTTACATATTCCACAAGGTCCATAATTTTTTTTTATTGCACATGTTTTATTTAAATTTATATATCACTTCTATTCGGTGTATCTGCTAGTAATATTAGTTTAATCCCATAGGTATGAGGCTGCCAAAATCGTATATCCGTCTTGATTCTGCCCTCAACATTTTCACAATGTGTTTGCCCCCCCCTCCAGTCATGTTCTATCTGATCCAGTGCCGAAAAGGACAGGCCACTGCAATCTTTGTTATGTACCTCCTTGAAGTGTTTAGATAAGGCATTATTTTCGCAGCCCTTTGCTATATTGTTTAGTTGCTCAGATATTCTAGTTTTGAGCTGCCTTTTTGTTCTGCCAATGTATTGTTTTGGGCATTGGATCAGATAGATAATGCTGGAGGAGTTGCACATCATAAAGTGTTTAATTTTCATAGAGAATTAATTCTGGGTCGAAGTAATTTCCAAAGTCTTCTTTGGAAATTGTATTTTCTTGCAACCCATGCAGCATCCACATCTAAAAAAGCCGTCGGGCGTTAACCAGTTATGGCTTGTTTTTATGTTTGTTTTTTAACCACTTCAGCCCCGCTAGGTGAAACCCCCTTCATGACCAGAGCACTTTTTACACTTCGGCACTACACTCCTTTCACCGTTTATCGCTCGGTCATGCAACTTACCACCCAAATGAATTTTACCTCCTTTTCTTCTCACTAATAGAGCTTTCATTTGGTGGTATTTTATTGCTGCTGACATTTTTACTTTTTTTGTTATTAATCAAAATGTAACGATTTTTTTGCAAAAAAATGACATTTTTCACTTTCAGCTGTAAAATTTTGCAAAAAAAACGACATCCATATATAAATTTTTCGCCAAATTTATTGTTCTACATGTCTTTGATAAAAAAAAAAATGTTTGGGCAAAAAAAAATGGTTTGGGTAAAAGTTATAGCATTTACAAACTATGGTACAAAAATGTGAATTTCCGCTTTTTGAAACAGCTCTGACTTTCTGAGCACCTGTCATGATTCCTGAGGTTCTACAATGCCCAAACAGTAGAAAACCCCCACAAATGACCCCATTTCGGAAAGTAGACACCCTAAGGTATTCGCTGATGGGCATAGTGAGTTCATAGAACTTTTTATTTTTTGTCACAAGTTAGCGGAAAATGATGATGATTTTATTTTTTTTATTTTTTCTTACAAAGTCTCATATTCCACTAACTTGCGACAAAAAATAAAAAATTCTAGGAACTTGCCATGCCCCTCACGGAATACCTTGGGGTGTCTTCTTTCCAAAATGGGGTCACTTGTGGGGTAGTTATACTGCCCTGGCAATTTAGGGGCCCAAATGTGTGAGAAGAACTTTGCAATCAAAATTAGTAAAAAATGACGGGTGAAATCCAAAAGGTGCACTTTGGAATATGTGCCCCTTTGCCCACCTTGGCAGCAAAAAAGTGTGACACATCTGGTATCGCCGTACTCAGGAGAAGTTGGGGAATGTGTTTTGGGGTGTCATTTTACATATACCCATGCTGGGTGAGAAAAATATCTTGGTCAAATGCCAACTTTGTATAAAAAAATGGGAAAAGTTGTCTTTTGCCAAGATATTTCTCTCACCCAGCATGGGTATATGTAAAATGACACCCCAAAACACATTCCCCAACTTCTCCTGAGTACGGCGATACCAGATGTGTCACACTTTTTTGCTGCCAAGGTGGGCAAAGGGGCACATATTCCAAAGTGCACCTTTCAGATTTTGCAGGCCATTTTTTACACATTTTGATTGCAAGGTACTTCTCACACATTTGGGCCCCTAAATTGCCAGGGCAGTATAACTACGCCACAAGTGACCCCATTTTGGAAAGAAGACACCCCAAGGTATTCCGTGAGGGGCATGGCGAGTTCCTAGAATTTTTTATTTTTTGTTACAAGTTAGCGGAAAATGATGATTTTTTTTTTCTCTTTTTTCCTTACAAAGTCTCATATTCCACTAACTTGCGACAAAAAATAAAACATTCTAGGAACTCGCCATGCCCCTCACGGAATACCTTGGGATGTCTTCTTTCCAAAATGGGGTCACTTGTGGCGTAGTTATACTGCCCTGGCAATTTAGAGGCCCAAATGTGTGAGAAGAACTTTGCAATCAAAATGTGTAAAAAATGCCCTGCAAAATCCGAAAGGTGCACTTTGGAATATGTGCCCCTTTGCCCACCTTGGCATCAAAAAATTGTCACACATCTGGTATCGCCGTACTCAGGAGAAGTTGGGGAATGTGTTTTGGGGTGTCATTTTACATATACCCATGCTGGGTGAGAAAAATATCTTGGTCAAATGCCAACTTTGTATAAAAAAATGGGAAAAGTTGTCTTTTGCCAAAATATTTCTCTCACCCAGAATGGGTATATGTAAAATGACACCCCAAAACACATTCCCCAACTTCTCCTGAGTACGGCGATACCAGATGTGTCACACTTTTTTGCTGCCAAGGTGGGCAAAGGGGCACATATTCCAAAGTGCACCTTTCGGATTTCACCGGTCATTTTTTACAGATTTTGATTGCAAAGTACTTCTCACACATTTGGGCCCCTAAATTGCCAGGGCAGTATAACTACGCCACAAGTGACCCCATTTTGGAAAGAAGACACCCCAAGGTATTCCGTGAGCAGCATGGCGAGTTCCTAGAATTTTTTATTTTTTGTCGCAAGTTAGTGGAATATGAGACTTTGTAAGGAAAAAAGAAAAAAAAAGAAAAATCATCATTTTCCGCTAACTTGTGACAAAAAATAAAAAATTCTAGGAACTCGCCGTGCCCCTCACGGAATACCTTGGGGTGTCTTCTTTCCAAAATGGGGTCACTTGTGGCGTAGTTATACTGCCCTGGCAATTTAGGGGCCCAAATGTGTAAGAAGTACCTTGCAATCAAAATGTGTAAAAAATGGCCTGCGAAATCCGAAAGGTGCACTTTGGAATATGTGCCCCTTTGCCCACCTTGGCTGCAAAAAAGTGTCACACATGTGGTATCGCCGTACTCAGGAGAAGTTGGGCAATGTGTTTTGGGGGGTCATTTTACATATACCCATGCTGGGTGAGAGAAATATCTTGGCAAAAGACAACTTTTCCCATTTTTTTATACAAAGTTGGCATTTGACCAAGATATTTTTCTCACCCAGCATGGGTATATGTAAAATGACACCCCAAAACACATTCCCCAACTTCTCCTGAGTACGGCGATACCACATGTGTGACACTTTTTTGCAGCCTAGATGCGCAAAGGGGCCCAAATTCCTATTAGGACGGCATTTTTAGACATTTGGATCCCAGACTTCTTCTCACACTTTCGGGCCCCTAAAAAGCCAGGGCAGTATAAATACCCCACATGTGACCCCACTTTGGAAAGAAGACACCCCAAGGTATTCAATGAGGGGCATGGCGAGTTCCTTGAATTTTTTATTTTTTTGCATAAGTTAGCGGATATTGATTTTTTTTTGTTTTTTTCTCACAAAGTCTCACTTTCCGCTAACTTAGGACAAAAATTTCAATCTTTCATGGACTCAATATGCCCCTCACGGAATACCTTGGGGTGTCTTCTTTCCGAAATGGGGTCACATGTGGGGTATTTATACTGCCCTGGCTTTTTAGGGGCCCTAAAGCGTGAGAAGAAGTCTGGAATATAAATGTCTAAAAATGTTTACGCATTTGGATTCCGTGAGGGGTATGGTGCGTCCATGTGAGATTTTATTTTTTGACACAAGTTAGTAGAATATGAGACTTTGTAAGAAAAAACAAAAACAAAAACAAACAAAAAATTTCCGCTAACTTGTGCCAAAAAAAATTTCTGAATGGAGCCTTACCAGGGGGGGGTGATCAATGACAGGGGGGTGATCAATGACAGGGGGGTGATCACCCATATAGACTCCCTGATCACCCCCCTGTCATTGATCACCCCCTGTAAGGCTCCATTCAGACGTCCGTATAATTTTTACGGATCCATGGATCGGATCCGCAAAACACATGCGGACGTCTGAATGGAGCCTTACAGGGGGGTTATCAATGACAGGGGGTGATCAGGGTGATCACCCCCCTGTCACTGATCACCCCCCCTGTAAGGCTCCATTCAGACATCCGCATGATTTTTTACGGATCCATGGATACATGGATCGGATCCACAAAACACATGCGGACGTCTGAATGGAGCCTTACAGGGGGGTTATCAATGACAGGGGGTGATCAGGGTGATCACCCCCCTGTCAATGATCACCCCCCCTGTAAGGCTCCATTCAGACATCCGCATGATTTTTTACGGATCCATGGATACATGGATCGGATCCACAAAACACATGCGGACGTCTGAATGGAGCCTTACAGGGGGGTTATCAATGACAGGGGGTGATCAGGGTGATCACCCCCCTGTCACTGATCACCCCCCCTGTAAGGCTCCATTCAGACATCCGCATGATTTTTTACGGATCCATGGATACATGGATCGGATCCACAAAACACATGCGGACGTCTGAATGGAGCCTTACAGGGGGGTTATCAATGACAGGGGGTGATCAGGGTAATCAGGGTGATCACCCCCCTGTCACTGATCACCCCCCCTGTAAGGCTCCATTCAGACATCCGCATGATTTTTTACGGATACATGGATACATGGATCGGATCCACAAAACACATGCGGACGTCTGAATGGAGCCTTACAGGGGGGTTATCAATGACAGGGGGGTGATCAGGGTGATCACCCCCCTGTCAATGATCACCCCCCCTGTAAGGCTCCATTCAGACATCCGCATGTGTTTTGCGGATCCGTTCCATGTATCCATGGATCCGTAAAAATCATGCGGACGTCTGAATGGAGCCTTACAGGGGGGGTGATCAATGACAGGGCGGTGATCAATGACAGGGGGTGATCAGGGAGTGTATATGGGTGATCACCCGCCTGTCATTGATCACCCCCTGTAAGGCTCCATTCAGACGTCCGCATGTGTTTTGCGAATCCGATCCATGTATCCATGGATCCGTAAAAATCATGCGGACGTTTGAATGGAGCCTTACAGGGGGGTGATCAATGACAGGGGGGTGATCAATGACAGGGGGTGATCAGGGAGTGTATATGGGTGATCACCCGCCTGTCATTGATCACCCCCCTGTAAGGCTCCATTCAGACGTCTGCATGATTTTTACGGATCCATGGATACATGGATTGGATCCACAAAACACATGCGGACATCTGAATGGAGCCTTACAGGGGGGTGATCAATGACAGGGGGGTTATCAATGACAGGGGGGTGATCAGGGAGTGTATATGGGTGATCACCCGCCTGTCATTGATCACCCCCTGTAAGGCTCCATTCAGACGTCCGCATGTGTTTTGCGGATCCGATCCATGTATCCATGGATCCGTAAAAATCATGCGGACGTCTGAATGGAGCCTTACAGGGGGGTGATCAATGACAGGGGGGTGATCAATGACAGGGGGTGATCAGGGAGTGTATATGGGTGATCACCCACCTGTCATTGATCACCCCCCTGTAAGGCTCCATTCAGACATCCGTATGCTTTTTGCGGATCCGATCCATGTATCCGTAAAAATCATACGGACGTCTGAACGGAGCCTGACAGGGGGGTGATCAATGACAGGGCGGTGATCAATGACAGGGGGGTGATCAGGGAGTTTATATGGGGTGATCATGGGTGATCAGGGGTTTATAAGGGGTTAATAAGTGACGGGGGGGTGTAGTGTAGTGTGGTGTTTGGTGCGACTGTACTGACCTACCTGAGTCCTCTGGTGGTCGATCCTAACAAAAGGGACCACCAGAGGACCAGGTAGGAGGTATATTAGACGCTGTTATGAAAACAGCGTCTAATATACCTGTTAGGGGTTAAAAAATTCGGATCTCCAGCCTGCCAGCGAGCGATCGCTGCTGGCAGGCTGGAGATCCACTCGCTTACCTTCCGTTCCTGTGAGCGCGCGCGCCTGTGTGCGCGCGTTCACAGGAAATCCCGGCCCTCGCGAGATGACGCGTATATGCGTCGTTGAGCGCAGGGCTGCCACCTCCGGACCGCACATCTGCGTTAGGCGGTCCGGAGGTGGTTAACTGTTGGTGCTATCTGTATACCTAAATTGGGTGCTTTGGTATATGTAATCAGGGGACTTGTCGGTAGTAGCGGACCAATAAGTTTGTCATGGAGAAAATGGTGCCAATGGCGTTTAATAATTCCAGTTACTTGTCTAGATCGTACCTTATATGGGAGGATCATTCTAAATTCTGAGTTTTTGTTTTGTTTTTGTGTTTTTCTCTCATCAAAGAACAACTTTATTATTATTTACAATCATTATTATTATTTACAATTTAGGAGAATTATTATTTACAATCAAAGGGCACCGCCATGGGGACCAGGTTCGCCCCCAGCTATGCCAACCTATTTTTGGCACAGTGGGAACAAGAGAACATAAGTCCCAGGCTGGGGGAGGACCTGGTCCTATGGCAGCGCTACATCGATGACGTTATTTTCATTTGGCAGAAAGATGAGGGCAGCTTGCAGCAATTCATAGAAGAGTTAAATAATAATATATATAATCTACACTTTACACCAGGAACAAACACAGATAGTGTAGACTTCTTGGATATCCAGATTACTAAAAGAGAAAATAAATATATATGTAACACCTACCATAAGCCCACAGCCAAAAACAGATTAATTCTCTTTTCAAGCTGTCATCTACCCACTTGGCTTACCAATATTCCTTTCGGACAGTTTCGACGCATTAGGAGAAACTGTACGGAAGAGGCAAAATTTGAAGAAGAGGCATCTACAATGAAAATGCAGTTTAAAGAAAAATTATATCCAGATCAATTACTGGGAGAAGCTTTGGACAAAGTGAGAAAATTGTATAGAAAGTTGTTCTTTGATGAGAGAAAAACACAAAAACAAAACAAAAACTCAGAATTTAGAATGATCCTCCCATATAATGTACGATCTAGACAAGTAACTGGAATTATTAAACGCCATTCGCACCATTTTCTCCATGACAAACTTATTGGTCCGCTACTACCGACAAGTCCCCTGATTACATATACCAAAGCACCCAATTTAGGTATACAGATAGCACCAACAGTTAAAAAAAAGAACAAAAAAACAAGCCATAACTGGTTAACGCCCGACGGCTTTTTTAGATGTGGATGCTGCATGGGTTGCAAGAAAACAAAATTTCCAAAGAAGACTTTGGAAATTACTTCGACCCAGAATTCATTCTCTATGAAAATTAAACACTTTATGACGTGCAACTCCTCCAGCGTTATCTATCTGATCCAATGCCCATGTCCAAAACAATATATTGGCAGAACAAAAAGGCAGCTCAAAACTAGAATATCTGAGCACCTAAACAATATAGCAAAGGGGTGCGAAAATAATGCCTTATCTAAACACTTCAAGGAGGTACATAACAAAGATTGCAGTGGCCTGTCCTTTTCGGCACTGGATCAGATAGAACATGACTGGAGGGGGGGGGGGGGGGCAACCACATTGAGAAAATGTTGAGGGCAGAATCAAGACGGATATACGATTTTGGCAGCCTCATACCTATGGGATTAAATGCTGCCCTGGAAATATTTGGATTTCTGTGAAATTATGGGGCATTCGCTCCTCCTCCGATGGAGGATCGCATGTCTGGCTGTCTATCAGCACTGCGACCCTCTTTTGGAGATAAGCGTATGCACCTTTTTCCATCTAGCAAAATGGTATTCACATGAAGACCAAGTATTCCAAAAATCTACATAATAGGTCAATTTGAATAGTGATCACAATGTCCTGTATATGGGTAACAAATTAATGTTGACTAATATGCAGAGTATGACTGTTCCTTACAAAAACTTACAACAACCGTTAAAAAATTATAAAGGGGTAATGCAAAGTGAGGGAATATAAATACATGCACAAATATGTATAAATTAATAGAAAGTTGAGAACCCATATTGTGTACAAATGTAGGTTTGAACTTAGCAGGTTTATTATTATATTACATGGAAAGTTTCAATGTTTTGATGTTTTATGAAGATAACATGATTCTAACTATATAGTAATTCATACAAACTAATATTACTAACAGATACACCGAATAGAAGTGATATATAAACTTAAATAAAACATGTGCAATAAAAAATATTTATGGACCTTGTGGAATATGTAAAACTGCCACTTGTCCCAAAAAAACGCACCATCAAAATAAAAACGCACAAGAATCGCAACAAAACCGCAAGTGTAAAAATTTAATGCAAAACTGAATATATGGAAATTATAATCAGCAAAAATGATTCATAGACTTTCTCACTCAAAATGAGGCATAATATATAAACCCGTTATGAAGGATATCAAATATAATCCATATCGGGTTTTGGAACTGACCAGTTAAGGGTATAAAAACCCACAAAACATATGGAAGGGTCATCACCACTAAAGAAGGGGAGAGCCGTCCCTGAAACGCGTCTGGCATTGGAATATGACCCTTTTCTAAAAAGATCTGACTTTACTATACGAATTAACAGTGCACTGTAAGACTTTATACGATTATCGTCCTTGATATTACCGAAAGTTCCGTCCTGCTTGCTGACTACGTCATTTCCAGAATTACGAACCATTCTCTGGCCGTACTCTCTGAACACATGTGGGACGCCGACTGAGAAATAGCCGGGACGCCGGCATCCAGCGGGTCCAGAAAAATCAGACCGATCAGCGAGGACAAAGGGAAGGTAAGCCCACAACAGTGGGTCATTATCACCGGCTCTAAAATTTTGAGAACCGGTGAACAATACTGCACAAAAAACTTAACTCACAGCGGGGGAACTTGAAACAGTACGTGGGTGAGATGTTATCACAATTCTTTACATATTTAGAGCAAACAAGATGGAGTCACATTTCTCTTCAATATTCTTAGGCTTCCAAGCTTCTTCCTTTTTCCTCCAAACGTAACATGGTCATTATGGCCAAAAAGTTCAATTTTAGTTTCGTCAGACCATAGGACATGTCTCCAAAAATGTAGGTCTTTGTTCCTGTGTGCATTTGCAAACATTAATCTGGCTTTTTTATGTTTCTTTTAAAGTAATGGCTCCTTCCTGGCAGAGTGGCCTTTCAGCTAATGTTGATACAGTACTCATTTCACCGTGGATATTTGACACAATCTTACCAGCTTCCGCCATCATCTTCACAAGGTCGTTTGCTTTTGTTCTTGGGTTGATATGCACATGTCGGACCAAAGAGCGTTCATCTCTGGGACACAGAACCCCTCTCCTTCCTAAGCGGTATGATGGCTGGACATTCCCATCTTGTTTGTACTTGCATATAATTGTTCGTACAGATGAACTAGGCACCTTCAGGTATCTTGAAATTGCACCCAAGGTGAGCCAGACTTGTGCAAGTCTACAGTTCTCTTCCTGATATCTTGGCTGCTTTCTTTAAACTTTCCCATGATGCTACACAAAGAAGCAGTGTGTTTCAGGTGTGCATTTAAATACATCCACAGGTGTGTCTCTAATTAACTCAGATGTTGCCAACAAATCTAATAGAAGCTTCCAAACACATGACATCATCATATGGGCAGTCCAAAATAGTTTAAATGCACAGTAATCTTAGTGCATGTAAACTTTTGACATTGCAGAAAGTACTAAAAATACCTTAAAACATTATCTCTCATTATCTATTCTAGCATTTAGCAAATAATAATAACTGTGGTAATCCTAATTGACCAAAAACAAGAAAGGTTTATTCTGATTTCATGTCAGATATTGAGAAAAACATGCATATGTGTCTTTTTATATAGTGTATGTAAACTTCTGGTTTCAACTGTATATATTTATATGCTTGGTTGATCTGGATATAATTTTCTGCCCCCGGAAAACACCTTATTAAACCAGGAGCATTATCAGATTTTTCTCAAGAGTGGTGTGGTTTCATCAGAACTTGTGTGTAAGACCTGAACTAGATGTCACAGTCTAAACATGAAAATACCAGGCATAGTGATAAATAGCCTAATCTACTGCCAAAATAATCATGATGTGTTCAGTGGTACTGAGAGAATTGCACTATACAGTGCCAAAATAAGTGTATTACAAGGCAAAAAATGTCATAATTCTTAACTAAAAAAGTGCCATAAAGCAGCTAAAATGCTGCCATCCATGGAACGCTTCCTAGTGGCTAAAGGCATATATAAAAAAAAAAAAAATCTCAAGGAAATCTCCCAGCATTCCACTAGTTACAGCATTGATTTATCCAGCTTGCTGCCATCTCCAGCTCAGGTGGTCCACATTATAGTTCCTATACCCTCTACTGACTTTTCTCAACAATGCTGATAGGCTGAAGAAATTTGAGGATGTGGGACAGAGACAGACCAGTAGAGAGATGTTGAGCTGACAGAGAGGGGGATGCTATGGAAATGTGACTGGCACTAGACACTAGAAATTTTGGATGGTCAAAAAGGCAGATTTAGACATAACATGAACAAGCGTGAAAGACACCAACTGAAAACGGATATCAGTGGAAAAGTTTATCTGTCGGTTCTTGTCAGTGCAATCCTTGGAAAGTCATTCATGCCAAACAATAGATCTACTTGCCATCAACAGTAGTCCAGAGCAGGCCACAGATCACAGCAGAGATTCACAGGTGATTTGTTGTTTTAGCTTTAATTTTTTGTTCAAAACGACATACTTTGCAGACCTACGATGGACAAAAAGTAATTTAGAAAACGTCAATCTGAAACCCTAATGTGTGACAAGCTTTAAATCATAATTGGGTTTAAAAAGAAAAAAGTAAGTTTATTCAATCTGTGACTCTTCATCCCTAGAAAACAAACTTTACTTTTTAGGAATCTAACTCCACATATTATACCTTTTTCTGTCAGCCTCGCCTTTTGTACAAACTGAGTGGGGTGTAGGCAAGATCTCTGCAGCCCTACACATTTACCAATACGTGTACCAGAAAACTGGTGCATGGTAGACCAGAAATCTATGCCAGCTCCTTGCTGGCATAATTTCATTTTGTGGCGCACCAACCTCCTAAAGATGCAACAAAATAGGCCTGTGCCTCTTAATAATTTTGGCACATGGTAAACCAGCGTATTTCTTTATTAAGACTGGTTTAACAAAAGCTAGTCTTAATACATTTCGCCATAGAATCCACAGTTCTCTTGTTTCAATTAAAGGGGGTTTCCCAGACTAAAACATTGATGGGTTTTCTCCAAAAAATACACTTATCTCTTATCAATTCATTCAAGCTCCATGGTGGAAACAGGCAATGCCTGCCATGCAGAGGAGAGTTTAATGTGACTCAAGAGCCCAGTTCTAATGATCGGTGGGTTGCCCCAGCAATCATATATTCATCATCTATACTCTTTCTGTGAAGGCCTACTATGAAAAAATGTGTTACGTTGCCACCTGGTGAGGTGGATCCACTAAGCCCCTTGTCCAGATAAACAGGTCTTTTACAGTTGGTGCAGCGGAGATGGATAGATGCAGCAGAAATGTAGATGTAGTAGAACTGGTGTAGCAGTGCTGATGATGTAAACTGTAGATGTAGGAAAGCAAGTGGAGTAACAGAGTTGATGTTACAGACTGTAGCTGTAGCAGAACTGGTGTTGAGACCAGAATGAAAATAGCAGAATAGAGGTGACTGCCCATGGTTCAGACAAGCAGAGATGGCAGATACTACCTCACTAGTCTCGATCCAGGTTTAAATGATGTAATCGCTGTGTGGTGGATTGCCATGGCAACTCAATGTGTAGCCGAAGAGAGTGAGCCAAGCCAGAGAGGAGAGGAAGGCAGCACAAGGCGCTGGATCCCGGACTGTAGCTGGCCAGCTAGGACCTGTCCCAGGTTGCTAGTATAGCTTACGTATATGTGTATACAGCTGGATCTGCCAATAGCCTTAATACAGATCCTATGTTTATGTGTTTAAGACAAAAGCAGAGTTATTTACTGTGACATCATGTTTTGGATGTCATAACACTGTTATAGTTTGTGTTCATAGAAGCAGAAAAAGATAATATGCCTTTAAGATTCATTTTGTTATGTAAGCTCAGTGACACAGCACAAACAGAATGTATAGTGTTAATCTGTTGTTGCTGGGCAGAAGTCTAAACCAATCACAGCCAGTTTTTCACACAGCAAGAGTTTTCACTAATCACAGCCAGCCTCACACATAGTCTGTCTGCGAATTGCTAGAATCATTATTTACCAGAGACAGGAGCTGAAGAGACATTCACTCCACTGAGGGCTGTGTTTTTATGGAAGCAGGAGAGGCCAAAATAGGTATTTAAAACAGTGTTATAATGTTTATATTGTTAGTATTGTGATAAGAACTGTATACTGAACCAGTTATATATGTGTTTACTTACAGTTCCACCAATTGCAACCATACAATTGCAAATCAAATTGCAAATACAAATTGCAAGCTACAAATTGCAAATTTAAATTGCAAGCTACCAATTGCAAGCTACAATTGCAAACTACAAAGTTCACAATCCAAATTCAAATTCCATATTGCAATCCAAATTGCATACAACCAATCTGCAAATAGTCACTGCAAACTGCAAACGGCGCTAGAGGAATTACAGAGTAATAGACAGTCTGGTTAGACTGAAAGTCAGAGATACCAAAATTCTTCTAATGCCACAGTGCAAAAGGCCTTTTATAGTGCTCCGCCTGCCACACGGACAGGTAATGAATAGTTGATGTAAATATAGAGTATGTCCATATATATAAAGGACCCTTTCCAAGATAGTACATACAGTGATTTTTGGGGGAAGAAATATCTTAGAAACTAAAGTTCTACTTTAGTCGACATGAAAACTAAAAAGTAAAACAAAAATAAAGTAAAAGAAGTAACAAAATGATATCATATGTTTAACAATATTTCCAGAGTGAAAGACATATGAGTTCATTACAGAAAAGTAATTACAGATTATACATGCAGTCACAATCAATTAAGGCAGAGTAGAAAGAAAGGCAGCACAGAAGTTTGCAAAATGACCTTTATGTTTTAAATACAATCTGATTGAGTATACTCTCCAAGGAACTGCCTATTTAAGCCTGAAGACTACATGACTATTTCCAGCATTCTGTATATTGTCCTTTACATTTTGACCCTTTTGTCTACAGCAGCTTTGTCAGACAAACAACGACAGACAGTGTTTATTTAGTCATATTACTTTTATAGTGGCGACATATTCTGTAGAACTGTAGATAAATTATCATCATACACATTATCAGCACTAATGGTTTCTGCTGTCCTGTAAAGAATGGAAAAACTGAAAAAACGTTTCCGTTATTATTGTTATCGATTTTAAGGGTGTGGTATTAGCCCCTGTTATACTCAGTTTGACTCCATTCTGTTATGTTTCCATTATTTTTGACAATCGTAACTGTGAAGAAGCAGTTATATTTGGGCTTCCAAAATAAAGTGATTTAGAAATTTGATAGTAACACCATTCTCTATTAAATGAAATGAAATGGTTTGAAAGCACAGTGACTCTTTAGGTGTTAGCTACATATAATATTTCATGGGTTACAATATATCATTATTTTATTAAAATTACACTTAGTGGCCAGTTTATTCTGAAACGTATATCATTTTAAAGGGGTTATCCAGTATCTACAACAGCCCCCCATGTGCCGGGTACCTCCATTGAAATATACTTACCCCTCTCCCAGCGCTGCTCCTGGACCCTGCACTGTGTACACCGGTGAAAACATCCGGTGTCAGGGAAGGGGGGAGCAGCTAATGGCAAGCAGGGACTGGGACGAGCCTCCCTAGCACTGCGGGTGACGCTAGGGAGGCTCATCCCTGCCTGCCATTGGCTGCTCCCTGACACTGGATGTTTTCATCCGTGTGCAGGGAGAAGCAGCAGCAGTGGTCGGGGATCGGGAGCCGTGTAGGGAGCGGGGTAAGTATATTCCCAAGGAAGGGGCCCGACACATGGGGCAGGGCTGTTGTAGATACTGGATAACCCCTTTAACTCAATGATATTACTGTCACGGACGGTGTACAGGAAACAAGACAATGCAACATGCATATATGACTCACTGGATCCAAAGCTAAGGAACCAAAAGGGAGACCCCTGCACAAGACCTGAGACTTTCCCTGGCTGCTCAGCCTATGCAAACATCCCAAAGGTGGATGGTTGCATATCCACGTACCTTGACTATATAACACCTGAACACCCTACAATAGTGAAGGGACACGACCACCGGCTCTCTACACCAGACACGGAGGGAGTCAGGGTCACCTGGGATCCAGCAAACAGAAAATAACAGATAAATGTACAGCACTTAACTTAGTAGCAGACTGGGAAATAGGATCAGCATGCACACACACTCCAGGAAGAAGTATAAGCCGCCCAGTAATGCATTATGGGGAGGAATTTAAAGGGAAGCAATCAGTCCAACTACATGACAGCTGAGAGAGGCTAACGAGATGAGGAACTGAACACCACAACAAAGAAATTCAAGGAGGAGGTTCTGAAAGGCTTCTGTCAGAGCTTCTCAGCTGTCTGGTTGTGACAGTACCCCTCCCTCTACGAGTGGACTCCGGACACTCAGAGCCCACCTTCTCAGGATGGGACCTATGGAAAGCCCTGATGAGACGAGAGGCCTTAATGTCCGTCACTAGGACCCACATCCTCTCCTCAGGACCATAACCCTCCCAATGAACAAGGTACTGAAGAGAACCACGGACAAGACGAGAATCCACAATCCTAGAGACCTGAAATTCAAGATTCCCATCAACCATAATCGGAGGAGGAGGCAAAGGCGAGGGTACAATGGGTTGAACATAAGGTTTTAATAAGGACTTATGAAAAACATTATGGATCTTCCAAGTCTGAGGAAGATCATGACGGTAGGCAACAGGATTGATGACAGACAGGATTTTGTAAGGCCCAATAAACATAGGACCCAACTTCCAGGAGGGAACCTTCAATTTGATATTCTTGGTAGACAACCACACCAGATCACCAACATTCAGGTCCGGACCAAGCACACATCTCTTATCTGCCACACGCTTATATCTCTCACTCATGCTCTTTAGATTATCCTGAATCTTTTGCCAAATAGTTGACAAAGACGAGGAGAATCTGTCCTCATCAGGTAAACCAGAAGACCCCTCTCCCGAGAAAGTCCCAAACTGCGGATGAAACCCATATACACCAAAAAATGCTGACTTATCAGAGGACTCCTGACGACGGTTATTTAAAGCAAACTCAGCAAGGGACAAAAAAGAACACCAATCCTCTTGATTCTCCGCCACAAAACAGCGCAGATATGTCTCCAGATTCTGATTGACGCGCTCTGTCTGGCCATTCGACTGCGGGTGGGAAGGAGAAGAGAATGACAACCAAACCTCCAAGCGAGAACAGAAAGCCTTCCAGAATATGGAAACAAACTGCGTGCCCCTATCAGAGACTATGTCTGAAGGAATACCGTGCAATTTGACAATGTGATCAATAAATGCCTGCGCCAGCGTCTTAGCATTGGGCAAACCAGGAAAAGGGATGAAATGCACCATTTTGCTAAAACGGTCCACCACCACCACCAGAATCACAGTCTTCCCTGAGGAACGAGGCAGGTCCGTTATGAAGTCCATGGACAGATGTCTCCAAGGACGGGAAGGAATGGGTAAGGGAAGGAGAGGACCTGATGGCCGTGAATGAGGGACTTTGGCACGGGCGCAAGTCTCGCAGGCTGCCACAAAACCCTCAACCGACCTACGAAGCGCAGGCCACCAGAATCTCCAAGCGATGAGATCCAGTGTGGCTCTTGCCCCCGGGTGCCCAGCAAGGACCGTATCGTGGTGTTCCTTAAAAATCTTAAAGTCTTAAAGCGATAGGCACAAACAACCTCCCAGGAGGACAAAGATCAGGAGCCTCTGACTGGGCTGCCTGCCCCTCTGCCTCCAATTCAGAAAAAAGAGCAGAGACCACCACACCTTCAGCCAAAATGGGACCTGGGTCTTCAAAATTCCCGCCTCCCGAAAAACAACGTGACAGGGCATCTGCCTTCACATTCTTAACTCCAGGGCGGAACATGACAACAAAATTAAACCTAGAAAAGAACAAAGACCATCTAGCCTGTCTCGGGTTCAGACGCTTGGCTGACTCCAAGTAGGCCAGATTTTTATGGTCAGTAAATACGGTAATAGGGTGTCTGGCTCCCTCTAGCCAATGGCGCCATTCCTCAAAAGCCAACTTGATGGCCAACAATTCCCTATCTCCCACATCGTAATTTCTCTCTGCGGAGGAGAGTTTTTTAGAGAAAAAGGCACACGGTCGCCATTTGGCAGGAGAGGAACCCTGGGACAAGACCGCCCCCACACCCACCACAGAAGCATCAACCTCAACTATGAAGGGTAAAGAAATATCAGGTTGCACCAAGATGGGAGCGGAAGCAAAACTCTCCTTGATATTAGAAAAAGCCTTACGCGCCTCTACTGACCAAGAAGAAAAATCTACCCCCTTTCTGGTCATATCAGTGAGTGGTTTAACAATAGAGGAATAATTCAAAATAAACTTCCTGTAATAATTGGCAAAGCCCAAAAAACGCATCAGCGCCTTCTGATTCTCAGGAAGCTCCCACTCAAGCACAGCGCGGACCTTCTCGGGGTCCATGCGAAAACCAGAAGCGGAGAGAAGAAACCCCAGAAATTGAATTTCTGGAACCGCAAACACACATTTTTCCAGTTTCGCATATAATTTATTCTCCCGCAGGATGAGCAAGACCTGACGTAAATGTTCCTTATGAGTCTTGAAATCAGGAGAAAAAATCTAAATGTCATCCAAATACACTAATACAAATTTTCCCATCAAATGATAAAAAATGCTGTTCACGAAATGCTGAAAAACGGCTGGGGCATTCATCAAACCAAAAGGCATAACCAAATTCTCAAAATGGCCCTCAGGGGTATTGAAGGCCGTCTTCCATTCGTCTCCTTCTCTGACCCTGACCAGGTTGTATGCCCCTCTTAGATCTAATTCGGAAAAGTCTTTAGCCCCAACAACCTGGTTAAACAGGTCCGGGATCAGAGGAAGCGGATAAGGGTCACGAATAGTGATACTGTTCAGCTCCCTGAAATCCAGACAAGGTCTTAAAGAACCATCTTTTTTCTTAACAAAGAAAAAACCAGCGGCAACAGGTGACTTCGAGGGTCGTATGTGTCCTTTTCTCAGACTCTCAGAGATATAAGCACGCATAGCGATCCTCTCAGGTTGGGAAAGATTGTATAAACGAGATTTAGGCAGCTTGGCGCCTGGGATGAGATTAATAGGGCAATCGTACTCCATGTGCGGGTGTCACAACCAGACAGCTGAGAAGCTCTGACAGAAGCCTTTCAGAACCTCCTCCTTGAGTTTCTTTGTTGTGATGTTCAGTTCCTCATCTCGTTAGCCTCTCTCAGCTGTCATGTAGTTGGACTGATTGCATCCCTTTAAATTCCGCCCCATAATGCATTACTGGGCGGCTTATACTACTTCCTGGAGTGTGTGTGCATGCTGATCTTGTTTTCCAGTCTGCTACAAAGTTAAGTGCTGAACATTTATCTGTTATTTTCTGTTTGCTGGATCCCAGGTGACCCTGACTCCCTCCGTGTCTGGTGTAGGGAGCCGGTGGTCGTGTCCCCTCACTATTGTAGGGTGTTCAGTGGTTATATAGTCGAGGTACGTGGATATGCAACCATCCACCTCTGGGATCGTTGCATAGGCTGAGCAGCCAGGGAAAGTCTCAGGTCTTGTGCAGGGGTCTTCCTTATAGTTCCTTAGCTTTGGATCCAGTGAGTCATATATGCATGTTGCTTTGTCTTGTTTCCTGTACACCGTCCGTGACAGCGGGGGCAAATCCTGAACTCCACTCTCAGAGAAAACATCCGAAAATTCAGAGAGAAAAGATGGTACAGTCTTAGTAGCAACCTCAGAAACAGATGTCGTGAGGCAATTCTCTCTGCAAAAGTCACTCCAACCATTTATTTGCCTCGCTTGCCAATCAATGGCGGGGTTATGTTTAGTGAGCCAGGATAGCCCTAGAGGAGTAGACAAACCGCTAAGGACGAAACATGACACATCCTCAACATGAGCATCACTCTCAATTAAACGGATATTGTGAACTATGCCCTTTAATGATTTCTGAGAAAGTGGAGCAGAATCAATAGCAAAAACAGGAATATCCTTTCCCAAAGTGCGCACCTGGAAACCATGAGTTATTGCAAATTGATTATCAATGAGATTGACAGCTGCTCCACTATCCACAAAAATCTCACAAAAAATGCTCTTGCTCTCTAGCGCCACCCTAGCAGGCAGGACAAAACGGGAACTACAAGCAAACGGAAAACCTTCAATTTCCGCCTCAACCCTGCCAATAGTAACAGACGGAACATTTTAAAAAGATTTTTTCCTGTTTGTTTCTTTATTACTCCCAGAAAACTGCCTGAATCTCCTAGAGGGACAAACATTTGCCAAATGATTTATACCTCCATAACAAAAACAAACCCTCCCATGCGAGCTGAATCTTCTATTGTCAGAAGCAATCAACCCCAGCTGCATGGGCTTCTGCTCAGAAGGGGCTGACAGCGACCGAGACCCCTGCGCACAGAATGAGACCGCTGCACTGTCCTGGGACTGAGTATGACAGGAAGGAGATATCTCTCCTCTCCCTCTAAGACGCCTGTCAATACGAACGGCCTGAGAAATAGCAGAGTCCAAGGAAATAGGCCTCTCATGAAAGGCAAATGCATCTTTCAATCCCTCTGAAAGACCATGGCAAAATTGACTTCGGAGTGCAGCATCATTCCAACCAGTATCAGCTGCCCATCTCCGAAATTCTGAGCAGTATATCTCTGCGGATTGTTTACCCTGGCATAATAGACGTAGTCTAGACTCAGCCAGAGCAATACGATCCGGATCATCATATATCTGACCCAGGGCTAAAAAGAATTCATCCACTGAACGGAGAGGCCGTGCCCCCTCCGGCAGCGAAAAGGCCCAAGACTGAGCGTTACCCCTGAGCAGCGATATAATGATCCCCACCCTCCGTTCCTCATCACCAGAGGAATGGGGAAGAAGGCGAAAATGGAGTTTGCAAACCTATCTAAAATGCACAAAATTCTCACTACCCCCAGAGAATGTATCCGGGAGCGAGATCTTAGGCTCAGAACAAACTCCATGAACGCAAGCTGAACCGGTCACTTGAAGCTGAGAAAAAGTCTTACGGAGATCAGCTACCTCCAATGAAAGACCCTGGAAGCGTTCAGCCAAAAGTGAAACCGGATCCATGCTTGAGACGGTTTTGGCGGCTTATAATGTCACGGACGGTGTACAGGAAACAAGACAATGCAACATGCATATATGACTCACTGGATCCAAAGCTAAGGAACCAAAAGGGAGACCCCTGCACAAGACCTGGCACTTTCTCTGGCTGCTCAGCCTATGCAAAAATCCCAAAGGTGGATGGTTGCATATCCACGTACCTCGACTATATAACACCTGAACACCCTACAATAGTGAGGGGACACGACCACCGGCTCCCTACACCAGACACGGAGGGAGTCAGGGTCACCTGGGATCCAGCAAACAGAAAAAAAAAAGATAAATGTACAGCACTTAACTTAGTAGCAGACTGGGAAATAGGATCAGCATGCACACACACTCCAGGAAGAAGTATAAGCCGCCCAGTAATGCATTATTGGGAGGAATTTAAAGGGATGCAATCAGTCCAACTACATGACAGCTGAGAGAAGCTAACGAGATGAGGAACTGAACACCACAACAAAGAAACTCAAGGAGGAGGTTCTGAAAGGCTTCTGTCAGACCTTCTCAGCTGTCTGGTTGTGACAATTACTGACAGGTCACTAGAAAGTATAAAAATGTGAACTTGAGCACTTCAGCAGTGCTTGATACAAGAAATAATGGATAATTAATAGTTCTTTGTGCAGAAGAGTTGTTTGTTTTTAACAAATTCTTGTTATAAACCATATTAAAGTGTAACTGCCATTTTATTTTTATTTGCGTAATGTATACTGACCATTTTTGTAATACACTTTAATTACTGAAATCATACAAAATAGCTCTAAAGTGGCCAATTTTAATACTTAACAACACTCTTCTGTCTTCTGTTTACATAACAGTGGAGACTTGCTAACACTGACTGTGTAATGTAAATAGAAGACCAAGAAGCGTTGCTAAGACTCAAAATGGGCCACTTTAGAACTATTTTTCTAATAGAAATGGATGATTTCAGTAATTAACGTATTTTACAAAAATGGTTAGCATCACTGCCCCTACACACTACAAAAATAAAAATAATATGGCAGTTAAACTTCAAGGCATGGTGAGCTAATAAAGGGGCTCCATGGGGCCCTAGAGCACAATGGGCATCGGTTGAAAGTGCAGACTGTATTCTTTGATATCTTCTATCAAAGAACCAAAGGTGCAATATTTTTGGGCTGTTAACATAATAGACCTTTCCCTATATTATGCTGGCCTCAAACAGGAGAGCATTGTGTAGTGACAGGTCGTCTTTCATCATAATAGTTTTCTCTGACCTCTTGCTTATCGCTGCACGACAATATACATCCACTTCAATGGAGCCGCAAAAAAACGGAAATGACTCCATGTGCATTTTGTGTCTGTAAGTTCACATGTTCGTTCCGCAAAATTATACAACGTGTCCTATCATTGTCGGCATTACAGACAAGCAGGGGCGTACATAGAATTCATTGGGCCCCATAGCAGGAATCTGAATTGGGGCCCCATGGTCCTTTACAAGCCCCGCTAACTACCCATCCCTGGTCCCTCCAACCCCAGCCCCTCCCTCACCCATGAACTGTATGTACATTGGTGCTACATTACACATTACTACTGTTTTTGTTAACCTGGGCGGTGCTTATGAAACAACATGTACACAAGGGGTGACATTAGTCGGTATAATGTACTATATAGCACTACCGTCCAAGCCTGCATTCACATTACTGTTAGTTTTCCGTTATTCAGATCAGTCAGAAGAAAAAAATAAAAATAAGCAATAAAACAGATCCTGTATTTTAAGCATCCGTTATGCTCATATATGCACATTTCGCATCCATTTTAGCCATTTCCGTCTGAGATACGTTATTTTAGACGTAAAGAAAAAAAATACTTTGTGTATAACTTTTTTTTTTTACAAATCAGATGGAAAAGGCTAAAGAGGATACAAAATGTGTGGGATAACGGATGCTTAACCCCTTCTACCCCTGGCCAGTTTTTGCTCTTCTGCTCAGGCCATTTTTTGCAAATCTGACATGTGTCATTATGTGGTAATAGCTTTGGAACACTGACTTATCCAAGCCATTCTGAGATTCTTTTCTCGTGACACATTGCACTTCATGATAGTCATAAATTTGAGTCAATATATTTCACCTTTATTTGTGAAAAAATCCCAAATTTACCAAAAACCTTGAAAAATTCTAACATTTTCAAATTTCAATTTGTCTACTTTTATAATACAGTACTGATCAAAATTTTAAGACCACTTGAAAAATGGCAAAAAATCATATTTAGCATGGCTGGATCTTAACAATGTTCCAAGTAGAGCTTCAACATGCAACAAGAAGAAATTGGAGTGAGACAAAACATTTTTTGAGCATTCAATTTAAAGAAAACAACGAATAAACTGAAACAGGCTGTTTTTCAGCTGATCAAAAGTTTAGGACCACATGCCTTTAAAAGGCCAAATCTGTGCAAACATGTCAGGTAGTCACACGTTGTGATGGCAAAGGCAGAAAAACTCTCCCTTTTTGAACATGGTCGGGTTGTTGAACTGCATAAGCAGTGTCTGTCACAGCGCGCCATCGCTGCTGAGGTGGGACGCAGTAAGACAGTCATTTGGAATTTATTAAATGATCCTAAGGGTTATGGAACAAAAAAGTGAAGTGGAAGACCCCCAAAAATGTCATCAGCACTGAGTTGGAGGATCCAATTGGCTGTCCGTCATGACACTGGACGATCCTCGACCCAAATTAAGGCCCTTACGGGTGCTGACTGCACCCCATAACCATCAGACGGCATCTGAGACTGAAGGGCTTCAAAAACATAAAACACGTCTTCAAAGACCTCGTTTCCTTGAACCCCACAGAACTGCTCGTTTGGACTTTGCAAGAGAGCACCAAACATGGGACATTGAAAGGTGGAAGAAAGTTTTATTCTCTGATGTGAAAAAAATTTAACCTTGATGGTCCTGATGGTTTCCAATGTTACTAGCATGACAAGCAGATCCCACCTGAGATGTTTTCTACGCGCCACAGTAATTTTCCATGGAAGTTTTGCCATGGATCCCCCTCTGGCATGCCACAGTCCAGGTGTTAGTCCCCTTGAAACAACTTTTCCATCACTAATGTGGCTAGAAAGAGTCCCTGTGGGTTTTAAAATTCGCCTGCCTATTGAAGTCAATGGCTGTTCACCCAGTTCGCCCGTTTGCGAACATTTGCAGAAAATCGCGTTCGCCGAAAATTTTGTGTTCGCGACATCTCTAATCACAGTAAACGGCACCATGAAAAAAGAGCAATACATGAGGATTCTCAACGACAACATCAGGCAGTATGCAGAGAAACTTGGCCTTGGGCACCAGTGGACATTTCAGCATGACAATGACTCAAAACACACAGCAAAAGTGGTGAAGAAATGGTTACAGACAACAACATTAACATTTTGGAGTGGCCCAGCCAGAGTCCAGACTTGAATCCAATTGAGAATCTGTGGAGGGAGCTAAAGATCAGGGTAATGGCAAGACCCTCCAACCTGAAAGATGTGGAGCTCATTGCTAAAGATGAATGAGCAAAAATACCTGTGGAGACATGCAAAAAGCTGGTCTGCAATTATAGGAAGCGTTTGATTGCTGTAATATCCAATAAAGCAGGCATCCTCAAACTCCGGCCCTCCAGCTGTTGTAAAACTACAACTCCCACAATGCCCTGCTGTAGGCAGATGCCTGTAGGCTGTTCGGGCATGCTGGGAGTTGTAGTTTTGCAACAGCTGGAGGGCCGCAGTTTGAGGATGCCTGCAATAAAGGCTGTTCTATTGATTATTGAGAAGGGTATGAATAATTTTGGACTGGACACTTTTTGCTCAAATGTAAATAAAAGCTGAGAAATGTTTTTTTTCCACAATAATGGAAAGTCAAAATTTGCCAGGGGTATGAATAATTATGGGCAGCACTGTACTCCTTTACCATCTTCCAAAATGTTTCCCTCCTTGTGACACTAGGCTGCGCATCAGGGTGAGGGTGTTGGCGGGGTGTCATGAAACTGTCCCAGGCTTTAGAGAGTGTTGCCCTGCCTCTGTTGTGTTCCCCTAGTTTCCCCTCCTTGGTTGCCCAAGGAACTACGTACTTTGCCGCCAGCATTTTTTGAGCAATTTTTCCACAAGGACCTTCTGGTATTGCACCATTTTGCTAGTCCTCTCCAGCACAGGAATGAGTGATGAGAAGTTCTCTTTGTAGCTGGGGTCGAGAAAGCTGAACAACCAGTAATTGGCGTTGGCAAAAATGCATATAACGCGAGGGTCACGGGAAAGGCAGCATAACATATAGTCAGCCATGCATGCCAGAGTCCCAACAGACAAGACTTCGCTGTCCTCATCAGGAGGATGACTCTCAATCTCTTCATCCTCTTCCTCCTCCTCGGCCCATCCACCCTGAACAGACGGCATAAACCTGCTATGGGTACTACCCTCTGTAGCAGAGGCAACTGTCTCTTGCTCCTCCTCCTCATTCAATTTACGCTGAGAAGATGAACTGAGGGTGGTCTGGATATCACCCTGTGTACTGTCTTCTTCCATTTCCACCCTTTTCCACATGCAAAGCGTCTGCCATCATTGTGAGCAGCGAGCGTTTCAGTAGACACAGAAGTGCGATGGTACGCTGATAATAGCGGCATCGGCGCTCACCATCTGTGTTGATTGCTCAAAGTTGCCTAAAACCTCACAGAGGTCAGACATCCATGCCCACTTGTCATTTGTGAAGAGCAGAAGCTGACTGGAAAGGCGACGACCATGTTGCAGCTGGTACATATTTCACTACTGCCCTCTGCTGCTCACAAAGTCTGGCCAACATGTGGAACGTAGAGTTCCAGCGCGTGCTCACGTCACACAACAGTCGGTGAGCTGGCAATTGCAAGCGCTGCTGCAGCGTTGCCAGACCGGCGGCAGCTGTAGATGACTTTCGTAAATGGGCAGCGGAGTGCTGTTTGACCCCTAAGCAAATACGTTTCAGCATGGCCTGTTGCTGCTTCCCCACTGCAGTGCTACACTGCTTCCAGCTACTGACTGATGGCTGACTGGTGCTGCAAGATGAAAATTCTGAGGTGGAAGTGGAGTAGGAGGTCGAGGAGGAGAAAGGGGGGTTGCAGGTGGTGGCGGAAATCCTGATGGAAGTAGGGCCCGCAATCCTTGTAGTATGTAGCACCTGTGCCATCCCAGGGTACGACTCACCCCCGGCCTCCACAACGTTCACCCAATGTGCCGTCAGGGAAATGTAGCGTCCCTGGCCAAAAGCACTTGTCCATGTGTCAGTCGTTAAGTGGACCTTCCCAAAACCTGAGTTGGTCAGGGCACGGGTGATGTTATGGGACACATGCTGGTGTAAGGTGGGGACGGTACACCAGGAAAAATAGTGGCGGCTGGGGATTGAGTAATGAGGGCGGCGAAAAGCCTCAGTGTCTACAAGCTTAAATGGCAACATTTCCAGGGCCAGAAATTTGGAAAACTACCCATTTAGTGCTATGGCCTGTGGGTGCTTGGGTGGCTGGGTATTTGCGTTTTTGTTCAAAGGCCTGGGGTATGGACATCTGTACGCTGCACTGGGACAGAGAATGTTTAAACCAAAATAGGTTACAACAAAAGAAAATATTAATCAATTGAGAGCAATATGTCACCTGCGGACCCCTCAAAAGCGAACTCAGCAATAATTACTAGAAAAACCAACACAGAACACAGACGTAGATGTGCTAGCTGATGGTGCTTACGAAGGTCCAGATGTCTTAGACAGGGGATTGGCCAGCACGTAACACGGGGAAGAGGAGTCAGTGGTGTGACTGGCAGACACTGATTGTGGACCCAGGCGTTTCCGCCTACCTATAAGGGTGCTTTAATGCCATGTGGCGGATCATGCTGGTGGTGGTGAGGTTGCTAGTGTTCACGCCCCTGCTCATTTTAGTACGGCGAAAGTTACAAATGACAAATGACAATTCTTTTATCATCCGCACTTTCCTCCAGACTGCGAAACACCTACCCCTTGGCAAGGGATATTGCCACAAGGACTTGCTCCGGGGAACAGTTGTGGACCTGTTTGGTGTGGCCCGCCTTCTTCCTTTTGCCACCCCACTGCCTCTTACAGCCTGTTGCAGTGCTGCGGATTCCTCCCCCTCTGTACTGCTGTCCTCGCTTGGCTTGCCACCATCTCAGGTTGGGTCAGTGATTTCATCGTCCACCACCTCTTCTTCCACTTCCTCACTCTGGTCATCCTCCTGACTTGTTGACCTAACAGGAACCTCACTTATTGGCAACTGTGTCTCATCCTCATCATCAACCTCTTGAGATACTAATTTCCGTTGACTTCTTGGCAACTGTGTCTCATCATCATCAACCTTGTGAAACACTAATTGCCGTTCCCCACCGTCTTCTTCTGAGTTTGGGAATCAGTGCACAAGATCTCCTCATGTCCCTCTTCAAGCGGCCTTGGTGAGAGGCCCAAATCAAGGAATGGCGCTGAAAAGAGCTCCTCAGACTATCCGAGTGTGGGATCACTTGTTTGCCAAGACTCTCCATCGTGGGAGGAAGGAGGATCAGGGTGAGGATTCTGTTGACCAGACTCTTGGCTACTGAGCCTGGACTTTGTGCAAGACAGGGTGGTGCTTAATTGACTGGAAGCATTATCTGCTGCAATCCAACCGACCACCTGGTCGCACTGGTGCGACTTTAAGAGTGGTGTCCTGCGCCGCCCTGCAAACTGGTACATGAAGCTAGGTATCGTGAATGAGTGTGTTTCTTGTGCTCTGGCAGCAGGCAAAGTTTCACTGCGCCCAGGGCCACGGCCTCTGCGTGCACCATCAGCAGCACGGCCACTTCCCCGTTCCTTACTGCTCACCTTGAGCATTTTAAATGGCATATATGCTTGCAAGTATGTCACACTGAATGTCAGATATTTAGGATGCGCAAACGTTATACAGGAGATGTAGCGCAGGTAATGTTGCTGTCACTAGCGGCTAAGAAAAAATTATACTGAATGTCACAGATATTTAGGATGCGCAAACGTTATACAGGAGATCAACTCCAATATACACATCACCAAATCAATCATGCGTGGAAACAACATAAACTCCTATATAAATCTTACGCCACACAGAATAATAAACAACATCTTTATTACATGATCCGAAATAGGACATATATATTTGACAAACAAGTTAAAAATACATATATTGTAGGAGAGCAAGAATATGGAGAAACGTCACTCCAACTATAGGAATAAAGGTGCAATAATACAGCTCAACAGTCACTATACATGATACCATAAACCCACATTATTAGCATTATATGGTGTCAAACAGCCTCCTGAAAGTCAAACACTAAGGAAACAGCACTGTACCCAGCAAGGGGAACAACTGAATCAACCAAGTATGAACTAAGAGCAATAGTATACAAAAGTAATAGTACAAACCAAGTTGGAGGGAACGGCCCAACGTCCGTTTCGCAGTCGTGCTTTTACACAGGGCACAACCCACACATCATCCAATCCCCCTTTATATACCACGAATAATTGACAAATAGTTAGTACATAAGCTAGTGCATGTGCGCGTCACAGTCAATTATCACGCACCTGAGCGTCTGCAATCCCGCGGTACCACGGCACTTCCATGAGAGGACTGTCGCCCGATATTACAGCAAACACCATTAAAGGACATATCACATGGGCTACCACCTGATACAGCCCAGTGCACACCACGCCGAATCACATGATCAGCATGGATTAACATGCAGAATGGACACAACCAAAGAAAAGGTTAACCCCTGCCTCCCCCTGATAAAAATACCAACTAATAATGTATTATAGATCTAATAGCATCATATAGGAAAACCTGCTAAATAATTATAAAGATATATATAGGATATAAAAAATTACTTATAAAAGACCGTGCTAAAATACATAATGTTTCACAATACAATATATGGTGATAATAACCTGAAAAACATCCACAATTACATACAATTAAACATCATGATTTCATAATAATAAATTCATAAATAGTGTAATCTATATAAAATAAATATATTAAAAATATATTAAAAAATTATAATAAGTGTGTGGTTACAAATGAGGTGCAAAGGACATCATGACATGCTGTAAAAGTGCAAGTGCAATGTGACGTGCTCAAGTGCTGGTGCAAAACATGGTGCAAAAAAAATATAATATATAATAGCCCAGAAAAAAGGTTTATATAATCTCATCACTATACAGGTCCTTCTCAAAAAATTAGCATATTGTGATAAAGTTCATTATTTTCTGTAATGTACTGATAAACATTAGACTTTCATATATTTTAGATTCATTATACACCAACTGAAGTAGTTCAAGCCTTTTATTGTTTTAATATTGATGATTTTGGCATACAGCTCATGAAAACCCAAAATTCCTATCTAAAAAAATTAGCATATCATGAAAGGGTTCTCTAAACGAGCTATTAACCTAATCATTTGAATCAACTAATTAACTCTAAACACCTACAAAAGATTCCTGAGGCTTTTAAAAACTCCCAGCCTGGTTCATTACTCAAAACCGCAATCATGGGTAAGACTGCCGACCTGACTGCTGTCCAGAAGGCCATCATTGACACCCTCAAGCAAGAGGGTAAGACACAGAAAGAAATTTCTGAACGAATAGGCTGTTCCCAGAGTGCTGTATCAAGGCACCTCAGTGGGAAGTCTGTGGGAAGGAAAACGTGTGGCAGAAAACGCTGCACAACGAGAAGAGGTGACCAGACCCTGAGGAAGATTGTGGAGAAGGACCGATTCCAGACCTTGGGGGACCTGCGGAAGCAGTGGACTGAGTCTGGAGTAGAAACATCCAGAGCCACCGTGTACAGGCGTGTGCAGGAAATGGGCTACAGGTGCCGCATTCCCCAGGTCAAGCCACTTTTGAACCAGAAACAGCGGCAGAAGCGCCTGACCTTGGCTACAGAGAAGCAGCACTGGACTGTTGCATGTCATTTGGAGATCAAGGTGCCAGAATCTGGAGGAAGACTGGGGAAATGCCAAAATGCCTGAAGTCCAGTGTCAAGTACCCACAGTCAGTGATGGTCTGGGGTGCCATGTCAGCTGCTGGTGTTGGTCCACTGTGTTTTATCAAGGGCAGGGTCAATGCAGCTGGCTATCAGGAGATTTTGGAGCACTTCATGCTTCAATCTGCTGAAAAGCTTTATGGAGATGAAGATTTCATTTTTCAGCATGACCTGGCACCTGCTCACAGTGCCAAAACCACTGGTAAATGGTTTACTGACCATGGTATTACTGTGCTCAATTGGCCTGCCAACTCTCCTGACCTGAACCCCATAGAGAATCTGTGGGATATTGGGAAGAGAAAGTTGAGAGACGCAAGACCCAACACTCTGGATGAGCTTAAGGCCGCTATCGAAGCATCCTGGGCCTCCATAACACCTCAGCAGTGCCACAGGCTGCTTGTCTCCATGCCACGCCGCATTGAAGCTGTGATTTCTGCAAAAGGATTCCCGACCAAGTATTGAGTGCATAACTGAACATAATTATTTGAAGGTTGACTTTTTTTGTATTAAAAACACTTTTCTTTTATTGGTCGGATGAAATATGCTAATTTTCTGAGATAGGAAATTTGGGTTTTCATGAGCTGTATGCCAAAATCATCAATATTAAAACAATAGAAGGCTTGAACTACTTCAGTTGGTGTGTAATGAATCTAAAATATATGAAAGTCTAATGTTTATCAGTACATTACAGAAAATAATGAACTTTATCACAATATGCTAATTTTTTGAGAAGGACCTGTATATCAAACAAGAAGAAAAAATGTGTGATTCACATGATATTATACAGGACACACCATATATAGTAATAATGGGGATATAAGCAGAAGGGCCATAGCCACAGTGTGCAGGCCCATTTTAACAAAATTCCATTGGTGTCCTTTAGGTGTGAGCGCTGTCAATCAATCAAAATCATCATAGTAGGCGTTATCAATGGACAGATATAATGCCAAGGAACTGCCAGGAAAATACTAGAAGGGGAAAGAAAACAGATAAGTGAGTATACGACAACCACAGGTATTACGATATACAATAAATAAAAAACAAAACCACTGTTAAAAATAGAATCCATTTGTATTAAAAATTTGAAACTTACCCAGTGATCATCAAGATCCGGATCAGAGGGGCACAAGGGAGCCTACAAAAAAGGCACAAAACTATTGCAATCATTCAAACCAAGTGGTGTTACCGACTTCAAGGTATAAATCCACAGAGTTTCTCGTTGAGCGAGAAGCCTTTTCCATCCCCCCCCCCCCCCAGGGGATACTCTCACATGATCGATACCCCTAAAACGGAGTAAAGAACCATCACAATCATGTGCTTCTCTAAAATGTCTCTGTATAGTTGTTAGCCCTTCCAAATCTGTAGTATCCCTGGCCGCTTCTATTGCTAACACGTGTTCGCGAATCCGTTTCTTAAACTGGCGAGTAGTCATCCCAACATAAATCTTATTACAAGGACAGAATCTTATGCCCTCAAAAACTGGCCCATAGGTATGCTATTAATGAGCTTCACAGGGTGTGCAGATTTAGTCAATAACAAGGCATTAACCGAGATTTGTTTTCTGAATAAATCCGTAGACATTCTACCATCGGCTTCCACATACAACTTGACATCAAGAAAGTCCACTCCCTCTCTGCCGGTCCTATATGTAAGTTTGATGTTCCTATCATTATTGTTAAGACCGTCAATAAAGGTGTCGAATTCCTGTCTAGTACCTTGCCAGATGATCAACAGTTATACAGAAGATGTAGTGCAGGTAATGTCACTGTCACCAACGGCTAAGAAAAAGAATACACCGAATGTCAAAGATATTTAGGATGCGCAAACGTTATACAGGAGATGTAGAGCAGGTAATGTGTCACGGTAGGTAAGATAAGGGAAGGAAACAGAACACGGCAAAGCAAACAAAACAACTGACTAGGCCCCAACTGAAGGAAACCCCGAAGAACACGTGAGTTGAGAATTCTAGAGATCTGAAACTCCTGATTACCATCAACTAAAACAGGAGGAGGAGGAGGCAAAGGAGATGGTTCTGCAGGTTCCACATATTTCTTTAACAAGGACCTTTGAAACGCATTATAGATCTTCCAGGACTGTGGAAGTTCCAGAAAAAACGCCACCAGATTGACAATGGCCGAGATTTTGTAAGGGCCAATAAATCTTGGACCCAATTTCCAAGAGGATACCTTCAACATAATGTTTTTAGTGGACAACCACGTCAAATCACCCACACACAGGTCCGGACCATTCATACGTCTCTTGTCAGCCATCCGTTTATATCTTTCACCCATTTTTTTCAAATTAACTTGAATCTTCTGCCAGATAGATGACAAAGAGGAAGAGAATCTCTCCTCTTCCAGTATCCCAGAAGATTCGGCCCCAGAAAAAGTACCAAACTGAAATCCATATGCGGCAAAAAATTGTGACTCCTGCCTACGGTTATTCAAGGCAAACTAAGAAAAGAAAAGAACGGGGACCACTCATCCTGATTCTCAGCGACAAAACACCTCAAATAGGTCTCCAGGTTTTGGTTAGTGCACTTAGTTTGACCATTCGACTGAGGAAGAAAAGCCGAAGAGAAAGACAACTGAATACCCAGATGAGAACAAAACGCTTTCCAAAACCTGGAAACAAATTGCGTCCCCCTATCAGACATCACATCAGAGGGAATGCCATGTATTTTCACAATGTTATTAATAAAAACCTGAGTGAGAGTTTTCTCATTGGGCAAACCTGATAATGGTACAAAGTGAGCCATCTTGCTGAAGTGGTCCACTACCACCAAAATCAGTTTTCCCAGAGGAACTCAGCAAATCAGTAATGAAATCCATGGACAAATGCGTCCAAGGACGGGATGGGATGGACAAAGGAAGAAGAAATCCTGATGGCCGAGTGTGAGCCACCTTCACGCGTGCACAGGTCTCACAAGCTGCTACATAACCCTCAGCACCTGTACGCAACCCTGGCCACCAGAATCTCCAGGAAATAAGATCTATAGTGGATCTACTTCCAGGATGTCCAGCAAGAACAGTATCATGATGTTCCTTGAACACCTTGTATCGCAGTTCAGAAGGAACAAACAACTTGCCTGGAGGACAAGAATCAGGTGCCTCCTCTTGAGCCCCCAACACTTCCGTCTCCAGTTCAGGGTAAAGAGCGGAAACCACCACCCCATCAGCCAAAATTGTAGCGGGATCCTCCGAATCTCCCCCCCCCCCCCCAGGAAAGCTATGTGACAACGCATCCACGTGACCACAAAATTGAACCTGGTAAAAAACAATGACCATCTAGCCTGCCTATGATTTAAACGCTTTGCAGATTGCAGGTAAGCCAGATTCTTATGGTCAGTAAATACCGTAATCGGATTAGTAGCTCCTTCTGGCCAATGACGCCACTCTTCAAAGGCCAATTTGATGGCCAACAACTATCTATTCCCAACATCATAATTTATTTTGGCGGCTGAGAGTTTCTTGGAGAATAAAAGCACACGTGCGCCATTTGCTAGGAGAAGGACCCTGTGACATAACTGCTCCGACTCCCACTTCCGACGCATCAACCTCCACAATGAAGGGTTGAGAAACATCAGGTTGCATCAGAATGGGAGCAGAAGCAAAACATTTCTTAATAGCAGAAAAAGCCTGTAATGCCTCATCCGACCAGACAGAGAAGACAGCGCCCTTCCTAGTCATATCTGTCAAAGGTTTGACAATGGTAGAATAATTCAGGATGAATTTTCTGTAGTAATTAGTAAATCCTAAAAACCGCATCGAAGCTTCTCTGGCCGGTCCCATTCCAGTACTGCTTTTTTGAGATCCCTACAAAAGCCGGAGGCAGAAAGCAAGTACCCCAAAAACGGCAGCTTCTGAACAGCAAACACACATTTTTCCAACTTAGCATACAATTTATTCTCCCGAAGAATCAATAACACTTGTCTCAAATGATCCTGATGAGTCTTTATATCGGGTGAGCAAATTAGTATGTCATCGAGGTAAATAACAACGAACCTCCCCACCAAATGATGAAAATTGTATTGATAAAGTGCTGAAAGACTGCTGGAGCATTAGTTAAACCAGAGGGCATGACTAGGTTCTCGAAGTGACCCTCGGAAGTACTGAAGGCCGTTTTCCATTCATCTCCTTCCCTTATTCTGATCAGATTATAAACTCCTCTTAAATCCAACTTAGAAAACACCTTGGCACCAACCATCTGATCAAATAGATCCGGAATCAAGGGAAGGGGATAAGGATCATGGACAGTAATGAGATTCAGTTCCTGGAAATCTAGGCACGGTCCAAGGGATTCGTCCTTCTTCTTTACGAAAAAGAAGCCAGCGGCCATAGGAGACTTAGGCTACTTTCACACTAGCGTTCGATCGGATCCGTTCTGAACGGATCCGATCATAATAATGCAGACGGAGGCTCCGTTCAGAACGGATCCGTCTGCATTATTTTAGCATATAACAGCTAAGTGTGAAAATAGCCTCGTACGGATCCGTCCAGACTTTCAATGTAAAGTCAATGGGGGACGGATCCGCCTGAAGATTGAGCCATATTGTGGCATCTTAAACCGGATCCGTCCCCATTGACTTACATTGTAAGTCTGGACGGATCCGCACGCCTCCGCACGGCCAGGCGGACTCCCGAACGCTGCAAGCAGCGTTCAGCTGTCCGCCTGTCCGTGCGGAGGCGAGTGGAGCGGAGGCTGAACGCCGCCAGACTGATGCAGTCTGAGCGGATCCGCTCCATTCAGACTGCATCAGGGCTGGACGGCTGCGTTCGGGTCCGCTCGTGAGCCCCTTCAAACGGAGCTCACGAGCGGACCGACGAACGCTAGTGTGAAAATAGCCTTAGATGGTCTAATATGTCTCTTTGCCAAACTCTTGGCAATATACTGCCGCATAACTACTCTTTCGAGTTGAGAAAGATTATATAACCGAGATTTTGGCAATTTTGACCGGACAATCATACTCTCGGTGAGGGGGCAACTCCTGAGCTCCACCCTCTGAGAATATGTCCAAAAAATCGGAAATAAACTGAGGCAACACCTTAGTGGACACCCTCGAAATAGAGGCACTAAGACTCTTGTTTGCCAGTCAATGGTAGGGTTATGTTTTATCAGCCATGGTGAACCCAGAACCATCGGAGCAGGCAAACCTTTCATAACAAAACACGAAATAAACTCAACATGAGAATCACCCACCCTAAAATGAATATCCTGAACAATATGAGTTAGACATCTTTGCGAGAGGGGGGCGGAATCTATAGCAAACACTGTAATCTCTTTGCTTAATGTGCTAGTTTTAAAACCATGACTCTGAATAAATTGAAAATCAATAAGATTAACCCCTGCACCACTGTCAAAAAATACCTTTAACTCAAAATTTCCAGAGTCTAGCGCCACCATGGCAGGCAGGAGGAATCGGGTACTGCAGGCAGGATACCAATATGCCTGCTCTGACTCCCCATTCACACTACCAAGAGTAAGGCCTCATGCACACGACCGTTGTGTGCATCCGTGGCCGTTGTGCCGTTTTCCGTTTTTTTTCACGGACCCATTGACTTTCAATGGGTCCGTGGAAAAATCGGAAAATGCACCGTTTGGCAGCCGCATCCGTGAGCCGTGTTTCCTGGCCGTGAAAAAAATATGACCTGTCCTATTTTTTTCACGGCCAACGGTTCACGGGCCCATTCAAGTCAATGGGTCCGTGAAAGAACACGGATGCACACAAGATTGGCATCCGTGTCCGTGATCCGTGGCCGTAGGTTTTAGTTTCATACAGACGGATCCGAAGATCCGTCTGCATAAAAGCTTTTTCAGAGCTGAGTTTTCACTTCGTGAAAACTCAGATCCGACAGTATATTCTAACACAGAGGCGTTCCCATGGTGATGGGACGCTTCTAGTTAGAATACAGTACAAACTGTGTACAAGACTGCCCCCTGCTGCCTGGCAGCACCCGATCTCTTACAGGGGGATATGATAGTACAATTAACCCCATCAGGTGCGGCACCTGAAGGGGTTAATTGTACTATCATATCCCCCTGTAAGAGATCAGGGCTGCCAGGCAGCAGGGGGCAGACCCCCCCCCCTCCCCAGTTTGAATATCATTGTGCGGCCCCCCCCTCCCCTGTTGTTAACTCGTTGGTGGCCAGTGTGCGCACCCCCCTCCCTCCCTCCCTCTATTGTTTTAATACATTGGGGCCAGTGTGCGCGCCCCCCCCCCAACCCCCCCAATGCTATTATTACAATAGAGGGAGGGAGGGGGGGGGGGTTGGGGGGGCGCGCACACTGGCCCCAATGCTATTATTACAATAGAGGGAGGGAGGGAGGGGGGTGCGCACACTGGCCACCAACGAGTTAACAACAGGGGAGGGGGGGCCCACTGGCCACCAATGAGTTAAAAACAGGGGGGGGGGTCTGCCCCCTGCTGCCTGGCAGCACCTGCCAGGCAGCAGGGGACAGTCATGTACACAGTTTTTTTGTATATTCTAACCTGAAGCGTCTCCATCACCATGGGAACGCCTCTGTGTTAGAATATACTGTCGGAAATGAGTTTCACGATGTAGCTCATATCCGACAGTATATTCTAACATAGAGGCGTTCCCATGGTGATGGGGACGCTACAAGTTAAAATATACCATCGGATTGGAGAAAACTCCAATCCGATGGTATAACAGAACTCCAGACTTTACATTGAAAGTCAATGGGGACGGATCCGTTTGAAATGGCACCATATTGTGTCAACGTCAAACGATCCGTCCCCATTGACTTGCATTGTAATTCAGGACGGATCCGTTTGGCTCCGCACGGCCAGGCGGACACCAAAACGACTTTTTTTTCATGTCCGTGGATCCTCCAAAAATCAAGGAAGACCCACGGACGGAAAAACGGTCACGGATCACGGACCCACGGACCCCGTTTTTGCGGGCCGTGAAAAAAAACTGTCGTGTGCATGAGGCCTAAGGGAGTTTTTTTTTTTTTCATTACCACTTTGAGGTTTAATAAAAGGGCACACATTAACGAAATGACCTTCTTTACCACAGAAGTAACACAGTCTATTCAGCTTCCTAAAATTCCTATTACCAGAGCAAGAAGTAACCGTTCCGTTTGGTTCCATTCTCATGATGGACAGAAAAACACTGCAAGAAGCGTTTTTCTGTCTGACATGGGATGGTGGAGCAAGGCAGATTTGTCATGACTAGGGATGAGCGAACTCGAACTGTATAGTTCGGGTTCGTACCGAATTTTGGGGTGTCCGTGACACGGACCCGAACCCGGACATTTTCGTAAAAGTCCGGGTTCGGGTTCGGTGTTCGTCGCTTTCTTCGCGCTTTTGTGACGCTTTCTTGGCGCTTTTTGAAAGGCTGCAAAGCAGCCAATCAACAAGCGTCATACTACTTGCCCCAAGAGGCCATCACAGCCATGCCTACTATTGGCATGGCTGTGATTGGCCAGAGCACCATGTGACCCAGCCTCTATTTAAGCTGGAGTCACATAGCGCCGCCCGTCACTCTGCTCTGATTAGCGTAGGGAGAGGTTGCGGCTGCGACAGTAGGGCGAGATTAGGCAGATTAACTCCTCCAAAGGACTTGATTAACTGATCGATCTGCAGCTGTGGATCATTGAGCTGCTGATCCTCAATTGCTCACTGTTTTTAGGCTGCCCAGACCGTTTGTCAGTCACATTTTTCTGGGGTGATCGGCGGCCATTTTGTGTCTTGTGGTGCGCCAGCACAAGCTGCGACCAAGTGCATTTAACCCTCAATGGTGTGGTTGTTTTTTGGCTAAAGCCTACATCAGGGTGAAGCTGTCACACCAAGTGCATTTAACCAGCAATAGTCTGTTCATTTTTTGGCCATATACAAAATCAGGGGCAAGCTGCGCCTGTCACCAAGTGCATTTAACCCTCAATGGTGTGGTTGTTTTTTGGCTAAAGCCTACATCAGGGTGAAGCTGTCACACCAAGTGCATTTAACCAGCAATAGTCTGTTCATTTTTTGGCCATATACTAAATCAGGGGCAAGCTGCGCCTGTCACCAAGTGCATTTAACCCTCAATGGTGTGGTTGTTTTTTGGCTAAAGCCTACATCAGGGTGAAGCTGTCACACCAAGTGCATTTAACCAGCAATAGTCTGTTTATTTTTTGGCCATATCCCAGTCTAATTCTGTCACTAAATCCATACCGGTCACCCAGCGCCTAAATACTAGGCCTCAAATTTATATCCAGCTAAATCTGTCCCTAGTGCTGTAGCTGGGCGAGTTATTTAGTGTCCGTTCAAGCACATTTCTTGTTCTGGGTTGAAATACAATTCCCAATTTAGCAATTTCATAATTTAGTGGTTTCTGCTATATCAGAGCTATTTGAAATCTATCCCTAAAAGGGTATATAATATTCAAGGTGCACATTGGGTCATTCAGAATAACTTCACACACACCCGCTACTGTGTATTTCCAAGTCTAATTCTGTCACTAAACCCATACCTGTCACGCAGCGCCTAAATACTAGGCCTCAAATTTATATCCCGCTAAATCTGTCCCTAGTGCTGTAGCTGGGCGAGTTATTTAGTGTCCGTTCAAGCACATTTCTTGTTCTGGGTTGAAATACAATTCCCAATTTAGCAATTTCATAATTTAGTGGTTTCTGCTATATCAGAGCTATTTGAAATCTATCCCTAAAAGGGTATATAATATTCAAGGTGCACATTGGGTCATTCAGAATAACTTCACACACACCCGCTACTGTGTATTTCCAAGTCTAATTCTGGCACTAAACCCATACCTGTCACCCAGCGCCTAAATACTAGGCCTCAAATTTATATCCCGCTAAATCTGTCCTTAGTGCTGTAGCTGGGCGAGTTATTTAGTGTCCGTTCAAGCACATTTCTTGTTCTGGGTTGAAATACAATTCCCAATTTAGCAATTTCATAATTTAGTGGTTTCTGCTATATCAGAGCTATTTGAAATCTATCCCTAAAAGGGTATATAATATTCAAGGTGCACATAGGGTCATTCAGAATAACTTCACACACACGCTTCTGTGCATTTCCAAGTCTAATTCTGTCACTAAATCCATACCGGTCACCCAGCGCCTAAATACTAGGCCTCAAATTTATATCCAGCTAAATCTGTCCCTAGTGCTGTAGCTGGGCGAGTTATTTAGTGTCCGTTCAAGCACATTTCTTGTTCTGGGTTGAAATACAATTCCCAATTTAGCAATTTCATAATTTAGTGGTTTCTGCTATATCAGAGCTATTTGAAATCTATCCCTAAAAGGGTATATAATATTCAAGGTGCACATAGGGTCATTCAGAATAACTTCACACACCCGCTACTGTGCATTTCCAAATCTAATTCTGTCACTAAACCCATACCTGTCACCCAGCGCCTAAATACTAGGCCTCAAATTTATATCCCGCTAAATCTGTCCTTAGTGCTGTAGCTGGGCGAGTTATTTAGTGTCCGTTCAAGCACATTTCTTGTTCTGGGTTGAAATACAATTCCCAATTTAGCAATTTCATAATTTAGTGGTTTCTGCTATATCAGAGCTATTTGAAATCTATCCCTAAAAGGGTATATAATATTCAAGGTGCACATTGGGTCATTCAGAATAACTTCACACACACCCGCTACTGTGTATTTCCAAGTCTAATTCTGGCACTAAACCCATACCTGTCACCCAGCGCCTAAATACTAGGCCTCAAATTTATATCCCGCTAAATCTGTCCTTAGTGCTGTAGCTGGGCGAGTTATTTAGTGTCCGTTCAAGCACATTTCTTGTTCTGGGTTGAAATACAATTCCCAATTTAGCAATTTCATAATTTAGTGGTTTCTGCTATATCAGAGCTATTTGAAATCTATCCCTAAAAGGGTATATAATATTCAAGGTGCACATTGGGTCATTCAGAATAACTTCACACACACCCGCTACTGTGTATTTCCAAGTCTAATTCTGGCACTAAACCCATACCTGTCACCCAGCGCCTAAATACTAGGCCTCAAATTTATATCCCGCTAAATCTGTCCTTAGTGCTGTAGCTGGGCGAGTTATTTAGTGTCCGTTCAAGCACATTTCTTGTTCTGGGTTGAAATACAATTCCCAATTTAGCAATTTCATAATTTAGTGGTTTCTGCTATATCAGAGCTATTTGAAATCTATCCCTAAAAGGGTATATAATATTCAAGGTGCACATTGGGTCATTCAGAATAACTTCACACACACCCGCTACTGTGTATTTCCAAGTCTAATTCTGGCACTAAACCCATACCTGTCACCCAGCGCCTAAATACTAGGCCTCAAATTTATATCCCGCTAAATCTGTCCTTAGTGCTGTAGCTGGGCGAGTTATTTAGTGTCCGTTCAAGCACATTTCTTGTTCTGGGTTGAAATACAATTCCCAATTTAGCAATTTCATAATTTAGTGGTTTCTGCTATATCAGAGCTATTTGAAATCTATCCCTAAAAGGGTATATAATATTCAAGGTGCACATTGGGTCATTCAGAATAACTTCACACACACCCGCTACTGTGTATTTCCAAGTCTAATTCTGGCACTAAACCCATACCTGTCACCCAGCGCCTAAATACTAGGCCTCAAATTTATATCCCGCTAAATCTGTCCTTAGTGCTGTAGCTGGGCGAGTTATTTAGTGTCCGTTCAAGCACATTTCTTGTTCTGGGTTGAAATACAATTCCCAATTTAGCAATTTCATAATTTAGTGGTTTCTGCTATATCAGAGCTATTTGAAATCTATCCCTAAAAGGGTATATAATATTCAAGGTGCACATTGGGTCATTCAGAATAACTTCACACACACCCGCTACTGTGTATTTCCAAGTCTAATTCTGGCACTAAACCCATACCTGTCACCCAGCGCCTAAATACTAGGCCTCAAATTTATATCCCGCTAAATCTGTCCTTAGTGCTGTAGCTGGGCGAGTTATTTAGTGTCCGTTCAAGCACATTTCTTGTTCTGGGTTGAAATACAATTCCCAATTTAGCAATTTCATAATTTAGTGGTTTCTGCTATATCAGAGCTATTTGAAATCTATCCCTAAAAGGGTATATAATATTCAAGGTGCACATTGGGTCATTCAGAATAACTTCACACACACCCGCTACTGTGTATTTCCAAGTCTAATTCTGGCACTAAACCCATACCTGTCACCCAGCGCCTAAATACTAGGCCTCAAATTTATATCCCGCTAAATCTGTCCTTAGTGCTGTAGCTGGGCGAGTTATTTAGTGTCCGTTCAAGCACATTTCTTGTTCTGGGTTGAAATACAATTCCCAATTTAGCAATTTCATAATTTAGTGGTTTCTGCTATATCAGAGCTATTTGAAATCTATCCCTAAAAGGGTATATAATATTCAAGGTGCACATAGGGTCATTCAGAATAACTTCACACACCCGCTACTGTGCATTTCCAAATCTAATTCTGTCACTAAACCCATACCTGTCACCCAGCGCCTAAATACTAGGCCTCAAATTTATATCCCGCTAAATCTCTCGTTACCGCTGTCCTGTTGTGGCTGGGAAAGTTATTTAGTGTCCGTCAAAGCACATTTTTTGTTCTGGGTTGAAATACAATTCCCAATTTAGCAATTTCATAATTTAGTCGTTTCTGCTATATCAGAGCTATTTGAAATCTATCCCTAAAAGGGTAGATCATATTGAAGGTGCACATAGGGTCATTCAGAATAACTTCACACACACGCTTCTGTGCATTTCCAAGTCTAATTCTGTCACTAAATCCATACCGGTCACCCAGCGCCTAAATACTAGGCCTCAAATTTATATCCCGCTGAATTTGAATACAATACATTGGGCCAAATAATATATTTGTTGTTGTGGTGAACCATAACAATGAGAAAAACATCTAGTAAGGGACGCGGACGTGGACATGGTCGTGGTGGTGTTAGTGGACCCTCTGGTGCTGGGAGAGGACGTGGCCGTTCTGCCACATCCACACGTCCTAGTGTACCAACTACCTCAGGTCCCAGTAGCCGCCAGAATTTACAGCGATATATGGTGGGGCCCAATGCCGTTCTAAGGATGGTAAGGCCTGAGCAGGTACAGGCATTAGTCAATTGGGTGGCCGACAGTGGATCCAGCACGTTCACATTATCTCCCACCCAGTCTTCTGCAGAAAGCGCACAGATGGCGCCTGAAAACCAACCCCATCAGTCTGTCACATCACCCCCATGCATACCAGGGAAACTGTCTCAGCCTCAAGTTATGCAGCAGTCTCTTATGCTGTTTGAAGACTCCGCTGGCAGGGTTTCCCAAGGGCATCCACCTAGCCCTTCCCCAGCGGTGAAAGACATAGAATGCACTGACGCACAACCACTTATGTTTCCTGATGATGAGGACATGGGAATACCACCTCAGCATGTCTCTGATGATGACGAAACACAGGTGCCAACTGCTGCGTCTTTCTGCAGTGTGCAGACTGAACAGGAGGTCAGGGATCAAGACTGGGTGGAAGACGATGCAGGGGACGATGAGGTCCTAGACCCCACATGGAATGAAGGTCGTGCCACTGACTTTCACAGTTCGGAGGAAGAGGCAGTGGTGAGACCGAGCCAACAGCGTAGCAAAAGAGGGAGCAGTGGGCAAAAGCAGAACACCCGCCGCCAAGAGACTCCGCCTGCTACTGACCGCCGCCATCTGGGACCGAGCACCCCAAAGGCAGCTTCAAGGAGTTCCCTGGCATGGCACTTCTTCAAACAATGTGCTGACGACAAGACCCGAGTGGTTTGCACGCTGTGCCATCAGAGCCTGAAGCGAGGCATTAACGTTCTGAACCTGAGCACAACCTGCATGACCAGGCACCTGCATGCAAAGCATGAACTGCAGTGGAGTAAACACCTTAAAACCAAGGAAGTCACTCAGGCTCCCCCTGCTACCTCTTCTGCTGCTGCCGCCTCGGCCTATTCTGCTGCTGCCGCCTCGGCCTCTTCCTCCGCCTCTGGAGGAACGTTGGCACCTGCCGCCCAGCAAACAGGGGATGTACCACCAACACCACCACCACCACCTCCGTCACCAAGCGTCTCAACCATGTCACACGCCAGCGTTCAGCTCTCCATCTCACAAACATTTGATAGAAAGCGTAAATTCCCACCTAGCCACCCTCGATCCCTGGCCCTGAATGCCAGCATTTCTAAACTACTGGCCTATGAAATGCTGTCATTTAGGCTGGTGGACACAGACAGCTTCAAACAGCTCATGTCGCTTGCTGTCCCACAGTATGTTGTTCCCAGCCGGCACTACTTCTCCAAGAGAGCCGTGCCTTCCCTGCACAACCAAGTATCCGATAAAATCAAGTGTGCACTGCGCAACGCCATCTGTGGCAAGGTCCACCTAACCACAGATACGTGGACCAGTAAGCACGGCCAGGGACGCTATATCTCCCTAACTGCACACTGGGTAAATGTAGTGGCAGCTGGGCCCCAGGCGGAGAGCTGTTTGGCGCACGTCCTTCCGCCGCCAAGGATCGCAGGGCAACATTCTTTGCCTCCTGTTGCCACCTCCTCCTTCTCGGCTTCCTCCTCCTCTTCTTCCACCTGCTCATCCAGTCAGCCACACACCTTCACCACCAACTTCAGCACAGCCCGGGGTAAACGTCAGCAGGCCATTCTGAAACTCATATGTTTGGGGGACAGGCCCCACACCGCACAGGAGTTGTGGCGGGGTATAGAACAACAGACCGACGAGTGGTTGCTGCCGGTGAGCCTCAAGCCCGGCCTGGTGGTGTGTGATAATGGGCGAAATCTCGTTGCAGCTCTGGGACTAGCCAATTTGACGCACATCCCTTGCTTGGCGCATGTGCTGAATTTGGTGGTGCAGAAGTTCATTCACAACTACCCCGACATGTCAGAGCTGCTGCATAAAGTGCGGGCCGTCTGTTCGCGCTTCCGGCGTTCACATCCTGCTGCTGCTCGCCTGTCTGCGCTACAGCGTAACTTCGGCCTTCCCGCTCACCGCCTCATATGCGACGTGCCCACCAGGTGGAACTCCACCTTGCACATGCTGGACAGACTGTGCGAGCAGCAGCAGGCCATAGTGGAGTTTCAGCTGCAGCACGCACGGGTCAGTCGCACTACAGAACAGCACCACTTCACCACCAATGACTGGGCCTCCATGCGAGACCTGTGTGCCCTGTTGCGCTGTTTCGAGTACTCCACCAACATGGCCAGTGGCGATGACACCGTTATCAGCGTTACAATACCACTTCTATGTCTCCTTGAGAAAACACTTAGGGCGATGATGGAAGAGGAGGTGGCCCAGGAGGAGGAGGAGGAGGAGGAGGAAGAGGGGTCATTTTTAGCACTTTCAGGCCAGTCTCTTCGAAGTGACTCAGAGGGAGGTTTTTGGCAACAGCAGAGGCCAGGTACAAATGTGGCCAGCCAGGGCCCACTACTGGAGGACGAGGAGGACGAGGATGAGGAGGAGGTGGAGGAGGATGAGGATGAAGCATGGTCACAGCGGGGTGGCACCCAACGCAGCTCGGGTCCATCACTGGTGCGTGGCTGGGGGGAAAGGCAGGACGATGACGATACGCCTCCCACAGAGGACAGCTTGTCCTTATCCCTGGGCAGCCTGGCACACATGAGCGACTACATGCTGCAGTGCCTGCGCAACGACAGCAGAGTTGCCCACATTTTAACCTGTGCGGACTACTGGGTTGCCACCCTGCTGGATCCACGCTACAAAGACAATGTGCCCACCTTACTTCCTGCACTGGAGCGTGATAGGAAGATGCGCGAGTACAAGCGCACGTTGGTAGACGCGCTACTGAGAGCATTCCCAAATGTCACAGGGGAACAAGTGGAAGCCCAAGGCCAAGGCAGAGGAGGAGCAAGAGGTCGCCAAGGCAGCTGTGTCACGGCCAGCTCCTCTGAGGGCAGGGTTAGCATGGCAGAGATGTGGAAAAGTTTTGTCAACACGCCACAGCTAACTGCACCACCACCTGATACGCAACGTGTTAGCAGGAGGCAACATTTCACTAACATGGTGGAACAGTACGTGTGCACACCCCTCCACGTACTGACTGATGGTTCGGCCCCATTCAACTTCTGGGTCTCTAAATTGTCCACGTGGCCAGAGCTAGCCTTTTATGCCTTGGAGGTGCTGGCCTGCCCGGCAGCCAGCGTTTTGTCTGAACGTGTATTCAGCACGGCAGGGGGCGTCATTACAGACAAACGCAGCCGCCTGTCTACAGCCAATGTGGACAAGCTGACGTTCATAAAAATGAACCAGGCATGGATCCCACAGGACCTGTCCGTCCCTTGTCCAGATTAGACATTAACTACCTCCCCATAACCATATATTATTGGACTCCAGGGCACTTCCTCATTCAATCCTATTTTTATTTTCATTTTACCATTATATTGCGATGCTACCCAAAGTTGAATGAACCTCTCCTCTGCCTGTGTGCTAGGCCTAAATATATGCCAATGGACTGTTGCAGTGGTGGCTGACATGAAGCCTGATTCTCTGCTATGACATGCAGACTAATTCTCTGCTGACATGAAGCCAGATTGTCTGTTACGGGACCTCTCTCCTCTGCCTGGGTGCTGGGCCTAAATTTATGACAATGGACTGTTGCAGTGGTGGCTGACGTGAAGCCTGATTCTCTGCTATGACATGCAGACTGATTCTCTGCTGACATGAAGCCAGATTCTCTGTTACGGGACCTCTCTCCTCTGCCTGTGTGTGTGCTGGGCCTAAATATATGCCAATGGACTGTTGCAGTGGTGGCTGACGTGAAGCCTCATTCTCTGCTATGACATGCAGACTAATTCTCTGCTGACATGAAGACAGATTCTCTGTTACGGGACCTCCCTCCTCTGCCTGGGTGCTGGGCCTAAATATATGCCAATGGACTGTTGCAGTGGTGGGTGACGTGAAGCCTCATTCTCTGCTATGACATGCAGACTAATTCTCTGCTGACATGAAGCCAGATTGTCTGTTACGGGACCTCTCTCCTCTGCCTGTGTGTGTGCTGGGCCTAAATATATGCCAATGGACTGTTGCAGTGGTGGCTGACGTGAAGCCTCATTCTCTGCTATGACATGCAGACTAATTCTCTGCTGACATGAAGACAGATTCTCTGTTACGGGACCTCTCTCCTCTGCCTGTGTGTGTGCTGGGCCTAAATATATGCCAATGGACTGTTGCAGTGGTGGCTGACGTGAAGCCTCATTCTCTGCTATGACATGCAGACTAATTCTCTGCTGACATGAAGACAGATTCTCTGTTACGGGACCTCCCTCCTCTGCCTGGGTGCTGGGCCTAAATATATGCCAATGGACTGTTGCAGTGGTGGGTGACGTGAAGCCTGATTCTCTGCTATGACATGCAGACTAATTCTCTGCTGACATGAAGACAGATTCTCTGTTACGGGACCTCTCTCCTCTGCCTGTGTGTGTGCTGGGCCTAAATATATGCCAATGGACTGTTGCAGTGGTGGCTGACGTGAAGCCTCATTCTCTGCTATGACATGCAGACTAATTCTCTGCTGACATGAAGCCAGATTGTCTGTTACGGGACCTCTCTCCTCTGCCTGTGTGTGTGCTGGGCCTAAATATATGCCAATGGACTGTTGCAGTGGTGGCTGACGTGAAGCCTCATTCTCTGCTATGACATGCAGACTAATTCTCTGCTGACATGAAGACAGATTCTCTGTTACGGGACCTCCCTCCTCTGCCTGGGTGCTGGGCCTAAATATATGCCAATGGACTGTTGCACTGGTGGCTGACGTGAAGCCTCATTCTCTGCTATGACATGCAGACTGATTCTCTGCTGACATGAAGCCAGATCGTCTGTTACGGGACCTCTCTGCTCTGCCTGTGTGCTAGGCCTAAATATATGCCAATGGACTGTTGCAGTGGTGGGTGACGTGAAGCCTCATTCTCTGCTATGACATGCAGACTGATTCTCTGCTGACATGAAGCCAGATTGTCTGTTACGGGACCTTTCTCCTCTGCCTGGGTTCTGGGCCTAAATTTATGAAAATTGACTCTTACAGTGGTGGGTGACGTGAAGCCTGATTCTCTGCTATGATATGAAGACTGATTCTCTGCTGACATGAAGCCAGATTCTCTGTTACGGGACCTCTCTCCTCTGCCTGGGTGCTGGGCCTAAATTTATGACAATGGACTGTTGCAGTGGTGGCTGACGTGAAGCCTGATTCTCTGCTATGACATGCAGACTGATTCTCTGCTGACATGAAGCCAGATCCTCTGTTACGGGACCTCTCTCCTCTGCCTGTGTGTGTGCTGGGCCTAAATATATGCCAATGGACTGTTGCAGTGGTGGCTGACGTGAAGCCTCATTCTCTGCTATGACATGCAGACTAATTCTCTGCTGACATGAAGACAGATTCTCTGTTACGGGACCTCCCTCCTCTGCCTGGGTGCTGGGCCTAAATATATGCCAATGGACTGTTGCAGTGGTGGCTGACGTGAAGCCTCATTCTCTGCTATGACATGCAGACTGATTCTCTGCTGACATGAAGCCAGATCGTCTGTTACGGGACCTCTCTGCTCTGCCTGTGTGCTAGGCCTAAATATATGCCAATGGACTGTTGCAGTGGTGGGTGACGTGAAGCCTCATTCTCTGCTATGACATGCAGACTGATTCTCTGCTGTCATGAAGCCAGATTGTCTGTTACGGGACCTCTCTGCTCTGCCTGTGTGCTAGGCCTAAATATATGCCAATGGACTGTTGCAGTGGTGGGTGACGTGAAGCCTCATTCTCTGCTATGACATGCAGACTGATTCTCTGCTGACATGAAGCCAGATTGTCTGTTACGGGACCTCTCTCCTCTGCCTGTGTGCTAGGCCTAAATATATGCCAATGGACTGTTGCAGTGGTGGCTGACGTGAAGCCTCATTCTCTGCTATGACATGCAGACTAATTCTCTGCTGACATGAAGCCAGATTGTCTGTTACGGGACCTCTCTCCTCTGCCTGGGTGCTGGGCCTAAATTTATGACAATGGACTGTTGCAGTGGTGGCTGACGTGAAGCCTCATTCTCTGCTATGACATGCAGACTGATTCTCTGCTGACATGAAGCCAGATCCTCTGTTACGGGACCTCTCTCCTCTGCCTGTGTGTGTGCTGGGCCTAAATATATGCCAATGGACTGTTGCAGTGGTGGCTGACGTGAAGCCTCATTCTCTGCTATGACATGCAGACTGATTCTCTGCTGACATGAAGCCAGATTGTCTGTTACGGGACCTCTCTCCTCTGCCTGTGTGTGTGCTGGGCCTAAATATATGCCAATGGACTGTTGCAGTGGTGGCTGACGTGAAGCCTCATTCTCTGCTATGACATGCAGACTAATTCTCTGCTGACATGAAGACAGATTCTCTGTTACGGGACCTCCCTCCTCTGCCTGGGTGCTGGGCCTAAATATATGCCAATGGACTGTTGCAGTGGTGGCTGACGTGAAGCCTCATTCTCTGCTATGACATGCAGACTAATTCTCTGCTGACATGAAGACAGATTCTCTGTTACGGGACCTCTCTCCTCTGCCTGGGTGCCGGGGCCTAAATATCTGAGAATGGACTGTTCCAGTGGTGGGTGACGGGAAGCCAGATTCTCTGCTATGGAACCTCTCTCCAATTGATTTTGGTTAATTTTTATTTATTTAATTTTTATTTTAATTCATTTCCCTATCCACATTTGTTTGCAGGGGATTTACCTACATGTTGCTGCCTTTTGCAGCCCTCTAGCTCTTTCCTGGGCTGTTTTACAGCCTTTTTAGTGCCGAAAAGTTCGGGTCCCCATTGACTTCAATGGGGTTCGGGTTCGGGACGAAGTTCGGATCGGGTTCGGATCCCGAACCCGAACATTTCCGGGATGTTCGGCCGAACTTCTCGAACCCGAACATCCAGGTGTTCGCTCAACTCTAGTCATGACTCACAATGTAAGTCGATGGTGCCGGATCGGTTTTCTCAGACACAAAAGAAAACTGATCCAGCACCCATTGATGTTTAATGGTTTTAGTGCCGGATCCTTCATGGCTATTTTAGAGATAACCGGATCCGTTCATAGCGGATCCTGCCGGATGTATTATCCAGAGGGAAGCGTTTTTGCTGATCCATGCCAGATCCAACAAAAATGCTGACATGTAAGTAGCTTAATACTGCAGGCACACAGTTTGTATAATCACAGAACACATTCACTCAAATGTTATAAGGATTATAAAACGATAAAGCCCTTATGTGATATATTTCTCCAGTTTATGCTATAAACAACATTGGCAATTTTACAGAACAGTTTATGAAGTCTTTTTCGCTGCAATAACTTTTTAAGGTAATTGTAAACCATATTAATCAGTTATGATGAGGATGTAACATGAGAGTGAATGGTAAACTTTTATTTTCCATTCATCTTTCCACATCTGTTGACAGATTCCTCCTAGCAAATGTTTGGTGCCTGGCTAGACATTTGTTCAGTTAGGTATAGAATATCTAAAATACGATAATAAAACCTAAGGCTTATATCCATCTGAAGTTAAATATTTCTGCCAAAAGGTCAAGTCGTGCAGTAACATGTTGGCACAAAAGGATTTAAGTCTTCTAAAAATAAGATTTATGTTAAGCGCGTGTGCACTGCTCACTGAACGCATGGAGAAGAACCAGGATTGATTGTGATCATGTATAGTTTACATATTTCTAGTAAAGTAATTACTTAAAATGAGCAGCCGGTATGTCGAGGTAAATCAGGAAATCTTTGTATTGGAGTGTTACAATATTTTGGGCACAATTCTCTTTGAGGGTGGTGTCACACATAGCTTTGTGTGGCAATTTGTGATGCAGTTTTTTAAACCAAACCCAGAGGTGGGTTGGAAGGGAATGAAAACTATAAAGGAAGTATACTTCTCCTTCCTGCTGGTTCGCTTTGGCTTCTAGCCTTTACAGTAAGGATGGGCTGCACCTCAGTCAGGAGGGTGCAGCTATGCTCTGGGCAGAAGATGGCTAGAAAGTTGGAGGTGTATTTAAACTTGGTTTGGGGTAAAAGCAATTACAGTATAAGGCCTCAACACGGATGACTTTTGTGTGTTTTCCACATTTTTCTGTCTCTCATCAACAGAAATGGGTAATCTTGTCCGCAAAACAGACAAGAATAGGACATTGTGCTGTTTTTTTTTTTTGTGGACCCATAGAAATGAATGGATCCATGAGCAATCCGCAAAAAATGAGCATCGGACACGGATGTAAAATACGGTCATGTGCATGACGCCCAAGAAGGAAAGATAATGCACATAGTGACCTGGGGTGTATTAATGAAACTGGGAGAGGAACGGAGGGAGGGGTTAGAATAGTTCATATGGATTAAGTATAAAAAAAAAAAAAAAAAAAAAAAAAAAATAACTCAAAACCTCAAATCTGCATGTATACTAATGTAAAAAGCTTTACTAATAAAATTCACAAATTAGAATAAATGATGTCTAAAAAAAAAATGACAAAGTAGGAAAAATGGCTGGAGGATAATTAAAACTGGGCGGTAAACTTACAGGGTTAGAGTTTGCTCAGAAAGTACTGTAAAAAATACAGAAAAGAGGAGGAGTTTGTCTTTATGTAAAGTCAACACTACAGGAAAATATCTGTGAGGGCACATGTGTAGTCTCTAAGGATATGAAAACATGGAGGGAAAAAAAAATAAAAAATCATATAGCTGCCAAGCAGAATAATATTAACTAGGTTTAGGTCGCCATAGGGCCAGTGCTATAAACACAATCACTGAAAAATAGTCCAATTAAAATTTAAAGGGGCTTTTTGAGATATTTTATCTGATAACCTATCCTCTGGATGGGTCATTAATATCTGATTGGTGGGAGTCTGACACCCGGGACCCTCGCAGATCCGCTGTTTGAGAAGGCACCAGCTCTCGCAGTTTTGCCTAAGCCATGTGATGTCACGTCACGTTCATTGGTCATATGGGGAAACTGAAACCTATAGATCTTATAAAGGAAACAGGTTCCTGGCAATGACCAAAGACAATTACCTTATCCAACTGGTTCAGGATCCGACTAGAGGGACGGCCATATTGGACTTCACCAAAAGACCTGACAGAACAGACATGCAGGTTGGGATACACCTGAGATATAGTAGACATAAAATAATCACCTTCCAATTGTCATTCAAAAGAGTGTTTCTTCAGGGAGGCACAGAAATACCAAGCTTCAAAAAATAAAAATTTGACCAGCTATAAGAGGCCATTGACCTCACTAACTGGTATAAAGTCCTCAAAAATAAAGGTCTTCTAATAGATGCTATCTTGGAGTACCTCAATGAAAATAAGCATATAACACCATATCAGCATGGCTTCATGAGGGATCGGTCATGTCAAATTAATTTAATACGTTTCTATGAGGAGGTAAGTTCTATGCTTGACAGTGGTAAGTCAATGGATGTCGTATATCTTGACTTCTCCAAAGCATTTGATACTGTGCCACATAAAAGGTTAGTATATAAAATGAGAAATGGGTCACTGTCACTAGTGTGGTACCTCAGGGGTCAGTATTGGGCCCTATTCTCTTCAATATATTTAATAATGATCTTGTAGAAGGCTTGCACAGTAAAATATAAATTTTTGCAGATTACACTAAACTGTGTAAAGTAATTAACACAGAAGAGGACAGTATACGGCTACAGATGGATCTGGATAGATTGGAGGCTTGGGCAGCCAGGCACAGACTCAACAGGCATAAACGTGACAGGCGTTAGCCGACCAGGCATAAACGTTGAGGCCAAGAGGCAGACAACCAGGCCCTGTAGATAGCCAGACCCCGAAGCCCTGAGGCAGACAGCCAGGCCCCGAAGCCCTGACGCAGACAGCCAGGCCCCGAAGCCCTGAGGCAGACAGCCAGGCCCTTAAGCCATGAGACAGACAGCCAGGCCCTAAAGCCATGAGGCACCCAGAAGACCCGAATCCCTACTGGGTCCCGGGTGCATGCAGAATTACACAACACCCCACATGGGGCTGCTGATGTTTCAGCGTGGCCTCACTCCCATTGAGGAGCGCACACGCACCTGCCGCAAGAGCCAGGTGGAAGCCCCAGTCCACCACTGGCTCCTAGGGTCCTGCCAGGCCAGCTGAGCTGCGATACAAAGCATAGCCGATATCATGTACGGCACTGTGCATGGTGAGCTGAGAGAAGGCTATGAGTGCTGATGACTTCTCAACAGCTGATCAGCAGGGGTGCTGGTGGTTGGACCCCCACCGATCAGATACTGGTGACTTATCCTGAGGATAGGTCATCAGTTAAAATACAAACCGGATTCCCAAAAAGTTGGGACACTAAACAAATTGTGAATAAAAACCGAATGCAATGATTTGGAGATGGCAAATGTCAATATTTTATTTGTAATAGAACGTTTATTCCGAGTAAATGTATCATTTTAAAGGAAAAATATGTTAATTCTAATCTTCACGGTGTCAACAAATCCCCAAAAAGTTGGGACAAGTAGCAATAAGAGGCTGGAAAAAGTAAATTTGAGCTTAACGAAGAGCTGGAAGACCAATTAACACTAATTAGGTCAATTGGCAACATGATTGGGTATAAAAAGAGCTTCTCAGAGTGGCAGTGTCTCTCAGAAGCCAAGATGGGTAGAGGATCACCAATTCCCACAATGTTGCGCAGAAAGATAGTGGAGCAATATCAGAAAGGTGTTACCCAGCGAAAAATTGCAAAGACTTTGCATTTATCCCCATCAACTGTGCATAACATCATCCGAAGATTCAGAGAATCTGGAACAATCTCTGTGCATAAGGGTCAAGGCTATAAAACCATACTGGATGCCCGTAATCTCCGGGCCCTTAAACGACACTGCACCACTGCACCACAAACAGGAATGCTACTGTAAAGGAAATCACAGAACGGGCTCAGGAATACTTCCAGAAACCATTGTCAGTGAACACAATCCACCGTGCCATCCGCCGTTGCCAGCTGAAACTCTACAGTGCAAAGAAGAAGCCATTTCTAAGCAAGATCCACAAGCTCAGGCGTTTTCACTGGGCCAGGGATCATTTAAAAAGGAGTGTGGCAAAATGGAAGACCGTTCTGTGGTCAGACGAGTCACGATTCAAAGTTCTTTTTGGAAATCTGGGACGCCATGTCATCCGGACCAAAGAGGACAAGGACAACCAAAGTTGTTATCAACGCTCAGTTCAGAAGCCTGCATCTCTGATGGTATTGGGTTGCATGAGTACATGTGGCATGGGCAGCTTGCATGTCTGGAAAGGCACCATCAATGCAGAAAAATATATTCAGGTTCTAGAACAACATATGCTCCCATCCAGACGTCATCTCTTTCAGGGAAGACCCTGCATTAATCAACAAGATAATGCCAGACCACATTCTGCATCAATCACAACATCATGGCTGCGTAGGAGAAGGATCCGGGTACTGAGATGGCCAGTCTGCAGTCCAGATCTTTCACCTATAAAGAACATTTGGCGCATCATAAAGAGGAAGGTGCAACAAAGAAGGCCCAAGACGATTGAACAGTTAGAGGCCTGTATTAGACAAGAATGGGAGAGCATTCCTATTTCTAAACTTGAGAAACTGGTCTCCTCGGTCCCCAGACGTCTGTTGAGTGTTGTAAGAAGAAGGGGAGATGCCACACAGTGGTGAAAATGGCCTTGTCCCTTTTTTGGGATTTGTTGACACCATGAAATTCTGATTCAACATATTTTTCCCTTAAAATGGTACATTTTCTCAGTTTAAACTTTTGTTCCGGGATTTATGTTCTATTCTGAATAAAATATTAGAAGTTGGCACCTCCACATCATAGCATTCGGTTTTTATGCACGATTTGTATAGTGTCCCAACTTTTGGGGAATCCGGTTTGTATCTCAGAAAACCCCTTTAAATGGACATGAACATTTTAATCACATATTAACAGCCTATATGTGAATATTGTATGTATAAGAGTGGATGGTTTTCTGGATATCATTTTTTTAGGCCACTCAATGTATTCCACTTCCTGTCCTGGCTCTTTAAATTCCTCTTTGTTTGGACTAGTAGCACACAGTCTCACTACGACCAGAGAGAGCCCCTGTAGTGACTCAACTAGAGTATCCCACATGACACTAATCAATGCAGCACCCCTCTGTTGGCATCTTTATCTATGATTATCACGAGAACAACAGAGCTGTCATATTGTTATCCCAATTCTCCACCTACTATTATCACAAGGATTACCCTTCAGATAAAATCTTCCCTTCACAGCACCAATAAACTGACAATGGATAACCTATCAACATAGGAGGTCTTATTTTTGCTTCTAATCTTTGCTTTTAAGACTTATTAATTGACATTCACCATATGTCTACTTTATGTTGGCATCATTTTGGTAATGTTATTTTATGTTTTAGGATGTTAGAAGGTTTAGAATTTTAGAAGCTAATATCCTGCCCCCGATTGGCTGCAGGCAAAGCACAGTGGGAAGGTCATGTGATCCACTGTCTTCATCCTTCCTGCCATTTTCCTGTTGCAAAGTAAAATGCCATGTGCAGTTTTGCGTGATTCCTACGAAGAAAGTCGCTAAAACTTTAAATTCGTGTGGCAGAATAATTTTTGTGAAATTTGTGAAACTTTTCACATCTAATTCAAAGCTCCATTCAGGGCTTCCATCACAGAAATTGTAAAAAAATAGTGGGGAGAAAAGCCCTGCATGCAGGACCTTCTTTTTCCGCTATAAAATGTTATGGAAACCAAACAGATCCCATTCTAATCAATGGGATCTGTTACGCTACTTTCACACTAGCGTTTTCAATTCCGCTATTGAGATCCATCATAAAAAAATGCTTGTTTTGTCCCCATTCACTGCCAATGGGGACAAAACTGAACTGAACAAAACGGAATGCTCCAAAATGCATTCCGTTCCATTAGGTTGCGTCCCCATCGCAGACAGAATAGCTCTGCAAGCAGAGTTTCTGTCCGCAAAGTGGTGCGGAGCAAGACTAATCCATCCTGACACACAATGTAAGTCAACAGGGAAAGATCCGTTTTCTCTGATACAATAGAAAACGGGTCTGTCCCCCATTGACTTTCAATGAAGTTCATGATGGATCCGTCTTGGCTACATAAGACAACCGGATCCATTCACGACGGATGCATGCAGTTGTATTATTGTAACGGAAGCTTTTTTGCAGATCTATGACGGATCCGCAAAAAAAACACTAGTGTGAAAGTAGCCTTAGGCTCTGTTGCTGTCAGTTATTTGCCAAATCCAACACTTCTGCTATTTCTGTTCTTCTGCTCCTATAATGGAAAAGAATAGCGCAGGTGTGAAAGCAGCCGTATTCGATTCATTTAGAATCATCTCTCGCTAGGAATATTGTACAATGTATGTGTTTTGCTGCATTCAATATGTGCAATTAGCACCACCTGCTGGCCACTCTGTAAAACTGCATAGATTAGTTTGTTGTTGTGACCAAATAGACATTGTCATGTGGATGGGAAATTATCTCCATTCACATATTGCAGTTTTATTGAACAGCAGCATGTTCTTCACCTGACATCATAGTATTTTATTAGTTAACCACTTCCAGACCAGGCCACTTACCTCCCCCCCTGACTAAGCCTAATTTTGCAAATCTGACAGGTGTCACTTTATTTGGTAATAACTTTGGAAAACTTTAACTTATCCAAGCCATTCTGAGACAGTTTTTTCATGACACATTATACGTCATGTCACTGGTAAATTTGACTGTTTTAACCTTATTTTAAAAAAAAAAAATCAAAAATGTACCCAAAATTTTGAAAAATTTACTATTTTCTAAATTTGAATCTTTGCTTTTAAGACACATAATGATACTTATTAATTGACATTCACCATATGTCTACTTTATGTTGGCATCATTTTGGTAATGGTATTTTATATTTTAGGACGTTAGAAGGTTTAGAATTTTAGAATACATTTTAAAAATTTTCAAGAACATTTCCAAAATCAACTTTAAGGACCAATTCAGATTCAAAGTCACTTTGGGGAGCTTAGATACTAGAAACCACCCATAAATGACTACTTCCCTCAAACTATTCAAAACTGATTTAGAAATGTTGTTTATCCTTTAAGTATTGCACAGAAATTAAAGCAAAATGAAGGTAAATTTCTAAGTTTCACTTTTTTCGCAGTTTTCATTCTAATAATTTTTTTCTTGAAACACATCTAAGGTTAACAACTAAACAAACCTCAATATTTATTACTCTGACTCTGCAGTTTACATAAACACCCTATTTGTGGTCGCAAACTGTTGTATAGGCACACAGCAGGGCTCAGAAGGGAAGTAACGTCATATGGTTTTTGGAGGTCAGATTTTTCTAGAATGGTCTCTGGACGCCATGTTGCATTTGAAGAGAACCTGAGGTACCCCTACAGTGAAAACCCCCAAAAAGTGACCACGTTTTGCAAATAGAATTTTTAATGTAGTGAGCACTTTGACCTAACTGGTGTTTTACAGAATTTATAACACTTGGCTGTGAAAATGGAAAATTAATTATTATTATTTTTTTTACAAGAGGGTGCTTTATGTCCAAAAATGTCTTTTTCGCAAAGGATAACAGGAGAATATCAACCCACAATTTGCTATCCATTTTCTCTTGTGTACAGGAGTGCCCCACTTTAGGTCGTATACTGCTGTTTGGGGATATGCCAGGGCTCAGAAGGGAAGGGCATCTGGATTTTTTTATCACAGAATTTAGAAAAAAATATTGAAAACCATGAATTTTAAATTTTTTGTTGACTTTGCTGTGTGAGGGCTTATTTTTTGTGGGACAAGCTGTATTTTTATTGGCACCATTTTGGGGTTTTCTCTCATTTTTTGGGAGGAGAGGTGAGTAAAAATTGAAAATCTGTCTGTTTATTTTTTATGAGGCTCATCTTGTGTATGATATAACTTTATTCTGCAGGTTGATACGATTATGGTGATCCAAACTCGGCTTCTGTACCAATTGGTACCTCGGAACCAAAGCCGAGTTCGGATACCTATTTATAGTTTATGAGCAGTTGGGAAGTGGTTAATTAGAAAATAAACACATTGGGGTGCCGGGTTCTCTCCTCCAGTGTATCTTACAACAGATTCATCAACAGGCTGCTTTACTTTTTTTTGTTTTTCTTCACTGCCTTCCAAGAGCAATACTTTTATTTTTTCCATTAATGTAACCAAATGAGGGGGTTGTTTTTTGTATAACAAGCTGTATTTTAAGGCATAATTTTTCAAACACATATACTACATTAAAAAACATAATTGACAACCCCCCTCTATGAATGTGTATACAGAGATAGCTGTCAGTCAATGACCGCCCCCTAGACTCATAAGAGGAGAAGATTACACAGAAAAAACGGCAAGTTACCCATAACCTTTTCCCAAAAAAACACTATCTAATCTGCTGAATTCCGCCTGCCCCATAACCTGCTTCCCACAGAATAGACTGCATGATAGGCTCCCTTTAACAAAGTATATCAGGTTGGTCTTTCTTCAACCTTAGCAACAATGTAACTAAATCGTCTTAGCCGCAGGGGACAATGAATTTAATTACCAGGTTGAAGAGAAATCTTCAGTCCCTGTTACTTACCTGAATATAAATGGACTGCCGGTGTCCTGGTTGTGAAGGGATATAATTATCACATATTCCTTTGTGACTGCTTGACCTCATACACATGGGGATATTCAGTACTTGTCTCATCCAAATCTACAATATGGCAGCAGTGCATTTCAATGGGCAATCGCAAATTACTATACATACATGCAGGATTGTACAAGATTTCAAAGTTTGCATTAAAAAAAAATTACTGTCAGCAGATTTATATCTATGAAACTGGCTGACCTGTTAGGCTACTTTCACACTAGCGTTCTGCTGTCCGCTCGTGAGCTCCGTTTGAAGGAGCTCACGAGCGGAGCAGAACGCTTCCGTCCAGCCCTGATGCAGTCTGAATGGATGCAGATCCGCTCAGACTGCATCAGTCTGGCGGCGTTCAGCCTCCGCTCCGCTCGCCTCCGCACGGCCAGACGGACAGCTGAACGCTGCTTGCAACGTTCAGCTGTCCGCCTGGCCGTGCGGAGGCGTGCGGATCCGTCCAGACTTAAAATGTAAGTCAATGGGAACGGATCCGCTTGAAGATGACACCATATGGTTCAATCTTCAAGCGGATCCGTCCCCCATTGACTCAGGCTACTTTCGCACTTAGAAATTTTTCTAAGTTATTAATGCAGACGGATCCGTACTGAACGGAGCCTCCGTCTGCATTAATATGATCGGATCCGTTCAGAACGGATCCGATCAAACGCAAGTGTGAAAGTAGCCTTACATGTGCACTTGGCAGCTGAAGGCATCTGTGTTGGTCCCATGTACATATGTGTGCGGATTGCGGAGAAAAATTATGTTTTAATATATGCAAATGAGCTGTAGGAGCAACAGGGGCGTTGCTGTTACACCTAGAAGCTCCACTCTCTCTGCAGCTGCCGTGCCCCCTGCACTTTGACAGGCCCAGGCCTGATGACATCTTCACTGCACTTTGATTCACAGAAAAATTACGCCATGATGTGCTGTAAAGAGTTAGGAGTGGGCTCGATATGCATTGGGTGGCAGCTATATAATACAGCCAGGACCCGGCCTCAATGACTAGGATCAGTGATGATGCTGATCCCAGTCATTTGTCAATTTGTATTTTTTCAAAGTATCTATTTTGTCCATGATATTTGGGCCATGGTTTTCCTGATATATTTAAATAACCATGGGGAGATAATGGTCATTCTTAATAACCAATAAATGTGTACCCAATTATAAATACAAGAAAGACTGAATTAGTGGGTGACCTCAATTAAGACAACTTTTAATACCTCATTAAATTAATATACCCAAGAGGAAGGCCGCCCGCCAGAGTGTAACACACTTATCACAAATCACTCAGTGGTGAATAAATACAGTATTGTTATATTAGTGCCAGGGGACATAGAGGGGGGGGGGGGGGGGAATAGGGAGGGGAAGGGAAAACTGTGTCTCTTCCTCTTAGTAAGCCCTCCTCTAATGATCCTCTACGCTGGGAATCAACAAGCTCAGACAGGGCGATCCCACTGCGTGTCTCCTTCCTCCTAGTGTAACCCTTGATATCCCTATGCCGCCGCGCCAATTGACTGCCCAGCTTCGTCGGGGAAAAGGAGCAAGTGGAGGAACTGACACCTGGCACAATAAAAGGAAACACAAAGACATAGCTACATAAAGCAATTACGCAGGTATATGATATCCTGCCCAGGCATAGACATGTACTTATGCACAAAAGATCAAGCAGTATATAGCTATGTCCCAGTACCACTCTGCCCGACACGTTTCATTGGCCTGAGGCCAACTAATCCGGGGACTTACAACAATGAAATACAGCAATGAAATAACAAAAGATTAAGCAATAGATAAAGTGCAAAAACAGGTAAAACTTAGCTTAAAAGCAACGGCAGAGGCTCCATCTGGTCAATCTAATTGAGTACTTTGCCCTCATAGCGCAGCCCTCTACTTTCTCTGAAGCTGATAGTCATCCAGCCGGACTTCTGGCAGCAGCGCATGTAATGGCGTGCACTGCACATAGGCTGCATCCCATACGGTACATACCCCGTCACGTGATCGGGGAGCCATGACATCACAGTCACATGAGCCGTCACGTGATCAGACAGTGGCAGGCGCGGCAGTCAGGATCAGTGAAGGGAGTGTCTGTAGTGTACCAGGCACTCCCCTTCAGTGACGCTGCTAGGAGGCAGGTAAAACAAAGGAGAGGATGTCAGTTAAGTCACAGGCATCCCTGTTAGTTACTCCATGACGTAGAGGCCCTGTATTCCTCGATCCCATACCACCTTGGGTTAAAAGCGGTTGAGTCCTTCCTTTCTCTTTGACGGCACCTACTTCCACCAGCTTGTGCACCATCATATGCAAATTTTTTCCTGGGCTGGTGGGAGAAGTGCATAGTCTATACTGAAACACCCCCCCCCCCCCCCCACCCACTTACAGTGGATATTGTGATGTGGGCTAGATTTATAGATGATATTTTTGTCATATGGCGGGGTGGCAAAGAAGGATTTAAAAAATCTGCTAGTGGCCTTGAACAGGAATAACATAGGCCTTAATTTTACCTTCGAAATTGTAACCAACTCGCTCCCTGTAACGGCACCCCGGGCATAAAAGGGGATAAACGCTGTTTATGAGATATTCCCTTTCCAGATGCAAAGGCAGCTACTAAAGACACCAAACTCCCGAACGGAACCTCATGAATAGCTGCTAGCAGACGAATAGAAAATGCACCCAAGCGGCTTACACCTTTTAGCAATCAGTCTCTAACAGCATACAGTGAATCCCGCCAAGAATGAGATGAGGCTCTGTGTTGAAGGTCAAGCAGTGGGCAGCCAGAGCTGTGTGTTTATTGTTCTTATATACACATTCTTACTCATTAGTACCACCCACAGGTTTTTGTAAAACAACCAGTAACCACGTACAATACACTCAGACACTCCCACACAAAATCCTCCCCTCTGCCTGTGATACAATTACCTTACACAATGGGTTAATGTAATTATCACAGGCAGGAGGATACACAGTTTTACACAATGTCTTCTGTCCTGGAGATAATTGGGAAGTAATCCAATTTATCTCCAAGGGCAGAGGAAAAAAACTTCATTAACCACATTGTAGCAAAAGACAAAAAAAGACATAAGAATATTTAACTGTGCAGCTATTGCATAAAACATAGACATTTAACATATCCCCAGATAGCTCAGGTCTGAGTGCATTCAATTATTAGCTGAATGGCACTCAGACTACACGAATACAGTTCAATTGCCATGGAGCCAAATTCTTTCACATAGTCTTTGCAGGGGGAAATCAAGCATTTCAACATGGGGCCATAGTCTAAAGGAAGCAAGCGGGCAACCAGGCTTCTCCAATGCAATGTGGCAAGATTGGTCTCATCACACTCCCCTTTCTGGATATTTTGATAGAGAGGGACCCTGGGTGGGAGATTCAAACCAAGACCTTCAGGAAGCCCACATCTACAAACTCGCTTTTGAAGTGGGACAGGTATCATCCACAACCCCTTAAACAGGGTATCCCCATAGGCAGATTTGAATGTAAGATTCTGTGAAAGGGGCTATCCGGATCACATTTTAAGGAAGGTGTATCAGGGAGCCTTAATTAGTGACCGCACGGAACTCTTGCACCCTAAGAAAGAACAGAAGGGGAAAGACTCTATTTGCTTGATAGCTACATTTGATGGTGGAGCCAATGAGGTGAGAAACATCATCTCTAGACATTGGGGTATCCTTAAAATCGATCCTGACATCAGTAATATGATAGCGGAGGCCTCACAAATTACTTACAGGAGAGGACGCAATTTACGTGACCATCTCGTCCATAGCCACTGACATCCCCAAAAAACGGGGGATGGTTACATCCCATCCGTGGATGTTACCGCTGTAGTGGCTGCATAGCCTGCCCACATATCACCCAAGGTCGCACTTTCACCAGTAATATAACACACACAAAATATAGCATCAAAAGCTTTATTAACTGTCGGTCTAAAGGAGTGATTTATACAGCAGTATGTGGCTGTGGAATTGAGAACCCTGAAGAAGAGTGGGCGAGCACCTGGGGGATATGCGTCACAAAAGTGATACTCCTCTGGCAAAACATGTTGAACTCCTACATGGGGGTGATTTTTCTAAGGTGATGTTCATGAGGATTGGATCTATCCCCCTTCCTTACAAAGGGGTGGGGACTGGGAGAGGAGAGTACTGTATAGGGAGACCTGGTGGATTTTATTGCTCAAAACCACCCAACCAAAGGGGTTAAATGAACAGCTCTTTTATGGCTGTTTCATTTGACCTCACCAGGCGCTCCCTCTGCGGTAAGTGCCAGTGATTATAGTTTATCTCACTGGAATCTCATAATCTCACTACGCTATAATGACTGTCTGGTCCTATTATGTTGACTGGTCCATATTGAGCGTTTATTCAGACCTGGCAGAGATATTTTATACTGTTTTTGCCTTGATCGGCGCCCGATTGTATGTAGCACTACTTTGGAGTAACTAACAGGGATGTCTGTGACTTAACTGACATCCTTTTCTTTTGTATTACCCACCTCCTAGCAGTGTCACTGAAGGGGAGTGCCTGGTACACTACAGACACTACCTTCATCCCTAATCCTGGGACTGCCACGCCGACACCCGTCTGATTACGTGACGGCTCATGTGACTGTGATGTCATGGCTCCCCGATTGCATGACGGGTCATGTGCCGTATGGGATGCGGCCTATGTGCAGCGCGGCTGTCTTTAAAAGGCCCAATTGCACGCCATTACATGCGCTGCTGCCAAAAGCCCGGCTGGATGACTATCAGCTTCAGAGAAAGTAGAGGGCTGTGCTATGAGGGCAAAGTACTCCATTAGATTGACCAGATGGAGCCTCTGCTGTTGCTGTTAAGCTAAGTTTTACCTCCTATTTCCACTTTATCTATTGCTTAATCTTTTGTTATTTCATTGCTGTAAGTCCCCTGATGAGTTGGCCTCAGGCTAATGAAACGCGTCGGGCAGAGTGGTACTGGGACATAGCTATATACTGCTTGATCTTTTGTGCATAAGTACATGTCTATGCCTGGGCAGGAGATCATATACCTGCGTAATTCCTTTATGTAGCTATATCTTTGTGTTTGGCCTCATGCACACGACCAGTGTGGGTTTTGCGGTCTGCAAACCGCAGATCCGCAAAACATGGATGGTGTCCGTGTGCGTTCCACAGTTTTGCGGAACGGCACAGACAGCCTTTAATATAGCGGAACGGCACAGACAGCCTTTAATATAACTGCCTATTCTTGTCTGCAAAGCGTGGCCAAGAATAGGACATGCTATATTTTTTGGGCGGACCACGGAATGGAGCAACGGATGCGGACAGCACACAGAGTGCTGTCCACATATTGTGCGGCCCCATTGAAGTGAATGGGTCCGCACCCGAGCAGCCAAAACTGCGGCTCGGATCCGGACCAAAACAACGGCCGTGTGCATTAGGCCTTTCCTTTTATTGTGCCAGGTGTCAGTTCCTCCGCTTGCTCCTTTTCCCCGACGAAGCTGGGCAGTCAATTGGCGCAGCATAGGGATATTAAGGGTTACACTAGGAGGAAGGAGACACGCAGTGGGATCGCCCTGTCTAGGGTGAGCTTGTTGATCCCCAGCGTAGAGGATCATTAGAGGAGGGCTTACTAAGAGGAAGAGACCCAGTCCCCCCCCCCCCACCTCTATGTCCCCTGGCACTAATATAACAATACTGAATTTATTCACCACTGAGTGATTTGTGATAAGTGTGTTACACCCTGGCGGGCGGGCGGCCTTCTGCTTCCTCTTGGGTATGTTATTTTAATGATGAATTAAAAGTTAAGTCTTAAAGGGTTTCTACCACTTCGTTGCACATATTTAGCTGTCAGACACTAGCGATCCGCTAGTGTCTGCTCTGCTCAACCATCCTAATATAATTGCTTTTGGGGCAGCCGTTTTGCTAAAAAAAGAACTTTTATTAATATGCTAATGAGCCTCTAGGTGCTATGGGGGCGTCATTAGCAGCTAGAGGCTCCGTCTACCTTCAGAAACGGCCGCCGCCCAGCGCGTCCCTCCAGCCCGCCCATCTCCTCCTGAATGCTATCCTCCTTGTGAGCGCCTGTATTCGGCGCATGCGCAGTGAATGTCTGACAGCTTCCCTGCTCAGACATCTCCACTGCGCCTGTTCCTTGGAGCACTATGGCGTCATCGCGCAGGCGCAGTGGAGATGTCTGAGCAAAGAAGCAGTCAGACATTTTCTGCGCATGCGCAGAATAAATACGCTCACAAGGAGGATCGCATTCAGGAGATGGGCGGGCTGGAGGGACGCGCTGGGCGGCGGCCGTTTCTGAAGGTAGACGGAGCCTCTAGGTGCTAATGACGCCCCCATAGCACCTAGAGGCTCATTAGCATATTAATAAAAGTTCTTTTTTTAGCAAAACGGCTGCCCCAAAAGCAATTAGATTAGGATGGTTGGGCAGAGCAGACACTAGCGGATCGCTAGTGTCTGACAGCTAAATATGTGCAGCGAAGTGGTAGAAACCCTTTAATTGAGGTCACCCACTAATTCAGTCTTTTATGGTTTTCCTGAACCATTGGTAGGAGATGTTCTGGAATTTTCAGCCTAGCAGTGTTCGCAAAATACTGATGACACACGGGGGGGGACAAGACAGACACAAGAGACAAACCATCTTGTCATGGAGGTCATCACAGACATGTGAAAGAATCTTATGGCACTGAGGTAAGAGATACAGCTGATCACACAGGCATACCATCTGCAAACCATGGCTGTGCAGGCCATGAGTTGTGCACCCCTGGTGTAACTGGGCGCCGAAGGCCACTCCCCACTATAAATACAGGCGGTCTGCTGGCTACAGGTTGCCTGTGATTTTCGTCCTATAGGCAGTGTACTTTATTGTTATTAAGCTACCTCTGGAATTGAACCTCGATCCGCCTCTTGACACCTCTTCTGCCTGCTCCCTGTACCTTGACGCTACCTCTCGGATTTTGACCTCGGCTTGTTTACGGATTTGTCTTTGCCTCTTCTCTTGTTCTGACGTGACCTCCTGGACTGACCTCGGCTAGTTGACCCGCTTCGCCTTCTGTTTTTGTTCTACCTCTTGTCCGCTTATTGTAACTTCTCAGTGGCTGTCCTCTTCCCTGCTGTCTCTTTCTCTCTGCTTGCATTTAGTAGGTTAGGGACTGTCGCCCAGTTGCGCTCCGTCACCTAGGGCGGGTGGTGTGAGTAGGCAGGGACAGGAGACTGGGTGGCAGCTCTATCTTGATTCCCGTGACTCTACCCGTGACACATGGTTTAGACAATACATCATTTTCTGACAGATTCCATTTAAAGGGGTTATTCCATGAATAATGTAAAACATTAAAATCATATATAATCAATTACATGATAACCTAATTCTAACACAGCTAGAACCAGCTCTGTCCCTACAGAGATCTCCCCATTCATTGCTCCAATTGTTCTACAAGATTTATTTCAAGCTGACAGTGTGTTCTTTCTAAGGGGATGTGTCCTTTCTGCTGTACTTGGTGCAAGTTGAAGGCTGCAACTGAGCATGTGCTTCTGTCTCAGTGAACAGGACAGAGAAAACAGAAAAAGAGCAAACAGTAGGTGGTGCTAGCTATACAGATAAATCTCATTGAATAACTCTAGCTATAATACTTTTTTAATTACATGCAATTACAAAAGTATTGAGATCCAGATGTTGGTTTGAAAACTGTTAAATATTTTTCATGGGTCAACCCCTTAAGGACACGGCCATATTACACCTTAAGGACCAGGCCATTTTTTGCAAATCTGACCAGTGTCACTTCACGTGTAAATAACTTTAAAACGCTTTTTCTTATCCAGGCCATTCTGAGATTGTTTTTTCATCACATATTGTACTTCATGACACTGGTAAAATGAAGTCAAAAAATACATTTCTAAATTTCTAAATTTAACAAAAATTAGGAAAAATTAGCTAATTTCCAAATTTCTATTTCTCTACTTCTATAATACATTGTAATACCTCCAAAAATAGTTAATTATTTACATTCCCTATATGTCTACTTCATGTTTGGATCATTTTGTGAATGCTATTTTATTTTTTGGGGTCATTTCTAAAACCCACTTTTTCAGGACCAGTTCAAGTCTGAAGTCACTTTGTCAGGCTTACATAATAGAAACCACCCAAAAATGACCCCATTTTACAAACTACACCCCTCAAGGTATTCAAAACTGATTTTACAAACTTTGTTAACCCTTTAGGTGTTCCACAAGAATTAATGGAAAATAGAGATAAAATTTCACTTTTTTGGCAGATTTTCTATTTAAATCAATTTTTTCCAGTTACAAACCATGGATTAACAGCCAAACAAAACTCAATATTTATGGCCCTGATTCTGTAGTTTACAGAAACACCCCATATGTGGTCGTAAACTGCTGTATGGCCACACGGCAGGGCACAGAAGGAAAGGAATGCCATACGGTTTTTGGAAGACAGATTTTGCTGGACTGGTTTTTTGACACCATGTCCCATTTGAAGCCCCCCTGATGCAGCCTTAGAATAGAAACTCCAAAAAAGTGACCCTATTTTAGACACTACACCCCTTAAGGTATACAAACTGATTTTACTAACTTTGTTAACCCTTTAGGTGTTCCACAAGAATTAATTGAAAATAGAGATAAAATTAAAAAATTTCACTTTTTTGGCAGATTCTCAATTTTAATATTTTTTTTTCCAGTTACAAAGCAAGGGTTAACAGCCAAACAAAACTCAATATTTATGGCCCTGATTCTGAAGTTTACAGAAACACCCCATATGTGGTCGTAAACTGCTGTATGGCCACACGGCAGGGCGCAGAAGGAAAGGAATGCCATACGGTTTTTGGAAGGCAAATGTCCCATTTGAAGCCCCCCTGATGCACCCCTAGAGTAGAAACTCCCAAAAAGTGACCCCATTTTGGAAACTACAGGATAGGGTGGCAGTTTTGTTGGTACTATTTTATGGTACATATGATTTTTGGTTGCTCTATATTACATTTTTTGTGAGGCAAGTAGAGATGTCCCGAACTATTCAACGGCAAACATTTCCCGGCGAACATAGCTTGTTCGCGTTCGCCGTGGCGTGCGAACATATGCGATGTTCGATCTGCCCCTTATTCGTCATCATTGTGTAAACTTTGACCCTGTACCTCACAGTCAGCAGACACATTCCAGCCAATCAGCAGCAGACCCTCCCTCCCAGACCCTCCCACCTCCTGGACAGCATCCATTTTAGATTCATTCGGAAGCTGCATTGTCACAAATTTGACAAAGTTGTAATCGCAATGTGATTAATACAGGTTATATTAATCGCATTGCGAATTAAACTTAGAGCTGGGTTCCTAATGGTTGTTGTATTGCTAGAATATAACGAAGATTGAGAATATAGTGCTATATTCGTCAATTCTAGCAATACAGCAATTAGGAACTCAGACCTAAGTTGTAATCGCAATGCGATTAATACAGGTTATATTAATCGTATTGCGATTTCAACTTAGAGCTGGGTTCCTAATGACCCTGTACCTCACAGTCAGCAGACACATCCCAGCCAATTAGCAGCAGACCCTCCCTCCCAGACCCTCACACCTCCTGAACAGCATCCATTTTAGATTCAGGGAATGAGGGAAAAAGCTTTGAGCAAGGTGAGGGATTTAGATTGGCAAGATTTTTTTGCAGAGAAATCAGTTGAATCTGGCAGTGATGTGATGACGAGTGAGGAGTTACAGGTGATTTTGCCCTTTAATACTCAGTATAAAAAAAATCGAAACCATCATTGCAAGACACTGGTCATTTCTGCAGAAAGACAAAATCATAGGATCATTGATACCAGCAAAACCAAAAATAATATATACCCGTGCAAATAATTTGGGTCTAAAAATAGCACCTACGACAAAAACATCCAAAAACAATTATAATAAAAAAAAGGATAACCAATGGTTGTGTTTTGAGGGCTTTTTTAGGTGTAGACAGTGGCGTACATACAGGGGTCGCAGGGGTCGCACTTGCGACCGGGCCCGGCACTCCAGAGGGCCCGGCCGCCTGTGGACCTGCCCTGCAGTAGTACTGTGCCTGTATAACCCGGGCGGCCGGCCGGGGCCCGCCCCCCAGTGTTGAGTTTCCCTGCTGCCAGCCCTACCCTCCCTTGAGTCTCCTCCCCCTAAGTCTCCTCCCCGGCCGCCTGTGGACCCGCCCTGCAGTAGTGCTGTGCCTGTATAACCAGGGTGGCCGGCCCGGGGCCCACCCCCCCAGTGTTGTTTCCTTGCTACCAGCCCTACCCTCCCTTGAGTCTCCTCCCCCTGAGCAGTGGCTACCTACCATATAGGCAGACGGGGCCCCGAAGTGGAGGAGAGGCCCCGCCCCCTAATTGCTCCTATTTATCTTTCTAAAGCTAAAGGACCTTTGATGATGTCATCAGAGGTCCTGTAAGGGAACTGCACAGTGTAAAGTGTAGTTCCCAGGTTAGAACAGTGCATCTGCCAGGACCTGTGATGACATCATATTCAACATCACAGGTCCTGCAGAATCTAGCAAAGGAACTGCACCAAAAATGGTGTAGTTCCTAGGTTTCAAAGGTATATCTGCCAGGACCTGTGATGACATCATCCCAGGTCCTTCAACCCCTAACAGCAAGTATTAGAAGTTCACAATCAGCTCTGCGTTAATTCATACAGACTGGACTGGAGTGGTAAGAGGAGGTCCTCCACTTTTCATCATTTACCCCCCCTCCATGCCCTGTTTTTACTCATTGCTCACTCATATATAATACTTCAAACAGTTAGGCTACTTTCACACCTGCGTTCGATCGGATCCGTTCTGAACGGATCCGCTCCTATAATGCAGACGTTTGCATCCGTTCAGAACGGATCCGTCTGCATTATAACTTAGAAATTTTTTCTAAGTGTGAAAGCAGCCTGAGCGGATCCGTTCAGACTTTACATTGAAAGTCAATGGGGGACGGATCCGCTTGAAGATTGAGCCATATGGTGTCATCTTCAAGCGGATCCGTCCCCATTGACTTACATTGTAAGTCGGAACGGATCCGCTCGCCTCCGCACAGCCAGGTGGACACCCGAACGCTGCAAGCAGCGTTCAGGTGTCCACTCACTGAGCGGAGCGGAGGCTGAGCGCTGGCAGGCGGATGCATTCTCAGTGGATCCGCCTCCACTGAGAATGCATTAGGGCCAGACGGCTGCGTTCAGGGCCGCTCGTGAGCCCCTTCAAGCTTTGGAGCTCACGAGCGGACACCTGAACGCAGGTGTGAAAGTAGCCTTACAGTGACCACTACCTCATATACCTCACACACACACAGTGACCATAATGTATAACTGACCACATATATCTGTAAACACTGCAGCTACAGTATTATACCTTCTATGTCTCACATCAATACACTGCTGTGTGTGTGTGTGTGTGTGTATATACATATATATATACACGCATACACACACACACTGCATATATTACACAGTATTATACATGCAATATGTACAGATATATAGTATATACCGCAGTGCACTGATATGTGAGGTACAAGGTATAATAGATGCTGTGTGTAGAGATATCAGTACACTGCTGTATATACTATATATGTGAGGTACGAGGTATAATAGATGCAGTGTGTACAGATATATAGTATATACAGCAGTGTACTGATATGTGAGGTATGAGGTATAATAGATGCTGTGTGTACAGATATCAGTACACTGCTGTATATACTATATATGTGAGGTATGAGGTATAATAGATGCAGTGTGTACAGATATATAGTATATACAGCGGTGTACTGATATGTGAGGTACGAGGTGTCAATACACTGCTGTATTTACTATATACCTGTACACACTGCATCTATTATACCTCACATATTACAGTACTGTATATACTGTATACACTGCATATTTTATACCCCGTACCTCACATATCAGTACACTGCTGTATATACTATATACCTGTACACACTGCATATATTATACCGCGTTCCTCATATGACTGTACACCGCTGTATATAATATACATCTGTACACACTGCATCTATTATACCTCATACCTCACATATATAGTATATACAGCAGTGTACTGATATCTGTACACACAGCATCTATTATTCCGGCCCTGATGGCATAAATTATAAAACGCAGCAGCAAGAATAGTTCATGGAACAAAGGGAGGGGCTATTAAAGGGGAATGGGGGCCCAATTTAGATTCCTGCTATGGGCCCCAGTGATTTTTATGTACGCTCCTGCCCCTGAGTCTCCTCCCCGGCCGGCAGTGCGGCGTGCCGGACATGACGTTGAGATGCAGGGACAGGGAGAAGGCGCCGGAAAAGAAAGGGAGAGGGAGAGCGCTGCGCAAAGAAGCCGATCCGGCTTTCAGAGTGAGTGAGGTCTGATGGGGGCTGAGAGTTGGGCAATGTATGTAAAGTTATGACCGGTGACTTGTGCTATGAAGTAATGTTTTTTTTCTGTTGTCTTGGGGTGCAGCTCTTTTGTGTAGGCACTTCTATTGAGCTTCTAGTATATCCTTGGATGTAGCAGAGCTGGTTTTGTCATGCATTTCTTTTGCCTTCATATGGTAAAATACTTCATTGGCCTATCAATGGCTTTATAACTAACTCTGCTATATTTCTGTAGCCTACAACCTCTGACTGCCCAGTTGAAACTACTACACCCAACATGTTCTGGCAGTAATAGTAAATGGATAATGGTGCAATTCTGAGCTACTAGTCTATATAATACATATGTAGCCTACATATTTATTATATAGACTAGTAGCTCAGAATTGCACCAATATTCATTTACTATTACTGCCAGAACATGTTGGGTGTAGTAGTTTCAACTGGGCAGTCAGAGGTTGTAGGCTACAGAAATATAGCAGAGTTAGTTATAAAGCCATTGATAGGCCAATGAAGTATTTTACCATATGAAGGCAAAAGAAATGCATGACAAAACCAGCACTGCTACATAATGTAGCAGAGCTGGTTTTACGTGGGAATACCGTGGGTTATACCGAATATCATCCTCTTGTATATAGTAATATACAGTATATGTATATATTATATATACATATATATATATATATATATATACACACACATATACACGCGCGGCAGCGGGTTTGGGGGGGGGGGGGGCCCATGGATCAGTTTCGCACCGGGGCCCCGTGGATTGTGTGTACGCCACTGGGTGTAGAACATGTTCGAACTGTAAAATAACGAATTTTCCTAGGAAGACAATGAAAGCCTCTTCGACCAGTAATGAATATTCATATGAAATCAAAACTTTTTTGACATATAATAGTAAGAATGTCATCTATTTATTAACGTGTCCTTGTAGGAAACAGTATGTTGGTCGTACCAAGAGGTGCCTTAAAACGAGGATCTCAGAGCATGTAGCGAATATTCGTAAAGGTTACGAAAATCATACTGTTTCAAAGCATTTTAAGTTATGCCACAACAAGGACCCAACAGGTCTTGTTTACATAGCCCTGACAACGGTGACACCAGAGTGGAGGGGGGGTGATTTGATAAAAAAGATGTCAGGGGTGGAATCCAAATTTATATTTGATTTTGGTTCCCTAGTTCCAAATGGACTGAATGCTGATTGGGAACTTTTTGGCTTCCTGTAACCCTACGACTCTTCACCTTCCCCTCCTCTCCCTTTCACCCTTTGTATGTAAACAGGCCCTGTATATCAGGTCAATATGATATTCTAGGTTACACTGCCATCAGTGAAGTGAGGATGAATAGGAACATAAAATGCCACAGATATTGTTGGGTTTTGTTATATAATTGTGTTTTTTTTAATCTATTTTCAAAGTTATATTGGAATAAATTTTGTATTACATGTTATCTATTTCACATTTAAGCAGCAATGGTGTATAAAACGCAATTTCCAAAAAAAACGCATAAGAAAAACCACATACAATTACTATACTGGATAATCCGAGTTTTCCATGTGTCTCTGGGATGATGAGATCCTTGTCCGGACTTTGTTTTTTACCACGATTTCATATAAAAGGATGTGGGGAAGCACTTCAAGGTTACCACTGAGGAAGGGGTCATCCAGACAACCCCGAAACGCGTATGGTTAATACCTTGTACCGGCATGCTGGGACAGTAGTTCCCCTGGATTTTGGAACTGAACGGCTGTGACTGAAAGCGTCGAACACCGGAGGAATCCCTGCACAAATAGCCACAAACAGAGTTTCGTGAGCGGATATCCAGGTGACGTCTCGTTCACAGCGGATCCTTCTAGGTCCAGACAAAGGATAAACCGGCCAGGTAAAACAAATTAACATAGTTGCATGAACAGGTGGGACGCCACCTTGGTGCATGGTTGCACTATGTCTTTGTGATTACCGATCAAAGACCGGCAAACATTTACCCACGCCTTGTCGCAAAAGTGGGCTATAAGACTTTCCATATTATATGGGACTATATTTGAAAGAATATTATCCATTGGAACTGCGTTTTTTTTTTCAGACTGAAATAAGGATTGCGGTATCTTGAATTCCAAGCCGCGTATATTGCTGCTACAATTACGTGATTTATATTGCTGCTATTAACTAGTGTTTGATTCATGTGATTTTATATTATACATTGTTTTATCATATCAGTATATTTTATTGTTATCGTGGGAATTTTCCCTTATTAAACAGTTTGACCAATTTCTCCATATTTAAGTGCCTGGTTTAGTCTTGGCATTTCTAGCATCCATTTTAGATTCATTCGGAAGCTGCATTCTTAGTGAGAGGAGGGACAGTGTAGCTGCTGCTGATTTAATAGGGAAATTGATAGCTAGGCAAGTGTATTCAGTGTCCACTACAGTCCTGAAAGACTCATCTGATCTCTGCTGTAGGGACAGCACCCCAAAAAGCCCTTTTTAGGGCTAGAACATGTCAGCTTTTTTTTTTTTTTTTTTCCTGGTTAATCTAATTACAGTTGCCTGCCTGCCAGCGTGTGTGTCAGGCTCACAGCGTATACTGTGCCCACTTGCCCAGTGCCCCCACTCATATCTGGTGTCACAGTAGCTTGTATTAAAAAAAAAAACTAAAAACTTTTTTAACTGTAATATAATAGCAGTCAGTTGCCGGCACACGCGTGTGTTTCATGCCCTGCAAGTGCATAGTGTCACCAGTGCAACTCATATCTGGTGTCACATTCGATTCCATTTAAAGAAAAACAACAATTTTGACAGAATAAATAGCAGTCAGCTGCACACATGTGTTTGTGTGTTAAAGGCCCAGCTGCAAGTGCATAGTGTCACTGCAGCGCAACTCATATCTGGAGTCACATTCAATTCTATTTAAAGGAAAACAACAATTTTGACTGAATAAATAGCAGTCAGTTGCACAAACGTGTTTGTGCGTCTAAGGCCCAGTGCCAGTGCATAGTGTCACTTCAGCGCCATTCATATCTGGCGTCACAGTAGTTTGCACGCATAGTACAACTTAACTAAACAAAAAAAAATGACAGGCAGAGGCAGGCCACCCCACAGGGGCCGTCGTGATCGTGGTGCTGTGATTCCCTTTGGCCCTAGAATAATGCCCAGTGTTCAGATGCCATGTACCCTGAACTCGAAAAGTTCTGAGGACATAGTTGACTGGCTAACACAGGACACCCAATCTTCTACAGCTTCCGCTCGGAACCTTGACGCACCATCCTCCTCCAGCTCAGCTTTGGGCACCTCTCAAGTTACCACTCACCCGCCTGCCGCCACCACCAACACTAGCACCACAGCCGCTTCACTTGATCTGTCAGAGGAGTTATTTACACATCAGTTGGAAGAAATGAGTGATGCGCAACCATTATTGCCAGAGGATGTAGATAACAGGGATATGTCTCAGTCAGGCAGCATTACACAGATGGACGTACGGTGTGATGATGATGATGTTGTACCAGGGGCGTAGCTAGAAATGACTGGGCCCCATAGCAAAAAAAATTATGGGCCCCCCCTCCCGGATCTCCCACCCCCACATACCTATTGGACCTCCCACCCCTTCCAGAGCTCCCACCCAAACACCCCTCCAGGACCTCCCACCCCAACATCCCCCCCAAGTGTCGTCCACAGATCCCCCCTTTAAGTGTCGTCCACAGATTCCCCCCCCTTCAGTGTCGTCCACAGATCCCCCCTTTAGTGTTCTCCACAGATCCCCCCTTTAGTGTCGTCCACAGATCCCCCCTTTAGTGTCGTCCACAGATCCCCCCTTTAGTGTCGTCCACAGATCCCCCTTTAGTGTCGTCCACAGATCCCCCCTTTAGTGTCGTCCACAGATCCCCCCTTTAGTGTCGTCCACAGATCCCCCTTTAGTGTCGTCCACAGATCCCCCCTTTAGTGTCGTCCACAGATCCCCCCTTTAGTGTCGTCCACAGATCCCCCCTTTAGTGTCGTCCACAGATCCCCCCTTTAGTGTCGTCCACAGATCCCCCCTTTAGTGTCGTCCACAGATCCCCCCTTTAGTGTCGTCCACAGATCCCCCCTTTAGTGTCGTCCACAGATCCCCCCTTTAGTGTCGTCCACAGATCCCCCCCTTCAGTGTCCTCCACAGATCCCCCCCCCTTCAGTGTCCTCCACAGATCCCCCCCTTCAGTGTCCTCCACAGATCCCCCCCCTTCAGTGTCCTCCACAGATCCCCCCCTTCAGTGTCCTCCACAGATCCCCCCCTTCAGTGTCCTCCACAGATCCCCCCCCTTCAGTGTCCTCCACAGATCCCTCCTCAGTGTCCTCCACAGATCCCTCCTCAGTGTCCTCCACAGATATCCCCCCCACCTCGAGCCGCTTCCTAGCTAATTTATTCACTGCACTTGTGAAATTGAAGAGAAGCGCCGTAATCTCGCACAGGTGCACTGGCAAAGGCCAGGAAGACGGTGCATGCGCACTTCGAGGCCTCTGCCAGTGCTCCTGTGCAAGATTACGGCGCTTCTCTTGAATTTCACAGAGGCAAGTGCAGTGAATAAATTAGCTAGGAGGCGGCGCTGGGCGGGGAGATTGCAGGCACGGGCAGCATGCTTTGCTGCCTGTGCCGTTCGCAGCGCGCCCTGCGCTGATAAAGTTCGGTCACTGCGTGGGCCGCATGACACGGCTTCGCGGGCCGCATTTGGCCCACGGGCCGTAGGTTGGGCATCACTGTACTATACTATATATGTGTGATGTAACTCTGTTGAGTTCTAATGTTGGCTGAAGGATCATTCAGCCAACAGTTATCTCTCCCTATCCTCCCATACATATGCATTGTTAGCTTGGCCAAGAACAGACATGGAAATGAGCAGATATGCATCGCATTGTAACATTTCACCATCAGAGCAGGGTACAAGGATGAAGTATTCTGTCAGTGGAATATATACAGAGGGAAATCCGCTTGCTGATTTTATGTACATTAGTGCAGTATATGACATTCTCTCATTGTGCAAATCTGATTGTTAGGATGACTTCCATGTTACCAGCGTATGGGAATCCACAGTCCCACTAATGCAGATCTGCTTCATGAACAATATTATAGGTATCGTTGACTGTTAATTTGGGCATAAAATAAGACATGGATACCAGCCAGGCTCTCATAGTAGTAAGTATTCTGACTATAAAGGGAACTCTAAGGACACCATAGTGTAGTGACAATACATGCTGATCTCTGTGGTCTGTCCCTTATGGATTTGTATATTGGTTTTTAACTTACATGCACATAGAGGCAACGCAGACAGAGGAGTCTGAAGAACAGGAGTCAGAGGAGGAAGGTGGCTTTGAGGAGGTGGAAGACCAACCACAGCAGGCGTCCCAGGGGGCTTGTTGTCGCCTTTCGGAGACCCTTGGTGTTGTACGTGGCTGGGTGGAGGAAGAGACCTTCAATGACGTCATTGAGGACAAGGAACGGGACATGGCTAGCTTGGTATCCAACCTTGTGCAAATGGGGAGTTTGCGGTTGTGCAAATGGACTGTTTGCGGTTGTTTGCGGTGCGTTAAATGGGGAGTTTGGTCTGTCAGAGTTTTGTCTGTCACTGTGAAGTTGACAGATGAGTATATATTCAGATATATAGACATATTCATCAATTCTAGCAATACAACCATTAGGAACTCAGATCTAAGTTGTAATCGCAATGCGATTAATACAGGTTATATTAATCGCATTTCGAATTCAACTTAGAGCTGGGTTCCTAATGGTTGTATTGCTAGAATATAACGAAGATTGAGAATATAGTGCTATATTCGTTGTCAATTCTAGCAATACAACCATTAGGAACTCAGGTCTAAGTTATAATCACATTGCGATTAATGCAGGTTATATTAATCGCATTGCGAATTCAACTTACCACATTCTGCGTCAACTACGTAATTTTCCATGGGAGTTTTGCCATGGATCCCCCTCTGGCATGCCACAGTCCAGGTGTTACTCCCCTTGAAACAACTTTTCCATCACTATTGTGGCCAGAAAGAGTCCCTGTGAGTTTTAAAATTCGCCTGCCTATTGAAGTCTATGGCGGTTCGCACGTTCGCGAACATTTGCGGAAATTCGCGTTCACGAATGGAAAATTTTATGTTCGCGACATCTCTAGAGGCAAGGTAACAAGAAATAGCTGTTTTGGCACCATTTTTATTATTTGTGTCACAGACACAACAATACCTTTTTTTGGTTGTTTGTTTCAGTTTTACATAACAAAGCATAAAAAATAAAAAAAATGATTCTTTAGTGTCTCCACATTCTGAAAGGCTCATTTTTTCGGGATGAGATGATGGTTTCATTGGCACTATTTTGGGGTGCGTATGACTTTTTGATTGCTTACTATTACACTTTTTGTGATGTAAGGAGACAAAAAAATTGCTTTTTATACACCGTTTTAATTTTTTTACGGTACTCACCTGAGGGGTTAGGTCATGTGATATTTTTATAGAGCAGGTTCTTACGGATGCGAGATACCTAATATGTATAGTTTTTTTTATTTATTTTACTTTAACACAATAACAGCATTTTAGAAAAAAAAAATCATGTTTTATTGTCTCCATAGTCTGAGAGACTTTTTTTTTTTTACTTTTTGGGCGATTGTCTCATGTAGGGGCTCGTTTTTTGCGGGATGAGGTGCCGATTTCATTGGTACCATTTTGGCATACATACGACTTTTTTGATAATTTTTATTTCCTTTTTTGGGAAGTGGGCAAAATTTTAATTTCATCATAGTTTAAAATTATATATTTTTTTATGGCATTCACCGTGCAGGGAAAGTAACATGACCATTTTATAGATGAGGTCATTACGGACGCGGTGATATCAAACATGTGTAGTGCATTTAATTTTTAATCAGTGATAAATGTGTTTTTCTATTTTTACATTTTTTGGACCCAGACCCACTTGGTTCTTGAAGATCCAGTGGGTCTGATGTCTGTATAATACAATACAGTACACTATATAGTGTACTGTACTGTATTTTCACGTTACACCTAGTCTGATCAGACTTCTGCCTTTAGCAGAAGTCTGATGAGACTTAGCCTTACCATGGCAAGCTGGAAGCCTGTGAAGGCGTCCGGTTGCCATGGTAACCATCACTCACTGCCACAACAGAGCAGCGGGTGATGGGGAAGGAGGGGGCCCCCTCCCTCTGTGATTGCGTCAAGAATCGGGGGCTGAAACAGCACAGCAGCCCCTGATGGGAGAGGGAGGGAGCTCTCTCCCTGTTAACCTCTTCCATACAGCGGTCCCTACGGACCGCAGCATGGAAGGAGTTTAACGGCTGACATCTGTGCCAGCACAGATGTCAGCCGTTTCAAGCAGAGTGTCAGCAATGTGCAGGGATCATAAACTTCCGAAAGCGCTGCATTGGTCTGAATTGACCTGCAGTTTGCAACGATCGCCTATACAGGCGGGTAACAGGACCCCCCTCTGCACTGTCACAGAGTGCCTGCTGAATAAATTCAGCAGGCAATCTGTTCCGATCACCACACGCCGGTGATCGTAAATGCACATGACGTACCGGTACGTCATGTGCCCTTAAAGGGACACTGACAGACCCAATAAGCATATTTAGCTGTATATATGACTGCACAGGTCTTCTAATGTGTAATAAAAGTATACCCCCGGCGCCCAGCCAGCCTCGCCCCAACTGCCGTTTTGAAGTGCCGCCCAGCTCATCAATATTCACTTTGCTGGGCGGCTTCTGCTGTCCCCGACGTTCTCGGAATGTCGGGGACAGCAGAAGCCGCCTAGCGAAGTGAATATTGATGAGCTGGGCGGCGCTTCAAAACGGCAGTTGGGGCGAGGCTGGCTGGGCGCAAGTGAAGCTGAAACGCCGCCCCTTGGGCAGAAAGAAGACGATTCTATCAGGTTATAAAACACGAGTTTACTGTATTTATAAGGTGGACAGGGGGTATACTTATATGATTTTAATACACATTAGAAGACCTGTGCAGTCATATACAGGTCCTTCTAAAAAAATTAGCATATTGTGATAAAGTTTATTATTTTCTGTAATGTACTGATAAACATTAGACTTTCATATATTTTAGATTCATTACACACCAACTGAAGTAGTTCAAGCCTTTTATTGTTTTAATATTGATGATTTTGGCATACAGCTCATGAAAACCCAAAATTCCTATCTAAAAAAATTAGCATATCATGAAAAGGTTCTCTAAACAAGCTATTAACCTAATCATCTGAATCAACTAATTAACTCTAAACACCTGCAAAAGATTCCTGAGGCTTTTAAAAACTCCCAGCCTGGTTCATTACTCAAAACCGCAATCATGGGTAAGACTGCCGACCTGACTGCTGTCCAGAAGGCCATCATTGACACCCTCAAGCAAGAGGGTAAGACACAGAAAGAAATTTCTGAACGAATAGGCTGTTCCCAGAGTGCTGTATCAAGGCACCTCAGTGGGAAGTCTGTGGGAAGGAAAAAGTGTGGCAGAAAATGCTGCACAACGAGAAGAGGTGACCGGACCCTGAGGAAGATTGTGGAGAAGGACCGATTCCAGACCTTGGGGGACCTGCGGAAGCAGTGGACTGAGTCTGGAGTAGAAACATCCAGAGCCACCGTGTACAGGCGTGTGCAGGAAATGGGCTACAGGTGCCGCATTCCCCAGGTCAAGCCACTTTTGAACCAGAAACAGCGGCAGAAGCGCCTGACCTGGGCTACAGAGAAGCAGCACTCGACTGTTGCTCAGTGGTCCAAAGTACTTTTTTCGGATGAAAGCAAATTTTGCATGTCATTCGGAAATCAAGGTGCCAGAGTCTGGAGGAAGACTGGGGAGAGGGAAATGCCAAAATGCCAAAAGTCCAGTGTCAAGTACCCACAGTCAGTGATGGTCTGGGGTGCCATGTCAGCTGCTGGTGTTGGTCCACTGTGTTTTATCAAGGGCAGGGTCAATGCAGCTAGCTATCAGGAGATTTTGGAGCACTTCATGCTTCCATCTGCTGAAAAGCTTTATGGGGATGAAGATTTCTTTTTTCAGCACGACCTGGCACCTGCTCACAGTGCCAAAACCACTGGTAAATGGTTTACTGACCATGGTATTACTGTGCTCAATTGGCCTGCCAACTCTCCTGACCTGAACCCCATAGAGAATCTGTGGGATATTGGGAAGAGAAAGTTGAGAGACGCAAGACCCAACACTCTGGATGAGCTTAAGGCCGCTATCGAAGCATCCTGGGCCTCCATAACACCTCAGCAGTGCCACAGGCTGTTTGCCTCCATGCCACGCCGCATTGAAGCAGTCATTTCTGCAAAAGGATTCCCGACAAAGTATTGAGTGCATAACTGAACATAATTATTTGAAGGTTGACTTTTTTTGTATTAAAAACACTTTTCTTTTATTGGTCGGATGAAATATGCTAATTTTTTGAGATAGGAAATTTGGGTTTTCATGAGCTGTATGCCAAAATCATCAATATTAAAACAATAAAAGGCTTGAACTACTTCAGTTGTGTGTAATGAATCTAAAATATATGAAAGTCTAATGTTTATCAGTACATTACAGAAAATAATGAACTTTATCACAATATGCTAATTTTTTTAGAAGGACCTGTATATATAGCTAAATATGCTTATTGGGCCTGTCAGTGTCCCTTTAAGTAACGGGGCATCATGACGTATCGGTACGTCATGTGTCCCCAACTGGTTAAAGGGAACCTGTCATCAACTTCATGCAGCCCATACTAACAGCAGCATAAAGTAGAGACAGGTGAGTTGATTTCAGTGGTCTGTCATTTGAAAGTTAAAAGTGGTTGCCAAGAACCAACATTACAATAATTTCAGACTAGGCCGGCCATCTGAGAGGTTTTCTCCCGCTCTCTCTCGGAGAGAACTGCCAATCTTCAGCAGATGGACGGAAAGAGCAGGAGTTTATGTATAACCATGACTCTTCTCAAGGCCTGTCCTGCAATGATTATGATGCTGGTTCTCAGTAACCACTTACTTTTAACTCATGAGTGACACATCGCTGACATCAGCATTTCTGTCACCATTTTATGCTGCCCTCAGTGAGGTTGATGACAGGTTCCCTTTTATGACAAAATGATGGTCTGTTGTACTGCCTAAGCCACGATAAGCAGCTTTAAAGGGGTTGTCCAGTTTCCGTCTGGACACTGAGTTTTTACTTGGCACGTCTGGACGGACGCCACTGGAATCCGCTGCAGATGCCCATTTGTGGATTAACTCTTTTCAGTGGGGCAAAACTGTGATCGGGTATGTGGAAGAGTCCGAGGCATTTTCTGCTGTGAAATACACAGATTTTGTAAAATTTGCTGCGTGAACAGGGCATGTTGTCTTAGGGTACTTTCACACTTGCGTTGTTTGATTCCGGCAGGCAGTTCCGTTGCCTGAACTGACTGCCTGATCAGGCAAACTGTATGCAAACGGACGTCATTTTTTCTGACTGATCAGGCATTTTTCTGACTGATCAGGATCCTGATCAGTCAGAAAAATGCCTGATCAGTCAGAAAAATGCATTGCAATACCGGATCCATTTTTCCGGTGTCATCAGGCAAAACGGATCCGTTTTTTTTTTTTTTTTTTCATTTTTATAGGTCTGCGCATGCGCAGACCGGAAGGACGGATCCGGCATTCCGGTATTTTGAATGCCGGATCCGGCACTAATACATTCCTATGGAAAAAAATGCCGGATCCGGCATTCAGGCAAGTCTTCAGTTTTTATCGCCGGAGATAAAACCATAGCATGCTACGGTTTTCTCTTTTGCCTGATCAGTCAAAACGACTAAACTGAAGACATCCTGATGCAAACTGAACGGATTACTCTCCATTCAGAATGCATGGGGATATGCCTGATCAGTTATTTCCCGGTATAGAGCCCCTGTGACGGAACTCTATGCCGGAAAAGAAAAACGCAAGTGTGAAAGTACCCTTAGCCTCCATGCAGTGACAGGAGACAATATATCATTTTCCCCAGTCCCCTCTTCTCTGGGTTACATCAGAGGTCACATTTGCATTCATGCACTAGGGATAAAGTAGTCATATGACCTCTGAGGTGACCCTCAGAGAGGGGGAAATGTGACATACTATTTGCTGCATATGCAAAGTGCCGGCCCCCCAGGGCTGATCGTGTCCCAGGTTTTATTTAGGAATGCTGAGTGGTGATGCAGTCTTAACAGTTTGGTGTGTGTCACGGTGCTCCTACCTGCATACTGTCATTCCCCAGGGTTAGACTCCGCAGCAACAAAGGGGAGAGTTATAGGAGATGGAGAATAAGTCGAGTCCAGACCAGGTAAAGTTCAACAGCTTTAGGCCTCATGCACACGACAGTATTTTTTCACGGTCCGCAAAACGGGGTTCCGGTATCCGTTTTTTCTTCCGTGTGTCTTCCTTGATTTTTGGAGGATCACCAGACCAGAAAAGTGAATAAAAAAAAGTCAAGTTTGCCTTGAAAATGATAGGAAAAAAACGGACACAGACACGGATGACAATCTTGTGTGCCTCCGTGTTTTTTCACGGACCCATTGACTTGAATGGGTCCGCGAACCGTTGTCCGTCAAAAAAATAGGACAGGTCTTATTTTTTTGATGGACAAGAAACACGGATCATGGACGCGGATGACAAACGGTGCTCTTTCCCGAGTTTTCAACGGACCCATTGAAAGTCAATGGGTCCGCAGAAAATCGCGGAAAACGGACACGGATGCACACAACGGTCGTGTGCATGAGGCCTTACTTGAATAAACTTGCATCTCTTGGCTCCAGCAGGTTTTGGGGTAAACTTGCAGGCAAACTTGGATACCTTGCTTTTTCTTTCTTTGCTGTGTTAGACTCTGGCTTATGTCTGGTATCTTGACTTTGACTGTTCTAGTACCTTTTGAGCAGGGTGCTTTTGGTTGTTGACCCCCTCTTGATACTCTGTCTCTTAATCTGTACAGAGTCAGGGTGATCTGAGTCGCTTTCCTTTGGAGACTCGTGCCTGGGGGGGCATTCCCTTCACTGCGCCATCTCTTGTGTCTTCTCAGCTCCACTATCCAATCTAAACTGACTATAGCTTACTGCAACACCTCCCCTAGGATTCTCCCACTTCTACCCAAAAGGGGGAGAGTGGAATGGTAAGTTCCATTCTATCTAAAGCTCTGTCTCTGCCAGATACACTGCCACCTGCTAGCTAACCAGGCACATTACATGAACATAATAGTTTCATAGCAGAATTATGAATGCACAGGGTAAGAACCTGGAATTAAATACACAGATGACATTATGGTTAGCCTATCAGAGACAGCAGCAGGGTGAAGTGTCAGCAGAAGATGCGCGAGAGCGTCTGACGTGGGACGCTAGGGCTCCGCTCCCCGCCCCCCTCCTCTTCCACGCGCCGGCCGCTGGCCGCTCGTACCTCCGCCCATGCTGGTGAACTGCCGTGTGGAATGCCTGGAATGCCCGGAATGGCCAAGCATGCCTGCCATGCTAATCCACGCTAATGTGCCGCCCTGAGTGCTTATTCATGCGAGACGCCCTGACCATCCCAGGAGAATCGACGGTGGTGACTGGGCAAGGATTTCTGTTCATGAGTCCGTCCCTGAGCCGTCGGTCGGTGAGTGACATGATATCGCAGCTGTGTATCAGGAAAAGAGAAACAAAGGTGCCGGCAGGATGAAGGTTGGTGGGGCCGGAACACAGCGCACTAACTATCGGTGCTAAAAGAGGGGAGCTTTGACAAATATTTGCCTGCTAATAGTGGAACCTTGGACCAGACAGAGTCGGTATTCGGGGGGGGGGCTGCTGTCAAGTTTTCAAGGTTTGAGGTCCTGTTCTATTGATCCTCATTGACATTATTGATCTTTGGCGGTGAGGTCGGCCCTGATTGTAACACCTGAAAAGGCGGCCAATCCAGCTACTTGGAAGTGGAAACCTAAAGGGGGGCATATCCGCAGGTTTTCTTTGTGGTGGTGTTAAGTACCCCTGAGACTGCTGCTAATGGCGGGTTGATTTTTCACCGCGGCCGTGGCTGTAATATCTGGCTGGTTTTGGAGGCATTTATCGAGGGTGGACGGTGCCAGAGTGAATCGAGCTGAAGTTGGAAAAAGAAGAAAGGGGAAAAAAAAAAGAGAAAAGGGGTGGGGGAGGGTGTTTGGAATGCGGACCACAACATTTTATAATCCCAATAACCCCGATTGAGAAATCTGTATTCCCTTCAGGATATCTAGCTCTACTAAACTTTACTAAACGCTACTAAATTCTACTAAACCCAGTTAAATTGACTGTATCCTTCATACATCTGGATTTTCAGACTTTTAACTTTCTGGGTCGCTTTTCCTCCTACGGCTTGAGCCAACTGATAATATGGACCTTTTTCTTCTTTTTTTTTTTCTTCTGTCTCCCCCCGTCGAATTAATTGAATTAACTATGGTAGATAATTATTGACGTAAGAGAAGGAGAAAAAAGGGGAACAAATAAACAGGGAAGGGGGAAGGGGGAGGGAAGGAGAAAGGGGGAAAGAGGAATAGGAAAAGAGGGAAGAGATCATAAAATGCCGTCAAAAAAAAGGGAAGATCAGCGTGGCCCTATGGGAAGTACTACTAGGCGATCAGCAGGAGGGCTGGATAGTGGGCCTAAACAATCAGGTTTAAACAGGTATCTGGTCCCGAATTCACCTGGGCCTAGGTCCCCACAGAAAGAAAAAATTGTGGAAGCCAGAGTGCAGGAATCGATACATGGGACTCCAGTTGAAGGGGGTGATGGAGAGAGGGGAACACCAGTGACATACACAGAAACGGATGTAAAAATGGTGCAGGACATACTTTGCACTGTCTCAAGGATGGAAAATTTAATGGGTAATTTAGTAACCCAGCTTGGGGCAGTGCAAACGGATGTTATGATTATTCGAGCTGAGATGGAAAAAGTAAGGCACCGTTTACAAGAGATGGAAAAAAGAATTCCCACCTTAGAGAAATCCGTGCAGAAATTAGAGAAGGAGGTGGCCCTCTTAAAACAAATAAATGTTAAGATGGAACAAAAATTGGTAGACCAGGAGGATAGATCAAGAAGGGCTAACATAAGATGTGTGGGGATCCCAGAGCGAGCGGAAGGAGGAAACTGTACTGAGTTTATGGAAAAGTGGTTGAAGGAAAATAGTAAAGAAGGCACCCTTTCTCCCATGTTCTCTATTGAAAGAGCACACAGGGTTCCCACAAAAAATAGGGCGCCAGGGGACTATCCCAGATCTATACTGGTGAAATTTTTACTATCTAAGGATCGAGATGAAATATTATCTGATGCAAGAACCTCGGAAAAATATTATATACAGGGTATAAAGATCAAACTTTATCCAGATTACTCATTTAGCACTAATGCACAAAGAAAGGAATTTATATCGGTCAAAAAAAGATTAAGGGAGGCAGGTATAAAGTATAGCTTACTCTTTCCGGCGAAATTAAGGGTGGAATATAAAGGCAAGACTTCCTTTTTTCAGACTCCGGAGGAAGTTAGCGAATGGGCGGATGGGGAGGGTCTTTGAGGCTGGCGGGGGGGGGGGGGAGTGATAGGAGTCACGCTAAGTTATGGAGTCGCCCGGACTGCTGGCCAGCAGAATGGGGGACTATAGGGGTCAGGGGTGGGGGTGGGGACGTGGAGAATTTTTATTTTTTTTTTCCCTCCCCTTCTGCTAGATGGTTAGGATCCTTTCGCTGACTGTGAGGGGGCTCCGTGAGAGGGTAAAAAGATATGCTATCCTTGAGTGGATGAAGAGGTTTCTGCCAGCCATCATCTGCCTCCAGGAGACACATTTGGATAAGGAATCAGTAAGATGGCTGGAAAGGGGATGGGTAGTGGCGGGATATCATTCTGTATATACCACTTACTCCAGAGGGGTCTCAATTTTGATACACAATAAGATTAAGTTTGAATACCTGGCACGCGAGATCGATGACCATGGCAGATACCTTTTTTTATACTGTTATTTAGAAGGGATTAAAACTGTAATTGCAAATATATATATTCCACCACCATATAAACCGGATGTTCTGTATCAATTGTATAGATTTATGCTAAATAAACAGGAATGTATATTGATTGCGGTAGGCGACTATAATGCGGTTATGGACCCACTCAGGGATAGGACATCTAGTAGAGGGGGAGGAACACAAAATGTAGATTTATGTAAAGTAGCCCATGAATTTAATTGGGTAGATGTTTGGAGGGTTCAGCACCCGGAAGAAATTAGATATTCTTGTTATTCAAAAACACACCAAACTTGGTCGAGAATAGATATGACCTTTGGAAATAAAAATTTAATGTCCCAAAATAGGATCACGACAAAATATATACCTATGGCCCTTTCAGACCATAATGCAATGGTAGTTGAGCTGGACTTGAACAAAGACAATACTTTGTTGTTGTTTAAGTTCAACTCTCATTGGCTGCCATTGATTTCAGACACAGAGAGTATAATTGAGGAATTAAAAACTTTTTTTATTGAAAATAATGGTTCTGCCGGTAGACTTGTGGTTTGGGACACTTTCAAGGCTTTTTTGAGGGGAGTTTTGTTTAAAAGGGTAAACTACTGGAAAAAAAGAAATAGAGAGAATGGGAAGGTATTGGAGAAAAAACTGCAAGAAGCAGGAATGGCAAGCATGAGATATCCCACTGCACTAAATAAGAGAGCCTGGGAGGAAGAACAGGAAAAGATGAAGATCTATCAACTAGAGAAAAGCAGGAAAGAATTGCTCTTTCAAGGCATCCAACTAGCCTCGGAGGGTGAAAAGGTCGGTAAAATATTAGCAAATATAGTGAGAAATCAAAAAGGGAAATCATGGATAGGTGCAATTAAAGATAAAATGGGCAAACTAATTACCACACCCGAAGGTATTAAAAAAGTGTTCCGGGAGTATTTCCTAGAGCTATACAAGTCCAGGGTACAATACTCAAAACAAGAGCTAGATTCATACTTGGATGAGATTGCCTTTAGTAGGATATCTAAGTCCCAAAAAGAATATTTGGAAAAAGAAATAACGGCGGCAGAAATAAATCTAGCTCTGGGGAAGGTCAAATCCGAGAAAGCACCGGGTGGGGACGGGCTCCCCTTTGAAATATATAAAACCTTTTCCCAGGTTTTGGTACAATAATTAACGATAACACTGGACGAAGCTCAAAAATTAGGCGACCTACCGAACTCTATGAAGGAAGCAATTATTACACTAATCCCAAAAAAGGGAAAAGAACCAACAGATCTCGGTTCATACAGGCCAATATCCCTGTTGAATACGGATGTTAAAATCCTGGCAAAAGTTCTAGCTGACAGGCTTTCAAGGGTCATTAAAGTAATAATAAATAAAGATCAGACAGGATTTATACCGGGTAGAACAATATACTCCAATATAAGAAGGCTGTTTCTCAATATTGAAGCTAATAGATTGGCCGCAGGGGAGAAAGCGATACTCTCATTGGATGCCCAAAAGGCATTTGATTGTATTGAATGGGAGTATCTATGGGCAGTACTGAGGAGATTCGGTATAGGGGAGGGATTTATAGGGTGGATCCAGTTAATATATCTAAATCCCAGGGCTAGAGTGGTGGTGGATGGGAGCTTGTCCCTGCCTTTTGCCCTATTTCGGGGCACTAGGCAGGGATGCCCTCTCTCTCCACTGCTATTTGCCATTGCAATTGAACCCTTGGCAACCATAATAAGAAATGATAAGGAGATTAAAAGCTTCCAATATGCGGGCGGAGAAGAAAAATTGTTAATGTATGCGGACGATATATTACTCTTTTTGCAAAATACTGGGGATCAGTTTAATAGAGTGATAGAGATAATAGATACGTTTGGGTTCTTTTCTGGTTTAAAGATAAATTGGGGGAAATCACATATGTTATTATTAGGAGATAGACAATTACAGGGAGATACACGGGTGCATGTTCTCAAAAAACATGAAAATTTTAAATATCTCGGCATACAAATCTCCGGAAATATAGAAGAATATGAAAAATTAAATGTCCTTCCCTTAGTAAAAGAACTAAGAACTAAAATACATATATGGAAAAGACTGCCAATGTCAATTCAAGGTAGGGTAAATCTAATAAAAATGGTTCTTCTCCCAAAGATACTTTATATACTTCAAAATGCTCCAGTGAGAATATCGCAGACTACCTTTAAACTATTTGATAGACTAATGGGGGACTTTGTCTGGAAGGGTGCGATCCCTCGGATAAAGAAGGAAGTCCTTCAGCTTCCAGTGCAGGAGGGAGGATTAGCGGTCCCCAATCTGTTTCTTTATTATTTAATAACTCAATATGGGAATATAAAGGGTAGTTTAGATAGTCAAGTGGGTAGGCAAGAATTAAACAGATGGGGGTGGAAAGAGGGAGGTAATCACTTAGAGGTGTTGGAGTCAGGTTTTTTGGGGAAAAAAAATTCTGATAATAGGATACTAAACCTAATAGAACACGTATGGGGAGAAATTAAGAAGATATTGGAGATTAAAGGGTTTTTGAAATACACACCGATATGGAAAAATCTTTATTTAAAAGAATTAGAAACAATAAGGGAATATATAGATTGGGGAAAAAAAGGAATGATATATTTAGACCAGATCTTTGAGGAAGATAAGCTGAAGGACTTTAATACAATGGTGTCGGAATTTGGGATCCCCCATACGGATACCTATAAATATCTTCAACTTAGGAACGCACTGCGGATAGTGGTACAGGAAGATAGGTACAGGAGGGAAAAATCAGATAGGTTGGATAAGTTTACTACACTAGGGGAAGGAGGAGGAACAACCGCAAGGAGATATAGACTTCTGATGGAAGGTAAGAGAAAAACGATTACAATGCTTGCTGTAGGAAAATGGGAGAAGGATCTAGATTCCCTCACAGAAGAAAACTGGAGAGATGCTCTTAAAAATTATGCGACAATCTCGGATAGGGGCTCACATAAAATTTCACAATTCTTTATAGTGCACAGATTGCATCGATCTCCATGGATGTTGAAAAGGATGGGAGTGAAAGCAACAGATAAGTGCCCAAAATGTTGGGAGGAGAGAGCTGACTTAATACACTGCTTTTGGAGATGTCCCAAGCTCCATAGATATTGGACAGAAATAATGGAAACCGTATCTTTGCTTTTGAAGGTTCGGCTGCCCAGGGATCCAATAATTTGTATCCTAGGGGCAACTGAACATTTGAATCTAAATAAAAAAATACGACTGGTTCTGAATAAAGTACTATTCCAGGCCAGATTACTTATACTCAGGAAATGGATAAAAGTAGATTTACCGACGGTGGGACAGTGGAGAAAAATGATAGATAATTTAATTAAAGAAGAACGAGTGATGAAGAGTCACAAAAAAAGGTCATTAAATCTCGACCAGGTATGGAAAAATTGGCTACTTTAGTGTTGGATTATTTCATTTTTTATTTTTTATTTTTTTTCTCTCGCGTCCCCGCGTGGAGGGGGGGGGGGGGGGGGGAGGAGGGAGGGGAAGGGAAGAGAAAATGAAAAAGAACTATAATTACTATGTTTAGTGTCAGAGTAATGTGCCTTTTCCATTTTTATGGATTTGTTCTTTATGTGAAATTCAAATAAAAAATTATTTAAAAAAAAAAATGCTCTGGTCCACTACACATTAAAAAAAAAATGCTCTGGTCCACTACACATGAAGGCTGAGATGACCACTAGTGTATAAGTGGTTCCAAAACAGGCTTAAAGGGGTTGTTAACCTTTTATATTGATGGCCATCCATATTTAAAAAAAAAGAAAAACACGGATCGCACATCCACATGCTATGCATTGATGTCACGAGGGTGTCAAGAGCCACGCCTGACTCCGTTGTACCCGGGTCAGGAGGTCGCAGCGGTTGGCTGCACGCTCTATGTCAGATAGGGAAGTTTCCTTATTGTAGCTTTCTGGGTTTGCTTTACAAACCCTTTTGGCTCACTCAGGGATCCGTAGCTCCTTCTCTCAGCTGTTCCTTGTCCAGCACTCCCAATCCTCCTTATATTCCCCTCTCACACTTCTCTGGTTGCCAGATATAGAGCTTCCTGCCTGGACATCTATTCTGACCCACTGGAGCTGTGTTGCTGCGTTCTCTGAGTGTTGCCTTAGAACGCTACCCTCCGGATCCCTGTTGGACCTTTGTGGACAATTGTTGCCGTCCACCTGGGTGTTTGTGTTTGTCTGTCCTCTCCCTGGTGTTTCCCTCTTAGTGCAGTGGTGAGGACTAGCGATCCCACCGGCCCATTCATTATCTAGGGCTCATTTCAGGGAAAGCCAGGGTTTAGGCACGTGATCGCCGCACGGGTGAGGAACCCGTCTAGGGACGTCAGGGCAGGCAGGTGCCAGCTGCAAGGTGAGTTAGGGGTCACCACCTTTCCCTCTCCCTTGGGCAGGGCTTTCCCTGTTTTCCTCCCTGTGCGTGTTGCCGGTCATTACAATTGATCTGTCACTGCTTCTAAGTAGGGATGAGCGAATCGACTTCGAATGAAACATCCAAAGTCGATTCGCATAAAACTTTGTTTTGTACGGAGCTCCCGCTTATTAGAATGTATTGGCTCCAATGAGCCGAAGTTATTACTTCGGTGTGATATACGTATTGTACATGAGGTATTAGCATACGTTTTGATCAAAAAACATAAGCCTACTCACCACGCCAAGGTTGCCCCATCGAGTGGGAACCTACTCAAATTTGGCACAGCACTACCATATCTGATTGATGGGACTCCAACAACCTGAACTCCCACCGATCAGCTGTTTGGGAGTCGCTCCGGCATCGGGACTACACAGCTTTCCATGGTTTAATAGGCGGAGCCGGTCACTGCACTGCTGCTTCCATTGAATAAATGGGAGCAGCGTTAAATTAACCAGTTCCAGGGGTGCACCGCCAATGAGGCGATTGCTCAGGCGGCGCCAGGTTGGGGAAATGGGGGGCAGCAGAAGGGCCATGAGTGCTTTCATTGTGGAAACACTCATCTCTGCATATTCAACTGCATCGCTGTTCTCAGGACAGCGACACATTTGAATGTTGTGGCGGGGCATGGGGGGGCGATGTCTCCCTGGCCCACCATTCCCTCTAATAACCTTTAGTCCTAGTTCATGTAGCCTACCAGAGGTGTCATCATTATCGCGCTGCCTGAGCTGGGCTGCATACAGCTCAGGGCACAGATTGGAAAAGGTCTGTGTCCTGCACCGCATCGATAACAGCAGAATGGAGGTAAGTATTTGAGTTTATTGTGGGCCACAATGGGGGAAACACTATGGGGAAATGGGGGGGGGGGGGGCTCTAGTAAAGAGCATTTTTTTTAGTAGCACACATTATTAGGGGGCCACTATTGGGGACATTCATTCTACTGGGGGCACTAAAATGGCGTCATTTTTTGTACTGACACACATTACCTCTGCTTTTAAACATGCTACCATTACACGCATCCTCAAAAAGCCTTCACTTGACCCATCTTTTTTTGTCCAGTTATCGCCCCATATCACTTCTTCCGTATGCCTCAAAGCTACTTGAACAACATGTCCATTCTGAACTGTCCTCTCACCTCTCCTCCTGCTCCCTCTTTGACTGCCTACAATCTGGCTTCCGACCCCAACACTCGACTGAGACTGCCCTTACCAAAGTCACCAATGACCTACTAACAGCCAAAACCAAGAAACAATACTCTGTCCTCCTTCTCCTTGAACTGTCCTCTGCCTACGACACTGTCGACCACTCCCTTCTGTTACAAACTCTCTAATCTCTTGGCATCACTGACCTGGCCCTCTCCTGGATCACATCATACCTCACAGACCGGACGTTTAGCGTCTCCCACTTCGCACCACCTCCTCGTCTCATTCCCTCTCTGTTGGTGTCCCGCAAGGCTCTATCCTAGGCCCCCTGCTCTTCTCTATCTACACTTTTGGCCTAGGACAGCTCAGAGTCCCATGGCTTTCAGTATCACTCCTACGCTGACGACAAACAAATCTACCTCTCTGGTCCAGACATCACCACCTTACTATCCAGAATCCCACAATGTCTATCTTCTATATCATCCTTCTTCGCCTTTCGCTTTCTAAAACAGAACATGGATAAAACTGAATTCATAATCTTTCCCCCATCTTGCTCAACCCCCCCAACAGACCTATCTATCACAATCAATGGCTGCGCACACTCCCCGGTCAACCAAGTCCGCTGCCTTGGAGTGACCTTGGATTCTGCCCTTTCCTTCCGACCGCACATCCAAGCCCTTTCCACTACCAACTGTTTCAGTTTTCACCTCAGGCAGCAGAAAGGCTAGGTGCACCCCTGACCAGATCCGCAAGTGTTTGTTTTACAAGCTTTATTTTTTCCAGTTTTTTTCATATACAGAGTTAAACATGAGAAAACTGAAAAACAAATAAATAAAGGCACCTAAAGATGATCATATGCGGTACCTGTGGTGGATTATACACTGTTATGGGGTACCTGTGTTGTATTACATACTGTTATTGGGTACCTGTGGTGGATTATACACTGTTATTGGGTACCTGTGATAGATTACACACTGTTATGGGGTACCTCTTATGGATTACACACTGTTATGGGGTACCTCTGATGGATTACTCACTGTTATGGGGTACCTCTGATGGATTACACACTGTTATGGGGTACCTGTGGTGGATTATACACCATTATGGGGCACCTGTGGTGGATTATACAATGTTATGGAGTACCTGTGGTGGATTATACACTGGTATGGGGTACCTGTGATGGATTATACACTGTTATGGGGTACCTGTGATGGATTACACACTGTTATGGGGTACCTGTGGTGGATTACACAGTTATGGAGTACGTGGCGGATTATACACTGGTATGGGGTACCTTTAATGCATCATACACTGTTATGGGGTACCTGTGATGGATTACACACTGTTATGGGGTACCTGTAGTGGATTATACACTGTTATGGGGTACCTGTGGTGGATTACACACTGTTATGGGGTACCTGTGGTGGATTATACACTGGTATGGGGTACCTGTGATGGATTATAGACTGTTATGGGGTACCTGTGATGGATTACACACTGTTATGGGGTACCTGTAGTGGATTACACACTGTTATGGGGTACCTGTGGTGGATTACACACTGTTATGGGGTACCTGTGGTGGATTATACACTGGTATGGGGTACCTGTGATGGATTATAGACTGTTATGGGGTACCTGTGATGGATTACACACTGTTATGGGGTACCTGTAGTGGATTACACACTGTTATGGGGTACCTGTGGTGGATTACACACAGTTATGGGGTACCTGTGGTGGATTACACACTGTTATGGGGTACCTGTGGTGGATTACACACTGTTATGGGGTACCTGTGGTGGATTACACAGTCATGGAGTACCCGTGATGGATTACACACTGGTATGGGGTACCCGTGGTGGATTACACACTGTTATGGGGTACCCATGGTGGATTACACACTGTTATGCGGTACCCGTGGTGGATTACACACTGTTATAGGATACCTGTAGTGGATTACACACTGTTAGGGGGTACCTGTGGTGGAATACACACTGTTAGGGGGACCTGTGGTGGATTACACACTGTTAGGGGGGACCTGTGGTGGATTACACACTGTTAGGGGGGACCTGTGGTGGATTACACACTGTTAGGGGGGACCTGTGGTGGATTACACACTGTTAGGGGGGACCTGTGGTGGATTACACACTGTTAGGGGGGACCTGTGGTGGATTACACACTGTTAGGGGGGACCTGTGGTGGATTACACACTGTTAGGGGGGACCTGTGGTGGATTACACACTGTTAGGGGGGACCTGTGGTGGATTACACACTGTTAGGGGGGACCTGTGGTGGATTACACACTGTTAGGGGGGACCTGTGGTGGATTACACACTGTTAGGGGGGACCTGTGGTGGATTACACACTGTTAGGGGGGACCTGTGGTGGATTACACCTGTGGTGGATTACACACTGTTAGGGGGGACCTGTGGTGGATTACACACTGTTATGTATACACTATTTATATATATTTGTTATAGGACATCAGTGCATTGTTTTCTTCTCCATGAGAGTTCATCCATTTTGTATGCACCAACAACTCTATATGGCCTCTTGCACATGGCCGGCGCAGATGGATGCAGACCTATTCAACTTGAATAGGTCCGTGATCCATCAGCACCGCAAAAAAATAGAACAAGTTCTATGTTTTTGCTGTGCGAAGGCACGGACAGAAACCCCACAAAAGCGCTCCATAGTGCTTCAGCTCAGGAATGCGGACCCATCCACGTGAATACGTAATACGGGCCACGGCTGTGTGCACTGACTCCCAGCATAGCCATGCAGGCAAGCAGTGTACACTGGGTGCTGTAGTTTCCCCCCCTCAGCAGTGTACACTGGGTGCTGTAGTTTCCCCCCCTCAGCAGTGTACGCTGGGTGCTGTACTCTCCCCTCAGCAGTGTACGCTGGGAGCTGTAGTCCCCCCTCGGCAGTGAACGCTGGGTACTGTAGTTCCCCCCTCAGCAGTGAACGCTGGGTGCTGTAGTTTCCCCTCTCAGCAGTGTACGCTGGGTGCTGTACTCTCCCTTCAGCAGTGTACGCTGGGCGCTGTCATTTCCCCCCTCAGCAGTGTACGCTGGGCGCTGTCGTTTCCCCCCTCAGCAGTGTACGCTGGGCGCTGTCGTTTCCCCCCTCAGCAGTGAACGCTGGGCGCTGTCGTTTCCCCCCTCAGCAGTGAACGCTGGGCGCTGTAGTTTCCCCCCTCAGCAGTGTACGCTGGGCGCTGTAGTTTCCCCCCTCAGCAGTGTACGCTGGGTGCTGTAGTTTCCCCCCTCAGCAGTGTACGCTGGGTGCTGTAGTTTCCCCCCTCAGCAGTGTACGCTGGGTGCTGTAGTTTCCCCCCTCAGCAGTGTACGCTGGGTGCTGTAGTTTCCCCCCTCAGCAGTGTACGCTGGGTGCTGTAGTTTCCCCCCTCAGCAGTGAACGCTGGGTGCTGTAGTTTCCCCCCTCAGCAGTGAACGCTGGGTGCTGTAGTTTCCCCCCTCAGCAGTGTACTCTGGGTGCTGTAGTTTCCCCCCTCAGCAGTGTACGCTGGGTGCTGTAGTTTCCCCCCTCAGCAGTGTACGCTGGGTGTTGTAGTTTCCCCCCTCAGCAGTGTACGCTGGGTGCTGTAGTTTCCCCCCCTCAGCAGTGAACGCTGGGCGCTGTAGTTTCCCCCCTCAGCAGTGTACGCTGGGTGCTGTAGTTTCCCCCCTCAGCAGTGTGCAGTCCCCGCACAGGCCTCTCTGACAGCGGCTGCTCAGTGCCCAGGCCGTGCCCTCCTCCCCCAGCCTCACTACAACCAGCGGCATGGCGCCCTCCCCTCAGTGAGCACACGTCCGCATCACGGCGTCCCCGTCACACCCGGCTCCCGGGATCCCACGCTGTAGACACGCCCCCGGCCTGGGTCCAGCTCTCTCCGCCTAGTCCGGGTTACGTGGCAGCGATACCGTCAGCAGCACAGCGGCGGACATATTACATGCCGGTCGGTGGAAGCGGTAACCGGCTGCTGCAGGGTATCCCGTTACACAGCGGAGGGATCCGGGAGGTGTTGCAGTCAGCGGAGCGGCCGTGCACAGGTGAGGAGACGTCTGTGTGTGACGGGCCGAGCAGCAGCACTGTCCTCCCGGGTATACAGTCACCGCCGCCTCATAACTCCATTATACAGAGAACGTCCAGGGCGGGAGGGAGGTATAACGTGGCAGCAAGGACCGGGGTGCGAGGGATTCTGGGAAATGTAGTCACAATGTAGTGGCACTCAGGTCTGTGCTCGGGCAGCCAGTAGTCACCCTGGGTCCACCAGATGAGAATGGAACGGCTTGTTCAGCTTTGATTTCACTGCTGGTGTCAGAGGGTTTGCTGGGAGTTGGAGACAGCGGTAGACTGACCCTTTAACAAAGAGCCCCCTGTTCCTCTAATTGGGATGAGTTGACATTTGTACATGATCTAATCTGACCCCCATCACCAAATCTGATGCACTGAGAATGGTCCAAGGGCCTGTTCACACTGTGGGATTTTGGTGTGGTGTCAGCCACCCACCCACTGTTTTCAATGCAAGGTAGCTCTGCAGTTAATGGGCTAGGGGATAACTATTAGATTGTTGGGGGTCCTACTACTACGACCCCCACCAGTCACGAGAATGGGCCCTGTACCCCCTGCAGCCCCCTTGAAGTGAACAGCGCGGCCGCTCCATTCATTTCTGTGGTTATTCCAGAGATAGGTGAGCGCTGTGTACTCTGAATGATGCGCATGTGCGACCTGCTGCTCCGTTCATTTCAGAGGGGGTACAGGGTTCTTGTGATCAGGGGAGGGGGGGCCCTGCCGTAGGATCCCCACTGATCTAATAGCGGAATACCCCTTTAATATGGATGGAATTACATTAAAGGGGTTGGCCGGGCTACAGATAGTGAAGACCTGTCCTCAGGCTCCTGGTCACTTGAATGGAAGCTGAGCTGCAGTATGGCCAGTACACCGAGCTGTCTGCCTCCAGCTCCATATCATACACTGTATGGTTTCAGTGGCCGCCCCCAAAACGGATGGTCAATGGGGGTGCCGAGAGTAGGACCACCACCTATCTGAAATTGATGACCTATCCTGGATCATCAATGTCTACAGCCTGGACAACCCCTTTAAGGGCATAATCAATCTTGGGGAAAAAAACCATGCCAAAAATGGCTATCAGTTTTTGTTTTCTGACGTGGATTTCATATCTGTGCCATATTTCCGGGTAAAAATAAATAAAAATACTGCTATGTGAACATCCCCCAGAGGTTCTAGAAAGCTGGTTTCACCAGGGTGAGTTGCCCACCTAGTTACATTTTAAAGAAGGCATAGAAAAGTCCTAGCCATGTGAGATATATCAAGAACATACAGTAACATGCAATTATAAAGAACATTAAAAGAGGTCTCCAATCCCTAAAAAGCACTTGCTATTGGCCCAGGTACCCAAAAAGTTTAGTAAGTGCAATGTGTGAGAATACTAGGCCAGAACTGTACTGCGTGTGTATGTAAGGGTGGGTTCACATATGCGTTCCGGATTCCGTTAACGGAATCCATAAGACGGAAGTCAAAACTGAAGCCTTTAAGAGGCTTTCCGTTTTGGTCCGTCATAATAGAAGTCTTTGGGAATCATAACGCATCCGTTTGGTTCCCGTTATGCAAGACGGAAAACAAAGTCCACAGGACTTTTTTGTCCGTTCTGCATAACGGGAAACGGGACGGATCTGTTATGATTCCCATAGACTTCTATTATGACGGAAAGCAAAACAATATGCTTTTTAAAGGCTTCCGTTTTGCATTTTGTCATAATGCAAGTCTATGGGCAGCAGAACGGATCTGTCCTGGTTTCCATTATGTAGGACTGGACACCTGCATAATGGAAACCAGAACGGATCCATTCTGCTGCCCAAAGACTTGTACTATGATGAAGGATCAAAACAGAATGTCTCTTAAAGGCTTCCGTCTTATGGAGTCCGTTTTTTTCCGTTATAAAGTCCTGGAAGGGGTGTATATCTCACCCAGGTTCCTCAACTGTGTGAGGTAAGAAAGATCCAGAATGGTGCTGACTTCAGGAAATATAGTGGCTGAAGCTATTTTCTTTAGTAGTTAATGGGCTGGATTTTATTGGAGTGGTTCAGTGGGGGATATGTACCAGAAACGGTACAAAAATGGGATACCTTCTCGGCGCAAACACGACCTCAATGGATGTTTTAAAAAAGACTTTTCTTATTAGGTAATAAGCGGCAACGTGTTTCGGAGTAAATATACCCCTTTCTCAAGTCTAAAAAACATAATGTTTGGTATCCGGTGACATAGTGATAAAAGGTGTATTGATACCAAGAGCATGTCAAGAAAAAAGGGTGTTCAATGCATAAATGAGAATAAATAATTAAAAAACATTACTTGAATAAATTTAAAATAGGTAAGGTACAATTCATACAATACATAAAATATCATAGATATACAGTCGTGGCCAAAAGTTTTGAGAATTACATAAATATTGGAAAAGTTGCTGCTTAAGTTTTTATAATAGCAATTTGCATATACTCCAGAATGTTATGAAGAGTGATCAGATGAATTGCATAGTCCTTCTTTGCCATGAAAATTAACTTAATCCCCAAAAAACTTTCCACTGCATTTCATTGCTGTCATTAAAGGACCTGCTGAGATCATTTCAGTAATCGTCTTGTTAACTCAGGTGAGAATGTTGACGAGCACAAGGCTGGAGATCGTTATGTCAGGCTGATTGGGTTAAAATGGCAGACTTGACCTGTTAAAAGGAGGGTGATGCTTGAAATCCATTGTTCTCCCATTGTTAACCATGGTGACCTGCAAAGAAATGCGTGCAGCCATCATTGCGTTGCATAAAAATGGCTTCACAGGCAAGGATATTGTGGCTACTAAGATTGCAGCTCAATCAACAATTTATAGGATCATCAAGAACTTCAAGGAAAGAGGTTCAATTCTTGTTAAGAAGGCTTCAGGGCGTCCAAGAAAGTCCAGCAAGCGCCAGGATTGTCTCCTAAAGAGGATTCAGCTGCGGGATCGGAGTGCCACCAGTGCAGAGCTTGCTCAGGAATGGCAGCAGGCAGGTGTGAGCGCATCTGCACGCACAGTGAGGCGAAGACTTTTAGAAGATGGCCTGGTGTCAAGAAGGGCAGCAAAGAAGCCACTTCTCTCCCAAAAAAACATCAGGGACAGATTGATCTTCTGCAGAAAATATGGTGAATGGACTGCTGAGGACTGGGGCAAAGTCATATTCTCCGATGAAGCCTCTTTCCGATTGTTTGGGGCATCTGGAAAAAGGCTTGTCCGGAGAAGAAAAGGTGAGCGCTACCATCAGTCCTGTGTCTTGCCAACAGTAAAGCATCCTGAGACCATTCATGTGTGGGATTGCTTCTCATCCAAGGGAGTGGGCTCACTCACAATTTTGCCCCAAAACACAGCCATGAATAAAGAATGGTACCAAAACGCCCTCCAACAGCAACTTCTTCCAACAATCCAAAAACAGTTTGGTGAAGAACAATGCATTTTCCAGCACGATGGAGCACCGTGCCATAAGGCAAAAGTGATAACTAAGTGGCTCGGGGACCAAAACGTTGACATTTTGGGTCCATGGCCTGGAAACTCCCCAGATCTTAATCCCATTGAGAACTTGTGGTCAATCCTCAAGAGGCGGGTGGACAAACAAAAACCCACTAATTCTGACAAACTCCAAGAAGTGATTATGAAAGAATAGGTTGCTATCAGTCAGGAATTGGCCCAGAAGTTAATTGAGAGCATGCCCAGTCGAATTGCAGAGGTCCTGAAAAAGAAGGACCAACACTGCAAATAGTGACTCTTTGCATAAATGTCATGTAATTGTCGATAAAAGCCTTTGAAACGTATGAAGTGCGTGTAATTATATTTCACTACATCACAGAAACAACTGAAACAAAGATCTAAAAGCAGTTTAGCAGCAAACGTTGTGAAAACTAATATTTGTGTCATTCTCAAAACTTTTGGCCACAACTGTACAGTAAACAATGCAAGGAGGGCGCAGGTCGACTGTCAGTGATATATAGCGCCCTCCTTGAATTGGCAACCGTGTGATAATAACACTTGGTACGGGTCGCTGGATAGTACGGTATAGTTTAAAGGGATTCTATCACCACGTTTTAGCCTATATAGCTGCGGACATGCACGGCTAGATCGCCGCTAGCATGTCCGCAATATACCTGTCCCATAGCGCTGTGTGCTTTTTATTGTTTTAAAAAAATGATTTTAGAGATATGTAAATGAGCCTGGTAAGAAGCCCAAGGGGCTGTACTAACCTTCTTGGAGCCCAGCCAAGCCCCCCTGTGAAGAGCCCAGCACCGCCTGTATCCACGAATCTCCTCCTTGCTCACAAAGTTAGATCGCCGTAATCTCGCGATGCGCAGTTCCTTCCTTGAAGCTGATGCCAGCACAGGGAAGGAACACTATGCCGTCACTGCGCATGCCTGTGCTCGCATATCGCAAGATTACGGTGATCTAACTGTGAGCAAGGAGGAGATTCGGAGGACACAGGCGGTACTGGGCTCCTTCACAGGGGGCGTGGCTGGGCTCCAAAGGGTTAGTACAGCCCCTTGGGATTCTTACCAGGGTAATTTACATATCTGGAAAATATGTGGATGGGCACTCTATATGAAGGTAAATAGGACGTGTTTTATTAATATGATTTCATAAAATACAAACAATATAAGAACAATATACAATAGATATACACTCTATATAAAAAATCTATAAAAAATATATTGCACTTGGAACAAATCAAATCCTTATGTTACTTCATGAAACTGGGGCTGATAACCTAATAAACCCCACTTTCTATCACAGGGCCGATTTGTCCTGGAAATGAGGTTTTATGTTAGGTGGGGTTGATCAGGCACTCAGTCTCCGCTGCATGTGATACTATTTGTCCAAATGTGCATAAACAAGTTAAAAAACATATATATAATTTCACTAATAGTGATAAATGGTCCTATTTAATATAGCCACTTGAATTTCCTGTTTGGAATCGTTGGTATACTTTAAAGTCTCTATGTAGCAGTTTTCTGCTCAAATTGAAACTCTTTGTACACAGTAAACAGTCTCCTCTTATGTCCGCATGGAATTCGCTACAAATATGACCAGTCTCTCTAGTGTTAATCTTTAAAGTATTCCAATACTGGCATCCAGGTCAGATCGCTATAGCGAAAGTCCTTGATAATACGATGATTCGTTTTCCAGTTGGTGCTATATATTGCGTCAAGAAAAGTTTTACCCACTATGTGGGCTTACCTTTGCCTATACTTTGCGGGAACTTGCGAATAAGTCTGTCCTCCACATAACACGCCGGCGTCCCGGCTGCAGAGTTGATCGCGTCCCACGTGTCTCTTGCTGCTGATTTCCAGAAGCTGGTTTGGTATAGAGACCACGTCTTTTTTCCGGCGCAGGTAAATTACGTCTTTCCAATCTGTTTAAATGGGTTAAAGATGTTCCTTTTTCTTCTTAGTGCACTTTAGTTCTTTAAAATCGGGGTATCTTTCAAGGTCCTACGCCAAATTTACAAATATCCTACGCGAAAATTTACATATCTCTAAAATATTTTTTTAAACACCATAAAAGGACACAGCCCTATGGGACAGGTATATTGCGGACATGCTAGCGGCGATCGAGCCGTGCATGTCCGCAGCTCTATAGGCTAAAACGAGGTGACAGAATCCCTTTAAGTCACATGTAGTAAGGAGATTTGCAACAAGAAAATTGGTGGAAAACGCAGGGTAAAATGGTACACTAAAGTCCTACATGATGAAGGGGGGAAAATTAGTGTGATTACCTGTGGGGCCCGCGCTGATGCAGAGAGTGTAGCTTCTCACGTGTGGATAATCCAAACTGGAATAATTGGATGCATGTGAAAAATAGGTAGAATTTAAAGGGTAATGGGTCAAAGGAAATGACCAGTGCTAATTCCACAAGGGGACATTAGGGGTATATTCTCAAGGTCAATATACACAATAGGAGGCTGGATTAAGCTGTCATAATAATAATAATAATAATACACCAAGGGAGGCTGAAGGTAGAGTGTCAAGATAATAGTACAAACGCTGGGTTGTACTGTCAGGTTAATAACAGGAGGCTGGGGTATAATGGCAGGTATTAGTGCAAAGGAGGAGACTGGGCTATAGTACAATGGAATGCATATAGAAAGGAGGGAAAACGAAATGAATATATAACAGGAGGTGTTGTTCCAGAGGCTGTTACAACTGAAGGGACTGAGATATGATACTGTGTCTAGTGTATTGGAAGAGAGAGGAAAGCTACAAGAACGGTACCTGTGGGATCCAAACAAGTGCAGGTAGCGTGGCCCATTCACGTGTGTTCGAAAGCGCGTGTTTAAGTGCCGGGGGAAAGTGGGCGGGGTCTTAGACTGACACCTGACTGATCCATCCGAAGCTGTCTTGTGCTGGGTGTGCGCACTCGATGTCAGAGCGCAGCGGCTCATTCAGTCTGTTGGGATGAGAGTATATGGATGGATAGATGGAGAAGAGGGAAGGAGTGTCTGTAATTGGATCTGAGGGGGAACCTAAAGGACGGAAGAGACATGCTATCTAGAGAATAATGGAAGGGATTGAGGTATGGGGGGGTTAGTGAACAAAAATGTATTGTGAAAAGTAGGTGATGTTAAGAGGGGGATATGGCTGTATGTGGTTGAAGGACAAGGAGCTGGATGATTTAGGGGGACGGTAGATGGTGGGAATACTGAGTGGGTCAGACGATGCAGATTTGGGAATGATGAGGGGTATGAGAAAATTAACATGTGGAAACTGGCTAGGGGAATGATGGGGACGAGAAATGATATGGAACCAACCAGTGTGTTGGTTAGAATAGATGGACCAACCGGAAGGGGGGAATAGGGATGGATTGAAAGATCAATTGGAGGGATGGGAGGACACTAGGGACGGGGCAGACAGTTGGGGGGAGTAACAGGAAGTGGGTGGAATTAAATGGTGGTTAGGACGATTCCAGGTTGAAAAAACTGGTGCGGAGAACCTTTTATTGGGGTGGAGGATCCGGCATTATTTAGAAACCGTTACTCTCAAGGGATTCATTCAGGCCGTAAGGTTCTAATGTTTGCAACTTGAAGATCCAAAACATTTCTTTTCGTCTCAGTTTTTGGTAACGATTAGCGTGAGTGTCAGGAATGTGTTCAATCGGTGTTATAGAAAGATCTGCGGGGTCCTTGTTGGGAGCTTGAAAGAAATGTCTGGATACTCCAAAGACCTACTTCATCTATCCTTTGGTCTAGAGAAGCTATTGAAGGAAGAGATCCAGCATCATATGGACTGGCTACTATTGGAAATATATCTAAAAGAAAACCTCGTCAGCAGACGTCTGAGATCAAGATTCGAAAGCACTTTCAAAAATGACCCCATCTTTTCCAAAGAATGGGACGAATATATGTTGACATGTGCCCGTGGCATGCTTGATAGACTCCACAATAAATTAAAACAACTATGTGACACATTAAAAATACAGGTAGATGAACAAGTAGCCAACCTCGCTCAATATACAACACATAATGACTTCATTAAGTTTGATCGGCTCATCACTACCAGGGTTCTCCAATATGAAAAAGAAACAATAGAAACCAAATCCACTAAGCTAAGTAGAGATAGGACCGACTTTCACACAAATACCATCACATAATATAGCTCAGTCCATGTCCTACCCAGCCCTGATACCCACGCAATCGACAGAAGCCTCACATATACATACCCATCTGCCTAAAGTACTCCCGATACCGAGACGTTCTTCCGAGACACCACCAAAAAGCACTACCAGAGAAATACCTTCCTCAACAGCAATAGGAAGAAACCTTCAAATAAACCCACATACGGGCACCATAGCCCCGCCCCTAAAGTACATATCACACCACACCTCGCTTCCCTCACCCTAAATCCTAAACGCACCGCATCTGTAACCTCAAACTCAAGACCACCACCCATTCAGTGGTCTATTCAACATAACCATCCTACTATGCCACCCATTTTAAAGACTGATCACCAATCTATTGATCGTCTCAACTTTCCTCCCACCACCTTTGGATCTGCAACATCCGCCTGACTGCGGCCACCAACTCCCACCCTGCCAACTGTTTCAACCACACCGATACCAACTGTGAGCCACACAGTAGATGACAATCTTTCTGTGCTGTCTGAAGATTCCCTCATCACTATCCATAATACCAGTACTCGGTCAGGACTATCCAGATCACATTGGTCAACAGTCTTTTTTTACCCTTACCCGGGTCCCTGACCCCAAAAGCAACTTATGCCCTACGGCAACCATCAGGGACCACTATGATTACGGACTTCTTCCGACCCGCCCCAAACAGGGGACTAAAAAGAAGAATAAGCCTAGAAGAGGACGACTGGAAGGGAAATCGAGATCAAATAGGAGCACAAATCCCCAAGAAAACAGAGATGAAAACTGTGAGTCCCAAGAGAAACAAGAAAACAGTCTAGTCCGAATTTTCAACTTATCCTCACATTTACTAAGCGACATAGTGACCAATCTATTACAGAAAGGCCTCTCTTTTTGCCCCACAGGTAAATTTAACGAATTTGAGCTATTTGTAGACCTAAACACATTTATTCGGAAATTAACGTTAAACCGACATTTTGAAATCCAAGCACAAAAAAACTGAAAATTACATCACAAGCCACATCAGAGAATGTCCCAACAGCTCCCGATGGGACACTGAAAGCCATCAATACGGGACTAAAACCAAAATCTATATTTAACCCTATACACCACAGAGGCAGCCATATAGAAACATTCGCCGCCCTCGTCACCAAAGACCACTCAGGACCATCAATAAAGACCTGAACATTCCCAACAACCTTAGAAAGGAAAAGAATGCCATAAAGAACCTTATGACCAACGAGTCAATCATCATCAGAAGTGCAGACAAAGGAGGTGGCATTGTGATACAAGATAGAAATGATTATCTAGCCGAAGCACACAAAATCTTGAAAGATGAAGAGTGTTACTAAATCTTTAAAGAAAATCAACTTAAAGAGGATGCAAAGAAACTGGCACAATTGCTGGAAGCGGCCGAGAAGCAACAAATACTTTTAAAAAAAAGAGAGAATATATCTTAGTGGACCACCCGAACTTAGCATTATTCTATCACTTACCTAAGGTACATAAATCCATAACTAATCCACCAGGGAGACCAATTATCTCCGGCGCATCCTCCTTAACTTGTAATTTGTCCCACTATATAGATATTTTGTTAGAGAAGTACCATACGTAATTGAATTACTGTCATATTTAAAGGATTCAGCAAGTTTAATTTCCCTTCTCAAGGAATTTGAATGGAAGGACTCCTACGTTTGGACAACATTGGATGTCTCAGCATTATATTCAAACATCCCACACACAGCAGGAATAAATGCCATACTGCACTTCCTACAGCAAGATAGGACCCTACCTGTGTCACGGCTGTTTAAGGGTAACCAGAGCATACACAGTAAGAAGAGCTACTGACCGGACCCCAAACTAGGGAAGAGAAAGGGTGACCCCTGTCAGACCCTCAACACTCTCCCTATGCTGCTAAAGCACATGCCCGGATCCAAATGGTGGAACGAGGCATGCCCGCGTACCTTAGACTGATGAGCCCTGTAACCCCTACAATAGTGGAAGGGGCACGGCCACCGATGCCCTGCTCAGAATATGGAGGGAACCGGGGCCACCTCAGATCCAGTCAGGAAACCACCAGGTACACAACAAAGTCTGCACACTTAGCTGATGAAGCTGCAACCGCAGAGAAGACGGATCCAAGGGCCGCTGGCAATATCCGGAGTGCTTGCAGCAGCAGAACACAGGTCCAGGGAACTAGTAGCTAAAGAAGTGAAGATACTCAAGGCAGAGCTACAACTGAAAAGAGAAATATAATCCACGCCCTGCAATAGTAGGAGGGGTGATTTAAAGGCAGGGAAATCAGGAGAGACAGCTGGGAGTAAAGACCTCACAACAGGGGCGGAGAAACAGAACAGTGAGAACACCTCCAAACTCTAAGTGACAGCATCACAGGGGTGGAGACACAGAGCTGTGAGAACGTCTCAAAGCTCTGGTAGTGACAGTACCCCCCCCCTCTACGGGTGGACTCCGGACACCCAGGACCCACCTTCCCAGGATGAGCCCTATGAAATGCCCTGATAAGGCGAGTGGCTTTAATGTCCGACATCGGAACCCACATCCTCTCCTCAGGACCATAACCCTTCCAATGAACGAGGTACTGAAGAGAACCGCGGACAATGCGAGAGTCCACAATTCTGGAAACCTCAAACTCCAGATTGCCATCAACCAAAATCGGAGGAGGAGGCAAAGAGGAGGGTACCGTGGGCTGGACATATGGTTTTAAGAGAGATCTGTGAAATACATTATGTATCTTCCAAACCCGTGGAAGATCAAGGCGGAAGGCAACAGGATTGATGACTGACAAAATTTTATAAGGCCCAATAAACTTGGGACCCAATTTCCAGGAGGGAACCTTCAGTTTAATATTTCTTGTAGACAACCACACCAGATCACCCACATTCAGGTCCGGACCAGGCACACGTCTCTTATCAGCCACACGCTTATACTTCTCACTCATCTTTCTGAGATTACTCTGAATCTTTTGCCAAATGGTAGACAAAGACGAGGAAAATCTCTCCTCCTCAGGTAAACCAGAAAGAGCCCCTCCCGAGAATGTCCCAAACTGCGGATGGAACCCATATGCACCAAAAAATGGTGACTTATCAGAAGATTCCTGACGACGGTTGTTCAAAGCAAACTCAGCAAGAGGGAGAAATGAACACCAATCCTCCTGGTTCTCTGCCACAAAACAGCGCAAATATGTCTCCAGATTCTGATTGAGGCGCTCAGTCTGACCATTCGACTGCGGGTGAAAAGCAGAAGAGAAGGACAGCCGAACCCCCAGGCGAGAACAGAAAGCCTTCCAGAACCTGGACACAAACTGCGTGCCTCTATCGGAAACAATCTCAGAGGGAATGCCGTGCAATTTAACAATATGATCGACAAAAGCTTGCGCCAACGTTTTAGCATTGGGTAAACCAGGGAAAGGAACGAAATGAGCCATCTTGCTAAAACGGTCCACGACCACCAGGATCACCGACTTCCCCGAGGAACGAGGAAGATCCGTGATAAAGTCCATGGACAGGTGTGTCCAAGGACGGGAAGGTATGGGTAACGGGAGAAGGGAACCTGAAGGTCGTGAACGAGGGACCTTAGCGCGAGCGCACGTCTCACAAGCCGCCACAAAACCCTCCACAGACTTACGAAGAGCCGGCCACCAAAATCTCCGAGCAATGAGATCTACCGTGGCTCTACTCCCGGGGTGACCAGCAAGAACTGTATCATGATGTTCCTTAAAGAGTTTGTGACGTAGCTCAGGAGGCACGAACAACTTCCCGGAGGGACAACGGGCAGGTGCCTCAGACTGGGCAGCCTGGACCTCGGCCTCCAAATCGGAATATAGAGCAGAAACAACTACCCCCTCCGCCAAAATGGGACCCGGGTCCTCGGAGTTTCCTCCTCCCGGAAAACAGCGAGAGAGAGCATCAGCCTTCACATTCTTGATCCCAGGGCGGAAAGTAACAACAAAATTGAATCTGGAGAAGAACAGAGACCATCTGGCCTGTCTCGGATTCATACGCCTGGCCGACTCCAAGTACGCCAGATTCTTATGGTCGGTAAAAACGGTGATAGGGTGCCTGGCCCCCTCCAACCAATGGCGCCATTCCTCGAAAGCCAACTTGATGGCCAACAACTCCCTATCTCCCACATCATAGTTTCTCTCTGCCGGGGAGAGTTTTCTAGAGAAAAAGGCACAAGGTCGCCATTTGGCAGGAGAGGGGCCCTGGGACAAAACTGCACCCACACCCACCTCGGAAGCATCCACCTCAACAATAAAAGGTAAGGAAACATCGGGATGCCTTAAGATGGGAGCAGACGCAAAACTCTCTTTAATCTTAGAAAAGGCTGCAAGCGCCTCCTCCGACCAAGAGGAAAAATCCGTCCCCTTTTTTGTCATGTCAGTAAGGGGTTTGACAATAGAGGAATAATTCAAAATGAACTTTCTGTAGTAGTTAGCAAAACCCAGAAAGCACATCAATGCCTTCTGATTTTCAGGAAGCTCCCACTCCAGCACAGCACGGACCTTCTCCGGATCCATGCGAAAACCAGAAGCAGAGAGGAGAAAACCCAGAAATTGAATCTCCGATACCATAAAAAGACATTTCTCCAGCTTGGCATACAGTTTATTTTCCCGCAGTATCTGCAGGACCTGAAAAAGATGATCCTGATGGGTCTGAACATCAGGGGAAAAAATCAAAATATCATCAAGATACACCAATACAAATTTCCCCATTAAATGATAGAAAATACTATTAACAAAATGCTGAAAGACGGCCGGAGCATTCATCAGGCCGAAAGGCATAACGAGATTCTCAAAATGCCCATTAGGGGTATTAAAGGCCGTTTTCCATTCATCCCCCTCTCTGACCCTGACCAGGTTGTACGCGCCTCTCAGATCCAATTTGGAAAACACCTTGGCCCCAACAATTTGGTTGAAGAGGTCCGGGATTAGAGGAAGGGGATAGGGATCGCGAATCGTGATACGGTTCAGCTCCCTAAAATCTAAGCAAGGTCTCAGAGAGCCATCTTTTTTTTTAACAAAAAAAAAACCCGCGGCAACAGGCGACTTTGAGGGACGAATATGCCCCTTCTCGAGACTCTCGGAGATATAGGTTCGCATTGCGAGTCTTTCCGGTTGTGAGAGATTGTAGAGGCGTGCCTTTGGCAGCTTGGCGCCGGGAATGAGGTTAATGGGACAGTCAAACTCCCGGTGCGGAGGTAGCTCCCGAACACCGCTCTCGGAAAACACATCCGAGAAATCAGAGAGAAATGATGGCAGAGTTTTAGTAGACACCTCTGCAAGAGTGGCTGTGAGACAATTCTCTCTACAAAAGTCACTCCACTCATTTATTTGCCTTCCTTGCCAATCAATAGTGGGGTTATGTCTAGTGAGCCAGGGTAGCCCCAAAACTAGAGGAGAAGGCAATCCGTTAAGGACAAAACAAGATATCTCCTCCACATGAGTGTCACCTACAGCTAGCCGGATATTGTGAACAATGCCTTTCAGAGATCTCTGCGAGAGTGGGGCAGAGTCAATAGCAAAAACAGGTATATCCTTTTCTAATGTACAAACCTGAAAACCATGCAAGGCTACAAATTGAGTGTCAATAAGATTGACGGCCGCTCCACTATCGACAAAAATCTCACAAGGAATGACTTTGCTCTCTAGCGCCACCCTGGCAGACAGGAGAAAACGGGAACTGCAGGTCAAAGGAAAAGCATCAATTCCCACATCAACTTTGCCCAAAGTAGCAGATGAAGCAGAACTTGATGATCTACCTCTTGAGGTTTTTCTCTTATTATCGCTCTTAGAACAGGTCAGGAATCTCCTAGACGGACAAACATTTGCCAAATGACCTATGCCCCCACAACAGAAACACACCATATTCTGAGGACTAAATCCTCTTTTATCAGGGGCAAGTCTGCCTAGCTGCATGGGCTCCTCCTCAGAAGGGAGCGAGACAGGATGAGACCCCTGCATACTGAATGGGTCCGCACCATTGCCCCTAGACTGACAATGGCTGGACGGAGAGGTCTTGTTTCTTTCCCTTAGACGCCTGTCAAGGCGTACCGCTAATGACATGGCAGACTCTAAGGATGTTGGTCTCTCATGGAAAGCAAAGGCATCTTTCAAATCCTCTGAGAGACCATGACAGAACTGACTTCGGAGTGCAGCATCATTCCAGCCTGAATCAGCTGCCCATCTCCGAAATTCAGAACAATAAAGCTCCGCAGACAGTTTGTTCTGGCATAGAACACGTAAGTTCGATTCTGCCAGAGCAACACGATCCGGGTCATCATATATCTGCCCCAGGGCCACAAAAAACCTTTCCACGGATCGAAGGGAAGGATCCCCTGATGGGAGCGAAAAAGCCCAAGTCTGAGCATTACCTCTGAGCAGGGAGATGACAATCCTCACCCTCTGTTCCTCATTACCAGAGGAGTGGGGACACAAACAAAAATGGAGTTTACATGCCTCTCTGAAGCGAACAAAATTCTCACTGCCCCCGGAGAACGTTTCCGGAAGTGAGACCTTTGGCTCGCAACAGACTCCATGAGCCGGAGCAGAGCCCAATGCTTGTAGCTGAGTCAGAGATTGACGGAGATCCGCTACTTCCAAAGAAAGACCCTGCATGCGGTCAACCAGGTCAGAAAGCGGATCCATGTCAACAAGGACGGTTTTGGTGGATTATAATGTCACGGCTGTTTAAGGGTAACCAGAGCATACACAGTAAGAAGAGCTACTGACCGGACCCCAAACTAGGGAAGAGAAAGGGTGACCCCTGTCAGACCCTCAACACTCTCCCTATGCTGCTAAAGCACATGCCCGGATCCAAATGGTGGAACGAGGCATGCCCGCGTACCTTAGACTGATGAGCCCTGTAACCCCTACAATAGTGGAAGGGGCACGGCCACCGATGCCCTGCTCAGAATATGGAGGGAACCGGGGCCACCTCAGATCCAGTCAGGAAACCACCAGGTACACAACAAAGTCTGCACACTTAGCTGATGAAGCTGCAACCGCAGAGAAGACGGATCCAAGGGCCGCTGGCAATATCCGGAGTGCTTGCAGCAGCAGAACACAGGTCCAGGGAACTAGTAGCTAAAGAAGTGAAGATACTCAAGGCAGAGCTACAACTGAAAAGAGAAATATAATCCACGCCCTGCAATAGGAGGAGGGGTGATTTAAAGGCAGGGAAATCAGGAGAGACAGCTGGGAGTAAAGACCTCACAACAGGGGCGGAGAAACAGAACAGTGAGAACACCTCCAAACTCTAAGTGACAGCATCACAGGGGTGGAGACACAGAGCTGTGAGAACGTCTCAAAGCTCTGGTAGTGACAACCTGCTTCACAAAACCAATTTATATTGGACGCAATAAACTTTATCTTAAACCATAACATCTTTACCTTTTGAAAATAAAATATATAAGCAAACAAAAGGAACCGCAATGGGTACGCATTTCGCGCTGAGCTTCTCAAATTTATATAGGAGTATTTGAGGAACAATTCATTTACAATGAACACCCATGGTGCAAAAAGTTGATATTTTACAGGCGGTACATTGATGATTTGCTACTAATCTGGGACGGAAGCCTGGACAATGCCAACAACTTCACTTTTCATCTGAATAACAAGACCTTTAGGCCTCATGCACACGACCGTTGTGTGCATCCGCGTCCGTTCCGTCATTTTTCACAGTCCCATTAATTTCTATGGAGCTGTGAAATAAAAAAACTGATAGTCCTCCGGTTTTTCTCCGCGTCCGTGATTCCAGTCCGTCAAAAAAATATAACCTGTCCTATTCTTGTCAGTGGAAAACAGAGGACAGACCCATTCAAGTCAATGGGTCCGTCAAAAAAAAACGGATGCACAACTGGTATGTCATCCGTGTCCGCGTCCGTTTTTTTTCTACAAGACCTTGGTGCAATAAAATTACACTTTTCATTAACCTTCCTTTTATTTCCTGTCAGACAAAAACAAAAGGAAAACATAAGGAAACACAACTGAAGCAAAATCGGACACGGACCACTGAAGCAAAATCACTGACAGTGAAAGAACACTGTCGTGTGCATGAGGCCTTAACCTCACCTTTACGGCAAACCACTCCAAAGTAGCTATAGAATATTTAGATTTGGTCCTCTGTTCTGAAAGAAAATCTATAGAAACCAGAACTTTCTTTAAGAAAGTAGATGGAAACAGTTATCTAGACTATCAAAGTATTGGAAATAGATAAATAAATTGGACTGGCACTCTGTATGTGTGGTATAATACGGATATAAATGGAATAAAATGCAATATAAAGTGATCACACAATTTAATTCACAAAAAACTCAAATTACAATAAAATCACCAAAATACATGATTATAAAACTAAATATAAAAATAAACACTGCAACAGCAATAGTATATAATGCTTCATAAAAATACTGATGATAATAATAATATAATCCTAGTGGGTTCTTGTAGTCAGATAAATCCAATAGTGTTCCTTTATATGAGGTTCCTTTGATAGGAAAGAAGCAGGTTAAATGTCCTTCCTCTCAGGGAGTGTATGTGTAGAGAGGAATACCGCTTGGTTGTGCAGTTATAAATCCTGTCCGCAATTTGAAGGGGGCTTTATAAAAAAACGGTTCCCAAGATAGCTTTAGTCGCAACCCAATTCAATGGGTAAATAAAGTGCTGTGTGCTCTAAGGTAAAAAATGGATCTTACCTTGGCCCAGATGATAATTCAAAGTAGGTATAGATACCGCATACCTGATTGTTATTCCTCTGTGATGTACACGGTCCCGCGTTGTTTAAGTGAACGCTGAAGTCGCGTGGTCTATGGCGTGCTTCTGGCTTAGTCCGTAGCAAGGTATCGTAAAAACTAATGACCGGACTGTCCGTATCCCAGAACGCCCACGCCTCACGTGATCTGTGACGTGCATCTAGTCCGTGACTATAGCGAGGTATCGCGGGAACTGTGCTCGGCGGTTTCTATATAGAAGGATTTTTCACTGGAGCCCTCCAATTTTTAAAGGAATATTCACAGACTTTGTGTCATCTGTAAGAAGCCCTTGGTCGAAGTGGGAGCTATCGGCTGGTTACGCCAGACGCGTTTCGGGGACCTCTTACCCCTTCCTCAGTGGCCACTGTTTCTAAATAATGCCTGATCCTCCACCCCAATAAGGTTCTCCGCACCAGTTTTTTTTTTACCCTGGGACCATCCTAACCACCATTTAATTCCACCCACTTCCTGCTACTCCCCCCAACTGTCTGCCCCGTCCCTAGTGTCCTCCCATCCCTCCAATTGATCTTTCAATCCATCCCCATTCCCCCCCCCCCCCCCTTTCCGGTTGGTCCACATGGTTGGTTCAAGCTCATTATCTATATCATTCCCCTAGCCAGTTTCCACAGGTTCATTTTCTCATACCCCTCATCATTCATTCCCAAATCTGCATTGTCTGACCCACTCAGTATTCCCACCATTTACCATCCCCCTACTCCCCCATACATCATCCAGCTTCTTGTCCTTCAACCACATACAGCCATATACCCTCTCAACATCACCTACTCTTCACAATCCAATTTTGTTCACTAACCCCCCCCCCCATACCTCAATCCCTTCCATTATTCTCTAGATAGCATGTCTCTTCCGTCCTTTAGGTTCCCCCTCAGATCCCATTACAGACACTCCTTCCCTCTTCTCCATCTATCCATCCATATACTCTCATCCCAACAGACTGAATGAGCCGCTGCGCTCTGACATTGAGCGCACACACACGCAGCACAAGACAGCTTCGGATCAGCCAGCTGTCAGTCTAAGACCCCGCCCACTTTCCCCCGGGTCTTGAAAGCGCGCTTTCGCACACACGTGAATGGGCCGCGCTACCTGCACTTGTTTGGATCCCACAGGTACCGTTCTTGTAGCTTTCCTCTCTCTTCCAATACACTAGACACAGTATCATATCTCAGTCCCTTCAGTTGTAACAGCCTCTGGAACAACACCCCCTGTTATATAATCATTTCATTTTCCCTCCTTTCTATATGCATTCCATTGTACTATAGCCCAGTCTCCTCCTTTGCACTAATACCTGCCGTTATACCCCAGCCTCCTGTTATTAACCTGACAGTACAACCCAGCGTTTGTACTATTATCTTGACACTCTACCTTCAGCCTTCCTTGGTGTATTATTATTATTATTATTATTATTATGACCGCTTAATCCAGCCTCCTATTGTGTATATTGACCTTGAGACTATACCCCTAATGTCCCCTTGTGGAATTAGCACTGGTCATTTCCTTTGACCCATTACCCTTTAAATTTTACCTATTTTTCACATGCATCCAATTATTCCAGTTTGGATTATCCACACGTGAGAAGCTACACTCTCTGCATCAGCGCGGGCCCGCAGGTTCCCCCCCTTCATCATGTAGGACTTTAGTGTACCATTTTACCCTGTGTTTTCCGCCAATTTTCTTGCTGCAAATCTCCTCACTCCATGTGACTTAACTATACCGTACTATCCAGCGACCCGTACCAAGTGTTATTATCACACGGTTGTCAATTCAAGGAGGGCGCTATATAGCACTGACAGTCGACCTGCGCCCTCCTTGCATTGTTTACTGTATATCTGATATTTATGTATTGTATGAATTGTACCTTACCCATTATAAATTTATTCAAGTAATGTTTTTTAATTATTTATTCTCATTTATGCATTGAACATCCTTTTTTCTTGACATGCTCTTGGTATCAATACACCTTTTATCACTATATGTCACCGAATACCAAACATTATGTCTTTTAGACTTGAGAAAGGGGTATATTTACTTCGAAACGCGTTTGTCGCTTATTACCTAATAAAAAATGAGTTTTTTAAAACATCCCCTGAGGTCGTGTTTGCGCCGAGAAGGTATCCCATTTTTGTACTGTTTCTGGTACACATCCGCCCCCACTGAATCTCGCATCACTCCTCCGGAGAACCGGCCACTCCACTTACGAGGATTGAGAGGTACCGGCAGCACTGACCCACCGCTCTCACGAGTATTGTGCCTTTTTGATGCACAACATTGAAAGGTGAGCACAATAATTGGCACCTTTTGTTTCTAAATACCCTTTAAATTTCATACTACCCTATGAGCGCCTCTCCCTTTCTTGCCACACGTACTTTATTGGACTGGGGAAGGTAGGCTTGGTAGCGGGACCTCCCCAGTCCACCCCATTCCAGGGCAGATTTTCCCTTAGCCATCTGCGCTCATTAAGGGGAAATAAAAAACCTGTCCCAGGCTGTCAGTCTGGGGGAAGTGATGTCAGGTGAGAAGTCCAGGAGGCTGGCTGCTGTCCTGACTAAAGAAAAACCTGATGCCCTGTGTGACCTGTGTTTTATAGGTGAGGCAGATACTCTCTGTATAAGGCTACTTTCACACTGGCGTTTTGGTTTCCGTTTGTGAGAGCCGTTCAGGGCTCTAACAAGCGGTCCAAGTACAAGTTTTGCCCTAATGCATTCTGAATGGATAAGGATCCGCTCAGAATGCATCAGTTTGCCTCCGTTCCGCCTCCATTCCGCTCTGGAGGCGGACACCAAAACATTGCTTGCCGCGTTTTGGTGTCCGCCTGAAGATGTGGAGGCAAACGGATCTGTCCTGGCACACAATGTAAGTCAAAGAGGACGGATCCGTTTTCACTGACACAATCTGGAACAATAGAAAACTGATCCGTCCTCCATTGACTTTCAATTGTGTTCAAGACGGATCCGTTTTGGCTATGTTACAGATAATATAAACGGATCCGTTCTGAACGGATGCATGCGGTTGTATTATCTGAACGGAAGCGTTTGTGCAGATCCATGATGGATCCACACCAGACGCGAGTGCGAAAGTAGCCTTAGTTAGTGCTCAGACGAGCAGGATTTGTATTACGTTTTGTTGGCGAAAGTGTAAAGGCAATTTATTTCTGCTGTTTGTGCCACAATAAAGTGGAACCTGATTTGAACTTTATCCAGTTTGCCCCATAATCTGTCACCGCCGCCCTGCTTCAGAGAGCAATCCCTGACACCATGTTATAACTGAAAACAAAAACGGAATCCATAATGCTGATGTGAACCCATCCTAAGTCGTATCTAGTCTAATCGGTCTTTACTTACAGTGCCCCATCACAGAAAATGATGGAAGAGAGCGGCATTGAGACAACTCCCCCTGGCACTCCTCCTCCCAGCACCTTGGGGACATCAAACGCAGCTGCTACAGCTATCGCCACTCCAGTGCCACCAGGTAGAATCAGTGTGACGTTCCTGGCATGAAATAACTTAGTGTTCAAAGGGGTTTTCTTGGATTTTAATATTAATGACCTATCCTCAGGACTGATCCGACGCCTGGGACCCCCGCCGATCAGCTGGTCGAAGAGAAGGCCGCACTCCATGCCAGCACAGGCTTCTCTTCGTTGTTTACCTGCTCGCCATCGACATCTCAGCGGTGAGCAGGTGTAATTACAAGCTGTCCCATTCACTTCTGTAGTATACACTTGAATAGGAATAAGCCGTCCCATAGAAGTGAACGGGACGGCTTGTAATTACATTTGCTCACTGCTGTGATGTCAGCATCGAGCAGGTAAACAATGAAGAGAAGCCAGCGCTGGCACAAGTGCAACCTTCTCTTCAAATAGCTGATCAGCGGGGTGGTGGTTGTTGGACACCTGCCGATCTGATGAACCTATCCAGAGGATCAATATTTAAATCCTGGAAAACCCCTTTAAAGAGGACCTTCCACGGGTCCGGACATTATCATCTAACTACCGGGTTGTGTAGGGCATACTGATGGCATGTTACTATGTTTTCTATGCGCCGCTCCATTCTCCCTCTGTGCCTCCTGTTCACTTTTCCCGCCTGGTATGTAAATTCATACCATCGGTACAGGGAGGAGGAGACGGCTCTGTTTCTCAGTGGGCATCTCCTTCTCCCTGGCTGTGAGCTGTCCAATAGCAGCGGAGAGCGTCAGAGCCACGGAGGAGGTGAGTTTTTTTTTTTCTCCCTGGCTGTGACATTCTCCCTGGACAGCTCTACAGGGAGAAGGAGAAACACCGCCGCCTCCCCCGCCCTGTACCGAAGGTGTGAATTTACATACCAGGCAGGAAACCAATACCGGGGGGCACAGCGGGCGAATAGAGCGGTGCATAGAAAACATAGTAAGCGCTGTAACATGCTATCAGTATGCCCTACACAACCCGCTAATTATATGATAATGTCCGGACCCGTTTAATGGTCCTCTTTAAAGCAAGTATACGTTGTGTCAGGCATGGCAAATGTTCTAATATACTCAGTTGTTCCCTATTTTCATGATATGGGGTTATTGTCAGTGAATAAAAACAACGTTGTTTAGATTAGGAGGGTAGACAATGCTGTCTGAGCTAAGTGCACCAGCCACCCGATTCTTTCTGGTTGTTTGTTGCAGTGTATCAGTCTGGAGTCCTGGCTGCTTAATTCACAGATAGTGTTGAGCGAACTTCTGTTTTAAAGAGGACCTTTCACTACTCTACAAACTAAAAACTAACTATACCTGTGGGCAGAGCGGCGCCCAGGGGTCCTCCTGCACTTACTAGTAAGTCTGGGCGCCGCTCCGTTCGCCCGGTATAGGCTCCGGTGTCTGCGCTCCCTCTGACTGATTTCTTGTAGGAGGCGTGTCCCTTGCTGCACTGCTGGCCAATCGCAGCGCACAGCTCATAGCCTGGCTTTGAGCTGTGCGCTGCGATTGGCCAGCAGTGCAGCAAGGGACACGCCTCCTACAAGAAATCAGTCAGAGGGAGCGCAGACACCGGAGCCTATACCGGGCGAACGGAGCGGCGCCCAGACTTACTAGTAAGTGCAGGGGGACCCCTGGGCGCCGCTCTGCCCACAGGTATAGTTAGTTTTTAGTTTGTAGAGTAGTGAAAGGTCCTCTTTAAGTTCGGCGTCTAAAGTTCGGCTTCCGGTTAGCGGAGAATCCCGATATGGATTCCGAATACCGTTGTGGTCCCTGGTAGTGGATGCAATAATGGCTGATTATTGATTCCGCTACCACGGACCACAACGGTATTCGGAATCCATATAGGGATTCTCCGCTAACCGGAAGCCGAACTTTAGACTCCAAACTTAAAACAGAAGTTCGCTCAACACTATTCACAGAGCATTGCTTAGAACTGTATCCGCCATTTCTCTAAAACCATTATACTAATCTAGCTGTACCACTGGTGAGATGCGTGATGGCTGCGCTAGAACTGCATAGAGAAATCTGCAATAAATTTGGTATATAACTACATTCCTGTGCTTTCATGGATTTTTACAAGAAGCAGTTCCCCAATACAGTGATCCCTCAAGATACAATGGCCTCAGGAGCCAATATTTTCAACATACAATGGTTCCAACAGATGCTTCCATAAACTGCCTTGTTGGCAGATCGGTGGGGGTGGACACCCAGCACCTAAACTGATCATCAGAGGGCTCCACTATAAGGCTAGGTCTACACGACGACATTTGTCGCGCGACATTTTGTTGCACCAATGTCGTGCGACAATTTTTATAATGGCAGTCTATGGTGTCGCACTGCAACATGCGACATGCTGCGACTGCGACGCGACAGTCGCAGAAAATCCATTCAAGATGGATTTTTCTGCGACTGTTGCGTCGCAGTCGCAACATGTCGCATGTTGCAGTGCGACACCATAGACTGCCATTATAAAAATTGTCGCGCGACATTGGTGCAACAAAATGTCGCGCGACAACTGTTGCGCCCTATCTGTCGCACGACTTTTTGTCGCGCGACAAATGTCGTCGTGTAGACCTAGCCTAATACACATGCCCTTAATATTCTACTTCAGTTGTATGGCACTGATTATAAAGACAAACCTTCAAGTTGCTTGTCTCTTCCACTATTAGGGTCCAGTCACACGTCCGTATGAACGGGTCCGCATGCGTTCTGCAATTTTGTGGAACAGGTGCAGACCCATTCATTTTAATGGGGCCGCAAAAGATGCAGACAGCACACTATGCGCTGTCCGCATCCCCAGTTCCATTCCGCGGCCCCGCAAAAAAATATAGAGCATGTCCGATTCTTGTCCGCGGCCACAGACAAGAATCTGAATTTCTATCACCGGGCCGGCCATGTGCGGAATGCAAATGCTCGGTGTCCGTAATTTGCGGACCGCAAAACACTTGTGGACGTGTGAATGGACACAGTCCAGTGCTGGGTTTTGACTGCCATATTCCTGCCTGTGGCAGGTAGGAAGACATTGTATGCGTACAGCCCTGCATCTCACTAGATGATGACCATGGATCTGCACAGTCTCTAGTACAGCCAGCAGTGTTTGGTTGCCTTCGCAAGAGGCAGATGATGAAAATGGGGTTGTTTTGGTGGCAAGCACATGGATTTCTGCCAGCCTCATTCAGATAATTGGAATAGATTTTCAGTCGCAGAAAATTTCTGCAACAAAATCTGCTGCATATAACGGCCCCCCACCTTTCATTCTGTGTACCCTGCTATAAGTGCGTTGACTGCTCCCTGGTGGCTAGCCCCAAAATATTAGGAAGATGCACCAAGAGAATAACTTGGGGTAGTTCCTGCATCCCCCCACCCATCATACTGACCTCCAAGGACTAGGGAAGTATTCAGACCACATTAGCTGCGTCTCTGAAGTGTAAGTTGTAGAAAACAATGAAATACTAGCAAATTAGTCAATGTTTTTTTCTGAGTCTAAGTACCATTCAATCCTGTTAATGGGGTTTTCTGAGATTTTTAACGACCTAGCCCAGAGGGCTGTATAAAATGAATTACATTTTTTTTTTTAAATGCCCCGCTGGGCCTGCAGCCAATCACTGGTCTCACATATGCATGAACTACACGTGACCAGTGACTGGCTGGCACTTGACTGCTGCAGGACCACCAGGGACCTGAGCAGGGCATAGTAAAAGCTAAGTAAATATTTTATTTAATTAATTTTACACAGCCCCTTGTTTGGGGACCACACTTAAAAAATCTCAGAAATCCCCTTTAAATGCACATGTATCTTTGGTATTCACTGCTGTAAGCCGCTGGTGTCTCACTTGTGCTGTTCTGTTTTTCTCTTTACAGTTTTATCAAGTCCATTACCTCCTCTGACAGTCCCGTCTGCCCAGTGCTTTTCTCCTCCTTCTTTCTCATCCCCTCTTCCACCTTCAACCATTCCTCCCATGAGAACCTCCGCTCCTCTGCCTTATACACCCCCACCTTTGGCCTCAGGAGGGTTACTGCCTCCTCTTCACACATCTGCGCCTGCAGGTTTCAGCAGTCCTATGCCATCCTTCTCTTCTCCTGCATCTTTTCCTCCTCCTCTTCCACTCAGCTCCACTCCTGCACCTGTCTTATCAGCACCACCTATGGGTCCTCCAGTCACAGGATTTTCTATGACGTCCACCTATGATATTACAAAGGGTCACGCGGGGCGAGCACCACAGACACCACTGATGCCTTCATATTCTGCACCTTCTGTCTCAGGTTGTCTGGAATGTATTCTGTTCCTATTTCTTCTGTTAATGTTATTGCTAGTATGTCTAGAAGATGTAGACCGCTGTTAATCTATGAAGATGTTTGCAGCTCTTTACATGATTATAATCTTGAATTCTCCCATGTAATGTTATTCCGGATTCGCTCTCTTTGAGGCCCCGTGCACACAGCTGGATTATGACTCCTTGTACGAGCTGTAATTTGGTCCGAGGACAGGGTGTGATCTCAGAGGATGGCCTAAAAGTTTGAGGAATCCAAAAATCACTTTATTGTCGCTTTAGATTCCCGTCACTTACCAGCGGGGTACATGCTACAGTCTATGGCAGCCTGTATTCCGCTGACTGTCAGGAATTTTAATTTCATATTATTTGGCCCTGCTTAAAAGTGTCTCCTACACAATCATTATATTAAGAAATTAAAACCTTTACCTTGCAAACCTCAGCCCCTTACTGCCACATCTCCCCTGGGGACCAAACCTAAATGGAGTGTGGGCATTATATGTGATTCGTTATTTGAGTGGTATTTATTTCTACCCACAGATGGACATACATGAGTTAGCCAAATCTGCTGATACCAGCAAGACGATCTAAGGCTACTTTCACAATCGCGTTTTGTGCGGATCCGTCATGGACGGATTGTTCAGATAATCCAACCGTCTGCATCCGTTATGAACAGATACATTTGTATTTTCTTTAACATGGCCAAGACAGATCTGTCTTGAACACCATTGAAAGTCAATGGAGGACGGATCCGTTTTCAGTAATGCCAGATTGTGTCATTGAAAACGATTCCATCCCCATTGACCTACATTGTGTGCCAGGACGGATCAGTTTGGCTCAGTTCCTCAGGCGGACACCAAAACGGTGCAAGAAGAGTTTTGGTGTCCGTCTCCAAAGCGGAATGGAGACAAACTGATGCATTCTGAGCGGATCCTTTTCCATTCAGAACGCATTAGAATGCAAACTGATCCGTTTTGGACCGCTTATGAGAGCCCTGAACGGATCTCTCAAACGGAAAGTCAAAACGCGAGTGTGAAAGTGGACTAATTTGTATGGGGGGTGTCTTGACGCTCCCTCAATAATGAATGGATTTCAGCATGCCCGATCCTTTTGTTCTCAGGAGATAAGCCAGAACCAGAGGTGTCTGGCAGTGGCTTTCTCCTCTCTTTCCATTCAAGACGCATACAGCCTGTGCCAAACTGAGCGTGCATGTATATATGGGAGTCAGAAGGAAGAGATGACCCACCGTGTATGATAGATGTAAACTAATATGTATTGCTGCTATTACACTCCCTGCATGGTATATGGTAACATCAATACAGGCAGCACATCAGCGGCTTCCGAATTCTCCCGGCTGGAAATTAGATTCTTTATAATTGATATTCTTGTTTATTTCCATTACATAACACTGACTTGGTGTCTTCCAGTAACCTGTGTGATAATAACTTTATTCCCTAATGTAAGAGGATCAGGTGCTGACAGACATCAGCAATACGAGGCAAATGTAAAAAACACCAATAAATCACTTAAAAGGAACCTGTCACCATAAAGATGCAATGCGATCTGCAGAGAGCTTGTGTTGGTGCAGGAGGAGCTGATCAGATTTATATATAGCTCCGTGGGAAAAGATTTAGTAATATTTGTATTTACACCCCTGTTTTTGGGGGGATTAGGAGTCCAGCGGGTGGTCTTAGTTAAAGGGGCTTTCTGGGATTTTTTTTTTGTCTGATGACCTATCCTCTGTATATGTCATTGGTATCTGATCCGTGGGTTTCTGTTACCTAGGGCTCCCGCTGATCAGCTGATTGAGAAGGCACTCACCGTAGCGCCGCAGCCTTATTTCAGCTCGCCAAGCACAGCACTGTACATTTGTATAGTGCTCAGCTCCATGTGACCAAAAGTTTTTTTTTTTTTTTTTCTCAATTTCACCCCATTTTTGGAATTTTTTTCCAGCTCTCCACTATATCTTATGCAATATTAAATGGTGGAATTATAAAATGTTACTTGTCCCTCAAAAAACAAGTCCTTATATGGCTATGTGAACGGAATAATAAAGCATAAAGGCAGGGAGTGAAAAACGTAAAAGCAAAAATGGAAAAAAAAAAAAACAACTCCGGGGCTGGAAGGGTTAATGTTATTTTTGTTTATTTTCTAGTTTTACAAAATCCTGTTACCCAGCTTGCCCCTGGCCCCCCTGGAGCATCCAGCCCTTCCATTACATTTCCGGAGGAGCCTGAAGACCCCAGGGTGTTTGCAGCACACAGTGAGTCCTCTGCTGGAGGAATCTGGGGCTTTTTTAAGGTAAGACATAACGGGTTAAGGCTGACCATGCGTATTCGATTACGGACAGCCGAACCTGCCAATTTCTCTTCTTTGTCTTAAGGTGATGCTGCTCCAAACTTCGCACAGGTGCTCTATGCTGCGCTTCTGGAGCCTGCGTACTACATTAACTTTTGTGGGCTAATGCCTCAGCCCCTGTGCAGAACATATCCCTGAAGCAGTAGCTAAAAAAAAGGGACTGTAGTGCGCAGGCGTCCGAAGCGCCAGGACATCAGGGGAGAGGGGAGGCATCCTTGGAAGGTTAAGGGAGGAGCAGATATCGGGGAAAGACAGCAGGTTTGGGCACTTTGAATAGAAAAGACCACCCAGCTGGGTAATTAGGAGCCAATTTGCATAGAAATAAGAGTTATTTTCCTGGACATTCAATGACCAACAAAATGTCATACCGGTATGTTTACAATGTGTTTACCACGTGCTGATGGAGATTGCTGGTTGTTTAATTACTGAAAAGTCTGTGATGGACTCCATCAAATATGTTGCATGGACCGTGGATTATTACACTTCAGGTTTTAGTAAACCTGGTTGACTGACCCCTTTGGCTACACATATTTGTGACTCTTGTGAGATCCATATGTCTAGAGATCTACTAGACCAGGGATGAGCATCCTCCGGCACTCCAGATGTTCAGAAACTACAACTCCCAGAATGCTTCATTCACTTCTGTGGGATTAAGAAGAACAGCATAGCATGTTTGCATTCTGGGAGTTGTAGTTTCACAGCAGCTGGAGTGCCGCACGTTGCTGATCCCTGATCTAGCAAGTACAAATGTATGGCATCTGTGTCTATGCACTTTGTGAGGCATACAGAGAGAAATGGGGGGGAAGGGGGGATATTTTAGGCAAAGAGTGGATGGGACCTGTAGTATTTCAAGAGGCATTATGGCTGCCACATGTCTGTGGCCTTTGTTTTCTGTTATTATCTTATGATTATTATAATCTTTTGCCTATAAACTGGAAAAACATTGTTTCCATTTAATAATAGGGAGTCGCTGGAAATCCCATGGTGAAATCTGTGCTGGATAAGACCAAACACTCAGTGGAGAGCGTGATCACCACTCTGGACCCTGGCATGGCTCCATATATCAGTAAGTAAAATCTTGCTGTTTACATGTTACCCTATTCCTAGGTGATGATGCTGTACGACATAAAGTACATTCCAATATCATTTTTTAGCTGCAGCGATAGGGCCTTGTCCATTTTTGTGAAGGCAGAGTGGTAACCAATTAAAGAATCTGCCAAACTGATGTAGAGAAAAATGTGACCTTGAATAAATAACAATGTGTAACGTTCCTCCATGTGCCTTTTCTTTCTTAAGGATCTGGAGGAGAGCTTGACCTAGTGGTAACCTCAAAGAAGGAAGTGAAGGTTGCTGCCGTGCGAGATGCTTTTCAAGAAGTTTTTGGCATGGCCCTTGTAACAGGAGAAGACGGGCAGTCAAACATTGCTCCTCAGCCGGTTGGCTATGCTGCAGGTCTGAAGGTAATTTAGGCTACTTTCACACTCTCATTTTGGCTTTCCGTTTGTGGTATCCGTTCAGGGATCTCGCAAGCGGTCCAAAACAGATCAGTTTTGCCCTAATGCATTCTGAATAGAAAAGGATCCGCTCAGAATACATCAGTTTGCCTCCGTTTAGTGGCTATGTTACAGATAATACAAACGGATCCGTTCATGATGGATGCATGCAGTTGTATTATTGTAACTGAAGCATTTTTGCAGATCCATGACGGATCCGCAAAAAATGCTAGTGTGAAAGTAGCATTGTTTCCTGCACTAAACATTGGAAAAAGGGGCATAAAGAAAGATGTGTTTAAAGGGACACTGACAGGCCGAATAAGCATATTTAGCTATATATATATAGGTCTTCTAATGTGTATTAAAAACATACAAGTATAACCCCTGTCCACCTTATAAATACAGCAAAATCATGTTTGCTAACCTGATGTAATCGCTCTTCTTTCTGCCCAAGGGGCGGCGTTTCAGCTCCCCATGGGCGCACACACGCGCCCCAACCCCTGTTTTCAAGTGCCGCCCAGCTTATCAATATTCACTTCGCTGGGCGGCTTCTGCTGTCCCCGACGTTCTGAGATCTTTCTATTGGGCATGCGCGGGATCTCGGAACGTTGGGGACAGCAGAAGGCGCCCAGCGAAGTGAATATTGATGAGCTGGGCGGCGCTTGAAAATGGCGGTTGGAGCGCATGTGTGCGCCCATGTGGAGCTGAAACGCCGCCCCTTGGGTACAAAGAAGAGCGATTACATCAGGTTATTAAACATGATTTTGCTGTATTTATAAGGTGGACAGGGGTTATACTTTTGTTTTTAATATACACATTAGAAGACCTATGCATTTTTATATATATATATATATATATATATATATATATATAGCTAAATATGCTTATTGGGCCTGTCAGTGTCCCTTTAAAGGTGAATTTGTATCTGGGATATTTATGGCAAATCCACAGGATAGCCCATAAATGTCCAATGAGTGCGGGTCACACCTCTGGGACACACTCCTATCTCGAACTGACCCGCGTCTCATGGCAGTCATGAATTGAGAAGTGATTGTGCATGTGTAGCTCTCCATTCACATCTATGGGAGTTCCAAAAATAACCAACGCACTTGGTTATTAGTCCAAAAAATGTGAGCGGAGAGCGCGGCAGCCATGAAACAAGGCCCAATTTTCAAGATAGGTGTGGGCCACACCTATGGAACCCGCTGCTATCTCACATTTGTGGCATACACTGCTTAATATAATATCTGTCATCTGCAGGGAGCCCAGGAAAGGATTGATAGCCTCCGTCGGAGTGGCATGATCCATGAGAAGCAGCCTGCTGTGTCGGTGGAAAATTTCATAGCTGAGCTTCTGCCAGACAAGTAAGCAATGGATGTAGAGGCAGCATAACATCATTGTACTGATGACCTCCATTTAAAAAGCCGCTACCCATGTTCTTTTACATCACATTAGTGATATATAAGCATTCATTATGGATGCAGCAGGTGTATATCCTGTTAAACGGGTAGAAGAGACTGTGCTTTGTGTGTGTGTATATATATATATATAATGTATGAGCTGTGCATATTTTAGTTGCTATTTAAAGGATAACTGTCACACTTAGACCCTAATTTCAATTTTCATATATGTAGTTACTAATAACATGATATTCCAGAATCAGTTACTATTAGACTGACTTACCCCATATTTAATAAGATTCAGCCCTTAGCAACCAGTCTGCATAAAACTGCAATTTCACTATTCAGTTAAGATGGCCGCCACTGCCCTCACCTGAGGCTAATCCTGCCTGCCCTCACTAGCCAGTAACAATAGCCCCCCAAACGTGTCAGTAACCAAAGCCCTCCCCACTAAAGGGTTAATCTCCTGCAGCACAAAAGGGTCCTCTTACCACATGTTGCTCTCATTTACAGGTCCTTCAAAAAAAAATTAGCATATTGTGATAAAGTTCATTATTTTCTGTAATGTACTGATAAACATTAGACTTTCATATATTTTAGATTCATTACACACCAACTGAAGTAGTTCAAGCCTTTTATTGTTTTAATATTGATGATTATGGCATACAGCTCATGAAAACCCCAAATTCCTATCTAAAAAAATTAGCATATTTCATCCGACCAATAAAAGAAAAGTGTTTTTAATACAAAAAAAGTCAACCTTCAAATAATTATGTTCAGTTATGCACTCAATACTTGGTCGGGAATTATTTTGCAGAAATTACTGCTTCAATGTGGCGTGGCATGGAGGCAATCAGCCTGTGGCACTGCTGAGGTGTTATGGAGGCCCAGGATGCTTCGATAGCGGCCTTAAGCTCATCCAGAGTGTTGGGTCTTGCGTCTCTCAACTTTCTCATCCCAATATCCCACAGATTCTCTATGGGGTTCAGGTCAGGAGAGTTGGCAGGCCAATTGAGCCCAGTAATACCATGGTCAGTAAACCATTTACCAGTGGTTTTGGCACTGTGAGCAGGTGCCAGGTCGTGCTGAAAAATGAAATCTTCATCTCCATAAAGCTTTTCAGCAGATGGAAGCATGAAGTGCTCCAAAATCTCCTGATAGCTAGCTGCATTGACCCTGCCCTTGATAAAACACAGTGGACCAACACCTGCAGCTGACATGGCACCCCAGACCATCACTGACTGTGGGTACTTGACACTGGACTTCAGGCATTTTGGCATTTCCCTCTCCCCAGTCTTCCTCCAGACTCTGGCACCTTGATTTCCGAATGACATACAAAATTTGCTTTCATCTGAAAAAAGTACTTTGGACCACTGAGCAATAGTCCAGTGCTGCTTCTCTGTAGCCCAGGTCAGGCGCTTCTGCCGCTGTTTCTGGTTCAAAAGTGGCTTGACCTGGGGAATGCGGCACCTGTAGCCCATTTCCTGCACACACCTGAGCACGGTGGCTCTGGATGTTTCTACTCCAGACTCAGTCCACTGCTTCCGCAGGTCCCCCAAGGTCTGGAATCGGTCCTTCTCCACAATCTTCCTCAGGGTCTGGTCACCTCTTCTCGTTGTGCAGCGTTTTCTGCCACACTTTTTCCTTCCCACAGACTTCCCACTGAGGTGCCTTGATACAGCACTCTGGGAACAGCCTATTCGTTCAGAAATTTCTTTCTGTGTCTTACCCTCTTGCTTGAGGGTGTCAATGATGGCCTTCTGGACAGCAGTCAGGTCGGCAGTCTTACCCATGATTGCGGTTTTGAGTAATGAACCAGGCTGGGAGTTTTTAAAAGCCTCAGGTATCTTTTGCAGGTGTTTAGAGTTAATTAGTTGATTCAGATGATTAGGTTAATAGCTCGTTTAGAGAACCTTTTCATGATATGCTAATTTTTTTAGATAGGAATTTTGGGTTTTCATGAGCTGTATGCCAAAATCATCAATATTAAAACAATAAAAGGCTTGAACTACTTCAGTTGTGTGTAATGAATCTAAAATATATGAAAGTCTAATGTTTATCAGTACATTACAGAAAATAATGAACTTTATCACAATATGCAATTTTTTTTAGAAGGACCTGTATTCACTGAGCAGATGGCAGATCTCCCTTCCCTGGCCTGCGCTGCTCCAACTCTGCATTCTCCAGCTCTGCTGAGTGAGGGAGCGTCTGCCAAGCGCAGGGACAGGGAGAAGTGCACACAGCCCAGGCACTGTTATCAGCTGCTGGGGAGGACCTGGCTTTAATCATTTACTTACAGTCCCTGGCTGTCAGTAATCTGACCTTGCACACTGCGTGCTTCTGCGTCCTCCGTCCTTCAACACATAGACGGACCATGCCTAGCAACACTATTTTAAGCAGAGGTAAAAATAGGCAGTACAGGGAACAAAACTGTGGAATTAAGGGGTAATTGAATACACAGTGAAAAGTTTAAATAGAGCCACCAAGGAGATATTAATCACCACAATCCAATACTCAAAAAAAAAATAAAAAAAATACGACAGTTATACTTTAAAGTGCAATTTGGTCACTTTTAAATTTTTTTTTTTTAAATTTTTTTTTAGGTGGTTTGACATTGGCTGTATAATTTTTGATGACCCAGTCCATGGGATACGTTTAGAAGTCTTCACACAAGCCACACCTGTGCCTATAGAATTTGTACAACAGGTATGCCGGATTCTTTTCTATCCACATTTTGAGGCTTCTTGAAAGTAAGGAGAATTAGTTTTCCATGAAAACCTGTTGTAAAGGAGCTGTCACCCAGACACATTCACTTTGGGCTTGGCTGAATGTATACCATCTCTGATTGGGTGCTTATCTCTCTTGAAAACAAAAGGATCGGGCATTGAAAATCAGCATGTGTAATCCTTCGTATGTCGGAAGTATCAGCACACACCCATACACATAAGATAGTTGGTTAATTGCACCAATTGTATGAAGAACATTGTTTTTTTTCAGTGAGAATAACCAGATTTAGTCAGTGTTAAAGAGCCAGTGTAAGATGATAAAAATTATGGAGTAATTTTACTAAGACAATACAAAGGCCACTGGCATAAGATGCACACATCTCTTAAATGGAACATGTGCCCACGATCTTGGACTAGTATCTGTAGTGTTACATGGGTAGTGCTGCAGATAAGGCTACTTTCACACTTGCGTTCGGGGCTCCGCTTGCGAGTTCCGTTTGAAGGCTCTCACATGCTGATCCACTCAGAATGCATCAGTATGGCTCCGCTTGGCTTCCGTTCCGCTCAGCAGGCGGACACCCAAATGCTGCTTGCAGCGTTCGGGTGTCCGCCTGGCCGTGCGGAGGCAAACGGATCCGTCAATGTAAAGTCTGGACGGATCCGTCTGAATACAAATTGTACTTAGACTTTTTTAGTGAAATATAATGCAGACGGTTCCGTCTAAATGGATACCATCGTTTGCATTATAGGAGCGGATCCGTCTGTACAAATACCAGACGTATCCGCTCCGAACGCAAGTGTGAAAGTAGCCTTAGGAGTTCAGATGACAACTTGTTAATTTCTCTATTGTCCCCTGTTCCACTGTTGTCAGTGCTTAAAGGGAACCTGTCATCAACGTTATGCCGACCTCACTTAGGGCATCATAAATTAGTGACAGAAATGCTGATTTCAGCGGTGTGTCACTCATGAGCTAAAAGTAAGTGGTTGCTGAGAACCAGCATCATAATCATTGCAGCACAGGCTTTGAAAAGAGTCAAATCTACCTGAGAAGAGTCCTGGTTATACATGATCTCCTGCTCCACGCGCCCATCTGCTGATGATTGGCAGTTCTCTCCTAGAGAGAAAGGGAGAAAACTAGGTAGAAGACTGTCAGTCATCAGCAGGTGAGCAGGAATTCATGAATAACCATGACTCTTCTCAGGTGGCCGTGACTCTTTTCCAGGCCCAGTCTGCAATGATTGTAATGTTGGTTCTCGGCAACTACTTACTTTTAACTTTTAAATGACAGACCAGTGAAATCAACTCGCCTGTCTACTTTATGCTGCCGTTAGTATGGGCTACATAAAGTTGATGACGGGTTCCCTTTAAAGGGTTTCTGTCACCTGAAAAATGGGTATTAAGCTGGCAGACCTTAGCGATGTGCTGATGTCAGCTGAACATAACTATATTAGAGCCATCTCACTGCCTGAAGCTGGTATTGAGAAACAAACTTTTATAATATGCTAATTAGCATCCAGGAAGAGGGCGGAGTTGGCGTTGGACCTGCTCCTACAGGCTCCGTTTGCCCACCTCTTTTCATGCCCTTCTTCTCTTGACAGCGCCAGAGCAGCGCTGCTCTTCTCCTGCCGCCTGTGTCTGCAGTGTAAATCTCGCGCCGTGGCGCAGTGAGGGAAGGACGCTCAGAGGCTGCTGACTTCCTCACTGCGCCTGCGCTGAATAATGAATGGAGCGAGATTTACACTGCAGACACAGGCGGCAGGAGAAGAGCAGCGCTGCTCTGGCCCTGTCAAGAGAAGAAGGGCATGAAAAGAGGTGGGCAAACGGAGCCTGTAGGAGCAGGTCCAACGCCAACTCCGCCCTCTTCCTGGATGCTAATTAGCATATGATAAAAGTTTGTTTCTCAATACCGGCTTCAGGCAGTGAGATGGCTCTAATATAGTTATGTTCAGCTGACATCAGCACATCGCTAAGGTCTGCCAGCTTAATACCCATTTTTTAGGTGCCAGAAACCCTTTAAAGCTGTACTGAAATACATTGTCGGGAGTCCTCTCTATTATATTGGCACAGCACTGCTGTCCTGCCTAAATATTTCAGGGCAACTTTGAGCGCTCATACTGGGGGAACGCGTCGGAAAAAAAAAAAAAATGGTGATCTGTATTACTGCAGATAATAATCCAGATTGTGACAGACTACCTTCACTAATTTTTACACATTTCGGGAGCTCAATGAACCAGAAACTGGATTATTTGCCAGCTAGTAGCTGGCATAGATCGGGTTTGATTTTGATATTGATGACTTAGGCCTCTTGCACATGACCGTATGTCTTTTTCAGTATTTTACGGTCCACAAAAAACGGATCCGCAAAAAATACAATGACATCCGCGTGCATTCCGTTTTTTTGCGGAACGGAACATCTGGCCCCTAATAGAACAGTACTATCCTTGTCCGTTATGTGGACAATAATAGGACATGTTCTATCTTTGAACGGAAATACGGAAACGGAAGGCGTACGGAGTACCTTCCGTGTTTTTTTTGCGGATCCGTTGAAGTGAATGGTTCCATATATGGAACGCAAAAAACTGAACGGAACCGGAAAAAAAAAACGTTTGTGTGCAAGAGGCCTTATCCGCAGGTTAGTCCAAGATAAGATGGGCAGGAGTGGAGGTACTTTACTCTAACAATTATTCTATAAAATTAAAATAATTATTTCTAGAAAAATTATTTAATGGAGAGATTAATAATGTTTCTAACTATAGAATCCCAATAAATAGATCTCATGTTGCTAATTTATTCTCTCAGTCGGACAAAGCTACTCACATAGGGTATTGCAAGGAATAGTTACGAATGAATGTTATTGGAGAGCAATAGCACAGTCTGTACCCTAATAAAAACTGGGGAGAATGTGGAAGGACTTGAAGGGTTTATCCAGGAGAAGATATGTATTGCTTATCCTCAGGATAGGTCGTCAGTATCAGATCTGCAGGGGTCCAACATCTGGGACCCCCCCTCCCTCCGCCCATCAGCTGTTAGAGGAGGCCTCATCACTGTACATCAGTCACATGGCCTCGTCGCCGCTCAGTCAATTCAAGTCAATGGGGCTGAGTTCCAATACCATATACAGCCACTATACAATGTCGGCGGTGTCCTTGGAAAGGGCTGAATACTATACGTAACGATACTTGCAGGGATACATCCCACAATTCTCTGACTAATGTCACCACCGGAGACAATCACCGCCCCCTTTGGGTACCCATATCAACATACAGAGACTGTGATTAGAATTTCCCTAATAGCAATAATTACTCAAATAATCAAATATTATTATATAAATATACCTGCTACCTTTTTAATACCTGTCAGCAGTTTTAAACTTAATAAGGTGGGGTTCAATTTTCCCCAATTTTTTTCCTCCAAATATTGTTATTTGATAACTAATAAAAATTTATTTTAAATCAATGGTGTCATAACCTGGGTCATTTTCTGGCTAAATTGACATCCCAGGGTATTTTTTCTGTTTTTGTGTTCTGTTCTGTTAGGATAGTCCATCAATATCCGATCATGTTGTAGTTTCCGCACCAGAACCGCACAGCTGTGACCATTGTGTAATGGACAAGCCGCGTTATTACAGCACTGCTCCCATAGAAGTGAATGCGGGCAGCGCTGCAGTTTAGGCTCTTTTTAGAAAGGTGGTGTAAATGGGTAAAAAGGTCACACGTTTTTGAGTTTTCCAATCCTTTCACAGTTTATCCTAAAACTGTTCAGTTGTGTTTGGACACCAGTGTGGAACCCAAAATGACACCTGAATGGGCAGCACATTGTCAGTGTAGCATCTATCCAGTGAAGTTCTGATACCTTATAAAAAGGGGTATTTTGGTTTGCAATTTTCAGCATCAATTGACCTGAAACAACACACGTTATCACTTACTAAGGCTACATGCACACGACCATATGTGTTCTGCAGTCCGCAAAAAAAATATGGATGACATCCGTATGCCATCTGTTTTGTTTTGCGGATCCATTGTAACAATGCCTAAAACGGACAAGAATAGGACATGTTCTATTTTATTTGTTGGTCTACGGAACGGACATACAGATGCGGACAGTACAGGATGTGCATGATTATATTATTTCTATGATTTTTCTTCAGTAATATGGCCAGTGACATCCGCAAATTTATATATCATACCGTGCAGTATGTTTTTACCTTTGTTTTTTCTGTGATTTTTTTATTTTATTTAATTTTTTATTTTTGAGGGAGTAGTGAATGCGCTCCTATTTTATCTTGGGAGTAGCATTCCTTTGCACTTTTGCCCTTCCTATCCAATAGAGCGCCTTGATTAGGTGGTACATATGGGTGTGCTTGCTCCTCCTCCCATCAGGTGCTTGATGCACATGGAGGTGACTAGGAGCAGCACACCATATGAGCGGCATCTGCGCTCCTGAACATAGAAGCCCAATGGCTTTGGTAGGTTTAGCGTAGGACCTGCCTGACCTGAGACCACCTTGGCGCTTGGTAGGTGGGCACAGATGTGTTTTGATCAAAATATATTGGCTAAGTGTCTCAAATATTATCATATCAGAGTGAGGACTTTGTCCATGTATAGTGCATCTACTTTACTAAGTGCATTATTATCTTATTTCTGTGATTTTCTTTAAGCAGGCTTGGATCCAGGGTTACCATCAGAAATTTTAGGGCTCCATGCAGGCAAACCGCGTGCCACTCATTTTTATTCACACTGTTTACCAATTGCCATAAATAATATGTTTACTATAGTGTGCAGGTTGTATGATTACAGGAATACTGTATATTGTTTTGTGATATTTAAGGCAGCTGTTCTCTACACAAACCGTCAGGAGTTCAAATCTCACTGAAACCTATAAAATAGTCTTTATAGTAAAGGTTATAGCAGAAAAATAGAATGTTAACTTTTAACAAGTTACAATTTTCTGCAAAGTTACTAAAAGAAGAAAGAAAAATAATCAAGCAAAACCATTAAAATTTTTGCAACATCCTTAAGGAAATTTGTCATTGGAAAATACCCTATTGTTTAAATCACTTTTTTATGTTTAACATATTTTTGAATAATTTTTCTCGATTTTTTTTTTTTTTTTTAATTTTCCATGTATTCCATATTGTTAAACAAAAATGATAAAATCCTAGTTTTTGCATCGGCCACTAAGCCTAATAATAGGCGCCACTTCTTGGTCTGTACAGATCACTTTACTGCTGTTATCTGCTTATCTGTCATTCTAATCCTGCCTGTAATGATAAGGAGATATCGCCTCTGTGTATAGATAAAACAATTTTCTTAATGCTTTCTAAACACTGTTAAGAACATCTCAGGCAAGATGGCCGCCCCCATAATCATGTCCAGAAAATAGAATGAAAGGAAATCAGTGACTGCCGGGGGTCAAAATGGACTGGACAGAATGTCATCATCTAATTTATATAATGCAGTATGGTTGACTGCTGGTGGTGTTGTGTTTTTTTTTTTTTTTTTGTGTGCAACTGTTAAACCCCTTTTAATTTAATTCAGGTAAATTTCATGTAAGATTCCGGGCAGATTTGCTGTCATGTCCAGCTTGCAATGCTTTGCAGTTGGTTTTCTGAACAGCAGATGTCGTCTCTGTTCCTCTCTGCACCAGGATTGCTTATGTTAAAGGTAATGGTAATAGATAAGCTGGCCCTGTTACTGTACTTGGAGTACTCCTAGTACAGTGAGCTTGTCCTGTTCCCACCACCCTCCCAAAATATGACCGTTTGCATCAGAAAGTACTAATCTAACAGATGTTTCACTTTTGTCTGAGCGTGGAAGGTCTACAATGCTAAGATAATAATCTAAGATTTCTCACCTTTCTTCCCTCCGCTATTTAGGCCCAAAATCTCACCCCACAAGACTACAACCTCCGTTGGTCTGGGCTGTCGGTAACAGTGGGCGAAGTGCTGGAGAGAAGTTTGCCCCATGTCAGCAGGACTGATTGGCACATGGCCTTCACAGGCATGTCCCGTAAGCAGATGATTTACAGTGCAGCCAAAGCTCTGGCGGGAATGTACAAGCAGCGTCTCCCACCAAGAATTCTTTGAAAGCAACCTGACTTGACAATTTTTTTTTATAGAATTGTGTGTATAGATCTAAGATGACTTGGAGCAGTAGTTCTCTATTGTTGAAAGCACAATTGCCTTCTGTTGAGAGATCTGATTTCTGTGCTATCAAGAGGTTACAACATGTGATATATGCATTGCTAAACATCTGAAATGTAGGCCCCTTCCTACCTCCACTCACAATGCCTGTGGCAAGTAGGTAGGCCGGGCTTATACTGCCTATACATTCTTCAGTAATCGCATCATGTTGGCTTATATATTTGCTTTAATCTATGTATGTCAATGTATATAATGCAAATGTCCCATCATTTTCATATGTGTAGATCATACAGCCAGGAATATATTAAATGTGATTGCACCTTAATTGTCCAGTTTTTCTTAATTATTATTTGGTAGTTATTAGGGTCCTTTACCATGGGCTTGATATCAATCCAAGCATCAATGATCCCCTCTGTATAGGGATGAATAATCACTACAGCGATTGTTGATCCCCTTACAGATTCATTGTTTGTTGGCAGTACATTCCTGTTGTGCTGCCCACAAACAATGATTTCAGGAGCCGCAAAAGAGATGAGATCACCCAGCAAACAAGCGTTTACTGCTGCCAATCGCCAATTATCGGAAACAAGCTTTCAAACAAATCTTCATCTCCGATGATTGTCCTGATCCACTCCCCGTGTTAAAGGGCCCTTACAGTTAAGGATAATAACCTTATCTAGGTGGTAGTTGCAGTGGTGACCTGGAAGAATGGCCTGCCACCCTTGATACTGATTATCTTTTGTCTTTAGATTGCAAATGAATATGTCTACTAACTAATAACCTGTTTTTGGTAAATTACATATAATGTTTGGGTGCAGTTCATCTCCATTTTGATCCTTGGGAAGTAATTCATGCTGTTTATTGAGTCCTAAGGGATTGCAGTGATGTCAGACAAGCTGGCGATCACTTCAACCCACTTCCCTTTTTGTTCTAATGTACATATATTTCCATCTGTGTTACAAATCTGGCAGTGCCTATTCTAGTAAAGGTTCTGAATGTCCATTGTGCATGTAGAATGTTATGTCAGATTTTTGTCTAGCTTCCAAATACAGTGTAATCCAAAATTGCACCTCAATGACCAGGATGGTTATTTTAGAGCTAAGTATTTTGTGGTTGTTTTATAGAAGATTGCATAATCACCTATGGCATATACCTTTCCTTAAAGAGTTATTCCCATCTTGGATGTCTGATAGATGCGGGACCCAGAGATGGGATCGGCAGCTATACTTTGAACGGAGCCCGCAAAGTGCCGGAGGACGCACAGCACATGCGCGGCTGCCCTCCATTCATTTCTATAGGGCTTCCGGAAATAGCCAAGCCAGTGGTCCCAGCGATTTGCCCCCAATATCCAAGATGGGAATACCCTTTTAAGTACTTATTACACAGGCTGATGCATTAGCAGTTACGGGGGGATGTACCGAATGTTCCTGGTAATTGCCTGATCGTTGAGCCAAGATGATAGGTGCATTTACACATAGGAGTAGGAAGCATTTCCTCTGGGGACGAACAATGGCTAGTGTGATCGTTGGTCCCCATAAAGATTCGTTGTTTACTGGCAGCGTATCCCTGTTTACACAGGGCAATGTGCTGGTGACAATGGTTTAATGTGCAACATAAAAGATGTGATAACTGGGAGACCGCCAGCGCCTTTACACAGGGCAATTCTGTGATCGGCGGCACCTTCACACATAGCAATTATTGGGAACAAGTGTTGCCCTTATCCTCACCCCATGTAAAGGGGCAGCTTGATGGCTATTGGGCAAACACTTGTTCAGTTGACAGCCATTATTTTTGTACTAAATGCAGACAGGAGGAGTGAATTTGTATTTCACAGAAGCCTGCGGGGTTAATACAGACGTTGCTTCTACTTCTAAGGATACGGGTACATGGCAACACACGTCACAACCAAGTATCCCAGTGTAGCAGGACTGCGATAGGAATGAATGTGGTCGCAGCACAGCTCACCCGTCTGTTGTGACTGCGACATGTGAATCGCAACAATCCCGCAGTGTTGGATTTTTTTTTGTGATTCGCATGTCGCAGTTGCAGCAGACATGCGAGTTGCACTGCGATACTTCAGAAATCGCCATGTAGCCGGAGTGATTGACACGTGACATTTCCAGTTTTAGTGCTGCTGTATAATATTCATTCAGCAGTGAAGGGGGGATTTACAGAATCCCATGTGCACAAAGCACTTGACATCTGTGCAGCTTTGGGGGATGACTGTAATTTTTCAGTTGTTTTCCACAGTTCAACAGCAAAACACTGCTCTGCAGCTAAGCTCGATACCCTGTGCGGATGTGGAAATACTTTATTCTTTGTAGGTTATGCTCACATTTTTGTTAAAGGCATTGTTTAGAGGGGGAAAAAAAGCTGCTTTCTTTCCCAGAAACGCCTCTATTGTCCATGAGCTGTGTCTGGTTTTGCAGCACAGCCCCATTCAATTGTGCGGTGCTGGTTCTTTAAAAAAAAATTGAGACCAAAACCTATTGAAATATCCAATTTATCTCAAGTGAAGCTTATTGTTATGACCAGCGGTACGCTCAGAAGTGAAAGGATTGTTACCTCTATTGTCCTTCTGCCTTTTAAAATATCATTTTAGATGTTATCTCTGGTCGAAAATTTAAAATAAAGATTTCTGGAGCTCGTTTTATCAGGCCCTTGATAAATGGTGTGTCCAAGTCCTATATTATGAATGATAGCATCAGTGTTGCATTTTACTGCCCTTGCAAGAAACGCAGCACAGACTTTTACAAGCTTCACTTTATTCTCCTTTACAGTGAATCACAGCGTATATCCCACTGTGAGCGAAATGCGTAGGAAGCCAGGGCGGGCATGGTGACTCATGCCACACATAGCCCTATGTATGAGCAGAAATAATTGCTACTGCTTGCTATTGCTTTCGCTTGTGCCAGCCGCAACACTGTGGGTCGAGCTTCAATAAAAAACCTGGTGCCTTGTTGTACATGGTAAAACTGAGCTGTAATTGCTTTTGGAGTTTTTCTGTATTTTATAACATTGATTTTTCTTTGGAGATTCATTACAAGGGGAGGAAAATATAAAAGGGACTGTCGCCAGTTTTATGCTGCTTTATCTGAGGACAGCATAAACTGGTGGCAGAGACCCTGATCGAAACGCTGGGTCACCCCATCTCATAATCCATGGTTTACAAAAAATTACAAAACTTTCAAGAAATTTTTAAGATGTGTATTGTGTAACAGGTCTTTTTCCAAACAATGCCATTGCTATTTACAATTATCCATCTCCCCCAGCCAGCGCCACCAGCCCCATGCATAGCCATCCACCGCCCCCCCACGCATCAGTAGATTGGGGCCCCTGCTAATATACTTACCTTTCCTGCAGGGTGCATGGCTGGCTTATGGAGTCCGCAGGAGACAGACTGCGTCTTCTTCCCAGCATGCACTGGGAGGGACCTGATGTCATACACAGCATCAGCCCTGGCCAGTGCCGAGTCGGGAGGATACGGAGTGATGAGTGAGAAGCTTCAATGATATGGCGATATAGACAAAATCTATATCGTTGCCCGAATTTATATCGTATATTGTTTATATCGCCCACCCCTAATTGGCAGTTCTCTTTTTGTGTAGGAAGAAAGTTACCACTCTGCGGTTTGCAGAGCGGAAAGCAGGGAGATCATGAATACAAGGACTCCAAGCTCGTGCACTGCCTTGAGCTGCCCAGTAGGGATCGGAAGAAAACAGCTGGATCAAAAAAGTTAATGACCCAGCATTTCAGTCGAGGTCTCTGTCACCAGTTTTATGTTTCCCCCAGAGTAACATAAAAATGGATACGGATGCCCTTTAAGGCCTCATGCACATGACCGTAGATCGGGTCCGCATCTAAGCCGCAGTTTTTGCGGCTCGGGTGCGGACCCATTCACTTCAATGGGGCCGCAAAAGGTTCAGACAGCACTCTGTGTGCTGTCTGCATCCTTTGCTCTGTTCTGTGGCCCCGCAAAAAAAATATAGCATGTCCTATTCTTGTCCGTTTTGCAGACAAGAATAGCCATGTCTACAATAGGCCGCCCGTTCCGCAACCTGCGGAAGGCACACGGACGGCTTCCATTTTTTCCGTATACGTGGTTTGCGGACCGCAAAAAATAGAACGGTCGTGTGCATGTAGCCTAACATACAGTTTGATACCCACAGGGTTTCTAAGATGTCTTAGTAATTTATATGACCTTCTTAAAGCAAGATTGACCTTCTCCACAGATGAATCTTAACTTTTCTATACCAAGTGGATTTCCCCACATTTTTAAATGCTAATTATGAAATAACATCTCTAATAAATCAGTTAAGATTTTTATTTTTATTTTAGTTGGCCAGTAAGATTTTTTTTTTTTTTTTTTTATTAAAATGATAAGCAGTTTTGATGCACATGCACCACTTTGGGATGAATATATTGCTTTTGGTCTTGTACACTAGTTTAGGTTGCTGCTTAACTTGGATGCCTAAGACTGATTTTGGAAAAAAAAAATGTTATACCCAGTTTGGAAGCAGTACACAAATATATTTGCCATTTGGCTTATTATGTGTATCGGCATTCAATAAATGGTTTTACAATTAGTTTTGTTTCCAGTTTCTTTATTTGTTTCTCCACTTTAAGAGCATACCCCTTGTCACATTAAACAGTAAACGGGAGGGGGGGGGGCTTATCAAGACTAGAACTTTCTGCTCAGTAATTGGTAGCTGTCAATCACTGATAGGACCGCCTCCTTGACTTCAAATCGCAGAATGAGTAGGGATTTAAATGGATGAAATACAGGTTTTACTGAATCTTTTCCCTCAAAACTATACATCAATCTGCTCAGCTCCTCCTGCTCTATAATATTCTGCTGGAAGATTATACTGTATTTCCATAGTGACAAGTTCCCTTTTAATTTATGTCAAGACACACACATCTTAAATTAGGCACATCCTGAGCCAGTCCGTGTCCTAGATTAAAATCTACGTCATAGTCATTTACAGAAGGGAACTAGCACAAATTATAGTGAATTTGCTTATGACCCCCTTACAAAGCACCACCTGCACCAAAATTTAAGCGCGTGGGAGCTTAAAAAGTGAAAAATTTAGCCGTACAAATGTTATATGCCAAAAACTGGCATGAAGGGTTACAATAAATGACGACCAATGGCTTCCATCAGATTTTATTTTGTGCATCACATTTCTAGTGGCTCAGAAGTTTACGTGAACATGGGTATTATTTGGTAGTATTGTCTTTTATATTGTCTAACTTTGGTCAAACACTCCACAAGCTTCTCACAATAAGTGCTGGAATTTTGTCCCATTCCTCCTGACAGAAGTGGTATAACTGAGTTGGGTTTGTAGCCTCCCTGCTCATACATGCCTTTTCATTTCTGCCCATATATTTTCTAAGGAATTGAGGTCAGGGCTCTTTAAGGGCCATTCCATTACCTTCACTTCCTTGTCCTTAAGCCATTTTGCCACATCTTTGGAAGTATGCTTATGGTCATTGTCCATTTGGAAGACCTATTTGCACCCAAGCTTTAAAGGCTATATACACCTTCGGGGGCAATTTTTTTTATGATTGCATTTTACTCTTATTTGCCTAAAAATAACTTTTCAATTGGTCTTTATTAAATAATATTCTGTCACAAAGGATTAACTGTTTGTCTAGCTGTGTGAATGGTACTTTCACTTTGTGCCAGTGATCTAATAAACCTTATCTCTAAATTACTAAAAGGTCATAAACGCTTATTTAAGCCACATTCTTATCAGTAAGATAAGAACTGAGCTATGGAGAGTGTTTATAAGATAAGAGATAAAGAGCAGATGGAACAGAGCGAAAATGCAGATCTTGCTACTAGAGAAACTCAAAGATGTGCAGAGAAAAGGGCTCAACATTTTTAACCCCTTCATGCATTTTCACATACATGTACATAAGAGAATGCAGTTTCTTGCTACATCCTCACGTGCATGTACGTGATGTGATCGGGCTGTTACTGATGGCCAGGCCCCTGCTGCATCCGCCGGCATCGCTATATGCAGTGATGCCGGAGGATTAACCCTTTCACATGCCGTGGTCAGCGCTGACTCCGGCAGATGCAGAGGGAGGAGGCTCCCTCTGACTCCATCGCCCCCCCTGCGCTGCGCTGACAGGCAGCCCTGATGCCTTACACAGGCATCGGGGCCTGCTAGCTACAGAAGCTCAGGAGATCCAGCCTGAGGGCTGGGTCTCCTAGGCAACTGTCAGCGTCTTACTGTGTAAGACGCTGACAGTTCAATTCAGTACAATACAGAATGTATTGTACCGAATTAAAACAGGGATCAAACCCTGAAAAGGTGAAGTCCCACAGTGGGACAAATATAAAAAGTTTAAAAAAAAGTTGTTATTTATAATGAACTAATTTAAGTTTGAAGTAAAAAAAAAAAAAAGCCCCCTCACCATAAAATAGTGTTTTTAAAAAATAAATTAAAAACAGACATATTGGGTATCGCCGTGTCCATAGCAACATGCTCTATTAAAATGTCACATAATCTACCACCTCAGGTGAACGCCATAGGAAGAGCAGAAAGTGTAATTCCAAGTGATCAAAAAGACATGTACCCCAAAATAGTACTAATCAAACTGTCATCTCTTCCCACAAAAAAATTAGACCCTACCTAAGACAAAAGATTTAAAAAATATATGGCTTTCAGAAAATGGAGACACTAAAACATGATTTTTCTTCAAAAATGCTTTTATTCTGTAAAACTTATGTATACTTTTATTTAAGTTTTACACAATAACAGCATTTTTGAAACAAAAAAAATTGTTTTAGTGTCTCCTTTTTCTGAGAGCCATAGTTTTTTAATTTTTTGGACGATTGTCTTAGGAAGGATCTAATTTTTTGCGGGATGAGATGATGGTTTGGTATGATTTTGGGGTGCATATGACTTTTTGATCGCTTGGTATTACACTTTTTGTGATGTAAAGTGACAAAAAATTGCTTTTTTACACCTTTTTTATTTTACGGTGTTCATCTGAGGGCTTAGTTCATGTGATATTTTTATACAGTAGGTTCTTACGGACGTGGCGATACCTAATATGTATACTTTTTTAAATGTATTTATTAGGTATCGCCACGTCTGTAAGAACCTGCTGTATAAAAATATCACATGAACTAACCCTTCAGGTGAACACCGTAATAAAAGCCATTTTTTATCACCTTACATCACAAAAAGTGTAATACCAAGTGATCAAAAAGTCATACGCATCCCAAAATCATACCAATCAAACCGCAAAAATGAGATCCTACCTAAAACAATCGCCCAAAAAAATAAAAATACGGAGACACAAAAAATCTTTATTTTTTTAAATGCTTTATTATGTAAAACCAAAACAACAATGAAAAAAGTAGTCATATTTGGTATTGTCGCTTCCGCAACACCCAGTTCTATAAAAATACCACGTGATCTAACCTGTCAGATGTACAGTACGTTGTAAATAAAAAATTAAAACCATGCCAAAACAACTATTTCTTGTTACTTTGCCTTACAAAAAGTGTAATATAGAGCAACCAAAAATCATATGTACCCTAAAATAGTACCAACAAAACTGCCACCTTATCCCGTAGTTTCCAAAATGGGGTCACTTTTTTGGAGTTTTATATTCCACTAAAGTAGGGAAAATTGGCTTCTACCTCACAGGTTTTTTTTTTTGCCTTCGTCTGGATCAACTTACAGGATAACAGGCCGAACTGGATGGACAAATGTCTTTTTTCGGCCTTATGTACCATGTTACTAAGTGACACATGTCAGATTTGCAAAAAATGGCCTGGCCCTTAAGGTGAAAAATGGCAGGGTTTTGAAGGGGTTAATAAAGACCAAATAAAAAAAATGAGTTTTAGCTCAAAATAATAAAAGTATTGCACCCAAAGGTGCTCCTCGCTGATTAAGACCAGTGTGGAGAACGCTGGTCTTAATAAAGTCAGGTCCTGACAGACAGATATGGACCGTCAATATTTGCAGTGTGGGAGAATTTCCCAAGAGCGTAATTTCACATGTGCAAGCTTTGACGCTAATGATAGGGTACATTGTAAAAAAAAAAAAAAAAAAAGCAACATATATCCAAAATCACATCAAAATGGCACATGTGAGCACACTTGGGTGGTTTAACCCCTTCTGTCTCAGCGCCGTACATGTGGCATCTGCTCGCAAGCTCAGTGGGGCAACACAGCTGTCGGGTCTCTGGTGTTTCAAACAACAGAGGCGATCACACCAATTGCAGACATTTTTGATGCCGTGGTAAAAATCTAAGTGCTGAAGATCGAATCTGACAATCAGGGGAGCCGTTTCCTTGCTCTGATGGGCTGGGTTTCTCAGAAGAGAACCAGCGTATCACAGCTGTATTTCATGTGGAGGCCTGCAGATGGCAAATAGAGCTTAGATTGTAGTTCTATTAAACTGCAGTGTAAACTAAAAGTGATTTGAAGATCATATATTGTAGCCTCCTGGAAGGCCTAAAAAAAGAAAAAAAGTTTAAAAATATATAAAAATTTTAATCGCCCCCTTTCCACTGAATAAAAAAATAAAAATAAAGATCATAGGCATTGCCGCATCCCATAATGCCTGAACTATTAACCCCTTGAGGAGTCCGGTCTCTAAACATGACACCCGCTCGCACGTGCAGTGGGCGCCATAGCTGCTGGGTTTCTTCTATTTTTAATACACCCGCGGCACATGTATGCCATAAGGCAGATTGCATACATTTTCCCTTTCAGATGCAGAGCAGTCCAGAAGCGGAAGCCGTGCGCTTCCGCTCCGGAAACAACTTCCCCGGCTAAGATCGGGGCACCTGTTACATTGATCTAATAGACCAAAGCCTCAAGTAGGCTTCAGAGTCTATTAGTTGAATATACCAATACAGGCCACTAGGTAGCAGCACTGTATTGTTATATGGAAAATTAAGTGTTCAATGATGGTTATATAGCCATCAATGTACACAATGGGCAATCTAATAATTGCCAGTTATAATCACCCAGGATGAATTAAAAAAAAGTTTTTACAAATATAAAAAAATTTAAAAGTTAAAATCACCCCCCTTTCCTTGAAATAAAAAAACACAACCAATAAAAAAAATAAACCTCATGGACATCGCTGCGTGCAAAAATGCCCATACAATTAAAATATAACTATTAACGGCATAGTGTAAATGGCATAACATGGAAAAATATAAAAACAGCCAATTCGCCATTTTTTGTCACTTCAACTCCCCAATAATTCTTTTTTTTAGAAAAAGTGATCATAAAGTCGCAAACACTTCAAATTGGTATCACTGAAAAGTACAGATCACCCTGCAAAAAATGAGCCCTCACACAGCCCTGTACACATAACTACAAACGTTTATAGGGGTCAGAATATGGTGATAGTTTTTTATTTTTTATTTAGTATTAAAATGCAAGAAAAAAAATTATACAAGTGTGGTATCTTTGTAACCGTACTGACCTGGAGAATGAAGATAACAGGTCAATTTTATCGAAAAAAATAAATAAAAACCTTTGTCAGAATTGTGTTTTTTCCCCAAATTCGACCCCATTTGGAATTTTTTTACCACTTCCTACTACATGCTAAGCAACTGTAAATGGCGCCAACAACTTGTTCTGCAAAAAATAAGCCCTCATAAGGCTATGTGGACTTAAAAATAAAAAAAGTTAGGACTATGGGAAGGTGGGGAGTGAAAGATTCAAAAATGGAAAATCTCAGGGTTCTCTAAGGGTTAACATATGAAAATATCCCATATGTGAAACAAAAACATCAAAATAGCCTATTTGCAATATTTTTTCATCACTTTACTTACCCAATTTTTAAAAAATAAAATGTGATCAAAAAGTCACACACACTCCAAAATGGTATCAATAAAAACTACAGATGGTCCTGCAAAAAATGAGTCACAACACAGCTCTGTAAACATAACTATAATGGAGGTCAGACAATGGCAATGAAAAGGTTTTACTGCATAGGGAATGGCATAGAGACAAAACCCATAAAATTATGGCAGAAGTGCATTTTCACCCCATTTGGATTTTTCCCATGTGCCAGTACATAGTATGCAAAAGTAAATGTGGCATTAGACATTACAAATTGTCCCGCAAAAAAAAAACAAGCCATCATATGGCTATGTCAATGGAAAAATAAAAAAGTTATAGCTCTAGGAATGCAGGGAGAAAAAAATTTAAATGCCAAAATTAAAAATTCCCTGGGACTCTAGAGGTTAAAAAGTAGGGGCATATTAAACATATCTCACAATTTGCAATACATCTGACACATCTATAAGTCTATACTGAGTTGTTACTCCATTTTCTGCACCATCCATTTATTGGAGTGATATTGCAACAATTTTTGCTCTTCACAGTTGATAAATCTGTCTTCCATCAGCTCAACAAGCTACCAGACCCGCTTTCTCAACTACTGAAAACTGTAGTGAGTTGTGTAAAAATCTTAACTATTGCAAAAATATTTGCACAAATAAGCTCAAAAACCTCAAGGGGGGGGGGGGGGGGGGGATTTATCACACTTTGCACTCCAGTTTTGTGAAATTCGATAAATTTGGCTCAAAGTACTCACAGACTCAAAGAAAACTGAATTCAAATTATTACCCGCATGATAAATTCCCCCCTTTTTGGCACCAGAATGCTGGAGTGCAGGGTTTGATAAATTCCCTCCACAGTGTTTTAGGAATTACTTCATGTTTTTTTCACAAGGTTTTATTGCTCAAAAATGATGAAGCCAGATGTTAGCAGAAAGTCAACCGTAAACCTAAAACACAGTACAAACAATGGGCAGACTTACTAATGAAAATGCGCCAGGAAAATGCATCGGAATACTAACTCTATGTCACATGGTGGCTGTGCCTGATTTCTGGCGTCACTTGCATCAAACAGCGCAGTTTGGTGCATATCATTTTAGATGCGCTTATGAAAAAAGTAAGTAAAAAAGAATCATCCACTGTGCCTCTTCTGCAGAGGGGGCATGGCTGTTTAGAAAAGGTTTTGTGGCTTCATTTAAAAGAGGCCGTGGTCTAAGATACGCCATATTGTGCCAACATTTTGGTACAAAATTCTGTCACAAAGTAAGGTCAATGTATGTAGTATCATATAAGACTAGGGAGTCTAAAGATGCACCAGATTTAGCATTCTGGTTTAGCCACTGCGATAAATGTGGCAAATCTTTAGACAGTCTAGCCCAAGGGATAATGTATCAATATGCAACTTTTTGGCCGTTTACTTTGGAATATCTGCTTAAAGTTAGTGGGGAGATTTATCAAAACTGGCTTAGCTGCACATGGCAACCAATCAGATTGAGGATTTCATTTTTCAAAGGAGCTCTGAAAAATGTAAGGTGAAATCGGAACAACTACGTTTTTGTTAGCACCAATTTTGATAAATCTATTCCAATGTTTTTGTGACAAAAAAAAGTTTGTTAAATTTGTTGAATGAATTTTTTTTCTAATCATGGCAAGTGCAAGTGCAGCTCAGCAGTCTGTGTGTGGGTAATGCAACTTGGCCACAACTTGTAGGGTGTTGCAGACAGTGGATATGGATCCACTGTGCCAACTAACCAGTTTGACTTTGAGCTAATCCTCAGGGCATTGTCCTGGTGGTCCCCTGGTATTCACCCTTTAACCCCTGTACAGGGATCTGGACTTTGCTGCAGGGAACCAACCCGGCTGATACCTCCTGGAGAAGTCCTGGTGTAGTTGACAGCTGACACACAGGGATCAGAGACATCGGCGTGAAGCAGGACAGGGGCGGACATGAGCTGCCAACATAACTTCTGGGCATCCAGAAAAAAAGTCTCTATTTAGCTTAGACCTAATAAAGACATTTCCTGGCTCTTCTAAGACAACTATAGTCATAAAGACTTAATACTTGGAGATATACATGTGTGTATTCCTGTCTATCTCCCGGCTCATGGGCAATGCGGTGTGGTATATGTGATGTACATGTGCTATTTTAGGGCCACGTCATTTTACAGTTGTGATCTATAAATCAAAGGTTAACTTGTGCTTATGTTACAAATATAGCTTAGTGGGCGAAGACAGGTTTACTGAGAGTGATTTATGGCACCCAAGAAATTCTATTAGTAAATGCTGTAGGCAGGACAGGCAAACCTCAATAAAATCCCAGTGGTGGTCGCCTAGATACTAAGAGTCGAAGAATAATCGTGCTGATTAATAGCTAAGGGCTAATCATAAAACAATTAAAGGCTCTGAAGATTTCAGCCCATTATATGTGCAAATGTCTGCTCAGCCATACTGGTAAAGACTCTGTCTGCACAGATCCCTGGTGAGAATGAAAATGCTTCAGAAATGGAAGCTAGGTGTATATCTTCCTGACATAACGTGACCTATATAGGATCCTTATATTAAAGGGGTTCTGCACTTTGATTTAACTGATGATCTATCCGCTGGATAGATCATCAGCTTCTGATCGGCGGGGGTCCGACACCCGGCCCATCAGCTGTTTGAGAAGGCAGAGGCGCTCCAGTAGCGCCACGGCCTTCTCACTGTTTACCGCCGGCCCACTGATGTCACGACTAGTATCAACTAGCGTGGGAGGGGCTAAGCTCCATTCAAATGAACAGAGCTTAGTCCCGCCCACGCTAGTTGATACTAGTCGTGACGTCACTGGGCCAGCGGTAAACAGTGAGAAGGCCGTGGCGCTACTGGAGTGCCGCTGCCTTCTCAAACAGCTGATAGGCGGGGGTCCCGGGTGTCGGACCCCCGCCAATCAGATGCTGATGATCTATCCAGAGGATAGATCATCAGTTAAAACAAAGTACAGAACCCCTTTAGGTACTCCTTGGGAAGCTTACAGGCACAGCTTTATCTTGACCTGTGGATTCCTGTTTTTTCTTTTTTCTTTTTTGCAGATCTTGGATACGCAGGAAATAATAGAAGATGTAGGCTGTGATCAATTTTATTTTATAAAACATTATCTTGAAACTATTCAATTTACTAATGTCTCTCAAATGTGTTTCCACTTTCTGGTTAATGTTGATTAATGTGTTTGTAAGATGTCTATATGGCACTTACTAATGCAGCCTGTTGGTATTCTGTGCCATTTTCTAAATTTCATAAGGCATGCCCCTTGTTGGCCAAGTAATTTGTGCTGTCCACAGGGAGGTCCAGTCCATAAAATGGCTGTTGATGAAGAGGTTGTCTCACTTCAGCAAATGGCATTTATCATGTAAACAGGCACTTACTAATGTATTGTTATTGTACATATTGCCTCCTGTCTGGATTCATTTTTTCATCACATTATACACTGCTCTTATCCAGGGGTTATGACCACTCTGCAATCCAGCAGCGGTGGCCATACTTGTACAATACAGGTCCTTCTAAAAAAATTAGCATATTGTGATAAAGTTCATTATTTTCTGTAATGTACTGATAAACATTAGACTTTCATATATTTTAGATTCATTACACACAACTGAAGTAGTTCAAGCCTTTTATTGTTTTAATATTGATGATTTTGGCATACAGCTCATGAAAACCCAAAATTCCTATCTAAAAAAATTAGCATATCATGAAAAGGTTCTCTAAACGAGCTATTAACCTAATCATCTGAATCAACTAATTAACTCTAAACACCTGCAAAAGATTCCTGAGGCTTTTAAAAACTCCCAGCCTGGTTCATTACTCAAAACCGCAATCATGGGTAAGACTGCCGACCTGACTGCTGTCCAGAAGGCCATCAATGACACCCTCAAGCAAGAGGGTAAGACACAGAAAGAAATTTCTGAACGAATAGGCTGTTCCCAGAGTGCTGTATCAAGGCACCTCAGTGGGAAGTCTGTGGGAAGGAAAACGTGTGGCAGAAAACGCTGCACAACGAGAAGAGGTGACCGGACCCTGAGGAAGATTGTGGAGAAGGACCGATTCCAGACCTTGGGGGACCTGCGGAAGCAGTGGACTGAATCTGGAGTAGAAACATCCAGAGCCACCGTGTACAGGCGTGTGCAGGAAATGGGCTACAGGTGCCGCATTCCCCAGGTCAAGCCACTTTTGAACCAGAAACAGCGGCAGAAGCGCCTGACCTGGGCTACAGAGAAGCAGCACTGGACTGTTGCTCAGTGGTCCTTTTTTCGGATGAAAGCAAATTTTGCATGTCATTCGGAAATCAAGGTGCCAGAGTCTGGAGGAAGACTGGGGAGAGGGAAATGCCAAAATGCCTGAAGTCCAGTGTCAAGTACCCACAGTCAGTGATGGTCTGGGGTGCCATGTCAGCTGCTGGTGTTGGTCCACTGTGTTTTATCAAGGGCAGGGTCAATGCAGCTAGCTATCAGGAGATTTTGGAGCACTTCATGCTTCCATCTGCTGAAAAGCTTTATGGAGATGAAGATTTCATTTTTCAGCACGACCTGGCACCTGCTCACAGTGCCAAAACCACTGGTAAATGGTTTACTGTCCATGGTATTACTGTGCTCAATTGGCCTGCCAACTCTCCTGACCTGAACCCCATAGAGAATCTGTGGGATATTGGGAAGAGAAAGTTGAGAGACGCAAGACCCAACACTCTGGATGAGCTTAAGGCCGCTATCGAAGCATCCTGGGCCTCCATAACACCTCAGCAGTGCCACAGGCTGATTGCCTCCATGCCACGCCGCATTGAAGCAGTCATTTCTGCAAAAGGATTCCCGACCAAGTATTGAGTGCATAACTGAACATAATTATTTGAAGGTTGACTTTTTCTGTATTAAAAACACTTTTCTTTTATTGGTCGGATGAAATATGCTAATTTTTTTAGATAGGAATTTGGGGTTTTCATGAGCTGTATGCCAAAATCATCAATATTAAAACAATAAAAGGCTTGAACTACTTCAGTTGTGGGTAATGAATCTAAAATATATGAAAGTCTAATGTTTATCAGTACATTACAGAAAATAATGAACTTTATCACAATATGCTAATTTTTTTAGAAGGACCTGTATAGGATAAAGTCTGGTCTATGTGCACTCCTGTGGTCCTGGCCAACAGAGAGGCCGCACCTTTTCCTATAGGGTGCAAGCACTGCTGCTGGATTGCAGGATGGTCGTAACCATGGAAAAGAGCAGTGTATAATGTGATGGAAAAATTTATCAAGCCAGCAAAGGGGGCAATATGGACAATACATTAGTAAGTGTCTTGTACTAACTTTATCTACAAGGACAGGGAGCGGCATTGCGCCCCCATCAGGTAACACCTCCATCACTCTTGTGGGCCACAATAAAGGAAGCATCCTATGTGCCGTGCACAGTCACATGTCACACAGCAAACATTTTTATTATTTAGCCCAAATGCTACCTGTAATATAAGTGGGTCTGCTGTGGAGGAGGGATTGTTTGCATAAAAATACCACAAGTTGTGTCAAAAGCTATTATTTTTTTTTTCTATATGTATTTTAGCCATGTTGTCTACCAGCTAAACATGGATCAAAGGTGAAAATATAAGTATCAAATGAATAGGGCCATGTGAGTAACTGCATTAACTCTGTATTTGGGACCTTCCAAATCAAATAAAGTTATGGAATTCACTTGCATGAAAAAGTCAAAGGGTTATCCTTACCTCTGCTGGTAACATCACCAAAAGGCACATGAGGATCATATCTCCAGACCCCCTCCTATAGTCTCTTCTAAATCTTCAAGATGGTTATCTTAGAAGCAGTTGGGTTGAGCATCTTGGACCAAAGTAATCTTTGACCTTCTGTTAAAGGGGTTTTCCAAGACTAGGGAAAAAAGATCTGAACCCTTCCCCCGAAACATCGCTGTCTCTATTTAAATTAATGGGTATGAGTGGCAAACACCAGACATAGCCCATCAACAAACATAGCTATAGAAAAAGCAACTGCCTTTCTCTCAATCTGGACAAACCTGTCAACAGGTATTGCATTTTGCATCCTAGTGATTAACATGCGCTCACAATTTCAGGATCTCTACTTGCCTTGTAGTTACAGAGACTTGAGGTCATGAGAACACGTTCTGGACAGCTACATAAATGTGTGTTCTCCAGCCTACAGATGATGTAATTGAACCCAATGTCCACCTTTGCATTAGTTACTGAGTTTGTTTAGCCTGTAGGAATTAGTCATTTGCCACTTCTAGACATAATGCTAACAATATTAGCACACCTTTGATTTTCAAAGATATGTAATATTCACATTCAAAATTAACATGCAAAGCATTCCTAGTCTAAGGCATCTCAATGTCCTGGATAAATAACCTTGTAAAGTAGAGCAGGTCAGAACTATGAAATCTCCAAACTCTGACTAATGAAGCACATTATATTAAACACGCAGGATGCAATAGATGATAAATTTTGATTAAAATGATACAGCGAAAAAAGTTGGGAAGCATACAAAGTATATTTCTGCCTCATAACTAAATGATTAAGCGTCATATAGGTACGTATTATTGTGTAATGCAATAAACCAGACAAAACTAAACAAGACTGTCATAACAGAGACATACTGTAGAAGTGAACTGTCGTGTCTCAAGACTTATGGTTTTTATTCATTATGTTATTATTGTATTGCATGGTTTTATTGTAAGTTTGTCCCTCCTGTCTCCCTGTAGTCTGGCTCTGACCTTCCTTCTCTTCTTCGTAGCCATTCTATATTATGCTTTTTTGTGTTCATCGCCTGTTGAGCTCTGGCAAAATATCATATTTTCACCTATTGTTTGTGCATATCTACAAGTTTTCAGCTTGAAAATAAACCTTATCTGGATTCTTCATACTTGGTTCTTCAGGGGACTTGACATTGTCTGACAAGTTTTCAAGGTGTAAGCAGGGTTGGACTGGTCCACCAGAGTACCCAAGAATCCTCTGTTGGACCCAGTCTCTGAAGTCATAGTGGGCCCCAAAGATCCAGGAGAACAATCACCTGCCACGAGGGTCTATTTCTTAAATTCAAAACCTATTAGACTTTATTGATGATATATGGCTAAGCCTCAAGAATAATTTTCTCTTGTGAATCCAAGGAACCCTAGTCTCACACTGGACGTAAGTATTGGTCCAATACAGATATACCCAGTGTAAGAAGGTACAGGAATCATCGTGGATGATAGGTACGTGTCACCGAGGTTCCTGGCCTCGGTGGAGTAAGAGCCGTTTTTTTTGTGTCAGCAGCAGTTGCTGTTTGACACCTTAATACTTAGTATGACTGTATAGCTGATCCGAGACAGCTCTTACTGGGAGTAGTCAAAGTGCTGGGTGGGTGACTACTCCCCATGTTTCAGGCTGGGTTTTGCCAGGCCTAAAAAAAACAGCCAGCACTGCCAGGTGAGGAGGATTACCTCAGTCTGACAGTGGCGCTCAGGAGGTGTGTGTGCTGGGATCTGAGGCTTGTGCCGTGCTGGAGGGCTGAGACCCGTCTAAAAGCCTGCAGTGGACTGCTGGAGGAAGAACTGCTATCAAGGTGATTTTTGCTATGTGGACTTTCCATTGTGTGTGAACTAACACCAAGACTGCAAAGTGACGTTTTGTTTTTGCTTTATGTGTGAATAAACACGGAAGTTTGATTTAAGAACTGGTAATTTGCCTCTGTACTGCGTCCGCACACCCTGTCTACCAGAGCGAATCCCCACCATTGGTGGAGGATGCGGGCAAAAGCAGTGAGGCTGGCGTGAACGCCGATATTTTTGGGTTCTACATTTTTCCAGGCACGGTTGTATGTCATACATTAAACCAGCTGTATTACAACTAGTGCCCCACGACAAAATGGGGCTGTTGTGAAGGCTCTCGTGGAGGCTAATCTGCAGCAGTGAGAGAAAAACCTGCACCAACGCAAGGCTAAGGCTCCATTCACACGTCCACAACCTGTTTTGCGGATACACGGAGCCACGGATCCGCAAAACACGGAAAGCGGCAATGTGCGTTCCGCATTTTGCGGACCGCACATTGCCGACACTAATAGAATATGCCTGTTCATGTCCGCAATTGCAGACAAGAATAGGACATGTTCTATTTTTTTGCGGAAACGGAAGCACGGATGCGGAAGTGCGGATCCGCAAATGTGGATGCGGACAGCACATTTCGGCCCCATTGAAAATAAATGCGGAACGGATGCAGATCCATTTTGCGGACGTGTGAATGGACCCTAAGGTCTGCGGACAAGAACAGGCATATTCTATTAGTGCCGGCAATGTGCGGTCCGCAAAATGCGGAACGCACATTGCCGCTTTCCGTGTTTTGCGGATCCGTGGCTCCGCGTATCCGCAAAACACATTGCGGACGTGTGAATGGAGCCTAATTGTGTTGGTCGAGCACTACAGAAGTCAATGGGAGAACCCGAGCATTAAACCAGGCACCCCCTGCTCTGAAGAGGGGAGGATGCCAGGACTCTAGTTCGGCTTAGGAGTCCCTGCTCTTACTCCATATATAGCTATGTCCATATATGGAGTAAGTGCTTGGGGACACCCAGTGTATTTAAATCTAATTTATCCTCTATTTATGAAAAGTTTCTGGCAGGATTCGAACTCACAACATTTCTACATTACAGCCAAGAATTTTAACCACTACACTATAGAGCTGCATGGCCAGTTACTATAATAATAATAATAAAAAAAAGAATAGAAGGTAGTGTGAGTTCGAATCCCGTCAGAAACTTTTTAGAAATAGAAGCTAAATTTAATTTAAACATATACAGTATATACGTTTTTAGCCTTAATATATTTACATATATTATTATATATTTAGAATATATAATATATTATAATAAATGTAAATATGTTATAGCTAAAACATCAGTAGTCGTTTCCGTAGTATGATTTTATACATATATATATATATTTTATAAGCCTGCAAGGGGGGAGGTAGCGTACGGTTCTGCACATTCACGGAGGCACAGATGACATAAAGTTCACGTCACTTTTATTTAGGGTCCGATTTCAGGAGGTTTACATCAACACATGCTTTTTAGTGGAACCCAGGATTTCCAGTATTGCAGTAATAAATCACAAAACAAAAGACTTCCCGTCTGGGTCTAAATAATAACACAAAGAGTTTGTCTCACCTAGGCTACAGTTGTTAGGCTGACGTTCACACAGCATGTAGTTTGCTCACTGGTCCTAAGTATTTACAGCAACGTGTGTCCTTGCCTTGCAGATCTCCTCCTAAGTGAACCACAGCACTCTGTATAACTGCCTTAAGGTGTTTCAGAGCATACCAACAAACTGGTCTGGAAGAAAGGGAACGGTTACTCCCTCTGCCAACCTTAACAACCGTTCCACATAATCTATGCCCCACGTATTTCCAGAAAGAATCCTGCCTAAACAATTAAGTTTGTTCAGGCCACAGCACTCCCTGGATTACACTTACTTCCCCCAGGTGAAAAATCTGGGTGAAATATACATTCCTTCCATCAGTATTCCACCTACATGACCACATATCCCCCCCCTCTTCTCCAGATCGGAGGACTCGCTACCTGTGCCCCACATGCAATGCACCCTTGAAAACACATCTGCATTTGTCTGTAGTTTCCTTGGCCTATGTTCCAACACAAAATTTCAATTTTGGAGAGACAGGAACCACCTTGGGACTCTGGCATTTCTCTCCCAGTTTTGTTTCATCCATGTTAGGGGGGCATGGTCCGAGAGCAACTTAAACTTCCTCCCTAACAAATAATATTTAAGGGATTCCAGTGCCCATTTGACCGCTAAACATTCTCTTTCAACTATTGCATAGTTTTTCTCTGCTGGGGTCAGTTTCCTAGCATCTGTCTGAACTAGGAACTCTTTTGTAAAGTCCGGGGTCACCAGTACAGGCTGTTGACAGAGGCTAGCCTTCAATTAGGGGGGCTGCAATGGACGCAACATTTTTCACATACCTCCGGTAGTACCCGGCGATGCCTAAGAGTGCCCTGACCTGTTTCTTTGTCAAAGGTCGGGGCCAGTTTTGAATGGCACCCACCTTATTCAATTGGGGCTTAATCAATCCCCGAACAATAATGTATCCCAGGTATCTGGCTTCCTCTAATCCCAAGGCACATTTCTCAGGGGTTGATGATCACTTATAGAACTTTTTGCACCAATAAAATGACAACAAGACAAGCTCTTTCAACAAGACAACGACCCTAAACACTGCTCAAAATCCACTAAGGCATTTATGAAGAGGAACAAGTACAACGTTCTGTAATGGCCATCTCAGTCCCCAGACCTGAATATAAATAAAAATCTCTGGTGTGACTTAAAGAGGGCTGTCCATGCTCAGAAGCCATCAAACCTGAATGAACTAAAGATGTTTTGTAAAGAGGAATGGTCCAAAATGCCTTCAACCAGAATTCAGACTCTCATTGGAACCTACAGGAAGCGTTTAGAGGCTGCAATTTCTGCAAAAGGAGGATCTACTAAATATTAATTTCATTTCTTTTTTGTGGTGCCCAAATTAATGCACCTGCCTGATTTTGTTTAAACAATTATAGCACACTTTCTGTAAATCCAATAGACTTCATTCCACTTCTCAAATATCACTGTGTGTGTCTCCTATATGATATATTTAACTGACATTTTTTATCATAACAACCAACGATTTATACTTTCGCATCCCACTGTATCTTATAGTTAACATCACTTATTTTTTCCACTACCACATAGGGACCTTGCCATTTGGCGAGAAACCTACTTTCCACTGTGGGAACTAATACCAAGTCCCTATCCCCAGGGTTGAAACTCCTAATCCTTGCAGAGCGATTATACACCCTACTTTGGGAGGCTTGGGCCTTCTGTAAATGCTCCTTCACTAAGGGCATTACCTTCTCAATACGCTCTTGCATATGGGTTATATGCTCAATAACACTTTTGAACGGGGTAGTCTCGGTTTACCACATTTCTTTGGCTATGTCAAGAAGTCCCCGGGGATGTCAGCCATAAACTAACTCAAATGGGGAAAACCCTGTGGAGGCTTGGGGTACCTCCCATATTGCGAACATGAGGTAGGGTAGTAGGCAATCCCAATCTCGGCCATCCCTCTCTACCGCTTTCTTTAACATCTGTTTTAGCGTCTTGTTAAATCTTTAGCCATCAGTCTGTGGGTGATACACCGAAGTGCGTAATTACGTAATTTTGAATAGCTTGCACATATCCTTTATAACCCCAGACATAAAGGGAGTTACCTGATCGGTAAGGATCTCCTTGGGGACTCCAGTCCTAGAGAACATAAAAAAATAACTCTCTGGCAATGGTTCTTGAGGCAGTGTTTCTTAGGGGACAGCTTCCGTATAATGAGTAGCATAGTCAACCAAGACTAAAATATATTGATGTCCCCGAGCGGATTTTATTACCGGCCCTACGAGATCCATAGCGATTCTCTCGAATGGAATGTCGATAATCGGTAGCGGTACCTGGGGACTCCTGAAATGAGATATGGGTGCACTCAATTGGCACATGGGACAGGAGTCACAATAATCTTTTACTTCTCGATAGTGCCCAGGCCAAAAAAAACACCAGAGAATTCTGTCCCCGAATGCCACGCCATAACATGACTGTGAGCTAGGTCTAAGACAATGCATCGGTAGGATCAAGGCACCAAGAGCTGTTCAACAACCTCTCCGTTACTCTGGGTAACTCAGTAAAAAGATTATTATTCACGGCAAAATTGTTAAATTGTTGATCAGCCTCTGGTTCCTGAGGTACGCCATTGATGACCTTAACACCTTCTCGGGCATGTACAAGGGTGGGATCCCTTAATTGTGCAGTGCCAAAATATTTACTAGATACTCTTAAGTCAGACAATACTGGCTCAGAGGAGGAGGCTTCCTCATCTCCTGCCAGTACCTGTAAAGGAAAACTATTCTCCTCAGGGTCTTTTGGCGACAATTCTGGCTCAACCTCGGACAATTCTTCTTCAAACGACTACTCTGCCCCTCCCCCACAACTTCCAGAAGTAGGGAAAGTTATGCCAGAGGATGGCATTATGCATGAGGTTTTCCACCACACCTACATTTTGGTCAATACAGCCAGAGGTAGTTTCAAAAGTCACCATGGCCACGGGATATGCCTTAACATCCCCGTGAATACACAGCACACTCAGGGATTCTCCCTGGACTTTTTCTCTGGTTACATAAGAGGCATGCACCGAAATTACGAGACTTCCTGAGTCTAGTAGTGCAGTTACAGGTTGACTATTCACCAGTACCCTGCAGAACTAGGGTTCAAGTTTCACCTCTGAGGAAGCCACTGTCACGGCTGAGGATGAGGGAAACCCTCAGCCGTGCAATGGTGGAAGATGGTCGCTGCTTGACCAGGACGACAGGATTAGGGAGCAGGTCACCTCCTATCGCGTCCCTAACCTGACCCTAACTCCTAGCTGCATGGGCCGACCTTTAAGGTAGGAGGACCCATGCTCAGGAACCTCGGAGCCCTAATTCACCCTCCGACCGGTCCCTGGGCTAGGAGTCAGGGTAAGACAACCTGTTCCTTCTGGATACGGAGGAACAGGAGTCTCACTTGCCAAGCTGCAAGGAAGGGAGAACAAATGCAACCTATGGCAATGGCAGGTACTTGCCACAAACATAACTCTCACCTGCCACAGACACAAAGCCTGGAACCCATGTGGAAGTACAGCCCACAGACAACAGGACTCAGCACACAACACACTACACACGGGAACCCAGGACCATAGGTGCAATAAACAAACATAAAACCAAACACATCTTCAAGACACCAAACAAGATTATTATTTTGCTATGACCAGAAGGATGGCCCTCACTGGCAGTTGGTAAGTAACCAGGAGGATGACTCCAGCCAGCATAGCTGAAGCACCCTCTCTGGCTACTGCCTACAACTGAGGCTTTATAGGGCCAAGAGGCCACACCCAACGGTCAGACACACCCCGTGACTCACACACACAGAAAGGGAGTTAACCCTTCCAATACCACAGAAAGGAAAACACAACTAAAAGGGGAAGTGTCCAAAACCAGCACACACTGTGGCTGTGGCCGCCGGCAACGACATGGGTGGCACCCATGTCCTGGGAGTCAGCCCGAAGGCCGGGACACTGCCACCACATGTACACAACGACCAAACGTTGCCACGGGCAACCACAGTGAGGGGAAGATGTGAGTGCACACCACACATAAAACAGAGTGCACACAGACATACCAAAGTGCATACAAACGCGCACACAACTCCAAGGGAACCGCACGTGTAGCTGTTGTCCGCGGCAACCGCACTTGAGGCCAACAACAATATGCCTCCCGCTGCGGTTGACACTACAACCCAAACCGCGGGCAACTGTATGCGGCTCCCAAGGAGTCACGGCCATAAACATGGTCGTGACAGCCACACAGACCTGTTCAGCAAACAAGGACATCTGCCGGCCAGCCTCCCACTCCATTGGTTCGGAAGTGAGGGGACAATTAGTGACCACATGCCCCACTTCCCAGCACCTCCAACTTCGGGGAGGTCCTGGTTTCGGAGAAGCAAATTGGGGCACGCTTGGGGAAAATCGCTGGGGACTCTCCGGTGCCATTTTTCCTGCTTACTCCGTTGGGGACGTTGTCTTCTAGCCGCTGTAGATTTGGGACGGTCACTCCTGTAAGGAGCACAGGGGAAGGCATTATCCCGAAGATAGTCTTACGTGGTGAGATACCGATCAACCAGGTTCACCAGCTCATCCAGGTCTTTGGGGTCTCCCCGCCCCACCCAGCGCTGTAATGTCCTAGGTAATGCAGTCGTAAATCGATCTATTACGACCCGTTCAGTTATTTGGGCTGCTGTGCTCGTCTCAGGTTCCACTTTTTTATGAGGTGTACCAGGTCAAACATTTGGAACCGAGTAGGTTTGGTTACATCAAAGCGCCAGGTATGCATGAGCCGGGCCTGGACAGCAGGGGTTACTCCGGGGGATTCCGGGGAGATGTTGGAGCGGTCTGGGAAACAATCGGCAGGGCTTTTGTAAGGACGGCCATTTGTTCTGACAAAAGGCGGTTCGTCTCCTGTTGGCGTAGGTTCTCCTCAGCCTGCACTTTAATAAAGTGGGTTATGGCCGCTTCCATATTAGCACTTGACTCCTGCAGGCCGATAGCGGGCTTTACCCAGGACATCTACTGGAGCAAAAAGTTCTTGCAGAGAACAAATGAAGAGAGGGAAAAAAAATTAAATGTTTTTGTGCCGTTACCTCCACCAATTGTATGCCTGCAAGGGGGTTAGCATACGGTTCTGGACATTCACGGAGGCACAGATGATATAAAGATCACGTCACTTTTATTTAGGGTCTGATTTCAGGAGGTTTACATGCTTTTTAGTGGAACCCAGGATTTCCAGTATTACAGTAACAAATCACAAAACAAAAGCCTTTCCGTCTGGGTCTAACTAATAACACAAAGAGTATGTCTCACCTAGGCTACAGTTGTTAGGCTGACGTTCACACAGCATGTAGTTTGCTCACTGGTCCTCTGTATTCACAGCACCATGTGCTGTCCTTGCAGTCCTCCTTTTAAGTAAGCCACGGCACTCTTACTACTAGTAAGTATTCCTATACAGCAATCTCATATTTATTTTTATTTTTTTAAAGTAACTGGCCATGCAGTTCTATAGTGTAGTGGTTAACATTCTTGGCTGTAATGTAGAAGGTTGTGAGTTTGAAACTCACAAGAAACTTTTCAGAAATAGTGGCTAAATTCAATTTTAATACACTGACCTGAGCATCGTGCTCAAACACACGCGATATTCAGCCGAGCATAGCGATGCTCGAGCCGAACTGGTGTTCAGCCGAGCATGCTCGCCCAACACCAGAGGCTAATAAATAGGCAGCAGGAGACCAATCAGTTGCTGCTACATGTGATGGCTTTTCAGACAGCAGGAGCAACCCCGAACGTCCAAAGATGCCCGGAAAGCAGTCCATACCGTGATTCCTAAGATGACCCCTGCAGACGACATTGATACCTACCTGGTGATGTATGAGAAAGTAGCTATCAGGGAGAAGCTACCCAGAGACCAGTGGGCTGAGGCCGTCGCTCCGTTCCTCTCATCCGATTCCCAGCGAGTGTATATCGACTTACCGGACGATCAAGCGTCCGACTACCAAAAAGTAAACGGTGAGATTTTGGCAAGACCCCAGTATTATGACTTATTCCACCTCTTGCAAAAGTGGCTACAGCCTGATTTGCTTAGTCCCACCGCTATGCTGGAAAGACTATTGGCGGGCTCTTTAACCACCTCTTCAGCATTGGATCGGCCAGGTGTCTTCTGGAAATGGTGGAGCTGGTGGAGCACTAAGAAGCTACTAAGAATCTTACGGGGATTCTTTTGGGAGGGGGGCAGCCAAACCCTGTAAATCTCCATCCCAGACCCGGTGACTTGTACCAACCAAATCCACCCGGGATGCACCCCCTACGAACCTGGCTCCAATAGTCTGCTGGCGGTGTCAGGAGCCTGGCCTTGTAAGAGCTGACTGTCCACATCAGGTGGAACCCATGGATACTAACAATGGCTACCGTCAGTCATTATATGCCAGGAAGCTGTGTGCAGCAGGTACCCCAGAAACTCTAAACCACTTGTGCCGGGTGGAAGTGGGAGATACTCCAGTAGAGGCTCTGCTGGACTCAGGGAGTCTGGTGTCCCCAGTCAGGGCTCCCCTGGTATGGTCAATGGAGTTCCTGGCCAGGTGGCAGGGGCGCTACGAGGTACTTGAAAAAATTGGAGAGGTAAATTACAAGGTACACCAGTCAGGGAGGTGAAAGCCGGAGCAGGTGTACCATGTGTATCTACTCAAACCGTGGAAAGATAGAGAAACCTGTACTGAAGACAGCCCGCGGCCAGGTTTTCTAGGGGAAGCAGTTTTGGCTCCTCTGTCTGAAGCAAAGGAAGCGGCTGCCACAGTAAGAATTGCTGACAGCCTCTCCTATAAGCAGGCTCAGGAGGCCAGGAAGTTTATTAGCTGGAACACAAATGTGTTTTCAGATCTCCCTGGACACACTTCCACAATTCGGCATGACATTGTCACTGAGCCTCAGGCGAAAGTCCGACTAAAACCATACCGGGTACCCGAGGCTCGGCGACAAGCAATCTCAGAGGAAGTGCAGATGATGCTGAGGCTAGATGTCATTGAGGAGTCTAAAAGTTAGTGGGCTAGTCCTATAGTGCTAATACCCAAGTTGGACGGGAGACTCCTGTTCTGTAATGATTTTCGTAAACTGAACAAGATTTCCAAATTAGTTTCGCATCCCATGCCCCGGCTGGATGAGCTTATCCAGAGGTTAGATCAAGCCTGGTATTTTTCTGTTTTGCACCTCACAAAAGGGTACTGGCAGATGCCCTTAAAGGGGTTGTCTGAGTTATGAAAAAAATATATATAGCACTGAAAATCTGATGGGCAGCAATATATTACTAAGCTAAGCAAGTTTTATGCAAAAAAATATATATATACAGTACAGACCAAAAGTTTGGACACACCTGCTCATTCAAAGAGTTTTCTTTATTTTCATGACTATGAAAATTGTAGATTCACACTGAAGGCATCAAAACTATGAAGTAACACATGTGGAATTATATACATAACAAAAAAGTGTGAAACAACTGAAAATATGTCATATTCTAGGTTCTTCAAAGTAGCCACCTTTTGCTTTGATTACTGCTTTGCACACTTTTGGCATTCTCTTGATGAGCTTCAAGAGGTAGTCACCTGAAATGGTCTTCCAACAGTCTTAAAGGAGTTCCCAGAGATGCTTAGCACTTGTTGGCCCTTTTGCCTTCACTCTGTGGTCCAGCTCACCCCAAACCATCTCGATTGGGTTCAGGTCCGGTGACTGTGGAGGCCAGGTCATCCGGCGCAGCACCCCATCACTCTCCTTCATGGTCAAATAGCCCTTACACAGCCTGGAGGTGTGTTTGGGGTCATTGTCCTGTTGAAAAATAAATGATGGTCCAACTAAACGCAAACCGGATGGAATAGCATGCCGCTGCAAGATGCTGTGGTAGCCATGCTGGTTCAGTAAGCCTTTAATTTTGAATAAATCCCCAACAGTGTCACCAGCAAAGCACCCCCACACCATCACACCTCCTCCTTCATGCTTCACGGTGGGAACCAGGCATGTAGAGTCCATCCGTTCACCTTTTCTGCGTTGCACAAAGACACAGTGGTTGGAACCAAAAATCTCAAATTTGGACTCATCAGACCAAAGCACAGATTTCCACTGGTCTAATGTCCATTCCGTGTGTTCTTTAGACCAAACAAGTGTCTTCTGCTTGTTGCCTGTCCTTAGCAGTGGTTTCCTAGCAGATATTCTACCATGAAGGCCTGATTCACACAGTCTCCTCTTAACAGTTGTTCTAGAGATGTGTCTGCTGCTAGAACTCTGTGTGGCATTGACCTGGTCTCTAATCTGAGCTGCTGTTAACCTGCGATTTCTGAGGCTGGTGACTCGGATGAACTTATCCTCCGCAGCAGAGGTGACTCTTGGTCTTCCTTTCCTGGGGCAGTCCGCATGTGAGCCAGTATCTTTGTAGCGCTTGATGGTTTTTGTGACCGCACTTGGGGACACTTTCAAAGTTTTCCCAATTTTTCGGACTGACTGACCTTCATTTCTTAAAGTAATGATGGCCACTCGTTTTTCTTTACTTAGCTGCTTTTTTCTTGCCATAATACAAATTCTAACAGTCTATTCAGTAGGACTATCAGCTGTGTATCCACCTGACTTCTCCACAACGCAACTGATGGTCCCAACCCCATTTATAAGGCAAGAAATCCCACTTATTAAACCTGACAGGGCACACCTGTGAAGTGAAAACCATTTCAGGTGACTACCTCTTGAAGCTCATCAAGAGAATGCCAAGAGTGTGCAAAGCAGTAATCAAAGCGAAAGGTGGCTACTTTGAAGAACCTAGAATATGACATATTTTCAGTTGTTTCACACTTTTTTGTTATGTATATAATTCCACATGTGTTAATTCATAGTTTTGATGCCTTCAGTGTGAATCTACAATTTTCATAGCCATGAAAATAAAGAAAACTCTTTGAATGAGAAGGTGTGTCCAAACTTTTGGTCTGTACTGTATGTGTAGGACTACAAGTCCCAGCTGTATAATGACACTACTAAGGGAGTGGCTACAAGAGCTGCCCTGGGTGACATGTCTGCAGCATGTTTTATGTGTAGAACTACAAGTCCCACCTGTATAATGACACTGCTAATACACACAGGATCTTCCCCCTACTTTCTTGTGCAATGCTCTCTCTAGTCCTTTAGCTCCTGTGCCCAGATTTGTCACTGCTGCAGATACCCACTGTGTGCATCTGAAGGGGTTAAGAATCCTAGGAGAGAGCAGACAGCCCGACAGTGAAGGGGGGCGTGGCCAGCACAGTGACGTCTCATTTACAGACTTGTAAACAAACTTTATCAGAGCAGGGAGAGAAGCTGACATCACCGGTCATGTGAAATCTGAGAAACCAGGCACTGCAGATAAAGTGAGTTATTTGGAAAGCTGTTATATTTGCCTTGTTAGGAACATAGAAAGAACAAAAAAATAACTCTGACAACCCCTTTAACGGAGTCTGCCAAAGAGAAAACTGCCTTCATCACACCTGAAGGGCTGTATCAGTACAAGATGCTACCCTTTGGTCTGCATGGTGCCCCCCGCCACTTTTCAAAGGCTTATGGACATTGTGCTGCGTCCACATCGTCGGTACGCTTCGGCTTACCTGGACTATATTGTCATCCACAGTACCGATTGGGAAAGTCACCTACCCAAAGTGCAGGCTGTAGTAAGGCGGGACTAACCGCTAACCCCAAAAAATTTGCAATAGGGTTAGAGGAGACTAAATACATGCGGCATGTGATCAAACCCCAAGTAAGCAAAATAAAGGCAATAAGAAATTGGCCCAGACCTGTCACCACTAAACAAGTTAAGTCATTCCTAGGAATGATAGGCTATTACATGAGATTTATTCCCCACTATGCTACTGTAGCCACGCCATTAACAGGGTTATTGAAGGGACCCAAGTCAGTGAGTCAGTGATGGTTCACTGGAATGACCGGGCGGAAGAGGCTTTCTCCGCTTTGAAGTCGGCCCTGTGTGGGTCCCCGGTTTTGATGACGCCCGACTTTAAGCGGGAATTCATAGTACAGAAAAACGCCTCCAAAGTAGAACTCAGTGCTGTACTGTCTCAGGAAGTCAATGGGGAGGAGCATCCTTTTGTCTTCCTAAGCCTCAAGCTCACCCCAGCCGAGACCAGGTACAGTATAGTGGAGGGATAGTGCTTGGCTATCAAGTGGGCACTCAAGTCTCTCCGCTATTATTTGTTGGGGAGACCATTCCGCCTGGTGACTTGACCACTTCCCTCTCAAGTGGATGAGCCAGACCAAAGAGAGAAATGCCCAAGTCACCAGGTGGTTCCTGCCCTTACAAAACTTTAAGTTCTCCGTAGAGCACAGGGCAGGCCGATTGCAAGGAAAAACGCGGATGCCCTGTCCCGAGTATACTGTATGGCATGTGTTCACCCCCTCAGGGTCGAACAAAGGGGAGAGGTATGTAAAAAAAGACCAGAAAGACTTTGTCAGGAGCCTCACACTTATAGCCTAGTTATTGAATCACTTATGAATATGAACACTTATTATCAAAAATAAAGCTGAAAGTCTATCTATAGGGCTGACCAAAGAAAAAACATTTTACTTTCTTACAAGATTACAATAATGAAAGCAAAGGGAGTTTTTGGCTTCCATGCTTGGTCAACTCTCTATGAAATCCAACATTCTTTTCTCAACATTGGTCATAAAAACACTTGTTTTATTAAAACTTCTTTAATTAATTATCCTCTTCCCACGCTGAAGTTGTGTCCATGTGATTACCTGTAATTGGCAAAGGGGAAGGGGGTGTCTAATTTTGTCCCTTATCATCAGTTGCTTTTTTGGGGAAGTCCAGGACCTGAGAAAGGACCCCAGCACTGTCCTGATATAATCCCTGTTAGGGCATACCTATGCCATTTACTGTAAGTCTGTAGTAACCAATTAGGTTTCTTGAAGCAGCACAAGAACAGGGCATTGTATAGATCAAGTTTGAAGCGGAAAAAGTGAATGTTTTGCGTCTACTATCTGACCTGACATCAATTTAACTGGGCATGGTAAGCATTTTCTTTTTAAATCTACCATAATTTTAATATTAGCCACCCACAGTTAGTTGTGTGATGTCCTACTAGTCATAATGCAGGAACAGACCATGAATGGAAAAGTTCCTCTCATAACAATAAAAAATAAGTTGCTGTAAGAGAACTCACTCCTTTAACCGTGTTTTGGTTCTAAATTACCAGATACTTTTTAGCAATTTTGGTTTCATGGTAATTTAACAGGACTTTTTTTTTCAATTTTTTTGCCTACCAAAGCAATTTTTGCTGCATTTCTACGGCTGTTTTTTTTTTAAAATATACTTTTTTTTTTCTTTTTATATTTGTTAGGGTTATGTGTAGTTTAAGTTTTTTAGATTTTCTAATTCACAGTATTACAATGGGGTCCTTATTTTGTTCCAGTCATTTTGATATATAATATGTTTAGTCTCAGTTAACGACGTAGGGTGAGCAGTATTATTTTATATACACTCACCTAAAGAATTATTAGGAACACCATACTAATACGGTGCCCCCTTTTGCCTTCAGAACTGCCTTAATTCTATGTGGCATTGATTCAACAAGGTGCTGATAGCATTCTTTAGAAATGTTGCCCTATATTGATAGGATAGCATCTTGCAGTTGATGGAGATTTGAGGGATGCACATCCAGGGCATGAAGCTCCCATTCCACCACATCCCAAAGATGCTCTATTGGGTTGAGATCTGGTGACTGTGGGGGTCATTTTAGTACAGTGAACTCATTGTCATGTTCAAGAAACCAATTTGAAGAGATTCGAGCTTTGTGACATGGTGCATTATCCTGCTGGAAGTGGCCATCAGAGGATGGGTACATGGTGGTCATGAAGGGATGGACATGGTCAGAAACAATGCTCAGGTAGCCCGTGGCATTTAAACAATGGCCAATTGGCACTAAGGGGCCTAAAGTGTGCCCAGAAAACATCCCCCACACCATTATACCACCACCAACCACCAGCCTGCATAGTGGTAACAAGGCATGATGGATACATGTTCTCATTCTGTTTACGCCAAATTCGGACTCTACCATTTGAATGTCTCAACAGATATCGAGACTCATCAGACCAGGCAATATTTTTCCAGTCTTCAACAGTCCAATTTTGATGAGCTTGTGCAAATTGTAGCTTCTTTTTCCTATTTGTAGTGGAGATGAGTGGTACGCGGTGGGGTCTTCTGCTGTTGTAGCCCATCCGCCTCAAGGTTGTGCGTGTTGTGGCTTCACAAATGCTTTGCTGCATACCTCGGTTGTAACGAGTGGTTATTTCAGTCAACGTTGCTCTTCTATCAGCTTGAATCAGTCGGCCCATTCTCCTCTAGTATCAACAAGGCATTTTCGCCCACAGAACTGCCGCATACTGGATGTTTTTCCCTTTTCACACCATTCTTTGTAAACCCTAGAAATGGTTGTGCGTGAAAATCCCAGTAACTGAGCAGATTGTGAAATACTCAGACCGGCCCGTCTGGCACCAACAACCATGCCACGCTCAAAATTGCTTAAATCACCTTTCTTTCCCATTCTGACATTCAGTTTGGAGTTCAGGAGATTGTCTTGACCAGGACCACAACCCTACATGCATTGAAGCAACTGCCATGTGATTGGTTGACTAGATAATCGCATTAATGAGAAATAGAACAGGTGTTCCTAATAATTCTTTAGGTGAGTGTATATACACGCATTTGAATTTTGTTTTCTCAAAATTGTTATCTTATATGTGTGCATATTTTTTTTCGATAGTATGTCCCAAAGAGATCATAAAAAACCTCTCGGGGACAGAGGAGCCCCAGTTTCAGATGAAAACAACTCCCAGTTGTGATGTTGGTAACTAGTTAACAGATCTGGTTCTAAAACCCAGCAGCCTGCCACGTTATGGGGCACCACACTGCATTGTGCTTAGTGATCAGTATGTAGGCTTGAAAAGCGAAAACAGAGGCAATTATAAATTGCTTCTGTTTTTCTTTCTTTTCTTCGGGGTCCTCAGTGGTCTCTGACAGTCGGGTATCTGGCCTGCTCCAGCTAGACTGCAAAAGCAGTATATTTTGGATGTGGCCACATGCCTTAGCTGTGCAGTGGCTGAGAAGAGGCAGCTGTGCGGTGAGACCAGTAAGAGCCTGAGGAAGTACACGCGCACCCAACGGGCAGGGCAAGATAAGGAGGAAGCATCAGCCTGTAAGGAAGAATCAGAAGGGTGCTGTCCTGGAGGAAGAGGCTAAACATTGGGGGCGCAAGAACCACCAAGATTGGGCAGGGTAGCGTTGCGGCAGTAAAGTGGTGGTAGGCATTGGCTACTGCCATAACAATTAAAACTCAGTGCTGCACAATGGGCCAAAATTTTTTACCAGGCACAGAACTCATCTTAGTGAGTTCAGTGCACCAAAAAATTAAACATATGCCAGCGGGGAGTTGGCGGCAATTTCAGGGGTAATGTGCCCTCGTTTTCTGACGCAGATATTGTTAAATGTGTCATGCTGCGAAGGTCCTGTCTGTGGCTAGCTCACTTTTGGAGAGGGTGTCGGAAAAGGGGAAAAAGTCACAAATTTCAGAACAAAACAATGAGTTGCACAAAATTTTTTGACTTTACTATTCCAGAAAACTGATGTACAGCAATGATACATTATCACAATGTGTTTTATAAAGTATTATTCATCCTCCTAAAATGTTTCTTGTCAGGGTGCCAGAAACCTCCAGCATTAGCTTCTCAATTATACAGTAGGTTACATTATACATCTTAAGCAATGCCATTCTGAAATTATACAAGTATAATTCATCCAAACAAAACTATAAAGATCTTTATCTGAAAACAGGTCAAACTTTCACAAAGTTATTAAAGACAATGTAATAAAAACATTTGATACGTTTATTTCTATGGCCCCGGGTTATAGCACAAGTCATAATAGTGTTTATGTCTCTAAGATAAACCTTAAAGGGGTTATCCCATGTTTTCAAGTATGCTTAAATCTGTTGTTTATGCCACCACCAGCAACTTACCCAATACATATCATTAGTGATTCCTCCTCCTTTCCTCTATAATTGACCTTCTTTTGCAGCCTTATTTACATCTGGTAGTTATTAGTTATGGCCACCCCAGCGATACTGGCACGGTGGCTGCTCTTGCGTGCTATCGACCTGTTTTTTTATTCTACGCAGCCCGACCTGGCTCATGGGCTTGCGCATTTTCCCGCATGCGTGATCAATAACTTTGCTCCGTCCTGTTTTTTTTTCTCAAATAAATCTCTGCGCCTGCTCGCTAGTTATTTCTCCTGCACTTGTCAGTCCACTTACCATGGGTATCAAGTTGCAGGAAGCGATAGATGAGTAGGAGCTCAGAGGTGGCTGCTGGAATGAATTCTGGCTCACACGCTGTCAATCAATAGAAAGGACACCGCCCCCTGACTGAGCAGTGTCTTGAAGAGGACAGAGCAGCAACGGCATGGAAAGCAGAAGGTGGGATAACCCCTTTAAGAAACAGTGGGTTTGCTTGCATTTTTTAGGCTTGATTGCTCTGCTGACTGCATGGGCGGGCTGGCAACATGGTGTCATAATTATGATACAAACTTTGTGCAGATATACAGTGAGTAACAGAAGTATTTGAACACCCTGCGATTTTGCAAGTTCTCCCACTTAAAAATCATGGAGGGGTCTGAAATTCACATTGTAGGTCCCACTCTGAGAGACAGAATAAAAATTAAAAATAAATGCAGGAAATCACATTGTATGATTTTTAAAGAATTTATTTGTCTTGCACTGCTGAACATAAGTATTTGAACACCTGAGAAACAGCAAGAATTCTGGCTCTCAAAGACCTGTTACTGTGCCTTTAAAAAGTCCACCTCTACTCTACTCATTAATCTAACTTAGTAGCATCTGTCTGAGCTCTTTAAAGACACCTGTCCACCCCACAGTCAGTCAGACGCCAACTACTACTTTGGGCAAGACCAAAGAGCTGGACCTCCACAAGGCTGGAAAGGGCAATTGCCAAGTAGCTTGGTGAAAATAGATCAACAGTATAAAGATTACTAAAGTGCCTCAAGTAAAGACTTGAGAGGATAAGAGACAGCAGAGCTACCTACTACATTTAGCTTCTACAGACACTGCTGTAAAGTGAGGAAAAAAGAACCAAAGACACCCTCATCATCAAACAGCCACTAAGCTAGTATCATCTAAGTCCTGAATCACCACCAACCAACCTGCCTCAATATACTTGCTGGTGCCAAAAGAGAATTGCACTAACGCCTGCTTCTACTGTTTTCATTTTCAAGTTCTACATTGCACTTAGTAAAAGGACTTTGTTACGATCAGTTCTGGCAGCGTTCTTCAGTGCTATAACTTTCACTACAACGGGCCCCAGGGAGCGACGGCCTGACGTAGGACACCGTGACACTACAACTACACTACACCAGAGCCACTACCACTCCTATCCTCAATGCCGGCTCCCATGGGGGCTCACTGCAGAAGTTTTATCGAGTCCCATGTACTAAGTGGTTACTTGTATGCGTTTTACCAACCAAGAAGGAAATAAGGACTAACAGGAGTATAGTATACACATCAATGTTCTGTGAAACACTAGTGCTCCTTCTCAAATTCTTTTTATCCCATCCAGACCAAGTACAAAAACTAAGTCCCATCAAGTTCATAGTATAAATGTAATTTCAAAAAACTTTTCAAATATCACAAAGATATCAAATGTTTTGATCGGTTTTGAGGTTCTTAGACCCCTACAAAATGCTAAAATGAAGAGACAGAAGCATTCATTCAAGCGCTGTCTCTCCTGGGGATTCTGCTGAGGATTCTTTCTTCTGTCTCTACGCTTGGTGCAACTTGTGTGATCTATCCCCTGCAGACTATGGGTCATTTTCTCCCACTTTAATGGCTTTATTTTGCTATGGTACCTGCAACACTGAGAAGGGAGTGGAAGAGCAGATGACCTCAGTCCTAAGTGGACAGCTGACAGAAGCAGTGCTGTCCCATTTATGTGAGAAGTAGCCACACAGCTGACTCTGAATGAGTTACATAGACTGATGTCATAGGAAATGTCGCAGACACCAGATTTACTTTTTGCTGCATGACTCTTTAACAGGTCACAACTGAACACTTCAGTAACACAGTGAGCAGAATAATTGATCTGGAATGGATTTCGAACACAAGCTTCTCTTAGGTATGCCTTGGGATGCTGCGATGTGTGGCTTCTTTAACAGCCTCATGAGCTCTTCACACAAACTCTGATGTTTCAGTTAAAGGGGTTGTCCTACGAAAATGATTGTTTATACAGTAGTTAACCCCTTCAAGCAACACCCAGTTTAGACCAAATGCCAGAGCCCCATTTTTCAAATCTGACGTGTCAGTTTATGTGGTAAAAACTTTGGAACGCTTTTACTTATCCTTGCCATTCTGAGATTGTTTTCTCGTGACACATTATACTTCATGTTAGTGGTTAATTGGAGTTGACATGTTTTACCTTTATGCATAAAAAATCCAAAATCTGCAGAAAATTTAGAAAAATTAGCTATTTTCAAAATTAGAATTTCTCGCTTTTTAAGACCGATAGTGATACTTCATAAAATAGTTATTACGTAACATTCACCATATGTCTACTTTATGTTTGCATCATTTTGTAAATGTCATTTTATTTTTTCAGGAAGTTAGAAGGCCAAAACCCACTTTTTTAAGGACCAGTTCAGTTAGGAAGTCACTTTGTGGGGCCTACATAGTAGAAACCACCCATAAATGACCCCATTTTAGAAACTACACCCCTCAGGTTATTCAAAACTTATTTTACAAACTTTGCTAACGCTTTAGGTGTTCCACAAGAATTCAAGCAAAATACAAGGGAAATAAAAAAATTAAATAAAAATTGTGCAGACTTTCCATTTTAATCAATTTTCCCTGTAACACAGCAAGGGTTAACAGCCAAACAAACCTCAATATTTATTACCCTGATTCTGCAGTTTTCAGAAACACCCCATATGTGGTCGTAACCTGCTTTATGGGCACATGGCAGGGCGCAGAAGGAAAGGAGCGCCATATTGTTAACGGAGGGCAGATTTTGCTGGAATGGTTTTCAGGTGCCATGTCACATTTAAAGAGCCCCTGAGTTACCCCTAAAAATAAAACCCCAAAAAGGGACCCCATTTTGGAAACTACATCCCTCAAGGAATAAATCTAAGGCTGAAGTGAATGCTTTGACCGAACAAGCGTTTCGTAGAATTTAGAAACACATGGCTGTGAAAATGAAAAATACCTTACCCCAATTATTATTTTTTTCACAAGGGGTAACAGGAAAAAATACAAGCCACATTTTGTTATGCATTTTTTCCTGCATACGGCAACACTATATATGTGGTCGTAAACCACTGTTTGGAGGCACGGTTGCATTCAGAAGGGAAGGAGCGGCATCTGTATTTTCTAACATGTAATTAGCTGATATTGTTTTTACCTTTATTTTCATCAATGTAGCTGTGTGAGGGCTTATTACTTATCATTTGGGGGTAGATATGTCTTTTTGATCATTTTTTATAACATTTTATGTGGAGGTGAGTTGGGTAAAAATGGCAAATCTGTCATTGTTTTTTTTTTTTTTTTTTATGGGGTTCCTCTTGCGGTAAATATGATATGATAATTTTATTCTGTGGGTTGATACGGTTATGGCGATACCAAAGTTATATATTTTTTTATGTTTTACTATTTTTTCAGCATAAAATCACTTTTGTATTAAAAATAAATTATATTTTGCATCGTCATATACTAAAGTCCATACCTTTTTTTTTTTTTCACCAATTTATCTGTGTGGGGAGTTGTTTTTTTGCAGGACGAGAGCTAACCCCCCACAATTGGTGTCGGATGCGGGCAGGAGTCCCAGCTGTAAAGAGGCAAAGTGGTTGCTGAGAGCAACAACAGCACACACAAACGGTGCAGAATTTAAAGGGCCAGTAGCAGAGTAAAAGAGACTGACCTGTGGAATTTTTTTGAGTCAAAATGGCGATCTGGGTGAAAGATGGCCCGGTTTGGCAGATAACCAAGGCCACAAAGGAAGTAATAGCGCGGCTGGTGCGGGAAACTAATATCTTGTTGAGGAAGCCTAGTGTGGTACTTGGAGAGGCTGCTCTGAACTGGGCTGAGAGTGGAGTGCCGAAGGAAAAGTGGATATATGCCGTTGCCAAATGCAAATGTAGCGAAGATAAAGAGGTGGAGAGCGGTGCGGCTCTCAGGAGTGCCTGTATTTCCTTTGATGGGGTACAAGGTCCTAAAGGGTGCACCTGGAGTGACTGTCCGGAAGGCCATGTGGTTTCCGGTAGCAACGGTTGCAGTAAAGAGTCTGCCGGTGGTCGTGGTACCAGGAACCCAGAGAAGGCTGGAGATCTCGGTAGAGGTGATCTTGGAATATCTTCATCTCCAGAGACTTCCGAATCTGCGACGTCAAGCGGTAAGAACATTCCTGTATTTATTGGGCTGGCAGACCCTGGGACAGTACGCAGACGACAGTTGCTACCTGCTGGGCTGGCAGGTGGTAATTCCCAGAGGCAAGGAACTGTTGCAAGGAAATGTGTCTCTGCTGAAACCGCAGTGTCTGAACAGGCGGGTAAGCCCGTTGCGGTTGCTCCCTCATGGGAATCCGCAGGGGAGAAGGGTATTGTGTGTCCCAAAATGCCCGTGTCACAGTAGGTAAGATAAGGGAAGGAAACAGAACATGGCAAAGCAAACAAAACAACTTACTAGGCCCCAAATGCTAGGGAGCAATCCCTAAAACACTTTCCCTAAGCTGCTATGCCCATGTGCATATCTCAATGGTAGATGTGCATATCTCGATGGTAGATATGCACATGCCCATGTACCTAAGAATATAACACACCGAACCAAACCCTCAGCTGTAGGGAAGAGGGAAAGAGACACCCAGCTCCTTCAACAACCGAAGGAGCTAGCGTCACCCTAGAGGCCTAGAAAAAAACAGACGCAGAAGGAAAAAGGGAAAAGGACTTATCTAGAGATGTGTTGTAGAAGACGATCCACCAAACTTCCAGAGCTCACACAAGGCAGAATGCCCACCTGCTGCTGATTCATATGGAAACAAACTGTCATTCAGCAGCAGGTAGGCGGGGAGAGTCAGGAGCTCATGAATATTCATGACTCATGATTATCAGCTGGAGCTTTTCAATACAAGATCTTGGCAGATTGACTGGGTCAATTAAAGAAAGTGACCCAGCATTTTGCTAAAAGAATCAGTCACTTATTTATCTTGCCCTTAGTTAGGACACCATAAAACTGGTGACAGGTTCCCTTTAAGTCTTCCGCCAGATAGAAGACAAAGCGGAAGAGAATCTCTCCTCTTCCGGTATCCCAGAAGATTCGGTCCCAGAAAAAGTACCAAACTGAGGGTGAAAACCATATGAGCCAAAAAATGGTGACTTATCTTGACTCCTGCCTACGATTATTCAAGGCAAACTCAGCTAAAGACAAGAACGTGGACCACTCATCCTGATTCTCAGCGACAAAACACCTCAAATAGGTCTCCAGGTTTTGGTTAGCATGCTTAGTTTGACCATTCGACTGAGGAAGAAAAGCCGAAGAGAAAGACAACTTAATACCCAGACGAGAACGAAACACCCTCCTAAACCTGGAAACAAATTGCGTCCCCCTATCAGACACCACATCAGTGGCAATGTTATCAATAAAAACCTTAGCGAGAGTTTTCGCATTGGGCAACCTGATAATGCTACAAAGTGAGCCATCTTGCTGAAGTGGTCCACTACCACCAAAATCATACTTTTCCCAGAGGAACTCGGCAAATCAGTAATGAAGTCCATGGACAAATGCGTACAAGGACGATATGGGATGCACAGGTCTCACAAGCTGCTACATAACCCTCAACACTTTTACGCAACCCTGGCCAGCAGAATCTCCGGGAAATAAGATCTACCATGGATCTACAGTATCTATACAAGGACAGTATCATGATCAGCCCCCAAAACTTTCGCCCCCAGTTCGGGGTAAAGAGCGGAAACCACCACCCCATCAGCAAAAATCGGAGCGGATCCTCTCTAAATCCCCCCCCCCCCCCCACCGCTTTGACGTTTTTAATCCCAGGGCGATAGGTGACCACAAAATTGAACCCAGTAAAAAAACAATGACCATCTAGCCTGCCTAGGATTTAAATGCTTTGCAGATTGCAGGTAAGCCAGATTCTTATGATCAGTAAATACCGTAATCGGATGGGTAGCCCCTTCTAGCCAATGACACCACTCTTCAAAGGCCAATTTGATGACCAACAACTCTCTATTCCCAACATCATAATTTATTTTGGCGGCCGAGAGTTTCTTGGAGAAAAAAACAAAAGGGCGCCATTTGCTAGGAGAGGGACCCTGCGATAATACTGCTCCGACTCCCACTTCTGATGCGTCAACCTCCACAATGAAGAGTTGAGACACATCAGGTTGCATCAGAATGGGAACAGAAGCAAAACATTTCTTAGTAGCAGAAAAAGCCTGTAATTCCTCATCCGACCAAACAGAGAAGTCAGTGCCCTTCCTAGTTATATCTGTCAAAGGTTTGACAATGGTGGAATAATTCAGGATCAATTTTCTGTAGTAATTAGTAAATCCTAAAAACTGTATCAGGGTTTTCTGATTCTCCGGCCGGTTTCATTCCAGTACCGCACGGACCTTTTCGGGATCCATACGAAAAACCGGAGGCAGAAAGCAAGTCCCCCATTAACAGAAGCTCCTGAACAGCACATTTTTTTCCCAAATTGGCATACAATTTATTCTCCTGAGGGATCAATAACACTTGTCTCAAATGATCCTGATGAGTCTTCTTATCGGATGAGTAAATTATGTCATTGAGGTAAATAACAATAAACCTCCCCACCAAATGAGGAAAAATGTCATTGATAAAGCGCTGAAAGACTGCTGGAGCATTAGTTAAACCAAAGGGCATGACTAGGTTCTCAAACTGACCCTCGGGGGTATTGAAGGCCGTTTTCCATTCATCTCCTTCCCTGATTCTGATCAGATTATAAGCTCCTCTTAAATCCAACTTAGAAAACACCTTGGCACCAACAATCTGATCAAATAGATCCGGAATCAAGGGAAGGGGATAAGGATCACGGACAGTAATGATCTAGGCACGGTCTAAGGGATGCGTCCTTCTTCTTTACAAAAAAAAAGCCAGCGCCCAAATGAGACTTATATGGTCTAATATGTCCCTTTGCCAAATTCTCGGCAATATACTCCTGCATAGCTACTCTTTCGGGTTGAGAAAGCTTACATAACTGAGATTTTGGCAATTTTGCTCCGGGGATAAGATTGACTGGACAATCATACTCTCGGTGAGGGGGCAACTCCTGAGCTCCACCCTCTGAGAATACATCCGAAAAATCGGAAAGAAACTGAGGCAACACCTTAGTGGACACCCCCGAAATAGAGGCACTAAGACAGTTGTTTCATACAAAATTCACTCCAATTACTGATTTGTCTTGTTTGCCAGTCAATGATAGGGTTATGTTTTATCAACCATGGCAAACCCGGAACCATCGGAGCAGGCAAACCTTTCATAACAAAACAAGAAAGGAGCTCAACATGAAAATCACCCACCCTCAAATTAATATCCTGAACAATATGAGTTAGACATCTTTGCGAGAGGGGGGCAAAATCTATAGTAAACAATGGTATCTCTTTGCTTAATGCGCTAGTTTTAAAACCATGACTCTGAAGAAATAGAAAATCAATAAGATTAACCCCTGCGCCACTGTCAACAAATACCTTTAACTCAAATTTTCCAGAATCTAGTGCCACCATGGCAGGCAGGAGGAATCGGGTACTTCAGGTAGGATACTAATATGCCTGCTTTGATTCCCCATTCACACTACCAAGAGTAAGGGAGCTTTTTTTTCTTTTGAAGGAATCCCCAATTTGTTTTTCATTACCACTTCGAGGTTTAATAAAAGGGCACACATTAACGAAATTACCTTCTTTACCGCAGAAGTAACAGTCTATACAGCTTCCTAAAATTTGTATTACCAGAGCAAGAAGTAACCTGACCCAATTACATAGGCTCCTCTCCAGCCCCTAATTCAAGTGTCATAGTACCCATAGGCAGAGGAGGGACCAATTCCCCACCAGACAGTACTCCCTGCCCGAGCGAAACCTTGCACCTCTCCCTAAGATGTCTATCAATCAGTACGGCCAAAGACATGGCCACCTCCAAAGAATCAGGTTTTTCATGAAATGCAAGACATCTTTTAATCTCTCAGATAGCCCCTGACAGAACTGACTATGGAGTGCAGGATCATTCCACTACGAGTCGCCCATCTTCTAAATTCAGCACAATTACGACTCAGCAGTACGTTCACCCTGGCACAAGCTGCGCAACTTAGATTCAGCCATAGAGACCCGGTCTGGGTCATTATAAATCAGGCCCAGGGCTCCAAAAAATTCATCCACCGACTGGAGGGACTGTGAACTGGTCGGCAGAGAAAAAGCCCAAGACTGAGCGTCACCTTTTAGCAGAGAAATAATAATCCCTACTGTTTGGTTTTCATCTCCCTGAACCGAACAAAGTTATCACTTCCCCCGGAAAACCTATCAGGGAGAGTGAACTTAGGTTCCAGGCAGATTTGGTTTCCCCCGGCGGAGCCAGACGCCAAAGTACTCTGACACCGCGCAACCGAATTGCGGAGGTCAGCTACCTCCAAAGACAATCCCTGCCTGCGATCACCCTAAGCATCAATAGTTTCCATTTTACAAACAGCAAGGGAAAAAATGACGGTATGGTAGGTTATAATGTCACGGTAGGTAAGATCAGGGAAGGAAACAGAACACGGCAAAGCAAACAAAACAACTGACTAGGCCCGAAATGCTAGGGAACAAAGGGGTCACCTCCTAGCAATCCCTAAAACACTTTCCCTAAGCTGCTATGCCCATGTGCATATCTCGGGTAGATATGCACATGCCCACGTACCTAAGACTATAACACACCGAACCAACCCCTCAGCTGTAGCAAACAGGGAAAGAGACACCCAGCTCCTTCAACAACCGAAAGAGCTAGTGTCACCCTAGAGGCCTAGTAAAAACAGACACAGAAGGAAAAAGGGAAGAGGACTTATCTAGAGATGTGTTGGAGCAGACGATCCACCAAATTTCCAGAGCTCACACAAGGCAGAACTATAACCCGCAAAGGCTATAGGGAGAAGGAAGGAATTATAGCCTCACCAATTACCTAAAGAACAACACCTGGGAGGAGGTGGGATTCTGTTCAAACCCACAACAAAGCAAACTGTCAGATCGAGTCGTGCAGCAACTCTGACAGCTCTGCTCAGAGCACCCACAGGGCAGGGTGTGACAGCCCATGATGAAGGCTAGGATTGGGGTCGTGAAAGTTAGAGACCCTATGCTAGTCCGGGTAAGGGGTAGCACAATGCTGAAAACTAAGACTGGTATAATGGTAAATATGCTAGACAGACATGTGATTAAAAAGGACTGTCTGATAGTTCCCACCGGACATGAGACTATGGTGACAACTAGAACCAATGGTGCCAAGTTATCTGCATTGCCTAGTGAAAATTTGAAGCTATGTAACCTAGGTGATAAGGATTACACCCCTTTACCTTTGCAGGCTGTGATCAGGAAAAAAGCTACCCCTGCTGGTTTAATTGTATATGTGGTAGGGTTGTTGATTGATGATGAAGGCACACAGCTGAAGGAACCCCCTGTGATAAACATACAGGAAAATGAGGCAATGCTAGAAGGGGTACCACATGTACTAGGTACAGATAAGCAGTCTCCACAGGGTTCTATGGTTAATGTGCTCGGGTGCAAGATAGATGAAAGTGGTGTGACCTATAATGTGAACCAGGCACCTGAAAGAGAGCCTGAGCAAGTGCAGGAGGTTCTTACTGAGAGGGAGTCTTCAGTGAGAACTGGGTCTTGGGGACCTGATGTTACAAATATGTTCATATATGATGTGATGTTGGGCTGTGATATTGTTTAGTTGTTGTGGGTTAAGCTAGACACTTCTGCAGACAGTGACGAAACTCCTGCAGAACCTGTACTTGCCCGTTTAAATGAAGGTCTAAGGGAGCTGCACATTGACCGCCATGGGGAAAGAATATTGCCTATTGAAAACAATAGTGCTGATAAGGTGCAAAGAGATTGTGCCAAGTTTGCGGAAAGGCATAATGAAAAGGTGATGACCAGTGAAATATGAGATGATGACATGCATTTTCCATTGCAGGATGTGGTCAGCGGAATAGCCCCCCTGGGTGGAAAACATGTGAAGGATGCAGAAGTGCAGATAAATATTGTGAGCACTGAGTGGAGCAATCCTACTCTGGTGAACGTGCAAGAAAGGGTAGCAGTCCTAGAGGGTGTATCACACATACCAGAGATGGACATGCAGTCTCCACAGTGTTTTATGGTCAATAAAGTAATGTCCCAGGTAGGGATTAACTCGCCAGTGCCCTTAGAGGTCAGCGTTAATAATGACACGAGTGACATGGGCGATGTATGTGCTGTGACCATTAGTAACTCTGAGAGGGAAGCTACCAGGTCAAGGTATTGCGAAATTCAGGCGGTCACTAGTAGAGACCAGATGACAGTTATACCTGAGGTGACGAGAGCTGAGTGGGGATACGGCAGCCTAGTGTCTGAGACCCATACCCAGTCAGGGGTATATGACCTGACATGTCAGTAGACACAAACAAAGTGCTTAAAGGGACCCTGGGTGGAACTCCCACAGGGTGGCCAAAAGAGAACAGTTATACTTCTACATCGGCTGCAGCAGAGCAGAGTGAAGAGCATCTGGAACAGGAGGCCCTCTCCTTGGCTCGATCAATTGAAGAAGCACTTGAGGAGCGAGATGAATGTGAGAGGCTGAACAAGCAGCTCAGAGCAGAAATGGAAGATCTCATGAGCTCAAAAGATGATGTCAGGAAGAACGTCTATGAATTGCAGAAGTCTAAGCCAGAGCCTGTTAAGAATGGGTCTGGAGATGGTGGTGCCGTGGTGCCGAGCGAGGCGGAGAAGACAGAATATAATTCTGCTGAGCCCGCTGATGGGGCTGATGTGAATGCAGAGGTCAAGAGACTTGTGGCAATGAGTAGCCAGGACCTGGTCATGAAAGATGTTCCCTCTGCCGTCAGTGCCTTACAGAAAGCCAGCGGTCTGCTGGAGAAAAAATACCAGGAGACATACGACCAGCATGCAGATGGTGTCTACTACTGTGAGATGGCTGTTCTAGAGCCTAAACGATTGGGAAACAATATATTGAGTGAACTTCTGGAGGGTTTGCCAGAAGGCAACGAGTCTGGTGAAGATCCTGATGTCCCCAGTGCCTCCAACCTTGATGAGAAGGAGGAGGAGTTAAGAAGGGAAGGATATAATTCCATGTCTGTGAAGGATGAAAAGGCTAATAAAGTAAATGGAGACACCAAAGAAATAGAGGCCGAAGAAGCTAAGGCCGAGGTCTTGAAATGGGAGAAATCCTTGGATGTTCCAGAGAGCAAGGTTAGGGCGGAAGGAGCAATTGCCGAAGTGGGAAAAGCCACTGAAGATGCAGAAGACTCTGAAGCTGGCCCCAAACCCGAAGAAACCCCTGCTGAGAATAATGGGAAAGTGGTCCAGATGCGTGGAAAAGGAGCGAGTCGTAACAAACCTGCTCTGCTGAAGGAGCCCCGCAAGGCAAAAGAGAAAGGTTCAGGACACGACCATGACTGGGACCAGTTTAGTCAAGAGTTGCCGCAGTCCGAGAAAGGACGTGAGGGGCCTGTGCAGAAGCCAGGAAATATAAAAATAGAGTACCTGCTCATGGGATGGGCAAGAAAATCCCAGGGGCCTTGTCAGCTCTGTAATAAACTCATGAGGGTGACAAACCAAGCGCTGTTGTCCTGGGTCTGGCAGAATAAGGGGAAGACTGTAGGCCAGGTCGATGCCCATTTTTGACCAACTGGATTTGATACTAGTGTTCACCCCTACAGGCTTAAACAAAGCGGGGGGGGGGAGGCATATGTGAGATAGTGACAGATCTCACAGAGGTGAGAGGCAAGAAAGGGGTGGATAGTGCGGTCCACACCCCTATTCCACCACAGTTGAGACCAGCTGGAGGTGCTCGGGCTGGCATTAAGCACCTCCCAGGGTGTCAGTCTAGGGTAAGGAGATTCTTTGTGCAACAGGGTCCTGCTGGAGGCTCTGTATTAGTGGTCTTAGCCGGGCTGGCAGAGGGACCACGGGGCTAGGTGCTAGCCGGAGCATTGGGGGACGTCGTGACGCCTGGGCGCAAGGGTCACAAGGCCGGAGTCGGAGGGACTACTGGGCCACACTCCCCCATAAAGGTACTGGATGTGAGATCGGGTGTGAACAGGGCTCTGTGCAGCCAGGTGGCTGTGGTACACTGGGCTGGGAAAGCTGCTTGTAATTACTGTGTGCAAAAAGTGCTTTAAGTAAGGTAGGAAGATACCTTGTTTAGTTAGAGCCCAGCCGGGCAGGTGTTTATTTTGTATAATTTATGTTTTTTTTGCTGAGGTGCCAAATAAAAGTGATGTTTGGACCTTAAACTTGGTGTCTGGCGAAGATATTTACACATTTCACACGTTACACCCCAATAAAATAAAAAATGGCCAGTCCATCGCAAAGAGTATACTCAGCTGAAGAGGCCTACGCGTATCTTGCCTCTGATACTGAGTCTGCTCGTGGGAGGATGCCACATTGCTAGACCCTTCCCCCAGAAGGATATCAGTCCCAAATTCCTGAATTTGTGGGCAGCTCAGGAATTCAGATTGATTGTGTGGGCTTCAAAGAAATAGATTTTTAAAAAATCTTTTTCTCTGAAGATTTTATAAACTTGATGGTAACCCAAACTAATTTATATATCCAGCAATTTATTTACCAGAACCCCATATTGCCATTTGCTCGACCCCTTGGTTGGACCCCAGTAAATGTAGCAGAGATGATGACCTTTTGGGGGCTCGAGCTGCATATGGGCCTTGTTAAAAAGCCAAAGATTAATCAGTATTGGAGTGCGGATGTCTTGTACCACACTCCAATTTACAGTAATACCATGGCCCTTAATCGATTCCAATCAATACTGAAGTTTTTGTACTATAATGATACAATGCCCACCCCAGAATGACCCAACATTTGACTATCTGTTCGAGATTAGCCCTGTCCTCGACCACTTAAACACCAGGTTTGTTGAGGCGTAAAGCCCCCCAAAATATCTGCACAGATGAATTACTTATACTTTCCAGTGAGGGTAAGATTCCACCAGTACTTGCCTAGCAAACGGGCAAGATTTGGCATTAAGATTTACAAACTTTGTGAGAGTAGCTCTGGGTACACCCAACAGTACCGCATTTACAAAGGAAAAGATTCCTGGATAGAACCCCCAGAATGCCCCCCTGTCCTAGGAGTTATAGGAATTAGTAGGAAAATAATGTGGGACCTTTTGCACCCACTGCTGGATAAGGATTACCATCTCTATGTGGATAATTACTATACGAGTCATCCACTCTCAGTCCCTAACTTCCAGAGGTACTGTAGTGTGTGGCACAGTATGCAAAAATCAGAGAGGCCTCCCTAGATCCCTGATAGGACAACCACTAAGAAAAGGTGACAGCATGGCTCTCCTCCATGAGAACATGCTGGTAGATAAGTACAAGGACAAAAGGGACGTCCTTGTACTGACAACCATTCATGGTAACACCAGCTCCCTACCACTGTCTCCAAGCCAGACTACATCCTGGACTAAAATGTAAATATGGGAGGGGTTGATCTTTCAGATCAAGTTCTTAAACCATACAGTGCCGTGAAAAAAACCATTGCGTGGTGCAAAAAGCTGTCCATTTATATGGTACAGACGGTGCATATTATTTAGATCTACAGGCCAGACAAACATTACTACAATTTCAAGAGGTGGTGATAAAGGCCCTAATTTCTCTTAATTCTGTGAAACACCTTTTGGGTAAAATTGCTCAGTACACCCCTTCAAACGCTCCTTGGGGGTGTAGTTTCCAAAATAGGGTCACTTTATGTGGGTATCCCCTGTAGGCATACCTCAGGTTGTCTTCTAATGCGTCATAGCACCCAAAAACCATTCCAGCAAAATCTGCCCTCCAAAACCCATATGGCACTCCTTCCCTTCTGAATTCTGCCATGTGCCCGTACATTAGTTTACAAAAATTGATTAAAATGAAAAATCTGCAAAAAAATGGGAAATTTAGAAATTTCACCTATATTTTTCTTTAATTCTTGGGAACACCTAAAGGGGTAACAAAGTTTGTAAAATCGGTTTTCAATAACTTGAGGAGTATAGTTTGTAAAATGGGTTCATTGATGTGTGGTTTCAATTATGTAAGCCCTCAAAGTGACTTAAAATCTGAATTAATCCTTAAAAAAGTGGGTTCTGGAAATTTTATAGAAAATTTGAAAAATTGCTTCAAAAATTCAAAGTCTTCTAAAAATTCAACGTCCTTAAAAAAAAGGGAAAAAAATGAAACATATGGGGAATATTGGTCGATAACTATTTTATGAGGTATTACTGTCTGTTTTAACAGTACAGAAATTCAAATTTAGTCAAATGCATTCAAAACAAATCTAACACATGTCAGATTTGCAAAAATCGACCTGGGACTCAAGGTGAAAAGAGGCTCGGTACTGAAGGGGTTAATACACTGGATTGTGCCTTAGAGCAGACTCTACCCTCTTGTGCTTCATAAATTTCTTCCCCCAAGAAACAGTTTCTCTCATATAATGCCCTCTAGCATAGAATATAGGCTCCACATTTTTGAGGCAAATTAACATAAAAAAAATATAGCCTAAAGTTACCCATACACTTTAACCCTTTCACTGTCAGTGACATATGTAATATGACAGCTTTAAATGCCACGACAAGAAAATACTGTAAGCTGAGATCTTGTTCCTATATTAAAACTGAGCTTACGTTTCATTATTCTAGGTGCTGTACTATGATAAGGTTGGGTAGAGAATGGCAGCAAGAGACGTCAGGAAGAAAGATCAGAGCCTGTTACTTTTATCTCTATTCCCATGCAGTCTCCAGAGGGGAAATGCAGGATCTTACAGGAACTTTGCTTCATGATATATCCCCCCTCCCCTCACCAATAAGGGGATATACTGTATATACTCTCTGATTGTCACACTCTCCCTAAACAGCCATTTCTTGCCTCCCTCACTCAAATGTCGATATCTGGATCAAAGAGATTTTTGCTGTATTGTGCAAAAAATTCGGCATTTTGAAATTTTATTTTGAGTAGGCTGTGCATCTCAGGATCTGCTCGCTTATTTTAGCCACATTTTAGAATTTTTATGTACTTTCTACAAAATGTTAAAGGGGTTGTCTCACTTCAGCATATATCATTTATCATTTAGAGAAAGTTAATATAAGCCACTTACTAATGTATTGTGATTATCCATATTGCTTCCTTTGCTGGCTGGATTAATTTTTCTATCACATTATACACTGTTTGTTTCCATGGTTACGAACACCCTGCAATCCATCAGCAGTGACCGTGCTTGCACACTACCGGAAAAAGTACCAGCCTATGTGAGCTCTCACAGTCCCGGCCACTAGAGAGGCTGGCACTTTTTCCTATAGTGTGCAATCATGGCCACCGTTGCTGGATTACAGGGTGGTCTGTAACCATGGAAATGAGCAGTGTATAATGTGATGAAAAAATGAATCAAGCCAGCAAAGGAAGCAATATGGATAATAACAATATATTAGTAAGTGGCTTGTATTAACTTTCTCTACATGATAAATGCTATTTGCTGAAGTAGCTTTTATGTATTATTTTAGAAAACATATGGGCATGGGAGTATAATAGGATTTTGTTTTCTTTTTATAATTCAGTTTTTCTTTGTTTTTGTCAAAAGTGTGCAAATTATCCTTGCAGGGAAATGGTTATTACCCCTGTGTTGTAGTTCTCTGTACTGCACCTGGACAGGATATTGTCAGTGGGGCTTAAGTCTCATTAGTTCTAATGATCACTGGGGGCCCTAATGGCCAAACCTTCAAGTGATGACATAGTTGTATACTATCATAAACTAACACTTTGAATTTAGTCAATGAATGTTAAAGATGAATGCATTTTAAATATCGGTTCATGACCTCATTGTATTAGAAATGTCCTTGGCATAAACGTCAGACTTAGACACTGCATGGTATCCTGTATGCTAAACAGTGTGACATATGCTTATAGGCTTATAATAGCCTGGCTGTTAAGGTCTCATTAAAAGTACATTTCCAGTGGTTCCAAATTACACATGGTAGCAATCAAAAGATGAGTGAGGGGCAAAAAAAATACATTAGCCTTAATAAACAGATGTTGGTAAGACATGACATACAGATATTTTGACAGTATCTATGGTTATTTAGTATGTGTGTATGTCCATAGGATCATTCATATATAGAATTTTTACATTACAGTCCAGTGATACAAGAAATGTATTTCAGAGGAAACCAGAGTACCTGGGGAAACTTATGAAGTGCAAGTCATGTGCCGTCTCCCGTCTCGCTGCTGCTGCTATGTCTATGGAAAAGCAGCAGCAAGCAGGAAGACAGGAAGACAGAAGTGAGAAGGCACATACACACTGTGTGCACTGTCTCCTCATACAGCTGATCTGATATTGATGACCTATCCTGAGGAGAAGTCATCAATAATAAAAGCTCGGTGAACCCCATTCTGTAGGTACTGTGCAGTTTATCACCGTCTACATCATTGTGCAGTGCACCAAGATTCACAGCTAATCCCTTCTGTTACCTGTCGAATTACTGTGCGTTAGTATTACAGGTCAAGAAAAGTGTCAGGTCTAATTTATCGCCGTGGACTTAACTGTGCAGTGCACCAAGAATCAAGTAGTCAGCAGCAGTGGCAGTAACAGTGTGCAACAACATTCAAAGCTAATCTCTTCTGTTAAACAAAAAGAAAAGCATACAGCATCCTTCAGTAAAGCAAGAAAAAAAAAAAACTGGTGTGCACCCCTGCAAGAGCTGTGTCCAACTGGCTCTTTAGTGGAACAAAATAGAGAAATTGAGGCAGTGGCAATAACATTTTTTTTTTTTTAATGCATGTTGTGGTAGTCTAAACACATGATTTTTAATCCCTTCTGTTTGCTGTCGAATCACTGTGTGTCAGTATTACAGGTCAATGTTAGCATCAAGTCTAATTTAATCGTGTGGACTTAACTGTGCAGTGCCCCAAGATTAAAGTAGTGGCCCCATGACAGAGTGGGGACGGTGGCAGTAGCAGTAACCATGACAATAGTGGCCCAAGTGGGGACAGTGGTAGCAGTAGTGGCCCCATGACAGAGTGGTGACAGTGGCAGCAGCAGTAGTGGCCCCATGACAGAGTGGGGATAGTGGCAGTAACTGTGACAATAGTGGCCTCATGACAGAGTGAGGACGGTGGCAGCAGCAGAAGTGACCAAGACAATAGTGGTCCCATGACAGAGTGGGGATGATGGCAGCAGCAGTTTCAGTAACCATGACAATAGTGGCTCCATAACAGACTGGGGACAGTGACAGCAGCTGTGGCAGTAACAGTGACAATAGTGGTCCCATGACAGAGTGGTGACAGTGATGGCAGCAGCAGTAGTGGCCCCATGATAAAGTGGGGATGGTGGCAGCAGCAGCAGTAATGGCCCCATGACAGAGTAGGGACTGTGGCAGCAGTAGTAACCATGACAATAGTGACCCCATGACAGAGCATGGATGGTGGCAGCAGAGGCACAAACTGAGACAATAGTGGCCCATGACAGAGTGGGGACAGTGGCAGATGCAGTGAGTGTGAGAGCAAGGCCCAGTGGCATGCACATGCTTTTCAAAATATTTAACATGTACATATCAGTAGGCCAATAAGCCTCTCTATAGGAATGGCAGTAGAGACAGCAGGTGGGTGGCAGCATCAGAATAGTGTCAGCACCATGTGGCCAGAAGTAATGGCCAATTTTGCAGAATATTCCAGTGTGCCAGCACACTACAGTATGATCATTAGTGTCAGAATGAACTATTCTGTTGCATCAGGCACCGATGTCTAGAAATCCTGGTTGATCAACACCTGATTCATCTTTATAAAGGTTAGTCTCTCAACAGCATCGGCTTGGGACTCTCCACTTTGGCTGGGCACAAGTCATCAATTCTCTGAAATGTACAGAGTAAACTACATGGAAAGGGAGGGATTGCAGTACCAGCAACTTGGCCAGGTGAACATTCAGCTTCTGTGTCGTTGGATGAGTGCATGCATACTGTTGTCTTTTCGCAATCGTCTCGGCGATTGATTGCCATCGAAACAAGTGACAAGGAGTAGGAGCATCTGGAGCAATATATGACATTGAAGTCCATGGGAAGGAATGATAGCTTCCTTCTGCTAACGTTGCGGAGCCCTGACTGCTGGAGTAGGAGCGCATGCTCGTGGGAGATGCAGCGGTTGCTGCAGCAGGCTGTAACACTAAATGTCCCATGCCACTTTATGGTGATGCTCCAAGCGTTGACGCAGGGTCGTTGTGCCAACATTAGGACCCTGGCCACACCTTCTGCCCATACATCCTGTAAACCACCACACTAATGTCCCCCAGAGACTTGCTGAAAAATTCCCACACTGCCAAATATCGTATTTTCCCTCCACCACTGCGTGATGCCTCCCTGCTGCTGCTTTCATGAACCCATGCAGTGCTAGTGAGTTTCTCACAGGTAGTCTCCCAAGTAGCATACAGTGTACCCCTCCGGCATTTTGCAGATCTCCCACTGCTTTCACCATGTTGTCTAATGGCACACTGCCACCCTGCTGTCTCATGGGCATGCTGCTACCCTTGCCCCCTGATGATGACGATGCCCCCTCTTCACCCGTCGCTCATGTGCATCGTCATCTACATCGGTTTGTATCTCACTAAAGTCACCCCTCACTTGTCTCTTGCACAAGTCCCTGACCTCTTGCAACATGTGCTCCTACCCAACTGTCATTATCGGTAGTTGCATGCCAAGAGGAGTCTGCAGCAGACGTCTCCTCCAAGTCTGGGATTGTGGCAGCAGATGAACAAAATGCAGATGGCAATATATTACACCGCACTTTATTACTGAAGCACAGTAATTCTATGTATTACAAGATTAACTGCGAATGTGCCAGCGCTTCAACAAGATGCAGACAGCGACACTGAACTTTAATAGTGAGGCACAGTTGTTAGGAACTATTTAAACAGTTTGGATACTTGCTTGTTCTATACACACTGCTCAGCCACCGCTAGGTAGAAAAATCCTGCTTCCTGAATGTATCACCAGGAGCACACAGCTTTCCCACTATCTTGAAGATGGGAGGGGGGGGGGGGGGGGGGGGGGAAGGAACGCATTCCAAAGCCCAAGGTACATGTCATGAGGGAGCTGCGCTGTTAGATAGTTTCTTAAGTCAGCCTGATAAAAAAGAAGTGTAAGATTAACCCATTGAATTCTTGCTATTGCTTCCCAGTAACCAATAAAAATGCACCACATTTATTCACCTCCCACCGGAGGGGTATATTCTGTGTGAACACTTACAATTAAAGAAGAGATTTGCTTTGACTCCAATTGGGTGCGTCAGAGTTTGATTTCTCTGTGCACGTTAAGATAATTTTCTACTGATTTGGAGCAGTACATCAACCTACCTGGTATGTTGACCAGATCCAAAACAGTTAGCTCCGAACGTGGGGCTCGAAGGACATGACCCCCTGATCCGGTGCCCTCGATGACCAGATGAGGAGGACCTCACTAACTGACACCGGGACTGCAGCCCGTGATAAGAGGTAGGATTTACCCTGCCTCCATGTGTCCTTTGGTGTAGTCCATCCATACCTGTCTGATGGAGGGGTGCCGTGTCAGCTTGGGGCGTCCTCAAGGGCATGAAAGTAAGAACCTCATATGTTTTAAAGTCTTGATGTACTGTATTTAAAAACTGTGAAGACTCTGTTGACAAGTATCACTGACTGAGAGACAGAGCATTCTCCTATTTACCTGTATATGAGTGCAGCCCAGTTGTCTGACTTGATCACAGAAGGGGGAAGAGCTATCCACAGCAGCCCAGAGTGTGCTTGTCTGGGACTCAAAGCTTCATCAGGTCCAGTGATTACTCTATACAGAAGTCTCTAGATGGCTCCAATAGGTGCAAGAGATGATGGGACATAACGCAAGTGTCTCAAAGGGTTACTGCTCAACTGAGCAGTACATGGCAGACAGGAGAGGAAAATGATTTGTGAAAAGTCTGAGCAAGCTAGAGAAAGGATATAGTATATGTAAAGGTGGTACTTTGTGTTGTACAACATGGCAAACTTTGCTGACAGAAAAGAAAGGTAGATTAGAAGATGAGAAGTTAGTGGATACAGTCCGAGTGTAGCTAGACTGTAGCAAGGAATTTGAACAGACGGGAGGAGAGCAAAATCTTGATGAAGCTAGTGGCAGATATTATTGTAAACCTGGTAATCTTGGGCTGTGGCAGCCACCGCCCTATAATGGCGCAGAGAAGAAAAGAAGGGGGTGGGTCTGTAATGTGTGTTGTCAGCAAAATCCCACCTCCCGAGAGACGTGTTTTGCCTGTGGTGCTTCACACCCACATAGTCACACCCCTTTAAGCCCCGAGCATGTCCTCCCAGTCCCTGCTACGGCGCCATCTTATTCCCAGCCGACGCCCACGACTGGACCATTATTTTCCCTCAGCCCTGATCCTCCCGTTGCCCCTGTAATCTCACCAGTGGCCCCCCAGCAGTTATTCACCATAAGGAACCTGCTGCCAGATCCTGAAACCCATCCCATGCCCTTTTTCAGGAAACTGTCACAGGTACATCAAACGTATGGATGTACATGGTCAGACCTACAGAGTATTGTGGAAAACAAGACAGGGGAGTATTCTTCACTAATAATGGACCATATCCCTACCCCTATCCTAAGGGGTCTGTGTCACATGATTATCTGCACATTAGTGATCTGACAGCCTCTTTTGGTTTTGGTTTTACTTTGTCTGTGTGTTGCTTGTATGTCCACACCTCCTGTTCAGGTGTGGATCATGTGACCTTTACCTTCCCATATTTAGTCTGACTTTACCCATCACTCCTTGCTCTGGATAGCTTCATTTGGTTTTGTATTCCCCCCCCCCCCCCACACCTTTGTTGTTTACTAGGCCTCAGCGAGACGCTGGTTCCTTCACCAGGGAAGGAGCAGGTAGGAGCCTTGTCATTACCATTAGGGCATCCGAGGGCCACCAGGGTTTTCTAGGTTATGTTTATGGGCATCTCTACCATCGAGAGGTGCCCATACGGATAGGAGTTAGGGCCAGGAACAGGGTTTTATAGGTGGTGACCCTTTTCCTTCCATAGCGGTGAGGCCTACTGTCTTTTCCCTTCCTTCTTGTTGTCTTTTGGTGTTCTCCCCTACTACATCTGTGACATTATCCAGAGCCAATACTGCCATTTTTTGTTCTGATCTGTGCAGCTATGGATACTATGACTGCACTGGTCGAACAGCTGCAGAATCTGACTTTGGAGGTAGCAGACCTCCGTGCGATGGTTTTGCAGATTCAGAGTCCACAGGCTGCTGGTTTCGGTGGTGGGTTCCAGGCCTGCCCTGAACCAAAGGTAGCTCTCCCGCAAAGGGTCACTACCCCTGGAAAACAGGGGTAGTGACAATTTCATCTGGTTCAGGGAGTTATGTAAATTATACTTTAGGCTGTGTCCATACTCTTCTGGTGATGAGTGTCAACGTGTGGGTATGATTATTTTATTGCTTAAAGAGCCGACCGGATCACCGTCCCTCCGGTCAGTAGATTAATTCTTTAGAGCCTTGGGTCTTATCTATGATGACCCGGATCGGATCTCTCAGGCCAAGACCAAGTTACGGGGTTTGCGGCAGGGAGAACGCTCTGCGGAGACCTGAATTTAGGAGATGGGCTGCGGATACTGAGTGGAACGATTCTGCTCTCCGTAGCCAATTCTGCCAGGGTCTCTCTGAGAGAGTGCAGGACGCATTGGCTTTTCATGAAAATCCTGAGTAATTGTAAGCAGCTATGTCCCTTGCTGTACGTCTTGATAGACGCCTGAGGGAGAGACCTAGGGGTCCTCACCTTCAGGACGTGCTGTCCAATAAGGGTACTCCTTCCTTTGACACTTATGGTGGAGAGACACGGCTGGTTGTGCCTTGTGATGAGCCTATGCAGTTAGGAGGAGCTACTCCTGGAACTACTGGCAAAAGCTTGCGTCATGTGAAAGGAGTCTGCTTTTGTTGTGGCAAGAAGGGAGATTTTGTGAATATTTGTCCGTACTTGCAGCATCAAGGTGTAAACAAAAAGAAAAAAAGTTTAATCCCCAAATTACTATTGGTAGTGTGGGTGGGGAGCAAGAAAACTTACTTTAGTCTTTTACTGGTAGTACCCGTTTTCTCTTGTCTGCCGAGGTGGCACTAGAGTCCAAAACTGTGAAAATCAAAGCATTTATCGACAGTGGGGCAGGAGTTAACTTGATTGATGGACAGTTTGTACGCATTCACGGGTTGACTACTAATGCATTAGAGATTAGTATTTCTGTCTTTGCAATTGACTCAGCACCTCTCGCCCCAAAAATGCCTGTCGCAGGTAGTGAATGACAGTGGGTGATTTGCATCACTAATCTATCTCCTGTTATGTGTTGGAGGGTCTGCCTGCTCTGTTGGTGTTGGGCTTACCATGGTTAAGCAAACATAACCCTAACATCGATTGGCAAACGAGACAGATTCTCGATTGGAGTGATTTTTGCATGGACAACTGTCTTAATGCATCGTTCTCTATGGTTACCACTAAAACTGTACCCTCGTTCATTTCTGAATTTTCTGATGTGTTTTCTGAGAGTGGTAATCAGGAGTTGCCTCCGCACCGGGAGTATGACTGTCCCGTCAATCTTATTCCCGGAGCTAAATTGCCCAAATCTCGGTTGTATAATCTTTCGGAACCCCAAAGAAAGGCTATGCGAGAGTATATCATCGAGAGTTTGGCAAAGGTACATATTAGACCATCCAAGTCCCCAGTGGCTGCTGGATTTTTCTTTGTAAAGAAAAAGGATGGTACCCTGAGACCATGTCTGGACTTCCATGAGCTAAATCGTATTACCGTCCGTGATCCTTACTCCCTTCCTTTGATTCCGGATTTGTTTAGTCAGATTGTCGGTGCCAATGTGTTCTCTAAATTTGATCTTAGGGGGGCATATAATCTGGTAAGGATCAAGGAGGGGGATGAGTGGAAGACCGCATTTAATACCCCTGAGGGTCATTTTGAAAACCTGGTCATGCCCTTTGGGTTAACCAATGCACCTGCGGTTTTTCAACACTTTGTCAATGACATTGTCATGGGGCGCCAAAGGTGCACTCGGTCTCCCATCAGCCGCAGACCTGCTGCTTAGCTTCGGGAGCGAGGATCTGTGTTTGGCCTCGTTCCCAGGGCGGCTTTGCTAGCTGGGAGGCTCCCTGCTCCTAGGTCTGCCTTGAGCGCCGAGCTGATCACTCGGTGCTCGACTTGTCTGTTTGTTGGTCATGTGACGCTGGCCATGTCACATGACCCTCAGACCCCACTATAAATACAGGCAGCCTGCTGTTTACAGGTTGCCTGTTAAGTCTAGGTTCCTGGCTATTTGTTGGACTACTAATTACTTACCTGATCCTGTTCTCTGACAATCCTCTGCCTGCTCCTCCTGTACTGCCCATCCCTCCTGGTATTGTGACCTCAGCTCCCACCTGACTACTCTTTGCGGACTCCTCTGGTACTTCTCTACTCTCCTGGTATTTGACTCCGGCTTCTCCTGACCATTCTTTGCTTAACCCTTTGTACTGCGTAGCTCTCTTCGTTCTGACCCGGTCCGTTCACATTCCGTTATTTGTCTTGTGTGTCTTCCCAGCACGTATCCTAAGTTAGGAACTGCCGTCTAGTTGTCCCCTGTCATTAGAACTTACGAGGCAAGTAGGCAGGGCCAGGGGTGAGGGTGGAGCACAGTGGTCACTATCCTCCCCCCTGTGTGTAGTGTACGTGACCGTCACAGACATCTTTCATCATCTGGTGGAGAGGTTTGTCGTTGTATACCTTGATGACATACTAATTTATTCGCCTAATATGGAGACTCATCAGGATCATGTGAGACAGGTGTTATAGATCCTACGATAGAATAAGTTGTATGCTAAGATGGAAGAGTGTGTATTTGCTGTACCGGAAGTGCAATTTCTTAGTTACCTGCTCTCATCCTCAGGTTTTTCGTATAGCTCCCGAGAAGGTCAGTGCCGTGTTGGACTGGGATCGACCCGCAAATCTGAAAGTGCTTATGTGGTTTTTGGAGTTTACCAACTACTACCGTAAATTTATCTTGAACTATTCATCGGTGGTTAAACCTTTAACAGACATGACTAGGAAGGGTGCGGATATTTCTGTCTGGTCTGATGCGGTATTACAGGCCTTTTCTGCTGTGAAAGAATGTTTTGCTTCTGCTCCTATTCTGGTGCAACCGGACGTGTCTCAGTCATTTATTGTTGAGGTTGACGCGTCTGAGTTAGGGGTAGGAGCAATATTGTCGTAGGGTCCATCACTCAGTAAATGGCGTCCATGTGCAGTTTTCTCAAAAAAACTTTCGACTGCTGAAAAGAATTATGATGTGGGGAATAGGGAATTGCTGGCCATTAAGTTGGCGTTCGAGGAATGGCGGCATTGGTTGGAAGGAGCAATTCATCCTATTACGGTAATTACGGATCACAAGAATCTGGCCTACTTGGAGTCGGCTAAGCGACTGAACCCAAGGCAGGCCAGATGGTCATTATTTTTCACCAGATTTAACTTCGTCACTTACCGCCCTGGGGTTAAGAACGTCAAGGCGGATGCTTTGTCACGTAGCTTTCCTGGGAAGGGGGTGAGTCTAATGACCCTAGTCCCATTTCATCTGAAGGGGTGGTTATATCCGCTCTTTATCCTGATCTCGAGGCCAGGGTGTTGGAGGCACAGGAGGATGCTCCGGACTCTTGTCCTCAGGGGAAGTTGTTTGTTCCCTCCGAATTACGACACAAGGTGTTCGAGGAACATCACTGTACGATGCTTGCTGGGCACTCTGGGAGTAGATCGACCGTCGATCTCATCTCTCGCAGATTCTGGTGGCCGGGGTTGCGTAAGTGTATTGAGGACTGTGTCAGCCTGTGGTACCTGTGCACGTGCTAAGGTGACACATACTTGGCCTTCCGAATGTCTGCTTCCATTGCCCATCCCGTCCAGACCTTGGACCCATTTGTCCATGGATTTTATCACGGATTTACCGCATTCTTTGGGAAATACCGTGATTCTAGTGGTTGTCGATCGTTTTAGTAAAATGGCACACTTTATTGCATTACCTAGTCTACCCAATGCTAAAACGCTTGCGCAGGTGTTTGTCAACAACATTGTAAAACTACATGGCATTCCCTCTGATGTGGTGTCCGATAGAGGGACTCAGTTTGTTTCCAGATTCTGGAGAGCGTTCTGTACTTGTCTGGGTGTACAATTGTCCTTCTCTTCGGCTTTTCATCCTCAGTCGAAAGGACAGACGGAGCACACTAATCAGAATCTGGAGACTTACTTGAGATGTTTTGTTTCAGAGAATCAGGAACAGTGGTCTTCATTTTTGTCGTTAGCTGAGTTTGCTATAAATAACCGTAGACAGGAATGATAAGTTGCCATTTTTTGGGGCATATGGGTTCCATCCACAGTTTAGTACATTTTCTGGTGCTGATAATTCTGGCATTCCTGAGGAGGAACGTTTTTCTTCTTCTTTGTCTTCTATTTGGCAGAAAATCCAAAATAACCTGGAAAAGATGGGCAACAGGTATAAGCGTGCGGCTGACAGTAAAACGTATGAGTGGTCCGAATTTGAGAATGGGTGATTCTGTGTGGCTGTCTACAAGAAACATTAAACTTAAGGTACTTTCTTGGAAGTTGGGACCAAGATGTATTGGCCCATATAAGATCATTGTTAACCCTGTAGCCTTCCGTCTTGAACTTCCTCAGGCATTGAAAATCCATAGCGTTTTTAATAAATTGTTGTTAAAGAAATGTGTTGAACCTGTTGAGCCGTCCTCCTTGCCTCCCGCTCCTGTCATGGTGGACGGCAATTTCGAATTTCAGATCAGGAGGATTGTGGACTCCCGAGTTCTCCGGAGATCCCTCCAGTATCTAGTTTATTGGAGAGGGTACGGACCAGAGGAGAGGATGTGGGTTCCAGCGACCGATGTTAATGGTAGTCGTCTGGTGAGAGCATTCCACAAAGCTCATCCTGATAAGGTCGGTCCTGGGTGCCCGGAGGTCACCCGTAGAAGGGGGGGTACTGTCACACCGGTGACAGGTTTTAGAAGGTCTGAAAGATTATGTGCACATTAGTGATCTGACAGTCTCTCTTTTGGTTTTGGTTTTACTTTGTGTGTTGCTTGTATGTCCACACCTCCTGTTCAGGTCTGGATCATGTGACCTTTACCCTTCCCCTATGTAGTCTGACTTTACCCATCACTCCTTGCTCTGGATAGCTTAATTTGTTTTTTGGAAGAGCTGGAGGGTGGTTCTAGTTGAAGTCCTGTTCATCCATCATCCATCAGCCTCAGAAGTTAAGTGTTCCGTTTCTTGTATTTTGTATTCCCCCCCACCTTTGTTGTTTACTAGGCCTCAGCGAGACGCTGGTTTCTTCACCAGGGAAGGAGCAGGTAGTCTCTGCCCTATCATTACCATTAGGGCATCTGAGGGCCACCAGGGTTTTCTAGGTTCCTGTGTATGGGCATCTCTACCATCGAGAGGTGCCCATACGGATAGGAGTTAGGGCCAGGAACAGGGTTTTATAGGTGGTGACCCTTTTCCTTCCCTAGCGGTGAGGCCTAGTGTCTTTTCCCTTCCTTCTTGTTGTCTTTTGGTGTTCTCCCCTACTACATCCATGACAGTCTGACATTCAACCCTCGAGGAGGCAGGGAGGGAACTCTCTTTCCTCGTAGACACTGGTGCAGCCCACAGTGTTTTATGTGAGACTGCCGTACCTCCTTCCTGGCTCACTGACATTCAATTACCCTGTTCTGGACTAGAAGGGGTCGTGCAGCATAACCCTTTTACCAAGCCACTCTCAGTCACTTTCCATGGCCGGTTACAGGGAAACGCGGATGCCCTGTCCCAGGTATACTGGATAGAATGTGTTCACCTCCTCAGGGTTGAACAAAGGGGGGGTGGGGTATGTAAGAAGGTACAAGGAATCATTGTGGATGATAGGTATGTGTCACCGAAGCTCCTGGCCTCAGTCGGGTAAGAGCCAGTTTTCATGTGTCAGCAGCAGTTGCTGTTTGACACTTTGCTATTTAGTATGGCTGTAAATAGCTGATCCGGGATGGCTCTAACTGGGAGTAGTCAAAGTGCTGGGTGGGTGACTACTCCCCACGTTCCAGGCCGGGTTTTGTCAGGCCTATAAAATACAGCCAACAGTATCAGGTGTGGGTAATTTTCTCTCTCTGACATTGGAGCTCTGGCAATCTCTTTACCTCTGAGCCTTGTGCCAGGCTGGAGGCCGGAATCCGGAAGGACTGCTCTGTTCTGGGCTATGGCGGTCGGGTGTGGCTTAACACCCAGGACAAAAGGTGACTGTTTTGTTTTTGAGCTATCTGGGTGTGAAGTAACACCAATACTGCAAATGAACTGTCGTACTGTGTGCTTGCAACAAGTGTGAATAAACACTGAAGTTTTTGAGTTATAAACTGGTCTTTGCCTCTATACTGCGTCTGCTTGTCCTGACTACCAGAGTGAGTCCCCACACCAGTGACATCTCCTCTGAGGTACACTCTTTCCTCAACGTCTCCATTTGGAGATAAGACCGCCAAGATAGCTTCTTTCAGCCACGTCCCATCTCTGCAGTTTATAACAGAAAGATTTTTTAGATTCCTCACTTTATTATTATCCCCCATCCCTCCTGGTGCTTCAACACTGTCACCCTGCTGCTAAATATGTAAGGCCCCCTATAGTGGCAACCCTATAGGGGCCTGCAGTAGTTATAATTTCCGCTATAGTGGTCCATGTATTTATAGAGGTGGTCATCCAGGCAAAATATCATCTGAGTCAACAAGTCGGCTCATCACAAGGTCTATCAGTTTTGGCGTGACAAACATGGCAGTGGAGGTGGCTCATATGCTTCGTAATAGTGAGATCACAGACGTCCATGCAAGCACCACGCAACGTGCATTACACAAGTCTGGAACTGTGGCCCAAATAAAGGTGAAGAAGCCTCAGGTTTGCGAAAAAGTACGAACAGTGGACAAGTAGAAGGCTGGAATCGGGTGATTTGGAACGATGAGACGAAAGTCAATAGACTGGTCTCTGATGGGTGCAAATGGGTCTGAAAGAAACAAGGGAAAAGGGGGCTAATGGATTGTAAAGTTTAAATAACTGTCAAGTTCCGTGGAGGAAGCCTGATGATATGGGGTTGTTTCACAGCCAAAGGCATTCGATAATTGACCAGGATCGATTGTGGTCTCAATGCTGAGCTACAGTACAGACCAAAAGTTTGGACACACCTTCTCATTCAAAGAGTTTTCTTTATTTTCATGACTATGAAAATTGTAGATTCACACTGAAGACTTTAAAACTATGATTTAACACATGTGGAATTATATACTTATCAAAAAAGTGTGAAACAACTGAAAATATGTCATATTCTAGGTTCTTCAAAGTAGCCACCTTTTGCTTTGATTACTGCTTTTCACACTCTTGGCATTCTCTTGATGAGCTTCAAGAGGTAGTCACCTGAAATGGTTTTCACTTCACAGGTGTGCCCTGTCAGGTTTAATAAGTGGGATTTCTTGCCTTATAAATGGGGTTGGGACCATCAGTTGCGTTGTGGGGAAGTCAGCTGGATACACAGCTGATAGTCCTACTGAATAGACTGTTAGAATTTGTATTATGGCAAGAAAAAAGCAGCTGAGTAAAGGAAAACGAGTGGCCATCATTACTTTAAGAAATGAAGGTCAGTCAGTCTGAAAAGTTGGGAAAACTTTGAAAGTGTCCCCAAGTGCAGTCACAAAAACCTGACTGACCTACCTTGGTTGTATCCATATAGATAAGATTACTATTACTATAAGGTGATAAGATCAATTATTGATTATCTGTCTTGTTTTGTGGAGGTCTTGTCTGGGTGGTAAGTGTACAGACATACCTCCTTGTTACTATTGGTGTGAATTGTCATATATTATTATGGGTGGACATGGTTCAAAAGTGGACTTTCCTCCTCCAAATAAAGGAAAAACGTGTAAAGAATATGTTGCAAGCATTAGTCCCACAAATTACTACCTCATCAATCCGAGGGTAGATAACTTGGCTGAATGGACAGAGTTTATGGAAGCATGTAGTCCATTTCCACGTGATGGTGACAATAGTCACTATCACATGGATATGGTCAAAGGACTGTGTTTGGGAAACAAACATTTATTCCCCTTTATGACAATAGGAGATCAGTTAGTGAAGAAACCCATAGAAATAGAGGACATCAATAGGATTATCAAACATTGTCCCAAACCCACTACAGCACCATTAGGTACTATCACTTATCTGAAAAGGGCATATAAGGGGAGAAATTACACACAGGAGGATATAAAGCTGATAGTGGATTGTATAATAGAGATGCACTCAGGGTGGGATTGGGTTAAAATACCCAGCATTAGCCTAATTCAGACAACCCACGATGCTACTACATACAGCCTGAACACAGAACAGGGCAGGAATAAGATGTGGGAAGAACTCACGGAACACATAAAAAAGAGGTTTTCAAACAGAGGTCCTCCCTCCCCATAGCCGTAGTATGCAAAGAAAAGAACAATGAGTTGTTCTAGAGATGTGTCTGCTGCTAGAACTCTGTGTGGCATTGACCTGGTCTCTAATCTGAGCTGCTGTTAACCTGCAATTTCTGAGTCTGGTGACTCAGATGAACTTATCCTCCGCAGCAGAGGTGTCTCTTGGTCTTCCTTTCCTTGGGCGGTCCGCATGTGAGCCAGGTTCTTTGTAGCGCTTGATGGTTTTTGTGACTGCACTTGGGGACACTTTCAAAATTTTCCCAACTTTTCGGTTTGACTGACCTTCATTTCTTAAAGTAATGATGGCCACTCGTTTTTCTTTACTTAGCTGTTTTTTTCTTGCCATAATACATATTCAGTAGGACTATCAGCTGTGTATCCACCTGACTTCTCCACAACGCAATTGATGGTCCCAACCGCATTTATAAGGCAAGAAATCACACTTATTAAACCTGACAGGGCACACCTGTAAAGTGAAAACCATTTCAGGTGACTACCTCTTGAAGTTCATCAAGAGAATGCCAAGAGTGTGCAAAGCAAAAGGTGGCTACTTTGAAGAACCTAGAATATGACATATTTTCAGTTGTTTCACACTTTTTTGTTATGTATATAATTCCACATGTGTTAATTCATAGTTTTGATGCCTTCAGTGTGAATCTACAATTTTCATAGTCATGAAAATAAAGAAAACTCTTTGAATGAGAAGGTGTGTCCAAACTTTTGGTCTGTACTGTATATGCTCGACAAAATTGTAAAACCATGGCGGGTGTGCTGACACAATATAACAGAGGCAAGTTACGTCCTTGTGCCTTTATCTCAAAGGTGGTTCCAGCATCTGTCCAAGGAATGCCGGCCTGTCTGAGATCTCTTGCAGCCTGTTCTATGATGGATGAGCTTGCAACGCCATTCACAATGGGACATGAGACTATCCTGTACACCACACATGATGTAGTAGGCCTTCTCAAAGGCATACACACACAGCACCTGTCCGCACAAAGACTATCTGGATATGAGATTCTACTCCTCAGCAATCCCTTCCTCCAAATCAAATACGCAACACACACCTTAGGTCCAGCACCTATCTTGAATACCCTATTAGGACTTAAAGGACCTGAGGATCACTAGACAGAGGCACATGATTGTATACACGCCATACAACATGAGACATTACCCCGCTCTAATTTACAATCTGTACCAGTAGAAGGTTGTTGGCTGATGTTTTTGTTGATGGATCCTGCAGCAGACCAATTGATATGCTATTGTTATGCTACCCGATGTTGTCCTGGAAGCCAGACCCATCACATACCAATCTGCACAAGCAGCAGAATTAATTGCACTCATGAGAGCATGCATACTACATGAAGGCAAGCCAGTCACCATTTACACTGACAGCAGGTACGCACATGGAGTGGTCTGGGACCACAGGGTTATTTGGCTAAGGAGAGGATTCATTGCAGGTGATGGTAAGCACATCTCACATTCACAACTTGTCATACAACTTTTAGAAGCCGTAAGATTGTCCTCACAGATTGCAATTGTCTACTGCAGGGCGCATACTGGTGGTAAAGATCATGTGTCCCAAGGCAATGCCCTGGCAGACGCGGAGGCCAAGAAGGCTGCACTGATGGCCCCGGCCACATTGCAAATGGTGAAATTAGTACCTCCTTCACTTGAGTTAACTCAGATGCTTGTGGATCTCCAGTCCTCAGCTACTGACGATGAAATGGCCGATTGGTGTTATCCAATCTTGCAGAAGAATCCTAGGACAGGATTAATCTGCAAAGAGGGGAAACCATGCATACCACAGCACAGCTCCCCTCTGTTCATTGCACATTTTCATGGAGTAGGACACAACAGCATTCAAACAACACACATGCTGCTAGCACAGAATTTCTATATTACAGGCATTAAACAGTTAGTGTCAGATTATGTGGGAAGGTGTATCACATGTTTGAGGAACAACCCAAACACCAAGTCCCACATCAACACCTTGATTACCCCACCACTTCTTTTACACATCTGGAGGTAGACTTAACACACATACCTAGACAGAAAGGTAAACAATAATATGCCTTGGTCATAGTTGACATGTTCTGGAGATGGCCAGATGTCTACCCTACAAGATCAGAAGATGCCAAAACAGTAGCAAGTACTGACACATGACATCATTCCAAGGTGGGGCTGTCCAGTGGTAATTGAATCTGACCAAGGGCCAGCTTTTACCTCAAAGGTAAACAAGGAGCTGACAAGACTCCTTAAGGTTGAATGGAAATTTCATATCCCATATCACCCACAAAGCTCCGGCATTGTGGAACGCATGAACAGAACCTTAAAAGATAAATTGAGAAAGGCAGCAGCGGGCACATTTGAGAAATGGAAAGATATACTGCCAATAGTCTTAGCTGAGATCAGGATGACCCCTAATAAAAAGCTAGGGATATCACCTGTGGCGAAACCAACCTCGCCACGGTGTTTTGGAGGGGGCTGTTTAAAAGCCTCTTGCCTCAGGATTATGGCCCATGCTAACTTTTGAACCCCTGAACCTATTCAAGTGAATTTTGGATAGGTTTGTCCCCCAAGTTATACTGTTTAATTGATGTAAGTTATATGTATGGACAATGTAACCTCATAAAGTTGTTACAATTTATAATAAGTGTAACTTGTCAGCTTGGGAGGAATATGCTGGGTGTGGTTCTATTGTCCCATTGTGTGTTTAACCGCCTCCGGACCGCCTAACGCAGATGTGCGGTCCGGAGGCGGCAGCCCTGCGCAGTGACGCATATACGCGTCATCTCGCGAGGGCCGAGATTTCCTGTGAACGCGCGCACACAGGCGCGCGCGCTCACAGGAACGGAAGGTAAGCGAGTGGATCTCCAGCCTGCCAGCGGCAATCGCTCGCTGGCAGGCTGGAGATGTGATTTTTTTAACCCCTAACAGGTATATTAGACGCTGTTTTGATAACAGCGTCTAATATACCTGCTACCTGGTCCTCTGGTGGTCCCTTTTGTTTGGATCGACCACCAGAGGACACAGGTAGCTGTATAAAGTACCACAAAACACTACACTACACTACACCCCCCCTGTCACTTATTAACCCCTTATGAACCCATGATCACCCATGATCACCCCATATAGACTCCCTGATCACCCCCCTGTCATTGATCACCCCCCTGTAAGGCTCTATTCAGATGTCCGTATGATTTTTACAGATCCACGGATACATGGATCGGATCCGCAAAACACATACGGATGTCTGAATGGAGCCTTACAGGGGGGTGATCAATGATAGGCGGGTAATCACCCATATAGATTCCCTGATCACCCCCTGTCATTGATCACCCCCCTGTAAGGCTCCATTCAGATGTCCGTATGATTTTTACGGATCCACGGATACATGGATCGGATCCGCAAAACACATACGGACGTCTGAATGGAGCCTTACAGGGGGGTGATCAATGACAGGCGGGTGATCACCCATATAGATTCCCTGATCACCCCCTGTCATTGATCACCCCCTGTAAGGCTCCATTCAGATGTCCGTATGATTTTTACAGATCCACGGATACATGGATCGGATCCGCAAAACACATACGGACGTCTGAATGGAGCCTTACAGGGGGGTGATCAATGACAGGCGGGTGATCACCCATATAGATTCCCTGATCACCCCCTGTCATTGATCACCCCCCCTGTCATTGATCACCCCCCTGTAAGGCTCCATTCAGATGTCCGTATGATTTTTACAGATCCACGGATACATGGATCAGATCCGCAAAACACATACGGACGTCTGAATGGAGCCTTACAGGGGGGTGATCAATGACAAGGGGGTGATCACGCATATAGACTTCCTGATCACTTCCCTGTCATTGATCACCCCCCTGTCATTGATCACCCCCCTGTAAGGCTCCATTCAGACGTCCGTATGATTTTTACGGATCCACGGATACATGGATCGGATCCGCAAAACGCATATGGACGTCTGAATGCAGCCTTACAGGGGGGTGATCAATGACAGGCGGGTGATCACCCATATAGACTCCCTGATCACCCCCCTGTCATTGATCACCCCCCTGTCAGGCTCCGTTCAGACGTCCGTATGATTTTTACTGATCCACGGATACATGGATCGGATCCGCAAAACGCATACGGACGTCTGAATGCAGCCTTACAGGGGGGTGATCAATGACAGGCGGGTGATCACCCATATAGATTCCCTGATCACCCCCTGTCATTGATCACCCCCCTGTAAGGCTCCATTCAGACGTCCGTATGCGTTTTGCGGATCCGATCCATGTATCCGTGGATCCGTAAAAATCAAACAGACGTCTGAATGGAGCCTTACAGGGGGGTGATCAATGACAGGGGGGTGATCACCCCATATAGACTCCCTGATCACCCCCCTGTCATTGATCACCCCCCTGTAAGGCTCCATTCAGACATTTTTTTTGGCCCAAGTTAGCGGAAATTTTTTTGTTTTTGTTTTTGTTTTTCTTACTAAGTCTCATATTCCACTAACTTGTGTCAAAAAATAAAATCTCACATGAACTCACCATACCCCTCACGGAATCCAAATGCGTAAAATTTTTTAGACATTTATAATCCAGACTTCTTCTCACGCTTTAGGGCCCCTAAAATGCCAGGGAAGTATAAATACCCCACATGTGACCCCATTTCGGAAAGAAGACACCCCAAGGTATTCCGTGAGGGGCATATTGAGTCCATGAAAGATTTAAATTTTTGTCCCAAGTTAGCGGAAAGGGAGACTTTGTGAGAAAATACCCCAAAAAAATAAATTTCCGCTAACTTGTGCCCCAAAAAAAAAATTCGATGAACTCGCCATGCCCCTCATTGAATACCTTGGGGTGTCTTCTTTCCAAAATGGGGTCACATGTGGGGTATTTATACTGCCCTGGATTTTTAGGGGCCCGAAAGCGTGAGAAGAAGTCTGGGATCCAAATGTCTAAAAATGCCCTCCTAAAAGGAATTTTGGCCGCTTTGCGCATCTAGGCTGCAAAAAAGTGTCACACATCTGGTATCGCCGTACTCAGGAGAAGTTGGGCAATGTGTTTTGGGGTGTCATTTTACATATACCCATGCTGGGTGAGATAAATATCTTGGTCAAATGCCAACTTTGTATAAAAAAATGGGAAAAGTTGTCTTTTGCCAAGATATTTCTCTCACCCAGCATGGGTATATGTAAAATGACACCCCAAAACACATTCCCCAACTTCTCCTGAGTACGGCGATACCACATGTGTGACACTTTTTTGCCGCCTAGGTGGGCAAAGGGGCACACATTCCAAAGAGCACCTTTCGGATTTCACAGGGGATTTTTTACACATTTTGATTTCAAACTACTTACCACACATTAGGGCCCCTAGAATGCCAGGGCAGTATAACTACCCCACAAGTGACCCCATTTTGGAAAGAAGACACCCCAAGGTATTCCGTGAGGGGCATGGCGAGTTCCTAGAATTTTTTATTTTCTGTCACAAGTTAGCGGAAAATGATGATTTTTTTTTTCTTACAAAGTCTCATATTCCACTAACTTGTGACAAAAAATAAAAAATTCTAGGAACTCCCCGTGCCCCTCACAGAATACCTTGGGGTGTCTTCTTTCCAAAATGGGGTCACTTGTGGCGTAGTTATACTGCCCTGGCAATTTAGGGGCCCAAATGTGTGAGAAGTACTTTGCAATCAAAATGTGTAAAAAATGGCCTGCGAAATCCGAAAGGTGCACTTTGGAATATGTGCCCCTTTGCCCACCTTGGCTGCAAAAAAGTGTCACACATCTGGTATCGCCGTACTCAGAAGTTGGGGAGTGTGTTTTGGGGTGTCATTTTACATATACCCATGCTGGGTGAGATAAATATCTTGGTCAAATGCCAACTTTGTATAAAAAAATTGGAAAAGTTGTCTTTTGCCAAGATATTTCTCTCACCCAGCATGGGTATATGTAAAATGACACCCCAAAACACATTCCCCAACTTATCCTGAGTACGGCGATACCAGATGTGTGACACTTTTTTGCAGCCTAGGTGGGCAAAGGGACCCACATTCCAAAGAGCACCTTTCGGATTTCACCGGTCATTTTTTACAGATTTTGATTGCAAACTACTTCTCACACATATGGGCCCCTAAATTGCCAGGGCAGTATAACTATGCCACAAGTGACCCTATTTTGGAAAGAAGACACCCCAAGGTATTCCGTGAGGGGCATGGCAAGTTCCTAGAATTTTTTATTTTTTGTTGCAAGTTAGTGGAATATGAGACTTTGTAAGAAAAAAATAAAAAAAATCATCATTTTCCGCTAACTTGTGACAAAAAATAAAAAGTTCTATGAACTCACTATGCCCATCAGCGAATACCTTAGGGTGTCTACTTTCCGAAATTGGGTCATTTGTGGGGGTTTTCTACTGTCTGGGCATTGTAGAACCTCAGGAAACATGACAGGTGCTCAGAAAGTCAGAGCTGCTTCAAAAAGCGGAAATTCACATTTTTGTACCATAGTTTGTAAACGCTATAACTTTTACCCAAACAATTTTTTTTCTGCCCAAACATTTTTTTTAATCAAAGACATGTAGAACAATAAATTTAGCGAAAAATTTATATATGGATGTCGTTTTTTTTGCAAAATTTTACAGCTGAAAGTGAAAAATGTCATTTTTTTGCAAAGAAATCGTTACATTTCGATTAATAACAAAAAAAGTTAAAATGTCAGCAGCAATGAAATACCACAAAATGAAAGCTGTATTAGTGAGAAGAAAAGGAGGTAAAATTCATTTGGGTGGTAAGTTGTATGACCGAGCAATAAACAGTGAAAGTAGTGTAGTGCAGAAGTGTAAAAAGTTGCCTGGTCATTAAGGGGGTTTCAGCTAGCGGGGTAGAAGTGGTTAAATGGTGATGTCTGTCCTGTTGTCTCTGCATGTGTATTGGCGATCTCCCCTTTGTCCTGAGAGATAATTGGATTGCCCTCGGTTGTCTCTGGGACAGAGAAGAGGAAACCATGATGCATTGTGGGGATGTGTTGTATCTGTTCTGTGTCGCAGTCTCCCTTCTTGTCCTCTAGGGGGCGGGAACGATTGGTTGCTGTACTTGCATTGTGTGTGTTGTAAGATACTGATTGGTTGGATTTCAAAACCCTGTGGGTAGTACTATGTTTGTTTTTTATGAATAAAAGAGGCTGTATCTGAAGTACAGTCAGACCACTGCTGACCCTCAACACGGAGCCTTGTCTCGTTATTGGGGGGATTCCCTGTATGCTGTTGGAGACTGATTGCCAGGAGTGTAAGCTGACTGTACGCTTTTCCTGTTCATCTGCCAGCAGCTATTCGCGAGGTTTCAGTTTGGAGTGCTATTTTGTATCCAGTTCGGGAGGTTGGTGTTCTGCAGTAGCTGTGCCTGTCTCTCAGAAAGGGGCATATCGCCTAAACGGATTTTAACCCCTTGTCTGCTGAAACGGTCCGTTACATTGGTGGCAAGCAGCGGGATCGTTCCTACAGCCAGAAGGACAGTTACAGGAGACACCATTTCTGTGGATTCTACAATTTAAAGGGCTTCTGTCACCCCATTAAACCGTTTTTTTTTTTCTTTACTAATAATCCCTACACTGCGATCTCATCATACATAAGCTAATTAATGATTTTTGTTCAGTAGAATTTGTTAAAAATCGATTTTTGAAATATGTAAATTACCTTGCTACCAGCAAGTAGGGCGGCTACTTGCTGGTAGCAGCCGCATCCTCCGATGGTTATGACGCCCCCTCTGCTTGTTGATTGACAGGGCCAGCGGACGGGATCTTTCTCTGCTGGCCCTGCCTGTTTTGATTCAATATCTGGCGCCTGCGCCGCAGCCGTACCTCTCTTCACTCTGCGCAGGCGCACTGAGAGGCGGCCACTCACTCGGCCGCACGCTCCTCAATGCGCCTGCGCCGGGTGTAGATGTGACGTAATCTGCGCAGGCGCATTGAGGATGGAGCGGCCGAGCGAGTGGCCACCTCTCAGTGCGCCTGCGCAGATTGAAGAGAGGTACGGCTGCGGTGCAGGCGCCAGATATTGAATCAAAACAGGCAGGGCCAGCAGAGAAAGATCCCGTCCGCTGGCCCTGTCAATCAACAAGCAGAGGGGGCGTCATTACCATCGGAGGATGCGGCTGCTACCAGCAAGTAGCCGCCCTACTTGCTGGTAGCAAGGTAATTTACATATTTCAAAAATTGATTTTTAACAAATTCTACAGAACGAAAATCATTAATTAGCTTATGTATGATGAGATCGCAGTGTAGGGATTATTAGTAAAGAAAAAAAAAAACGGTTTAATGGGGTGACAGAAGCCCTTTAAGGGCAACGCATGTCCCAGTACAGCGACCCTAAAAGCAACAGGATGGAACCAGCAGTGTTATACGAGGAGGAGGACCTGGATGGCCGGGATGCATTAAGGAAAGGCATCTGGTACCAGGCCCTGGATAATGTACAATACCAGCGGGGTGAGAGTCTCCCCAGTGAAGAGCAGCGGTTGCAGAAGCAAGTGGCCCTGCGGATGCCCTTCCTGGGAGAGCAGCCCCTGGAGGAATGGGTGAAGGAACTAGAGCACCGGGTATGGCAGGAGCTATGGCTGGAGGATGCCTACCAGGCGCTCTGGTGGTATATGGCACAGTATATACCCTGGACAGCTGAGCATGACAAGCCAGAGGGAGAGGAGTTTGATGGTCCTGGCTTGTTATGGGATTCCTTTGCAGAGCCTGACTTCGGGAGCCCTGCACAGTCCAGACTTCAGGACATTTTCTATGAGAGGGAGGCTAGGCATGAGTGGGATGACCCCCATGAGGTAGAGCAAGACCTGGCTCACCTAGCAACCCTGGAGTGGGAACTGGAGCAGGACTGTCGAGATCTCTTCCACTCCATTGGGAAGGCTCAGCAGGACAGTAAGGTGACAGACCCAGATCCAGACCCATTCATCTGGGCAGATATTGTAGAGTGTTACTGGGAAGGACCCCAGGTGGCCGGTAGAGATGGGACCGAGGTCTCTCCACCGGTCCTGCAGGGAATTGGAAGCCCAGTCTCCATTCCCCAGCAGCAGGCGGAGTTACAGGGGGCAGAGACAGTCGGTCCTTTCCCCCAGCGGCAGAGTGTCCTACAGGGAATAGAGAGCCCAGTCTCCTTTCCCCAGCAGCAAGACACTGTATTGGGAGCGGAGGCGGTCGGTCGCCCTCCCCAGCGGCTGGAAGTATGTATGGGAGAGGAGCTCGTTACCCCCTCTCCCCAGCGGCAGCTTAACGCACCAGGGGGAGACAGTAAGCCCCACAACAGTGCAGATGGGACCGTGGTCTATGCACTTACAGCACAGGGGTTAGGGACAGTCGGTCCTGCCCCCCAGCAACAGGGCTGTTTAGCCAAAGGGGAGACAGTCGGTTTCTCCCTCCAACAACCAGACTCCAACCAGGCTTCTTCCGTGGTAGTGCTGGCACCAGGGCAGAGTCCCGCTGATCCCTGCCCACAAAGCAACCTCCACTCCAAGCCAGGGAGCAACTCAGAGACCGGGAGTACCAGCTACCAATATAACCTTGGTGGATTCACTGGACAGAGACAGCCTACTAAATTCAACAGGTCCAGTATTGGGTTGTGGGTGGGCTGCCAGACTAACTCGGATACCGACCAGCATGAGGTCAGGTATCTGGTTAGTCTTCCCTGGGGGGAAGAGATGTGTGGCGAAACCAACCTCGCCACAGTGTTTTGGAGGGGGCTGTTTAAAAGCCTCTTGCCTCAGGATTATGGCCCATGCTAACTTTTGAACCCCTGAACCTATTCAAGTGAATTTTGGATAGGTTTGTCCCCCAAGTTATACTGTTTAAATTGATGTAAGTTATATGTATGGACAATGTAACCTCACAAAGTTGTAACAATTTATAATAAGTGTAACTTGTCAGCTTGGGAGGAATATGCTAGGTGTGGTTCTATTGTCCCATTGTCCCATTGTGTGTTTAAATGGTGATGTCTGTCCTGTTGTCTCCGCATGTGTATTGGCGATCTCCCCTTTGTCCTGAGAGATAATTGGATTGCCCTCGGTTGTCTCTGGGACAGAGAGGAGGAAACCATGATGCATTGTGGGGATGTGTTCTGTGTCGCAGTCTCCCTTCTGGTCCTCTAGGGGGCGGGAACGATTGGTTGCTGTACTTGCATTGTGTGTGTTGTAAGATACTGATTGGTTGGATTTCAAAACCCTGTGGGCAGTACTATGTTTGTTTTTTATGAATAAAAGAGGCTGTATCTGAAGTACAGTCAGACCACTGCTGACCCTCAACACGGAGCCTTGTCTCGTTATTGGGGGGATTCCCTGTATGCTGTTGGAGACTGATTGCCAGGAGTGTAAGCTGACTGTACGCTTTTCCTGTTCGTCTGCCAGAAGCTATTCGCGAGGTTCCAGTTTGGAGTGCTATTTTGTATCCAGTTCGGGAGGTTGGTGTTCTGCAGTAGCTGTGCCTGTCTCTCAGAAAGGGGCATATCGCCTAAACGGATTTTAACCCCTTGTCTGCTGAAACGGTCCATTACATCACCATTTGAGATACTTCTGGGAAGACCTTTTCCCACACCATGGGCAAAGAACCCTCTGGTAGTACAGGAAGGGGACCTCGACCTTATTAGAGAAGAATATGTAACCAGATCGATTAAAACCCTAAGTGAAATTGAGGAAAAAGTTCCTTGTAAGTCTCCTTGTCTTCCACAGGAACCAACTCACCCATTCCAAGTGGGAGATATTGTGCTGATAAAGAAATTAAAGAAAGGAAAATTTGCAGGAGACTTCACCTATGGACCACCGACTACAGTGGTAGACGCGACCCGCACAACAGTACTCACGGAAGAAGCACCTACTTGGATCCACGGCCACCTGAGTTAAACTGGTAAAGGAGGCACCCCAAAAGGAGGTAATAACGGGGACAGACAGTCCTGACCTCGAAAAAGGACAAAGTGAGGTACTAACGGGAGCAGACAGCTCTGACCTCCACCAGGATGCGCTCCCTCAATTCTGGAAGATGGCACAGACGATCAACTTGGACTGTGGGATTACTGACGATCCTAATGACTCTGCCGGAAGATAACAAAGCTGAAGTTGCTATAACTTAGAAAGGTGGAATCACTATGGTACAATTCCTCCAGTACTCAAGTTGCAACTTACTCCTTCTGTTTATGCAGCATAATAAAGTGCAGTCCTTCCACGAGATGTGACAACCACTATAAGAATGGACAGGCTTATATCTGTATTACTGACCTTTATTGCGGTAATAAATGAGCATACTGGGGGTCAGTAGGATGGAATACAGGAGAAGACTGGGGGTATAAACCGCAGAATGCCCTTAATCGAAAGGATAAGAATGGTAAATCCTTGATTAGTAGAATGACAATTATCAACAGAGGGGACTGTCACATAGATGTTAGCCTATATCCTACAGGGTGGGAATGCCCTAAGATGGTGTCTGAGATGAAAATAATTATAAACATAGAAAACCCCAACAAAGGTGATGAAGGAGATTACGTGCTGGGATGGTACTTTCACGACATGGGGGGGGGGGGGGGGGGCAGAGATTTCAATGGTCACCAAACACTTTGAAATTAGAGATATGTGTCAATCCTCAGAATGGACATACCCTCAGAAACAAACATACCCTCTAAAAACCCATATACAGTCCCTAGGAAACATACTGGCTATTTCTAACCCTACCTATGAGGATACCCTGGAAGCAGAAACTGGGTTCTCTGATGCCAACCTATGGTTAGAATGGATGAAGTACAGTGCAGCTTCAGTAAATAAAAGTAATTGTTATATATGTGGGACCGCTAAGCCTCACCTAGGTACTGTGCCCTTAATATTGTCCTCTAGTGTTGAGGAATGTTTTTTGCAATTACAGGTGAAACTCGAAAAATTTGAATATCGTTGAAAACTCCATTTATTTCAGTAATGCAACTTAAAAGGAATTGCATTAATGCTGCTTAAAATTAGAATTTTGTGAAAAGGTTCAATATTCTAGGCTCAAAGTGTCACCCTCTAGTCGGCTAATTAATCCATACCCCCTGAGCAAAGGGGACCTGAGATTGTGACTTTGGGGTTTCACAAGCTGTAAGCCATAATCATTCAAATTATAACAAATAAAGGCTTGAAGTATTTCGCTTTGCATGTAATGAGTCTCTCATATGTTAGTTTCCCCTTTTAAGTTGCATTACTGCAAAAATACCCACTCCTCATAAAAACTACATATCTATCCTGGTAACTATACCTGCCACAGAGTGGGAAATCAAGGAAGATCCCTGGGTAATTTCACTGAAGGATACTGCGCAACTTACAGTGAAACAGATAGCTCCCTCACACAGAATCAAGTATACTCGATTGGGGATGTATATTGGATCCGTGGAGATGGAAAGATAAGATCTAGACGAGAGGGTCCTGGAAAGGTGAATGTGCCCCTGCTAAAGCCATCATGAACATACACATCTTCACTGAAAATGAAAAAGACACCAACACACATATAGGCAACCGTCACGCCCTCCCAAAAGGTAGCTTCGACCCAAACATGTATATTGATGCAATCCAGTCCCAAGAGGGGTACCTGATGAATCAACAAAAATGTAGACTGGATCAACTATATTTATTATAATCAACAAAGGTTTGTAAACTACACCAGGGATGCGTTACAGGGTGTAGCAGAACAGTTATGTCCATTATGTCCATTATGTCCATTATGACATTTCAAAACCGCATGGTACTCTATATGATACTTGCAGAAAGAGGTGGTGTCTGTAAGGTATTTATGGACCCCTCACCCTGCTGCACATTCATACCTAACAACACCAGCCCTAATGGTAAGGTCACACTGGCAATAAAGAAACTTGAGGATTTATCAATCAAGCTCAAAAGAAACTCAGGTATCAATAACCCTTTGGATCAGTATTTTGGCTGGTTCACTAATGCTATGGCACAATAAAGTTAGAGTATTTCTCAGTGATACCTGTGTGTGTCTGTTATTGCCAACTGAGAAACATCTCTCCTGACGTCAGTGACATCAAACCAAGGTGGTCGTAGAGGTCCAGAAAGGTCTAAATCCTTTCAGCAACCAAAGAGTTTTTTAAGGCAAAGAAGTGTAATGTTATGCAATGGCCAAGTCAATCACCTGACCTGAATCCGGTTGAGCATGCATTAAACTTGCTGAAGACAAAACTGAAGGGAAAATGCCCCAAGAACAAGCAGGAACTTAAGACAGTTACAGTAGAGGCCTGGCAGAGCATCACCAGGGATGAAACCCAGCGTCTGGTGATGTCTATGCGTTCCAGATTTCAGGCTGTAATTGACTGCAAAGAATTTGCAACCAAGTATTAAAAAGTGAAAGTTTGATTTATGATTATTATTCTGTCCCATTAGTTTTGGGACCTTAACAAGTGGGAGGCACATATGCAAACTGTTATAATTCCTGCACCGTTCACCTTATTTGGATGTAAATACCCTCAAATTAAAGCTGACAGTCTGCAGTTAAAGCACATCTTGTTTGTTTCATTTCAAATCCATTGTGGTGGTGTATAGAGCCAAATTTTTTAGAATTGTGTTGATGTCCCAATATTTATGGACCTGACTGTATTTGTCTCTTAGATGTATCTGTTTATCATCTATCTATCTATGTTTCTTTCCACACTTAATACATGTCACTATTAGTAAAACACCTTTCCTTGCATTGAATATTTTCAGGTTTTAGCCTTCACTTTTTTGTACATGAATATGAGGCTAACTTTCCAACGTTCTAATAGATTCTGACATGAAAAGCTATTTTGATTATGTTACATAAATAGTGATTGCTTTCCTGTCTGAAGGTCATCTTGACCTTACTGGAAATGCCAGACAGGGAAACAACAATGCTGCTTATAGCTTGCTTATAAATGAAGGAGATAGCAGGAAGCTCTCCTGTGCCACTCATCTGTTGGAAAATAATGCTTAGGGTCCATTCACACGTCCGAATACACCGGCACTCCTATAGAAATGCCTATTCTTGTCCGCTATTGCTATTTTTTCGGGAGCCGCGGACCGGAAAATCAGGGCCGCACTCCGGAAATACACACTGTGTGCTGTCTGCATCTCTTCCGGACCCATAGAGAATGAATAGGTCTGAACCCATTCTACGGACGTGTGTATGGACCCTAAAATCCCCTTGAGTAAAGATATGTAGAATAACCTTATGTTGACCACCATTAAGATGTATGTTTTATGTATGTATTTTTCACTTTGTGTCATTTATGAGTTTGCACATTACACAAATATAGCAAATATTTGACCACATTAAAGGTTCAATGTTTTATTAGATCGAATCAATGCTACCTGATAATAAGGTGTTTCTTAAATCCAGTCCCCCAGGAACCTCAAAGGGTCATGGAGAGTTACCCATAGGAAAATGGCAATAATATTATAGTGGAATCTACAATATTAAAGTCTAAAATACCAGTTTCTTTAGGAGCTTCTGTCATCAGAAACATGGACCTAAAACCTTCTCACTAGAGAGGAGCCCTTGACAACTGAAGATCATGGTCTTAGTCCCATCAGCATCTGTGCCTGCATTCCTGAGTTATCTGCAGTTTTGTAATATGCAAATGAGCCTCAAGGAACAATGAGGGCAGTGCTGTTTCATCTCGCTGCTCCCAGAGGCTATGCTCACTCCTCTTCATGCCGTATACCCAAAAGTTTGAATAACAGGGCAAGGCAGTGAAGAAGTCATCACATCTGCCTGCCCTGAAGTCTCCCACCTGCGCCATTCATTCCAGTGGCAAGAGCAGGTGTAGTACAACACACAAGATTGCGTGAAGAGAAGTGAGCAGAGGCTCTGGGAGCAGCAAGTCGAAACACCATCTTCGTTGCTCCTACAGGCTCACTTGCATATTACAATACAAGTATCTAAGGGATGCCGGAACGGATGCTGATGGGACCAAGACCAAGATCTTCAGTTGTCAAGGGCTCATCTCTCCAGTGAGATGGTTTTAGGTCTATGTTTCTATGGAGCACTATGGCCCTTTTGTTGCAGAAATTGGTGGTCGTGGTCATGGACCCCTCCATTACGATCTTCTATACACACTCTTCAAAGGCGTACATCAAACAATCAAAGTCAAAGCTTATACAATGATATGTAACATATGAAGTTTAAATCTACTATGAAGGCATGCACACATCTTCTGTGTCATAGCTACATTCCATCTCACCTGTTGACAGATGGATATGACAACAGCTTGCTACAGCAGTATTGTCTAAAGAGGGGGTAGAGGGAGTAACAAATGACTACAGGGTTAGACTAGAGGCATGGGGTGGATGTGTGTGTGTGTGTGTGTGTGTGTATATATATATATATATATATATATATATACAGTTAGGTCCATATATATTTGGAAAGAGACATTTTTCTAATTTTTGTTTTGTTGATTACTACAATGGATTTTGAACAAAACAATTCAGATACAGTTGAAGTTCAGACTTTCAGCTTTAATTCAGTGGGTTGAACAAAATTATTGCATAAAAATCTGAGGAACTAAAGCATTTTTTAAACTTAAAGGGGTTGTCCAAGTTATATTTATTGATGACCTATCCTCAGGATAGGTCATCAATATCAGATCGGAGGGGGTCCGACACCCCCTCCAATCAGCTGTTTGAAGAGAAGGCGTGCGCCGTGTCAGCGCTGCCCCCTCTTCACTGTTTACCTTCTAGCCGTTGCATCTGCAGTGGTGAGCAGGTGTAATTACACCCAAGCCTTCCTATTGAAATGAATGGGACGGCTTGGGTGTAATTACACCTGCTCACCACTGCAGATGCAACCGCTAGCAGGTAAACAGTGAAGAGAAGGCAGCGCTGACACCGTGCGAGTCTCCTCTTCAAACAGCTGATCGGAGGGGGTGTCGGACCCCTCCAATCTGATATTGATGACCTATCCTGAGGATAGGTCATCAATAAATATAACTTGGACAACCCCTTTAATCCCTTCATTTCAGGTGCTCAAAAGTAATTGGAAAAAACTAAATAATTGTAAATACAATGTAAATTTCTAATACTTGGTTGAAAACCCTGTGTTGGCAATGACTACCTGAAGTCTTGAATTCCTGAAGTCTCATGGACATCACCAGACGCAGTGTTTTTTTAATGCTCTTCCAGGCCTTTACTGCAGCGGTTTTCAGTTGCTGTTTGTTTGTGGGTCTTCCTGTCTATTGGGTTCAGATCAGGTGACTGAATTATTCCACTTCTTTGCTTTAATACATTCCTGGGTTGCTTTGGCTTTATGTTTTTGGTCATTGTCCAACTGTATTATGAAACGCTGACCAATCAGTTTAGCTGCATTTGATCACACAGTATGTCTCTGAAAACCCCAGAATTCATCCGGCTGCTTCTGTCCTGTGTCACATCATCAATAAACACTAGGGACCCAGTGCCACTGGCAACCATGCATGCCCAAGCCATCACACTGCCTCCACCGTGTTTTATAGATGATGTGGTATGCTTTGGATCATGAGCTGTACCATGCATTCGCTATTTTTTTTTCTTTCCATCATTTTGGTACAGGTTGATTTTGATCATCTGTCCTAAGAATGTTCTTCCAGAAGTGTGCTGGATTTTTAAGATGTTTTTTTTTTTTTTTAGCAAAGTCCAATCTAGCCTTCTTATTCTTGAGGCTTATACTCATAAGCCTCAAGAACCCCCGTGCAGTGAACCCTCTGTATTTTCTTTCATGCAGTCTGCTCTTTATGGTAGATTTGGAGAGTGTTGTTCACTTGGTTGGCTGTTGTGAAGGGGTTTCTCTTCACCATGGTAATTATTCTGCGATCATCCACCACTGTTGTCTTCTGTTGGCGTCCAGGTCTTTTTGCATTGTTGAGGTCACCAGTGCTTTCTTTCTCTCTCAGGATGAACCAAACTGTAGATTTTACGGCTCCTAAAAGTGTAGCAATTTCTCAGATGGGTTTTATTTATTTTAACCTTACACAACAAATTGTAGTCATAAAGATAATAAAATAATAAAGTGGCGGTAAAATATGACACATATAATTTATACTACATTTACACCCGAAAATCCGATTTTAAATAAGAAACAACATCCTGAAAAAAAGAGAAAGGAATAAAACGCACTGTAACCGCATATATATAAAAAAAAAACGCTAGCAATGCACAGCGGAAGAAGAGTGAATATAAATCCAGGGATGAGATCCATAATATATAACATAACTTTCACATTTGCAATACAAAATACTCTTAATGAGAAATGGACCACAACACAGACAATGTGAATATGCACTTATTTATTTTATTCTGGCCATCAAACTGCTGACCAAATCCAGACCAGGATTTACAAAACCAAATCCAGACCAGGACTTACAAACAACTCAAACAAATTGAAGGTAACACCCCTTAAAGAAACCAGCATTTAAATCCTCACTCGCTCCTGACATACCACAACTTGACCACTGAGGAAGGGACCAAAATTGTCCCGAAACGCATCTAGTCTGAGATACTAGTGAGGACTAAAAGGAAATCCACTACTTGGAACTGAAAATCATCGGAAGATAACATATCCGTCTCAGCGATACCCTTTCAAATTTCCCGCAGCAAAAGGGATTGGCCAATCAGGAACTAAACACAGTGTGACGTCAACCTGCATCATCATCACGTGCAACATCACATGGTAAGGCGAGCGATCACGTGGGACGCCACGCCAGTCCTTGCACAAAGGAATACATCGTAACAGATCAAGAGGGGTAAAGTAAACTTTCTAAACTCTCTACTATTCCTCCACATTTGAATATATTTATTTCGCCAAACATAATGGATATACGAAATAACTATATAGGGAAATCATATAATAGACTTTAATTATATATACTATCATCAGGAGACTTGCTCTCTCCTCAAAGGGCGGACGTTTTACTATCAGGAAACCCGGTGAATATAAGAATAACCATTGCAGATTTCCAACCAGCAAGTATCTGACATTGTTCTAATATATAAAAACACCACCCACACCATTTGAAATTCACTATTTTTTAATCAATATTGATTTACCAACTTTTATTGTGCCCAATATATATTTGACTGAATGAGCACCATTTTTTACCATTTTTTACCTTTTTCTTGACTGAAAATATTTTCTCACATATATTTTTTTCACGCTTTTTCTTGATTGGATTTATACTGGACTGCCTCCTATTTGCAACTTTATTGCACATCTATTGAAGAACAATAATACTCCACAAAAACGAATCAACATATTGTATTTTGATTTATATGACCTTATATTCCAGGATCCATTGAACAGACTCTCTAAATACCTTGAACACTAGATATAACTTTATTATATATTTTTTTTCTCAATATTTCTATTTTTTATCCTCATTTCCATTTTTTATTCTATTTTAAATATATGTACATACATTTTTACATATATAATTATATATAAATACAGTTTAATAAACCAAATGTGAGTGTGCCACCACAATTTCCCTTTCCAATACAACACATTCTCACGGTTTTTTAGGTGTACCAGTGATTGAGCACCTCTATCCATATTGACCGACTGGTGAGCCTCAGTAATACTTCTATTTATCGTGTGTTTAATAAGCCAGAACTTTGTACTATAGATTTAACTATAGATTTGACAGAATGGACATTGCAGGTACTACAGCCATATGCATGCATATCGGTATAGTAGTGGTACAGCTAGCATTACTTGATTAGAGAATATACAGTCCTCAAAGTTCAGGATTTGGCAAGTAATGTTACAAGACAAGAAATGTGAATCCTCTGGTGAACATGGCAGCAACAGCAAAATTGGAATACAGAAACAATGAGAAAATCGGGCAGTCCATGAAACAAACACTGAATGCTTTTCAGTGCAAAATTCATAATTGAGGAAAAGCTTGTGACTAGTGTTGAGTGAATCAAATTATCCGAAGTGGAAAGAAAAATTTGATTCGCCACAAAGCCGTGTTTCCTCATGCTTCGTGGTAAAGAATCAATTTTCCCTGAAATGCTGGTTAAAAAAAAAAATACTCACATCATCCATTTGGGTGCGAGATTTTGCATGGTGTCTTCAATCAAGATGGCCACAGTGGGCTCTTTGTTATCACATGGATGAGGCGAGTATGTTTTTTTTAACTGATTAACCACTGAAAGCCTTAATTTTTTATCTCAGATGCCGCGATCAGCGGTGAACGCGGTATCTGAGAGGTTCAATGACAGGAGTGGTGCAATCGCCAGTCCCCGTCATTGCGCCTGCTACATACAAAGAAATGCGCTTCATGACAAAGTAATTCGTCATGAAGCAAATTTCTTTGTGAAATCCAGCGAAGCAGCCAAATCAAATTTTCCATACCTTCGCTCATCTCTGCCTGTGACTGTGGAGCAGCAGAGCCCAGAAGTAGAGAACATGGGCACAGACATGCTCAGAACTGGAACCAAGAACACAGACACCAAATGCTGGCACATAGACACATGAGTGGGAGCACAGACACGGGGGGGTGATTTATCAAAACTGGTGTAAATGAAAAACTGGCTTAGTTGCCCATAGCAACCAGAGTTCACCTTTCATTTTTCAGAGCTCCTTTGGAAAATAAAAGGTGGAATCTGATTGGTTGCTATGGGCAACTAAATCCGTTTTCCTTCACACCTTTTTTGATAAATCTCCCCCCAGTTACTGGAGCACAGACAAGGGAGCTGGAGGGTATTCAGTGGCAGGACATGGTCCAGAACATAGCCAAGGGTCGTCACCAGGAGAGCAGCTCAGTATCCAAAGGACAAGGCAGAAGGAAGGGTAGTCATGGATAGCCAGCAGTGACATAAATACCAGAAGAATCTAGGAACGAGAAACATACTTGGAGGACGGTGGCTACAGGCAAAATCCACACAAGCTAAGGTAAGGACCTAGACAGGTTCAGCCCAGGAACCCCAAATGCATAGAACAATATACAACAAAGAATTAAAACCAAAATTAATCCAGACAAATCTAAGAACATGAAATACATACATGGATATATTTATGGGTGTTAAACCAAGAGAGCTCTTAAAGGGAACCTGTCATCAACTTTATGCAGCTCATACTAACAGCAGCATAAAGCAGAGACAGATGAGTTGATTTCAGCGGTCTGTCATTTAAAAGTCAAAAGTAAGTGGTAGGCGAGAACCAACATCATAATCATTGCAGACTGGGCCTGGACAAGAGTCCCGGCCACCTGAGAAGAGTCATGGTTATTCCTGAATTCCTGCTCTCCTGCCCACCTGCTGATGACTGACAGTCTTCTACCTAGTTTTCTTCCTTTCTCTCTAGGAGAGAACTGACAATCATCAGCAGATGGGTGAGAGAGCAGGAGATTATGTATAACCAGGACTCTTCTCAGGTAGATTTGACTCTAATCATTGCGGCCTGTGCTGCAGTGATTATGATGCTGGTTCTCAGCAACCACTTACTTTTAGCTCATGAGTCACACAACACTGAAATCAGCATTTCTGTCACTAATTTATGCGGCCCTCAGTGAGGTCAGCATAAAGTTGATGACAGGTTCCCTTTAATCATAGCTAGAGATGAATGAATCGAAGCTGACGAAGTGGAATTCGATCCGAATTTCAGGAAAAATTCTATTCGCCAAATTGTCATGCGATTCGTGGTAACGAATAAAAATTTTTCCTAAAATGGTTGCTGCACGTGTGAGGACATGTATAAAGGAACTCTGGGAAGGCGGGATTACCCATAATACCATGCATGCAGCCAATCAGCAGCCAGCCAGCCCTGTGATGTCACAGCCCTATAAATAGCGGCAGCCATCTTAGATTCTGCCATTTACCAGTGTACTTAGTACAGGGAGAGAAGTCAGCAGGCGCTAGGGATAGTGTTAGAAAAAATTTAATTGTGCTAAAAAAATGATTTACAAGTGCAGGGAAAGATTATACAAGATGTAGGGAAAGGATAGGGAGGATTCATTCCGCAGCATTTATGTCGAACGGGGTTCAATAGGGGAGGCTACTGCCTGGATAATAGGAACAATCTGATTACACCTTGCTGCACTGACTGCGGATCCAAATTGCCATTATATAGCTCTTCAATTCCAGCAAACTGTTCTTATTAGGGTGCAAATGCTGTTTGATACGGGCATTAACAGGGTTTATTACAATGAAAAATTTCTACTATTGTATGTCTTATTTACCCTTGTGCGGTGCAGTTATATGTTCTAAAGCATATCTTGGCTTGTATTAGTTGGGAAAAAGGGCTTATTAGCTGCTGTGGGGTGAAGTGCTTAAATTACAGTCCTTTTTGTTGTGTATTAGTGGCATTAGCAGTGCAGTTATCTGTTGTAAACCCTTTTGTGGCATGTATTAGTGGAAAAAGAAAAAATACAGGGAGTGCAGAATTATTAGGCAAGTTGTATTTTTGAGGATTAATTTTATTATTGAACAACAACCATGTTCTCAATGAACCCAAAAAACTAATTAATATCAAAGCTGAATATTTTTGGAAGTAGTTTTTAGTTTGTTTTTAGTTTTAGCTATTTTAGGGGGATATCTGTGTGTGCAGGTGACTATTACTGTGCATAATTATTAGGCAACTTAACAAAAAACAAATATATACCCATTTCAATTCTTTATTTTTACCAGTGAAACCAATATAACATCTCAACATTAACAAATATACATTTCTGACATTCAAAAACAAAACAAAAACAAATCAGTGACCAATATAGCCACCTTTCTTTGCAAGGACACTCAAAAGCCTGCCATCCATGGATTCTGTCAGTGTTTTGATCTGTTCACCATCAACATTGCGTTCAGCAGCAACCACAGCCTCCCAGACACTGTTCAGAGAGGTGTACTGTTTTCCCTCCTTGTAAATCTCACATTTGATGATGGACCACAGGTTCTCAATGGGGTTCAGATCAGGTGAACAAGGAGGCCATGTCATTAGATTTTCTTCTTTTATACCCTTTCTTGCCAGCCACGCTGTGGAGTACTTGGACGCGTGTGATGGAGCATTGTCCTGCATGAAAATCATGTTTTTCTTGAAGGATGCAGACTTCTTCCTGTACCACTGCTTGAAGAAGGTGTCTTCCAGAAACTGGCAGTAGGACTGGGCGTTGAGCTTGACTCCATCCTCAACCCGAAAAGGCCCCACAAGCTCATCTTTGATGATACCAGCCCAAACCAGTACTCCACCTCCACCTTGCTGGCGTCTGAGTCGGACTGGAGCTCTCTGCCCTTTACCAATCCAGCCACGGGCCCATCCATCTGGCCCATCAAGACTCACTCTCATTTCATCAGTCCATAAAACCTTAGAAAAATCAGTCTTGAGATATTTCTTGGCCCAGTCTTGACGTTTCAGCTTGTGTGTCTTGTTCAGTGGTGGTCGTCTTTCAGCCTTTCTTACCTTGGCCATGTCTCTGAGTATTGCACACCTTGTGCTTTTGGGCACTCCAGTGATGTTGCAGCTCTGAAATATGGCCAAACTGGTGGCAAGTGGCATCTTGGCAGCTGCACGCTTGACTTTTCTCAGTTCATTGGCAGTTATTTTGCGCCTTGGTTTTTCCACACGCTTCTTGCGACCCTGTTGACTATTTTGAATGAAACGCTTGATTGTTCGATGATCACGCTTCAGAAGCTTTGCAATTTTAAGAGTGCTGCATCCCTCTGCAAGATATCTGTCATGGAACCATGAACCAGACGTACAACAAGAGATAAGTGGAAATAAGAAGGCTTTATTGAAAATCAAGCTGTAAGGCAAAAGTCCAAACGGATGGCTGAACCGAAGCAGGGTCTTGCGAAGCCAGAGGTCAGGAACCAGAAGGGTAGTCAGACGAAGCCTGGATCGGAAACCAGCAGGGTAGTCAGATGAAGTCTGGATCAGGAACCAGCAGGGTAGTCAGACGAAGCCAGGATCAGGAACCAGAAGCAGCAGCAGTCTTAGAAGCATGTGAACACAGGAGGACCAAGCAAGGAACTGAAGCCACAGACCTCCTATATATATGAGCTAGGCATCCAGCTCCTCCCAGTGGGAAGGAGAAGCCGCAGGGTGGGAGGCTATAAGAAACCCAGAAACCAAGATGGCCGCCAGCACATGTCAAATGAAGGAGAACAGCAGAAGGTAAGACCATGACAGTACCTCCCCCTCAAGGGCCCCTCCTCCGCGGAGTAAAGAACGGTTTCTGAGGGAAGCGTGCGTGGAAGGCTCGGAGCAAGGCAGGAGCATGGACATCTGCGGAGGGAACCCAGGAACGCTCCTCTGGACCATAACCACGCCAATGAACCAAAAACTGCACCCGACCGCGGACCAGGCGTGAGTCCAGGATATTGCTCACCTCATACTCCTCACGATTGCCCACTTGGACCGGACGAGGCCGAGGAACCGAGGAAGTGAAACGATTACACACCAGTGGCTTCAACAGGGAGACATGAAACACGTTGGAGATCCGCATGCCAGGAGGAAGCGCAAGGGCATAGGCTACCGGGTTTACCCTGCGAAGCACTCGGAAGGGACCAACAAAGCGAGGCGCCAGCTTGGGAGTGGGCACTCGAAGGTTGAGGTTGCGGGTGGACAACCATACGCGGTCACCGACCTGGTAGGAAGGAGCGGGCGCTCGTCTGCGATCAGCCTGGAGTCTCTGGCGCTGCGCAGAGACCTCAAGGGACCTCTGGATCTGTACCCAAGAAGCACGTAGGACGGAAAGGTGATCCTCCACAGCCGGAATATCCTGGGGAGAGAATACCTCCGGTAACACGGCAGGTTGGAACCCATAATTGGCCATGAAGGGAGACGTCCCAGAGGAAGAGTTCACCGCCGTGTTCCTGGCAAACTCAGCCCAAGGCAGGAGGTCAACCCAATTGTCTTGGTGATCGGAGACATAGCAACGAAGGAATTGCTCCAAGGCCTGATTGGATCGTTCTGCGGCCCCATTGGACTGAGGGTGGTAGGCCGAGGAGAATGAGAGATGAATCCCCAACTGGGAGCAAAAGGCGCGCCAGAACCTGGACACAAACTGACTCCCCCGATCCGACACAATCTCCTTGGGCAAACCGTGCAACCGGAAGACCTCCCTGGCAAAAATCGTGGCCAACTCTTGTGCAGAGGGTAACTTCTTGAGAGGAACACAGTGGCACATTTTGGAAAACCGATCCACAATCATGAGAATGACCGTATGGCCTCGGGATGCAGGGAGGTCCACAATGAAATCCATCCCCATGTGTGACCATGGACGCTCCCCGGTGGCTATGGGTTGCAAAAGGCCCAACGGAAGGTGCCGAGGGGACTTACTCTGGGCACAAACGGAGCATGCCGCTACATATGCGGCGATGTCGGAACGTAGAGAAGGCCACCAGAACAGACGTGAAACAGCCCAGGACAGCTGATTCTTTCCAGGATGCCCCGCGGCCTTGGAGTTATGGTAGGTTCGCAACAACCGAGTGCGCAACTCCTCAGGCACAAAACATCTGCCGTTGGGTCTCCCAGAGGGAGCACCAGATTGAGCTGCCAAAATCTGCTCACCCAGGGGAGAGGTCAGGCTGGTGCGAATGGCGGCCAGGATCTGATTCGGAGGTATGACCGAAGTCGGAATCGACTCCTCCCCGGACAGATCGGAGTACTGCCGTGATAAGGCATCCGCTCTGATGTTCTTGGAACCGGGTAGGTAGGAGACCACGTAATTAAAACGTGACAAGAACAGAGCCCATCTGGCCTGACGTGGTGTCAATCTCTTGGCCTCAGAGAGGTAGGTCAGATTCTTGTGGTCCGTCAGGATGAGAACCAGAACCACCGAGCCCTCGAGCAAGTGCCTCCATTCTTTAAGGGCCTGCACGATGGCCAATAACTCCCTGTCACCAATCTGATAGTTGCACTCCGCGGAAGACAGTTTCCGGGAGTAAAACCCACAAGGAAGCAGAGGACCCTCTGGTGTTCTACGCTGAGACAGAAGGGCGCCTACTCCCATCTCAGACGCGTCCACCTCGAGGACAAAAGGCAACCCAGGGTTGGGATGCGACAGAATCGGAGCCGACACAAAGGCGGACTTTAGAGCCTCAAAAGCTCGGATGGCCTCGAGCGGCCAGACCTGGGGATTACTGCCCTTCCTGGTCAGATCCGTGAGAGGCTTGGCTAGCATGGAAAAGTCCCTGATGAACTTCCGATAATAATTGGCGAAGCCCAAAAAGCGCTGCAGGGCACGAAGACCACTGGGCTGGGGCCACTGTAAGACAGCCGAAACCTTCTCAGGATCCATGGAGAACCCCTCAGCGGAAATGATGTAACCTAAGAAGGTTACCTGGGATCGGTGAAATTCGCATTTCTCAAGCTTACCGAACAGCTTGTTCTCTCGTAACCGTTGCAACACTCGTCTGACATCCAGAATGTGGGCCTCCATGGATTCAGAATATACCAAGATGTCATCCAAATAGACCACCACACACTGCTGCAACAGGTCACGGAAAACATCGTTGATGAATTCCTGGAAGACTGCGGGCGCATTGCACAACCCAAAGGGCATAACCAAGGATTCATAATGACCGGTCCTGGTGTTAAACGCGGTCTTCCACTCATCGCCCGCCTTGATCCTTACCAGGTTATATGCCGCCCTCAGGTCGAGTTTGGTAAAGACCGTGGCCCCTTTGAGGCGATCGAACAGTTCGGAAATCAAGGGTATCGGGTAATCGTTCTTGATCGTGATGCGATTGAGACCCCTGTAATCGATGCAAGGCCTCAACTCACCGCCCTTCTTTTTCACAAAGAAAAATCCAGCCCCTGCCGGGGACGAGGATTTGCGAATGTGTCCGCGTGAAAGCGCCTCCCTCACGTACTCCTCCATGGCCTCATTCTCCGCTACCGACAGTGGATAGACTTTGCCACGAGGAGGAACGGCACCAGGTTGTAACTCTATGGCACAATCGTATGGGCGGTGCGGAGGTAGGGCAACCGCACGCACCTTATCGAATACATCCCGGTACTCCTCGTATTCAGGAGGCAACAGAGAGTCCGAGGAAGTACACAGCAACTTGACAGGCCCATGGATGCAACTAGCCCCACACTGCGGTGACCACGAGAGGATCTCGGCTGATCTCCAATCGAAAGTCGGATTATGCTTCTGGAGCCAGGGGTACCCCAAGACCACCGAGTAGTGTGGAGACGAAATAACCTGGAGACAGACCGACTCTCTGTGAACGGCACCAATGGCCATCCCCACTGGAAGGGTCTCCTGAGTCACGTGTGGCGGCAGAAGGGGTCTGCCGTCTATCGCCTCAAGAGCCAGTGGGGAACCTCGAGGCTGCAGAGGAATGGAATTGGCGGCAGCGAACACACTATCAATGAACAAACCACCAGCACCAGAGTCCACCAACGCCTGGGTCGTCACCGAGCCCCCGACCCAGGAGAGGACAACAGTAATCAGTGGTTTGTCAACACGGGAAACCGGGGACGAGGAGACTCCACCCAAGATCTGCCCCCGACAGGATCTCAGGTGCGAGCGTTTCCCGGACGGTTCGGGCATGCCAACCGAAAATGCCCACCGAAACCACAGTACATGCATCGGCCCTCGCGTCTCCGGAGTACCCTCTCCCCCTCGGACAGGCGAGCAAACCCCAGCTGCATGGGTTCACCCCCAGACAAGTCATCCCCAGGAGGCGTGGGAGGAGAGGGAGGCACGGGTGGGACAGCAAACGTAGGCGCCAATCTGTTAGAAGACCTCCGCAGGCTCTCCTTAAAGGAAGGTCTCTCCCTGAGTCTGGTGTCAATCAAAATCAGGAAAGAAATAAGAGACTCGAGCTCCACTGGTAGGTCCTTAGCTGCAACCTCATCCTTCAAGGCATCCGAGAGACCATGAGAGAAAGCAACGACCAGAGCCTCATTATTCCAGCCCACCTCTGCTGCCAGGCTACGAAACTCAATGGCGTATTCAGCTACGGATCGTGAACCCTGTCTGATGGACATAAGGAGCTTCGCAGCAGAGGCAGCACGAGCCGGCACATCGAATACCTTCCGAAGAGAAGCAACAAAACCGGAAAACTCGGCAACCACCGGATTGTTGTTCTCCCATAGAGGGCTGGCCCAGGCCAAGGCCTTGTCCGAGAGCAGCGAGATCAAGAAGCCCACCTTTGATCTCTCAGTAGGAAAGGCATGTGGCAGCAACTCGAAATAAATGCCCACCTGGTTAAGGAAACCTCGGCACTGAGTTGGCTCTCCCCCAAAGCGCTGTGGAAGGGGGGCAGAACCGGTCATACCCCGAAACACCGCAGGCGCAGCAACAGGTGTCGGGGTAGACTCTGGCGCAACAACCGGAGCGGCAGTAGGAGCGGGCCCAGGAGCGACAACCGACCCATCGGCAATGGAAGCTAAATGAGCCGTGCGTTCAAGCAGGGTTTGCAACGCCACAGCGAACCGACCCAACAGGTGATCCTGCTGATCAAGTCTGGCAACCAGCGTAGGTAGCGAGGATGGCCCTGTACCGTCAGAATTCATGGCTTGGTCCTAATGTCATGGAACCATGAACCAGACGTACAACAAGAGATAAGTGGAAATAAGAAGGCTTTATTGAAAATCAAGCTGTAAGGCAAAAGTCCAAACGGATGGCTGAACCGAAGCAGGGTCTTGCGAAGCCAGAGGTCAGGAACCAGAAGGGTAGTCAGACGAAGACTGGATCGGAAACCAGCAGGGTAGTCAGATGAAGTCTGGATCAGGAACCAGCAGGGTAGTCAGACGAAGCCAGGATCAGGAACCAGAAGCAGCAGCAGTCTTAGAAGCATGTGAACACAGGAGGACCAAGCAAGGAACTGAAGCCACAGACCTCCTATATATATGAGCTAGGCATCCAGATCCTCCCAGTGGGAAGGAGAAGCCGCAGGGTGGGAGGCTATAAGAAACCCAGAAACCAAGATGGCCGCCAGCACATGTCAAACGAAGGAGAACAGCAGAAGGTAAGACCATGACAATATCTCACTATTTTTGACTTTTCTGAGCCTGTCAAGTCCTTCTTTTGACCCATTTTGCCAAAGGAAAGGAAGTTGCCTAATAATTATGCACACCTGATATAGGGTGTTGATGTCATTAGACCACACCCCTTCTCATTACAGAGATGCACATCACCTAATATGCTTAATTGGTAGTAGGCTTTCGAGCCTATACAGCTTGGAGTAAGACAACATGCATAAAGAGGATGATGTGGTCAAAATACTAATTTGCCTAATAATTCTGCACTCCCTGTATATGTGCCGCTTAGCGGTGCAGTTATCTGTTGTAAAGCCTTTTGTGGCGTGTATTAGTGGAAAAAATATATATATACAGTACAGACCAAAAGTTTGGAACTCTCGTTCAAAGAGTTTTCTTTATTTTCATGAGTATGAAAATTGGAGATTCACACTAAAGGCATCAAAACTATGAATTAACAATGTGTGGAATTATATACATAACAAAAAAGTGTGAAACAACTGAAAATATGTCATATTCTAGGTTCTTCAAAGTAGCCACCTTTTGCTTTGATTACTGCTTTGCACACTCTTGGCAATCTCTTGAGGAGCTTCAAGAGGTAGTCACCTGAAATGTTTTTTACTTCACAGGTGTGCCCTGTCAGGTTTAATAAGTGGGATTTCTTGCCTTATAAATGGGGTTGGGACCATCAGTTGCGTTGAGGAGAAGTCAGGTGGATACACAGCTGATAGTCCTACTGAATAGACTGTTAGAATTTGTATTATGGCAAGAAAAAAGCAGCTAAGTAAAGAAAAACGAGTGGCCATCATTACTTTAAGAAATGAAGGTCAGTCAGTTAGCCGAAAACTTTGAAAGTAAGGGCTATTTGACCATGAAGGAGAGTGATGGGGTGCTGCGCCAGATGACCTGGCCTCCACAGTCACCGGACCTGAACCCAATCGAGATGGTTTGGGGTGAGCCGGACCGCAGAGTGAAGGCAAAAGGGCCAACAAGTGCTAAGCATCTCTGGGAACTCCTTCAAGACTGTTGGAAGACCATTTCAGGTGACTACCTCTTGAAGCTCATCAAGAGTGTGCAAAGCAGTAATCAAAGCAAAAGGTGGCTACTTTGAAGAACTTAGAATATGACATATTTTCAGTTGTTTCACACTTTTTTGTTATGTATATAATTCCACATGTGTTAATTCAGAGTTTGGATGCCTTCATAGTCATGAAAATAAAGAAAACTCTTTGAATGAGAAGGCGTGTCCAAACTTTTGGTCTGTACTGTATATTTGCCGCTCAGCAGTGCAGTTATCTGTTCTAAAGCCTTTTGTAGCGTGTATAAGTTGGAGAAAAAAGGGCTTATTAGCCATTGTTTGGTGAAGTGAGAAAATTACAGACTTTTTGGGGGTGTTTTAATTTCCTTTTTATTTATTTTTATTTGATCTAACAGTATGTCAGACAGAGAAGTGCCAGGCCCTGCACAGGGGAGTAGCATAGGTCTAAATGTTTCTGGCGCAGGCAGAGGTCGCAGCAGAGTAAGGGGGCGTAGCAGCAGGGGTCGCAGCGAGAGGCCTGAGCTCCCAGTGTCATCAAGCGGTCATGTCTTGACCAGCAACCCAGCGGTTCTTAAATGGTGGACTCTGTCATCTACTTCGTCCCAAGTGACATCAGACACCCCCAGCCAAGAGTCGGTGGGTTCCTCTGTCTCGACGCATAGTTGGCATGGCCCAGGAGCAGGCCCTGTGCCCCCACCTGTCCTGAACCTTCCTATGTCATTTTCAGTTCCGTCAGAGCAAGAAGTATTAGATACCGTAGGCTCGGCTCCACTTTTCAGCGATGACGAGCTACTAGAGGACAGTCAGCAGCTACAGTCAAGATCTGGAGGAGACATCCGCTGCTTCCTCCGGTAGGCGGGCAAGTAATGATGGGGAGAGTGGCGTGGGAGCTGGTGTTGCGAGCAGTCAGGCTCCTGACCCAGAGACGGTTGAGGAGGACATCAGTGATGTGCAGACAGTACTCGATGATGATGATGTAGCTGATCGCACTTGGGAGCTGGGTGACAAAGGGGCCTTATCATCATCGGGAGAAGAGGTGGCAGCTTGCCCGTTAGGCAGCTGGTGAACCAGCAAGTTGGTAGCGTGGCTGTGAATCAGCAGGGTGGCAGCAGTGGGAGGTCGGGAGCCAAACGTGCCTGGGGTAGACCACCCGCTTCGCAGGAGCCTACCAGCCTGGGAAGTAGCGGTGCATGGATTCACGGAGGCAGCGGTGGTAGCAGTCAGTCAGTGCGTAGTGTTGGAGGCAAAATCACCTACTCGGCCGTGTGGCAGTTTTTTGTTAAGCCGCAGGAGGAGGTGAACATGGCCATATGTAGAATATGTGGGCAGAAGGTGAAGCGTGGCCAGGGTGCCAATGTTGGCACCACAGCCCTACGTCAACATATGCAGCATCACCATAAAATGGCCTGGGACAACTGTGGCTCCGATGTGGTGGTCCAGCCTGCCGCAACAACCGCTGCATCACCCAGTGGCATGCACCTGATTTCCGGCAGTCAAGGCTGCAACACCTCAGCCGAAGGGAGCCATCTGCCTTTCCCATCATCTGGTGGTCCTGATGCTCATTCTCCTCGCCCTCCTACTCCTCGTCAGTCATTCCGTCAGCAATCTATCACCGAAGCGATTACCAAGAGACAACAGTATGCATGCACTCATCCAACAGCGCAGAAGCTGAACGTGTTGTCCACGTTGCTGGTGCTGCAGTCCCTCCCTTTCCAAGTGGTGGACTCTGCACCTTTCAGAGAACAGATGGCTTGTGCCGAGCCGAGGTGGAGAGTCCCAAGCCGTCATTTCTTTGTCAAAAAGGCAGTACCAGCCCTGCACACACATGTAGAACAGAAGGTGGTCCAGTCCTTGAACCTGTCTGTGTCTGCCAAAGTGCACGACAACGCCGACGTGTGGAGCTGTAACTACAGTCAGGGACAATACATGTCCTTTACAGCCCACTGGATGAATGTGGTTCCTGCACAGCAACACCAGCAACTTGGCCAGGTAATGCCTCTTCCGCCTTCACGTTCTTGCGCCGTAGGTCCTGCGACAATATCCACCTCTGCCTCCTCCACCGTGTCCTCAGCCTCCAATGCAGGACAATTCACAGTGCCTCTCCAGCATACCACATATACAGGGCTTGGTGGTGTCACGCTGTTCTGCACCTCATTTGCCTGGGCGAACTGAATCACACAGGGGAGGAACTGCTTTGTCTCCTTCATCAAGAAATCAAATCCTGAATTTCTCTGCGACAACTGAAAATCGGAACCATGGTGACCGACAACGGGAAGAACATGGTGTCAATGCTGCGTCAAGGAGGGCTGAGCCATGCGTTCTGCATGGCACACAAGTTCAATTTGGTTGTCAAGCGGTTCCTGAAGTCTTCTACCCACCTGCAAGACATCCTAAAAATGGCCAGGAAACTTTGTATGCACTTCAGGCACTCGTACATCGCAAAGCACACTCTCCTTGAGCTGTAGCGGCAGAACGGCATTCCCCAACATAGGCTGATATGTGACATTTCCACCCGTTGGAAATCCACCCTCCATATGTTGGATGGAATATATGAATAGAGAAAGGCCATAAACGATTTCTTGATGATCCAAGCTAGTGGCAGCTTATGTGTGACACCTGTCGTTTGCTCAGGCCCTTTGAGGAGGCCACGTTGTCTGTCGCCAGGACTACGAAATGAACAATTTCATTCTACTGCTTCATGTCCTGGAACAGATGCTGGTAAATCTGGCTGGTCAGGGGACTGGAGACATGGCGCCTAGCTTTCACGGCCACATGAGCCCTGTGGGGGCTAAACTGGAGGAGGAGGAGGACATTGGAGCACAAGCAATGTGTAGCGAAATCGGTGGTGTTTAGACACAGGTAAAAGGAGAGGAGGAGCAGGACCAGCCAGAGGAGCTACAGGGCGATGAGGAAGATGAGTTAGAGGACCCAGACACACCATGGCAGTACGCAGTGGAGATACGCCACTGCACATTCCATCTCCACTGCAGACTTGCACAAATGGCCCAATGCATGCTCCCTTGCTTGCGTATTGACAGCCAAATTGTCACCATTCAGCATAGGGATGACTTCTGGTTCTCCACCTTGTTGGACCCTCGCTACCGGTCCAAAATGGGGGACTTTTTTATACCCGCTGAGAGGGAGGACAAACTGAACTACTATAGAGACATCCTATGTAGTCAGTTGGCCGCTGCCTATCTGTGCCATTGTCCATCCTCTCGCAGGTCTGACTGGGGGGCCCTCTGCGCTCATGTTCCACTGCCATGGCTGCTGGGGAGGGGTGGGGTGGCAGGAGCAGTATCAGCTCCATCAGCAGCAGCCTGAGTCTAGAGTGAAGAAATTGTCACTAGCAGCTAGACATAGAGCAGAACCTGAACCAGCAGGTGGTGGCATACTTGGAGTGCACCCTGCCAGCCAGCCGTCATTGAAGAGCCGCTGGACTACTAGGCAGCAAAAACTGGATTTGTGGCCGCAACTGGCAGAGTTTGCCCTGGAAAAGCTGTCCTGCCCGTCCAGTAGTGTGGCATTAGAGCAGGTGTTTAGTGCGGTATTGGCCATAGTTACCCCATGAAAAACTCGCCTGTCCACCCAAAATGTGGAGAGACTGACCTTTTTCAAGATGAATCAGGCGTAGATCAGCCAAGATTTCCACCCACAAATGCCTGATGCATCATATTAGATCATCCATGCTGCCTACCCAAACCTTGACAATAGACAGGTTTCTTCTGGCTACCTGCCTCAGCTACTATTCAGATGCTGCCATCCACCTGATGCCACACATCTGATGCCAAGTGCTCCTACTTACACCCACCATCATCAGCGGGTACTGTTAGTGCCATCCACCTCCCCAGTCTGTCACTGGGTAACTCTGTGGTCTCCTGATGCTGCTACCACCTCCACACTATGTCACCTTGCCACTCTGTGGCCTCCTGATGCTGCTGACACCTCCACACTATGTCACCTTGCCACTCTGTGGTCTCCTGATGCTGCCGCCACCTCTACACTGTCATTTTGCCACTCTGTGGTCTCCTCCTGATGCTGCTGCTGCCACCACCTCCACACTCTGTCATTGTGCGACTATGTGGCTTCCTGATGCTGAGTGCTGCCACCTCCACACTGTCATTGTGCCACTCTGTGGCCTCCTCATACTGCTTCCATCTCAAATCACTGGGCGCAGTATTGCAACACCCAAGTTCCAAAGTGATTGTAGCTGATCATAGTTCTCTCCAGAAATAAACTGAACCCAAAAAAAGTGTGTCATCCATAGATAACTCCATAAAATGTTATCCACAGATCGCCATAACGGTGTGTCATTCATTGATACCTCCATAATAGTGTGTTATCCACAAATCCCATAACAGTGTGTCATCCATTAAAGGGGTATTCCGGTAAAAAAAACTTAATTTTTGAAAAACTGCATTAAGGCTGCAAGCTGTGACCCAGCCAGAACCCATACCTATACATATGACCAGACCTTCAATTTACCTTGCAATTTATTTGTCTAATTCCTGTGTGAGCCTGCAACACACGGAGAGTATCATGGCGCCTGATCTTCCCTCACAAAACTACAATCCTTAGCTTTCCTGGTGAGTGTTGATGTTTATTGATTGTCTGCCTGATATTCCAGCCCAGTCAAGCCCCCTCTACTCAGTAATCACCAGCACACTAAGGCTACTTTCACACTGGCGTTTTGGTTTTCATTTTTGAGATCCATTCAGGGATCTCACAAGCGGTACAAAACGGATCAGTTTTGCAGCGTTTTGGTGTCCGTCTCCATTGACTTTCAATCGTGTTGGAGACAGATCCGTTTTGGCTATATTAAAGATAATACAAATGGATCCGTTCTGAACGGATGCATGCGGTTGTATTAACTGAACGGATGCGTTTGTGCAGATCCATGATGGATCCACACCAAACGCTAGGGTGAAAGTAGCCTAACACGCCCTTTGTTTCACAAGACATTTAGCTAGAGAATTCATAGCAACGCATGCTCAACCTAACAAAGGCTCAGAACTACAGGTTGATGCCGTGGTAATTTATGAGAAAACAGAGTGGGTAGTAGAGGAAGAAACTACTTTTATAACTACTGAACGGTAAATATGTGAAATTTACATTATATTAGCTAATTATTGATGAATTAGTCTAAAACAAAGTTATATTTATGGTAACCGGAATACCCCTTTAATACCTCCATAATTATGTGTCATCCACAGATGTCCCCATAACAGTATGTCATCCACAGATCCCCCATAACAGTATGTCATCCACAGATCCCCATAACAGTGTGTCATCCACAGATCCCCCATAACAGTGTGTCATCCACAGATCCCCCATAACAGTGTGTCATCCACAGATCCCCCATAACACTGTGTCATCCACAGATCCCCCATAACAGTGTGTCATCCACAGATCCCCCATAACAGTGTGTCATCCACAGATCCCCTATAACAGTGTGTCATCCAAAGATTCCCCATAAAAGTGCCACATCCACAAACCCTTATAATAGTGTGTCATACACCCCCCCCCCCTCATAAGTGTGTCACCCACAGATCCCCCATAACAGTGTGCCATCCACTGATGTTCTCCACTACTATGCCCCCATAACTGTGATGGACACAGTGCTGCTGACACATCTTTTATTACTGTATTTTGTTCCAGAAAAATACTGGTGGTTTCCTGCTGCATACATTTTTGAAAGATGTCAAAGCAGAAAAGGCTAGCATATAAAATTCCTTTTAAACTGGAGGTAGTAAAATATGTGAAGAACATGGAAACAGAGCATCTGAGAGACATTTTGGGCCACCTCCAACAATAAACATGATAATGGAATGGAGAAAACAAAATCATCTGCAAAAAGCGGATCAAACTAAATAATGTTTTTGTAGCCATGCTGCAAAGTGGTCACAGAAGTGGAAATGAAAGAATGGATCACATGTCACAGAAACAATGGCTTTTCAGTGTCTACAAAAATGATCATATATGAAATCAAATATATTGCTGCAGAGAAAGGCATTGAGGACTTCATTGGATCAGCATCATGGTGCTACACATTCATGAAGAGATGTGGCACACCAAAACTAGAATTGCTCAAAAAATGCCAAAAGACCACGCAACAAAAAGAAAAATTTGTCTGCTACTAGGCAAAAACCTATACTAAATCGAGTGTGGATTACAAATCCAAAGTCAGAATTGTTGTAACATGTCTATGCTATGCATAAGTATGCCTAAATGAATTAAGCACTTGGAAAGCATTGAATAATTTTCAACAGAACGAGTTTTACTCCAACAATTACCTGATCTACATCAAAGTTTGCATATTAAACAGTGTATGAAAATGTAATGGAATAACAACATTTCAAAAAGTCTTGTTTTTCAGTTTTAAAGTCCTACTTGAGCAAGGCCCAGTACTGTTAAAAGTGCTTCAGGCATCTGCTTTTGTGTTTGTGAACGGTCATATTTTCCGTTGCAAAAACCAGCAGTAGTCCCCCATCATGTTGGGATTCCAGCGGCCTTGATACCTGTTCTCCATTGTAGAAATATCTTTATGGAACCTCTCTCCATGTTCGCCACTTACATGTCCCAAATTGGGTGGGAAAAAGTCAAGACGGGAATGTAAGAAATGCACTTTAAATGACATTCGGCAGCCAAGTTGTTCATATGCTGTAAGCATGTTGTCTACTAATTCAGCATAGTTTGCAGCTCGTCTGTTCCCAAGGAAGTTCTGCACTACTAACACAAATGCATCCCAAGCTGCAAGACGCACTCGCTTTGTCAGATTCTTGCGCTGATCATAAGTAGTGTATTTTTCACATATGTAGCAGAAATTGTCTGGATTGTTAATACATTTGCGTTTATCCATCTTAAGTTCCAAAACTGATAGCACTATAACAGATCACTTTATCAAAATCTGTCCAGCTGACCTTATATACTTATATACTTACTGCTGACATCAGCCTGAGTGTGTCCGAATAGGTCTGGACATGTCCATTGGAATATCTCCAATATAATGCATTAATATTATAACTGAATAGGCTCTGCATGTATAACTTAACCCTTTAAGGACCTCCGCCGTACGGTGGAAGTCCGGTCCCTAAGCATGGCGCCCCTATCCACGTGCAGCGGGCGCCATAGTCGCCGGGTTTTTGCTATTTTAAATAGCAGAGACCCACGGCACATGTATGCGATCAGCCGTAAGGCTGATAGCATACATTTTACCTTGCAGATGCAGTGGTCAAATGTGACCACTGAATCTGCGCTGTCCAGAACCTGTTACATTGATCTAATAGGCTGAAGCCTCAATAAGGCTTCGTGCCTATTAGATGACTATACCAATACAGGCCACTAGGTGGCAGCCTTGTATTGGTATAGTGCAAATGAAGTGTTCAATGGTGTCTATATAGACATCTATGAACACCATAGGCAATCTAATGATTGCCAGTTATTGTCACCCAATGTGAATTAAAAAAAGTTAAATCATAAAAAGTTATAAGTTTTTGCAAATATAAAAAAAAAAAGTTCAAATCACCCTGCATTCCTTAAAATAAAATAAAATACTTAAACAATAGAAAGAATAAACATCATGGGCATCGCCGCATGCGAAAATGCCCATACTATTAAAATATAATACTATTAATGGCATACAGAAAATGGCTTAATGGGAAAAAAAATAAAAACAGCCAATTAGCAATTTTTTCCCTTTAATTACCAAATATTTTTTTTATAAAAAGTGATCAAAAAGTCGCACACACTTCAAATTGGCATCACTGAAAATAACAGATCGTCCTGCAAAAAATGAGCACTCATACGGCCCCATACACATAACTACTAAAAAGTTATGGGGTTCAGAATATGGTTATAAAAAAAATATTTTTTTCCCTCAAAGGTTAAATTTTTTTTTTTTTCAGTATTAAAATGCAAGAAAAATTATATAAGTGTGTTATCATTGTAACTTTACTGACCTGGAGAATGAAGATAACAGGTCAATTTTACCGCATAGTGTACAGTGTAAAAAAATAAATAATTAAAACCTTATCAGAATTGCGTTTTTTCCTCATTTGGAATTTTTTTCCCGCTTCCTACTACATGTTATGCAACCTTAAATGGTGCCATTCCATTAAAAAGTACAAAATGGAAAATCCCAGGGTCCTTAATGGGTTAAAATCTAGACGTGTCAGGCAAATTCCAAATTCATATTTGGAATCAGCACGCTCATTTTAGTATAAATCACATATTTTTCTCTCAGTAGCAAAATCATTGTTGTGTGGTGATATGAGTCACAGATTCAGTATTTTCACAAATTTGTAATTGACGCTAGAAAGAAAATGGATTTGAAATAAGCTATATTGGGAATATCGATGAAGTCCCTTTAACCTTTAATGTTGATGTGAAAGGTGCCAAACCATAACCATGAAAACCTTAGGACATGAGAAAAGCTATTCAACTATTAAAGGGGTTCTCCGGACTTTTAATATTGATGACCTGTTCTCCGAATAGGTCATAAATATTAGATTGGTGGAGGTCTCACACCCAGCACCCCCGCTGATCAGTTGTATGAAGGTAAGACACAAATAGAGTTCACGTGCCGTCTCCTGTCACTTTTCCTGCTCTCTGCTGCTATGTCTATGGTAAAGCAGCAGCGAGCTGTCACGGTGGGTAGGATACAAGATACAATAAACACACAGAAAACCACAAAACAAGCGTCTAGGCCAGAAGCTGGGGATAAAGGTCACCTCCTGACAATTCCCTACCAGCTCTCCCTGGACTTTTGTTCCCACGTTCAGACCCTGAAGGTGAGAATCAACGTGCCCCCGTGCCTAAGGCTGAAGAATCCCTAAAGTCCCGGAGATGGTGGAAAGGGGGAAAGAGGCAGCCTGCTTCCTCAGGTCCTGCAGGAGGCAGGTGTCTCTCTAACAGCCTAGACAGAACACAAAAAGGAAACCAAAACCAACTTGTCTTGTAGCAGAGCAGAAACAGCAAATTCACCTTTCCTTGGAGCAAGATAGAAGCTATAACCCGCACAGGACACTGGGAAGGGGTGTAATTTAAACTCACACAAACAACCCCACCCAGTGCACCTGAAGGGAGGCGGATACAGCTCAACTCCAAACCCAAAACAAACAAAAAACTACACACGTGCTGCTAACCTGGCAGACCTCCGCACATAACCTGAGCAGGGCATGACACGACCAGGAAAAGAGAAGGGAGATGGCACGCTGCGCGTGTGTAACAGCGGCTCCTGTGTGCCGCTGTTACCCTGCTTAGCGCCGTGGTCCCGGGCGCCGTGTTTAGCGGTGATCTACTGCCAGTACTTACCATTCACCCCTGCAGTCCTGGGCTCTGTCTGTGTAGGTACTGTTGTTCTGGCATCCGCCCCACAGTTTCCTCTCACCCCTGGCCACAGCATGCTTGCTGCTTGCTCCTGTCACTTCCTGCCCTGTGAGTGATCTGAGAAGATCGAATAGACCTGCAGCAGATGAGTCTATCTGACAGCTCTTTCTGTGTTTCCTTTCTGTTTGCTGTTGTGGGTTGGATCCCACCCCTTCGCAGGTTCTGCTCGTTAGCTGTTTAGAGGCTCTTTTTAAGTCCACCTCTTACTGTTGACTTTGCAGTTGATATTTTCCTTCTGGAGTACTATAATGGTTGTTTGTGGATCCTCTACCTCCTGCTCGTCTCAAGCTAAGTCCTCCTGTTTTCTCCTTTGTGCGTGTGTTGCTTCTAGGTCTCAGGGAGACGCTGGTCCCTTCACGATGAAAGGTATCGGCTGTCTCATTCCCCGCTCCCTAAGTTGGGGTTGGCGACAGTGTCAGTGGCTTTGGTTTCAGCGTATAAGTTTGTTCACCATCAGGACTTGCTCATACTGTCAGCAGTCAGGGAGAGGCTCAGGGATTGTTAGGAGGTTACCATTCCCTCCTCCCTAGCTTTGGGGCCTAGTCTGTTTACCTGTTGCTGTTTGTTTACTTGCTGTTCCTCCTATCCCCACTTGCCGTGACATTATCAACTTCCCCTACAGTCATTATTTTCCTTGCTTTGTGCAGATATGGATACTGTTAATGCACAGGTGGATCGCATGCAGGGATTTTCTTTGGAGGTAGCTGACCTCCGTAAGTCAGTTGCACAGTTTCAGAATTCTCAGGTGTCTGGTTCCGTCAGTGGGTACCAGGGCAGTCTTGAACGTAAAGTCGCCCTCCCAGATAGGTTTTCTGGGGGGAGTGATAATTTTGTTCGATTCAAAGAATCTTGTGAACTGTATTTTCGTCTGCATCTGCTCTCCTCTGGGGACGAAAATCAAAAAGTGGGGATTATTATTTCTCTGCTGAAAGGTGATGCTCACCCTTGGGCCTTTTCTCTACCGATCGGTTCCCAATCCCTCCGATGGGTGGATTAATTTTTTAGAGCCCTGGGCCTAATTTATGATGACCCATACTGCGTTTCTCTGGCTGAATCTAAGCTGCATAGTTTGAGTCTGGGAGAACGTTCTGCAGAGTCATATTGCTCTGAATTCAAGAGATGGGCGACTGATTCGGAGTGGAATGACCCAGCACTCCGTAGTCAATTCTGCCAAGGGCTTTCTGAGAGACTAAAAGATGCCCTGTCATTCCACGAAAACCCTCATTCTTTGGCGGCAGCTATGTCCCTGGCTGTACGGATTGATAGACGCCTGAGAGAGGTGCAAGGTTCCCCTCACTCGGGATGCACTACCATATGGGGAAACAGCCTCTTCTATTACGCGGAGAGACACTCGAGCACGTGTCTGGTGATGAGCCTATGCAATTGAGACAGGTCTCTTCATGCCCTGGCAATTGGAACTTCAGAGTTCAGAGAAGACTTTGTTTCTTCTGTGGTAAAGAAGGACATTTTATTAACGTATGTCCTTACATTAAATCTCAAGGTGAAAAAAAAAAAAAGTTATAACTAATGGGTCTAGTTCTCTTTCTCTTTGCAGTGTGGGTGGGGAGTCGGAGAAGGTATTTTTGTCTTTTACCAGTAGTATCCAATTTCTCCTGCCTGCCATGGTGGCACTAGACTCCGAAAATATTGAATTGGAAGTATTTGTTGACAGTGGGGCAGGGGTTAACCTTGCGGACTATCTGTTCATTCAGAGTCATGGTTTTAAAACAAACCCATTAAACAAGGGGATATCTGTGTTTGCTATTGATTCCGCCCCTCTCTCGCAAAAGTGTCTGACTCATATAGTGCATAATATTCATTTAAGGGTGGGTGATTCCCATGTTAAGTCCATTTCTTGTTTTGTACTGAAGGGTTTGCCTGCCCCTCTAGTGCTAGGTTTACCATGGTTGACAAGACATAATCCTACCATAGATTGGCAATCAAGACAGATCAGTAATTGGAGTGATTTCCGTATAGACAACTGTCTTGGCGCATCAGTTTCTGTGGTATCCACCAAGGTGTTACCCCCTTTTCTTTCTGACTTTTCTGATGTATTTTCTGAGGGTGGAGATCAGGGGTTACCCCCTCACCGAGAGTATAATTGTCCGGTCAACCTTATTCCCGGAGCTAAATTGCCAAAGTCTCGGTTGTATAATCTTTCCCAACCCAAAAGAGTAGCTATACGAGAGTATATTACCAAGAGTTTGGCAAACGGACATATTAGACCATCTAAGTCACCCGTGGCTGCCGGCTTCTTTTTTGTTAGAAAAAAAGATGGGACCCTTAGACCGTGTTTAGACTTCCGGGAGCTAAATCTTATCACTGTCCTGGATCCCCTTCCCTTGATCCCGGATTTATTAGATCTGATTGTCGGAGCCAAGGTGTTTTCCAAGTTGGATCAGGGAAGGGGACAAATGGAAGACGGCCTTTAATACCCCTGATGGCCACTTCGAGAACTTGGTCATGCCTTTTGGGTTGACTAATGTACCGGCGGTCTTTTAGCACTTTATCAATGACATTTTTCATCATTTGGTGGGGAGGTTTGTTGTTATTTACCTCGATGACATACTAATTTACTCGCCCGATATAGAAACTTATCAGGATCATTTAAGACAAGTATTACTGATCCTCCAGGAAAATAAGTCATATTCTAAGTTAGAAAAATGTGTGTTTGCTGTTCAGGAGCTGCAGTTCCTGGGTTACCTGCTTTCTTCCTCAGGTTTTCGCATGGATTCCGAAAAGGTCAGTGCAGTATTGGACTGGGATCGGCCTGAGGATCAGAAAGCGGGTTGGGGTTTACTAATTACTACAGAAAATGCATCCTGAATTATTCTACTGTTGTCAAGCCTTTGACCGATATGACCAAGAAAGGTGTTGATTTCTCAGTCTGGTCTGAAGAGGCATTACATGCTTTTTCTGCAATAAAGAAATGTTTCACTTCTGCTCCCATTCTGGTGAAACCTGATTTGTCTCAGCCTTTCATTGTGGAGGTTGACGAGTCAGAAGTGGGAGTCGGAGCAGTTTTGTCGCAGGGTCCTTCTCCTGGTAAATGGCGCCCTTGTGCTTTTTTTTCAACAAAAAACTCTCTTCTGCTGAAAGAAATTATGATGTTGGTAATAGAGAGTTGCTGGCCATTAAATTGGCCTTTAAAGAATGGCATCATAGGTTAGAAGGAGCGATTCATCCCATTACTGTAATTACTGTTCATAAGAATCTGGCTTACCTGCAATCAGCAAAGTGTCTGAACCCAAGGCACCACCTCGTTTGGCCCCTTCCTTCTAGAGGCTGGTTCTTCCTCTAGTGTCCATCCCATCTGAAGAGCCCATGCAAATAGAGGGCCTTCGATTGTCTGACCAGGAATGTTTACGCCACAAAGCAGAGAACCACTTTGTGTGTAATTGTCCACAGAAGCCGGAAAACGCCAATGTCTAGGATCAGTTGGAGAGGTGGTCCTAGTCAAGGAGAAGTCCTCTCCAGAGCTTTCAGTTCCGGTAACTCTCTCACAAGAGAGTCACACTGTCTGTGTCTGCATTCTTGGACTCTGGGTCAGCCAGTAACTTCATTCAGCAAGCTCTGTTCTATCAATACTGGTGTCACGGCTGAGGATGGGGAAAATCCTCAGCCGTGCGATGCCAGCTGATGTCCGGTTGCTGCTCGGCCAGGGCAACAGAATTAGGGAGCTGGTCACCTCCTATAGCGTCCCTAATCTGACCCTAACTCCTATCTACATGGGCCGACCTTAAAGGTAGGAGGACCCATGCGCTGGAACCTAGGAGCCCTGACTTACCCTCCGTCCGGTCCCTAGCTAGGAGTCAGGGTAAGATGGCCTGTTCCTACTGGACACGGAGGAACAGGGGTCTCACGGGCCGAGTAGCCAGGAAAGGGGGAACACCAACAGTCTTATGGATATGGCAGGTGAACTAACTAGTTCCACCTACCTGCCACAGCCTTGCTGACTGGATCCCTGTGGACACAGGGATCCAGATCCATAAGCTGCACAGAAACCAAAGAGATAAGACATCAACCATACATCAGGGAAAGGAATCTTATGACCGGAAGGGTGGCCCTTACAAGAAGGATGGAATCCACAGGAGGCTGCTTCAGCCAAGCATGACTGAAAGCAACCTACTGAGCAGAGCTCCAGACACAGGCTTTGTAGGGCTAAATGGCCACACCCACCGGACAGACACACCCAGTGACATCACACACACTGGGAAGGGGGTTAACCCTTCCAGCACCACAGGAAAGGAAAACACCAAACATACAGGGGAAGTGACCAAACAAAGATCACCCTGTGGCTGTTGCCGCTGGCAACGACATGGGTGGCAGCCGTCCTGGGAGACAGCCCGAAGGCCAAGACACTGCCACCACATGTACATAATACCAAACGTTGCCACGGGCAGCCACAGTGAAAGGACGATGTCCGTGCGCACCAAACATAAACTACAGTGCACACCAGACATACAACACAGAGTGCACACAGACATAACACAGTGCACACAACACACTGACACCTAACATAAAGATAGTTAGATGCAACCGCATGCTACTGCAGCGAGCTGCCTAGCCACGCTCAGGCTGCTGCTGACACATGCACATGAGACTACTGGTTGCCCGCGGCAACCACAAGTTAGGCCACACGCCAGCGGCCCTCACCTGTGGTTTAAACCTACACGAAACCGCAGGCAACCGCATGCGGTTAGAGAGTCACGGTCATAGCCATGGCCGTGACAACTGGCTTACTACCATCCATCTAGAAAGGCCTCTGTCAATGGCTTCCGTGAATGGGCTGCCACTTCCCAAACCTGTGCTTTCTGTTACTATGCCCCTTAAGTTGCAAATAGGTGTTCTGCATTCAGGATCTCCTTCTATGTGCTGCCAGCGTCCGTGAATCCGGTTATCCTTGGTTTTCCCTGGCTGTGTCAGCACACTCCAGTTCTGGACCGGCAGTCCGGTCAGATTCTGCATCGGGGATCATCCTGCCAGTCCACCTGCTTATCAGCGGTCCGACCTGCTTCCTCGCCTACTGTACCTGTAGACCTGCCTGATCTTCTGCAGCAGTATGCCAGTTTTGCGGATGTCTTGAGTAAAAAGGCCTCTTGCACACAAACTTTTTTGTTTTCCCTTTACTTTCCATTTTTTGCGTTCTGTATATAGACCATATACGGAACCATTAATTTCAATGGAACCTGCCCAAAAAACGGAAGGTACTCCGTATGCCTTCTGTTTCCGTATTTCCGTTTTGTTCAAAGATAGAACATGTCCTATTATTGTCCGCATAACGGACAAGGATAGTACTGTTCTATCAGGGGCCAGCTGTTCCGTTCCGCAAAAAACGGAATGCACTCGGATGTCATCCGTATTTTTTGCGGATCTGTTTTTTGCAGACCGCAAAATACTGAAAAAGCCATACAGTTGTGTGCAAGAGGCCTAAGAAAGAGGCTGAGACTCTGCCTCCTCATCGTCCGATTGACCTTCTGCCTGGTGCCACTCCTCCTCGTGGTCGAGTCTACCCACTCTCACTTCCTGAGACCCAAGCGATGTCTGGTTACATCAAGGCGAATCTCGAGAGGGGGTTTATCCGGAAATCTACTTCTCCAGCCAGTGCCGGGTTTTTCTTTGTGCAGAAAAAAGATGGATCCTTACAGCCCTGTAACGACTATCGAGGTCTGTATAAGGTCACAGTCAAGAATCGATACCCTCTTCTGCTAATCTCCGAACGCTTTGACAGGATCTGGGGAGATAAGGTCTTCACAAAATTCGACCTGCGCGGCGCATTCAACCTTATTCACATCGAAAGGGTGATGAGTGGAAAACTGCTTTCAACACTCGTGATGGACACTACAAGTATCTTGTCATGCCCTTCGGTTTGTGCAATACTCCTGTGGTATTCGAGGAGTTGGTAAACAATATCTTCTGGGACCTGCTCTATGTCTGCGTGATAGTGTACCTGACCATATACTGATCTATTCTCCAGATTTAACCACTCACCGGATGCAAGAAACTCGAGAAATGCATCTTTGAAAAATCTACCATACCGTTCCCCGGATACATAATCTCGGATGCCGGGTTGCAGATGAATCCTAAAAAATTGAATGCAGTAATGGACTGGCCACGCTCACAGGGTCTTCGTGCTATACAGCGCTTCCTTGGATTTGCTCATTTCTATAGTCAGTTCATACCGAATTTTTCATCTTTTACATCTCCGATCTCTGCTCTTACTAAGAAAGGGGTGAATGCCAGAGTCTGGACTCCTGAGATGGAAGCCGCCTTCGTCCAATTAAAGAGATCCTTTGCTTCTGCACCTGTTCTGTATCATACCGATGTCGTCTGACAATTCTTTTTAGAAGTGGACGCCTCCTCTATAGGAGCCGGTGCTGTTTTACTACAGATAGGTTCCAAGGGCAAGATGTTTACATGTGGATTTTCCTACAAGCTCTTCTCCCCTGCTGAAATAAATTACTATGTAGGAGACAGAGAGCTTCTGGCCATAAAACTTGGAGGAGTGGCGTTTTCTGTTGGAGGGGGCCCAGCATCCAGTGATAATCTTCACCAACCACAAGAACCTTACATGTCTGCGGACGGCCCAACATCTGAACCCTCACCAAGCCAGATGGTGTCACAGCGGACGTGCACTCAGACTCACAGATAAACCACCAACCAGGCTCTAGGCGAGAGGCAGGGGAAGGGTCACCTCCTAGCTAATCCCTGACCTCTCTTCCTGCACTGCTCAGCCCACATGCAGACCTTAGTGGTAGGTATAATGTGTCCCCGTGCCTGGGCTGAAACACCCTAAATTCCCTGAGATGGTGAAGAGGGGAAATAGGAGCAGCCTGCTCGCACAGAACCTGGATGGGAGAGATGACACAAAACAACCAAGACAGCAAACAACGAAACTTGAAACCAGACTTATATTTCTGAGCTGGAACAGACAACCTTCCGTCCTAGCTTCCAAGACCAAAGTGATTCCTATAATCCGCCAAAGTGATTCCTATAATCCGCTCAGAGCACTGGGATGGAGTGCTATTTAAACTAATGACCCCACCCATTGCACCGGATGAGAGGCGGATCCAGAATAGCTCCAAAACAAAACACTAAACTCGTGCTGCTATTCTGGCCGACCTCCGCACATAGTCAGGGCGGGGCATGACAGTACACCACCTTCTACGGGTGACCTCCGGACACCCCGGACCAACCTTATCCGGATGGGACCTATGAAAAGCCCTCACCAGTCAGCTGGCATTGACATCCAGCGCCGGAACCCACATCCTCTCCTCAGGGCCATATCCCCTGCAGTGCACCAGGTACTGAAGGGAACCCCGAAGAATTCTAGAGTCGAGAATCCTGGAGATCTCGAACTTCAAGTTTCCCTCGACTAGAACAGGAGGAGGAGGTAATGGCGATGGTTCCACCGGTTTCACGTATTTTTTTAGTAAAGACCTGTGGAACACATTATGGATCCTCCAAGTCTGCGGAACATCCAGCCGAAACGCTACAGGATTGATCACCGCAGAAATTTTATATGGACCAATAAATCTTAGACCCAGTTTCCAAGATGGCACTCTCAATTTGATATTTTTAGTGGACAACCACACCAGATCACCCACACACAGGTCCGGAACAGTCACACGTCTCTTGTCAGCCATTCGTTTATACCTCTCACCCATCTTCTCCAAATTCCCTTGTATCCTCCGCCAGATGGAGGATAAGGCAGAAGAGAATCTCTCCTCCTCTGGCATCCCAGAGGAACCAGTCCCAGAAAAGGTACCAAACTGAGGATGGAAACCGTATGCGCCAAAAAATGGCGACTTACCCGTGGACTCCTGCCTACGGTTATTTAATGCAAATTCTGCTAACGACAAGAATGAGGACCAGTTCTCCTGATTCTCAGCCACAAAGCACCTCAAGTAGGTCTCCAGGTTTTGATTAGTACGCTCCGTCTGACCATTCGACTGCGGATGAAAAGCCGAAGAGAATGAAAGTTGAATGCCAAGCCAAGAGCAGAACGCCCTCCAAAACCTGGAGACAAACTGCGTGCCCCTATCAGAGACCACATCCAAAGGAATACCATGCAATTTCACAATATTATCCACAAAATCTGCGCAAGAGTCTTAGCGTTAGGCAGACTAGTTAGTGATATAAAGGGAGCCATTTCACTGAAACGGTCAACTACCACCAAAATCACTGTTCTCCCGGAGGAACTCGGCAGATCCGTAATAAAGTCCATAGACTAGTGCGTCCAAGGACGAAAACAGAATAGACAATAGAAGAAGTGAACCAGCCGGTCGAGTATGAGCAACCTTTGACCGAGCGCAGGTTTCACAAGCTGTCACGTAATTCTCAATGCTCTTACGTAACCCTGGCCACCAGAACCTCCGGGACACCAGATCACAGGTGGACTTACCACCAGGATAAACACCTTGTATCGCAGGCCCTCAGGAACAAACAACCTCCCTGGGGGACAAGAACCAGGAGCCCCCTCCTGGGCTCCCAACACCACCATCTCCAATTAAGGGTACAGAGTGGAGACCACCACCCCATCTGCTAAAATCGGCGCAGGATCCTCTGAATCACCTCCCCCAGGAAAGCTGCGAGACAAGGCATCTGCCTTGACGTTCTTGACCCCTGGGCGAAAGGTAACCACAAAATTGAACCTGGTAAAAAACAGTGACCATCTGGCCTGCCTAGGGTTCAGACGCTTGGCAGATTGCAGGTAAGCCAAATTCTTATGGTCTGTATATACCGTAACTGGGTGAGACGCCCCCTCCAACCAGTGACGCCATTCCTCAAAGGCCAACTTGATAGCCAACAACTCTCTGTCTCCAACATCATAATTCCTCTCGGCGACCCAGAGCTTCTTGGAGAGAAAGGCACACGGGACCCACTTGCCAGGGAATGAACCCTGTGACAGCACCGCTCCAACCCCCACCTCTGATGCATCAACCTCCACTACGAATGGCTGAGACACATCCGGCTGCACCAGAATGGGAGCAGACGCAAAACGCTCCTTAATAGCCGAAAATGCCTGCAATGCCTCATCCGACCAGACAGAAACGTTGGTGCCCTTCTTGGTCATATCAGTGAGGGTTTTACTATGGTAGAATAGTTCTAAATAAATTTTCTATAATAATTCGTAAACCCTAAGAACCGCATCAAAGCTTTCTGATTCTCTGGTCGGTCCCATTCCAAAACCGTCCGGACCTTTTCGGGGTCCATACGAAAATCAGAATCAGAAAGCAGGTACACCCAAGAACGGAAGCTCTTGCACCGCAAACAAACATTTCTCCAATTTGGCATATAATTTATTCTCCCGAAGGATCGTCAAAACCTGTCTCACATGATCCTGATGGGTCTTCAGATCAGGAGAATAAATTAAAATGTCATCCAGGTAAACTACTACGAACCTCCCCACCAAATGATGAAAAATGTCATTGACGAATCGCTGAAATACTGCTGGCGCGTTCGTCAACCCAAAAGGCATAACCAGGTTCTCAAAATGACCCCCGTGTGTATTGAAGGCCGTTTTTCACTCATCCCCCTCCTTGATTCTGATCAGATTGTAGGCCCCTCTCAAATACAACTTGGAGAACACCTTGACTTCAACAATATGATCAAAAAGATCAGAGATCAAAGGCAGGGGATATGGATCCCGGACTGTAATACGGTTCAATTCCCGGAAATCCAAACACGGTCTCAGTGATCCATCCTTTTTCTTCACAATATGACCTTTTGCCAAACTCTCGGCGACATACTTTCGCATGACCTCTCTTTCGGGTTGAGAGAGGTTGTAAAGCCGAGACTTTGGCAACTTAGCCCCCGGAATGAGATTACCTGGACAATCATAGTCTCGATGAGGGGGCAATTCCTGAGCCCCACCCTCCGAAAAGACATCCGCAAAATCTGAGAGATACTGAGGTAAAGCCGTAATGGACACACCAGAGATAGATGTGCCAAGACAATTATCCGAACAAAACTCACTCCGACCAATGATTTGTCTCGCTTGGCAGTCTATAATTGGGTTATGTTTAGTCAACCATGGCAACCCCAAAACTATAGATGCTGGCAAATCCTTCATGACAAAACAAGAAATAATTTCAACATGTGAATCACCCACCCCTTAAGTGAATACCATGAACAATGTGAGTAAGGCTCCTTTGAGAAAGAGGGGAAGAATCAATTGCAAAAACACGAATCTCGTTCTCTAAAGTGCAAGTACTTAGTCCTAGATTTTGAAGGAAAAGAAAGTCAATTAGGTTTATCCCAGCACCACAATCAAGGAATACTTCAACAAAAAAAATTCTTGACTCTAGCGCCACCATAGCTGGAAGGAGAAAACGGGAACTGCAGGGAGCTTGCATACCTGCCTGCTCCACCACACCATTCATGCTACCAAGTGTCGGGGGACGTTTTTTTTTTTTCTTTTTCTGTTCCACCTGCGGTTTAACATATGGACAAGTAAAAATAAAATGACAACTCTTTCCACAATAGTAACATAGTTTGTGCAATTTCCTAAAGTCTCTACTATCAGAATGGCAAGAAACCTGACCCAACTGCATGGGTTCCTCCGCTACCCCAGAGTGACCTGTAACATCACCCGGGGAGGCAGTAGAGACGAAACCACTCACAGAAGGGATCCCTTGCGCGGAGGGAGCCCTACACCTCTCTCTTATACGTCTATCTAGCCGTACTGCTAAAGACATGGCGTTCTCCAAAGAGTCTGGGTATTCATGAAAAGCAAGGACATCCTTCAATCTTTCAGATAACCCCAGACAAAACTGACTACGTAACGCAGGATCATTCCACTCTGATTCAGTAGCCCATCTCCTAAACTCAACACAGTAAGGCCTCTGCAGTATGTTTTCCCTGAAACAAATTACGTAATCTCGACTCCCGATCTGGGTCATCATAGATTAATCCCAGAGACTTAAAAAATTCCTCCACCGACTGGAGGGCCCGAGAACCAGGTGGCAGAGAAAAGGCCCAGGATTGCGCGTTCCCTTTAAGCAGAGAAATAATTATACCTATCCTCTGACTCTCATCACCTGACGACGATGGACGCAGCCGAAAGTACAATTTGCAGGACTCTCTAAAATGGATAAAGTCATCCGTACCCCCTGAAAATCGATCAGGAAGAGCCACTTTAGGCTCCACACAAATTTGACCTGCACCAGATGCCAGAGCATTCTGACACCGTGTGACCGAACCACGTAGCTCCACAACCTCTAGGGATAGCCCCTGCATGCGGTCAACTAATGCTTCAATTGACGCCATCACAAAACCGCTGAGCAATGACAGTCAAAGTTAGGGCAAATTATAATGTCACGGCGGACGTGCACTCAGATTCACAGATAAACCACCAACCAGGCTCTAGGCAAGAGGCAGGGGGAGGGTCACCTCCTAGCTAATCCCTGACCTCTCTCCCTGCACTGCTCAGCCCACATGCAGACCTTAGTGGTAGGTATGATGTGTCCCCGTGCCTGGGCTGAAACACCCTAAATTCCCTGAGATGTTGAAGAGGGGAAATAGGAGCAGCCTGCTTGCACAGAACCTGTATGGGAGAGATGACACAAAACAACCAAGACAGCAAACAACAAAACTTGAAACCACACATCTTTCTGAGCTGGAACAGACAACCTTCCTTCCTAGCTTCCAAGACCAAAGTGATTCCTATAATCCGCTCAGAGCACTGGGATGGAGTGCTATTTAAACTAATGACCCCACCCAGTGCACCTGATGAGAGGCGGATCCAGCACGGCTCCAAAACAAAACACTAAACTTGTGCTGCTATTCTGGCCAACCTCCGCACATAGTCAGGGCGGGGCATGACAGATGGGCACTCTTCTTCTCCAGTTTTGATTCTGAGCTTCGCTTTCACCCGGCCGCGAATAACATCAAGGGATGTGCTCTGTCTTGGTCATTTGACTTCTCCGACCAGCAGGAGGAGCCCCGGTATATTGTAGATCCTGCTCGCTTAATCACAGTGGCTCCTGTCCTGGTAAAAGACATCCCTCCTGGGAAGACATTCATGCCATCTGCCAAGAGAAAACGTATTCTAGCTTGGGGGCACAACTCCAAACTGGCTGGTCACCCAGGGATCCACAAGACCACTGAACTCTTGTCTCGCCACTACTGGTGGCCCACACTGTCTAAGGATGTGCGTGATTATGTGTCTGCCTGCACCGTCTGTACTCAGAATAAAGTCTTCAGGACCAAACCACCTGGGCTTTTACCTATTCCTGTCCCTGATGCCCAACAGCAACTCATTGCCATGGACTTTGTTACAGATCTGCCCTTTTCTGATGAATATACAGCTATCTGGGTGGTCGTTGACCGGTTCTCCAAGATTGCACACTTCGTTCCTTTGGCTGGAATGCCCTCGGCTGCTGAACTTGCTAAACTGTTCGTGAGACACATATTCCGCTTGCATGGTCTACCTTGGCATATTGTTTTAGATCGCGGAGTCCAGTTTATCTCTAAACTCTGGAGGGCTCTTTGCTGCTCGAAATTGAGCTGGACTTCTCTTCTGGTTATCATCCCCAGACCAACAGGCAAGTAGATACAGCTGATCCTGAGCATAGGTTATCAATTATAAAAGCCCGAAAAACTCTTTTGATTTAGTGCTAATTTTTGAAAAGAAAAACAAGCCAAAAGAGGTGAACCCAAGTGGAATTATTTTGCATATTCATGAAAAAGGATGGATAGATCAAAATGGAATGAAAGTATGGGTTGAAGTGTGGTTCAAACGCCCTGGAGGACTTCTGAAAAAACCTGCCCTACTAGTGAAGATTTATCTAGCTGTAATTCCTTACCAGCCAGTTGCAACAGCTATATGTTTCCATTAACAAACCATTTCGAGTTTTTATTAGAGAAAAGTGGAACAAATGGATGGCTGCTGGTAATCATGATCTCACACCTACTGGACGAATGAAGAGGCTCACTACCACTCAAGTTTGTGAGCGGGTGAAAACATAGTGGCAGTCAATAAAAGATGAAACTGTTGTAAGGTCAATAAAAAGAAATTGGCATTAGCAATAGTGATGGCCAGTTCGCAGTGTTCGCCGATGAACACATGCGATCTGCCATCTTTTTTCCCAAGTCCGGCGATGCAGAGGTAAGTCCTTACCTGTGCCTGCGCCGCGAGCCGCTCTGAAACACATGCGGTCACAGGGAGCCGGCAGTTCCGAGAACAGCCTTCATCAGGCTGTTCTCGGAACTGCCTGCTCCCGGTGACTGCATGTGGCCTTAGATGGCACTCAAGATTGTTTCCTATATGAAGATAGCGAAGAAAATGATACCAGTGATTGTCAGCAACTGAGCTTCATAAATTCTGAGAATAATGATGATGAGTTCTTGTGATTCCCTGACAACTAGCAGAGTTCCTGTAGATTAAAATTTCTCCTGGTTTGTTGATGGCAAACAGCACAGCTTCTAAAGCTTAGAGAATAGTGATGGATGGATGCCATCCATATGCTGTCGACATCCCTATGTCCGTTCTGCAAATTATATAACACATCCTATTTGTGTCCATATTGTGGATGAGAATAGTCATTTCTAATGATGGGAGTGAGAAAAATGCAGATCGCACATGGATGAGCAGTAGTTTGTGGACAACAGTATGGACACGGTCATGTGCTTGAGGCCTTAATGTCATAAATATTTGATGGGTGCAGGTCCTACCTCCAGGGCACAGGGTCCACTAACCTCCATTCGCTGACTCACAGCTGCCGCATTTTTCATAGACGTCACCTGAAGTTTATGGGAAAATTAGCAGATCTACACTTTTCCATTAGATGTGGGTTCCCTATGAATGACCCACACCAATAAGGCATTTATGGCATTTATTTTTGATATGACATAACTGCCTAAAATGGGAATACACCTTCAATGGATTTAATGACAATTCCAGTATTACTATTATAGTTACAAATTCCAATAATAATGAGAATAATAATTATAATAATAATATAGAGTGGATGAGTAGATTAACATGGACACTTTTATTACAGCATCTACTGTATTATGCACATCCTTTTCTACACTTCACCTAATGTAATATTGCAGTGTGTACATTAATAATAAGAACGGTACATGACATAAAATCTATACCTGTCTTCTTATATCTGCCTGTAATAGGAAATTGCAATTACCATATAAATGCACTTTAGGCAGGCTTTCTACTGTTTTTGGAGCATCCACTGCTAACAAGAATACTTATCAGTACATAATACAGAAGTCAGGACATTACTAAACACTTCTAACTCCTTGCAGCCCAAGCAGAGATTCAGTTTCGTCCCTCCTCCAAAGAGTGTTATCCATGGGGCAGGGCTGCTTTGAAGCGAAGGAGTTAAGTGTGATGTGGTCTCCAGTTGGCAGAAGGCATCAAGAAGTGAGGTACAAAAATGCAGAGGGTAAAATGCACTTAACCTCCCCCCCCCTCCACTCCTATCGACATATCCAATCTTACTACTGTTCACAGCAGATTTATGGACTTGATGAACTACTTACTGGCTATACAGAACACATGAAGACAAGCTGTTTTCTCTGCTGGAAGGTAAGACTGTAGAATGATGCTCTTCAGCATCATTCTCCAAGTAGGAGATGAATTTTAGTCTTTTTAGTCTTAACAAAATCTTTGATAGGAGATATGCTTCCTCTATCAAACATATCAAACCTTATAGACTGCCTTTCATGACAGGAGAGTTTATGAGGTTATATACACATTCTGCTAGAGGGGTGGTCCTCTCAAGGAAGATGGCCAGTACACAAAGCATATGATGGACCTGTCATAAATGGAAAATCTGTCAGAAACCATGGCTTGGATAGAATATTTTTTTTTTTCTCAATGAGGTATTCTGGGTTCACTCTAAGGGTTTCTTATTCCTCCCTATCAGAAATATACTTGCACGGTTGTGAAAATGCAACGGAGAATCCTTCAGCTTTCACACTAATGTATTTTTCAAAACAATATATCACCAAAGGTGACAATGATGAGGGTTTTGAGTGCAATCCGATTTGTAATTCAAGTTATAATGTTAAAGGAAATCTGTCACCATGAAAATGCAGTGCTATCTGCAGGCAGCATGTTATAGAGGAGCTGAGCGGATTGATATAGTTTCATGGGAAAAGATTCAGCAAAACTTGTATTTTCTACATTTATACCTCTGCACAAACTTGACCCTTTAATGACTGGGCTCAAAAAAGGCTTGAATGTCCAGGCAACTTTTTGTGATTTTGTGCACGTTGTCGTTTAGTGACAATAGCTTTTTTATTTGTTTGACTACCAAAAGAATGTATTTTTCTTTACTTTTTTTTCACTGTTTCCACTGTAACTGGGGCATCCACAGGGCCCCCAGTTATAGGGGAAAACAGCTCCCCTGTGGGGGCATTACACACAGGCAAAGCTGGTCAGGGTCTCCTTTGACCCTGCAGCTCTGCCCCTGCCCCAGACACTTCCTGCTCTCTCCACCATTCGCTCAGGTACTCTGCTGCCAGCACAGGAGAAGGCAGAAGTGGTAATAAACAGCTCCTGTCTTCTCCTAATGGTCTCCGCTGTGTCTGTATATATACGTGCAGGCAGCGCTTTAATCCCAGCACTGATCATCTAGCAGGAGCTTTAATCCCAGTGATGATCAGTGCTGGGCAGTCGGGAAGGTGTTAAGAATGTCCCTGTACACAACGGTCAGTGACTCAGAACTATGTATACACATTTACATAGTGAATGGTATCAATGACTGATTAGACATCCCCGTGTACAATTGAACTCGGAAAAGCAGAGGCTTGGAGGGGATGGATTTACAAAAAGGGGAATATTTGGAGTCAGTTTTGCTTGAGTCTGTGTCAGTTTACTTTATACCACATTTATCAAATGTCACATATTGTTTGATAAATTTATCTCATCCTTAAACCTAACACTTTTTGAGTAAGATTGTGACTTTTTGAAATCAGTGAAACTCATTAACATAGTTAACCACACCCACTTCCCCACCCATACTTCAAAACTGGGGTGAGTAGTGTAAAAATGCAAAAAGTTACAAAATGTTTACTCAAGTGAGTGCAAAAATTTGCAAAGGACCCATTTAGTGACAGTTTGAAATCAGAATTCTGGAGTGAAGCCATAATAAATCATGGCCATAGTGTATAAAATATAAGTTTACTGAATATTTTTCCATAAATCTATATATCAATCTGCTCATCTTCTCCTGCTTTATAACATGGCCATCTATAAAAGGTAAGGATCACTGCTTTGTCTAATGATCTAAATTCACGCTGCATTTAAGGTACCTATGAGTATGTCTTTGTAGTGTGGGAGTAAATCAGAGTACCTGGAGGAAACCTACACAAAGATGGGGAGAACATACTAACTCCATGCAGATGTTGTCCTTGGTCGGTTTCGAACCCAGGACCCCAGTGCTACTAAAATCTTCACACAAATCCGCAGTGAAATGTTATGTGGATTTCGATGTAGACTTGCGGGAACCGCAACAAAATCTACAAGTAAACCATTCTGTGTTGCAGATTTAGATTTTAGATGTCATTGACCTCAAAAGGCAAATCCATAAATCCATACACAATCAACAAGATAATGAACATGCAGCAGATTTCAAAATGAAATCCACAAAAAGGAATATGCACAAAAAAATCTGCAGCACGTACACAGTGACATTACCTTGCACTGTGCTGTAATTTCATGTGAATTTTGCCCCGCAAAGCCACATGAAATCCATGATGTGTGAACTTAACCTTGACATCTTAGATATGCAATTTTAGGTTGCCATTTCTGCAGTTTGAAATGTAATCAAGAAATGGCAGTTAACAAGAACAGTGGAGGTCAAGAGAAAGTCAGGAGGACTAAGAAAAGTTTCAAAGACAGCAGCTCATAGAATTTCTAGAAAGGCAAATCAGAATCCCCGCTTGACTACAAAAGACCTTTAGGAAGATTGAGCAGACTCTGGAGTTAGGGTAGATAGTTCTACTGTTGAGCAAAACTTGCAAAATATGGCCCTCGTGGAAGAGTCATCAAAAGAAAACCTCTGCTGCATCCTTACCACTAAATTGAACGTCAGAAGTCTGCAAAAGAACATCCAAACAAGGCTAATGCATTTTGGAAACAAGTCCTATGGACTGATGCATGAAGGTGGATCAATCATGCTTTGGTGTTATGTTGCAGCCAGGGGCACGGGTAAAGGGAAGAATGGAATCAATGAAATTCTAGCAAATTCTGAAAGCAAACATAACACCAACTGTAAAAAAGCTGAAGTTAAAAAGAGGATGACTTCTACAGATTGATAATGATTTTAAACACACCTAAAGTTCCACAATTGACTACCTCAAAAGGCACAAACTGAAGGTTTTACCATGGCCCTTACAGTCCTCTGAACTGAACATCATTAAAAATATGTGGATAGAACTCAAAAGAGCAGGGCATGCAGGACGACGGCCAAGGAATCTTACAGAACTGGAAGACTTTTTCAAGGAAGAATGGATATAAGTCCCTCAAACAAGAATCGAAAGACTCTTGGCTGGCCACAAAAAGCATTTACAAGTTGTGATACTTGCCAAGGCTGTGGTACTAGGTACTAACCATGCAGGGTGCCTAAAGTTTTTCTTCGTACCCTTTTCCTTTTTTGTTATTTTGAAAATGTAAAAGATGACAATAAAAAAAAAAGGTTTTGCTTAAAATACAAAGCGAATGTGTCATCTTTAACTTTATGCCTTTTGGAGATAATTTCATCTTTAATTTGCAATAACAGTAATTTTGACCAGGGGTGCCCAAAGTTTTGCATGCCACTGTAGGTCATCAATATAGCAAAAGAGGACAACACCATTGAAAGTACATTTTCAGAGCATTTGCTAGTTAGAATACTGCAAAAAGAACCAACAAGAACTGTTTCCTGAGCCCCATAAGCACATGAATAAGGTACTGTGTGTAGCTAAAATTGAATATCTGAGATGTCAAGTTCCCTTTAAAGGGTATCTATGATAAGCTTCATGCTGCCCTATCCACAGGCAGCATGAAATACCAACGGGCAAGGAAGCAAACATATTTTAGTTTGACATGATGCCTTGTCCTTCTAATATTGCCCATGTGTGATCTCTTGGAGATTTGAAGCTCTCGAAACTGGATGCAGGCAGATGCAATGCAGTGATGTCATGGTGCCTTCCTGAGCCATCACAGCAAATTGTAAAATTATATTGTACCATACACTACGTGCAGAATTATTAGGCAAATGAGTATTTTGACCACATCATCCTCTTTATGCATGTTGTCTTACTCCAAGCTGTATAGGCTCGAAAGCCTACTACCAATTAAGCATATTAGGTGATGTGCATCTCTGTAATGAGAAGGGGTGTGGTCTAATGACATCAACACCCTATATCAGGTGTGCATAATTATTAGGCAACTTCCTTTCCTTTGGCAAAATGGGTCAAAAGAAGGACTTGACAGGCTCAGAAAAGTCAAAAATAGTGAGATATCTTGCAGAGGGATGCAGCACTCTTAAAATTGCAAAGCTTCTGAAGCGTGATCATCGAACAATCAAGCGTTTCATTCAAAATAGTCAACAGGGTCGCAAGAAGCGTGTGGAAAAACCGAGGCGCAAAATAACTGCCCATGAACTGAGAAAAGTCAAGCGTGCAGCTGCCAAGATGCCACTTGCCACCAGTTTGGCCATTTTTCAGAGCTGCAACATCACTGGAGTGCCCAAAAGCACAAGGTGTGCAATACTCAGAGACATGGCCAAGGTAAGAAAGGCTGAAAGACGACCACCACTGAACAAGACACACAAGCTAAAAAGTCAATACTGGGCCAAGAAATATCTCAAGACTGATTTTTCTAAGGTTTTATGGACTGATGAAATTAGAGTGAGTCTTGATGGGCCAGATGGCTGGATTGGTAAAGGGCAGAGAGCTCCAGTCCGACTCAGACGCCAGCAAGGTGGAGGTGGAGTGCTGGTTTGGGCTGGTATCATCAAAGATGAGCTTGTGGGGCCTTTTTTGGGTTGAGGATGGAGTCAAGCTCAACTCCCAGTCCTACTGCCAGTTTCTGAAAGACACCTTCTTCAAGCAGTGGTACAGGAAGTCTGCAAGGTAAGAAAAACATGATTTTCATGCAGGACAATGCTCCATCACACGCGTCCAAGTACTCCACAACGTGGCTGGCAAGAAAGGGTATAAAAGAAGAAAATCTAATGACATGGCCTCCTTGTTCACCTGAACCCCATTGAGAACCTGTGGTCCATCATCAAATGTGAGATTTACAAGGAGGGAAAACAGTACACCTCTCTGAACAGTGTCTGGGAGGCTGTGGTTGCTGCTGCACGCAATGTTGATGGTGAACAGATCAAAACACTGACAGAATCCATGGATGGCAGGCTTTTGAGTGTCCTTGCAAAGAAAGGTGGCTATATTGGTCACTGATTTGTTTTTGTTTTGTTTTTGAATGTCAGAAATGTATATTTGTGAATGTTGAGATGTTATATTGGTTTCACTGGTAAAAATAAATAATTGAAATGGGTATATATTTGTTTTTTGTTAAGTTGCCTAATAATTATGTACAGTAATAGTCACCTGCACACACAGATATCCCCCTAAAATAGCTAAAACTAAAAACAAACTAAAAACTACTTCCAAAAATATTCAGCTTTGATATTAATGAGTTTTTTGGGTTCATTGAGAACATGGTTGTTGTTCAATAATAAAATTAATCCTCAAAAATACAACTTGCCTAATAATTCTGCACTCCCTGTATTATCTCCCTGAGTGATCATTGTATAGGTGATCAATGTTTATCAGAGGTCTTGAAAACGACTTTAGCTGTAAAGACATATACATATTAGTAGTAATACCAGCATGGCTGTTATTTAATGTAATGATGAGAAGGACCTGTCAACTCTCCTGACATGTCTGTTTTAGTAAATACATTTGTTCAGGGACCTTGGAACTTGAAAGCATAAGTCTATGGAAAACTTATAATTGGTTCCCAAACTGTAAAATCTTATTCAAGCAGCTGACCACAGGATACATGATGAATGTATGATCACCAGGGGTTTGACTGCTACTATGACCACAAGAATGGAAGTGTCGTGTCCCTTCTGTGAATAGAGCTAAGGTCAAGTGAGGCCGTACTGGGCGACAGTCAGGGGAGGCCGTCATGAGGGGTTTTGGCATGAGGGGGCCGGAGGTGATAGGGTTAAGTAGCTGTAGGAATTGCGGTGGGTGGAGTTAGAAAGGGGTGGTGTAGGGAGGTTATATCAAGGGGAGGAGTGTAGGAGCCATTTTAGATTTTAAAAATCTGGGAGAAGGAGCAAACTAGCGATGGAGATTGTGTTGTTAATGGAGCAGTTGCGGGCAGCGGCGGAGACCCGGGGACCCGAATGGCTGCAGGACCAGGTGGCTGGTGTGTTGCAGGGGGCGGCGGTGAGTAGTGTCAGCTCACCGCCAACTGTTAGACGGTCGCGGCGGGCAAGGCCACCGGCGCGCCTTAGTCCTGAGGTGACCCCCAGAGCTCGGCGCCGGGTGCAGAGCCCCCTCGGGGACCCTTCACGGAGGGAGGGCGGTGGTGTGCCTGCTGCCAGACCCTCCCGACGTGGGAGGAATCAATATGCACGGCGGAGCCCTAGAACAGGCGGGCGGATCCCTCCCCCGCCTCCGGCAGTAAGAGCGGTGGATGCGGGACCAGGTGCGGCGGGTGCCCCCAGTCCGGGGGAGGCCGCCCGGCGTGGGAGAGATGAACAGGCGGTCGTGGCTGTGTGCCGTGAGATGGCGGCGGCGCACAGGCCACAGGAGACGGTTGGGCGACATGGCGGAGGCTCCGCCCATCGTGTGAGGGGAGAAGACCATGGCACATCCAGCAGGCCAGGTGCTGGGATGTTGGTGGCGCAAGAGGAAGAGGTTCGTGCTGAGGAGGAAGATCATCAGGCAGCAGGACCTTCGGCTGCTGGGTTCATAGCCCCCCGGCAGCTTGGTGAGGCTAACTGTGGTATCATTAATGCATGGACGGGTGTCCAAGGGGGAGGTGGGGGGCCACAAGGTGATTTGGGTAAGGGATTCGGGCAGCTTTTTCAGAGTTTGGCGGGGTGGGTGGCTGGTTTTGGGGGGGCGGGAATGTCTCCTGGGCCTGCATGGGGAGTGGGGGCTGGGGTTAGTGGTGGTCCGGCCAGTGTGACGAGCAGGGTGGGAGATTCGGTGTCCGTTCAGACGCAGGTTGGGGGGGAGGATGAGAGGGCAAAAGTGGACGTCACGGCGCGGGGGGAAGTGTATGTCTGCTTTGAGGGTCCTTTGGGGGCGCACCTAAAAATGGAAGTGCGGGAGCGCATTTGGAAGGGGGAGTATGTGGAAATATTTTCCTTGCTCCCCCTGGAGAGGTTTAATTTAGATAGGGGTAAGAAGGAGGAGGGTAAGAAGGAGGAGGAGGAAAAACGGAGGTTTCGTCTTATTCCGCGGACATTTTCTAATTGGCTGCAGGCATTCGCTATTTTAGCCAGTGTGGTAGGGGAAAAGAAGCCGGAGTGTTGTTCGGCGCTTTTCTGCTATATGGATGCGATTGGGGAAGCGTTTCGTGTGTACGGGGGTACGGGTTGGTTGCGGTATGACGAACAGTTCCGACAGAGGATGGCGGTGCGTAGTACAATTAGATGGGACCATAAGGACATAGGGTTATGGATGCGGGTGATGGCTCCGGTGCGTGCGGTGCAGTCCTTTCGGGGGGAGTCGGGGGGTTCAGGACAGGCGTCCTTTTCAGCGGCGTCGGCAAAAGGGCTTTGCTTCCTCTTTAACGAGGGCAACTGCAGGTTTGGGGCAAAGTGTCGTTTTAAACATGAATGTTCCGCATGCGGCGGGAATCATGGATTCAGTCGTTGTTTCAGAGGGGGTAGGCAAAAAGGGGGCGAGGCAGGTGGAAAAGGGGTTGACACCGGTGCGGGTAGCAGAGATGGGCCCCTTCCTAAATAGATATCCGGATCAAGGGATGGCGGAATTTTTGAGGGTCGGTTTTACGGAAGGTTTTTGTATCCCCTCGTTTCCGGTGCCGGTGGTTGCAGGGAAGAAAAATTTGCGTTCTGCACTTGAGCATCCCGGGGTGGTGTCTGAAAAATTGGCGAAGGAGGTATCTTTGGGGCACATGGATGGCCCCTTTTTGAGTCCCCCCGTGGTCAATTTGAGGGTATCACCTTTGGGGATTGTACCCAAGAAGGAGCCGAACAAGTTTCGGTTAATTCATCATTTGTCCTATCCTAAAGGTGCGTCGGTCAATGAAGGTATTGACCCTGAATTATGTTCAGTGGTTTATACTTCATTTGATGCGGCTGTGGAGTGGGTGAGAAAACTGGGGGTGGGGGCGTTGTTGGCAAAAACGGATATTGAGGCTGCGTTTCGGTTGTTGCCTGTTAATCCGGACAGTTTGCATTTGTTGGGTTGTTATTGGGAAGGGGGTTATTTCGTGGATAGGTGTTTGCCAATGGGGTGTTCAGTGTCATGCGCATATTTTGAAGCTTTCAGTTCCTTTTTGGAGTGGGTGGTTAGGGACGTTTCGGGTTGTTCATCCATTATTCATTATTTGGATGATTTTCTTTGTTTGGGTCCGGCTGGGTCTAGGGTCTGTTCGTTGTTACTTAGCACTTTGGAGTCGGTTTTTGGTTTATTTGGTGTCCCGTTGGCTGAGGAAAAAACGGTGGGTCCCACTACGGAATTGAGTTTTCTGGGGATTGTTATCAACACGGAAAGGATGGAATGTCGGTTGCCTGAGGATAAATTGCAGGATTTACGTTTAGTGGTGGAGAGGGCTAGGATATCGACTAAGATCAGGTTGAGGGACTTGCAATCGCTGCTTGGGAAACTCAATTTTGCATGTCGGATTATGCCAATGGGGAGAATTTTTTGTCGTCGGTTGGCGGGGGCTACTGCAGGCGTTACGGCCCCGCATCATTTTATAAGGTTGGGGAAGGAATTAAAAGGGGATTTGGCGGTGTGGGGGGAATTTTTGCAGCAGTATAACGGTCGGACTTTGGTTTTGGGGGCAGCTGTGGATAATTTTGACTTTGAGCTGTTTTCGGATGCGGCGGGCGGTTCGGGATTTGGTGTGTACTGTCATGGGCAATGGTGTGCGGGTAGGTGGCCGATTAGCTGGGTGGAGAGGGGATGGGTTCGGAATTTAGCATTGTTAGAGCTTTTTCCAATTGTTCTAGCCATGGTGTTGTGGGGGGATCGGTTTAGAGATAAAAAGATCAGTTTTCACTGCGATAATTTGGGGGTGGTTCAGGCCATTAATGGTATGACGGCGTCTTCGCCGCCGGTTATTCGATTGTTACAGCATTTGGTTTTGGTCTGTTTGTCGCGGAATGTTTGGGTGGTAGCAGTACATGTGCCAGGTATTTTTAATAATATTGCGGATGCCCTTTCTCGTTCTCAGCTGGAGCGGTTTCGGCAACTGGCGCCAGGAGCGGATGCCGAGGGAGTGGGATGTCCGGAGTCCATGTGGGAGATGTTGGAGGTATCATAGACGGTCTCCTTCGGGACTCAATGAGTACCGGAACATGGTTGGCATACGGTAAAGTGTGGGGAGAGTGGCTGGATTGGTGTGAGGAGTTGGGGGCGCACGTTGATGAGGGGGATATTCCATTATTGTTGTTTCTGGGGCATGTGCGGGAACTGGAGTGGTCGGTGTCAAAGTTGAATAAATGGATTGCTGGGCTGGCTTTTGGCTTCAAATTGAGGGGTTTGGCAGATGTGACCAAGACGTTTTTAGTGAGGCAGGTGTTGAGGGGTTGGCGGCGCGGTCAGAAGGTCAGTGATAAAAGGAGGCCGGTCTCGTTTGATTTGTTATTAAGATTAGGCACGCGGTTGGAATTGGTTGGTAGTTCAGGTTGGGAGGTGAAGCTGTTTAGGGCAGCCTTTTCTTTGGCGTTTTTTGGAGCGTTTCGGATTGGCGAGTTGGTGTGTCAAAGTGTGCGGGTTGTTGGTGGCGGGCTGCTGAAGGAGGATGTGGGGTTGTTGGAGGATAGGGTGGTGATAAAAATTCGTCGGTCTAAGACTGACAAGTTAGGTAAGGGGAGCTTTGTGAGGTTGTTTGAGGTTCCGGGTTGTGCAATGTGTCCGGTTCGGTGTGTTGGGGAGTATACAGCTTTGGGTGGCGGTGAATTGGGTCCGTTGTTGAGGCACAAGGATGGTTCGTATTTGTCCCGGTACCAATTTCTGGCAGTGTTCAGGCGTTGTTTGCAGGAGTTGGGTATTACAGCGGGGGACTTTGCGGGGCATTCGTTCAGGATAGGGGCGGCGACGGAGGCGGCCAGGTGGGGCATGAGTGACGAGGTAATCAAGAGGATTGGTAGATGGGAATCTGTTAGGTTTAGGTCCTATGTGCGGGTGGGAATGTTGTAGGAGGGCATTGACTGATGTGTCTTGTGTTGCCTTGTCTTGTTTTTCAGATTCCGGTTCCGCGTTGGTTTGGATCATGGGGCACTCATTCGTGTTCTGGGGTGCTTTGAGGGCCGATGTGCGTCATGAGGGTCGGCAGCTGGGGTTTGACAGGGACGTCGCGGTTATCAGATGGTTGGGGATGAGAGGTATGTTGTGGCAAGGGGTGTTACAGGAGGTCCATCGTTATGTACGTTTGAGTAGAGCGCCGGACGTGTTGGTGCTACATGTGGGTGGGAATGATTTGGGGGGGCGGCCCGTTAGAGAGCTATTAAGGGATATTAAGTTTGACCTGTTACGGTTGTGGTCGTTATTCCCGGGCATGGTCACGGTGTGGTCAGACATCGTGCCTAGGCAGGTATGGCGTGGGGCGCGTTCAGTTGAGAGACTCAATAAGGCTAGGATAAAGGTTAATAGGGCAGTGGGTAAGTTTATGGCCAGGAATGGGGCGGTGGCAGTGCGGCATTCGGAGCTGGAGGCTGGAGTGGGGGCGTTTTGGAGGGCCGATGGTGTCCATTTGAATGCCGTTGGTATTGATTTGTGGTCATTGGGGCTTCAAGGAGGAATCGAGCGAGCGTTGGGTGTGTGGAGGAACGCGCAATTCTGAGGGTGTTGAGTCAGGTTGCGCGTTGTTGGCGGTGGGAGGTCCTCGAAGTTGGTGGTAAGGATGCTTCAGGTGAATGGGAGGGCCTCAATGGTGGGGCTGGACTCCCATGGTTGGACAGTTGGCTCGGATAAAAGGCGTCCGTCAGGTGGTCTCCGAGCTGGTGCTTTACGGCTGGAGGCAAGACGGATGTGCCAGTTTGTTGGTGACCTGTGTTTTAGCGAATTTGGGGCTTCAAGGACCTCCCTCGTCATGGGTAAGAAAATGTAATATGATTTATGGTTTGTTGTATTTATGTTAATAAACGGCTGCTGTGGCCATTATTATCCAACTCTGGTCTCTGTGTCTTATTGGGTGAGTTAGGGTAAATGTGTGGTCATAGCAGTACAATAGGGGCCCCCGAGTGAATAGCCAATAACCCACTCAAGTGAGGCCGTACTGGGCGACAGTCAGGGGAGGCCGTCATGAGGGGTTTTGGCATGAGGGGGCCGGAGGTGATAGGGTTAAGTAGCTGTAGGAATTGCGGTGGGTGGAGTTAGAAAGGGGTGGTGTAGGGAGGTTATATCAAGGGGAGGAGTGTAGGAGCCATTTTAGATTTTAAAAATCTGGGAGAAGGAGCAAACTCCCACCCTCCCTCCCTTGGAAAGGGCCTTAGGGGAATGGTGGCGTTTTTGGGTTGGGGCTTGGGTTGTTATGTGTTGTACGTGTGTGTTATGTCGCGGCAGTCGTGGCGGTGGGAGGTCCTCGAAGTTGGTGGTAAGGATGCTTCAGGTGAATGGGAGGGCCTCAATGGTGGGGCTGGACTCCCATGGTTGGACAGTTGGCTCGGATAAAAGGCGTCCGTCAGGTGGTCTCCGAGCTGGTGCTTTACGGCTGGAGGCAAGACGGATGTGCCAGTTTGTTGGTGACCTGTGTTTTAGCGAATTTGGGGCTTCAAGGACCTCCCTCGTCATGGGTAAGAAAATGTAATATGATTTATGGTTTGTTGTATTTATGTTAATAAACGGCTGCTGTGGCCATTATTATCCAACTCTGGTCTCTGTGTCTTATTGGGTGAGTTAGGGTAAATGTGTGGTCATAGCAGTACAATAGGGGCCCCCGAGTGAATAGCCAATAACCCACTCATGTGTGTGCACTACAGCTCTACTCAAAGTTTGAGACTGACAGTCGAGCACTGGACTATCTCCAACAGTCCCATAGATATTAAATTACATGCACATGCGTGACCAACACTCCATTCAGACACAGAAAACAGAACTCCTGTTCTCATGATCAGAAGGGAAGAGGAGGTGGATGAAAACGATGATGATGTGTGCATGGCATGGACACATAAGGAAAAAAAATTATGCCTCCCAACCATCCCGGATCAATCAGGACAGTCATGAATTTCAGCTTCTGTCTCCCAATCCCAGAACGGCTGCTGCATGTTCTGACTTCAACTGTTCAGTATGTTTATTCTCAGGACGCACATACAGTTGAACACAATAGTGAAGCAGGGAGCCATTAGCTCCCTACTTCACCATTCCCCAGCAGTTCGTGGTTTGCAGGCATGATACAGTGACGTCATTGTACCTGCTGCACAAGCCACAGACAACAGAGACCCGAGTATACCTGCTCTGCACCTTTCGTCATGGGAACGTGGAATAGGTGAGTAACTATTGGGGCATCACTCTGTATGGGGATACTTAAAGGAGCCTCATACTCATACTGTATGGGGGGCAGTTATGGTGGATAATACTGTGTGATGGCACCTATGGGGGCCTCATACTGTGGGAGGGGCACTTGTATGTGGGAGCACTTAAGGGAGCATCATGCTGTGTGTAGGGGAACAGGAGGCATTCTTTTGTGTGGGGGCACTCCCCACCGTATGATGATGGGTAAGTGGGGTAGCAGCTAGGCCAGGAAGCTGGGATCAGGGAGCAGGTCACCTCCTAAAGAGTCCCTAATCCTTGCCCTAACTCCTCACCGTATGAGCGGACCTGGATGGTAGGGCGGCTCATATCCAGGATACCCAGGACCCAGAGTCACCTTGATAATCCCTCACATAGGAGAAGGGGAGAGACAACCTGTTCTTCCAATACACGGAAGAGCAGGAGTCTCTGTAGGCTTAACAGCAAGGAAAGGAAGCCAAGTGGAACAGCAGGTAAGTATCCAGTGGCGGGGATAACCACTGAACCAAGAACCAGGAAGGCATGGTAACTTACCTGCCGCAGCTGCTGGACGGCACAACAAAAGACCACACTAAGGTAAACTGGAACCCATACAAACGTACTGCAATCCAAACACCAAACGGATGCAGTACGTACTGACACCCAGGAACCAGCACTCCAGAAACAGACTTCACTTTTGGTTCACCCCTCCGGGAAACCATGGAGCCCCATTCCGGAGGCCACAACAGACAAACAGGGAAACATCTAGTATTCATGCCGGACGGAAAACACCAAACACTAACCAGACACGGAACAACTAGACGTACAACAACCCGAGCACATATACCCACACCAAACATAACAGTTAAGGTTGGGAAAATGGAGGAGACATAAGGAAGACATCAATGTCCCACTAGGTGGCCCTCACACTAGAAGATGGAATATCCAGACAAGGAGCATAACTCCAGCACACACCAAGGCTGGAGTACAACTGACTCCTGGCCATAAGCCACAGGTATAAGAAGCACCTAGTGACCACACCCAGCAAGGTAGTTAACCCCTGAAGCATCAGACAGAGGAGGAACCAGGAGAAGGGGAGCAAAGCACACACATGTAGACGACCACGTGTTGCCCCAGGTAACCGACATGTACGGCAAATGTGTCACAGCGCACAACACCGAGGCCATGACAGATACAGCTTTAGAGGCGCTAAGGGGGCATCATACTCATTGGCACTAAGGGAACATTACAGTGTTGATATGCTAAGGTTGTATTTTTACTTTGTATTAATTTGTGGGGCAGTATTAGGGCTTGTTCACGCGAACATAAGGGCTCCGTGCCCATGCTGTGGACCACAAAGTGAGGTCCGCAATGCACAGGCACAGACCGTGGGGCAGTCGCATGCGAATCGCAGACCCATTCACTTGAATGGGGTCCACAATCCGTCCGTTCTGCAAAAAGAAAGAACAAGTTCTGTCTTTTTGTGCAACAGAAGCACGGAACGGAACACCACAGAAGCATTCCGTAGTGCTTCCGTGGGGGTCCGTTCCGCATCTCAGGAGTTGCGGACCCATTCAAGTAAATGGGTCCGCATCCGTGATGTGGAAGCCACACAGCTGGTGACCCGTGTATTGCGGAACCACCGTATGCGGCCCGCAGCACGGGCACGGGGCCCTTACGTTCGTGTGAACAAGCCCTTACTATGTGGGAGCACAAAGGAGGAGTTGGGAGGTTTGAAAAAAAAAAATTAACAGGGCAAAAACTGATCCTCCACTATGCTATGGAGGAGGCCATTAGGATTCTTCAAAGAAATAAAAGCTTCTAGCTCTACTGAAATCCAGATGCGCTACCGTATAATCAATGTAACAAAACAAAATTAAATTCAAGTGCCTGACATAATCCTACCCCAAGCTGCAACATCAAAGGTATCATTTCTAAGATCCACTTTTCTAATTGAGTAAGTGTTCAATTATTTACAGAACTGAAAACTGGAAACCAAATTTAAGCTCCGACGGTTCACTCGGAAGTCCAGTGAATTTAATGAAAGTAGCACAGTTGCCCACAAAGTGCATAGATGGAATGAAAGCCAAATAGTAATGCGCTCTGCGTGATACAGTAGCTACCAAAACAAAGGTAGTGAGGACCTTTAAGAGGTTTAAATTGTACAACTGAGGCCCATTAGATGCAGAGATAATGCACTGTCTGTATGCAGAATACCAGATAACATCCTTTAAGTAATGGAAATCTGTAATAAGTTGAAAAAGATTGCATAAAGCCAGGCTCCGTCCATTAGAACCCAGCAAAACCATTGTAAATATTGCTACCCCTTGACAAATAGTGAATAGACACAATATCTATTTAGAACATGAGTTGTATTTACAATTGATTTTTAATAAAAATGTATTTTAAGGGAATCAGAAAAAGACATATTGTTTATATCACATTTTTATGTTAAAAAAATTTCTGCATTTTTTTTTATCCTAAAAATCCTGAAGTTTTCATATTGGTCACTAGGCCTCATATATGTTAAGACTTCTTGTCCTTTGAGAGCAGCTACATGGGCCATAGACACAATGGACGGGAGGGGCATGCTGTAGGCATTCTCTGTGACCTGTGCAGAGGTCAGGAGGGAGCTGATAAGCTGTGTCACTTATTGTGACTGGTGGATCCTGTGTTATCAATACAAAGGTGATACTGAATCTTTCATCGTTATTCTGCCTGTGATGACAAGGAGATGGCTACTGACCTAGTGGCTAGTGCAAAAATTGTAAGATCATATACTTTTTTTTAGTATAGGTAGTATACGGAAAATTAATAAATAATAATAAAAAAAATGTTTAACATAAAAACATAATTTAAACAATAGGTCATTTTCTGATGACACATTCCCTTTAATTATGGTTGTTGTCCTTTTGACAATCCCACATAATAGTTCCCGTCTTACAAGTTAGATCTTAGTAATTTACTTGTCAAAAGTGTTCCACTTTTTGTATGTAGATGGTACCTGAATTCTGCTGAGAGAATCACAGAGCTACATTAGGGAAATACAATTCTCAAATATCAGATCATTTGGCGCCTTCCCAGATATCAGGTCATTCTTGGCTATGAGGGGAAGGAATCTAATACAGAATTGTACTACTAATCCTAGCTATAAGACAGTTTACAAGACAGGTTTGCTTATATTCATCTGAGTCTGATCTGAGCTGGGTTCCGCGGCATAAAAGATGTTGGTCCGCTAGCGAGCCATCCTAACCATGATCCACTTGATGTGGGCAAATAAATTGCATTAATGCAGTCATCACTATGTTTAGACCAGATTCACTGTGGTTACTGTACGAAAACTTTTTAGCTCTAATGTTTTTATATGAAGCTCAGGTACACACATGGCACACTGTAACATTGATCCATGTCCAAAGTCAGAAGGACACATGAAGAGAGAAGGGTGTCCATCCATTGCTAGCTCAATGGGATGAGGTCTCATGGAGGAAGGAGGGTACCTGCCCTTTACTTATCCCTGCCCAACTTGACTCCCCAATGTCCTTTTTTTAAATTTGAACTGCGGTGCAATGCCATAGATATATTACAGGTTCCTTCACCTATATTAGAATAATTACTATTAGGTACCAATGTGATGGACTCTTTGTAATATCCAGAGAGAAGTTGAGGAGCAGGCTTTCCCTCTTTTATGACATCTGTGACAAGATGGTCAGTGGTTCATCTGTGAGCCACGTACACTGCGAGACTGAAGAATAGTCCCATGGTCCATGGAAAATCACTGATGTGTAATAACACACATCAAATTGATTGGATATGGACTTATGGACATCCACGATTCACTGACATGTAAAAGAGGCCTTACTCAGATGTCTTCAAAGTGTACTCATAAAGAGATCAGCTGTGTATGGAGACTTTTTGAAAGTGCTCTTTGGGAAAATAATATGCAAAGAGGAATCTCCCAAGGAAAGAGAATAATCTTGCTAGCGCCACCTTCTGGAAGTGGCTCCTTATGAGTCCTACGTTTTAACAAGCCTTGGGACATGACAAGGGAAAATAGCCAAGCCAGATATAAATCCATAGACAGATGTTATAGGGTGCTTGCCACTCATCAGTACAGAGTATGATTCTGATTGGCTGAGTGTGATGCCTTGGATGAAGCTTAGACATGCACAGGGTGCTGAATCTCCTTAAAGAGACCAGTTCTGTATGGAGACTTATTGGAAGTACTGCAGGGTATGGAGATTTATAGGAAATGCTTCATAGGGAAGAAATATGCAAAGAGGTATCCAAGGAAAAATAAGCATCTCAACACAAAAGTTCATAACACTAGTTCTAGTGTACAATTATATCCGTATGTGCATCGCTATGGGTACTTTCACATCTGCGTTTTTGCTGTCTGGTTTTGAGATCCGGCATGGGAAAATGCTTCCATTATAATAATTAGCGATGAGCGAATCAAAAAATACTTACCTGCATCCATGTGCTCGCAACGGGCCAACCTCTGACATCTTGCTTAAAGATCTCAGCCGAAATCCAGTGCGCAGTAACATATGATGTCACCGCACTGGCTGGCTAATTACGTCATCTCAGGCCACGCAATATTTTGCACCAGACCTTTAAGCAAGATGGTGGCGGCCGGCCTGTTGCGAGCAAATAGATCAGATATATATATATTTATTTATTTTACATTCTTTCATGTATCTCAGAAGTTGCGATCATGTATGAGAACAGCATCTGAGGGGTACAATGGCGGGGAGCAGCACGATCACCGCTCCCTGTCATTGCACCCATTACCTTCAAAGAAATACGCTTCGTGACTAAGTAATTTGTCACAAAGCAAATTTTTGGGTAAAATTCGGCAAATGCAACCAGCTGCATATATTCAGAACAGAGCCTGTTGTATTATATTGAAAATGAAGAAACTGTGTCCGAAAAAAAAAAACACTGACTTACATGGTTTTTGGTGCCGGATCCGGACAGCACAATGCAGATGTGAAAGTATCCAAAAACAAGAATGAACCTGGATCACACCTCCTCATGTTTTGCTTTGATCTAATAACTGCTTCTCAGCATCGCCTCTCAGCGCCATAATTAGTATACAGGCCCCTATGGTGCATGCTTACATGAGGCATTAATACACATTTTGATCAAAAAGCATGAGCCCACTAACCACGAGTGGGAACCTACTCTAAATTTGGCGCGGCACTGCGTGGCGACCACCGGCTCCACAGCACCGCACCAGCAGACGACGGGACTCAGCAACCAAACAGCACCCCTGCTGCTTGGCAATGCCACCCTGGCACTGGGCCCCACCAGCACAGCAACAATGGTCACCACACAGCATCACATGTGAACAGTTGTCAAAGCTCAAAACCTAAACAGGCCTCAATACAACAACAAATCAGGGTATGTATATTGACCAGAACATATACCTATAATGTTGCTCACTCACAAACAACTAAGACATACCCAATATAGTCAAAAATGTATCCAATTTATTGCATAAAAATCCATGTACACATGCTGCTACTACTAGCAATGCTGCTACTACTCCCAAAAAGATCTTCCACATAACAAGTGTCACCATATCCCAAAAATATACACTATAAAACATGAATATCACAAAACGGCCTACCTGTTACTCCATGCATGGGTATATCCCTCAGTACGGGTAGATAACTATATCAAGTTCAAATTTAGGACGTGTATAATAACACTCCTTAATAAATATTGGCCAAAACAATGGTACAGCATGAGCCCAGGAATAAGCAATAGGACGGAGAAAAAGGAGGAAAAAAAATATATGAAAAACAGAAAAAAGAAGAATAAAAAACAGAAAAAGGAAGAAGGAAGAAGAGAAACCCCCCCAAAACCAACACCCACAGCCTGGTAAGGAAAGCCAATAACAATGTGACCAAAATGTGCCACAAGTTGCCATAATATTATGTGCGATACATACCACAAGACATTATTGGGGGGTATACAGAGCAGCATAGGCCAGCGAAAAATACCTTGACGCACGTTTCACCTCTGCTTCGTCAGGAGGTAGTAATGTGCAGCCCAAAACCCCTTTTTTAAATCCAAAAAAGGCGCCAAGTATGAATGAATAACTTACATAAATCGCAACTCTGAAGGAGAGAGAAACAAAAATAATAATATGGGATCTAATCTTACACGGTATTAGCGCTACACAAACATTAAAAAAAATACCCTCAGTGGTGTATATGTGTATGTCACCACTAAAAGTGACATACTGCTAAAACATAAATACTGATAAATTGCAAAGAATGGATGATTATAATAAAATACATGATTATATACAGTACATAGAAATAAGTGTACATACTATCAATAAACACAGAAATAATACAATAAATGCAAGATGAGTTATAATCTTTGCAACATATTGTAATTAACAATATAAAGTGACATAATGCAAGCAAAAATCATAATCATGATCACAAAATAATATGAATAAATATATTAAAATAAGTGCCAAAATTCATGTGACAACACCAATCAAAAAATATAAAAACAAACAAAAGGTATCATATTTCCATATCCCACAGATAATACATATTAATAATTCATGTAATAAAATTCCTCATAACCAAACAATGTACTCTTCTCTCACTTCCCATTCTATTCAACACGTCCCTATGGTCACATAAATTCTGTTCATAGCATAGTTATTGTTCCAATATTCAAAGGGCAGTTATGGCTACAAAAGAAGAAAAGAGTTATATAAACATAAATAAAGATACAAAACATTATAAAAACACCTATAGAAACGATTTGAAGCTGAGGGACTCATTGAGCCCATGAGGGGTCACTGTGTTGAGCAATACCATCCATTTTGTCTCTTTTTGGAGGAGACATCATTTAATGTCTACTCCCCTAATCCCTAACCTCACCCGATCTATCCCTCTAAAAGAGATCCCGTTAGGGTTGCTTTTGTGAGCTTCCCGAAAATGTTTTGCAATAGGTTTCAACTTCTTAAAGGGATTCTGTCACCAAGTTTTGGGCTATAGAGATGCGGACATGCACGACTAGATCGCCGCTAGCATGTCTGCAATATACCTGTCCTATAGGGCTGTGTGCTTTTATTTTATTTTAAAAAGGATTTTAGAGATATGTAAATTAGTCTTGTAGGTGCCCAAGGGGCTATACAAACCTTCCTGGTGCCCAGCCACGCCCGCCTGTGAAGGAGCCCAGCACCGCCTATGTCCTCCAAATCTCCTCCTTTCATCACCGATAGATTGCTGTAATCTCGCGATGAGCGAGCTCGCGCATGCGCAGTGCCGGCATAGTGTTCCTTCCCTGTGCTGGCATCAGTCTCAGGGAAAGAACTGTGCATGCGCGAGCTCGCGCATCGCGAGATTACGGCAATCTATCGTTGATGAAAGGGGGAGATTCGGAGGACATAGGCGGTGCTGGGCTTTTTCTTGTTCGGTAATCTCGCCTGCTGCCCTAATGTCTCGAATGTGTTCAAGCACTCTAGTTTTTAATGCCCTGGTGGTTATCCCTATGTTAATAAGGCCGCATGGGCACTCTGTATAGTATATTATTTGACCGCTTCCGTTTTACAGGAAATATGATGCACAATTTTATATTCTCTACCCCTGCAAGAGTCTACAAACATATCTGTTCTGACCATGTACCATCAAGCGGTACAACTTCCACATGAGAAAGATCCCCATTGTGGGCCTTTATCTCCAAAGAGACCACCTCTCACAGAGGCCACATAGTGACTTTTTTGTCACCATGTCCCTTAGATTTTTTGCTCTTTTCTAAGTAATTAGCGGTCTCTCTGGAATCACTCTCCTAAGGTCTCTATCTATCCGGAGGATGTGTCAATGTTTCTGGAGGATAGCCCTCAGTTGTCTCCATTGGGCATTAAAGTTGGCAACAAATCTGGGGTAATCATTACCTGCTCTTTTTTGTCTTGCATTACACAGAAAATTCTCCCTAGAGAGATTTTTTACTTTTGTATAACCCATTTTTATCACTTTTTTGTTATATCCCCTCTCCAGAAAGCGTTGTGACAGGTCAGCTGCCTGTCGTTCGAACCAATCATCGCTCGAACAGATCCTCCTGGCTCTACAAAACTGACCAATAGGTATTGCTCTGGAGACCTGCGGGTGGTGAGAGGAGCTGGAATGCAATAGGGAGTTGGTAGACGTAGGCTTCCTTTGCATATCAGCACCCAGAAAACCCACATCCTCAAATTAGATCACAAGGTCAAGAAATTCTGCATGGTCCACACTGTACTGCCATGTGAGCTTTATGTTAAGATCATTCTTGTTAAGATCATTCAAAAACTCCTCCAAGGCGACGTTGAGCCCTGCCAGATGAATAAAATGTCATCAATGTACCTCTACCACGAAACCACGGTGTCATGACCCCTCAAATTCATGACATTATCTCTATCCCACAGCCCCAGGAAGAGATTAGCATATGAGGGCGCACAAGTCGCCACCATAGCCGTCCCCCGGAGCTGTAGGTAGAATCGATCCTTGAATGTAAATGCGTTGTGTGTCAACGCAAAATCTAATAAAGTCATGATAAGATCAATAAGGTCCTTATCAAGACTAGTCATTTCCAAAAATTATCTTGATGCACACAGCCCTTGGTCGTGGTAGATAGACATATACAGGGACTCGACGTTGCACGTGACAAGGAGCATTTCCCTCTCCAGATGTACCCCATTCAATCTCCTGAGGACATCTGTAGTGTCGCGAACAAATGAAGGGAACGTTTCTACACATTTTTGTAGATATAAATCTACAAAACGGCAGACCGTCTCACACAAGTCACCAATTCGAGACAATAGGTCGTCCCGGTGGAGACCTAGAATCTTTATGTATTTTGGGAAGTACAGTCAGGTCCATAAATATTGGGACATTGACACAATTCTAAATTTTTTAGCTCTATATACCACCATAATGGATTCAAAATGAAACAAACAAGATGTGCTTTAACTGCAGACTGTCAGCTTTAATTTGAGAGTATTTACATCCAAATCAGGTGAACGGTGTAGGAATTACAACAGTTTGCATATGTGCCTCCCACTTGTTACTGGACCAAAAGTAATGGGACAATTGGCTTTTCAACTGTTCCATGGCCAGGTGTGTGTTATTCCCTCATTATCCCAATTGCAATGAGCAGATAAAAGGTCCAGAGTTCATTTCAAGTGTGCTATTTGCATTTGGAATCTGTTGCTGTCAACTCTCAAGATGAGATCCAAAGAGCTGTCACTATCAGTGAAGCAAGCTTCATTAGGCTGAAAAAACAAAACAAATCAGAGAGATAGCAAAAACATTAGGCGTGGCCAAAACAACTGTTTGGAACTTTCTTAAAAAGAAGTAATGCATCGGTGAGCTCAGCAATACTAAAAGACCCGGAAGACCACGTAAAACAACTGTGGTGCATGACCGAGAAATTATTTCCCTGGGGAAGAAAACACCCTTCACAGCAGTTGGCCAGATCAAGAACACTCTCCAGAAGGTAGGTGTATGCATGTCAAAGTCAATAATCAAGAGAAGACACCAGAGTGAATACAGAGGGTTCACCACAAGATGTAAACCATTGGTGAGCCTCAAAAACAGGAAGGCCAGATTAGAGTTTGGCATCGATATCTCAAAAAGCCTTCACAGTTCTGGAACAACATCATATGGACAGATGAGACCAAGATCAACTTGTACCAGAGTGATGGGAAGAGAAGAGTAAGGAGAAGGAAAGGAACTGCTCATGATCCTAAGCATACCACCTCATCAGTGAAGCATGGTGGTGGTAGTGTCATGGCGTGGGCATATATGGCTGCCAATGGAACTGGCTCTCTTGTATTTATTGATGATGTGACTGCTGACAAAAGCAGCAAGATGAATTCTGAAGTGTTTCGGACAATATTATCTGCTCATATTCAGCCAAATGCTTTAGAACTCATTGGACGGCGCTTCACAGTGCAGATGGGCAATGACCCAAAGCATACTGCAAAAGCAACCAAAGAGTTTTTTTAAGGGAAAGAAGCGGAATGTTATGAAATGGCCAAGTCAATCACCTGACCTGAATCCGATTGTGCATGCATTTCACTTGCTGAAGACAAAACTAAAGGGAAAATGCCCCGAGAACAAGCAGGAACTGAAGACCGTTGCAGTAGAGGCCTGGCAGAGCATCACCAGGGATGAAACCCAGCGTCGGGTGATGTCTATGCGTTCCAGACTTAAGGGTGTAATTGACTGCAAAGGATTTGCAACCAAGTATTAAAAAGTGAAAGTTTGATTTATGATTATTATTCTGTCCCATTACTTTTGGTCCCTTAACACATATGCAAACTGTTGTAATTCCTACAGCGTTCATCTGATTTGGATGTAAATACCCTCAAATTAAAGCTGACAGTCTGCAGTTAAAGCACATCTTGTTTGTTTTATTTTAAATCCATTATGGTGGTGTATAGAGCCAAAAATGTTAGAATTGTGTTGATGTCCCAATATTTATGGACCCGACTGTAAATAAAATGTAGGAAGGACTGGGAAATCTGTCACTAAGCCCTCACACATTTTAGCACTAATAATACCAGTGTCATATGCTCTTTTTAGTATCATGTCTAATTCCAACTTATACTGCACCATAGGGTTCTAATCTAATTTGCAATAACAGGATCTATCTCCTAGTTGGCAAAAAGCCTCCTTTTCATACATCTGCACCGGCCAGATCACAACATTGCCCCCCTTGTAGGCTGGTTTTATCACGACAGTGTTCATATTTTTTTTATTCCTTCAGAGCAATCCTCTGCTCCCTATTCAAATTGTCGTGGAATCTAGCATTCCGGATCTCCTCGAAAACCCATTTAACCAGCTTAACAAAGATGTCAACCACTGGACAGGATGTCTTAGAGGGCCAATGCTGCGACCGATGGTGCAGATGTATGGGTATGGGTTCCTGTTCATATAATAATGACTGAAGGTAGCTAATGGTCTGCAATTCCAAAGGGGAGAAATCCTTATGGTCACCTACCCTATTGAAAAATTTCTTAAACCATAATTTTCTTGCGAAGAGCTCTAAGTCTCTCACCGACAAGAAGTAATGAAACCTACCAGTCGGGGAGAAAGTCAGACCTCTCCGCAAGACAAATAATTGGGGCTGTGTGAGAATGATATTGGAAAGATTAATTACCTTCAATGTTTCTTTGCTCACCTTATCATATGCTCTCAGGAACTCCAACTGAGAGTTGGTAGGAATTTCTGAACCCTTATGCAGTCTCCTGCTTATTAAAACCACCTTGGTCAAATCGGAGGAGTGCTAATACCAGAGTGCAAAAAAAGGAAAGGAACTATAAAATATCCAAAAACACGAATGAACCTGGATCACACCTCCTCATGCTATGCTTTGATCTAATAAATGCTTCTCAGCATAATTAACATAGGGTTCACAAAATCCTACCAGCTCTCAGTTGGAGTTCCTGAAAGCATACGATAAGGTGAGCTTTGATAACTGTTAACATGGTGCGGTGCTGCGTGGTGGCCATTGTTGCTGTGATCCTGTGCTGGTGGGGCCCAGTGCCAGGGTGGCATTGCCAAGCAGCAGGGGTGCTGTTTGGCTGCTGAGTCCCGCTGTCTGCTGGTGTGGTGCTGTGGCGCCGGTGGTCGCCACACAGTGCCGTGCAAAATATAGAGTAGGTTCCTACTCGAGGAGGCAACCTTGTCGTGGTGAGTGGGCTCATGCTATTTGGTCCAAATGTATATTAATGCCTCATATAAGCATGCACCATAGGGGCCTGTATACTAATTATCAAACTGAGAGGCGATATTAATTATGCTGAGAAGCAGTTATTAGATCAAAAGCAAAACATGAGGAGGTGTGATCCAGGTTCATTCTTGTTTTTGCAGATGTAAAAGTAGCCTAAAATAGCTCTATAATATATATTTTACAGAAAAAATAAAAGGGGTATTACCATCATAGGAATCCTGATTGGGGATCCAATTGCTGGAACTCCCACGATTTTCAGAATGAAGCGGTGATGGCACTGAGGCTCTAGACTCACTGTGCAGGGATCTACAACATATTGGGGTGAATGGACCCATGTTGCAGTTGCCGGCACACCAGGTGGATGGGAGAACTGTTGTGCAGGGAAAAAGAGGCCACAGTTCCGGTGTTCTCAGGAAGGATGAGAAGGCTCTTGTAGATAGCTGTATTATGCCCACAGCTCTTGTACTTCTGGTTTTACACAAATACATACAAATGGGTTTTCATCCCTGATTCCACTATGAACAAGTGAGAAAAAAATATTGTGGCATGCTCCATAAATGACCATACTATGGAGGCAGCATATAGCGGCACACAAAGTGCATATGGGCATGTAATATGGACTGATGAAGATCCATGCACATGACTGCGTTTCTGTAGTGGTATATATGTGCGTATTTAGGTGTTTTTTTTTCTGTTAGTACATGTACTACCTGCATAGAACAAATACATTGTGGATTGGTACTTTAATAAGACGGCCATCTGGTTTTATTATAAGCTGGGATGCATGGTCCATTGGGTTATTATGCTTGAATACTTGAATAATAAAAGTAATAGTAATCATACCATAATAATCTGTAAAGAATCAGGGTGAATCCACCAGTCTTCCTCTTGGACTTTCCTGATAATACATTTATTTTTGGTAGAACTGTTCTTGTATGCCAGCCCCGAGGATGCCACATGTTTGGCACCGTGCCATTGATGCTGTAATGATCTGATCTGATTATATATTATCCAGTTAAATTCATATTTGTTCCTGTTTGTATACCCTGATGATCAATTGTGAAATCCATAGTATTCCGCCTTCCCCATTTATCAAGTTTGCTTTCCGTCATTTCTGTCCTGACGTTAAATCAAATTGTATATTCCTCACTAGCCTGACAATTCATCTATTTTCTTCTGTCCTGCCATCTCCTGCTCTGATGTCTGCCTTTATCTAACCTGGCTCGGAGATTAAAATCAATGTACAACGAGTCACATCTCATACAATGATACTGATAAAAGAATGAGCATATAAAGCTCAGATATTTTTTATTTATTTTTTTAATCTATTCCACTCCGGGTTTTGGCTTCAAAAATTGCAACCAAAAACCTGAATATGTAAATCCAGCCTTAAACATTTGCATATTTTTCTTAAATTGTAACAGGGAAATCTGATTAAAAATTAATAACTATACAAAGGTAGCCAGGAATGTTTAAATGACTAAGGATACATACACAGGCATGCATGTAATGGAAAAACATTTAAAGGGGATGTTTGGTTTTGTGTAAAAAATGGTTCATTTTATAATAGGTTGTGTAGGTTGAAAATATACTGTTCTAGTTTTCCAGCATTTCCAACATCTCTGCCTGCTCTATGTGAAAGAAACACATTTTTTAACAAGGAGAGAGTTTGTGATTGTCTCCGGTTGAGACAATCATCTGTGAGCAGCAGGTGCAGCACAGATCTTTTTGTGAGCTTAGCACTACATCTGATTCCTTCATGCTGCACTATAGTAAAATTATAGACTCTACGGTGGAACCCCAATGGAGCCCAGAATAGTCAACACAAATATTTAATGATTATTTGGGGCAAAGTATCCAGGATGCGAATGACTGCTATTCAATCAAGTGCAAGGAAATATTTGGTTTAACCCCTTCCCGACATTGGCTCTCTAAAGATGGCGTCTGCTCAGGAGCTGAGCAGTCACCATAGCCGCCGGGTGTCTGCTGTTTTACATCCATAATTGGCAATAAAGCTTATCATTGACTTTTAAACCCATAGATCAGTTGCGACCACAGCATCTTGCCATTCTTTTTAAAGGATCATGGGAGCCTTTTGGTTGCTATAGCAGCTATGGTTGCTACGGGCTCTGAGGCCTGTCATAGCAAAGTTCCTATCAAGTTCTGCCTGTGGAAGGTAATGATTCTCTCACAGTTTGCAAAGGTAAATCACTGCAGTCTAATGAAGAAGTGATCAGAAGAGTCCCCTAGCAGAACTTAAATGCAAAAAAAGTGAACACAAGTAACAAAAAAATAAAATAAAAAAATATAAAAATTCAAATCCCCCCTTTCTCCTGTTTAACCCCTTAGTGAAGAGCCTCTCTTAGGCCTTAGTGACCAAGCAACGTTTTTTCCTTTTTAATCATCGTATACCAAGAGCTATAACTTTTTTATTTTTCAGTGGATGTAGCCGTATGAGCGCATGTTTTCTAAGGGAAAATATATAGATTTAATGGCACTGATTTGGGGTACACATAACTTACTAATTAAGTTTTATTAACTCTTACTGAAGGCGGATGAGGGAAAAATTGCAAATTCTGCCGCTTAGGTTTTACATTCTAAATATTGCGGCATTCATTGCTTGGCATAAATAATATGATAACTTTATTCTCTGGGTCAGTACGATTACAGCGATACCAAATAAAAAATAAAAAAATTTACGTTTAACTACTTTTGCACAATAAAACCCCCTTTTAAAAAAAAAAAAATAAGGTTTTTGCATAGCCGCATCCCTAGACCCATAACCTTTTTATTTTTCTTTCTACAGAGCTGTGTGAAGGCTTAATTTTTGCAGGAAGACTTGTAGTTGTCATTGGAACCATTTGGGGGTACAGAAAACTTTTGATTGCTTTCTATTTCATTTTTTGGGTAGAAAAGAAACAAAAAACAGCAAATATGTGCTTTTTTTTTTTTACAGCATTCACCATGTAGGATAAATACCGTAACATGATAATCAGGGGCGAATTGGAATTTAAAGTGTCCCTGAAAAAAAACATAGACCTGACTGCATGTTGTAGGCAGAGCCAAACTGGTAGAAGACATGGTCAAGCCAAGTAGGCGGGGACAGCAAACCGTTAGGCATGGTCATAATGCTGACTGGTGGGGCCAATGCAAACAATGAGCCTTTTTTATTAGGCATATCTAATGTACAAGTGAGGCCTTGTTCACACTTCAGTTATTTGATCAGTTATTTCCATAAGTTTTTGTGAGCCAAAACCAGGAGTGGAGGCTACACAGAGATCAGGTGTAATGAAAAGATCTGCACCTGTTCCTGTGTGTTTTTGACCCACACCTGGTTTTGGCTCACAATAACTGATGGAAATAACTTATCGAATAACTGAAGGGTGAACAAGGCCTTTAAATCTTATATAGATCTCTTACCCCAGGTATATAAGAGCACTATACTTGCATTCAACTCATACCATGAATAAGATCTGATCGAAACGCGTTGGTTGCGTTATCGCTGTCCATGTCAAGAAGTGTATCCTTTCAGACTTAAGAAATAACGATTGAAGACTTTTATTCATCTCAGCGCTGGACATCTCTCGTTGTTTTCCAGCAACTGCACCACCAGCAACTTGGCCACGTGGGAGTTAAGCTTGCGTACCACCGGATTGCTGGGAGTGTAGAATTGTTTTCTGGCCACACATTCCATTATCGATGGCTGACAATGGAGCAGAGGGGGAGTCTGAGTGGGAGAAGCAAAAAGGGATAATGACGATGTGAAAGACACCATACTGCTCGTGGATGTGGCCTGGCTTCCGCTAGCTGGACTACATTAGCGGCATCACGAGATCCTGAAGCAGAAGTGGCCCTGGCTTTTCTTTGGGAGGTACGCAGCCTCTGCTCTTTATTGCTGCTGCTGCCAACTCCCTCCTCCTCTGATGTTGCCTCCTCCTCAGAATCCTGATCTGGCTCCCAGGTCCTGTCCAGCACACAATCTCACCCTCACTTTTGCTTCTATCAGACTGTGGGATATTATGGTGGGTTCTTTGCACCCCCCCCCCCCCGCTCTTCCCTGACTGCCACTGTCGCTGCCCCCAAAGCCAATAGCGTGGATAAGGTGGCCACTACTACCACCACCAACTTGGCTATGCCTGGGATTTGCAGCTTCCTCATCCACCTCCTCCTCAGGGCAGTACAAACGCTGACTGCTCTCGGTGGGGTTTTCTTGCCACTTCTTAGCAAAAAGGAAGGCACCCCTCTAGGGGGCAGTGAATACTGGGAGGACTGGGGCAGCAAGGAAGAGGAGCAGGATGAAAGCTGCGACCCCTGGCTTCACGGCACAGTGTTGGACTCTGAAGTCGCCTCCACAGCATCCTGCTGTGACTGAGAGTGTGAGCCATCCAATCCACTATCTCATACTCTTTCTCCTCAACTATGTTTTGCACCTTTCTAAAGCCAGCAGGGACATCTGCAGCCTACTACTACTATTACTACTATTTCTGGCCAGATAGATGATGCTGCTACTACCACATTCTGGCTCTGGGTCTTTCGTTTGGAACCCTTCCGTAGCCTGGAAATTTTTGGGCATCTCAGATTATGTTGTGCACTACCCTGTGTCTTGGTGTATTAAACATGTATTTATACTGCTAGTTTGAATATAATCAACGACCCCCCCGCAAAAAAATAAAAAATGTATTAAAAGCGTGAGAAATAGGGAAACAAATTTGGGTCTAAATTCATTATTACTTCCAGATACTTTTGTGTGCTACCCTGTCTATTAGTGTAGTAATCATGTATATATGCTGCTAATCATTCCCCAATTAAAAAATAATAATCTATTGGATACGTGAAATAAAGGAAAAATAATTTAGGCCTAAATTTGTTATCCCTCGCAGATACTTTTGTGTGTCCTGTGCATTGGTGTTTGTGTATTGATCATCTATATGATGGTTCAATTACATTGAACAAGTCATAAAAAGCATTTTAATTCCAACCATGTGAAAACTGAAAACGGACGGCAGAAGCTTGATACTGAATTTCTCGTTAATACACAAAGGAAGATTGCTGTTATACCTTTTGTCTTGTAGTAATTACCTATATATGCTGGTTTAATTTGATTTAAAAATCCCCCAAAAATTTAAATTTCAACCATGCAGAAGCTGAAAATACATAAACTGACGATTTAGGTGTGACACTCAATTTTAACTTAACACACACGGATACTATGTGATTTGCTGAATTTTCTGTTATTTTTCTGTCTACTGGTATTGTATCAACTATACATGACTGTGCTTACACTGTGTACAGGGTGGGCTATTTATAAGGATACACCTTAATAAAATGGGAATGGTTGGTGATATTAACTTCCTGTTTGTGGCACATTAGTATATGTGAGGGGGGAAACTTTTCAAGATGGGTGGTGACCATGGCGGCCATTTTGAAGTCGGCCATTTTGAATCCAACTTTTGTTTTTTCAATAGGAAGAGGGTCATGTGACACATTAAACTTATTGTGAATTTCACAAGAAAAACAATGGTGTGCTTGGTTTTAACGTAACTTTATTCTTTCATGAGTTATTTACAAGCTTCTGACCACTTATAAAATGTGTTCAATGTGCTGCCCATTGTGTTGGATTGTCAATGCAACCCTCTTCTCCCACTCTTCACACACTGATAGCAACACCGCAGGAGAAATGCTAGCACAGGCTTCCAGTATCCGTAGTTTCAGGTGCTGCACATCTCGTATCTTCACAGCATATGCTGACTTCAAATGGCCGACTTCAAAATGGCCGCCATGGTCACCACCCATCTTGAAAAGTTTCCACCCTCACATATACTAATGTGCCACAAACAGGAAGTTAATATCACCAACCATTCCCATTTTATTAAGGTGTATCCATATAAATGGCCCACCCTGTATTGTTGTATTACTTTTCTATTTGCATGTACTTTAAAATTCAATACAATAGCTTGTTTTGCAATTGTGATTCTGTTTGTACTGTACATGAACACTCTGACTGTAAAGTGCTACCGAATTTGTTAGCGCTATATAAAGATTATTATTATAAACCTATTTTAGTAATGGCGGATTATACTTTTTATGAGTCTTGGGCAGCTGCTAGTCCTTACTATACATACAGAATCTCTTCAATGTTTGATCACTTGCCAAAACAATAATAAATCTTTATTATTCACCCTTGACCACTGCTGTTTTTTTTCCATGGTTTCATTACAACATTCAGCCAGAACATTGCCAAGTATATAAATGTATACTGGATGCATCATATTTCAGGTAGTTTGCACTGCAAAATGTCACAGTGTGAAACAGAATTTTGCGCTTCTATTGGATAAACGTTATAGCAATCCCAATTTTTGAGGTGTAATATCTTATATTTACATTCCCAAAACCCAAGTATTCCTAAAAGAAAATGCAGTGTGTGTGTGGGGGTTACTGTATGATCCTCACCTGGTTGGGGTGAAGATTTTGCAGCATCAAAGTTCAATTTATCAACCCCCTAGTTTTTTCTCCATCTGTGGTCATACCGTACAACTGCAAGACTTTCATGGCAAGCTGCTTATGATTGGCAGTGTGTTCCTCTTGCTGATTCTCACATACTGGTAGTATAAAAAAACAAACAAAAAAAAAACGTTTTCCTATTAAATATTACATATTTCAATATTGAGTGGGACGCAACATAGTCAAAACTGAAGCTAACCAATATAAAGGTAAGCATTATTTCACAGTCAATTAGAAGCCTGCCCTGTACTGACGAGGTCCAACATACAGAAACAGATCTATCCACAAATGAGTGTAATGCAGTGAAATATGAAATTTTTTTCATTTGGACAAGAACTATCTGCATAACTTTTTTAGGACGTTGCCACATCCAAGAGTACTATTTGACAATTACATATTGGGGTCATTTTTTTTTTGAGACTGGCATTTGCTACACTGGTCTTGATACCCCTCCTCTATGTCGCCAGAGGATGTGCTTACTTATGACATGGAAAATATGTATTAAGCGCATCCTCTGGCAGTCTGTATGCCTAGACTGAAATCTGCGAAAGCTCACGGCTAGTGTAGATTACCGTTATCATTTATGCCAGTAAACTGGTGAAAATGATGGTCAATGTTTCGGGGGCGATGGCCCTGCCTCAACCATGCCTTTTTTGGACTTTATGCCAGTAGAATGGCGTAGGGCCATCCAGTGTGTTAGTGTGTAACATAGGTTTTTACACTGTGGAATTTCTTCATAGTGGACCTTGGGTATGTATTACATGCATATTGTGCTGCAGTCTATGCTGCAGATTCACCACCGATTTCACAGCTGCTATACTGAAAGTGCTGAAATATGTGACAAATCCACACCAGAATGAACATGCTCTAGATTTTCAACTCATGAAGGTACTTGTTTTTCAATCTTTGAAGATGTCCTCAGCATGAGGATGACATTTGTAAAATCTCATTCACTATGTCTGGTCCTGTAATCTGCTTTAGATAAAATCTGTAGCAAATCCACCATATCTGAATTCACCGTAACTTCCTTTAAATTAGAGATGAGCAAATGGCTTGGGTCTACTTCTAAAGAATCAGTCAAAACATTTGATTCAGGTCCAAATCGACTGTACCTGAATCAAGCACAAGTGCTCCAATTAGCCTGGAAATTGGCGTATGACCATAGGACTCATATTTCCTAGGACTCCTATTTTTTCACTCTTGTTTTTCTCACCTTTTATTAGTTTTTTTCTCTCCAGCCACCCCCTCCCCCCTTCAAGCTCTTTAACGCAATGACAGCAATAGTAAGTAATGTCAGAGTAACACTGACAAATATAGCCATGGGTAAATGCATGGTTGAAGGTACAAATAGCCTGCTTAAAAACATACTGCACTGTTGAATTTATGCTTTTTAAAATTTAAAAAGTTCCAAAAATGGGTCTCTTTTTGGGGGCAGATGCCTGGGAGGCCAGAGGTGGGACCTGTACCTATCTGACATTGGTGACATATCCTTGTGATATGCCACCAATTTCTCAGGTGAGACAACACCTTTAATTTACATGGTGTGGTAGGGAAGTAAATCTGTAAAACCCATGGTTTATTTAGTGAAACATCTAGAAATATTTTAGGCTTCTGCTCCTTTTTTTTATGTGATTGACTTTTTCTGTTTGGCTCAGGCTTCAGGCTTCTCAGCATCATGTCCTGACCATCTCTTTCCACTTCTGCTCTTTCAAGCATAACTGACTTTCATAATGAATTCTAAAAGGCTTCATAGTTAGGTGGTCAACCGCTTCTTATGAATTTTCAGAAATATTATTATATCACACAAGTGAGTGCTTATTAAAAAAATATTTGTTTCTGTACATAAAGCAATCTCATGCAGTGTATATGAAGCTAGAATGTGTTCTGTGTATCCGGATCTAAAAAGATTAATATCGCATTTAAGAAGTAAACGGGTCATGTGTAACGTGAAGGTTAAACAGTGGCATGTCTTCTAGTTTTCGAGAAAAAAAAAAATGATATTGATTTTTCACATTCTACCGCTTTATAAATCAAGAAGTATAAGCAGCACGGAACATTTTTCACGTCTCTAAATATTCAACCTTTGCACTAGCAGCCGCTCTTGACATTTATAGTTATCCAGGATGTTGCGTGAACGGAGTAGTGATACCGGTGGGTGAATCAGACCTGTCAAGACTTAGAACATGGGCACCAATGCCTTTTTGTAAGAGGGTGAAACTGCTTTTTGCAGGAGTTTTAAATGGGTTTTCCAGACTTTCCATTGTTAGGTCATTACTATCCAATGGGAGTCGGTCTGACACCTCGCACCCCCATGACCAGCTGTTCCCTGCTGCCTCTGATGCTGGAACTGGCACTTTGGAACGTACAGCTCAGTTCAAAGTGTAGTGGCCGTGTCGGGTTACTGCCATTCACTTTAATTGGAGCTGAGCTGCAGTAACCCTGCACGGCCACTACACTTTTAAAGGAGCAATACTTCCTGTTCCATTCAATGTGCTAAAGAGTAGTTCCAGCATCAGAGGCGGCAGAGAACAGCTGATCAGTGGGGGTGCTGGGTGTAGGACCGCCACTAATCAGATATTAATGACCTATCCTGAGGATAGGTCATCAATATCAGGAGCCTGAAAAAACACTTTAAAGTCAATTATAAACTTAAATAGGCACTGAATACTGCAGTTTACACTAAATTCCACTAAATAAATAGAATGAATATGAAATATTGCCATGGTCAGACTCATAGGCAATGGATGGAACTAATTCATTCAACTTTTGGGGAGACCATAGATCCTGACACAGCAGCCAAGACACACTGACTCATAGCGAAGGAATAATATCCTCTTAGGCCCCTTTCACACGAGTGGGTTTTCCGCGCGGGTGCAATGCATGACGTGAACGCATAGCGCCCGCACTGAATCCTGACCCATTCATTTCAATGGAGCTGTGTACATGAGCGTTGTTTTTCACGCATCACTTGTGCGTTGCGTGAAAATCACAGCATGTTCTATATTGTGCGTTTTTCACACAACGCAGGCCCCATAGAAGTGAATGGGGCTGTGTGAAAATCACAAGCATCCGCAAGCAAGTGCGGATGCTGTGCGATTTTCACGCACTGTTGCTATGTGACGATCGGGATGGGGACCCGATCATTATTATTTTCCCTTATAAAATGGTTATAAGGGAAAATCAGAATGCATAGTACAATAGGGCTGGAGGGGTTAAAAAAAAATATATATATAATTTAACTCACCTTAATCCACTTGTTCGCGCAGCCCGGCTTCTCTTCTGTCTTCATCTTTGCTGTGGACAGGAAAAGGAGCTGTGGTGACATCACTGCGCTCATCACATGGTCCGTCACATGACCCATTACCATGGTGATGGATCATGTGATAGACCATGTGATGAGCGCAGTGACGTCACCACAGGTCCTTTTCCTCACAGATGAGGGCAGAAGAGAAGCCGGGCTGCGCGAACAAGTGGATTAAGGTGAGTTAAATAATTATTATTATTATTATTTTAACCCCTCCAGCCCTATTGTACTATGCATTCTGTATTAAGAATGCTATTATTTTCCCTTATAACCATGTTATAAGGGAAAATAATACAATCTACACAACACCTAACCCAAACACGAACTTCTGTGAAGAAGAACGGGTTCGGGTCTGGGTACCAAACATGACGATATTTCTCTCACGTGCGTGCAAAACGCATTAAAATAGAAAAATCGTGCATGTTCCCCCAACGCGCCCACCCGTGTGAAACCAGCCTTATACAGAGCAATCTCACTGTACCAACAAATATTAATATCCATATTGTAAATTAATCAGAAACATCTGATCACAAATCACAGACTGTAAAGCTGTCACATCTGTCAGACGTAATCACAGGGTCCCACGGCAAACTATGGAATGGGCCTCTACTTTCCACCTTACTATAATCACTTTCAACAGCAATTTTAATACATGAAATGTTTTTGATTATTTTGGTCTCCACTTTCTGCCTTGTGTCTCTGTCACAGCACTAAACAAATATAGAGATGCTGCAGCAAAGGGATCATCAGTGGGGTATCATAGCAAAACGTGGAATGAGCACCATTCAATTCTTCAAATCCCTATCCAGACATCACTATCTGTACCTTACCTCTGCCTGGTTGACACAGGGGGAGCTGTAAATAATTTCAGTGGGTTTTTAGCATGAGAACGGATCACAATGTCCATGTATTAATTATGAAACTAACAATATGAGCAGAATCAGATCAGTAAATACTTTACAGCACAGTGAAGACAGGGATAATGTAAACTGTGATGTCATAATAGAGTGTAATGTACACAGTGATGTCACAGTAAAGGGCTACTGTAAGCAATGATGTCACCGGACAGTGATAATGTACACAGTGATGTCACAGTACAGGAATAATATAAGTTGTGATGTCACAATATAGAGATAATATAAATGGTGATGTCACAGTACAAGGATAATGTAAAGTGTGGTGTCACAGTATAGAGATAATGTAAACAGTGATGTCACAGTACAGGGATAATGTAAAGAATTGTGTCACAGTATATAGATCATTTAAAGTGTGGTGTTACAGTATAGAGATAATGTAAACGGTGATGTCACAGTACAGGGATAATGTGAATGGTAATGTCACAGTACAGGGATAATGTAAACTATGATGTCACTGGAGAGTGACAATGTACACAGTGATGTCACAGTACAGGAATAATATAAATTGTGATGTCACAGTATAGAGATAATGTAAACGGTGATGTCACAGTACAAAGATAATGTAAAGTGTGGTGTCACAGTATAGAGATAATGTAAACAGTGATGTCACAGTACAGGGATAATGTAAAGAGTAGTGTCACAGTACAGGGATAATGTAAACTATGATGTCACTGGAGAGTGACAATGTATACAGTGATGTCACAGTACAGGAATAATATAAATTGTGATGTCACAGTATAGAGATAATGTAAACGGTGATGTCACAGTACAGGGATAATATAAAGTGTAGTGTCACAGTATAGAGATAATGTAAATGGTGATGTCACAGTACAGGGATAATGTAAAGTGTGATGTCACAGTATTGAGATAATGTAAACGGTGATGTCACAGTACTAGAATAATGTAAAGAGTAGTGTCACAGTATAGAGATAATGTAAATGGTGATGTCACAGTACAGGGATAATGCAAAGTGTGATGTTACAGTATAGAGATAATGTAAACGGTGATGTCACAGTACAGTGATAATGTAAAGTGTGGTGTCACGGTGATGTCACAGTACAGGGATAATGTAAAGTGTGGTGTCACAGTACAGGGATAATGTAAAGAGTAGTGTCACAGTATAGAGATAATGTAAACGGTGATGTCACAGTACAAGGATAATGTAAAGTGTAGTGTCACAGTATAGAGATAATGTAAATAGTGATGTCACAGTACAGGGATAATGTAAAGTGTGATGTCACAGTATAGAGATAATGTAAACAGTGATGTCATAGTACTGGGTTAATGTAAAGAGTGGTGTCACAGTATAGAGATAATGTAAACGGTGATGTCACAGTACAGGGATAATGTAAAGTATGGTGTCACAGTATAGAGATAATGTGATCTGATCTTTATCTAAGTCACAACAATAGACAATCACAGTCTGCTTAAACTAATAACACACAAAGAATTACATGTTACCATGTCTTTATTGAACACAGCATGTAAACATTCACATTGCAGGTGGGAAAAGTATGTGAACCCTTGTATTTAATAACTGGTTGAACCTCCTTTGGCAGCAATAACTTCAACCAAACGTTTCCTGTAGTTGCAGATCAGACTGGCACAACGGTCAGGAATAATTCTTGACCATTCCTCTTTACAGAACTGTTTCAGTTCAGCAATATTCTTGGGATGTCTGGTGTGAATCGCTTCCTTGAGGTCATGCCACAGCATCTCAATCGGGTTGAGGTCAGGACTCTGACTGGGCCACTCCAGAAGGCGTATTTTCTTCTGTTTAAGCCATTCTGTTGTTGATTTACTTCTATGCTTTGGGTCGTTGTCCTGTTGCAACACCCATCTTCTGTTGAGCTTCAGCTGGTGGACTTCAGTTCTCCTGCAAAATGTCTTGATAAACTTGGGAATTCATTTTTACTTCGATGATAGCAATCCGTCCAGGCCCTGATGCAGCAAAGCAGCCCCAAACCATGATGCCCCCACCACCATACTTCACAGTTGGGATGAGGTTTTGATGTTGGTGTGCCGTGCCTCTTTTTCTCCACACATAGTGTTGTGTGTTTCTTCCAAACAACTCAACTTTGGTTTCATCTGTCCACAGAATATTGCTGTGGTACATCCAGGTGCTCTTGTGCAAACTGTAAACGCGCAGCAATGTTTTTTTTTTACAGCAGTGGCTTCATCTGGGGTATCCTCCCATGAAATCCATTCTTGTTTAGTGTTTTACGTATCATAGATTTGCTAACAGGGATGTTAGCATATGACAGAGACTTTTGTAAGTCTTTAGCTGAAACTCTAGGATTCTTCTTCACCTCACTGAGCAGTCTGCGCTGTGCTCTTGCAGTCATCTTTACAGGACGGCCACTCCTAGGGAGAGTAGCAGCAGTGCTGAACTTTCTTCATTTATAGACAATTTGTCTTACCGTGGACTGATGAAATGCAAGGCTTTTGGTGATACTTTTATAACCCTTTCCAACTTTATGCAAGTCAACAATTCTTAATCGTAGGTCTTCGGAGAGCTCTTTTGTGAGAGGCATCATTCACATCAGGCAATGCTTCTTGTGAAAAGTAGGGATGAGCGAACTCGAACTGTATAGTTCGGGTTCGTACCGAATTTTGGGGTGTCCGTGACACGAACCCGAACCCGGACATTTTCGTAAAAGTCCGGGTTCGGGTTCGGTGTTCGTCGCTTTCTTGGCGCTTTTGTGACGCTTTCTTGGCGCTTTTTGAAAGGCTGCAAAGCAGCCAATCAACAAGCGTCATACTACTTGCCCCAAGAGGCCGTCACAGCCATGCCTACTATTGGCATGGCTGTGATTGGCCAGAGCACCATGTGACCCAGCCTCTATTTAAGCTGGAGTCACTGAGCGCCGCCCGTCACTCTGCTCTGATCAGCATAGGGAGAGGTTGCGGCTGCGACAGTAGGGCGAGATTAGGCAGATTAACTCCTCCAAAGGACTTGATTAATTGATCGATCTGCAGCTGTGGATCATTGAGCTGCTGATACTCAATTGCTCACTGTTTTTAGGCTGCCCAGACCGTTTGTAAGAGGCCGTCACAGCCATGCCTACTATTGGCATGGCTGTGATTGGCCAGAGCACCATGTGACCCAGCCTCTATTTAAGCTGGAGTCACTGAGCGCCGCCCGTCACTCTGCTCTGATCAGCATAGGGAGAGGTTGCGGCTGCGACAGTAGGGCGAGATTAGGCAGATTAACTCCTCCAAAGGACTTGATTAATTGATCGATCTGCAGCTGTGGATCATTGAGCTGCTGATACTCAATTGCTCACTGTTTTTAGGCTGCCCAGACCGTTTGTCAGTCACTTTTTTCTGGGGTGATCGGCGGCCATTTTGTGTCTTGTGGTGCGCCAGCACAAGCTGCGACCAAGTGCATTTAACCCTCAATGGTGTGGTTGTTTTTTGGCTAAAGCCTACATCAGGGTGAAGCTGTCACACCAAGTGCATTTAACCAGCAATAGTCTGTTTATTTTTTGGCCATATACTACATCAGGGGCAAGCTGCGCCCGTCACCAAGTGCATTTAACCCTCAGTAGTGTGGTTGGTCAAGCTGTCACACCAAGTGCATTTAACCAGCAATAGTCTGTTCATTTTTTGGCCATATACTACATCAGGGGCAAGCTGCGCCTGTCACCAAGTGCATTTAACCCTCAATGGTGTGGTTGTTTTTTGGCTAAAGCCTACATCAGGGTGAAGCTGTCACACCAAGTGCATTTAACCAGCAATAGTCTGTTTATTTTTTGGCCATATACTACATCAGGGGCAAGCTGCGCCCGTCACCAAGTGCATTTAACCCTCAGTAGTGTGGTTGGTCAAGCTGTCACACCAAGTGCATTTAACCAGCAATATTCTGTTCATTTTTTGGCCATATACTACATCAGGGGCAAGCTGCGCCCGTCACCAAGTGCATTTAACCCTCAGTAGTGTGGTTGGTCAAGCTGTCACACCAAGTGCATTTAACCAGCAATAGTCTGTTCATTTTTTGGCCATATACTACATAAGGGGCAAGCTGCGCCCGTCACCAAGTGCATTTAACCCTCAGTAGTGTGGTTGGTCAAGCTGTCACACCAAGTGCATTTAACCAGCAATAGTCTGTTCATTTTTTGGCCATATACTACATCAGGGGCAAGCTGCGCCCGTCACCAAGTGCATTTAACCCTCAGTAGTGTGGTTGGTCAAGCTGTCACACCAAGTGCATTTAACCAGCAATAGTCTATTCATTTTTTGGCCATATACTACATCAGGGGCAAGCTGCGCCTGTCACCAAGTGCATTTAACCCTCAGTAGTGTGGTTGGTCAAGCTGTCACACCAAGTGCATTTAACCAGCAATAGTCTGTTCATTTTTTGGCCATATACTACATCAGGGGCAAGCTGCGCCCGTCACCAAGTGCATTTAACCCTCAGTAGTGTGGTTGCTCAAGCTGTCACACCAAGTGCATTTAACCAGCAATAGTCTGTTCATTTTTTGGCCATATACTACATCAGGGGCAAGCTGCGCCTGTCACCAAGTGCATTTAACCCTCAGTAGTGTGGTTGGTCAAGCTGTCACACCAAGTGCATTTAACCAGCAATAGTCTGTTCATTTTTTGGCCATATACTACATCAGGGGCAAGCTGCGCCTGTCACCAAGTGCATTTAACCCTCAGTAGTGTGGTTGGTCAAGCTGTCACCAAGTCCATTTAACCAGCAATAGTGTGGTTATTTTTTGGCCATATCCCAGTCTAATTCTGTCAGTAAATCCATACCGGTCACCCAGCGCCTAAATACTAGGCCTCAAATTTATATCCCGCTAAATCTGTTGTTACCGCTGTACTGTTCTGGCTGGGCAAGTTATTTAGTGTCCGTCAAAGCACATTTTTTGTTCTGGGTTGAAATACAATTCCCAATTTAGCAATTCCTAATTTAGTGGTTTCTGCTGTATCAGAGCTATTTGAAATCTATCCCTAAAAGGGTATATAATATTCAAGGTGCACATAGGGTCATTCAGAATAACTTCACACACATGCTACTGTGCATTTCCAAGTCTAATTCTGTCACTAAATCCATACCGGTCACCCAGCGCCTAAATACTAGGCCTCAAATTTATATCCTGCTAAATCTGTCGTTACCGCTGTACTGTTCTGGCTGGGCAAGTTATTTAGTGTCCGTCAAAGCACATTTTTTGTTCTGGGTTGAAAAACAATTCCCAATTTAGCAATTTCCTAATTTAGTGGTTTCTGCTGTATCAGAGCTATTTGAAATCTATCCCTAAAAGGGTATATAATATTCAAGGTGCACATAGGGTCATTCAGAATAACTTCACACACACGCTACTGTGCATTTCCAAGTCTAATTCTGTCAGTAAATCCATACCGGTCACCCAGCGCCTAAATACTAGGCCTCAAATTTATATCCCGCTAAATCTGTCGTTACCGCTGTACTGTTCTGGCTGGGCAAGTTATTTAGTGTCCGTCAAAGCACATTTTTTGTTCTGGGTTGAAATACAATTCCCAATTTAGCAATTTCATAATTTAGTGGTTTCTGCTGTATCAGAGCTATTTGAAATCTATCCCTAAAAGGGTATATAATATTCAAGGTGCACATAGGGTCATTCAGAATAACTTCACATTCACGCTACTGTGCATTTCCAAGTCTAATTCTGTCAGTAAATCCATACCGGTCACCCAGCGCCTAAATACTAGGCCTCAAATTTATATCCTGCTAAATCTGTCGTTACCGCTGTACTGTTCTGGCTGGGCAAGTTATTTAGTGTCCGTCAAAGCACATTTTTTGTTCTGGGTTGAAAAACAATTCCCAATTTAGCAATTTCATAATTTAGTGGTTTCTGCTGTATCAGAGCTATTTGAAATCTATCCCTAAAAGGGTATATAATATTCAAGGTGCACATAGGGTCATTCAGAATAACTTCACACACACGCTACTGTGCATTTCCAAGTCTAATTCTGTCAGTAAATCTATACCGGTCACCCAGCGCCTAAATACTAGGCCTCAAATTTATATTCAGCTGAATTTGAATACAATACATTGGGCCAAATAATATTTTTGTTGTTGTGGTGAATGATAACAATGAGGAAAACATCTAGTAAGGGACGCGGATGTGGACATGGTCGTGGTGGTGTTAGTGGACCCTCTGGTGCTGGGAGAGGACGTAGCCGTTCTGCAACATCCACACGTCCTAGTGTACCAACTACCTCAGGTCCCAGTAGCCGCCAGAATTTACAGCGATATATGGTGGGGCCCAATGCCGTTCTAAGGATGGTAAGGCCTGAGCAGGTACAGGCATTAGTCAATTGGGTGGCCGACAGTGGATCAAGCACGTTCACATTATCTCCCACCCAGTCTTCTGCAGAAAGCGCACAGATGGCGCCTGAAAACCAACCCCATCAGTCTGTCACATCACCCCCATGCATACCAGGGAAACTGTCTGAGCCTCAAGTTATGCAGCAGTCTCTTATGCTGTTTGAAGACTCCGCTGGCAGGGTTTCCCAAGGGCATCCACCTAGCCCTTCCCCAGCGGTGAAAGACATAGAATGCACTGACGCACAACCACTTATGTTTCCTGATGATGAGGACATGGGAATACCACCTCAGCATGTCTCTGATGATGACGAAACACAGGTGCCAACTGCTGCGTCTTTCTGCAGTGTGCAGACTGAACAGGAGGTCAGGGATCAAGACTGGGTGGAAGACGATGCAGGGGACGATGAGGTCCTAGACCCCACATGGAATGAAGGTCGTGCCACTGACTTTCACAGTTCGGAGGAAGAGGCAGTGGTGAGACCGAGCCAACAGCGTAGCAAAAGAGGGAGCAGTGGGCAAAAGCAGAACACCCGCCGCCAAGAGACTCCGCCTGCTACTGACTGCCGCCTTCTGGGACCGAGCACCCCAAAGGCAGCTTCAAGGAGTTCCCTGGCATGGCACTTCTTCAAACAATGTGCTGACAACAAGACCCGAGTGGTTTGCACGCTGTGCCATCAGAGCCTGAAGCGAGGCATTAACGTTCTGAACCTGAGCACAACCTGCATGACCAGGCACCTGCATGCAAAGCATGAACTGCAGTGGAGTAAACACCTTAAAACCAAGGAAGTCACTCAGGCTCCCCCTGCTACCTCTTCTGCTGCTGCCGCCTCGGCCTCTTCCTCCGCCTCTGGAGGAACGTTGGCACCTGCCGCCCAGCAAACAGGGGATGTACCACCAACACCACCACCACCTCCGTCACCAAGCATCTCAACCATGTCACACGGCAGCGTTCAGCTCTCCATCTCACGAACATTTGAGAGAAAGCGTAAATTCCCACCTAGCCACCCTCGATCCCTGGCCCTGAATGCCAGCATTTCTAAACTACTGGCCTATGAAATGCTGTAATTTAGGCTGGTGGACACAGACAGCTTCAAACAGCTCATGTCGCTTGCTGTCCCACAGTATGTTGTTCCCAGCCGCCACTACTTCTCCAAGAGAGCCGTGCCTTCCCTGCACAACCAAGTATCCGATAAAATCAAGTGTGCACTGCGCAACGCCATCTGTGGCAAGGTCCACCTAACCACAGATACGTGGACCAGTAAGCACGGCCAGGGACGCTATATCTCCCTAACTGCACACTGGGTAAATGTAGTGGCAGCTGGGCCCCAGGCGGAGAGCTGTTTGGCGCACGTCCTTCCGCCGCCAAGGATCGCAGGGCAACATTCTTTGCCTCCTGTTGCCACCTCCTCCTACTCGACTTCCTCCTCCTCTTCTTCCACCTGCTCATCTAGTCAGCCACACATCTTCACCACCAACTTCAGCACAGCCCGGGGTAAACGTCAGCAGGCCATTCTGAAACTCATATGTTTGGGGGACAGGCCCCACACCGCACAGGAGTTGTGGCAGGGTATAGAACAACAGACCGACGAGTGGTTGCTGCCGGTGAGCCTCAAGCCCGGCCTGGTGGTGTGTGATAATGGGCGAAATCTCGTTGCAGCTCTGGGACTAGCCAGTTTGACGCACATCCCTTGCTTGGCGCATGTGCTGAATTTGGTGGTGCAGAAGTTCATTCACAACTACCCCGACATGTCAGAGCTGCTGCATAAAGTGCGGGCCGTCTGTTCGCGCTTCCGGCGTTCACATCCTGCTGCTGCTCGCCTGTCTGCGCTACAGCGTAACTTCGGCCTTCCCGCTCACCGCCTCATATGCGACGTGCCCACCAGGTGGAACTCCACCTTGCACATGCTGGACAGACTGTGCGAGCAGCAGCAGGCCATAGTGGAGTTTCAGCTGCAGCACGCACGGGTCAGTCGCACTACAGAACAGCACCACTTCACCACCAATGACTGGGCCTCCATGCGAGACCTGTGTGCCCTGTTGCGCTGTTTCGAGTACTCCACCAACATGGCCAGTGGCGATGACGCCGTTATCAGCGTTACAATACCACTTCTATGTCTCCTTGAGAAAACACTTAGGGCGATGATGGAAGAGGAGGTGGCCCAGGAGGAGGAGGAGGAGGAGGAGGAGGAAGAGGGGTCATTTTTAGCACTTTCAGGCCAGTCTCTTCGAAGTGACTCAGAGGGAGGTTTTTGGCAACAGCAGAGGCCAGGTACAAATGTGGCCAGCCAGGGCCCACTACTGGAGGACGAGGAGGACGAGGATGAGGAGGAGGTGGAGGAGGATGAGGATGAAGCATGGTCACAGCGGGGTGGCACCCAACGCAGCTCGGGTCCATCACTGGTGCGTGGCTGGGGGGAAAGGCAGGACGATGACGATATGCCTCCCACAGAGGACAGCTTGTCCTTACCCCTGGGCAACCTGGCACACATGAGCGACTACATGCTGCAGTGCCTGCGCAACGACAGCAGAGTTGCCCACATTTTAACGTGTGCGGACTACTGGGTTGCCACCCTGCTGGATCCACGCTACAAAGACAATGTGCCCACCTTACTTCCTGCACTGGAGCGTGATAGGAAGATGCGCGAGTACAAGCGCACGTTGGTAGACGCGCTACTGAGAGAATTCCCAAATGTCACAGGGGAACAAGTGGAAGCCCAAGGCCAAGGCAGAGGAGGAGCAAGAGGTCGCCAAGGCAGCTGTGTCACGGCCAGCTCCTCTGAGGGCAGGGTTAGCATGGCAGAGATGTGGAAAAGTTTTGTCAACACGCCACAGCTAACTGCACCACCACCTGATACGCAACGTGTTAGCAGGAGGCAACATTTCACTAACATGGTGGAACAGTACGTGTGCACACCCCTCCACATACTGACTGATGGTTCGGCCCCATTCAACTACTGGGTCTCTAAATTGTCCACGTGGCCAGAGCTAGCCTTTTATGCCTTGGAGGTGCTGGCCTGCCCGGCGGCCAGCGTTTTGTCTGAACATGTATTCAGCACGGCAGGGGGTGTCATTACAGACAAACGCAGCCGCCTGTCTACAGCCAATGTGGACAAGCTGACGTTCATAAAAATGAACCAGGCATGGATCCCACAGGCCCTGTCCGTCCCTTGTCCAGATTAGACATTAACTACCTCCCCTTAACCATATATTATTGTATTCCAGGGCACTTCCTCATTCAATCCTATTTTTATTTTCATTTTACCATTATATTGCGAGGCTACCCAAATTTGAATGAACCTCTCCTCTGTCTGGGTGCCGGGGCCTAAATATATGCCAATGGACTGTTCCAATGTTGGGTGACGTGAAGCCTGATTCTCTGCTATGACATGCAGACTGATTCTCTGCTGACATGAAGCCAGATTGTCTGTTACGGGACCTCTCTCCTCTGCCTGGGTGCTGGGCCTAAATTTATGAAAATGGACTCTTACAGTGGTGGCTGACGTGAAGCCTGATTCTCTGCTATGACATGCAGACTGATTTTCTGCTGACATGAAGCCAGATTCTCTGTTGCGGGACCTCTCTCCTCTGCCTGGGTGCTGGGCCTAAATTTATGCCAATGGACTGTTCCAATGTTGGGTGACGTGAAGCCTGATTCTCTGCTATGACATGCAGACTGATTCTCTGCTGACATGAAGCCAGATTGTCTGTTACGGGACCTCTCTCCTCTGCCTGGGTGCTGGGCCTAAATTTATGAAAATGGACTCTTACAGTGGTGGCTGACGTGAAGCCTGATTCTCTGCTATGACATGCAGACTGATTCTCTGCTGACATGAAGCCAGATTGTCTGTTACGGGACCTCTCTCCTCTGCCTGGGTGCTGGGCCTAAATTTATGAAAATGGACTCTTACAGTGGTGGCTGACGTGAAGCCTGATTCTCTGCTATGACATGCAGACTGATTCTCTGCTGACATGAAGCCGGATTGTCTGTTACGGGACCTCTCTCCTCTGCCTGGGTGCTGGGCCTAAATTTATGAAAATGGACTCTTACAGTGGTGGCTGACGTGAAGCCTGATTCTCTGCTGACATGAAGCCAGATTCTCTGTTACGGGACCTCTCTCCTCTGCCTGGGTGCTGGGCCTAAATTTATGACAATGGACTGTTGCAGTGGTGGCTGACGTGAAGCCTGATTCTCTGCTATGACATGCGGACTGATTCTCTGCTGACATGAAGCCAGATTCTCTGTTACGGGACCTCTCTCCTCTGCCTGGGTGCTGGGCCTAAATTTATGAAAATGGACTGTTACAGTGGTGGGTGACGTGAAGCCTGATTCTCTCCTATGACATGAAGACTGATTCTCTGCTGACATGAAGCCAGATTGTCTGTTACGGGACCTCTCTCCTCTGCCTGGGTGCTGGGCCTAAATTTATGAAAATGGACTGTTGCAGTGGTGGCTGACGTGAAGCCTGATTCTCTGCTATGACATGCAGACTGATTCTCTGCTGACATGAAGCCAGATTGTCTGTTACGGGACCTCTCTCCTCTGCCTGGGTGCTGGGCCTAAATTTATGAAAATTGACTCTTACAGTGGTGGGTGACGTGAAGCCTGATTCTCTGCTATGATATGAAGACTGATTCTTTGCTGACATGAAGCCAGATTGTCTGTTATGGGACCTCTCTCCTCTGCCTGGGTGCTGGGCCTAAATTTATGACAATGGACTGTTGCAGTGGTGGCTGACGTGAAGCCTGATTCTCTGCTATGACATGCAGACTGATTCTCTGCTGACATGAAGACAGATTCTCTGTTACGGGACCTCTCTCCTCTGCCTGGGTGCCGGGTCCTAAATATCTGAGAATGGACTGTTCCAGTGGTGGGTGACGTGAAGCCAGATTCTCTGCTATGGGACCTCTCTCCAATTGATTTTGGTTAATTTTTATTTATTTCATTTTTATTTTTATTCATTTCCCTATCCACATTTGTTTGCAGGGGATTTACCTACATGTTGCTGCCTTTTGCAGCCCTTTCCTGGGCTGTTTTACAGCCTTTTTAGTACCGAAAAGTTCGGGTCCCCATTGACTTCAATGGGGTTCGGGTTTGGGACGAAGTTCGGATCGGGTTCGGATCCCGAACCCGAACATTTCCGGGAGGTTTGGCCGAACTTCTCGAGCCCGAACATCCAGGTGTTCGCTCAACTCTAGTGAAAAGCAAACCCAGAACTGGTGTGTTTTTTATAGGGCAGGGCAGCTGTAACCAACACCTCCAATCTCATCTCATTGATGGGACTCCAGTTGGCTGACACATCACTCCAATTAGCTCTTGGAGATGTCAGACTCATTAGTCTAGGGGTTCACATACTTTTTCCACCTGCACTGTGAATGTTTACATGGTGTGTTCAATAAAAACATGGTAACATTTTATTCTTTGTGTGTTATTAGTTTAAGCAGACTGTGATTGTCTGTTGTTGTGACTTACATGAAGATCAGATCGCATTTTATGACCAATTTGTGCAGAAATCCATATCATTCCAAAGGGTTCACATGCTTTTTCTTGCAACTGTATATAGATGATATCTGTTATTGTAATCTAATCTGTAATAATAAGCAGATAATGGTAGTAAAGTGATCAGTACAGACCAAGAAGTGGCGCCTCATATTAGGCTTAGTGGCTAGTGTAAAAACTGCAGGATAGGATTAAAAAAAAATAGATAGATAGATGGTGACATGGAAAATTAAAACTAACCACCAAAAATTATTTAAAAAACATTTTTAACTTTAAAACTTGATTTTAACAATAGGTCATTTTCTGGTGACACATTCCCTTTAATTACTATTTGCACATTAATAATTTTACTTCATATTTATACCCAAACTATTTATTTTATAATGTTCTGAAAGTATGACGTTATTTGCCAAGCCAGGGAAGCATGCAAACCAGATCTTCCAAAGCCATGATTATCAAAATGGTATTGGTGTACTGTGCTTTACTGTGGCTAGTAAAAGCAATCACTGGCTGCAGCGATGACCTACCTGACCCAGTGATTGGCTGAGAGGCAATAACAGCCATTTCCTGCCCTGTTGAGACAGGAACAGGAATTGGAGAGCAGTGGGGACCTCGGCCCAATCGGAACATCATCCACAGGGGGCGAGTGAGGTAAGTATACGTTCTGTTATTTCACCATGTGCAGCCCAGGGAAAAGTTTTTTTTTTCTTTGAACTGGAATGCTTCTTTAACGAGGACCTTGTATTGTTTACTGATTTGCCACCAATTTGGTATGAACAGTTTACCACTGAGAAGCATAAGGTTACAGACTGCACCTCATCTAACTAACCGGATCCCTGTTCTGTGCTGATGAGGTCCAGAACACCTAAACAGATCTGCGAGTCATGTTGTCCAGATTTTTCTTCTATTGTAAAGTAGTTTAATATTTGTGGATTGCTATTTCAAATGTAAAAAGTAAATGGGATTCACATTTCCAAAAGCTGGTCCTATATTGAAAGTGTCAGCTGTATAGATTCTACTCTCTGGGCGTCTGTGTCTGTCCTTGCTATCCTCTTCTAAACTCCCCATGCTTTCTGTACCTGAGGTTAGAGTTTGAAGCAGAGGTAACGTTGCTCCTGTATTATTTCATACAAAGTGCTCTGAGCTGATTGTACTTTGAAATGTAATGCACCACTGCTTCTCATCTCTGAAATATAGCCTGTGACAGACTAGGACTGCTGAATTCAGCATAGAATTGTCCTGACACACTGTGATTAGCAATGCCTCTAAATGCTACTGACATGTAGGCCCATATTCACTAAGCAGTAGCTCCATCCAGTTACAACAGACACGTTCAGCTTTGTACATACTGAGGATAAGACTACCGCAAAGACTTTGCATAGTTTGCCGGTGAATTTCCCATTCTCCATTTTATTAAAGAAGTCTCGGGCACCTGTTTTTAACAATTAACATCGCAGTGTAGCTCTCCTATTGTGGTTTCCAAATAAACTTTATGTCCTGCTCTCTCTTCTTTTGACCCCCTAAGGCTACTTTCACATCTGCGTTTTTGATGGATCCGGCAGGGTTCAGCAAAAACGCTTCTGTCACAATAATACAACTGTCTGCATCAGTCATAAACGGATCCGATTGTATTATGTCTTATATAGCCATGACGGATTCGTCATGAACTCCATTGAAAGTCAATAGGGGACAGATCCATTTTCTATTGTGTCCGAGAAAACAGATCCGTCCCCATTGACTTAAATCATGAGTCATGACGGATCCGTCTTGCTCTGCACCACATCGCGGACAGAAAAAACGCTGCTTACATCTGTTTTCTGTCCGGCATGGGATTGCAACCAAACAGAACGGAATTCATTCTGGTGCATTCTGTTTCATTCAGTTCAGTTTTGTCCCAATTGACAATGAATGGTGACTAAACCGAAGTGTTTTCCCCCCGCTATTGAGATCCTATGACGGATCTCAATAACGGAAAGGGAAAGCGCAGATGTGAAAGTAGCCTCAAACAGGTTTTGATAATTATGTTAATAAGGAATGAAAAAGCCCATTCCTTAAAGGAGCCCAGCCAGATTTCTCATTGGCATAATAAAAAAAAAATAATGTAATTAAAAAAATTATTTATTTGGAAGTAAAATGCACAAGTATACATACAGGATGGAGTAGCTCAGTCAGTCCAGCATTATTATTTATTATTAAAGAGCCATTTATTCCATAGCGCTGTACATATGATAAGGGGTGCACATACATAATACAGACAATTGCACTAAGCATGAACAATTGCACTAAGCATGAATTTGAGTTACAAACTAATACAGAAGGAGAGAGGGCCCTGCCCGTGAGGGCTTACAATCTACATGGTATGGGAGAAGGACACAGTAGGTGAGGGTGAAGTTGGTCATGGCGGTATAGAGGCAGCAGGGTCACTGGTTGTGGGCTTGTCTGAAGAGGTGGGTTTTCAGGTTTCTTTTGAAGGATTCCACTGTAGATGAGAGTCTGATATGTTGGGGTAGCGAGTTCCAGGGTGTGGGGGATGCACGGGAGAAATCTTGGAGGAGATTGTGGGAAGAGGTGATAAGAGGAGAGGAGAGAAGGAGGTCTTGTGAGGATTGGAGATTGCGTGTGGGGATGTATTGGGAAAGTAGCTCAGAGATGTAGGGAGGGGACAGGTTGTGGACGGCCTTGATGTATTTGTTAGTATTTTGAACTGAATTCGCTGGGCAATGGGGAGCCAGTGAAGGGATTGGCAGAGGGGAGAGGCAGAGGATTAACAGGGTGAGAGCTGGATTAGTCGGGCAGCAGCGCTGAGGATAGATTGGAGCGGTGCAAGAGTGCTAGATGGAAGGCCACAGAGGAAAGTGTTGCAGTAGTCTAGGCGGGAGATGATGAGGGCACGTACAAGCATTTTTGCAGATTCAAAGTTAAGGAAAGCACGGATGCAGGAGATGTTTTTGAGTTGGAGGCAGCAGGTGGTGGAAAGGGCTTGGATGTGAGGTCGGAAGGAGAGGGCAGAATCCAAGGTCACTCCAAGGCAGTGGACTTGGTTGACCGGGAAGAGTGTGCAGCCATTGATCGTGATAAATAGGTCTGTTGGGGGGTTGAGCAAGATGGGGGAAAGATGATGAATTTTGTTTTATGCATGTAAAGTTTTAGAAAGCGAGAGGAGAAGGATGCTATAGCAAATAGACATTGTGGGATTATGGATAATAAGGTAGTGATGTCTGGACCAGAGAGGTAGATTTGTGTGTCGTCAGCATAAGAGTGATACTGAAAGCCATGGGACTCTATGTGATTTCCCAGACCAAAATTGTAAATAGAGAAGAGCAGGGGTCCTAGGACAGAGCCTTGCAGGACACCAACAGAGAGTGAATGAGATGAGGAGGTCGTGTGAGAGTGGGAGACGCTAAACGTCCAGTCTGTGAGGTATGATGTGATCCAGGAGAGGGCCAGGTCAATGATGCCAAGAGATGAGTTTGCAACAGAAGGGAGTGGTCGACAGCATCAAAGGCAGAGGACAGGTCAAGGAGAAGGAGGACAGAGTAGTGTTTTTTGGTTTTGGCTGTTAGTAGGTCATTGGTGACTTTGGTAAGGGCAGTCTCAGTCGAGTGGTGGGGTCGGAAGCCAGATTGTAGCCGGTCAAAGAGGGAGCAGGAGGAGAGGTGAGAGGACAGTTCCAAATGGACATGTTGTTCAAGTAGCTTTGAGGCATACGGAAGAAGTGATATGGGGCGATAACTGGACAAAGAACATGGGTCAAGTGAAGGCTTTTTGAGGATGGGTGTAATGGTAGCATGTTCAAAAGCAGAGTGGAAGACACCAAAGGTTAGTGATAGGTTCAAAAGATGAGTTAGGGCTGGGATAAACACTGTGGTGAGGTTAGGGATGAGGTGGGATGGGTTTGGGTCAAGCACACAGGTAGTGAGATGTGATCTGGAGAGTAGAGTGGAGAGTTTTTCTTCTGTAATGGTAGAGAAGCGGGTTTTGGGAGAAGAGGACCGAGCAGTTGTGTAGAGGGTCTGTGGGGACTGTGTACTGAAGCTTTCTCTGGTGTTGACTATCCTTTGTTTGAAGTATGTGGCAAAGTCCTCAGCTGAGATGAGAGGAGAGGGTGGGGGCGCTGGGGGACGGAGAAGGGAGTTAAAAAATTGTTTAGGGCTGTGGGTCAGGGAAGATGAGAGATGAGAAGTAGGCCTGTTTTGTATCATACCTGCTTGTATGTGGTGAATTGATCTTTAGAATGGGATTTCTTCCACTGCCGCTCAGGAACCCTGAAAGCTTGTCTGAGTTTTTGGTCAGGTTGGTGTGCCAGGGTTGTCTGTTGATTTTTCGGGTTTTGTTGTGTGTGAGGGGGGCAACAGTGTCCAGATCTGTACTTATTGTGGTGTTATATAGGGTGGTGGCAGCATCTGGGTCTTGGAGGGAACAGATGGTAGATAGTGGGAGAAAAGAGTCAGAAAGCAAGCAGTGCTAGTGTGCGGACCGGGGAAGCAGCAGAAGAGACCAATGAAGAGAAGGTGAGTAGGTTGTGGTGGATAGTGTAACAATACAGCCTGGACCGCAGCGGCTCCCTGTGACGATACGCTGGCTTGCGCTCCAGCGTGGAACGCACCGGCCGTCTGCGATGATACGCTGGCTTGCGTTCCAGCGTGGAACGCAGCGACCGCCTGTGTTGTTACGCTGGCTTGCGCTCCAGCGTGGAACGCAGTGGCCGCCGGGCCTTCTGTGACTCCGCCCACTTACCATTCAGCCCTTAAATTGAAGACAGGTGCTAAGCAGGGTGTTCCACTAATGGAGTGCGCACCCTGCTAGCTCCATGGTATCTGAAAACTCTGTCCACATATCCAAACCTGGATGCCTAACTACATCGTGAAGGACTGTCTACCTTCTTGCCACTGGCTTTCTAGCCAGGACCAACTAACCGCAAGTATATGCCTGTTACCTGCTCTGATTAATGTCCTGGAACTCAGAGTGAACCTACTGCATAGTGTATACTAAACTGTGGACATGCTATACTAACTCTGAACCTACTGCATAGTGTATACCAAACTGTGGACATGCTATACTAACTCTGAACCTACTGCATAGTATATACCAAACTGTGGACATGCTATACAAACTCTGAACCTACTGCATAGTATATACCAAACTGTGGACATGCTATACAAACTCTGAACCTACTGCATAGTATATATCAAACTGTGGACATGCTATACTAACTCTGAACCTACTGCATAGTATATATCAAACTGTGGACATGCTATACTAACTCTGAACCTACTGCATAGTATATATCAAACTGTGGACATGCTATACAAACTCTAAACCTACTGCATAGTATATATCAAACTGTGGACATGCTATACGAACTCTGAACCTACTGCATAGTGTATACTAAACTATGGACATGCTATATAAACTCTGAACCTATGGCATACTATATACTAAACTGAGGACATGCTATATACTAACCTTGAACCTATGGCATACTATATACTAAACTGAGGACATGCTATATACTACCTCTGAAGCTATTGCATACTAGATGCTAACTCTGAACGTTGCACAAGCTTATACTAACTCGTGACTCCTGTAATTCTGAGAGTCCCTCCTTACCATCAGTAAAACTAATTAGATGGATAGCGGTAAATGATTTGTTACCCCAAACTCTCCGCCTAAGACTGAGAGTGACGCCTGGGGTACATACTGAGGCACCGCGAATCCCACAGCCAAACACAAGGGTGGTGGGATAATAGTGGATGTCCCTTGCTTCCGCAGTTGAGATCCTAACTGATCAACTAGGTGCGTTACAGATAGGGGGAGAGGCGAATTAGAAAGGTTAGATAGGGAGCAGATGCGGGTAAAGATAAGATCCAGAGTGTGACCATCTCTGTGGGTGGGAGCTGAAAACCACTGTGCGAGGCCGAAGGAGGAAGAAAGTGATAGCAGTTTAGAGGTGGCTGAGTGGCAGTTGTCAATACGGATGTTGAAGTCGCCCATGATGATAGTGGGAATGTCGGTAGAAAGTGTAGTAGCCAGGTATTAAAGTGATCAAGAAAGATGGTGGCTGGTCCTGGGTGCGGTAAATGACACCTACTTGAAGGTTGGAGGGAGAGTAGATGCGAACAGTGTGTACTTCAAATGAGGTGGCAGTGGAGTTCGGCTGTAGGAGCAGGTGTCTAACAGGAGAAGACCAACTCCTCCAACATGTTTGCAGCCGGTACGGGGGGTGTGAGTGAAATGAAATCCACTATATGAAAGTGCAGCAGGGGAGGTGGTGTCAGAAGGTGTCAGCCATGTTTCTGTGAGACCCAGAAAGGAAAGTTTTTGAGAGATGAAAAGATCATGAATGTAGGACAGTTTGTTACAGACAGTACAGGCCAACCAAACAGTACATATAGACATGTGATACACAAAGATGGCTCAGCACATATTCATGTCAAATGGAGCCACATATAGTGTTAGAGTCAGTATAGAGTATACTTAGCAGCGATATACTTAGCAGTGGAAAATAAAATTAGAATCCAATCAAAGCAAGAGAAAAAGAAACAAAAAGGGAAAAGAAAACAAATATTTCTAATAAGGTGATCATGACTTCCACCAACCACCCAGGAGCATATAAAAGAGCAGATGTAAGAAAACCAATTAGCACATGCAGTCACCAATAGAGATGGCCTTGCGGTTGGCCCGGCAGTCGTTTCGCGGCGTACTTTGCTCGTTCGCAATTCTCCGAACATGCGAACATATGGCAATGTTCGCATGTGCCACATTCTCACAAAATGCATTTTAAGGACTGTTATAAGTGTGCTATCGATAGGTGTGATATACTGAAGGGTGTGATATACTTATAATATACTTTCTAACATAGAAAGTATATTATAGTGCATTTGTATGGTGCAGCAGTTGTGTGTGGTTCTGCTGCGATACCGCAGCTATATAGAGGGACAAACGCTATTGGAATAACTAATTGCAAGTGGTTTGATATACCTGTTGCCCCAAAAAAACTGATTGAGTGGTGTGATATACCTTCAATATACTTTCTAACATAGAAAGCATTTTATGATTGAGGGGTGGGATATACCTGCTTCTATAAAATACTGATTAAGAGGTTCTATATACCTGCGTCCACAAAATACAGATTGAGTGGTGCGATATACCTGCTTCCACCAAATATTGATAGAGGGATTCTATATACCTGCTTCCAAAAAATACTGATTGAGGGGCGCAATATACCTGCTTCCACCAAATATTGATTGAGGCCTGCGATACACCGGCTTCCACAAAATACTGAATGAGGGGTGCGATATACCTACTTCCACCAAATATTGATCCATATACCTGTTTCCACAAAATACTGAATGAGGGGTGTGATATACCTGCTTCTACAAAATACTGATTAAGGGGTTCTATATACCTACTTCCACAAAATACTGATTGAGGAGTGCGATTTACCTGCTTCCACAAAATACTGATTAAGGGCTTTGATATACCTGCTTCCACAAAATACAGATTGAGGGATGCGATATACCTGCTTCCACAAAATGCTGATTAAGGTGTTTGATATACCTGGTTCCACAAAATACAGATTGAGGGGTGCGATATACCTGCTTCCACCAAATATTGATTCAGGTGTTCTATATACCTGTTTCCACAACATACTGATTGAGGGGTGCGATATACCTGCTTCCACAAAATACTGATTAAGGTGTTTGATATAACTGCTTCCACAAAATACAGATTGAGGGGTGCGATATACCTGCTTCCACCAAATACTGATTGAGGCCTGCGATATACGCCCGCACATGGCTCCTCAGTATGGGCTTTTTTTAACGTGTCAGCTGCTGACAATAGTGTTGACAGCCTGTGCTGTCAACGCATAAGTCGGGGTAAGCCCAATACTCACCTAGGGACGACCGCCTTAAGAAGGCACCTGGCCTCCCATCACCAAGCCCATTGGGAGCAACGGCGTCAGAACCCACAAAGCCACACTCCCGGCGCTTCACGTCTTGCCTCTTCTTCTCCTCCCATTTGTCCTCCACCTTCCACTGTGCCGTCGTCGCGTTCATCTGGCAGAAAGCAGGCTTCCATGGCCCAAATGTTAGAGCATAAAAAGTTGATGATGCCGGATAACCCTTTTGCCCAACGGCTGACCGCTGGCTTGTTGGAATTGCTAGCCTGCCAACTACTGCCATATAAACTGGTGGACTCAGAGGCCTTTAGAACATTTGTGGCCATTGGCACACCGAAATGGAAGGTCCTCGGAAGTAAATATTTCTCCCAGAAGGGCATCCAAGAGCTATATGGCAACGTTCAGCGGCAAGTGAATATATCTCTGGCACACAGTGTTGGTGCCAAGATACATCTGACCACAGACACGTGGCCTAGCAAACACGGGCAGGGAAGGTACATAACTTTTACTGCCCACTGGGTCAACCTTCTGACAGCCGTCAAGCATGTAACCCGTGGCTTCCCTGTGGATTTGGTGTTACCGCCAAGGATTGCATGCAGGCCTGCCTCTTCTTCTCCTCCTCCTACTCCATCTTCCATCTCCTCCTCGGCTGACTCCTCCTTTTTCACTGCTACCGCCTCTTCCGCTGCACCCCCCAAGCTCCCCAGAACCTATTTGATGTGTGAGACGTTGCCACGCTGTGCTGCAGCTGTTGTGCCTGAAAGCCAAGAGCCACATCGGTCCTGCACTGCTTTCTGCTCTGCGGTCATAGGCCGATCAGTGGCTAACCCCGCTCAATTTGACAGTTGGTAAAGTGGTGTGCGCCAACGGTGACAATCTGCTGAGTGTGCTGAAACAGGGCAAAATGACACATGTGCCATGCATGGCACACATCCTGAACTTAGTCGTGCAGCGATTCGTTGCCAAATACCCCAGGGTCCAGGATGTCTTGCGGCAGGCCAGGAAAATCTCTGGCCAATTTAGAAGATCTTACACGGCCATGGCTCGAGTTGCTCACGTTCAGCAGCGACACCACCTGCCCGTCAGACCTCTGATTTGTGAAAACCCAACGCGCTGGAACTCCACCTTGTATATGCTTGATAGGCTGTTCCAGCAGCAATGTGCGGTTGATGACTACTTGTACGAACTCTGCAGCAGGACAGGTTCTGGGGAGCTTGGTTTCTTTTCACCGTGTTAGTGGCTGCTCATGTGCGACGCATGCAGACTTCTGCGGCCATTTTATGAGATCACCAAACTGGGCAGTCGCAGCCAGGGCGCCATCAGTGACATCGTACCGTATGCCTTCTTTCTGGAGCATGCGTTGCGTTGTGTCATTGATCAAGCCGCCGAGGAGCAGGAGCAGGAAGATGAGGAAGTCGCAATGCTGAATGAATTCCCAGGGGGGGCTACTCCATCTGAGACAAGTTAGCAGGAGTCTGAAGAGGAGTCAGAGGAGGATGGTGGCTGGGGGGAGGAGGAGGAGGAGCAAGAAGAGCAGGTATTGAGAGGGACTTTAAACTTTTCGGGATCCGTGGTGTTGTCTGTGGCTGGGGAGGAGACCGAGGACGACAATCTGATAGGCGATGAGCAGGAGCCAGGGTGCTCCACCGCTTCCAATTTAGTGGAAATGGGGGCCTTCATGCTCCATTGTTTGAAGAGGGACCCCTGTATAAAAAGCATAAAGGGCAATGACCAGTACTGGGTGGCAACATACTTAGACCCCCAGTACAAACACAAAACGGCGGATGTTATTAGAATCACAGAGGGCTGTGGAATGCAGCATTTCCAGGCCTTGCTGCGAGAGATGCTAGATTCTTCTATTGCGGGCGCTGGCAGAGGAATTTATACCCACAGCGAAAGAGGTGCGAGTACCAATCCTACCGCGCCTGCAAGAAGAGGGCGGTTTGAAGATGTGTTGGTCACTTCGTATATAAGATCATTCTTTCAGCCAACCCATCGACATCGGCCTTCCAGATCCAGCCTCAGGGAACGCCTAGACCGACAGGTGTCCGACTACATCGGGTTAACGGCTAATGTGAACGCTCTGAGAAGCGAGAAACTCCTGGGCTACTAGGTGTGCAGGCTTGACCTGTGGCCAGAGCTGGCACAATTTGCCATGGAACTCTTGGCTTTCCCCTCGTCGAGTGTCCTGTCCGAAAGGGCGTTCAGCTCAGCAAGGGGGATCGTTACCGATAAGCGCACTTGCCTAGCTCAGGTTAGTGTGGACTACCTCACATTTCTAAAAATTAATGAGGCATGGATCTCTGAGGAATTCAACACCTGTGATGACCAGAACAAAGAATGGTCCTTGTCTCATGTATATACAGCGGCATAAAAGGCCTTTTCTGTCAGGTGAATGCCTAATTTTTGGGGCCTGTACTGGCCGAAAATAAAATTTGTATCCAGTGACCACCTAATGCACCCCTAGCCACATCATCACAAGTTCTTTTCTGTCAGGTGAATGCCTAATTTTTGGGGCCTGTACTCCAGTGGCCTACAGTAACATTTTTAGCCAGTGACCGCCTAATGTACCTCCAGCCACATAATCACAAGTTCTTTTCCGTCAGGTGAATGCCTGATTTTTAGGGACTGTACTCCCGTGGCCTTAAAGAAATAAATTCTAGGCTCCAGCAGGACAAATTTTTTGAGTTTCCCTTTAAGACGCATAAAAATGACCCCCGATTAAAATACATATTTTTTGCCAATGATGATATGTCACTGTCCATGTTGTGGGACTATTTATGCACTTCTAGTAAGTATTTGGTTGCTGCAAATATGACCTGAAGGTTTTTCAGGTTCGACTGCCATTAAAGTCAATGGGGCCCGCTGCGAACGCGTGGTTCTGGCCGATGTTCGTATACCACTAGTGATTAAACTAGGGATTGGGGGGCAGGGTAATTACAGTATAGGAGGGGAATATAGAGAACTGGGGTGAGGTAATGAAACTGGCAGGGGAGTGGAAGGAGGGACTACAACAGTTCATAAGGAAAGGTTTAGGGTAAAAAATATACAAAAACCTCTTAATTGTATGTATACTAATGCCAGAAGCCTGACTAATAAAATTGGTGAACTGGAAGTAGTAATGTCTGAGGTGGACTATGGCATAGTGGGAATAACTGAGACATGGCTCGATGATAGTTATGACTGGGTGGTTAACGTACAGGGTTACAATCTGTTTAGAAAAGATTGTCAAAACCGCAAATGGGGAGGTGTTTGTCTTTATGTAAAGTCCTGTCTAAAGCCCACACTACGGGAAGATATAAAAGGGAAATAAACATGTGGAGTCACTGTGGAAGAATACATGGAGGCAAAAACAATAATAAAATATTGAGTTTCTTCTAAGCCACCTAATATACTAGAGTCCACAGAAAATCTACTACTAAAGGAGGTAGATGAGGTCACAAATCATAATGAGGTCATTTTTATGGGAGACTTCAACTACCCTAATATATACAGGGTAGTCTATACCATATAAATGGTAAAAAGTACAAATCTGAAGGTGTCGGCGCTTTACAGATTAATGAGGGGGGAGTTGCAGAAAGCGATGAGGAGAAAGCAAAGCTATTAAATATTATTTTCAGATGAAATGCAGCATTGTCTTAAAAAGATTAAAATAACAAAATTGCCTGGACCAGATGGCATACACCGACGTATCCTAAGAGAATTAAGTAGTGTCATAGACAGACCCTCATTTCTGATATTTAAGGACTCTATACTGACAGGGAGTGTTCCACAGGATTGGCGCATAACAAATGTGGTGCCAATATTAAAAAAGGGGTCATAAAGAAAGCCTGGAAACTATAGGCCGGTAAGTTTAACATCTGTCATGGATAAACTGTTTGACAGTTTTCTAAGAGATCCTATCTTGGAGTACCTCAATGAAAATATATGAATAAGGCTACTTTCACACCAGCATTTTGCTGGATCAGTCATGGATCAGCAAAAACACTTCCATTGCGATAATAGAACCGTCTGCATCCGTTATGAACGGATCCGGTTGTATTATCTTTAAAATAGCCATAACGGATCCGTCATGTACACCACTGAAGGTCAATGGGGGACGAATCCTTTTTCTATTGTGTCTGAGAAAACTGATCCGTCCCCATTGACTTACATTGTGAGTCATGACAGATCCGTCTTGCCCCGCATCACATCACGGACAGAAAAACACTGCAAGGTTTTCTGTCCAGCATGGGAATGCAACCAAACGGAACGGAATGCATTCTGGTGCATTCAGTTTAGTTCAGTTCAGTTTTGTCCCTATTGACAATGAATGGGGACAAAACGGAAGTGTTTTCCCCTGCTATTAAGATCCTATGACGGATCTCAATAGCGGAAAGGGCAAGCGCAGATGTAAAAGTAGCCTAACGCCGTATCAGCATGGCTTCATGAGGGATCGGTTATTTTAAACTAATTTAATATATTTCTATGAGGAGGTAAGTTCTAGACTTGATAAGGGTAAGTCAATGGATGTCATATATCTTGACTTCTCCTAAGCATATGATATAGTACCACATAAAATGTTGGTATATAAAATGAGAATACTTGGACTGGGGGAAAATATCTGTATGTGGGTAAGTAACTGGATTAGTGATATAAAATAGAGGGTGGTTATTAATGGTACACACTCAAATTGGGTCGCTGTCACTAGGGGAGTACCGCAGGGCTCAGTATTGGGCCCTATTCTCTTCAATATATTTATTAATGATCTTGTAGAAGGCTTGCACAGTAAAATATAATTTTTTAAAGAAGACACTAAACTGTGTAAAGTAATTAACACGGAAGAGGACAGTATACTGCCACAGATGGATCTGGATAGATTGCAGGCTTGGGCAGAGAAGTGGCAGATGAGGTTTAACACTGACAAATGTAAGGTTATGCACATGGGAAGGAATAATGCAAGTCACCCATACATACTAAATGGGTAACACTGACATGGAAATTTTAGTGGACAGCAAACTAAGGCTACATGCACATGAACACTGTTTCCGTGTCCGTTTAGTTATTTTTTATTTTTTTTTGCGGATAGGTCATGTGCATGTAGCCTAAACTACCTCACAGGGCTTCTTTTTTTTTTTTTGCTTCCTCTGGATCAACTTGCAGGATAATAGGCTGAACTGAATGGACAGATGTCTTTTTTTCAGCCTTACAAACTACGTTACTATGTTACTACAATGAAAAAGTTAAAACAGAATTGTAGAAATGTTTGCAAATTTATTAAAAGGCAAAAACTACAATTTTGCGTGGGCATAAGTATTTTGACCCTTCGGACATTTGAAATTTAGTTCTGGGGCCTCATATTTCCTTTTATCATCTTTCAGATGTTTCCACACCTTGATTGGAGTCCATCTGTGGTAAATTCAGTTGATTAAACATGATTTGAAAATACACTACCCTGTCCCTATAAGGTCTTACAGCTGACAATACCTATCAAGGCATAAACCAAACCAAGAGGAGGAAAAAAATGCCTGTAGAGCTCATGGACAGGACTGTGTGGAGGCACAGATCTGGAGAAATGTACAAAAATTTCTGCTGCACTGAAAGCTAATTCTTAAATGGAAGAAGTTTAGAACAACCAGGACTCTTTTTTAGAGCTGGCCACCCCACACAACTAGATAATTGGGAAAAAAGGGCCTTGGTAAGTGAGGTGGCAAAGAACCCAACAGTCACTTTGGCTGGGCTTCAAAGGTCCTGTGTGCAGATGAGAGAAACTTCCAGAAGGTCAACCATCATTGCACTAGTCCACGAATCTGGGCTTTAAGGCAGAGTGGCCAGAAAGAAGCCTCTACTCAGTAAAAGACACATGAAAGTTTGTGGAAAAAAAGCACCTAAAGGACTCTTTGACTGTGAGAAACAAAATTCTCTGCTTGGTGAAACCAAGATTGCAATTTTGCCCTCAGTTCTAAGTGTCATGTCTGGAGGAAACCATGCACTGCTCAATACTATCCTTACAGTGAAGCATCATGGTGGTGGCAGTATATAATGCTGTGGGGTACAGAGATATTCTTAATGAAAACGTGATTCAGAGTAATCTAGACCCCAGACTGGGACGAAGGTTTACCTTTCAACAAAACAATAAGGCCCCTTTCACACGAGCAAGTGCGGGTGCGATGCGTTTTTCACTGATGGCTGCTAAGAGATGTTGTTTGTAAACCTTCAGTTTTTTATCATGTGTGTGAAAAACGCATCAAAACGCACTGCATTAGTGCGGAAAAAATTTAAAAGCTGAACGCAATTGCAGACAAAACTGACTGAACTTGCTTGCAAAACGGTGTTTCACTGAACGCACCCTGAACGCATCCGGAGCCAATCCATATAGTTCGTGTGAAAGAGGCATAACTCTAAGCCCACAGCCAAGACAACACAGGAGTGGCTGAGGCACAACTCTGTGAAAGTCCTTGAGTGGCCCAGCCAGAACCCTGACTTGAACCCAATTGAACACCTCTGGAGAGACCTGAACATCCGGATTAGGTCCGGATGTGTTCAGGGTGCGTTTAGGGAAACGCGCACCATTTTGCAAGCAAGTTCAGTCAGTTTTGTCTGCGATTGCGTTCGGTTGTTTTTCCATGCGGGTGCAATGCGTTTTGATGTGTTTTTCACACGCATGATAAAAATACCTGAAGGTTTACAAACAACGTCTCTTAGCAACCATCAGTGAAAAACGCATTGCATCCACACTTGCTTTCGGACGCAATGCGTTTTTCACTGAAGCCTCATTCACTTCTATGGGGCCAGGGCTGCGTGAAAAACGCAGAATATAGAACATTCTGCGTTTTTCACGCAACGCAGAACTGATGCCTGATGCCAGAACTGATGCGTGACAAAAAAAATGCTCATGTACACAGACCCATTAAAATGAATGGGTCTAGATTCAGTACGGGTGCTATGCGTTCACGTCACACATTGCACCCGCGTGGAAAACTCGCTCGTGTGAAAGGGGCCTAAAACTGAGACTTTTTGAAGCCAGAATTCTCAAGTGAAGGCATCATAAATCTGCCCCTATGATTTCTCACTCCAGTCTTAGTAACAAATCAGCTGGAGAAAGAAGCAACCAGGTTGTAATTTGTCCCTATTTTCTGGCATAATTTATATTTAATGTGTCTGGTGTGGTGTCCACACCCATCCTACCAACATCTGTCCACTTTTTTCAAAATGTTGAAAGCAGAGTCAAGCATAAATGAGTTAAATAATGTTTGCACAAAATGTCATTTGCACCATATTTTGCAACTTGCATGCAAAAGAAATGGCATAAAACCTTTTTTTTAATAAACCCAAATGTAGGGAAACCTTATATTACCAATGCATATAGCCAATGCACCCCTCCATTATATAAAGATCCCAATTATCTTCATTTGGTGCCAAAAAGGAGAATGTTATGTCTCACCTGTCGAGGTGGATTCAATAAGCCACCTGTCCACAGTAGCAGATCTCTTGGAGACACATGTAGCAGAGCTGGAGGACTGGTGGAATGTAGAGTTGAAAAATAAGTAGTGGGGTGGAGATTGTAGTGTAGCTGTGTTGACGCGGTGATTTATAATAGTGCTAAATTGGCAGAACCTAACTGATGCAGCAGAGCTAGTGTGCTGAACTTGGTATGGCACAGTTGATGTAGTAGAGCAACATGATATAGTAGAAAATTGGTACCTGGAATTTTACTTTCCTTGAGTCCGAAGGCAGCACAGAATGGGTTAACGTTGACCTCTTTAGTTTCCTAGGACCGCCCACCTAGATTTAAACAATCAAACAATTAGTCAATCACATAATCAGTACACCTATAAAGGTCTGGTGAATGCAACTGCCCCTTGTATTAAAAAATAGATCCACACAGTTGCAGAACAAAATACAATTTATTAGGGAGGGTACGCCTGTGCTGCCTTCGGACTCAAGGAAAGTAAAATTCCAGGTACCAATTTTCTACTTTCCCTTATCGTCCTCGGCAGCACAGAATGGGATTTTTATAGATTCCAAAGGGGGGGATTATACTGAAGCTGAACTTAGAATGCCTGTGCCAAAGGCTGAGCTCCTGGACTCGATGTCGAGGCGATAATGCTTTGCGAAGGTGGAAGGAGTGGACCAGGAGGCTGCGCTGCAGATTTCTTGTATAGACACCTGCCCATATTCCGCCCAAGAGGCTGCTGTCGATCTTGTGGAATGAGCCTTGATGGAAAGTGGTGGAGTTTCCCCCTCTAACAAGTAGGTTTCTGTGATGGTGTTCTTTATCCACCGGGCGAGAGAATCTTTGGATGGCGTTCGCCCTCTTCTCGGTCCAGAATAAAGCAAAAAAAGACTTTCGTCTAACCGGAACTCTTCTGTTCTTCGCAAATATGTTTCCACTGCTCTCTTTACATCCAGCATATGTAACTGCTCCTGTTCTTCATCCGCCGGATTTGGAAAAAATGTAGGCAAGAAGGTTTCCCTATTAATATTCATAGTGGAAGGAACCTTTGGTTAAAAGGAAGGTATGGTTCTAATCAATATCCCATCGGGAAGGATTCGTATATATGGATGTCTGGAAGATAACGCTCGTAGTTCCCCCAATCTTTTCGCCGACGTAATGGCTACAAGAAACAGAACTTTGCAGGAGAGATATCTGATGTCCACCTGTTTCAACGGTTCAAAAGGTGGTTTTGTGAGTCCCCTTAGTACTAGGGATAAGTCCCACACAGGAAAGGGTTCGTGAATCACCGGTCTTAGCCTCTTCAAGGCCTTGAAGAATCTGACTATCAAAGGATGGAATAGATATTTATTCTCTGTCAAGATATTAATGGCAGTCATCTGGGATTTTAAGGTATTCGGCTTCAAGCCCATATCAAATCCGTCTTGAAGGAACTGAAGAATACTGGAGATGTTTATTTCCGCATATCCTTTCCCAGACAACCAAGACCGGAATTTTCCCAATACTTTGGCATATTTCACGTTGGTAGAACGCTTGCGGGAATTCATTAGTGTGTCAATGACCGAAGCTGGTAGGCCCTCTTCTTCTAATCTGCTTCTCTCAACATCCAGGCCGTGAGGTGTAACCTGTCTAGGTTCTGATGGAATAGCCCCTGCTGGAGGAGAAGGTCGGGGGCACATGGAAGCTTCCAATAGTTCCCTTCGGACAGCTGGAGAAGAAGAGGAAACCATGACCTCCGGGGCCAAAATGGTGCTATCAATATTACTTTGGGTCTTTCTACCGCAATCTTCTGTAGAACCCTCGGTATGAGGGGTACTGGTGGAAATAGGTAGACGAATAGGTGACTCCAAGACATCGAGAAGGCGTCTACCACTGTCGGCCCGTCGTGCTTGCTCAGGGAACAGAACTTCTGGAGTTTCCGATTTTGTCTGGAGGCCATCAGATCCCAGGTTGGACAACCCCATCTGGCTATGATTTGCTTGAAGTAAATCGGATTCAAACCCCACTCGCTCGGACTGACTGTCATCCGACTCAGACGATCCGCTTGTATATTGTAACAGGCTTTTATATGAATCGCTCTTAATTGCAAAAGATGTGATTCTGCCCAGGTGAAAATCCGTTTGCATAATTTCATTAAGGACGGGCTCCTCGTTCCTCCCTGTTTGTTCAGGTAGAACACAGTGGAGAGGTTGTCTGAGCGAACCAGCACCGATTTTCCTTCCAGGAGAGTCTGAAAATGGACCAGCGATTCCAGAACAGCCTTCATCTCCTTGAAGTTTGAGGACTGTTGCAGATCCTGGGGAGACCATTTCCCTTGGATCCATCTGTTCTGTACATGAGCTCCCCAGCCTCTGGCTGACGCATCCGTGGTGATTACTATCGGCGACAGATACTGAAATGATTTTCCTACTGTGAGCTTCTCCGTCTGCAACCACCAGTCCAGACTCTGAATAACGGATGGCCTCAGGCTGACTCTTCTCTCCAAGTCGCAATGACTGGTGCGTCTTGCCTGTATCATATTCCATTGAAGGTTTCGCATATGGATCTTCGCCCAGGGGACCGCATCTATGGTAGAAGTCAGATGACCCAAGGTCTTCATTACTCTGCGTACAGATGGCTTGTGAATGGATGTCAAGGTTCTCACTTCCTCTCTGATCTTCTGACTCTTGTCTGAAGGAAGGAAAACTTTCATGCAGCGGGTGTCTATCACCATCCCCAAGAATCTTTTTGACGTCGTAGGGGAGAGCTGAGATTTCTTCCAACTCATTATGAAACCGAGGGACTGGAGAAGAAAGATGACTGTACGGAGATGAAGTTGTAGCTGTTCCTCCGTTGCTGCTGCTACTAGCCAGTCGTCCAAGTAAGGGTAGACTTGAATGGCCTGTAAGCGTAGATGTACTGCTGCCACCACTGATATCTTGGTAAAGATTCTGGGCGCGGATGTCAGCCCGAAGGGCAATGCTCTGAATTGAAAGTGCAGGATTTTCCCTGCTCTCCTGATGGCTACTCTTAGGAATTTCCTTGAGGAAGCTCTTATGGGTACATGCAGGTAGGCGTCCTCCAGGTCCAGGGAGGCCATGAACTGATCTCGCTGAAGAGTGGACACCACCGATCTTAATGTTTCCATCTTGAAATGGATTTTTTTCAGAAAATGATTCAGGTATCTGAGGTCTATAACGAGACGACAATCCACGCTTGCTTTTGGGACTAGAAACAACCTGGAGTAGACTCCCTTTTTTTCTTGACCTCTTGGTACCCGTTCTAAAGCTCCTTTCTTTAGAAATTGGTCCACCAGGTGATCTATACGAGGGTCTTCTCTTTGATACAGAAATCTGCTTCTTGGCTGATGAAGAAACTCTAGCGAGTATCCGTCTCTTACTAGATCCAGAACCCATTTGTCTGTAGTGATTCTCTCCCAGTTGTTGTAGAAGTAGGATAAGCGCCCTCCTACAGACTGGCTTTCGACGTCAGAAATCAGTCTTGGAGTTTTTACTGATGTCTTCCTTTCCTCTCGCTTTTTCAGCAGAACTGGGAAGGATTCTTCTGTCCGACCGGCCTCTGCTAGATCGCCCACGATAGCCTGTTCTGCGGTAAGGCTGCCTGCCAAAGGGACGAAAATTCCTCGGACGATTCTTGGTCTTAAACTGAGGGAACTTCAGGGATTTCTCATCCGAATTGGATTCTAACAGCTTGTCTAGCTGAGAGCCGAACAATCTCCCAGGCTCAAAGGGTAAAGCGCAGAGGTTGGTCTTAGAGGCAACATCTCCTGCCCATAGCTTGAGCCACAAGGTTCTTCTTATTGAATTTGAGAGAGCCATATCTTTAGCCAGGAATCTCAGCGAATCCACTGGAAAGTCGCACAAAAATTCAGCGGCCATTTTAAGGGACGGCAGTTGAAGAAGCAGGTCTTCTCTGGAGACTCCGTCCTCAATGTCCCTTCCTAGGTGACTTAGCCAGATTCTGAGGGCCCGAGCCACTGGTACTGCGGCCATGGCTGCCTTACTTAACGTGGCCAAGTAAGAATGCAGTCTCTTTAACAAGTTATCCGCTTTTCTGTCCATCGGATCCCTCAGCAATGCGGAGTCATCTGCAGGAAAAAAGGACCTTTTAGCCAGCCTTGTTACCGCAGGATCAACTCTGGAGGGAGCCTCCCAGCTTGAGGACTCAGAGGAGTCGATTTTATAGACCGAGCGGAACCTTGAGCCAGGATCCATCTTTTTCAGGGGACCTTTACATTCCTTCTGGAATATGGAGTCCAGCACTGGATGGCTTGGGAGGACTGAAGCTTTTTTTCTTTGGAAAATAGAAGAGACTCTCCTTGTCCTGTGCAGCGACAGGGTCTTCCTTAGTCTCCATTATTCCTTTTACTTCTTTAATTAAGCGATTCGCATTCTTCCTATCAAAAAGGAAATTTTCCTCCATTTTAGAGACTTCCCAATCGGAGTCTGAATATTCGGCTCTCAGCCGTCAGAGACTCGTCAGAGGATGAGGAGACAGGATCGCGCTTTCTCTTTTTGGCCTTCTGTTTCTGCTTTGTCAGAAAGGACTTAAAGAGGCTCATTAGCCTTCTGGACTCTGCGTCAGACTCGACCTCCGGCTGAGTACAGGAAGCGCAGATATTGGACCGCGAATCCTCAGGTAAGGGCTGAATGCAAGAAATGCAGCGGGACTGCTTCCTCCTAGACCTCTTGGATCCAGACGATCTATGAGAATGGACAGAATCAGCCGCAGCACAGTTGTCACAGTAGTCCTCTCGCTGCTCATCAGGTAGGGGCTGCTCACATGACAGGCAATATCTGTGTCTGTGCTTCTTAGACTTCTTTCTCCCTGAACCAGGAAGCCCAGACATCTGGAACAGACAAAACAGACATATCATGAGCAAAAACCAGCAAGGCAAACTAGTCAGAAGGGACCCCAGCTGACACAATACCTTAAATTCACAGGAGCTCGGCTGCCAGGCACTTATGGCAGCTTGCTCCAGCCTGCATCCACTTTAAATATTCGAATCCGGCGCCCTGGACGCCGCCTGGTGACGTCAGCCGCTCCTGCGGCTCCCCATTGGCCCCAGAGGGCGCGCTGACTGATGACGTCAGACGCTGCCCGAACCCGGAAGTGCGGCATGGGGCGGCCTCCTGATGGAAGGAGCGGCATGCTGGGGATGACAGCGTCGGGCGCCACGCGCGAATCCACGGCAGGGAAGCGGCTTAGCAGACCGCAATGGAGGACCTCCTGCCGGAGCGCGCATCGTGGATGCGGCATAGTGCCAGCGCCAAGGACACACCCGTGGCACTGCTGGACACTTGGCCTGGAGCCTGGGACACACCCCACGGCATAGGTGGCCGATCTTCACACACCAGACAGGTGGGCAGATTCCTCAGAAATGAGGACATAAAAAAAATACAAGGGGCAGTTGCATTCACCAGACCTTTATAGGTGTACTGATTATGTGATTGACTAATTGTTTGATTGTTTAAATCTAGGTGGGCGGTCCTAGGAAACTAAAGAGGTCAACGTTAACCCATTCTGTGCTGCCGAGGACGATAAGGGAAAGGAGAGTTGGTGTGGTGGAGCAACTTGATATGGCCATGTTGATGTACCGTAGTTGAGCAACTTAATATGGCCAAGATGATGCAGTGGAGCAACATGGAATAGCAAGATTGAACAGTGAATTGGAAAACAAGGATCCGGAATGCTTAACCCTAAGTTCAGACCTGAGCGTTTTACGCTGTAAAACGCTCAACAAGGAGAAACCAATGATTCCCTATGCGAATGGTTCTCACCTGGGCGTTTTACAGCACGTACGATCGCGCTGTAAAACGCCCGACGCTCAAACAAGTTCTTGAGCTTTCTTTTGGGCGTTTGTCGCGCGTTCCCGCACATAGATATTCGGGAACGCGCGACAATGTGTGCACGCCTGTCTCTGTATTCGCGATTGTAAACGCCCGTACAATCGCGCATACAGAGCGCTCGTTTCAGAACGCTCAGGTCTGAACCCCCTGTCAGACATTTCCTGAATAATCAGGTGGAGTTCAGCTGACAGTCAGGTTTAAAGATACGGGCAACATGATACTAATGTCAGGCTTCTGTTGGAATTCAGAAACCAGAGAAAAGAAAGGGCTATCTGAAGGAGTGGGACGATACAGTGCTCAGTGCTGGATCTGGGACCGGTGAGGAGTGGAATTCTGAGCATTTCACAAAATGTCAATAGAAAACATACAAGCTACATTATATGATATTCACACTAAACAGTTTAGTCTAAAAACATGAAGTAGCAATAAAAAAGCCTAAAAGGCTGAAATGCTAAAACTTAGCTTTGGAAACAATTAAAATGTAATAACCTCAAAAGTGTTTAACAAAAAACATCGATATACAGTATTGGGTACTTGGCAGTAACCCCCTAGCTTTCCAAGTAGGAAAATAACCATTGAGTCCTACCATATCTGCTGTGACAATGTAGTATCCGCTGGATCCAAACCGAAGTCGCTGTAACACAGAAACGGTTCAGACATGAGATGATAAGGGCCTGCATAGCACCCTATAGGCCTATCGACAGAGCACCCACCCCGATAAGGGCAACCTCATCTAGAGCCTGTCGCTGCTCTAAAAATGCCCTGATCGATCATTATTAAAAAAATATAAATTAGAACATTCATCTTTCTGGATACACGGTCGATCAAAAGCCAACAGGAAGTTGAACCAACCACACCTTCATAATGCACGCAAATACGGACTTGGCACTGACTCAAGGAGACATCCAAATCAATACAGACGTATTATGAAAATAACAAACTACACACAGATTATTAGATGATGAAAGTAACAAATGCCGCCAGGAAAAATAAATAGCTTTAATGGGTACATTGGGTCTCTTGTTACATAATTGTAAGGGTATTATGCAAATTTGTTGTTTCTCTATTGGAAAGGACCCATGATCACTGGCTCCCTGCCTAGAAATTGTTGACAGTGCTGCTTTCCTGCCGTGTGTGTGTAGGTATTTACCTAGATAGCACTGCCAGTTTAAAACTAAGCCGGCATCCTCCTGCCAGCGCAAAACCAAATTGTAATTACACTCTTTTGCGGGGGTTAATTTCATATATTACACTCTACTTGATTGCATTATTTGGGGTCCAGGTGGGACATCAGTATTAAGTGCTTCCACATATTTTACTCATATCTATTTTTCTATTATTTTATAAAAATTTACATTTGTTTATGTCTCTGGTCTCCCAAAGTAAATATGCAGCCAATATTAAAAGACTATGGACACATTAGGGGGCTATTATTGTATGCTACTTATCTTGGACTCACATTTCCAATTGGTCTTTATACAACAGCTTGTGATCCACAGCTTTTAGTTTCATAGCATCAGAAATCTACTCTAACGGCTCAATCTATAGGCCTTATCTCTATTTCCCTGACAGCACATAAGCATTCATTTAAGCTAAATTCTTTTAAAAAAAATATGACTGCATTTTACTCATTTTGGGCTCAAAATAATTTTTTCAATAGGTCTTTATTAAAAATGTTCAAGAGTTTTTGAGATACAGGGGTAAAAAAAATAAAAAAATCTGTCTGTTTGCAGAGTATAACTTCTCATTCACATCAGCTGACTGCTCATGTGAAGCCTTATCTTTTATCTCCTGGCCTCAAAAATTCATTAACGCTTATCAAACTGATAAGAAAATGGCTTAAAGGACATCTGTCAGTAGATTTGTACCTATGAAACTGGCTGGCTTGTTGCATGTGCGCTTGGCTGCTGAAGGCATCTGTGTTGGTCCCATGTTCATATGTGCCCGCATTGCTGAGAAAAATGAAATATATGCAAATGAGCCTCTAGGAGCAACAGGGGCGTTACCATTACACCTAGAGGCTCTGCTTTCTCTGCAACTGCCATGTCCTCTCCACTTTGATTGACAGAGCCAGGTGTTATGATGCATTCACTGTCTGCCCCTGTAAATCAGGGTGGAGAAGGCACGGCAGTTGCAGAAGAAGAGGAGCCTCTAGGTGTAACGACAAAACCCCCGTTGCTCCTACATACTACTTAGTAAGACTAGTGGTTTATACAGCACGCCAGCGTCATTTGTGCCTATGCTGCTGGAGGAAGTGCCAAAGTTATGTGGAGGTGCAAGCCCGTATATAACTTTGTTGCTTCCTCCAGGAGGACATGCAACAATCTTAAATCTATGCCAGGCCTACTCTCTTCCCCGCCCGTGCCATGCTCCCTATTTTTTTTTTTTTAGACCTTTTAGAGTTGTGAGCAGAGAAAAGTCACAGATTTTGTCTCAAAAAGTGACACATATCAGTACATAAATGGGCCCCTAAGTCTTTATGAGCTGTAATGATAAGGGCTACCGATCCAGCCCTCACAACAGCTCACTAACTGTTTTCACTGAGGGGGAGAAGCAACATTCTGCAGATACAGTGGACCTGAAGGCTGTAGAAGACAAATTGATGACATTTTTAAACAAGATCCATCGGAAAAAAGAAAATAAATGCAATAATAACAATGCACCCAAAGGAGTCCATAACAATTAAAAAGAATTTCCAGGCTCCCGAAATTGATGACTTGTCCTCTGCAGGGGTGTATCTATCACGAGGTAAACACGGCATTTCCCTAGGCGGCACTTGCCAATGGGGCAGCAAAATGCCTTGTTTGCTTAGTGATAGTTAAACAATATGCTAAATATTTTTTTTGCGCCTTGTCCGATCGGATTCTTCACATCGCATCGCCGGTGCCACATAGTGAAGGAGTTGAAAGACTTACTTCCTCCTCCTCCTGACTTCCTCCCGACCTCTCCTGCCTTTTGCGTCCGCGCGTTGCCGTCGTGACATCACACGGAGGTGGAGTCACGGGCCGGCAACGCTACGATGAGCCGTATCTCCTCCAAGTGCAGAACGTATCCTGCACATGGTCACTGTGAACACTGAGGCCAGGCCCTGGCCACCAATGCACTGATCCCTGAGCCTGCTGTCTTAAAAAATTGTAATAAAATAAATGTGGGTGGGCACTCTATATGAAGGTAAATAGGACGTGATTTATTAATAAAATTTCATAAAATGCAAACAATATACACAAAAATGAATATAATATACACACTCTGTATCAAAATGTATAAAAATTTGGAAACAGATCAAACCATCAAGCTACTTCCCAATCTGGGGCTGATACCCAATATAGATCTCTCCTTTTAGCAGAACCGATTTGCTCTGGAAGTGAGACCTTATATTGGATAAAAAATAATCGGACACCGTTGTATGTGATGGTATCTGTCCAAATATGCATACACAAGTTAAAATGACATATGTAAATACAAATATATGGTCCTATTAAATATAGCCACTTGATTTTCTTGTTTAGAGTCCTTGATGTGTTTTAAATGCTAACCGTAGCAAAGTCCTGTTCAAATTGAGACTCTTTATAAATGATGAACAGTCTCCTTTTGTGTCCACATGGAGTTCGCTACACGCATATATATCCGGTCTTTCTGTTATTAATCTTTAGGATAACAGCATCCAAGTTTAATCGCTATGGTGAGAGTCCTTGTTGGTACATTAAATCTTTCTTCCTCAATTGATAGTAGGTATTATATCAAGAAAAGTTTTTTTACCCACTATGTGGGCTTACCTTTGCCTGTGGTTTACGGGAACTTGCGACTCAGTTTTATTCTCCACAAAGTACGCCGGCGTCCCGGCTACAGAGTTGCTCGCGTCCCACGTGTCTCTGCTGCTGATTAGCAGAAGCTGGTCCGGTATAGAGAACACGTCTTTTTTCGGCGCAGGTAGATGACGTCTTTTCAATCCATTCAAATGAGTTCAAGATATTCCTTTTCCTAGTGCACTTAGGTTCTTTAAGATCGGGGTATCTTTCAAGGTTCTACGCCAGACGCGTTTCGGGGAGACACTATCCCCTTCCTCAGTGGCATACCCCAATCCTTTAAGTCCTCGCCTTTTATACCAATTTTCAGGTATTCCTCAAAGTCCGTTCTGGATTTGTGTTCTGTGCCAAAAAACGGACTGGATCTGTTCCTTTTGTAAGATTCTAATTTGGTTGCGATTTTGGTGCGGTAAAGATGCGTTTTTTTCAATATAGATGCGTTTTTTTCACATTATTTGCAGTTTGTTATATATTATTAAATCCAGTGGAAAAAACTGCTTTTAGATGTTTTGTTTTCACATTATTTGTAGATATGTCAATATCTTGTCTGTAACTAATTTTTCCAGCGGTTTTTTCATTATAAATTTCCACAATATTAGGAACATAAAATATTTTAATACAATATAAAAGAGTGGATTCAAAAATTAAGTTAAAACAGACTAAAAATATAAATACATTTTCATATAAATTTTCATATTTACAGCCTTCATGGTTGGGATCATTTCTCCCTATAGTGGGGTCTAATATGGGGTTGTATGCGGATTTCATTAGTATTCCTACAGATTCTTAGGACCCATTGAAATATTTCACCTACAGACAAATGCTTCTAATTCTAATTTAGTAGGTGATGTAAATATAAGGTCTCACTTCCAGAGCAAATCGGTTCTGCTAAAAGGAGAGATCTATATTGGGTATCAGCCCCAGATTGGGAAGTAGCTTGATGGTTTGATCTGTTTCCAAATTTTTATACATTTTGATACAGAGTGTGTATATTATATTCATTTTTGTGTATATTGTTTGCATTTTATGAAATTTTATTAATAAATCACGTCCTATTTACCTTCATATAGAGTGCCCACCCACATTTATTTTATTTCAAACCACTTTTTTGAGGGGTGTACTCAAACCGTGGTTGGTGCACCTACCGTGGAGGAACAGAGGTGAGCGGATCTCTAAAACTATTTTTCGCTATTTCTATTAAAAAATTGTAAGTATACAGTACAGACCAAAAGTTTGGACACACCTTCTCATTCAAAGAGTTTTCTTTATTTTCATGACTATGAAAATTGTAGATTCACACTGAAGGCATCAAAACTATGAATTAACACATATGGAATTATATACTGTAGGAGAGTCCCCGGAATAATAATGGACGGACGATACGTGCCACCAGAGGTCCTGGCCTCGGTGGAGTAAGAACCGGATCATTGCGGTTACAGCGGCGAATGCTGCTGGCGCAGCGTGTCCGGGCCGGTTCTTACTGGGAACAGGTAAAGAGTGGGGGGGTGCCTGTTCCCCACGGCCAGCCCAGGTTTTTGGTGGAGCTGGGCCTTTAAGAACCCAGCCTGCTGATGATGGGTGTGGGGTGTGTCTTGCTGAGCTGGAGATTTCCACAGACAGAGTGAGTGCTGATAAAGGAGAGTCTGGGCGCAGCACACATTGAAGGATAGCCCTGGGACCTGTGGTGCTACAAGCCGAAGGGGCTCTGGCCTGAGGGAGACAAAGGCAGATAGCCTAGAAGCCTGCAGAACTGCTGTGGTCTGTCCAAAACAAGGTGACTCAAACCTGCTGTTTATTTTCTATGGAAGGACTTTTGTTCTATGCACTATGTGGATATGCACCTGTGTGGTCTGCACATTGCCTGTTATGCCGTTGGTGTGAATAAAGTCACAGTGTATCACAAAGACTGTCTATGATTGCCTCAATACTGCCGCCGCTACCGTAGCCTACCACGAGCACATCCCCACAATACATAAAAAAGTGTGAAGCAACAGAAAATATGTCATGCTGGTGACACTGTTGGGGATTTATTCAAAACTGAAGGCATACTGAACCAGCATGGCTACCACAGCATCTTGCAGCGGCATGCTATTCCATCCGGTTTGCGTTTAGTTGGACTATCATTTATTTTTCAACAGGACAATGACCCCAAACACACCTCCAGGCTGTGTAAGGGCTATTTGACCATGAAGTCGAGTGATGGGGTGCTGCGCCAGATGACCTGGCCTCCACAGTCACCGGACCTGAACCCAATCAAGATGGTTTGGGGTGAGCTGGACCGCAGAGTGAAGGCAAAAGGGCCAACAAGTGCTAAGCATCTCTGGGAACTCCTTCATAACTGTTGGAAGACCATTTCAGGTGACTACCTCTTGAAGCTCATAAAGAGAATGCCAAGAGTGTGCAAAGCAGTAATCAAAGCAAAAGGTGGCTACTTTGAAGAACCTAGAATATGACATATTTTCTGTTGTTTCACACTTTTTTGTTATGTATATAATTCCACACGTGTTAATTCATAGTTTTGATGCCTTCAGTGTAAATCTACAATTTTCATAGTCATGAAAATAAAGAAAACTCTTTGAATGAGAAGGTGCGTCCAAACTTTTGGTCTGTACTGTATATATTACAGTAATTCACAAAAAATCTATTACTTAGTTATTTTATGGGGTAAGGGGGTTGGGACCCGTTAGGTGGTTAGAGGGGGGAGAATTAGGGAGGGGTTAATACTGTACTATCTCTAGATATAACAGGAAAGGGTGGAGCCTAAATAGGAAGGGGCGGGTTTACAGAGGAAGGGGTTTGGCCTTGACAGGAAGGGGTGGGTGAAATTTATATTAGGGGGGTGCCCGAGTTTAGTCTCGCCTAGGGCAGCACAAAACCAAGATACACCACTGATCCTCTGTATACGTCATTAATATCCAATCGGCCAGAGTCCACCCCACCCCCCTGATCGGCTGCTCCCTACTGGAACTAGCACCCTGAATAGAAAAAGAAGCACATCTCTGTTCAGAGTCTAAAGGCCATTATTGCAGTTTAGCACCCATTCACTCTCATTGTAGTAACTTTGTAAAATGCCACAAAAGTCAAGTTGGCCAAGGATACACCTTTGCATTGGACCCCAGCAACGCCTATGCCGCAAAGCCTCTAAGCCTTAATGGACTACATAGACTAGTAATCTTTGGAATGGTCAACTGTGACTAGTGACTGGGTACTGCCTAAAACATGCACAGAATCTGTCAAGAATTCTAATGTAAAAACCTAGTAAAAAATACAATACTGTCTGTGTAGCCTGCACCGCACAATGTATTAAGAATCCCTCACCTTCAATGCTTGGCAGAAGAGAGGGTCAATGAGTACTTAAATCCTGGGGAATAACAGTGTATAGCATGACACAGCAGCCTAGTGGTTTATACTGCAGCATCTTATAGAATTACAAGAAAGGGAGCAGCTCACATTAAATCTTCCCTGGGGTGTTGGGTCTAGTAAATGCATTCTCAGCATCCTTGTGGTTAAACACCTGTGGATGGGCAACGTCCACTAAGTCATCGGGATCTGAATGTGTCGTAGTCTTCGCTGGTGCTGACAGAGGCTGCAGACTGTGAGTGGCATCCTTTTGCATGCACAATCAATCCTTAAGTTCTTTCCAATTGAATTTTATAGAGGGGCAGTCAAAGGAAAGTGACGTGTCTTCTATGTTTTTTCAATTATATGTTCGTGGACAAGACTGAAGGGCACAAATAGGGATCAACATGAAGTCTGGCTGTTAAGGGAGAGCTAATTGGAATGAAAAAAAAGAAAGAAAACGAGCCGATCGCTGACAGCAATCAATAAAGTGGGAGAGGTACCTTTTGTAAAGGCATGGCTGTGTATGGTGTGGGAATACCCTGCGAAGCCTGTACTGCCTGTGAATTTCAATGTCCTTCTGAAGAGGCTTACAGACAGGCTGCACAACTGCTTCTCGTCCATGGAACACATTGAAGCGAAGGGCTGCTGAGACAGAATAGGAATCAGGCTCTGCTCTCCAGAACATGCAGCAGCAGCAGCAGCTCGTGACATTTACTAACGTTAAGGAGCCAGACTGCCTAAAAGTTACTTCCATTTTATTGCTTTGCCAACTGCACACTAGCCAAAATGTCTGGCTATCGGCCGTTCTTGCTGTGCTGGGTGGGAAATGAAACGGCAAAAATGAAACTTGAGGATATTCGTCAATAAGTGACACGCCTGGGAATGGACCAAGTTTTCTATCGACTACAGCAAGGTAAACCAGTGAATGCTAAAGCACGTCAGCCTGTGATGTAGATTGTGTGATATGCGTTATCTGCAGGTAGCTGGGACTGATCTACGCTAATCATACCATCTGGAGAGAAGACCTTACAGATGTAGCAGGGTGGACACACATGCCTTATGAGACATGTGATCTAAACGAAGGAATTGCTTTTCAATGGCTTTTGTTTCAAGATAACGCCATGAGTTAAGAGTGTGTGTGTTACCCCTGCTACATCTGTATGTGACTGCCTGCATCTCTCCCTCTATATATATATTAATATATATAAATATATATATATAATACATTATACATATCATTATGTATTATGATTATTAGTTACTAAAGACAATGCAGAACAGCAAAGTTTTGATCAGTGGGTGAGGAATATGGTGATAATGATGAATCCTAATCATTACTGTTACTCTCCACAACTTACTTCCCTTGTGCGGCACTCGGCATATTTATGGCGTATTCACCATAAACTATATATCATTGTACAAAGCCTAGGACATAGCCTGTCTGACATCAGGGATCCTATGTTTTGACTTGACAAAGTTTGATAGTTCATGTACTGACAGCGTCTTTTGGTTAGTGACAGATGTAAGTTATTAAGTAGAACCATACTAGCCATGTGTGAGATTTTTTTTTTTTTACACTTTAACCAATATTGGATATTCCCGTTGAAGTGTGGATGACACGTAATACTACAAACTCATGAGTCATGCTTCCAATACCTATGTAACGTGCACACTGCAGAGTCCAGTTCAGTTTTCCCATTGTAAGAAGAGGGCTTGGAGCGGCAATAGCAATAACCACAATGTACTTATTGGGACTGCGGTGACTGGAAGATTGATCATTACTTGAGTCCTTTTGTATCGCTTTGTTGCTTTTTTTTTAACGAGAATAACTTTGCTATTGATACTATGGATTATTGCAGGGCAACAAACAATGGGGAGGTATTTTGAGCAAAATGTGCCAATTACACATGCGGGTACAAGGTCTGAGCCAAATGTACCAAATAAAAATAAAATAAAAAACTTTTTACACCTATCTTAAAGGTGAAGTCCACAGAGAATAAATGGACGTTACTGCACAGGCTTCCACCACTAAAATAAGGGACACACCCTGCTCTTGTGATCAGTGGGGGTCCTAAGTGTCAGGCCTGTGGGATAGATAATAAGCGTTGATTCTGACCCATCTCCTTTAATAAAGTCTGAGAAGTTTCTAGAAAATGGGACATAGCAAATAGCATTTATCATGTAGAGAAAGTTAATACAAGGCACTTACTAATGTATTGTTATTATTCATATTGCCTCCTTTGCTAGCCGGATTCATTTTTCCATCCTGTTATACATGTCTCGTTTCCATGGTCACGACCAACCCGTAATCCAGCAGTGGTTGCCGTGCTTGCACACTATAAAAAAGCACCAGCCTATGTGTGCTCCCGGTCACCAAAGAGGCCGGCATTTTTTCCTATAGTTTGCAAGCACGGCCACTGCTGATAGATTGCAGGGTGGTCGTAACCATGGAACGAGCAGTGTATAATGTGATGGGAAAATGAGTCGGCCAGCAAAGGAGGCAATATGGATAATAATAATATATTACTAAGTGGATTGTATTAACTCTATCTACATGATAAATGCCATTTTCTCAAGTGAGACAACCCCTTTAAGGTAGTAAATACGCCACATTTATCAGAAATTTTACATGCAATATAATGGTAAAAAGGTACACCAGTCATGAGGTGGACTATAGAAGTGAAGTGTGTCTACAGGTACCCATATATGTTAAATACATGTTTGTCCGACAACTATTCCTTGCAACTCCCCCATACACATGCATGCTCAGCTGAGCTGAGTATGCATCTGTTTTCAAAGGCAGGAGAGATAACGCTGGGTTCAGACCTGAGCGTTCTGAAACGAGCGCTCTGTATGCGCGATTGTACGGGCGTTTACAATCGCGCATACAGAGACAGGGGTGCACACATTGTCGCGCGTTCCCGAATATCTATGTGCGGGAACGCGCGACAAACGCCCAAAAAAAAGCTCAAGCACTTGTTTGAGCGTCGGGTGTTTTACAGCGCGATCGTACGCGCTGTAAAACGCCCAGGTGAGAACCATTCCCATAGGGAATCATTGGTTCTTGCCTGTTGTGCGTTTTACAGCGCGTAGGAACGCGCTGTAAAACGCTCAGGTGTGAACCCAGCGTAAAAGTTGAAAGGGGACACCTGACAGAACAAAATGATGGGGGTGGAAATTCAATTTGCCCAATCCTTCTTTTCCCTGAAATCATCTGTAAGGAGAGAGTCAGGATGCCCATACACATTAGATGCCATATGTACGGGAAAGCAGCCACAGCAAAAATAGACAGAGGTGCCAAACCCACACACCCAAACACATACAAAAGAAAAACAAGTGGGTGTGTATGCTACGGTGATCCCTCATGGGTTAATATAGGTACAAATGTTACATCTCAGGAGGTAGGGGTGTTTGGGGTGGGTCGTTCTGGGGCCTCTCCTTGTTATTGGGTTTCTTAGCCCTTGGGCTCCTCCATATAGCTGTATACACTTTCATATTGTATATTTCCTTAACTTTCATTACCTGCGGCTTTAATTATGTTGGGGTATTCTTTTTTCTTGGACCTTGCTGTGTTCTTAGGCATTTGCTGTAAATTATTTGCTTGTGGAGGTACGGTCTTATTACATGAGGGAGTTTACAGTAGGGTACCCCTCGGGTGTTATTATTCTACGTTTGAAGTGTTTTTAATTGTCATGTCATTGGATCATAAGTAATTAGTAATTGCCTATACTGACTCATGAGTGCTCACTTAAAGGGGTTACGCCATGACTGATTTACAAATATAAATCAGATATCATATAGTACATGGCAATCTCTTTCTAACACAACTAGAACCAGCCCTGTACCTCACATGGATCCAGAGATCTCCCCAATCTTTGCTTCTGCTAGATTTATTTCAGGCTGGCAGCTCAGGGTGTGTGCCCTTTCTAAGGGGCACGTCCTTTCTGCTGCAGCTCTTTCCCTGTAAGTGACACAGCTTCTAACAGAAGATATAGAGGTTGTCAGTTGAAGATGTAAACTGAGCACATGTGACCACCTCAGTGAAAAGGTAATAAGGAGAAGTGTATAATGCAATCAAAAAATGAATCAAGCCAGCTAAAAGGAAGCAATATGGACAATCACGGTACATTAGTAAGTGCCTTGTATTAACTTTGTCTACATGATAAATGCCATTTGCTGAAGTGGGACAACCCCTTTAACCCCTTAGCGCTCTTTGACATGTATACTCGCCATGGAGCACTGCTACTGGGAGCTCCATGACGAGTATACACGTCATGGCATTAAGCTGTCACCATGTCTGCAGACATGGTGACAGCGCTGAGACCCCGGCTGTTACACACAGCCAGGGATCTCAGCTAACCGGCCCAGGACCAATGAGGATGGTCTCGGGCGGCAATCGTTCTGATTGGCTAGTCTGTACAGACTAGCCAATCAGAGGATTCAAATGCCGGCTAAAAGATTCTGATCCCCACAGTCCACAACTGTTAGGATCAGAACCTTCTAAAATATAAATATGCATATATATTATAAACCCCCTTCCCTGTGGGCTCCAGCCCTCATTGTGCCCCCCTAATTTTAGGATGGCCGAGCGAGTGGGCGGGCAGGCGAGCGATCCCCCCTCTTCCCTCCCCCATTTTCAGGATGGCCGAGCAGTTAGCATAGATCTGACACTCAGTTTGAAACGGCTGACATTGGTGCTGGCGCCGATGTCAGCCGTTTAACCCTTTCCATGCGCTGTATGGAAGGTGTTAAGAGATGGAGAGAGCTCCCTCTCCCATCAGACTGCTGCTGTGCTATGGCAGCGGCCGATGCTTGACAAACAGAGGGAGCTCCCTCCCTCCCACATCCGGCCGTTGCGCTGTTTTGGCAGGGCCAGATTGTTACCATGGCAACCGGCTGCTGTCACAGGATTCCAGCTTGCCATGGTATTGTTTATCAGGCTCCTGCTTTGATCAGGCTTAGGGTCCATTCACACGTCCGTTTTTTCTTTCCTGATCTGTTCCGTTTTTTCAGGAACAGATCAGGACCAGATCTGGACCCATTCATTTTCAATGGGTCCTGGAAAAAATCGGACAGCACAATGTGTGCTGTCCGTTTCCGTTGTTCCGTTCCGCATGTCCGTTTAAATATAAAACATGTCCTATTCTTGTCCTGAAAAATCGGATCCTGGTACAATACAAAGTCAATGGATCCGCAAAAAACGGATGACATTCGGATGTCATTCCGTATGTCATCCGTTTTTTGCGGATTCCGTTCCTGGAAACACATAACAATTTTTTTTTTTTTTTTTTTTTTTTTTTTTTTTTTCAATTTTTTTTTCAAAGAAATCCAAACAACTTTATTTGATTATTGAAATGTATACATGTTTCCGTTTTTTGCGGATCCGCAAAAAACGGATGACATACGGAAACATTTTCAGGAACAACGGATCCGCAAAAAACGGACCGTTTTTCAGGATGAAAAAAAACAGGACGTGTGAATGGACCCTTACTGTGAGTGACAATGCACTGCAGTACACTATAGAGTGTACTGCAGTGCATTGTAAACCATCAGACCCACCAGATCGTTAAGAACCAAGTGGGTCTGGGTAAAAATAAAAATAAAATAAAAGTTAAAGTTAAAAAAATAAAAATAAAATTTCTTCTTATAGCCTCACATTTATAATTCATAAAAAAAAAAAAAAAATACACTACACATGTTTGGTATCATCATATCCGTAACGACCTAATCTATCAAAGGATCACGTTACTTTCCCCGCACGGTGAACGCCATAAAAAACTAAAAAAGAGAAAAACTATGATGGAATTGAAATTTTTCCCACCTCACTTGCAAAAAAGTATTAAAAGTGATCAAAAAAGTCGTATGTACCCGAACAGAGTACCAATCAAACCGTCACCTCATCCTGAAAAAAAAGAGCCCCTACATGAGACAATCGGCCAAAAAATGAAAAAAATATGGCCTTCAGAAAATGGAGACACAAAAAACATTTTTTTCCCCCCCAAAATGCTATTATTGCATAAAACTTAAATAAATAAGAAAAAGTAGACATATTAGGTATTGCCACGTCCGTAACAACCTGCTCTACAAAAATATCACATGACCTAACCCCTCAGGTGAACACCATAAAAAAAAAAACTGTGCCCAAATTTTTTTTTTCTCACCTAACATCACATAAAGTGCAACTCCAAGCGATCGAAAAGGCGTACGCCCCCCAAAATAGTACCAATCAAACTGTCACCTCATCCCGCAAGAAATGAGACCCTACATAAGACAATCGGTTCAAAAATAAAAAAGCTATGGCTCTCAGACTATGGAGACACTAAAACATAATTTTTTTGTTTAAAAAATGCTATTATTGTGTAAAACTTAAATAAATAAGAAAAAGTAGACATATTAGGTATTTCCACGTCCGTAACAATCTGCTCTATAAAAAAGTTACATGACCTAATCCCTCAGGTAAACTCGGTAAAAATAAATAAATAAAAACTGCCCCATAAAGTGTAATAATGAATGATCAAAAAATCCAAAAATGATACCAATAAAAACGTCATCTCTTCCTGCAAAAAACATGCCCCTGCACAAGACAATCGGCAGAAAAATGGAAAAAAATAGGGTGTTCAGAAAAAGGAGATACAAAAACATAATTTTTGTTTTAAAAAATGCTTTATTATGTAAAACTGAGACAAACAAACATAGAAAGTAGACATATTTGATATCATTGCGTCTGTAACAACCTGCTCTATAAAAATAGTGCATGCTCTAACCAGATCTCAGATGAATGTTGTTAAAAATAAAAATGGTGCCAAAACAGCCATTTTTTGGTTACCTTGCCTCTCAAAAAACGTAATATACAGCAATTAAAAATCATATGTACCCCAAAATAGTACCAATACAATTGGCACCTTATCCCGTAGTTTCCAAAATGTGGTAACTTTTTTGAGTTTCTAATGTTGGGGTGCATCAGGGGGGCTTCAAATGGGACATGGCATCTAAAACCAGTTCAGCTAAATCTGCCTTCCAAAAACCACATGGCGTTCCTTTCCTTCTGCGCCCTGCCGCGTGGCCATACAGCAGTTTACGACCACATGTGGGGTGTTTCTGTAAACCGCAGAATCAGGGTAATAAATATTGAGTTTTGTTTAGCTGTTAACCCTTGCTTTGCTACTGGAAAAAATGGATTAAAATGTAAAATCTGCCAAAAAAGTGAAATTCTGATATTTTATCTCCATTTACCATTAATTCTTGTGGAACACCTAAAGGGTTAACAAAGTTTGTAAAATAATTTTTGAATACCTTGAGGGGTGTAGTTTCTATTATGTAAGCCCCGCAAAGTGACTTCAGACCTGAACTGGTCCTTAAAAACTGGGTTTTGGAAATTTTCTGAAAAAATTTCAAGATTTGCTTCTAAACTTCTAAGCCTTCTAACGTCCCCAAAAAATAAAATGCAATTTTCAAAATGATCCAAACATGAAGTAGACTTATGGGGAATGTTAAATAATAACTATTATATGAGGTATCACTATCTATTATAAAAGTTGAGAAATTGAAGTTTGAAAATTTGTGAATTTTTCAAAATGTTTGGTAAATTTGGGATTTTTTCATATATTGACTCAAATTTATGACTATCATAAAGTACAATGTGTCATGAGAAAACAATCTCAGAATGGCTTGGATAAGGCCTCATGCACACAACTGTTGTGTGTTTTGCGGTCCTCAAATTAACACAGAAGCGGCCCTTGTGCCTTCTGCAATTTACGGAACAGGCACCCCATTGTAGTAATGGCTATTCTTGTCCGCAAAACGGACAAGAATAGGACATCTTATATATTTTTTTGCGGGGCCACGGAACGGAGCAACAGATGCGGACAGCACACGGAGTGCTGTCTGCATCTTTTGCGGCCCCCATTGAAGTGAATGGGTCCGCACCCGGGCCGCAAAAACTGCGGCTCGGATGCGGATCAGAAGTGTTTTACCACATAAAGTGACACATGTCAGATTTGCAAAAAATGGCTGGGCAGAAGAGCAAAAACTGGCTCCGGGGTAGAAGGGGTTAAATCTACAACTGCCACCAGCCATATGATCTGTTAGAAGCTATGGCAGTTACAGGGAGAGCGCTGCAGCAGAAAGGACATGGCCCCCGAGCTGCCAGGCTGAAGATGATCTAGCAAAACAATTGGAGCAATGAGTGGGGAGATCTCTGGATCCATGTGAGGTACAGGGCTGGTTCTGGATTTGTTAGAAAGGTGTTGTTATGTCCTATATGACGTCTGATTTTTATTTGTTTACATTAGTCATGGTGTAACTCCTTACCACTATGCTTTATAAGGTTAAAATTACTATTTGTTTTATACCATGTAAATATATTGGACACTCATCAGAACATTCATCTATCTATCTATCTAATGTTTTTCTCATATCTATCTATCTATCTATCTATCTATCTATCTATCTATCTATCTATCATCTCATCAAATCTGTACGTATAAATGAGGAAGCTAAACTTCAACGACTCATACATTATATGCGTCTAAGAATCCATTAACATTAATGATTGAAATCCACTTCATCGGTTCCATGTGACAGAAGATTCTGATGTGTTTGGTAGTGCAGAACAGATTCTAAGCTAAAGTTATTTGTGTTCTGAATATACGTGTAATGATGATGGATAAATACAACATAACATGCACAGTGATATATGAAACTAGCGGAATCATATTTGGTGTCAAGCTCATCTTACCTGTTGCCTAAACTGGGCAGCCGCTGTAGGTTAGTACATTTACCAGGGATTTCAATATATGCCTAAATATTTCTGTGACCCATGTCAGTACGTTTAAGTGGACCTCGTATGAGTGCTTCATATTCTAACTGGCCACCACATGTGGTCTGAATTTTCATAAGAGTATTTGATGTGGTTTGTAAGTCAAAAAATGACAGATCCCTGGATCAACAAACCATCTGTAGAACTCTAGTACTAACATCTTTTGCGGCCGTAAAAGTGAATGGTTCCGCATACGAGCTGCCAGAACTGCGGCTCGGATGCAGACCAAAACAACAGCAGTGTGCATGAGGCCTAACGATCAGTTTTTTCCTGAACAGACCCCCAGAGAATCTGTAAAGAGGCCTAGCCGTCAACTAAAATCCCTAAGTCCTTTTCCGTTATAATTTTTATGCCTCATGCACACGAACGTGTTTTCATTCCTTGTCCATTCCGTTTTTTTTGTTGCAGACCGTATACGGAACCATTTATTTGACATGGATGTGCAAGAGGCCTTACCCTGTGTTCTGCTGCTTACTATGTACAGATGACTTGGATTATCATTTCCCATGTGCATAACCTTACATTTATCAAATTTTAACTTCATTTGCCACGTCTCTGTATTTGTGTTAACCCTTTCTACCCCGGAGGTTTTTTCATTTTCATTTTGCACTCCCTGCCTTCCCAGAGCCATAACTTTTTATTTTTCTGTTCAAATAGCCGTATGAGGGCTTGTTTTTTGTGGGATAAGTTCTACAGGGTGGGCCATTTATATGGATACACCTTAATAAAATGGGAATGGTTGGTGATATTAACTTCCTGTTTGTGGCACATTAGTATATGTGAGGGGGGAAACTTTTCAAGATGGGTGGTGACCATGGCGACCAGTTTGAAGTCGGCCATTTTTAATCCAACTTTTGTTTTTTCAATAGGAAGAGGTTCATGTAACACATCAAACTTATTGGACATTTCACAAGAAAAACAATGGTGTGCTTGGTTTTAACGTAACTTTATTCTTTCATGAGTTATTTACAAGTTTCTCTTTGTTTACAGTCATTGAAATGTTGCCGAGGTTAACACGTGCGGAGCGGATAGAAATTGTGTTGATGTCTGGTGACGTCGTGGGCCAGTTGAATGGCCCCCAAGATCTCCCGATCTGACCCTCTTAGACTTTTATCTTTGGGGTCATCTGTAGGCAATTGTCTATGCTGCGAAGATACGAGATGTGCAGCACCTGAAACTACGGATACTGGAAGCCTGTGCTAGCATTTCTCCTGTGGTGTTGCTATCAGTGTGTGAAGAGTGGGAGAAGAGGGTTGCATTGACAACCCAACACAATGGGCAGGACATTGAACACATTTTATAAGTGGTCAGAAACTTGTAAATAACTCATGAAAGAATAAAGTTACGTTAAAACCAACACCATTGTTTTTCTTGTGATATTCCCAATAAGTTTGATGTGTCACATGACCCTCTTCCTATTGAAAAAACAAAAGTTAGATTCAAAATGGCCGCCATGGTCACCACCCATCTTGAAAAGTTTCCCCCCTCACATATACTAATGTGCCACAAACAGGAAGTTAATATCACCAACCATTCCCATTTTATTAAGGTGTATCCATATAAATGGCCCAGCCTGTACTTTCCAATGCCACCATTTAATATTGCATATGATGTAGTGGGAAGCAGGAAAAAAAATTCAAAATGGGGTGGAATTGGGAGAAAAAGCAATTCCGACACAGTTTTACAGGTTTTTTATTTACGACGTTCGATATGCGATAAAGCTGACCAGTTACTTTCATTTTCCAGCTCAGTACAAATCCAGCGAAACCTTATATGTGTAGTTCTTCTTGTGTTTTGATACTGGTAAGATAATAAAAACCTTGAAAAAATGAAGAGAACAAAAGTGGCGAATTGGCCATTTTATGTTTTTTTTTTTTTTTCAGTTTCGACCCTTGCTGCATGGAAAAATATTTTTAGAGTATGGGCGTTTTCGCACGGGGCAATACTCATTATCTATATTTGTTTTTTATTTTTGGGAAAGGGGGGCGATTTTAGAATTTTTTGATTTTGTATTTTCTTTTCTTATTTTTAAAAACTACATTTTTATTTTTTACACTTTTCTGTGTTTCCCATAGGAAACAATAATAAGCAATCATTAGATGCAGTAGAATTGGAGTCTATGAGACATTTACTAGTTTTCTATGGAGTCCTGCCCTTCTCAATAACAGGAACTGCCATATACAAGCTCTGGCTACTCTATCGCAGCAGGAGGGAGCCGGCACTTCCGAGTTTTCGCACTCTCAGGACTGACCACAGCATCTGAACTGTTAAATGTCCATAAACGGCAATATTGCCAGTCACGAACATGAGCCATGGGTGTCTACTGTATGAAACAGCAGGCACCCCGCGGCTTTGGCGCCCGCTTCGCACCAGAGCGGTCGCCATCTTTACAGACCCAGCCAGCGCTGTACTAGTACGGCGCTGGTTGGGAAGGAGTAATTACTTTACACACTGTGGGGCGCTCTAGTAATAGTGGCTTAGTGTATGTATGCAATCCTGCCCCCTCTGTTTTCTACCACGAGCCAGTTACTTACCCATATTCACACATTTCCCCCACTCCAAGCATTCTCATTTTATGTGCTAACCTATTATGCAACACATAATCAAATGCTTTGGGAGAATCAAGATATATGACATCCATTGACTTACCATGCTCCAGTCTAGATCTGACCTCCTGATTGAAGCTGATCAGATTAGTTTGACAGGACCGATCACTCAAACCCGTGCTGATATTGACATATATTTTTTTAATGAAATATTCCAAGTTAGGATTTCTTACAAAACATTCAAACATTTTACTCAGAAGTTTCCAGCTATAGTTACTGCACTCATTTTTTGACTTTTTTTTTAATTTTTAATATTGGCACCCCATTTCATGACACATCAACGATCTTGTGGAAAAGACCCGCCCTTGTAGAATCTTTAAATATTAGAAATAATGCTCTTTATGTAATTTCTTTAGAACTAGGGGTTGTATACCATCTGGACCCTGTGATGTGTCTGTTACATTGGGCATGGTCTTTTATCATTCTTTTTTGGAAATGGTATTATGTTAATCTTTACATTTTAAAATTAAACAATACTCCTTTTCAGTAGCTGGAAAGGTTATCTTTAAGGGGTTGTCCAGGACTTAAATATTGAAGAGCAATCCTCAGGATAGGTCATCAATACCTGACCAGTGGGGTGAGTGCTGCGTCTCTCTACCTTCAATGGTCACAAGCGAATGGGATTGAGCTGCAATACAAAGTAAGGTCATACATAATACAATGTATAGCGCTGTGCTTGGCACACTCTGAAGAGGCTGCAGAACCTAAACGAGTGCTATGGCCCCTTTAAACAGGTGATTAGCCAGGGTGCTCAGAGTTGGACCACCACCAATCAGATTCGGATGACATAATAAATTTGTTGGCCTGCAGGAGGCCTTACCATCTCCTGCTGAACTCTGGTCACTTTTCTCAACACACTCTTTTACCAGTTTTGAAAAAAATTGTGACTTGAGTTTATGAATTCCTCCCTTGGTGCTGTTTGACAAAGGCTAGTACATTGGGGAAATTAATAACATTGATAAAGGAGGTACAGCTGGTATAATGAAGCAACTGAAGCCTGTAGAATAGAAAAAGCAGGAACTTATGCCATAAAGAGATGGGGTGAGAGCAATTTATTATTCTATTTCTGCCAGAATATTGGTGTCAAAAAGTAGCAAATTTTGGCAAATGCTATGTTTGTGCACAAATTGGTGACAATTTCTTGTGTTACACTATTCTTTTGCACCATTCTTGAAAAGTGGTTGTGGCCAGTGATGGTCAGTTCGCAGTGTTCGCCAGCGAACACATGCGGGCTGCCATCTTTAGTAAGGTAGACTCACCCGCCCGGCGATGCACAGGTAAGCCCTTATCTGTGCCTGTGTCGGTCTGAAATCAAATGCAGTCCCTGGGAGCAGGCAGTTCCTAGAACAGCCCGATGAAGGCCCCTGGCGGCTGTTCTCGTAACTGCCTGCTCCCGGTGACTGCATTTGATTTCAGACCGGCTCCCGACATAGGCACAGGTAAGGGCTTACCTGTGCATCACCGGATGGGTGAGTCTACCTTACTAAAGATGGCAGCCCGCATGTGTTCGCTGGCGAACACTGCGAAATGACCATCACTTGGTTGTGGGTGTAGATATGTTTATTAGTCCTACTACAGATTTATCACAGCAATTTTTTTTTTAAGTCACAAAAAAAAAAAACGCTAACTCAATCCAGCAGGGGGTGGCATAAAAAGTGCAATAGCATTTCTAGTCAAAATCGCTTCGGAACGTTTGATAAATTTGGTGCAATTTTCCCAGCGCACATTCACATCAAAACTGATTTCAAAAAGGCCCTCATGATAAATCCCCCCCCCCCTCTCAATGGTCTTTTAATGAGGATCCTCTTACTATTAGTGGAAAGGATCATGGGATGACATAATGACTATATAGAGCAGGATGTGATAGCAAAAATTAATAAAACATATCAGAGATGTGCTGGTAACATTTGGTGAGGAAAGGGGAAAAATTGGCAGCTGCAATGGCAGTTGACAGGAGTAGGTACAGTGAGATAGTTGACATAAAGAATTTAGCTGAGGAATTATTTCCTTATTGCTTATTGTGTGACAACCTGTTCCGCAACAGAATTTGATTGTGACCACTCGCATCAGTCATTGTCCTTGATAAGGGCAATCTAATTTTCCTTTTACATAGCACAGACAATTTAATTCAAAGCCAATTAACTTATCTGCTTGTTTTCGGAGAGTGGGAGGAAACCAGAGGACCTGAAAAAACCCATGTAAGTACAGAGTCAACATAAAACCACATGCAGAATTTGTACCAGGTTAAATTTGGACCCTGGTCCCCAGTGTTACAAGGCAACAGGGTCAGCCACTGGGTGCCTGCAATTTTACATAGCAGACACCCAGAGGCAGAGTCCATTATCTGCGAACACTCATCGTGGACTTTTAACCACTCCGATGCCATGGTCAACTGTGACCATGGCATCTGAACGGTCCAATCCCGAGAGTGCTGCACTCCTGGGGACTTAACAGCTCACCCATGCTGGGATTGAGGGAGCCGTTGGGTTGCTATGGCAGCACTGGGCCTTTAGAAGGCTCTGAGGCCTGCCACAGTTAGTTTTCTGTGGCAGATGATAGGAACATAGCGAATCTCCCTTAGTTCATTTTCAAACTAGCGCTTCTATTTTCCGGTATTGAGATCCGTCATAGGATCTCAATACCGGAAAAAAAACCGCTTCCGTTTTGTCCCCATTGGGGACAAAACATGCTCCAAAATGCATTCCGTTCCATTTGGTTGCGTTCTCATACAGGAGAGCAAACCCGGTTTTATTTCCATCATGGGATGTGGAGCAAGATGGATCCGTCATGACCCACAATGCAAGTCAAGGCATTTTCTCTGACACGATCTGACACAATAGAAAACTGATCCGTCCCCCATTGACTTTCAATGGAGTTCATGACGGATCCGTCTTGGCTAGGTTAAAGATAATTCAACCGGATCAGTTCATAGCGGATGTAGATGGTTGTATTATCAGTAACGCAATAGTTTTTGCTGAACCCTGCCGGATCCAGCAAAAACACTAGTGTGAAAGTGGCCAATACGTTGCAGTCTATGGGAGAAGCGATCAGAGGATTGAATTTTCATAAACAATAAAAGATATAAAGATCATTACTATTGCTGCATCCCAAAATGCCTGTACAGTTCAAATAGAAGTAATAATAGTATCCTGTAGGGTGAACACCATAGTAGAAAAAAATATTAAAATACCAGAAAAACTATGTAAATTTGGTATCTCTGCAATTATACTGACCCACTGAATGATGTTAACATGTCATGTTTACCACATGGGGAAGACTCAAAAACGAAATCCATAAAACTATGGTGGAATTGCATTTTTTTTTTTTCAATTCCGCCCCATATAGAATTTCCAGCTTTCCAATTTGCAATGATTGACACTTCTTTTTAATATAAGTAAAATTAATTCTACTCTAGTGAGAAAAACATTGAGCCGAGATGACATCTGCTGAAATTATATTCTCTATTCAGTGTGCTGATTTCACAGGAAGTGAAAAGCTTTATCTACCGTAATTTAAAAGTAATCACTAGTATAATAGTTTTCTATCTTGACTATAACATTTATACTAATATCAATATCGGCATTTTGTATTAGTGTTGATTGCGAATATTCTAATCGCTAATTTTTATCGCAAATATCGGCACTTCGAGAATTCACGAAGATATAGAATATAGTGCTATATATTTATATTTGCGAATATTCTAGATTTTATTTTCATCAGTAACCTCCCTTCTTGCTTGTGGGCCAATGAAAAGGCTGCAATGTCTTTGTCTGAGCATAGCAACATCCCTAGCAACCAATAGGAGAGTTGCCCACCCCTTACTATATAAGAACCTCCCCAGCAGTCTCTCAGAGAGAGCAGTGACAATGCTGTGCTCTGTGCTTTCATCTGAATCCTATTCCTTATCCAATTACATTAGATAGTTAGTTAGCTCATATATATATATAATACAGATAGTTAGTGGGAGATAGTCAGTGTAGGTTAGATAGTGATATAGTGTAGCTGATAGGTTCCAGTGCAGGGTGTTAGGTAGTGTGATAGGATTTACTGTTTCTCTGCTGTCCATACATACATGCCAAGGACATGGTGCTGTGATGTCAAAACAATACTTAGTGCACCAATCAGTAATATCTACTCAGGCCTAATAAAATGTGAAGTTCCATGTATTGCGCTAAAATTATGCGCATCATTAGTGCCGATTTGCGCAATCGCGAAAATAATGACTGGAGATCACGAATTCTAGAATTAGCAAATTTATTGCAAATATTATGCGAAAAATTAGCGAAATATTGCAAAAACTAATATTGCCTATGCCACTCATCACTATTTTGTATGAGGGTGGACATTCAAGCCTTCATCATCTAAGGTTAGTTTTACATCTGCACTAAGGTTACTCTGCCGAAACAGCCTGCCAGAGTTCACTGGATCCAGAGCCCACTGACTATAATAGGATCCAGCATCGATCTGTCTGGTTTCTGGCATGAGTGCAAGGTTCGGCCAAACATAAAATGGTGTTTGCAGCTGAAACCCGGTGCTTATGCCAGAAACCGTCTGTATCCTCGCTGGATCCCATTATAGTCAATGGGATCTAGCAGTGCACGGCCTTATCCGGCTATGCAGGATACAATGACCTCTGGTAGGGTGTTCCTCTGCTGGAACAGCATGCCAGATACCATACAGCAGCTGTGCAAGCAGCCTTAGCCCGCTTTATAGACCAGAATGGTTCTAACCGAAGTCATGTTAGCTATAAAACTGGGCTCAGGTTTGTTTCGATTCTACTGCTGAATATTACAATGTACAGGATTACACATTAACCCTATTACACTCTATTTGAAGGTCTTATTAAAAGGGGTTATGCAATGTAAAGTATTACAATGCGATGAATAAAGCATTACAAAGAAAAAATATTGTAAGGTCTTAATGTACATGACACTTTCCTCTCTGGTAGCACCCTCTGCTGTTTATCCTTTTGGTCCACCTTCATTTATTTGTAGACTAATATGCTCAGTAGCTTCCCTGCTCTGTTCCCCTCAGTGATGGGATAGTGATCTCACACAGGGGCAGGCCTATCATATATGGGGCCCCAAGAAAAGTTATGTCTGGGGGCACTAATCAGAACAACCAGTAAGGAATCGCTATTCCCAGTAGTGGTTCCCTGTCTGTCCACAACTGTATCTGCGTCATTAAGATGCAGATACAGTTAAAATCTGTGACCTGGGCTAATTCTAGCTTTTCTGCTTCCTGAGGTGAAAACTGAAATTGAGCCCCCACCCCTGTGCCAAATTCTCAATCCAACCCGAACACAGCTTGGGCAAGATGTGATCAAGACTGGCATTAACCTTGCAGAGAAGCAGGTGAAGTGGTCCAGACATCTTTCAGTCATTCATCCCTACTTCTAAATTTCTAGAAATATACACTGATGAGCAAAAGGGTAACAATGTGTTGAACTTTTGACTTTCAGGTTCCATATCTCACCATCCACTACAGCTTTGAACGTGAGACTACCATCATTTTATGGACAATCATCTTCAAATTCAAGCATGTCTTGACTGAAATTTGTTCCCAGGTCTCTTCTACACGTTCCCCATGTTGGTGCTTTTTCTGCAACTCTACCCACAAGTGTTTGATTGGGTTGAAGTCTGGGGTGGGGGGGGGGGGGCAATCCAGCACCTCTACTTCATTGTCATTGAACTATTTATTTGCCAATCTTGACGTATACTCTGGGTCGTTGTCCTGCTCGAACTCTATGATGTCCTTTTCATACCCATAGTACTCGGGTGTAGGAAGTAACTCGTCTTGTAGGATAGTCACATATACAGTCATGTGAAAAAATTAGGACACCCTTTGAAAGCATGTGGTTTTTTGTAACATTTTTAATAAAAGGTTATTTCATCTCCGTTTCAACAATACAGAGAGATTAAAGTAATCCAACTAAACAAAGAAAACTGAAGAAAAGTCTTTTCAAGATCTTCTGTAAATGTCATTCTACAAAAATGCCTATTCTAACTGAGGAAAAAGATAGGACACCCTCACATGTATTCCCTCTTAAATTGGCTCAGATCTCACACAGGTATATCACACCAGGTGCACATAATTAGTAGATCGTTACTCTGCATGTTGAATGAGGCTTGCCCTATTTAAACCTCAGACATTTAGTTTGGTGTGCTCCTGACTGTTGAAGTGAGAGTGAGCACCATGGTGAGAGCAAAAGAGCTGTCAGAGGACTTCAGAAAAAAGATTGTAGCAGCCTATGAGTCTGGGAAGGGATTTAAAAAGATCTCAAAAGATTTTGAAATCAGCCATTCCACTGTCCGGAAGATAGTCTACAAGTGGAGGGCTTTCAAAACAACTGCCAACATGCCCAGGACTGGTCGCCCCAGCAAGTTCCCCCCAAGAGCAGACCGCAAGATGCTAAAAGAGGTCTCCAAAAACCCTAAAGTGTCATCTCGAGAACTACAGCAGGCTCTGGCTACTGTTGATGTAGAAGTACATGCCTCTACAATCAGAAAGAGACTGTACAAGTTTAACTTGCATGGGAGGTGTGCAAGGAGGAAACCTTTGCTTTCCAAGAAAAACATCGAGGCCAGACTGACATTTGCCAGAGATAAAGTTGACAAAGACCAGGACTTCTGGAATAATGTTCTTTGGACAGATGAGTCCAAAATTGAATTATTTGGACACAACAGCAGAGGACATGTTTGGCGTAAACCAAACACAGCATTCCAAGAAAAGAACCTCATACCAACTGTGAAGCATGGAGGTGGAAGTGTCATGGTTTGGGGCTGCTTTGCTGCAGCAGGACCTGGTCAGCTCACCATCATAGAATCCACGATGAATTCTACTGTGTATCAGAAGGTGCTTGAAGAACATGTGAGACCATCAGTTAGAAAATTAAAGCTGAAGCGGAACTGGACCATGCAACATGACAATGACCCAAAACATACTAGTAAATCAACCAAAGATTGGCTGAAAAAGAAGAAATGGAGAGTCCTGGAATGGCCAAGTCAAAGTCCAGATTTGAATCCCATTGAGATGCTGTGGGGTGACTTGAAAAGGGCTGTACGTGCAAGAAACCCCTCAAACATATCACAGCTGAAAAAGTTCTGCATTGAGGAGTGGGGTAAAATTTCCTCAGACCGATGTCGAAGACTGGTAGATGGCTACAAGAACCGTCTCACTGCAGTTATTTCAGCCAAAGGAGGTAACACTCGCTATTAGGGGCAAGGGTGTCCTATCTTTTTCCTCAGTTAGAATAGGCATTTTTGTAGAATGACATTTACAGAAGATCTTGAAAAGACTTTTCTTCAGTTTTCTTTGTTTAGTCGGATTACTTTAATCTCTCTGTATTGTTGAAACGGAGATGAAATAACCTTTTATTAAAAATGTTACAAAAAACCACATGCTTTCAAAGGGTGTCCTAATTTTTTCACATGACTGTAGCTCATACTCCATCATCAGGCTTCCTCCACCGAACTTGACAATTCCTTCAATTTCTCAATCCGTTAGTCCTTTTTCCCTTTATTTCTTCCAGACCCATTTGCACCCATCAGAGCACAGTCTATTGACTTGCATATCATCGCTCCAAATCACCCGTTTCTAATCCTTTACTGTCCACTGTTTGTATCTTTTTGCAAACTGGAACCGACGATTCTAATGACGATATTGAATTGAGTTTTCTTCACCTTTTTTGGGGCCAACATTCCAGACTTGTGTACTGCGTGTCGCACTGTGCTTGCATGGACATTTGTGATCTCACTGTTACAAAGCATATGAGCCAACTCCACTGCCATGTTTGTTGGGTCAGAACTGATAGACTTTGTGATGAGCCGACTTGTTGACTTCAATATTTTGCCTGGACGTCCACGTCTTGGCTTTGGATTGGATGGACAGTATTAATTTCGTATTCTTCCAATTGTCATGGCACTCACATGATGTAGTTTGGAAATTTTCTTGGCCAAGATACCGCCATTGATAAACTGGATGATACTGTTTCTCTTTTCTTGGGAAATCTTCATGGCTGCACCTGGATTTGAACCAGTGACCTTTCGCTTAGGAATCAACCTAATAACACACTAAGTTATTAGGGAATGTAAGAACAGGCTGTAATTTGTAGCATACAAGAAGAAAAAGATTGTTCCACTACTAGGAGTAAAACAGTAACAATGCAGTTACATGACAACAATCTGCATAACTAAATATATGCTAAATAGTTGCAAGTCCAATTTATGTATGAGATAGCCAAGCCATCTATAAAATTATGGTAGCCTCACATTCAAAGCTGTAGTGGATGGTGAGAAATGGAGCCTGAAAGTCAAAAGTTCAAAAATTGTTAGCCGTTTGCTCCTCAGTGTATAGCCATATGTCTCTCTAGACAGTGGAGAAGGAAATTATGGGGACATTACACAAAATACGTATATATGAAGCACTATTTTCTATGCAGGGGTGGAAGGGGTTCACAAGAGCTAATTAAAATGCACTCTGGGAGATGCAAATGCTTGATTGTCTCATGTGACAAGCTGCTGACAGCCTACAGAAAGGGAAGAAAGTCCACCCGATATGTGAAGTTTAAAGGAAATCACCCAAAATTTTATTTGCCAGTTAAAACCAGATAGCAACACAAATCTTTTTTAATAATCATTTTTATTTCCTGATTACATATTTTTTTATTTTGTTTTCTGAAATTAATGGGGGCTGCCATCCTTCCTGACCTGTTGTTAACAGCATTTAGAAAGCATTAAGAAAATTGCTTTATGGTAGCCCCATGGTCAACAGACACAATGGTCAGGAGGGGACCTCATTGACCTCTGTGGGAGAGTTTTCTAGGCATGTTCTGTGATCTGTGCAGAGGTCATTGTACAAGGAAAGAAGAGATAAGATTTGACAATCAATTATTGTGAATGGCGGATCCTGTCTTATCTATACATCACCTTATCATTAGGGGCAGATTTAATACGGTATATAACTGCAGTAAAATGATCTATACAGACCAAGAAGTGGTGTCAATTATTAGACAGTGGCCAGTGCAAAAATTGCAGGAATTAGTTTTTTGTTTAAATATAGATATTTAAATGGAATATTAAAAATAACATCACCTAAAATTCTTAAAAATACATTACACATAAAAATGTGATTTAAACAATAACTGGAGGAGACTAGTGGTGGGCTGATTGGTCAGCTGCTCTATTCCTGTCTGCTAGTGCTCTGACTAATGGAGCGCTGAGTCATGACCTATCAACTTCTGATCCTGGGACTTGGTGCTCTATTTAAACCCCTTCCTGATCATATACCAGTGCCAGGGATAGTCTCTGACTCACTAGCTGTGTTAATGGTTTTTGTGCGTATTGGATTGCTCATTCCTTTGACCGCGGCTTGTCTTCTGACCACTCTGTCTTTCATTTAGTACTGAGTTGACTGGTTCTGATCACGGTTTGTCTTCTAACCCCTCTCTGTCTCTCGTTTGGGACCGCATAGCTTGTCTGGTTTTCACCCATTTACGTAAGATCCTTTTTTTTTTTGCTTCATCTCTTGGTGTTTGTCTGTCTTTGCACGTAAGTAGCATAGGGAATGTCAACCAGTTGCGGTCTTGCTAACTAGGACTTGAACTGCAGGTAGGTAGGGAAAGTGTTCTAGGTTAGGGCTCGCTGTCCGTGTCTGTCCTTAACTCCAGGTGTTACCTGTCCATTTATTATGCACCATGTTGTGTCCTTGTATGTCCCTATTTTATGTACTAATGAACATGCAGCTTGTCATTGGCACATACTGTATATTACGGTATATAGTTTTAAAAAAAGTAAAAAAACAACACTATATTTACCAGTGCAATATATACAATATAAACCTTACAATAAAAAATAAAATAAAAATGAATGTGATCATTATATTAATATTAACCACAGTTGGAGCTTAGCTTTTTTTTATGAAACAGCCCCTTAAATTCCCTGCTTCGCCAAATTGTTTCAATAAATTTGCTTCGTTCACGAAGCAGGTTAAGTCAGCTATATCCTGGCCTGCAGAGAGAGTGTATCTCAGTGTACATCACTGCACTGCAGTAACATGCATAGCTAGTCATTTCTGTGATAGGCAGGTGGACACCCCAATAACAGTAGAATTAGACAGCTTATTCACACCAATTTCAGAATCAAGGCCTAATTGAATTCTCTATTAAACAATGTGGACAAACCACTAACAGTAGAATTAGACAGGTTATTCACCCCAATGTGTGAAATCAAGGTGTAATGGAATTGCTTATCTAGTAAACAAGGTGGACACCCCTCTTACAGTAGAAATAGACAGGTTTTTCATCCCATATTGAGAATCAAGGCATAATAGAATTGCTTATTTATTAAACAAGGTGGACAACCCAATAAGAGTACAATTAGAAAGCTTATTCGCCCCAATGTGTGAATCAATAAGTAATGGAATTGCTTATCTAGTAAACAAGGTGGACACCCCACTTACAGTAGAAGTAGACAGGTTATTCACCCCAATTTCAGAATCAAGGCCTAATGGAAATGCTTATGTAATAAACAAGGTGGACATCCCACTAACAGTAGAACAAGACAGCTTACTCACCCCAATTTTGAATCAAGGCCTAATAGAATTGTTTATCTATTAAACAATGTGGACACCCCAATAACAGTAGAAGTAGAAAGGTTTTTCACCCCAATTTCAGAATCAAGGCATAATAGAATTGCTTATCTAGTAAACAAGGTTGACACCCCTATAATAGTAAAATAAGACAGCTTATTCATCCCAATTAGAGAATCAAGTTGTAATCGAATTGCTTATCTATTAAACAAGGAGGACACTGTTCAATTAGATGCAAACTTTGCTGTCTCCTATGGATCCCTTCAGCTTCAGATGTCCCTGCAGTCTCCCTATGCTCACCCTACAGTTTGTAAAAACTTTTCCTACAATCTCCCTACACTATCCCTGCAGTCTCCCTATCCAATATTTCACAATTAAAAGCTTTTAAAAAAAACTATCCCCAACAAGTGTCATGTCTCTCCCTATGCTCAGCTCACTGTGAAATGGTGGAGACCACTCGTGATGTGGCTGGTAAGGGGCTGTGACATCACAGGGGCTGGCAAGCTGTCTGACTGGCTGTCTGATTCCTGGCAGCCCTACTGAGCAGCTGTGTCAAGAGATTGCAGCCACCTTGCAGCTTACCAAACACAGCACCATTCATTGGATAATAGCTTTGCTTGGTATTACAGCTCAGCCCCATTCACTTGAATGTGACTGAGCTGCACCTAGCCCATGTGACAGGAGCCCCACAGTCTATTCAAACAGCTGATGGGCAAGGGTGTTGGGAGTCAGACCCCCACTGACCAAATACTGATGACCTATCTTCTTAATTATAGCTCTTTTTGCCAATTTTTTTTTGAGAAGAAGTCATTAACACAAAGGTTCACTTATTTTTACTCTCTGCATTGTGAATGTTTACTGTACCCAATGTGGTCAATAAAAGACACGAACTGTACAACCATTTGTGTGTTATCAGTTTAGCTAGATTGTGTTTATCTATAATTATGACCAATAACAATCAGTCCACATTTTATTAGTAATGAATGCAGAAATTCACTTATTTTGCATTTGGTAATTGGCTTTCTTTAGGCAAAGTCAAAAAGTGTGGTGATTTCATTTTTAGTTTGCATATTGTTAAAAAACAAAAAGCTTAATATGAAAACTGTAGTAACACCATTGAGCACTATCGCATACTCACCATTTGGACTTTCTTTAATTCTAGATTCCCAGTTCAAGTCAAAATATTTCCATCATGAATTTGGAGAAGTGATGAAGAAGAAAAAAACTTTGTGGAATTGTCTATTTCCATTTTCCTGGACAATGGAGGGAGAGACTTTACCTTCTACAATGTTACCCACACTGAATGCATCCTATGGCTCATCCATGACAGTGGAGCAGAAGACGACATTTGTTTTTGTAATTCTTTTATTCATTATTCTGGGTGTGCTCATTGTCAGGTGTTTTAGGATCCTTCTTGATCCTTACCGAAGTATGCCAACTTCAACCTGGGCAGATGGAATTGATGGACTTGAAAAAGGACAATTTGACTATGCTCTTGCGTAGTGGTCAAACTAACAACTCCAATTATAGGACATTATTCAATGCACATTGCAGAAAATACACATATATCTGTATTTTTTGGACTATAAGACGCACCTGACCATAAGATGCCCTGGTAGTTTAATGAAGTGGTGGGGTTAATGTCACTAACTTTAACAGCATAGAATACAGAGGGTAAATAGTTTACAGTCAGCTCTCGTAGATTCTAATGTGTAATTTTTTTGACCATTGAAACGAGTATAAACATCACGTTACAGTATACAGTACAATACAGTACCCACTATGTAGTCTTCTTCTTATTGGTCTGACTCCTGGCATTGTTGATATCATAAAATGTTCTTCAGCTACACTAATTTTCACTTATTTCTCTGCTGCCTGGGGACGTTCAGCAAGGGGAGAGCTGTGTTTCTCGTAGTCCTCTCCATGAGCTGAAGGATCGCTCATCCTCCTCTCCTTTCTGCACTGATCACACAGATCATTGTGGGACATGGAGCGAGAGAAGTGTGCTCATGCACATGTCTCTCATTAATCCAGTAAAGCACTGTATGAGCGCTCTGCCGGATCAATAAGGAAGCAGTCAGGGAGGTCTGGCACTGCTGGACAACCCTGACTGTGGACTCTAAGACGCAGGCACTTTTAAGCAAGATATTTTCCTGCTAAAAAAAGTGAGTCTTATAGTCTAAAAATACTGTATATAAATATTAAAAACAATACAGAGCTATTATCCAAATGTCCTTGACACAGAGAAGAGCTAATTTTGTAGTACTAATAATACACATATAAAATATAATGTTGCAGGGATATTTTTTTTATTAAAATTATGCTATTGCAATTAGCTATTTTTACAAATGTACCAACAGATAGACCTGTATTGCATATGACATTGTATAAATGCTAAATGTAAATGTTACTTACTGTGGCTTACAGCAGAGTGTCTCACATTCTCAAAATTAGTCCAACACTCTCACAATTTGAGGATTCCTAAACGTAAGAAAAAACGGGGTATGCCAATGGACATGAACTATATTCTGGATCTTTACTAGCTGATAAAAAAATAAAATAAAATACATACACACTGTAGTCTCAGTTCTCTGGTTTGCAAATGGAAGGGACAGAATATTGTAATAGAGGCAATAGTCCAGGAACTCGTCCTTAATAATCTGAGAAATGTAAGCTTGTGGTGGTAGAATATTCACTGTGGACATCATTAGATTCCCTGAAACCACTCATTAAAGGGGTTATTTGGGTCCTTAAAAATTGGGTATGGCCAGACATGGTGTGTGTGAGTGAAAAAAAAACCAAAACAAAAATCTGGACACATCTTATCCCAACCGCTTTTGGTCCTAGCCTGGCTGGAGGTGTGACTTGCTGACTTCCCACAGGAAGTGGTGGGGACAGAGACATTTTGCGGGAACCAGGATGACCATTTCAGGTTAGTGGAGTTTTTTTTTTTTACTTACATAACCCAGTCATTCCCATTTTTTTCAGGGCCTGGGCAACCTTTATAATTTTATTTGGACCGAGGTAGGTGAGGGTAACTCATATATAATATTAACAATTTCGCCACTGGGGCAAACAAATATCCAATTTACACACTGCCCCCCCCCCCCCCCACAAAAGTAGAAAAATAGCTGTATATACAATTTTAAACTAAATCTTTAATCAATTATCTAAAACCTATAGGGTTAAAAACTCAATTATATGCTGTAATGTGTATAGAAATAATAGACTGTATGAAATTTAGCAGACTAAAGTTTATTATACAGCTCATCAGCTAGCAATCAGCCATAAGCTTCTACTGTATATTTACTGATCACGGTAGGTGGCTTAGCTTGTTGGGGAGCATCGCTTTTGGTTTTAACAGCAATCAGTGTTGTAAATCTACAAGTGGTGGTGATCTGCAAGCACATCCACTAATAATATGGTCCCAAGAACATAGTTAGTGCCCTGTCAGCTGGCTGTGTATACAGCCATCAATAAATATTAAGATGACCCTGGCTTCATCTGTTTGATCCATTACATACTATATCACAGAGAATCTTCTTCCCGAGAATCATACTCATCCACACAGGGGTGCATAGACCTGTCCTGTACATGCTTTTCTGCACCAGTTGCAAGAGACCTAACAAATAATTATGTGGTTATTTACTATCCAGAAATACACCTATATTAGGTGTATTTCTGGTGTATATTGCAGTGGTGCGGTGCAAAAGTTATTTGCGCCACAATATGCAACTTTTCCACGCTCCCGTCAGATCTAAAAAAGTGGGCGTGATGTGAGTGGGTATCGGCCGGCAGGCCTGTCTCATTCATCATTTTCTCCCGTTTTAGGCGTAGAAAGTGGTCTAAATGTAAGACAGCAAGGAAGCTGACTTACATTTAGACTGGCGCTGGATACGCCTCTACATACCTTCGGCGGATCCACCGCCAGCTATAGGGGTTATTAAGACTGGCGCCTAAAACGCCAGTCTTAATAAACAATCCCATAAGTCTTTTATAGAGGTCACTCAAAAAATCCTGTTCACTAGTAACAACTAGATTCTTCCCTATAATCGTATATATGACCACATTTTTTCCAAGCCTAACATACAGAAGGCCATTCGATGCACTCTCAGCCAGCAGCACAGTTCTATTGATATATACTGTATATGACATTATACAAGAGAAGAGAGATTAGGGCAAATCCCGCTGATTCTTCTACAACTTTTATTAAAGAGGGTTTTGCACCTTTTGGACCCCCTTAATCCTGAAGATGAAGCAGTCGCTGCACTGGTGTAGTAAGTATGGGTGGCCATATGTTCTGCGCTGCATCCCCTCGTTTCATATTACGTTATATGATGGGAATACCCCTTTAAGTAGCAATGCAGTTACAATAGACTTTGACTACTGAAAGCTTTCAGAAAGTTTGCCATGTAAGTTGCTGCATTGCCATTCATCTTCGATATATCAAAAATCGACTTACTTTTCTTTTGCAAGAAAAAGGGCCGCCATCCAGGAGAAGACCTCTGCATGTCAAGAAAAACGAATGGCCAGAGACAACAAGAAATCTGATTAAATAGGCTGTCTCCGCTCAGACAACCTAGACTGCATGCAAAAGATTCAATAAGTGATTGAAACAAATATATCAACAAGTGTGCCCATGCATACAAAATGCTTCCCATTTACATAGAGCAATTCATTCCACTGTGAAGACAGGATTTGTATTGGCGTAATTTTGGATTAAGGACATCTAAATCTCAAATAAATATAATGGAATACAATGCAAAATATGGATCAATGCAGAACTCACTTAGTAACAATTACATTATATTCTGCAGTGGGTACTGGGTGCATAATCTCAGATCTGCTTACATCTAGATCAGGAGTATTCCCCAACATATGTCGCTGTATAGGCTAGCATTGTAAGAGATCCTATATCACTTAACATATGATTGGTAAGAGTAGCGGACTATTTTTTTTTGCTGACACGTACTCGCTTGGCATATGTTAGGTGCATGGAGGCCTATGGATATGATCGGCGTATGGGCTAGGAATATACCTGGCGCATAAATTGAATGTGTATTAAAAACAAGATGTGAACAGACCCTAACCTACACCCTTTGCAGAAATGTAAAGGATATACTAGACACAATTTTGTCAGTGGTGTACAGCATCTCTCAGCATCATATCGAACCTGCAGGAGGGCACACTACGTTCCAGGGTATGCCTGTGCATATTATTATGCAGGTAAATTATCATTTAATTAAATGTCTCCTAGTGTGAATACTGAATAAATCGGGTTTTTGAATAAAAGTCTCGAAGCAGTACTTTTCCTAGTAAAGACTATGTCAACCTTTTCAATCAAACTTCGATTTAACCTTTTTTGTGATGTCCAAATGTATCTAAAATGAAAAACAAAGCAGCCTGATGCTAGCAAAGGCAGTCAAGCAACACCAAACATGACGCAAATGTACAGGTGCACAACCCAAAAAAAGACAGCAGTATAGAAAAAAGAAAACAATTGACAATTGCTATGTGTCTCCATATTCTCACCAGAATTGACCTGGATTTCTGGTACCTTTCATGTCTTTTATTGAGCAAACAGCCATAGTGCAGGGAGAAAAAGTATGTGAACCCTTGAATGTAATAACCTATTGAACCCGTATTCAGCCACAATCACCTCCACCAAAAGTAAGATTTGCATAAGGCCTCATGCACAAGACTGTTGTTCTGGTCCCATGGTCCGGATGCGGACCCATTCACTTCAATGAGGCTGCAAAAGATGCGGACAGCACTCCGTGTGCTGTCCGCATGCGTTGCTCCGTTCCGTGGCCCCGCAAAAAAACTAAATAACATGTCCTATTCTTGTCCATTTTGCAGACAAGAATAGGCATTTCTACAATGGGCCGCCTGTTCCGTCCCACAATTTGCGGACGGCAAAAAACGGAACGGTTGTGTGCATGAGGCCTAAGATTGAGGATGTATTTTAGATCATTCCTCAGTGTAACAGTTTTTCAGTTTGGCAATATCTCTAGAATGCCTTGCATGCACAGCCCTCGTCAGCTAAAGCCAGAGCATCTCAATAGGCCATTGCAAATCACCCAACGTCCCTTCACTGCTCCCATTACATTCTTCTGTAAAAAGGTTTTGATTCCCCTTATAGTTCATTGTTTGGCGTACAGGTCCTGAAGAAGCATTGCAGCCACAAATCATGATGCCCTCTCCACCATGCTTCATGTTTGGGATGCTGTTTAAGTTGTAGGCAAGAAAGCATATTTATCACTACACTTCAGAACTGCAGGGCTGTAAGTAAAGGACTGCCTGTGCCTAAAAAGCTACTAAACAGTAATATGCATATACTATGGGGGTCATTTATTAAGACTGGCGTTTTAAACTAATATCCCCTATAGCTGGGGGTAGATCCGCCGGAGTCGCAGGCCTCTACATAACTTCGGCAGATCCACTGCCGCTTCAAAATGTAAGACAGTTGCCCTACGCCTAAAACAAGAGTAGAAAATGGTAAATGAGATGGCCCTCCGGCCCGTCCTCTTCCATGTCATGCCCACTTTTTTAGACCTGGCTTGAGCGGAGAAAAGTTGCAGATTGAGTCGCAAAGGACCCCTGTTCCGCAATCTGTGCCAGAAATACGCCTAATATAGGCGTATTTTTGGTTAGTAAAAGACCCCCTATGTGTGAAGAAAACAGCAATACAGCATTGGGAAAGGCACAAAGCATAAATGATTTTTTTTTTAAACTTACCTTTGAAGCAATTTCATTCAATAACTTGTTACTCATTTGATCCTTCTATCTCCTCCATGTTATGCTATGAACTGAAAAGCATTTGGATTCTGCGCTTTTGCAAACTGACTTAATTTGAAATATATATTGCTGTGAGATTTTAGACTACCTTGCCATAAAATATAATTGAATCCACTTTCTGGAATATCGTGTCTTGCCATCTATATCTCCGAAAATTACGACTCAAAAACATGATTCTTTTTAAATGCTTTTATTGTGTAAAAATGAAAAAAAGAATTGTTGACATATTTGATATTGCTACGTCCATAATGACCTGTTCTATAAAAATATCACATGATCTACCCTGTCAGGTGACTGCCTTAGAAAAAAAAAAAAAAAACTATGCCAGAACAGCCATTTTTAGTCACCTCGCCTCCAAAAAAATCATAATATCAAGCAACCAAAAAGTAAAAAGACCTTATGGGGGCAATACATTGCACACCATTTTTTTGGTAGGCATATATTTTACTGAAGAACAATAAATTCTGTGGGGGTTATTTCCATCTTTTATAATGTAGTATTAAGTTATATTTTATCAAACTGGTGTAAAGTAGAACTGTCTTAACCCCTTTAGGACACAGCCTTATTTCACCTTCAGGAAAAGGCCATTTTTGGCAAATCTGACCAATGTCACTTTAAGTGGTGATAACTTTAAAATGCTTTGACTTATCCAGGCCAATCTGAGGTGGGTTTTTTCGTCACATATTGTACTTCATGACACAGGTAAAATGAAGTCAATTTTTTTTTTTTATAAAAAAAATACCAAATTTACCAAAAAGTTGTAAAAAATTGCAAATTTCCAAGTTTCAATTTCTGTACTTCTATAATACCTCCAAAAATAGTTATTACTTTACATTCCCCATATGTCTACTTCATGTTTGGATCATTTTGGGAATTATATATTTTTTTGGGATGTTACAAGGCTTAGAAGTTTAGAAGCAAATCTTGAAATTTTTCACACATTTTCAAAAACCCAATTTTTAGGGACCAGTTAAGGTCTGAAGTCACTTTGCGAGGCTTACATAATAGAAACCACCCAAAAATGACCCCATTCTAGAAACTACACCCCTCAAGGTATTCAAAACTGATTTTTACAAACTTTGTTAACCCTTTAGTTGTTCCACAAGAATTAATGGAAAATATCACTTTTTGGGCAGATTTTCCATTTTAATCATTTTTTTCCAGTTACAAACCAAGGGTTAACAGCCAAACAAAACTCAATATTTATGGCCCTAATTCTGTAGTTTACAGAAACACACATGTGGTCGTAAGCTACTGTATGGGCACGTGGCAGGGCGCAGAAGGAAAGGAATGCCATACGGTTTTTGAAAGGCAGATTTTGCTGGATTGTCCCATTTGAAGCCCCCCTGATGCACCCCTAGAGTAGAAACTCCAGAAAAGTGACCCCATCTAAGAAACTACACCCCTCCAGGTATTTAAACTGATTTTACAAGCGTCATTAACCCTTTAGGTGTTCCACAAGAGCAAATTATTGGCAAATGGAGATGAAATTTCAGAATTTAAATTTTGTGGAAATTTTTTCATTTTAATCCATTTTTTCCAGTAACAAAGCAAGGGTTAACAGCCAAGCAAAACTCAAATTTTATGGCCAAGATTCTGTAGTTTACAGAAACACCTCATATGTGGTCGTAAACTGCTGTACGGGAACACGGCAGAGCGCTGAAGGAAAGGAATGCCATACGGTTTTTGGAAGGCAGATTTTGCTGGACTGTTTTTTTTTTACACCATTTGAAGCCCCCTGATGCACCCCTAGAGTAGAAACTCCCCAAAAAATAGACCAGGTTGTCACGGACGTGGCGATACCCAATATGTATACTTTTTAATTTATGTAAGTTTTACACAATGATTTCTTTTTTTAAACAAAAAAAATCATGTTTTAGTGTTTCCATAGTCTGAGAGCCATTATTTTTTCAGTTTTTGGGCGATTACCTTGGGTAGGGTATGATTTTTGTGAGATGAGATGACGGTTTTATTAGCACTATTTTGGGGTGCATGTGACTTTTTGATCACTTGCTATTACACTTTTTGTGATGTAAGGTGACAAAAAATGGTTTATTTAGCACAGTTTTTATTTTTTACGGTGTTCATCTGAGGGGTTAGGTCATGTGATATTTTTATAGAGCAGGTCGATACGGACGCAGTGATACCTAATATGTATACTTTTTTTATATTTATGTAAAAAACTTACAAAAATATAAAAAAGTATACATATTAGGTATCACCGCGTCCGTATCGACCTGCTCTATAAAAATATCACGTGACCTGAACACCGTAAAAAATAAAAACTGTGCTAAATAAACCATTTTTTAACAAATAAATAAACAATAACAGCTTTTTTAAAACAAAAAAAGATGTTTTAGTGTCTCCATAATTTTTTTTTATTTTTTGGGCGATTGTCTCAGGTAGGGGCTAATTTTTTGCATATCAGGTGACGGTTAGATTGGTATTATTTTGGTGGGCAAACGACTTTTTGATTGCTTGCTGTTGTACTTTTTGTGATGTAAGGTGACAAAAAATGTGTTTATTTAGCACAGTTTTTATTTTTTACGGTGTTCATCTGAGGTCATGTGATATGTTTATAGAGCCGGTCGATACGGACGTGGTGATACCTAATATGTATACCCCCCCCCCCCTATTATTTACCTTTTTTTTTTACTTTATTTGGGGAAAATTAAGTTTTTATTTTTACTTGAAACTTTATATTTTTCGGGGGGAAAACTTTTTTTTTTTTTTTTTTTTTTTTTTAATTCACTTTTTTTTCCCCACATTGGGACTTGAACTTTTGGGGGTCTAAATCCCTTTACAATGCATTCCAATACTTCAGTATTGGAATGCATTGGCTGCATGAGTAATACTGTGTGTATTACTCATACAGCTTCCGGCCTGTGAGATCCAGGGGGCTGGATCTCACAGGCTCAATACCGGAAGGCATCACGCTGCATTCCATGCCATCGGGTCCCCCCTACAGCCGAATGGGGACCCGATGGCACCGCCGCAAACCGCAGGTAAAAGCCGCAAACTGCAGGTCTGAATTGACCTGCGGTTTGCGGCGATCGCCGACACGGGGGGAATCAAGGGACCCCTCCGCGCATTTAGCCAAGGTGCCTGCTCAATGATTTGAGCAGGCACCGGGTTCCGATCACCGCCCGCCAGGCTGCGGTGATCGAAAATACACATGACGTATGGGTACGTCATGTGTCCTTAAGTACCAGGACAACATGCTGTACCTTTACGTCATGTATCCTGAAGAGGTTAATTGCCCCTAGCAACCAATCAGATTCCACCTTTCATTTTTGACAGCTCCTTTGGAAAATGAAAGCAGGAATCTCATTGGTTACTATGGGCAATTAAGACAGTTCTACTTTACACCAGTTTGATAAATGACCCCAATTATGTCTACTGGGGGTCACTATTTTTTATTTTAGTACCTCTAGCATTGAGGAGCACAACGGGCACAGTATTGGGAGCAGCAGCAGGATGACATTGTCAGGACACCAGGATGGGGAGGTTAATGGAAAAATTCAGAAATCTAACATGTCTGTGTAGCAAACTCTGTAGAGAAGGTGCAGGATGCGGCTAAAAGAATGTCATGGTGGTCTGGATTAAAAGGAGAAGAGGAAAGAGAACGTCTACATGACAGGAGATGTCACTGGATGTAAGAGGTATGTGGTGCTATATTCTTCTATATGCAGTGCTGACCTGTGTCTCATCTTCTCCCCCAATTCTTTTGTATTATAATTATATGTATTTTAAATTTGGCAACTAAAAATTTCATTTGGTTCCAAAATGTTTCAGTTTAGGAGCCAATGGCTCCTGGATATTTTTTTTGTCTGGAGCACTGTGTTCTACTATGTCCTAGCCGGAAGAGGAGGTCGGAGAGCAGCATGGCAAGAATGACAAGGGCGCTCCAGCTTTCAGCAGTGCAGAGGTACCATCGCTGGTTTTGACTTTGGAATGGTTCTGACTCTGATTTATGGTTCTTGTTTTAGCTTAGCTTGGCTTGACCTGGCTTGTCTGTTTCCGCAGTATTCCTAGTTTTGTGGCTACCGATCTATGACTAGTTTATTATTTTCTTCCTGGCCTTGCCTCCCGTATAGACCCCTGCATTTATTTAGGAAGGTGCTTTCTCCGGCAGCACAATGGCTATCAAAGTCTGGCTTAGAAAGCCAGTTTGTCCTAAACCCTATACCTATATCCCAAGTTAGTTTAAGCAACATTAGAGTACAACATTAGAGTACAACATTAGAGTACAGTACAGTACCACTTGCTTTACCAAGAGCGGATCTACAAGAGCATTGGATATATTCAGGAGATACTCAGGAGGTAATCTGGAGGTGGATACAATCTAAGCAAGTAAGATTTGTTTGTTTAAAATCTTTCCCCTCTTTACAATGGCAGACCTGGTTCTGTGCAGGAATTGTTGTGCTTTTATTTCAGGTTCCACTCTTCAGAGGTTTGGATACTGTCTGATCTGTAGACAGCTCTCCATAATGCAGCAGGAAATTACCTTTTTGAAATATGAGATTTTTAAATTATCCACTAAACAAACTCAGGCTGAAGACATTGCAATGCCACTGCCACAGAGGCCCCCTAGAAATGGAAGATGGGTTACTGTAGGTTCTGGTAGACTGAGAGTTGTGGATAGAAGGCATGTTCCACAGTCTGTGGCTCTCCATAATTCATTTGCAGCACTTTCAGAGTGCAAGAGCAACATGGAGGATGGCTCAAGCACAGTGGGTGAGAAACAATCATCTCCCATGCCTAAAGTATGTAAGACTGCAGCCAAAGACAAAAAGAAGAAGGTGAGGATTGATAGTAAGCAGCTGTTGGTGGGCGATTCCATCATAAGAGGTGTGAAGTTTGAAGAGAATGGTGTTGTGAGATGTCTCCCTGGTGCTACCGCTAGCAGGGATAGACGACGCATCCTTAACATTGTTAGTAAAGCAAAGCAGGAAAGGGAAGTGGATGTTATTCTCCATCTTGGGACAAATGATCTGGCTTGCAATGAGGTTTCAAAGGTGAAAGAAGCTTTTCACACACTTGGAAAGGATATACGGGAGGTTGCATCAACTGTTTCATTCTCTGCAGTTTTGCCTGTGCATAACCTTCAGCATGACAGGAAGATGCGCATTAACCACTTCAGCCCCGCTAGGTGAAACCCCCTTCATGACCAGAGCACTTTTTACACTTCGGCACTACACTCCTTTCACCGTTTATCGCTCGGTCATGCAACTTACCACCCAAATGAATTTTACCTCCTTTTCTTCTCACTAATGGAGCTTTCATTTAGTGGTATTTTATTGCTGCTGACATTTTAACTTTTTTTGTTATTAATAAAAATGTAACGATTTTTTTGCAAAAAAATGACATTTTTCACTTTCAGCTGTAAAACTTTGCAAAAAAAACGACATCCATATATAAATTTTTCGCCAAATTTATTGTTCTACATGTCTTTGATAAAAAAAAATGTTTGGGAAAAAAAAAAAATGGTTTGGGTAAAAGTTATAGCATTTACAAACTATGGTACAAAAATGTGAATTTCCACTTTTTGAAACAGCTCTGACTTTCTGAGCACCTGTCATGATTCCTGAGGCTCTACAATGCCCAAACAGTAGAAAACCCCCACAAATGACCCCATTTCGGAAAGTAGACACCCTAAGGTATTCGCTGATGGGCATAGTGAGTTCATAGAACTTTTTATTTTTTGTCACAAGTTAGCGGAAAACGATGATGATTTTTATTTTTATTTTTTTCTTACAAAGTCTCATATTCCACTAACTTGCGACAAAAAATAAAAAATTCTAGGAACTCACCATGCCCCTCACAGAATACCTTGGGGTGTCTTCTTTCCAAAATGGGGTCACTTATGGGGTAGTTATACTGCCCTGGCAATTTAGGGGCCCAAATGTGTGAGAAGAACTTTGCAATCAAAATGTGTAAAAAATGACCGGTGAAATCCAAAAGGTGCACTTTGGAATATGTGCCCCTTTGCCCACCTTGGCAGCAAAAAAGTGTCACACATCTGGTATCGCCGTACTCAGGAGAAGTTGGGGAATGTGTTTTGGGGTGTCATTTTACATATACCCATGCTGGGTGAGAAAAATATCTTGGTCAAATGCCAACTTTGTATAAAAAAATGGGAAAAGTTGTCTTTTGCCAAGATATTTCTCTCATCCAGCATGGGTATATGTAAAATGACACCCCAAAACACATTCCCCAACTTCTCCTGAGTACGGCGATACCAGATGTGTGACACTTTTTTGCAGCCAAGGTGGGCAAAGGGGCACATATTCCAAAGTGCACCTTTCAGATTTTGCAGGCCATTTTTTACACATTTTGATTGCAAGGTACTTCTCACACATTTGGGCCCCTAAATTGCCAGGGCAGTATAACTACGCCACAAGTGACCCCATTTTGGAAAGAAGACACCCCAAGGTATTCCGTGAGGGGCATGGCGAGTTCCTAGAATTTTTTATTTTTTGTCACAAGTTAGCGGAAAATGATGATTTTTTTTTTTTCTCTTTTTTCCTTACAAAGTCTCATATTCCACTAACTTGCGACAAAAAATAAAAAATTCTAGGAACTCGCCATGCCCCTCACGGAATACCTTGGGGTGTCTTCTTTCCAAAATGGGGTCACTTGTGGGGTAGTTATACTGCCCTGGCAATTTAGGGGCCCATATGTGTGAGAAGTACTTTGCCATCAAAATCTGTAAAAAATGACCGGTGAAATCCGAAAGGTGCACTTTGGAATATGTGCCCCTTTGCCCACCTTGGCATCAAAAGAGTGTCACACATCTGGTATCGCCGTACTCAGAAGAAGTTGGGGAATGTGTTTTGGGGTGTCATTTTACATATACCCATGCTGGGTGAGAGAAATATCTTGGCAAAAGACAACTTTTCCCATTTTTTTATACAAAGTTGGCATTTGACCAAGATATTTTTCTCACCCAGCATGGGTATATGTAAAATGACACCCCAAAACACATTGCCCAACTTCTCCTGAGTACGGTGATACCAGATGTGTCACACTTTTTTGCTGCCAAGGTGGGCAAAGGGGCACATATTCCAAAGTGCACCTTTCGGATTTTGCAGGGCATTTTTTACACATTTTGATTGCAAAGTTCTTCTCACACATTTGGGCCCCTAAATTGTCAGGGCAGTATAACTACCCCACAAGTGACCCCATTTTGGAAAGAAGACACCCCAAGGTATTCCGTGAGGGGCATGGCGAGTTCCTCGAATTTTTTATTTTTTGTCGCAAGTTAGTGGAATATGAGACTTTGTAAAGAAAAAAGAAAAAAAAAGAAAAATCATCATTTTCCGCTAACTTGTGACAAAAAATAAAAAATTCTAGGAACTCGCCGTGCCCCTCACGGAATACCTTGGGGTGTCTTCTTTCCAAAATGGGGTCACTTGTGGCGTAGTTATACTGCCCTGGCAATTTAGGGGCCCAAATGTGTAAGAAGTACCTTGCAATCAAAATGTGTAAAAAATGGCCTGCGAAACCCGAAAGGTGCACTTTGGAATATGTGCCCCTTTGCCCACCTTGGCTGCAAAAAAGTGTCACACATGTGGTATCGCCGTACTCAGGAGAAGTTGGGCAATGTGTTTTGGGGGGTCATTTTACATATACCCATGCTGGGTGAGAGAAATATCTTGGCAAAAGAAAACTTTTCCCATTTTTTTATACAAAGTTGGCATTTGACCAAGATATTTTTCTCACCCAGCATGGGTATATGTAAAATGACACCCCAAAACACATTGCCCAACTTCTCCTGAGTACAGCGATACCACATGTGTGACACTTTTTTGAAGCCTAGATGCGCAAAGGGGCCCAAATTCCTTTTAGGAGCGCATTTTTAGACATTTGGATCCCAGACTTCTTCTCACACTTTCGGGCCCCTAAAAAGCCAGGGCAGTATAAATACCCCACATGTGACCCCACTTTGGAAAGAAGACACCCCAAGGTATTCAATGAGGGGCCTGGCGAGTTCCTAGAATTTTTTATTTTTTTTTGCATAAGTTAGCGGATATTGATTTTTTTAGTTTTTTTCTCACAAAGTCTCACTTTCCGCTAACTTAGGACAAAAATGTAAATCTTTCATGGACTCAATATGCCCCTCACGGAATACCTTGGGGTGTCTTCTTTCCGAAATGGGGTCACATGTGGGGTATTTATACTGCCCTGGCTTTTTAGGGGCCCTAAAGCGTGAGAAGAAGTCTGGAATATAAATGTCTAAAAATGTTTACGCATTTGGATTCCGTGAGGGGTACGGTGAGTTCATGTGAGATTTTATTTTTTGACACAAGTTAGTGGAATATGAGACTTAGTAAGAAAAAACAAAAACAAACAAAAAATTTCCGCTAACTTGGGCCAAAAAAATGTCTGAATGGAGCCTTACAGGGGGTGATCAATGACAGGGGGGTGATCAATGACAGGGGGGTGATCAATGACAGGGGGGTGATCACCCATATAGACTCCCTGATCACCCCCCTGTCATTGATCACCCCCCTGGTAAGGCTCCATTCAGACGTCTGTATAATTTTTACGGATCCATGGATCGGATCCGCAAAACACATGCGGACGTCTGAATGGAGCCTTACAGGGGGGTGATCAATGACAGGGGGGTGATCAATGACAGGGGGGTGATCACCCATATAGACTCCCTGATCACCCCCCTGTCACTGATCACCCCCCCTGTAAGGCTCCATTCAGACATCCGCATGATTTTTACGGATCCATGGATCGGATCCACAAAACACATGCGGACGTCTGAATGGAGCCTTACAGGGGGTTTATCAATGACAGGGGGTGATCAGGGTGATCACCCCCCCCCCCCCCGTCACTGATCACCCCCCCTGTAAGGCTCCATTCAGACATCCGCATGATTTTTTACGGATCCATGGATACATGGATCGGATCCACAAAACACATGCGGACGTCTGAATGGAGCCTTACAGGGGGGTTATCAATGACAGGGGGTGATCAGGGTGATCACCCCCCCGTCACTGATCACGCCCCCTGTAAGGCTCCATTCAGACATCCGCATGATTTTTTACGGATCCATGGATACATGGATCGGATCCACAAAACACATGCGGACTTCTGAATGGAGCCTTACAGGGGGGTTATCAATGACAGGGGGTGATCAGGGTGATCACCCCCCCGTCACTGATCACCCCCCCTGTAAGGCTCCATTCAGACATCCGCATGATTTTTTACGGATCCATGGATACATGGATCGGATCCACAAAACACATGCGGACGTCTGAATGGAGCCTTACAGGGGGGTTATCAATGACAGGGGGTGATCAGGGTGATCACCCCCTGTCACTGATCACCCCCCCTGTAAGGCTCCATTCAGACGTCCGCATGTGTTTTGTGGATCCGATCCATGTATCCATGGATCCGTAAAAAATCATGCGGATGTCTGAATGGAGCCTTACGGGGGGGTGATCAGTGACAGGGGGTGATCAATGACAGGGGGGTGATCAGGGAGTGTATATGGGTGATCACCCGCCTGTCACTGATCACCCCCCCGTAAGGCTCCATTCAGACGTCCGCATGTGTTTTGTGGATCCGATCCATGTATCCATGGATCCGGAAAAAATCATGCGGATGTCTGAATGGAGCCTTACGGGGGGGTGATCAGTGACAGGGGGCGATCAATGACAGGGGGGTGATCAGGGAGTGTATATGGGTGATCGACCACCTGTCATTGATCACCCCCCTGTAAGGCTCCATTCAGACGTCCGCATGTGTTTTGCGGATCCGATCCATGTATCCATGGATCCATAAAAATCATGCGGACGTCTGAATGGAGCCTTACAGGGGGGTGATCAATGACAGGGGGGTGATCAATGACAGGGGGTGATCAGGGAGTTTATATGGGGTGATTATGGGTGATCAGGGGTTCATTCAGATGTCCGCATGATTTTTACGGATCCATGGATACATGGATCGGATCCACAAAAGACATGCGGACGTCTGAATGGAGCCTTACAGGGGGGTGATCAATGACAGGGGGTGATCAATGACAGGGGGGTGATCAGGGAGTGTATATGGGTGATCACCCGCCTGTCATTGATCACCCCCCTGTAAGGCTCCATTCAGACGTCCGTATGCGTTTTGCGGATCCGATCCATGTATCCGTGGATCCGTAAAAATCATACGGACGTCTGAACGGAGCCTGACAGGGGGGTGATCAATGACAGGGGGGTGATCAGGGAGTTTATATGGGGTGATTATGGGTGATCAGGGGTTCATAAAGGGTTAATAAGTGACGGGGGGGGGTGTAGTGTAGTGTAGTGTTTGGTGCGACTTTACTGACCTACCTGTGTCCTCTGGTGGTCGATCCTAACAAAAGGGACCACCAGAGGACCAGGTAGGAGGTATATTAGACGCTGTTATGAAAACAGCGTCTAATATACCTGTTAGGGGTTAAAAAATTCGGATCTCCAGCCTGCCAGCGAGCGATCGCCGCTGGCAGGCTGGAGATCCACTCGCTTACCTTCCGTTCCTGTGAGCGCGCGCGCCAGTATATGCATCCAGGAGGAGTAAAGCAACCACCTCCCGGACGCATATCTGCGTACAGCGGTCGGGAGGTGGTTAAGGAATTCAATGTATGGCTTGGTGAATGGTGTCTGAACCAAGGGTTTGGCTTTGTGTCTCATGTTAGCTCTTGTTGGAATGGAAAAGAACTGTACAAGAAAGATGGTTTGCATCTTTCTCTCAAGGGAACGAATGTCCTCGGTGAACAGTTCCAAATATTTGCTAAGAAGCATTTAAACTAGGAAAGGGGGGCAAAAGAGTGATAATCCAGCAGTCCAACTGCCCCCCGGAACAATGCCAGAAGAGGCCAGTAGCACAAAGGTTAAGAAATGACAAGCTCAGAGTCTTGTCTACAAATGCTCGCAGTCTAGGGAATAAGATCGATGAACTTGAGGCTATAATGGCATCTGAGAATATAGATGTAGTGGCTGTTACTGAGATGTGGTTCAAGGGGAGTAATGACTGGGATATATCAATACCAGGGTTCTCTCTATACAGGAAAGACAGAGAAGGCAAGAAGGGGGAGGGGTGGCCCTGTATGTGAAAGATAGCATAAAATCTAATTTGATACAAGTTAGCGAGAACAATTTAGAGTCAGTTTGGGTTACCTTGCAGCTTGATAATCATAAGATAACTCGTGTAGGTGTGATATATAGACCACCTAGCCAAGTCAAAGAATTAGATGATCTACTAGTTGAGGAAATAGCTAAAATGACATTGAAGGGGGAAGTTATCATTATGGGAGACTTCAATCTTCCAGATGTAAACTGGAAAACCAAAATAGCAGTTCTGCCTACTGGGATTATCTCTACAGCAAGTACTGGAGGAGCCAACCCGGAAGGATGCCATTTTAGATTTAGTATTCACAAATGGAAATTTGGTATCTGATATTACTGTAGGGGAAAGCTTGGGATCTAGTGATCACCAGTCAGTGTGGTTTATTATAAGTACAGTGACTGAGTCACACCACACAAAAACAAAAGTTTTAGATTTTAGAAAAACTGACTTTACTAAAATTAGATTAGTGGTATGCGAGTCCCTATCAGACTGGAACAGTTTCATTGGAGTCCAGGAGAAATGGGACTACTTAAAAGTGGCACTATTGAAGGCAACAGAAAATTGCATTAGGCTTGTCAGTAAAAGCAAAAAAAGGAAGAGACCACTGTGGTACTCAGCAGAAGTGGCCAAAATCATTAAAAACAAAAAGAAAGCATTTAGGAATGATGATAAAAAAATAAAAAAAAGAGGATGACAGGCAAATTTATAAGATTAGGCAGAGAGAGGCCAAACAAGTTATAAGAGCTTCTAAAGCACAGGCAGAAGAGAAATTAGCTCAGTCAGGGAAAAAAGGCGATAAGGCATTCTTCAGATACATAAATGAATAAAGGAAACTAAAACAAAGAATTACCAAATTAAAAACAAAAGAAGGAAGGTATATGGAAGATGATAAAGAACTAGCTGACTGCCTCAATGAATACTTCTGTTCAGATTTTACAAAGGAAAATGAAGGAGAAGGACCTCAGTTAGGAAAGAAGACTAATGAATCTTTTGATGCATGTGTCTTTACAGAGGAAGAGGTTCTAAGTCAACTGTCTAAAATTAATACAAATAAGTCACAGGGGCCTGATGGGATACACCCAAAGCTATTAAAAGAACTCAGCGGTGAACTAGCAAAACCATTAACAGATTTATTTAACCAATCACTGGCAACAGGAGTCGTCCCAGAAGATTGGAAATTAGCAAGTGTTGTGCCCATTCACAAGAAAGGTAGTAGGGAGGAATCGGGCAACTATAGGCCAGTAAGCCTGACATCAATAGTGGGGAAATTAATGGCAACCATACTTAAGGAGAGGATTGTGGAACATCTAAAATCCCATGGATTGAAATATGAAAAACAGCATGGGTTTACTTCAGGGAGATCATGTCAAACTAATCTTATAGATTTTTTTGATTGGGTGACAAAAATAATAGATGGAGGAGGTGCAGTAGACATTGCTTATCTAGACTTTAGTAAGGCTTTTGATACTGTCCCACATAGGAGGCTTATCAATAAAGTGCAGTCTTTGGGCTTGGACTCCCATATTGTTGAATGGATTAGGCAGTGGCTGAGGGACAGGCAACAGAGGGTTGTAGTCAATGGAGTATATTCAGACCAAGGTCTTGTTACCAGTGGGGTACCTCAGGGGTCTGTTCTGGGACCCATATTGTTTAATATCTTTATCAGCGAAATTGCAGAAGGCCTCAATGGTAAGTAAGGTGTGTCTTTTTGCTGATGACACAAAGATTTGTACCAGGGTTGATGTTCCTGGAGGGATACACCAAATGGAAAAGGACTTAGGAAAACTAGAGGAATGGTCAAAAATCTGGCAACTAAAATGTAATGTTGATAAGTGCAAGATAATGCACCTGGGGCGTAAAAACCCAAGAGCAGAATATACAATCAGTGATACAGTCCTAACCTCAGTACCTGAGGAAAGGGATTTAGAGATCATTATTTCTGAAGACTTAAAGGTAGGCAGACAATGTCATAGAGCAGCAGGAAATGCTAGCAGAATGCTTGGGTGTATAGGGAGAGGCATTACCAGTAGAAAGAGGGAGGTGCTCATGCCGCTCTACAGAGCACTAGTGAGACCTCACTTGGAGTATTGTGCGCAGTACTGGAGGCCATATCTCCAAAAGGATATTGATACTTTGGAGAGAGTTCAGAGAAGAGCTACTAAACTGGTACATGGATTGCAGGACAAAACTTACCAGGAAAGATTAAAGGACCTTAACATGTATAGCTTGGAAGAAAGACGAGACAGAGGGGATATGATAGAAACTTTTAAATACATAAAGGGAATCAACAAGGTAAAAGAGAGAATATATAAAAGCAGAAAAACTGCTACAAGAGGACATAGTTTTAAATTAGAGGGGCAAAGGTTTAAAAGTAATATCAGGAAGTATTACTTTACTGAGAGAGTAGTGGATGCATGGAATAGCCTTCCTGCAGAAGTGGTAGCTGCAAATACAGTGGAGGAGTTTAAGCATGCATGGGATAGGCATAAGGCCATCCTTCAAATAAGATAGAGCCAGGGGCTATCCATAGTATTCAGTATATTGGGCAGACTAGATGGGCCAAATGGCTCTTATCTGCCGACACATTCTATGTTTCACTATGACTGCATTTCCCTGAACGGCCACTAGATGTCTATGTTGCAGTACACAGACACAAATATGTAAAATGACCGATGATGGTTTACAAAAACTTAGCACTGTTTGTCTTCACTGTGCTACATGCGATTAGTAAAAAGTGCCTTTGTTAATATCACCAGCTAAAAAATGTGAAACAGTAACCTCTGAATATTAGCTGGCAGCTGGTACAAAGAAAGTAAATGTTCATGGTGTACCCAGCAGAACTATGTATGGTTTGCCCTGTGTGCATTGAGAATATTGCTGGAAAATGATGTTACAAAACAGCGGAAGCTTTGTGACCCTCAAGAAACAGGAAATCCATTAGTTTTGCCTTTTCCTAAGGTGCACCCAATGTAACTCTGTGCCAGCACCAGGGACCAGAATCACTGATCGTCAAAGATAATCTAGTGCCAGGAACGTCATGGTAAAAAAATGCACTGCCAGGTTCACAGACTGGTTGCTAGTAAGTTCACATGGCAAAACCCACTGCGAGTTTTCTGTCTCAATGCAATAAGCATAGTGAACGTTTTTCACCATGATCTCTGCGTTCAGCAAAAGTCGCAGCGTGTTCTATATTGTGCCCTGGCTCCATAAAAGTGAATGGGGCTTGCGTGAAAAATGTAAGGCATCCAGATGCAGTGCCCTTTTCACTGATGATTGCAGGAGATGTAGATTCTTCTTCTTCAGTTTTTCACAATTCACACCAGAAAATCCACAACAATCCTGCTGATTTTCTGGCAGAATATTCTGCAGCGTGTGAAGGCACCCAAAAGGTACAACAGGGCATATTATACGTATATAAAGGTATAACTGTGGACATTACACTTATAAAAGCCATGACAGGGCATATTATACATATATAAAGGGAGGACCCGGCATATTATACATATATAAAGGGAGGACCCGGCATATTATACATATATAAAGGGAGGACCCGGCGTATTATACATATATATAAAGGGAGGACACAGCATATTATATATATATATAAAGGGAGGACCCGGCATATTATACATATATATAAAGGGAGGACCCGGCATATTATACATATATATAAAGGTGTAACTGTGGATATTACACGTATAAAAGCCATGACAGGGCACATTATACATATATAAAGGGAGGACCCGGCATATTATACATATATATAAAGGGAGAACCCGGCATATTATACATATATATAAAGGGAGAACCCGGCATATTATACATATATATAAAGGGAGGACCCGGCATATTATACATATATATAAAGGGAGAACCCGGCATATTATACATATATATAAAGGGAGGACCCGGCATATTATACATATATATAAAGGGAGGACACAGCATATTATACATATATATATGAAGGGAGGACCCGGCATATTATACATATATATAGGTGTAACTGTGGACATTACACGTATAAAAGCCATGACAGGGCATATTATACATATATAAAGGGAGGACCCGGCATATTATACATACAGTATATAAAGGGAGGACCCGGCATATTATACATACAGTATATAAAGGGAGGACCCGGCATATTATACATACAGTATATAAAGGGAGGACCCAGCATATTATACATATATATAAAGAGAGGACTCAGCATATTATACATATATATAAAGGGAGGATGGGGTATATTATACATATATATATATATATATATAAAGGGAGGACCCAGCATATTATACATATATTTAAGGGAGGACCCGGCATATTATATATATATATATATATATATATACATACATATATAGATATATATATATATATATATATACATACATATATATATATATATATATATATATATGAAGGGAGGACCCAGCATATTATACATATATAAAGTAAGGACCCAGCATATTATACATCTATATATATATATATATATATATATATAAAGGGAGGACCCAGCATATTATACATATATACATATATATATATATATACATATATATATATATATATATAGAGGACCCAGCATATTATACATATATAAAGTAAGGACCCAGCATATTATACATATATATATATAAAGGGAGGACCCAGCATATTATACATATATATAAAGGGAGGACACAGCATATTATACATATATATAAAGGGAGGACACAGCATATTATACATATATATATATATATATATATATATATATATACAGGGAGGACCCAGCATATTATACATATATATATATATAAAGGGAGGACCCAGCATATTATACATATATATAAAGGGAGGACCCGGCATATTATACATATAAATAAAGGGAGGACACAGCATATTATACATATATATATATATATATATATATATATATACAGGGAGGACCCAGCATATTATACATATATAAAGTAAGGACCCAGCATATTATACATATATATATATATATATATATATATATAAAGGGAGGACCCAGCATATTATACATATATATATATAAAGGGAGGACCCAGCATATTATACATATATATAAAGGGAGGACACAGCATATTATACATATATAAAGGGAGGACCCAGCATATTATACAAATATATAGGGAGGATGGGGTATATTATACATATATATAAAGAGAGGACCCAGCATATTATACATATACATATATGTGTGAAGGCTTTTGCCTGGATTTGTGGGAGGGGCTGAGGTCCGCCTCCAGCCTATTTAGGGCACCCCTCTACCTGGCTCCTGTACCGTCCAAGGTCTGAGCTTGAGAGAGAGTCGCTTGTGGAGTTAACTGGAGAGTTACTTACGAGTTGCTGAGTTTCTGAAGTTCGTTGCTATCGGGTCCAGGAGTTGGAGCATTCCGGTTCCATCCGTCCGGCTTCACCTGGTTCTCTGCGTTAAACTGTGAGTCATCCATACGGTACAGCACGGGGCCTCACGGTTGTCCCCTGTACTAACTCAATTCATTTCGCCATTTCATTTCCCTCATGTCACGCTATTTTGTCGCTCACAAGTCACTAGTTTCATGTCTGTCATACTGCGGCTCATGCAAGTACACGACTGCACTGCATCCCCACTCCAAGTCACCTGCCAGCACGGGTACTAGTTCCCATGGCTGCCACCATTTCAGTTGTCCCTCCATCCCGGTGGCCGTCCGCTGGTGCCGTGGTTGGGGGGGGGGGGGGCCGCCACGGTCTGCTCGGCTCCAGGCATTACAGTATCCCGCCCTAGGGTTCCAGCCACTGCCCCCCTCCATCAGACGGCACAATTCAGGAGGGGCGCAGACGTTCCCCTCCACCCGCCTCCCCTTTTTTTCAACCAACACCCCCCACCACGCCGGGCCATAAGACCCGGCATCATAAACCCGCCACACCACCTGCGTGCCGAAAAAAAAAAAAAAATACATAGTTCATAGTATCATAGGGAACAAACCCGCCATACAGTCAAAGAAAAGAAAAAAAGAAAAGAAAATTGTTCATAGTGTCATAGGTGATAAACCCGCCATACTGTAAAAAAAAAAAAAAACTTTCAATGGTTCCTATGGTGTCACAGGAAGAAACCCGCCATATAGTCCAAAAAAAAAAAAAAAAAAAAACACCACACGGTCCGCGGATCACACCTTCCGCCACGTCACGGGGCCACAATGCCGGGGCACCGCTGCTGCTCACGTCATAATCTTCTCAGGTCATACTGACGTTCATACCACAGTCAACTCTCGTCATACCACTTTCTGTCTAACCCTCTTTTAGGCGGTCAAGCTTAAACGTATTTACGCTGCACGTGTCCAGTGATTCTTTTCCTTGCTACCAGGTACGTACACCTGCTCAACGTTTGTTTTTCCTTACATTTCAGTCCATCCCGTTAGGGTCAGCGTGCTGGCGTTAGGGGCTCCGTAATCCCACTAGATTACCCCCTCTTGGCTTCGCCATCAGTTAGTGGTCCGCGAGGCCAACACTCCGCCTCAAACGTTCGGACGCAGCCGCCCATCGCGCCACTCGTTAGTAAGCCGCCTCGCTGTTGCATAGAGAGGGCCTCACCTGTCACTGCCTTCCCCTAGTGCTGTCTTACAAGCCACCGAGAGGCCTCACACTCCTGCCACCACGTCAAGTGGCCTCATTAACCCCTCGCGCCAACTCATAGATAGAGCCTCTCAAGCCGCTCGGCAATTAGCAGGGCCTCATCTGTCACTATTCTAAGCTTAATTATTTTGCCATCCGGCATAGCTAGCTTGCCAGCACGATCCTGTGTTTCCCCACACTAATAAACTGTTCTGTTTTAGCATGTCTCTGGAAGGGATAGAGAACTTCTCCCTTCCTGGCACTCCTGCTAGATCCATCACCTCAGCCCAGGGAGACGGTCTAGCCAGCCCAGCATCCATCAGATCCTGGACAATTCCGCGTATCACAACGGAGTTAAGGAGACGGCAGATTCCCTTCCCCGCCACGGCAAGGAAAGCAGAGCTTTTCCGACTACTACGCACGTCAACCAATAATGCGGAGGCAGGGGAAGGACCTAGCCAGTCCAGCACGGGGGACATACACGCCATGCTGGCCTCTTTGATGACATCCATGTCCAAGGTCAACGACAGGTTGGAGAGGCTGGAGTCGGTCACCATGACCCTCTCCTTGGCAGGGCCACCACCGGCAGCGTCACCGGCACCATCCGGTTTGCCAGTGGGTGCGCCATCCGTCAACCCGGATGACCAAGAAGTCAGCCCGGCGCACATGATACTGGAGCACTTGAAAAGGGACATTCTTGAAGGTAAGGATGTGAACCTGGCCTCCCTTCTGATTGCCTCCCAAGATGTTGTCGAGAACAAAACTTATGCCTACGACGATGTCTCAGTTGTGGTCAAATCCAGGGATGCCCGCCTCAATAGGAAACTGTCTATTCCTGAATTTGTTTTGGCTTTTGGCATCTACAGGGATGTCATCTGTGCGGTCTACCCCAACAGAAGGGAGGAGTTCGACCTCTACATGCACAAACTGGTAGACCTGGGCAACAAATATGGAGGGTCAGCGTTCTATGACTACCATAGATCTACTACCATAGAAGGTGGCAGGGGCTTTCTCCCAGTACGGAGTCCGCTCCAACTGGGCAAGAATCGACACTGTCATTTTTTGCTGACACTTCGCAGGCCTGAGGACACCAGCCTGTGCGTACTGCTCCTCCACGGCCCACACCACCAATTTTTTGCCCGAACGCGGCGGACAGATAGGCCCCCTCTCAAGAGGCCGCCCCCTCCGGGGTCGCGGAGAAATCGGCCCGGGACAAGCTGGGGCGGCCAATCAAGTTTCTGGGCAAGTCCCAGATTTGCAACAATTTCAATGAGGGGTCCTGCAATTACAGCGGGTGTAGGTTGTTGCATATTTGTACCAAATGTTTCCGGGCACATGCCAAATCCATGTGTCCAAATAAAATGTTTGCGAAGCCGTATCTATCGACCGTCAATATGCCAGTTTTTATAGCATTCATGTCACAGCACCCATCTAGGCATCTCACGGATTTCCTCGTGGCAGGGCTGACAGAAGGCTTCCACACGGGCATCCTGCACATGCCAACAGGCACCCTGGAGTGTCCTAATCTCCTATCCGCCCAATGCAACCCCATCGCAATTGACGCCCTCATAGCCCAGGAAGTTGCAGAGGGCTTCGTGCTAGGACCTTTCAAAACCCCCCCATTCGCCACATGGCGCACCAATCCCATTGGCATCATCACTGGGAAATCTTCCCAGAAACAGAGGCTAATCATCGACTTGTCGGCACCACACGGTTCAGCCAACCCCAGTCTCAACTCCCTCATTCCCTCGGAGGAATTCTCACTACAATACACCACCATAGATCACGCCATCACCGCCATCATGCAAGCAGGGGTCGGAGCATGGCTCAGCAAAACCGACATCGCCAACGCGTTCAAATTGCTACCAAATTACCCGTCGCTGTGGCACCTTCATGGCATCAAGTGGTCCGGAAACTATTATTTTTTCTCCCGGTTGACCTTCGGATCCAAGAGTAGCCCGGCCATTTTTGACACATTTGCGGAGGCACTATGCTGGTTTCTCTTAAACGTAGCAAGATGCCCGATGGTATTACATTACCTTGATGATTTTCTACTCGTGGAAGAAAACACCTCCCCTCCCGCCAGCCTCAGAGCCACCATCAAGCTGTTCAGGGAACTTGGGGTACCCATCTCCACTAAGAAAACAGAGGGGCCGGACACGGTCATCACCTTCTTGGGCATTTAGTTGGATTCAGCCTCAATGCAAGCCAGTTTGCCATCCGGGAAGATCCAGGTTATTCTCGGCCACATAGACAACTACCTTCAACTCGGCACCTGCAACCGCAAAGAACTACAGTCCCTGCTGGGTTCCCTGAACTTTGCCATGCGCATTATTCCCCAGGGTCGCTCGTTCATTTCACGGCTTCTGCACCTCTTCCCTCTTTTTCTTCATGACTCTCACAGGCTGCCCCTGGATGCCCACGCCACTGCAGATCTGGGTATGTGGAGGAGATTTCTGTCCACCTGGAATGGCAGGAGCATGTTCCTCCCTCAGCTATCGGACTCTTCCCCCTCTATCTGGTCAGATGCGGCATCTACCACAGGCTTCGCGGCCATTTTCGGGAACGATTGGCTGTGGGGTAGCTGGCCTCCTGCGGTCCGGGATTTGGAAGGATTTTCCACTACCTCAGCTCTTTTCGAGATCTACCCCATCGTGGCAGCTGCCGTGGCGTGGGGTCATTCATGGGCAAACATGTTGGTCCGATGCTATTCAGACAACCAGGCGACCTGCCAGATCATCAACAAGGGTCGGTCCAAATCCCTCACAATCATGAGGTTCCTGCGAAGGCTTACTTGGTTGGCGGCTTGCAATAATTTCTTCTTACACTGCTTCCATGTCCCGGGGAGGTGCAATACGGCAGCTGACAATCTGTCTCGCTTCAAATTTCAGGCATTTTATCAGGCTCTCCCATCAGCGACACCCACGGCCTCCATCGCCCCGTCATTTCATCAGCTCATTCTGGATTAGATGTCATCATGCGCCATAGCCAGTCATTGTCCCGGTTGGCACTATCAGACAACACACGCAGGTCGTACAACAGAGCGTTCGCGCTATTCAACAGGTTCCTGTTGGAGCACAACATCACGCACCCATTTGTCATGACTTCTCTGCTGGGGTTTGCTTCCTTTTGCCACCTTAAACTCAAAATGTCTTACAACACCATCAAACTCTATCTCACCGGCATTCAACATCATATGCTAATCAAACACCCCAACAACATCAGTTTCATGGCCTCGCACCAGATCAAAACCATACTCAAAGGTATTCAGAAGACAGAACCCGCACGACCAACCCAGAGGCTACCCATTAACAATCACGTGTTCAAGGCATTATCCGACTTACTAGACGCCAGGCCTTTTGAAGCAGATACCAACTCCATCATCAAAACAGCGATGTACTTGGCCTTCTACGGATTCCTGAGGCCCAGGGAATTCACCACGACCTCCGCGACCCAAGCCACACCTTGTCTTCTTGTCTCCCACTTGACAAAACACGTGGATCATTATATCCTGACCTTACCTCACTCCAAAAGCAGTCAGCTCTCACCCGTGAACATTCCATATTACCCCACGCACAACAGATGGTGCCCAGTCGGGGTTCTGGACACTTACAAACAGCGTCACAAGTTCCTACCCTCTCAACCGCTACTTCAACTGCATGGGTCTGTACTCACCACCACCACCTTTATGACCTATGTCAGGTCATCCCTCACACAACTGGGCCTCAACGCAGCCAACTACTCAGGGCATTCTTTTCGCATTGGGGCCGCGTCCGCGGCCTCCAGTGCCAACGTCCCGGCTCATGTCATCAAGAAATTGGGGCGCTGGAAGTCACCCGCTTACTCACGTTACATCCCCAATCCAACACGGGAGTTAAGAGATGCTTTCAAAAACATGTCAGGTTGAGCTTTCATGTATATTGAATACAATAAACTGTCTATTTCATTTTTGCCCTCTTCTTTCTCAGGCCTACCTCATCCTCGGTTTCGGCACACCACAACCGACTACGCTTATTCCCTGATTTCCTAGGTTTCTTCACTGTACTACCGTAAGCGCCTTACACAAGTGTGAAGGCTTTTGCCTGGATTTGTGGGAGGGGCTGAGGTCCGCCTCCAGTCAATTTAGGGCACCCCTCTACCTGGCTCCTGTACGGTCCGAGGTCTGAGCTTGACCCTCCCACCACTCCACTCATTTATAACTCATTTCTTCCACATCTCTTTCCTTGGGTGGGCCCTCTTCTTTCTCAGGCCTACCTCATCCTCGGTTTCGGCACACAACAACCGACTACGCTTATTCCCTGATTTCCTAGGTTTCTTCACTGTACTACCGTAAGCGCCTTACACAAATATATATATATATATATATATATATATAAAGAGAGGACACGGCATATTATACATATATAAAGTAAGGACCCAGCATATTATACATATATATAAAGGGAGGACCCGCCATATTATACATATATATAAAGGGAGGACACAGCATATTATACATATATATAAAGGGAGGACCCGGCATATTATACATATATATAAAGGGAGGACACAGCATATTATACATATATATAAAGGGAGGACACAGCATATTATACATATATATAAAGGGAGGACCCGGCATATTATACATATATATAAAAAGAGGACCCGGCATATTATTTATAAAACACTTATACATGGATAATCTGGCTTATTATACAGGTCCTTTTAAAAAAATTAGCATATTGTGATAAAGTTCATTATTTTCTGTAATGTACTGATAAACATTAGACTTTCATATATTTTAGATTCATTACACACAAACTGAAGTAGTTCAAGCCTTTTATTGTTTTAATATTGATGATTTTGGCATACAGCTCATGAAAACCCCAAATTCCTATCTCAAAAAATTAGCATATCATGAAAACGTTCTCTAAACGAGCTTTTAACCTAATCATCTGAATCAACTAATTAACTCTAAACACCTGCAAAAGATTCCTGAGGCTTTTAAAAACTCCCAGCCTGGTTCATTACTCAAAACCGCAATCATGGGTAAGACTGCTGACCTGACTGCTGTCCAGAAGGCCATCATTGATACCCTCAAGCAAGAGGGTAAGACACAGAAAGACATTTCTGAACGAATAGGCTGTTCCCAGAGTGCTGTATCAAGGCACCTCAGTGGAAAGTCTGTGGGAAGGAAAAAGTGTGCAGAAAACGCTGCACAACGAGAAGAGGTGACCGGACCCTGAGGAAGATTGTGGAGAAAGACCGATTCCAGACCTTGGGGGACCTGCAGAAGCAGTGGACTGAGTCTGGAGTAGAAACATCCAGAGCCACCGTGTACAGGCGTGTGCAGGAAATGGGCTACAGGTGCCGCATTCCCCAGGTCAAGCCACTTTTGAACCAGAAACAGCGGCAGAAGCGCCTGACCTGGGCTACAGAGAAGCAGCACTGGACTGTTGCATGTCATTCGGAAATCAAGGTGCCAGAGTCTGGAGGAAGACTGGGGAGAGGGAAATGCCAAAATGCCTGAAGTCCAGTGTCAAGTAGCCACAGTCAGTGATGGTCTGGGGTGCCATGTCAGCTGCTGGCGTTGGTCCACTGTGTTTTATCAAGGGCAGGGTCAATGCAGCTAGCTATCAGGAGATTTTGGAGCACTTCATGCTTCCATCTGCTGAAAAGCTTTATGGAGATGAAGATGTCATTTTTCAGCACGACCTGGCACCTGCTCACAGTGCCAAAACCACTGGTAAATGGTTTACTGTCCATGGTATTACTGGGCTCAATTGGCCTGCCAACTCTCCTGACCTGAACCCCATAGAGAATCTGTGGGATATTGGGATGAGAAAGTTGAGAGACGCAAGACCCAACACTCTGGATGAGCTTAAGGCCGCTATCGAAGCATCCTGGGCCTCCATAACACCTCAGCAGTGCCACAGGCTGATTGCCTCCATGCCACGCCGCATTGAAGCAGTCATTTCTGCAAAAGGATTCCCGACCAAGTATTGAGTGCATAACTGAACATAATTATTTGAAGGTTGACTTTTTTTGTATTAAAAACATTTTTCTTTTATTGGTCGGATGAAATATGCTAATTTTTTTAGATAGGAAATTTGGGTTTTCATGAGCTGTATGCCAAAATCATCAATATTAAAACAATAAAAGGCTTGAACTACTTCAGTTGGTGTGTAATGAATCTAAAATATATGAAAGTCTAATGTTTATCAGTACATTACAGAAAATAATGAACTTTATCACAATATGCTAATTTTTTTAAAAGGACCTGTACATATCAATAAGGAGAGGACCAAGCATATTATACACACATATATATATATATATATATATATATATATATATATATATATATATATATCACTTATACATGGATAACCTGGCTTATTATACATATAAAAAACCTATATATAGCCCTAACAAAATTGCGGGCTTACCCCTAATTAGAATATATATGACCGATTGAAGGAGTAAGGTAAGTAAAATATAATTTGATTTGAAGAAAATATACTACAATAGTACAAAAATACTCAATTTTATTAAGAAAATCACAGAAGACACATGATCAGCACTGGTCACAAATAAGACAATACATACAGGTTACAATACATATTAAAAACCAAGTGAACCGATGGTGGGCTGCCAATACATATATCTAAGGTAAAGTGCAAGTGCATGATTATACCCAAAAGGTCATAAATGGTGGACATATAGTATCCAAAAGCTGTAGCTATTTGACACCACAAATATCCACATGTATATATGTGTCAAAGTTTGCCACAAGCCGGTGTGAATATATACACCAAAGTTATCAAAAGTAGGGCAATACCAATAATCACAATTGTATTTGACACATGATGGAAACTATTATATATACTGACCAATTGATTCAATTGTATCGTGCAGCAATACCACCGGTCCACTCCCCAACGCACGTTTCGCGTACAGCTCACTTGGTTTTTAACATGTATTGTAACCTGTATGTATTGTCTTATTTGTGACCAGTGCTGATCATGTGTCTTCTGTGATTTTCTTAATAAAATTGAGTATTTTTGTACTATTGTAGTATATTTTCTTCAAATCAAATTATATTTTACTTACCTTACTCCTTCAATCGGTCATTATTATACATATATAAAGGGAGGAGCTGGCTTATTATACATATATATATATAAGGAGAGGACCCAGCATATTATACAGATATATATAGAACACTTATACGTGGATAACCTGGCTAATTATCCATATATAAAGGGAGGATGGGGTATATTATACATATATATAAAGGGAGGACCCAGCATATTATACAGATATATATAAAACACTTATACATGGGTAACCTGGCTTATTATACATATATATAAATGGAGGACCCAGCATATTATACATATATATAAGGAGAGGACCCGGCATATTATACATATATATAAGGAGAGGACCCGGCATATTATACATATATATAAGGAGAGGACCCAGCATATTATACAGATATATATAAAACACTTATACATGGGTAACCTGGCTTATTATACATATATATAAATGGAGGACCCAGCATATTATACATATATATAAGGAGAGGACCCAGCATATTATACATATATATAAGGAGAGGACCCGGCATATTATACATATATATAAAGGGAGGACCTGGATTATTATACATATATATAAAGGGAGGACCCGGCATATTATACAGATATATAAAGGGAGGACCTGCATTATTATACATATATATAAGGAGAGGACCCGGCATATTATCCATATATATAAAGGGAGGACCTGGATTATTATACATATATATAAAGGGAGGACCCGGCATATTATACATATATATAAGGAGAGGACCCGGCATATTATACATATATATAAAGGGAGGACCTGGATTATTATACATATATATAAAGGGAGGACCCGGCATATTATACATATATATAAAGGGAGGACCTGGATTATTATACATATATATAAGGAGAGGACCCGGCATATTATACATATATATAAGGAGAGGACCCGGCATATTATACATATATATAAAGGGAGGACCTGGATTATTATACATATATATAAAGGGAGGACCTGCATTATTATACATATATATAAGGAGAGGACCCGGCATATTATCCATATATATATATATATATATATATATATATATAGATATATATATATATATATATATCCCTTATCCGTGGATAACCTGGCTTATCATACATATATAAAGGGAGGACCTGAGATCACACATATAGTAATGGACTCCTCTCACAATGTGTCTCATGCCTCAATTACAGAGCCTTTCACAGAGAAGAACTCACACCCAAACCACAATCCGCAGGGAGAAGAACGATCGTCAGTCCTCCTGTGGGGGCGGGGCCTACTCTCCGGACGCTGATCGGGGTGGCAGTAGCAGGGCCGGGGGCCCGGGCTCCCCATAGGCCAGTCCTGGCACCGCTGACGAGCAGGACCACTGGGCGCTGTACACAACACGCGGAGCGGCCGCGTGCCTCAGGAACGTTATGTAACAGCGCCCTCTCCCGCCACACGGCAGACCAACTGTCGCCGGCGCACTGACAGGGGCCGCCATCTACCCTAGGTGCCAAAGTAGTCCTCGCCAGCCCCTCACCACCAATTAGCATGGGAGCAAAAGGGAGTAAAAGAAAAGCGGACTGGTCTGAGTCCACAACACCGACAAGTAACAGGTGCGTTACCGGAGCATCATGTGAACGGACATGAAAGCTGCACATCTCCTGGAATCGCTCCAGCCTTCTGCTTATAGTGACGGCAGGAGCTGTTGCCACTAGCAACCACAGCCCACTTTCCACCTGGACGGAAATGTGAGACCTGATGTGTTTGGTTGCTATGGGCAACATCATCCCTTTTCCTGTGTGTTTTATAGATGTAACACTCCGCATAGCCGGTGTGGCGCTGACCGGACCCCGCTCAGGTAGAAAGGAGCAGACGCATTTTCATTTTTTGTTACAAGCGGCTTAGAAAGCAATAACTTTTTTGCTCTTTTTGATTATTTAAATCATTAACTTGTGAGTTAAGATGGCGGCCTGCATGTGTTCGCGGGCGAACGCGGCAAACTGGCCATCACTGTTCATGGGTAAAGCTAGGCGGAGGCTTTCATCTAGCAGTGAGCCCTCTGACGTCACCAGCACCAATGGGCCGGCTTTAGTGCTGCCTTCGCCTGTAAAACTGCTAGGGCAGCTCGTAAGCCTGCCCATCAGAGCCGGTGATGTCACTGAACACACTGCTGGGCGAAAGTCTCCGCATAGCATTACGCCAAAGTAAACTAAAAAGCCTACAGCGGGGGACAAGGGAGAGTATCGGAAAATGAAATGCTCATATCAGGGAGGGGTGAAAATGGGGCAACCCTAATGGGGACAGGATGAGATCCGGCTGCAACCCTGCAAATATGCCGAGAATCGGGCGGAAGAAAAATGGTTTGCGGTCCGCAAATAATGGAAACCTACCTGACCCAGTTATCTAATCAGTGAGGTCTGTCGGGCACCTATGATTTCCATCTTGTGATGGATCCGGCACTAATATTATTTTCATTTTCATGTTCCTGCAGTTTTAGGGCGTTTTTTGCTGGGTTTTTGTGGCTCACAAGAAACACAACCTAGATAAAAAAAATAAGAGCAAAAAAGACAACAACCTTGCTTTTCATATTTCCCATAGACCTTCAGCTAACACCTGGAGCTAATGTGTTTACATCAAAAATGCAGGTGCACAAAACTTCACTAAAAACACCCAAAAGTGTGAACGTGCCCTATCAAGACAGAAACCATGGAGCGGGCAGCCGAGAGCAGTAAGCGGAGTAGAGTACAACACATGCTCCCAAGCAGGAATCATACTGAGATATATAGTTGCTACATCCATAATGTAATATGTGATACCCGTTACAGTAACGGGCGCTAGAACAGTACTGCATAAACATTAGTAGGAACCGTCTATATTAAATACTACACTGACTGCTGGCACTGACTGGTGGCTGTGGCTGGTGGCCGAAACTGGCAGCTGTGGCTGGTGGCCGAGACTGGTGGCAAATTTTTTGATGTAAAGTGATAAAAAAATTGCTTTTTTGGCACATTTTTTTTTTTTAGTTTTTTTTTTATTACGGCGTTCACCAGCCAGGTTGGATCACATACTATTTTTATAGAGTAGGTTGTTACGGACACAGTGATGCCTAATATGTGCATTTTTTTAAATTTTAGTTTACACAATAAAAGCACTTTTGAAAAAAAAAATGTTTTTGTGTTTCCATTTTCTGAAAGCCATATTTTTGGGGTCTCATTTTTTGCTGGATGAGATGACGGTTTGATTGGTACCATTATAGGGCACATATGACTTTTTGATTGCTTGGTATTACCCTTTTTTTTATTTTTATGGTGCTCAACAGGTGGGTTGGATCACATGCTATTTTTATAGAGCAGGTCGTTACGGACATGACGATACCTAATATGTGCATTTTTACTTTATTTTATTTAATAAAAGCATGTTTGAAAAAAATATGTTTTTGTGTCTCCATTTTCTGAAAGCCATATTTTATTTATTTACCGGCTTATGTAGGGGCTCATTTTTTGTGGGATGAGGTCACGGTTTAATTGGTGCTAATTTTGGATACATATGACTTTTTTCATCACTTTTTATACCATTTTTGGGGAAGTGTGGTGGGCAAAATTGCAATTCCATCATAGTTTTTCATATTATTTTTTTTATGGTGTTCACCATGCGGTAAAAGTAACATGATCCTTATATAGATCAGGTCCTTATGGACGCAGCGAAACCAAAAATGTTTAGTGTTTTTATTTTTTACATTTTTAACCAATTATGTGTGGATATAGGAAGATTTCTTTTTAAAAATTTTTGGGACCTAGACCCACTTGGTTCTTGAAGATCCAGTGGGTCTGACTATATAGTCTACTGCAGTGTATTGAACTCACACTAAGGGCTCCTGCTCACGACTGTTGTTGTTTTGCGGTCTGTTTTTCACTAATCCATTGTTCCGCATCTGAGTTGTTTTTCCTCTCATTCCGTTCTGCACAAAACATATCCGTATGGTTTCCGTATATTTGATCCTTTTTTTGCAGATCGGAAGCGGAAAAACAGTAACATATTAATCACCAAACACATGAGCAATATGGGCTGGGCATAGTATTTCTATAATATGGATCCGCGAAATACAGATGAAATATGGATGTGTTCCGTGTGCGTTCTGTATTTTTTGCGGACCCATTGAATTGAATGGGGCCTCAGGCTGTGATTTGCGGACAATATTAGGACATGCACTACTTTTTTGCAGAACGGAAATATGGAAACGGAATGCACACGGAGTACCTTCCGTTGTTTTTGCAGACCCATTGAAGTGAATGGTTCTGCATACGGTCCGCAAAAAAAACGGAACGGAAGCGAAAAGAAAATACGTTCGTGTGCATGAGCTCTAAGCCTGATGAGGCTCCTGCCTTTAGCCGGAGCCTGATCAGGCTTAGGCCTCCTGCACACAAATGTGTGCTGCCCGTTGCCGTATTGCGGACCGCATTTGCGTATCCACAATACACGGGCGCCGTTCCGGGGGCACTCTGCATAATGGATGCGGACCCATTAACTTCAATGGGTCTGAAAATCCGGAGATACAGAACAAAAGCACGGAGTCCGCGATTTGCTGCGGCTTCCCCACGGTCGGTGTTCGTGCATTGCGGGCCGCAGCATGGCCACGGGGCGCACATGTTCGTGTGCAGGAGGCCCTAGATATACCACAGCAAGCCGGATGCCTGTGAAGGCGTCCGGTTGCCATGGTAACCATCCGGACACTGCCACAGCGCAGCGGCCCGATGGGGGAGGGAGCTACCTCCCTCAGTTTACCCTTTAAGCATCGGCTAAGGACCATGGCATGAAAGGGGTTAAATGGCAGACACCGTTGCCAGCACTGATGTCGGCCGTTTCAAGCAGAGTGTTAGCTGGACATTACAGCTAACACTGTGCCCGCTGCCACTCTGCCATCCTGAAAGAGGGGGGGGTGCTGCGCGCTCTGCCATCTTGAAAGGGGGGTGAGAGGGGTGCTGTGCGCTCTGCATCTTGAAAGGGGGGGGCAAGGATGTTGTGTGCGGGGAGCATTAACCCTTCAAGCATCGGGCCGCTGCCAGGGCAGAGCAGCGGCCCGATGGTTAGCACCTTGCAGACAGCGGTCCCTAAGGACCTTGGCATGGAAGGGGTTAAACGTCCGACATCGGTGTTGGCAGTTTCAAGCAGAGTGTTAGCTGGACATTACAGCCTACACTCTGTCCGCTGCCGCTCTGCCATCCTGAAATGGGGGGGGGGGGGGGGTAGGGGTGGTTGCTTCGTGCTCTGCATCTCCTTCGCTCAGCGTCCCAATGGGGGAGGGAGCTCCCTCCCCCAGTTTACCCTTCAAGCATCAGGCCGCTGCCACAGCAGAGCACGGATGCCAGCACCGACGTCAGCCGTTTCAAGCAGAGTTAGCTGGACATTACAGCTAACACTCTGCCCGCTGCTGCTCTGCCATCCTGAAAGGGGGAAGTGGGGGTGGGGTGCTGCACAGTCAGGCCGCAGGGAATCTTGTGTGGAGCTCTGTGTCCGTGGAGCGCCGTGTCCTGATTGGACGCCGCGCATGCCCAGTGCAAAACTGGTGATAGACACACGGACACAGCACACTCACACAGGGATTTTATTATACTAGATACTCGTCCACAGCTAACAAAGTTCATCTTAAAGGGGCTGTCGGATTTCAAGAAGAAACAGGACAACACATGCAATATGTTTTTAAAAACTTTTTTATTTTAAGGTCCCCTTAGGTGGCTATTTAATTTTTTTTTGGGGGGGGGGGGGGGGCTGCAGGGTATGAGTTTTCGCAGGGTATGAGTTTTCCATTCTCGTAATTGGTGGGTGGTTTCAGATGTTGGAAACCCACAATCTTATAGTTATCCCGTATCCACAGAATAGGCGATAACGTTACGACTGAAATACCCTTTTAATGGGACAAATTTTTTATAAAGACCTCAACGAAAAACGAAACAATCAATAGTCAACCTCCCGATCCCCCACCACTCCTGTTACTGGGTCCTGCTGCTCACACAGTTCTGTGCTCAGCCATTTACTGGTTGGACCAGGTCACCGCCTAGGCCAGTGATTGGATGGGCAGGCCTTTCCTGGCAGTGGGGCCTGGGGTGCAGGGGGATAGTATGAGTAGAATGAGTATCTATTATATAATATTCCAAACCTGTGACCCTTTAACATTAGAATGATGTTTTCTGTTAGGCTACGTGCACATGGTTTGTATTACACAAGGATTTTCTGCACAGATTTTCATACGGAAAATCCACGGCATAATAAAGTACCAGCTATGTAGGTGACATTTTCAATTTCTCATCTAACCTGAAATTTTCTGTGCAGAAATTAAAGCGGTATTTCCATCTTGAACATTGGGGGCACCTATACTTAAAAAGTGCCGGAGGGTGCACCATTCAAGCGCGGTCACCGCTCCATTCACTTCTATGCGGCTGATGGATATAGCCAAGCCAGTGCTCGGCTATTTTCGGTACTCCCATAGGAATGAATAAATGGCGGCCGCGCATGCTTGGTGCGCCGTCCGGCACTTTGCAGGCATTTGCTAGCTATAAGCCCCCAATGTTCAAGATAGAAGCACCCCTTTAAGCTGCAGTGCAGATTTTTAAATCTACAACATATTTTTTGGGGGGGATTTTCAGTGCAGATTTCCCCCATTGCAAATAATATTCAGGACACTACAGTAATAGCCTAGAGCCGAATGTTGTGTGCTGTACCCGTACTGAGGTCTTCCTAATACACAGTGAATGGACAATGTCCTATGTAGATAGGGTAGGCCACATGGTTAAAGGGGTTGCCACCTGGACATTTATGGCATATCCACAGGATCCCACCTCTGGCACCCCCTACTCAGTCTCTCGCTGCTGTGGATGGATAGCCACTGCTGTGGATGAACAACCCCTTTAAGATTAACTTTGTTACCTGTGGATGAGTATATCACATATTACATGATGGATGTAGCAAATATATATATATACATTTAGTGCTAACTTTGTTGCATATTCTCCATTGCAGTGATAACAGTGAGGCCTTGGATGATGTCGAAGCAGTGAACGGCAAGGTAAGAATTACACTGAGCATGTCGTGTATTTTACAGACTCATCGATGGGTTAAGCCTCTTCCATATCACGTGTTTTGTTTGAGGAACCGCATTTAGGGACTTAATTGCAGAAACTGCATCTGATCCTAAAACGGATGCAAAGTTTGCATCACTTTGCATGTGTTTTTAATTTGTTATTTGTTAACCAGTTCCTGGCCATTTACCCACCTGCCTAACCAGGCACATTTGCTTGTTTTCATCTTAGAAAGCCTTAACTTTTTTTTTCCCCATTCGGTTATGTAAGTAATTTTTCCGGTGATACACAGGGCTTTATTTTTGTCATTTTTATTTTTGTATGTATTTGTTTATATTTTTTATAGAAAGGAAAGATATAAAAAATGGTGCTGGAGGGTAACAGTTATATATATATATATATTACAGTACAGACCAAAAGTTTGGACACTCCTTCTCATTCAAAGAGTTTTCTTTATTTTCATGACTATGAAAATTGTAGATTTACACTGAAGGCATCAAAACTATGAATTAACACATGTGGAATTATATACATAACAAAAAAGTGTGAAACAACTGAAAATATGTCATATTCTAGGTTCTTCAAAGTAGCCACCTTTTTGTCACGACCATGGTCATGGTCGTGACACCTGAACCGCATGCTGTTGCCGGCGGTTTGGTTTCGTTGTTCAACCACAGGTGAGGGCCGCTAGTATGTTGCATCACTTGTGGTTGCCGCTGGCAACATGTTATTTTGTATGTCGCAGTATTGCAGCCTGAGCTGGTGCTAGGCTGCTTGCTGCTATGTGCATGCGGTTGCACCTGGCAACCTCTCTTTATAGGTGTGCCGTTTATCGGTGTGCACGGGGTGTTACATGTTTTGTGTGCACTTTCCCCTTTAAGTGGTTCTCTTCCCTTCCCTGGTGTGAGAAGGGTTAATTCCTTCCTAGTGTGTGTGCACTGGGTGTGTCTGAGTGTGGGTGTGGCTACTTTGGGCTAGAAAGCCGGTTTCAGTTAGCTGAGGGGTTCTTCAGCCATGGTTGCTGGAGACATCCGCCTGTTATTTACCATCTGCCAGTGGGGGCCACCCTTGTGGTCATAAGTTTATGTCTATGTGATGTTCAGTTGATATTTTCCTTTTGTTTTTTGGTGCAGCTATGGATCTGGGTTCCTGTGTGTGGATGTGTGTTTGCTAGGTTCATTTAATGTTATGTGGACATCAGCTTGCCAGCACAGGGATCCAGTCAGCAAGGCTGTGGCAGGTAGGTGGAACTAGTTCATTTCACCTGCCATATCCATAGGACTGTTTGTGTTCCCCTTTTCCCTGCAGCTTGGCCAGTGAGACTCCTCTTCCTCCGTGTCCAGAAGGAACAGGTCGTCTTACCCTGCTCCTAGTTTAGGGCCACCCTGAGGGCTAGCAGGGACTTCAAGGTTCCGGAGTATGAGCCCTCCTACCATCAGGGTCGGCTCATACAGCCAGGAGTCAGGGTCAGATTAGGGATGCGATTAGGAGGTGACCTGCTCCCTAATTCTGTCGTCCTGGTCGAGCAGCGACTACCATCTTCTGTCATTGCACGGCTGAGGGTTTTCCCCATCCTCAGCCGTGACACTTTTATTTTTATTACTGCTTTGCACACTCTTGGCATTCTCTTGATGAGCTTCAAGAGGTAGTCACCTGAAATGGTCTTCCAACAGTCTTGAAGGAGTTCCCAGAGATGCTTAGCACTTGTTGGCCCTTTTTACCTCCGGTCCAGCTCACCCCAAACCATCTCGATTGGGTTCAGGTCCGGTGACTGTGGAGGCCAGGTCATCTGGTGCAGCACCCCATCACTCTCCTTCATGGTCAAATAGCCCTTACACAGCCTGGAGGTGTGTTTGGGGTCATTGTCCTGTTAAAAAATAAATGATGGTCCAACTAAACGCAAACCGGATGGAATAGCATGCTGCTGCAAGATGCTGTGGTAGCCATGCTGCTACACAGTGTCACCAGCAAAGCACCCCCACACCATCACACCTCCTCCTCCATGCTTCACGGTGGGAACCAGGCATGTAGAGTCCATCCGTTCACCTTTTCTGCGTCGCACAAAGACACGGTGGTTGGAACCAAAGATCTCAAATTTGGACTCATCAGACCAAAGCACAGATTTCTACTGGTCTGATGTCCATTCCTTGTGTTCTTTAGCCCAAACAAGTCTCTCCTGCTTGTTGCCTGTCCTTAGCAGTGGTTTCCTAGCAGATATTCTACGATGAAGGCCTGATTCACACAGTCTCCTTTTAACAGTTGTTCTAGAGATGTGTCTGCTGCTAGAACTCTGTGTGGCATTGACCTGGTCTCTAATCTGAGCTGCTGTTAACCTGCGATTTCTGAGGCTGGTGACTCGGATGAACTTATTCTCCGCAGCAGAGGTGGCTCTTGGTCTTCCTTTCCTAGGGCGGTCCGCATGTGAGACAGTTTCTTTTTAGCGCTTGATGGTTTTTGTGACTGCACTTTGGGACACTTTCAAAGTTTTCCCAATTTTTCGGACTGACTGACTGACCTACCTTCATTTATTAAAGTAATGATGGCCAATCGTTTTTTCTTTACTTAGCTTTTTTTTTTCTTGCCATAATACAAATTCTAACAGTCTATTCAGTAGGACTATCAGCTGTGTATCCACCTGACTTCTCCACAATGCAACTGATAGTCCCAACCCCATTTATAAGGCAAGAAATCCCACTTATTAAACCTGACAGGGCACACCTGTGAAGTGAAAACCATTTCAGGTGACTACCTCTTGAAGCTCATCAAGAGAATGCCAAGAGTGTGCAAAGCAGTAATCAAAGCAAAAGGTGGCTACTTTGAAGAACCTAGAATATGACATATTTTCAGTTGTTTCACACTTTTTTGTTATGTATATAATTCCACATGTGTTAATTCATAGTTTTGATGCCTTCAGTGTGAATCTACAATTTTCATAGTCATGAAAATAAAGAAAACTCTTTGAATGAGAAGGTGTGTCCAAACTTTTGGTCTGTACTGTGTATATATATACAGGTCCTTCTCAAAAAATTAGCATATTGTGATAAAGTTCATTATTTTCTGTAATGTACTGATAAACATTAGACTTTTATATATTTTAGATTCATTACACACCAACTGAAGTAGTTCAAGCCTTTTATTGTTTTAATATTGATGATTTTGGCATACAGCTCATGAAAACCCAAAATTCCTATCTCAAAAAATTAGCATATCATGAAAAGGTTCTCTAAACGAGCTATTAACCTAATCATCTGAATCAACTAATTAACTCTAAACACCTGCAAAAGATTCCTGAGGCTTTTAAAAACTCCCAGCCTGGTTCATTACTCAAAACCGCAATCATGGGTAAGACTGCCGACCTGACTGCTGTCCAGAAGGCCATCATTGACACCCTCAAGCAAGAGGGTAAGACACAGAAAGAAATTTCTGAACGAATAGGCTGTTCCCAGAGTGCTGTATCAAGGCACCTCAGTGGGAAGTCTGTGGGAAGGAAAAAGTGTGGCAGAAAACACCGCACAACGAGAAGAGGTGACCGGACCCTGAGGAAGATTGTGGAGAAGGACCGATTCCAGACCTTGGGGGACCTGCGGAAGCAGTGGACTGAGTCTGGAGTAGAAACATCCAGAGCCACCGTGTACAGGCGTGTGCAGGAAATGGGCTACAGGTGCCGCATTCCCCAGGTCAAGCCACTTTTGAACCAGAAACAGCGGCAGAAGCGCCTGACCTGGGCTACAGAGAAGCAGCACTGGACTGTTGCATGTCATTCGGAAATCAAGGTGCCAGAGTCTGGAGGAAGACTGCGGAGAGGGAAATGCCAAAATGCCTGAAGTCCAGTGTCAAGTACCCACAGTCAGTGATGGTCTGGGGTGCCATGTCAGCTGCTGGTGTTGGTCCACTGTGTTTTATCAAGGGCAGGGTCAATGCAGCTAGCTATCAGGAATTTTTGGAGCACTTCATGCTTCCATCTGCTGAAAAGCTTTATGGAGATGAAGATTTCATTTTTCAGCACGACCTGGCACCTGCTCACAGTGCCAAAACCACTGGTAAATGGTTTACTGACCATGGTATTACTGTGCTCAATTGGCCTGCCAACTCTCCTGACCTGAACCCCATAGAGAATCTGTGGGATATTGGGAAGAGAAAGTTGAGAGACGCAAGACCCAACACTCTGGATGAGCTTAAGGCCGCTATCGAAGCATCCTGGGCCTCCATAACACCTCAGCAGTGCCACAGGCTGATTGCCTCCATGCCACGCCGCATTGAAGCAGTCATTTCTGCAAAAGGATTCCCGACCAAGTATTGAGTGCATAACTGAACATAATTATTTGAAGGTTGACTTTTTTGCATTAAAAACACTTTTCTTTTATTGGTCGGATGAAATATGCTAATTTTTTGAGATAGGAAATTTGTGTTTTCATGAGCTGTATGCCAAAATCATCAATATTAAAACAATAAAAGGCTTGAACTACTTCAGTTGGTGTGTAATGAATCTAAAATATATGAAAGTCTAATGTTTATCAGTACATTACAGAAAATAATGAACTTTATCACAATATGCTAATTTTTTGAGAAGGACCTGTATATATATATATATATATATATAAATAATAGAAAACAGCGGCACTGACTATATCGTTTATGAAAGGGTGCTATGTCCCAGGGTATAGGATTATAACTAGGGATGAGCGAACTCGAACTGTATAGTTCGGGTTCGTACCGAATTTTGGGGTGTCCGTGACACGGACCCGAACCCGGACATTTTCGTAAAAGTCCGGGTTCGGGTTCGGTGTTCGTCGCTTTCTTGGCGCTTTTGTGACGCTTTCTTGGCGCTTTTTGAAAGGCTGCAAAGCAGCCAATCAACAAGCGTCATACTACTTGCCCCAAGAGGCCGTCACAGCCATGCCTACTATTGGCATGGCTGTGATTGGCCAGAGCACCATGTGACCCAGCCTCTATTTAAGCTGGAGTCACATAGCGCCGCCCGTCACTCTGCTCTGATTAGCGTAGGGAGAGGTTGCGGATGCGACAGTAGGGCGAGATTAGGCAGATTAACTCCTCCAAAGGACTTCACTTGATTAATCGATCGATCTGCAGCTGTGCATCATTGAGCTGCTGAAATTCAAATGCTCACTCACTGTTTTTAGGCTGCCCAGACCGTTTGTCAGTCACTTTTTTCTGGGGTGATCGGCGGCCATTTTGTGTCTTGTGCGGTGCTGCGACCAAGTGCATCCAAGCTGCGATGGTGTGGTTGTTTTTTGGCTAAAGCCTACATCAGGGTGAAGCTGTCACACCAAGTGCATTTAACCAGCAATAGTCTGTTCATTTTTTTGGCCATATACTAAATCAGGGGCAAGCTGCGCCTGTCACCAAGTGCATTTAACCCTCAATGGTGTGGTTGTTTTTTGGCTAAAGCCTACATCAGGGTGAAGCTGTCACACCAAGTGCATTTAACCAGCAATAGTCTGTTCATTTTTTGGCCATATACTACATCAGGGGCAAGCTGCGCCCGTCACCAAGTGCATTTAACCCTCAGTAGTGTGGTGCGTCAAGCTGTGACACCAAGTGCATTTAACCAGCAATAGTCTGTTCATTTTTTGGCCATATACTAAATCAGGGGCAAGCTGCGCCCGTCACCAAGTGCATTTAACCAGCAATAGTGTGGTTATTTTTTGGCCATATCCCAGTCTAATTCTGTCACTAAATCCATACCGGTCACCCAGCGCCTAAATACTAGGCCTCAAATTTATATCCCGCTAAATCTCTCGTTACCGCTGTCCTGTTGTGGCTGGGAAAGTTATTTAGTGTCCGTCAAAGCACATTTTTTGTTCTGGGTTGAAGTACAATTCCCAATTTAGCAATTTCATAATTTAGTGGTTCCTGCTATATCAGAGCTATTTGAAATCTATCCCTAAAAGGGTATATAATATTCAAGGTGCACATTGGGTCATTCAGAATAACTTCACACACACCCGCTACTGTGTATTTCCAAGTCTAATTCTGTCACTAAACCCATACCTGTCACCCAGCGCCTAAATACTAGGCCTCAAATTTATATCCTGCTAAATCTCTCGTTACCGCTGTCCTGTTGTGGCTGGGAAAGTTATTTAGTGTCCGTCAAAGCACATTTTTTGTTCTGGGTTGAAATACAATTCCCAATTTAGCAATTTCATAATTTAGTGGTTCCTGCTATATCAGAGCTATTTGAAATCTATCCCTAAAAGGGTATATAATATTCAAGGTGCACATTGGGTCATTCAGAATAACTTCACACACACCCGCTACTGTGTATTTCCAAGTCTAATTCTGTCACTAAACCCATACCTGTCACCCAGCGCCTAAATACTAGGCCTCAAATTTATATCCTGCTAAATCTCTCGTTACCGCTGTCCTATTGTGGCTGGGAAAGTTATTTAGTGTCCGTCAAAGCACATTTTTTGTTCTGGGTTGAAATACAATTCCCAATTTAGCAATTTCATAATTTAGTGGTTTCTGCTATATCAGAGCTATTTGAAATCTATCCCTAAAAGGGTATATAATATTCAAGGTGCACATTGGGTCATTCAGAATAACTTCACACACACCCGCTACTGTGTATTTCTAAGTCTAATTCTGTCACTAAACCCATACCTGTCACCCAGCGCCTAAATACTAGGCCTCAAATTTATATCCTGCTAAATCTCTCGTTAACGCTGTCCTGTTGTGGCTGGGAAAGTTATTTAGTGTCCGTCAAAGCACATTTTTTGTTCTGGGTTTAAATACAATTCCCAATTTAACAATTTCATAATTTAGTGGTTTCTGCTATATCAGAGCTATTTGAAATCTATCCCTAAAAGGGTATATAATATTCAAGGTGCACATTGGGTCATTCAGAATAACTTCACACACACCCGCTACTGTGTATTTCCAAGTCTAATTCTGTCACTAAACCCATACCTGTCACCCAGCGCCTAAATACTAGGCCTCAAATTTATATCCTGCTAAATCTCTCGTTACCGCTGTCCTGTTGTGGCTGGGAAAGTTATTTAGTGTCCGTCAAAGCACATTTTTTGTTCTGGGTTGAAATACAATTCCCAATTTAGCAATTTCATAATTTAGTGGTTTCTGCTATATCAGAGCTATTTGAAATCTATCCCTAAAAGGGTATATAATATTCAAGGTGCACATTGGGTCATTCAGAATAACTTCACACACACCCGCTACTGTGTATTTCCAAGTCTAATTCTGTCACTAAACCCATACCTGTCACCCAGCGCCTAAATACTAGGCCTCAAATTTATATCCTGCTAAATCTCTCGTTAACGCTGTCCTGTTGTGGCTGGGAAAGTTATTTAGTGTCCGTCAAAGCACATTTTTTGTTCTGGGTTTAAATACAATTCCCAATTTAACAATTTCATAATTTAGTGGTTTCTGCTATATCAGAGCTATTTGAAATCTATCCCTAAAAGGGTATATAATATTCAAGGTGCACATTGGGTCATTCAGAATAACTTCACACACACCCGCTACTGTGTATTTCCAAGTCTAATTCTGTCACTAAACCCATACCTGTCACCCAGCGCCTAAATACTAGGCCTCAAATTTATATCCTGCTAAATCTCTCGTTACCGCTGTCCTGTTGTGGCTGGGAAAGTTATTTAGTGTCCGTCAAAGCACATTTTTTGTTCTGGGTTGAAATACAATTCCCAATTTAGCAATTTCATAATTTAGTGGTTTCTGCTATATCAGAGCTATTTGAAATCTATCCCTAAAAGGGTATATAATATTCAAGGTGCACATTGGGTCATTCAGAATAACTTCACACACACCCGCTACTGTGTATTTCCAAGTCTAATTCTGTCACTAAACCCATACCTGTCACCCAGCGCCTAAATACTAGGCCTCAAATTTATATCCTGCTAAATCTCTCGTTAACGCTGTCCTGTTGTGGCTGGGAAAGTTATTTAGTGTCCGTCAAAGCACATTTTTTGTTCTGGGTTTAAATACAATTCCCAATTTAACAATTTCATAATTTAGTGGTTTCTGCTATATCAGAGCTATTTGAAATCTATCCCTAAAAGGGTATATAATATTCAAGGTGCACATTGGGTCATTCAGAATAACTTCACACACACCCGCTACTGTGTATTTCCAAGTCTAATTCTGTCACTAAACCCATACCTGTCACCCAGCGCCTAAATACTAGGCCTCAAATTTATATCCTGCTAAATCTCTCGTTAACGCTGTCCTGTTGTGGCTGGGAAAGTTATTTAGTGTCCGTCAAAGCACATTTTTTGTTCTGGGTTTAAATACAATTCCCAATTTAACAATTTCATAATTTAGTGGTTTCTGCTATATCAGAGCTATTTGAAATCTATCCCTAAAAGGGTATATAATATTCAAGGTGCACATTGGGTCATTCAGAATAACTTCACACACACACGCTTCTGTGCATTTCCAAGTCTAATTCTGTCACTAAATCCATACCGGTCACCCAGCGCCTAAATACTAGGCCTCAAATTTATATCCCGCTGAATTTGAATACAATACATTGGGCCAAATAATATATTTGTTGTTGTGGTGAACCATAACAATGAGAAAAACATCTAGTAAGGGACGCGGACGTGGACATGGTCGTGGTGGTGTTAGTGGACCCTCTGGTGCTGGGAGAGGACGTGGCCGTTCTGCCACATCCACACGTCCTAGTGTACCAACTACCTCAGGTCCCAGTAGCCGCCAGAATTTACAGCGATATATGGTGGGGCCCAATGCCGTTCTAAGGATGGTAAGGCCTGAGCAGGTACAGGCATTAGTCAATTGGGTGGCCGACAGTGGATCCAGCACGTTCACATTATCTCCCACCCAGTCTTCTGCAGAAAGCGCACAGATGGCGCCTGAAAACCAACCCCATCAGTCTGTCACATCACCCCCATGCATACCAGGGAAACTGTCTCAGCCTCAAGTTATGCAGCAGTCTCTTATGCTGTTTGAAGACTCCGCTGGCAGGGTTTCCCAAGGGCATCCACCTAGCCCTTCCCCAGCGGTGAAAGACATAGAATGCACTGACGCACAACCACTTATGTTTCCTGATGATGAGGACATGGGAATACCACCTCAGCATGTCTCTGATGATGACGAAACACAGGTGCCAACTGCTGCGTCTTTCTGCAGTGTGCAGACTGAACAGGAGGTCAGGGATCAAGACTGGGTGGAAGACGATGCAGGGGACGATGAGGTCCTAGACCCCACATGGAATGAAGGTCGTGCCACTGACTTTCACAGTTCGGAGGAAGAGGCAGTGGTGAGACCGAGCCAACAGCGTAGCAAAAGAGGGAGCAGTGGGCAAAAGCAGAACACCCGCCGCCAAGAGACTCCGCCTGCTACTGACCGCCGCCATCTGGGACCGAGCACCCCAAAGGCAGCTTCAAGGAGTTCCCTGGCATGGCACTTCTTCAAACAATGTGCTGACGACAAGACCCGAGTGGTTTGCACGCTGTGCCATCAGAGCCTGAAGCGAGGCATTAACGTTCTGAACCTGAGCACAACCTGCATGACCAGGCACCTGCATGCAAAGCATGAACTGCAGTGGAGTAAACACCTTAAAACCAAGGAAGTCACTCAGGCTCCCCCTGCTACCTCTTCTGCTGCTGCCGCCTCGGCCTATTCTGCTGCTGCCGCCTCGGCCTCTTCCTCCGCCTCTGGAGGAACGTTGGCACCTGCCGCCCAGCAAACAGGGGATGTACCACCAACACCACCACCACCACCTCCGTCACCAAGCGTCTCAACCATGTCACACGCCAGCGTTCAGCTCTCCATCTCACAAACATTTGATAGAAAGCGTAAATTCCCACCTAGCCACCCTCGATCCCTGGCCCTGAATGCCAGCATTTCTAAACTACTGGCCTATGAAATGCTGTCATTTAGGCTGGTGGACACAGACAGCTTCAAACAGCTCATGTCGCTTGCTGTCCCACAGTATGTTGTTCCCAGCCGGCACTACTTCTCCAAGAGAGCCGTGCCTTCCCTGCACAACCAAGTATCCGATAAAATCAAGTGTGCACTGCGCAACGCCATCTGTAGCAAGGTCCACCTAACCACAGATACGTGGACCAGTAAGCACGGCCAGGGACGCTATATCTCCCTAACTGCACACTGGGTAAATGTAGTGGCAGCTGGGCCCCAGGCGGAGAGCTGTTTGGCGCACGTCCTTCCGCCGCCAAGGATCGCAGGGCAACATTCTTTGCCTCCTGTTGCCACCTCCTCCTTCTCGGCTTCCTCCTCCTCTTCTTCCACCTGCTCATCCAGTCAGCCACACACCTTCACCACCAACTTCAGCACAGCCCGGGGTAAACGTCAGCAGGCCATTCTGAAACTCATATGTTTGGGGGACAGGCCCCACACCGCACAGGAGTTGTGGCGGGGTATTGAACAACAGACCGACGAGTGGTTGCTGCCGGTGAGCCTCAAGCCCGGCCTGGTGGTGTGTGATAATGGGCGAAATCTCGTTGCAGCTCTGGGACTAGCCAATTTGACGCACATCCCTTGCTTGGCGCATGTGCTGAATTTGGTGGTGCAGAAGTTCATTCACAACTACCCCGACATGTCAGAGCTGCTGCATAAAGTGCGGGCCGTCTGTTCGCGCTTCCGGCGTTCACATCCTGCTGCTGCTCGCCTGTCTGCGCTACAGCGTAACTTCGGCCTTCCCGCTCACCGCCTCATATGCGACGTGCCCACCAGGTGGAACTCCACCTTGCACATGCTGGACAGACTGTGCGAGCAGCAGCAGGCCATAGTGGAGTTTCAGCTGCAGCACGCACGGGTCAGTCGCACTACAGAACAGCACCACTTCACCACCAATGACTGGGCCTCCATGAGAGACCTGTGTGCCCTGTTGCGCTGTTTCGAGTACTCCACCAACATGGCCAGTGGCGATGACACCGTTATCAGCGTTACAATACCACTTCTATGTCTCCTTGAGAAAACACTTAGGGCGATGATGGAAGAGGAGGTGGCCCAGGAGGAGGAGGAGGAGGAGGAGGAAGAGGGGTCATTTTTAGCACTTTCAGGCCAGTCTCTTCGAAGTGACTCAGAGGGAGGTTTTTGGCAACAGCAGAGGCCAGGTACAAATGTGGCCAGCCAGGGCCCACTACTGGAGGACGAGGAGGACGAGGATGAGGAGGAGGTGGAGGAGGATGAGGATGAAGCATGGTCACAGCGGGGTGGCACCCAACGCAGCTCGGGTCCATCACTGGTGCGTGGCTGGGGGGAAAGGCAGGACGATGACGATACGCCTCCCACAGAGGACAGCTTGTCCTTACCCCTGGGCAGCCTGGCACACATGAGCGACTACATGCTGCAGTGCCTGCGCAACGACAGCAGAGTTGCCCACATTTTAACCTGTGCGGACTACTGGGTTGCCACCCTGCTGGATCCACGCTACAAAGACAATGTGCCCACCTTACTTCCTGCACTGGAGCGTGATAGGAAGATGCGCGAGTACAAGCGCACGTTGGTAGACGCGCTACTGAGAGCATTCCCAAATGTCACAGGGGAACAAGTGGAAGCCCAAGGCCAAGGCAGAGGAGGAGCAAGAGGTCGCCAAGGCAGCTGTGTCACGGCCAGCTCCTCTGAGGGCAGGGTTAGCATGGCAGAGATGTGGAAAACTTTTGTCAACACGCCACAGCTAACTGCACCACCACCTGATACGCAACGTGTTAGCAGGAGGCAACATTTCACTAACATGGTGGAACAGTACGTGTGCACACCCCTCCACGTACTGACTGATGGTTCGGCCCCATTCAACTTCTGGGTCTCTAAATTGTCCACGTGGCCAGAGCTAGCCTTTTATGCCTTGGAGGTGCTGGCCTGCCCGGCAGCCAGCGTTTTGTCTGAACGTGTATTCAGCACGGCAGGGGGCGTCATTACAGACAAACGCAGCCGCCTGTCTACAGCCAATGTGGACAAGCTGACGTTCATAAAAATGAACCAGGCATGGATCCCACAGGACCTGTCCGTCCCTTGTCCAGATTAGACATTAACTACCTCCCCATAACCATATATTATTGGACTCCAGGGCACTTCCTCATTCAATCCTATTTTTATTTTCATTTTACCATTATATTGCGAGGCTACCCAAAGTTGAATGAACCTCTCCTCTGCCTGTGTGCTAGGCCTAAATATATGCCAATGGACTGTTGCAGTGGTGGCTGACATGAAGCCTGATTCTCTGCTATGACATGCAGACTAATTCTCTGCTGACATGAAGCCAGATTGTCTGTTACGGGACCTCTCTCCTCTGCCTGGGTGCTGGGCCTAAATATATGCCAATGGACTGTTGCAGTGGTGGGTGACGTGAAGCCTCATTCTCTGCTATGACATGCAGACTGATTCTCTGCTGACATGAAGCCAGATCGTCTGTTACGGGACCTCTCTGCTCTGCCTGTGTGCTAGGCCTAAATATATGCCAATGGACTGTTGCAGTGGTGGGTGACGTGAAGCCTCATTCTCTGCTATGACATGCAGACTGATTCTCTGCTGACATGAAGCCAGATTGTCTGTTACGGGACCTCTCTGCTCTGCCTGTGTGCTAGGCCTAAATATATGCCAATGGACTGTTGCAGTGGTGGGTGACGTGAAGCCTCATTCTCTGCTATGACATGCAGACTGATTCTCTGCTGACATGAAGCCAGATCGTCTGTTACGGGACCTCTCTGCTCTGCCTGTGTGCTAGGCCTAAATATATGCCAATGGACTGTTGCAGTGGTGGGTGACGTGAAGCCTCATTCTCTGCTATGACATGCAGACTGATTCTCTGCTGACATGAAGCCAGATTGTCTGTTACGGGACCTCTCTGCTCTGCCTGTGTGCTAGGCCTAAATATATGCCAATGGACTGTTGCAGTGGTGGGTGACGTGAAGCCTCATTCTCTGCTATGACATGCAGACTGATTCTCTGCTGTCATGAAGCCAGATTGTCTGTTACGGGACCTCTCTGCTCTGCCTGTGTGCTAGGCCTAAATATATGCCAATGGACTGTTGCAGTGGTGGGTGACGTGAAGCCTCATTCTCTGCTATGACATGCAGACTGATTCTCTGCTGACATGAAGCCAGATTGTCTGTTACGGGACCTCTCTCCTCTGCCTGTGTGCTAGGCCTAAATATATGCCAATGGACTGTTGCAGTGGTGGCTGACGTGAAGCCTCATTCTCTGCTATGACATGCAGACTAATTCTCTGCTGACATGAAGCCAGATTGTCTGTTACGGGACCTCTCTCCTCTGCCTGGGTGCTGGGCCTAAATTTATGACAATGGACTGTTGCAGTGGTGGCTGACGTGAAGCCTGATTCTCTGCTATGACATGCAGACTGATTCTCTGCTGACATGAAGCCAGATCCTCTGTTACGGGACCTCTCTCCTCTGCCTGGGTGCTGGGCCTAAATTTATGACAATGGACTGTTGCAGTGGTGGCTGACGTGAAGCCTGATTCTCTGCTATGACATGCAGACTGATTCTCTGCTGACATGAAGCCAGATCCTCTGTTACGGGACCTCTCTCCTCTGCCTGGGTGCTGGGCCTAAATTTATGAAAATGGACTCTTACAGTGGTGGGTGACGTGAAGCCTGATTCTCTGCTATGACATGAAGACTGATTCTCTGCTGACATGAAGCCAGATTGTCTGTTACGGGACCTCTCTCCTCTGCCTGGGTGCCGGGGCCTAAATATCTGAGAATGGACTGTTCCAGTGGTGGGTGACGGGAAGCCAGATTCTCTGCTATGGAACCTCTCTCCAATTGATTTTGGTTAATTTTTATTTATTTAATTTTTATTTTAATTAATTTCCCTATCCACATTTGTTTGCAGGGGATTTACCTACATGTTGCTGCCTTTTGCAGCCCTCTAGCCCTTTCCTGGGCTGTTTTACAGCCGTTTTAGTGCCGAAAAGTTCGGGTCCCCATTGACTTCAATGGGGTTCGGGTTCGGGACGAAGTTCGGATCGGGTTCGGATCCCGAACCCGAACATTTCCGGGATGTTCGGCCGAACTTCTCGAACCCGAACATCCAGGTGTTCGCTCAACTCTACTTATAACCCCAAAATAGTCAAGAAAATCGGACAGCACTCGAAGATATAAAAAAAATTGATAAATGTATTTACCCATGTGGTACAGTACAGCGACGTTTCGGCTCATCCATAGAGCCTTTCTCAAGCATGCATCCATAGAGCCTTTCTCAAGCATGCATCCATAGAGCCTTTCTCAAGCATGCATCCATAGAGCCTTTCTCAAGCATGCATCCATAGAGCCTTTCTCAAGCATCTATCCATAGAGCCTTTGTCAAGCATCTATCCATAGAGCCTTTGTCAAGCATCTATCCATAGAGCCTTTCTCAAGCATCTATCCATAGAGCCTTTCTCAAGCATCTATCCATAGAGCCTTTCTCAAGCATCTATCCATAGAGCCTTTGCTTGAGAAAGGCTCTATGGATAAGCCGAAACGTCGCTGTACTGTACCACATAGGTAAATACATTTTTCACAATTTTTTACATCTTGGAGTGCTGTCCGATTTTCTTGACTATACAGTTGCAAGAAAAAGTATGTGAACCCTTTGGAATTATATGGATTTCTGCACAAATTGGTCATACAATGTGATCTGATCTTCATCTAAGTCACAACAATAGACAATCACAGTCTGCTTAAACTAATAACTTACAAATAATCAAATGTTACCATGTTTTTATTGAGCACACCATGTAAACATTCACAGTGCAGGTGGAAAAAGTATGTGAACCCCTAGACTAATGACATATCCAAGAGCTAATTGGAGTGAGGTGTCAGCCAACTGGAGTGCAATCAATGAGATGAGATTGGAGGTGTTGGTTACAGCTGCCCTGCCCTATAAAAAACACACACCAGTTCTGGGTTTGCTTTTCACAAGAAGCATTGCCTGATGTGAATGATGCCTTTCACAAAAGAGCTCTCAGAAGACCTACGATTAAGAATTGTGGACTTGCATAAAGCTGGAAAGGGTTATAAAAGTATCCCCAAAAGCCTTGCTGTTCATCAGTCCATGATAAGACAAATTGTGTATAAATGGAGAAAGTTTAGCACTGCTGCTACTCTCCCTAGGAGTGGCTGTCCTGTAACGATGACTGCAAGAGCACAGAACAAACTGCTCAATGAGGTGAAGAAGAATCCTACAGTGTCAGCCAAAGACTTACAAAAGTCTCTGGCATATGCTAACATCTCTGTTAGTGAATCTATGATACGTATAACACTAAACAAGAATGGATTTCATGGGAGGATACCACAGAGGAAGCCACTGCTGTCCAAAAAAAAACATTGCTGCGCGTTTACATCTTGCATAAGAGCACCTGGATATTCCACCGCAGTACTGGGAAAATATTCTGTGGACAGATGAAACCAAAGTTGAGTTGTTTGGAAGAAACACACAACACTATGTGTGGAGAAAAAGAGGCACAGCACACCAACATCAAAACCTCATCCCAGCTGTGAAGTATGGTGGTGGGGGCATCATGGTTTGGGGCTGCTTTGCTGCGTCAGGGCCTGGACAGATTGCTATTATCATTGGAAAAATGTATTCCCAAGTTTATCAAGACATTTTACAGGAGAACTTAAGGCCATCTGTCCACTAGCTGAAGCTCAACAGAAGATGGGTGTTGCAACAGGACAACGACCCAAAGCATAGAAGTAAATCAACAACAGAATGGCTTAAACAGATGAAAATACGCCTTCTGGAGTGGCCCAGTCAGAGTCCTGACCTCAACCCGATTGAGATGCTGTGGCATGACCTCAAGATAGCGATTCACACCAGTCATCCCAAGAATATTGCTGAACTGAAACAGTTCTGTAAAGAGGAATGGTCAAGAATTACTCCTGACCGTTGTGCACGTCTGATCTGCAACTACAGGAAATGTTTGGTTGAAGTTATTGCTGCCAAAGGAGGTTCAACCAGTTATTAAATTCAAGGGTTCACATACTTTTTCCACCTGCACTGTGAATGTTTACATGGTGTGTTCAATAAAAACATGGTAACATTTACTTCTTTGTGTGTTATTAGTTTAAGCAGACTGTGATTGTCTACTGTTGTGACTTAGATGAAGATCAGATCACATTTTATGACCAATTTGTGCAGAAATCCATATCATTCCAATGGGTTCACATACTTTTTCTTGCAACTGTATATATGTATTTTTATATTTTTTTGTTAATAGGATAACGTTCAACTGAATATTTTTTTAAAAATATTTTCCTTTTCCATAACGGTTGTTTTGATATATGGGATGTATGGATTATGTTTGGGTCTAGAAGCTGCATTGCAGAGTGTTTTGGTGGTGTTTTAGATTTTTTTCATTTTGTCTTTCTATTTTTTATTTTACGCTTTGTGCTACCCATAAGGTCATACAAGACCTTTGGGGGGGGGGGCATTTGTTCAGAAAATAGAATAAAAAATTCTGCAATAAAAACTGATTAGAAAAAATTGTCTGGTTTTGACTGGCAAAAATAAAATTGTGACACCGTGCCCATGCTGCGGACTGCAAATTGTGGTCCGCAATACAGGGGCACTGTTCATACTCCCTCCATCTGTGGACGCAGACACATTTACTTGATTCCGACGGTCTGCATCGCAAAAAAGTAGTTGCGCTATTATTTTTGCGGTGCTTGGGCATAGACAGAAAACCCACGGAAGCGCTCTGTAGTGCTTCTGTGGGCTTCCGATCCATGCCTCCATTCCAAACCGTATCTTCTGGATTGCGAACCCATTCAAGTGAATGGGTCTGCGTCTGTGATACGGTGCACACACAGCTGGTTGTGCTATGGTTGTGTGCATGAGGCCTTAAACTGGCTGAAAAAACTGATGCTATTGTATGCAGTCATTTTAACTGATATTTCTATTACTTCTCATAGATATTTTATAATTTTTTTTCCCGTTTTGCAACTGAGAGCATCGCATCATTTATTATTATTTTTTGCTGGATATAAAAGAGCAGACATGTGCACTTTTCTATCCAGTGATAAAAAATTAACCTGAATTCAAAGTCAACAAAATGGATGTGCTTTTTTTTTCTATAGAAGCTTTTCACTTCAATGGGTCTGCAAATCCGGAGATGCGGAACAAAAGCACAGAACGGAACACTACGGAAGCACTACGGAGTGCTTCCTAGGGTTCCGTGCCTCCACACCGAAAAAAGATAGCACATGCTCTATCTTTTTGCGGAACGGAGTGATCGTGGACCCATTCAAGTGAATGGGTCCGGGATCCCCATGCGACTGCCCCAATTTGCGGTCCACAGCATGGGCTTCACACGTTCGTGTGATCGAGCCCTAACTGAGACAAAAATGTGGTGTGAAAGAGCACTTAAGGAACTCTGACACATTCAGCTTGGGACTAAGGCCTTATGCACACAACCGTTGTTTTGGTCCGCATCCGAGCCGCCTGCTGGATCTGTTTTAACCATAGGTGTGCGCAGCCTATTGCATTTGGGTGTGCACCCTAAAGCACTAACACACATGCCGCGCGCGTATATATATGGGTGTGCACACAATGCCCCTCTATCATGTGGTGCAGGTCCCCACAATGCCCCTCTATCATGGGGTGCAGGTCCCCACAATGCCCCTCTATCATGGGGTGCAGGTCCCCACAAAGCCCCTCTATTACTGCCACTTTATCAGATGGTCGGGGTCACCCACTTCAGCAAAGCAAGTCACCATCTCCACATGACTACCCTCCAGACTATAAGAACAGCCTGGCTTCAAGGTGAACCCCAACTTCAGCTCTCACTTCGCTCCCACTCAGCTTCGCTTCAGCTCCCACTCATTGCAGTCAGAGGGGTGCATGCCGCGCACTTACCTGCTGGGGACACACCTGCTCCTGGCTCCCTCTCACTCCACAACTAGAAAATGTGCTGGGCGCCCATGCTGCCGACCCTGTCTGTAGCATCACTCACCCCAGGGGCTGAAGGCGGAGACTGGATGCTGCCCATGACTCCCGCTAGCTTAGCTCCTCCCGGTCTGTGTAAAGATGGCGGATGAGGACGGGATCTACTCTAGTCAACAGAACAGAGGCCCAGAGACGGCTGGCGGCGCAACGCAAGTGATTTATAAAAAAAAAAAAAAAAAGTTTTACAGCCTCCAGGCCACCCAGCACGACCTTGCGCTCGCCTATAGTTTTAACGCAGATGGAAACAATTGTTGCTGACTCTTTGGGGCAAATTCATGAAAGCATTTAGCCACCATTATGGTATAATTTGCGACATTTTGCACTTCTTGCCACTTTTCAAAAGTGTCAAGAAAAGATGTGGGACTTAGGACTCGGCTGTAGCCGTTTTTTGTGGTCTCCAAATCATGGGTACTGGCCAAGAGCTTGTGCAGTATCGTCGGGCGCACTGCTTGGGGTCTCTTAAAGCAGTGTTTCCCAACCAGTGTGCCTCCAGCTGTTGCAAAACTACAACTCCCAGCATGCCCGGACAGCCTTTGGCTGTGCGGGCATGCTGGAAGTTGTAGTTTTGCAACAGCTGGAGGCACACTGGTTGGGAAACACTGCCTTAAAGTACATATTTGTTGTGACGCCAGTTGCAGTGAAGCCACAAAGGCACAGGGCCCCTTTTAGTGAAGTAGATGGTACCCAGGTGTAGGAATGCCAGAGTGGTGTAGGATGGCCTAAATGTCCCTTAATGGTGTTGCACATGTCACGGTGCTCCTACCTGGATATGTTGGAACCCCAGGCATGGCCTTCCGAAACACAGAAAAAGTGGGTAGTAGTAGGGTATGAAGAATAAATTGAGTCCAGACCTTGTGATGAAGTTGATAACCGCTTTACTTTCAATAAACTTTTCTCCGAACAGTTTCCTGCTTTATCTTGGTTCCAGCAGGCTTTAGCATTAACTGTGGCAGGCAAACTCCTCTCTGCTACGTCTGTTGCTCTCTGGCCATGCTGTGCTGACAGGATGGCTGTATAACTTAGCTTTCTCTTTATGCTGTACTTCACTTTGTAATCTGGTCTGTCTCTAACTTTGTCCAGGGAACTTTACTCCTGGTTGCTGAGGCTTTTTGCTGTGGCCTCCAGATCCAGCTAAGCTGAAGGCTCTCAAGCTGGCCTAGGCAAGGCTCGTCCAGCAGGGACGGGCTCCTGCTTCCTTCCCCTAGCAGGGGGTAAGCTAGACATTCCCCTAGAAGAGGGTAAACTGAACTGCACTCTAACTAGGACTCCACCCTCCCTGCAGCAAGTGGGACACGCCCACCACACCACAGGGGGGTGTTAGAATGGAAAGGAAAGCTCTATTCTCTCTAAGATAGCTCTGCCATGTTTGCTGCCGCCTGCTGGTGAACCAGGCATATCACATGTTAACACAAACAGTTGCGAAATAGGAAATGCATACTATATAGAACTTGGAATAAATACATATGATGACATGAGTTTAACCATTGGAGATAGTAGCAAGGTGTAAAAGTGGCAATGCACCTCTGGAGCGTTACATATGCTGCCAATTTTTTTTTTTCACGCAAAACGGACCAGAATAGGACATGTTCTATTTTTTTGCGGGGCCATGGAACGGACTTTCAGCTGTGGACAGCTATGACATGCCTGGAGGCCTATGTTAGGTTCCAGATGGTACATTCGCGTCCACAAGCCGCAAACTCCCCCATCTGTCAAACCATTTACAGGTGAAACTCGAAAAATTAGAATATTGTGCAAAGTTCATTTATTTCAGTAATGCAAATTAAAAGGTGAAACTAATATATGATATAGACTCATTACATGCAAAGCGAGATATTTCAAGTCTTTATTTGGTATAATTTGGATGATTATGGCTTACAGCTTATGAAACCCCAAAGTCACAATCTCAGGTACCATTTGCTCAGGGGGTATGGATTAATTAGCTGACTAGAGTGTGACACTTTGAGCCAAGAATATGGAACTTTTCACAATATTCTAATTCTAAGTTGCATTACTGAAATAAATGAACTTTTGCACGATATTCTAATTTTTCGAGTTTCACCTGTAGATGCTGCAGTCGGCAGCACATCTCCCTGTGTAATAATTAGTCACGTGCTTCTGACAATAGAGCAGAATTAGGGTGGGGCGACTGACTCCCACATTCACTTTGCATCGGCCTGTGTAATAGGTCAATGAAAACCTTGGATGTGATGATGGATGTGATGATGGATGTGTTTGTGCTCTTGCTAAATAAGATGAGATACCTCATTGGGGCATACAGAAGTAGTACACATTGTCTAAATGAGATCTACAGCAGTAGTGCTGGCACCATCTGGACTACAGTATATCAATACTGGCAGCTTCTGCAGAAGCAATTCACATGTAAAGAGGCCTCATGGGGATTTTTTGAGTGGGAAGGATTTCTAAAATCTGAAAAGCAGACTTCTGTGGAAAAATTCTAATGTTTATCCGTGATAAATGTATGTGCAGTGTGTCTGTACATTGATGTATTACGGTGGGTTTATGCTTAGGTTTGTAATCGTGTTTTTGTGCACTTTTGCATTTTTAGTGCTGTTTTTGCACAACGGTGTTTATTGTAGTTTTTTGTGGTAACAGCTAGCGTCAGATTTTAGCTGAACGTCTAAGGCAGGCATGTCCAAACTGCGGCCCTCCAGCTGTTGCAAAACTACAACTCCCAGCATGCCTGGGTAGCTTACAGCTATTAGGGCATGCTGGGAGTTGTAGTTTTGCAACAGCTGGAGGGTCGCAGTTTGGACATGCCTGGTCTAAGGGATATATGAAATGCGATTCTTTTGCTATTAAGGTTTTACTATAGATGCCGTTTTTTGGGTCTCTGACATGTAGAAGCTTTTGGCATTTTTCAGGCGTTTAAAGCACATCTGTCAATCAAAGTGCAGGGGGCCTAGCAGTGGCAGAGAGAGCGGAGAATCTAGGAGTAACGGCAATACCCTCGTTGCTCCTAGAGGCTCATTTGCATATATTAAAACTTCATATGTCTCCGCAATGCGGTCACATATGACCATGGGACCAACACAGATGCCTTCAGCTGACAAGCGCACGTGTAACAGGTCAGCCAGTGTCATAGGTACAAATCTGCTGACAGATGCCCTTTAACGCTGCAAAGCAAAAACAAAAAATATATGCATGTTATTGCAAGCCTTTTTAGTGAGCAGAAAACAACAACAAGTTCATTTGTGTGAGGGACATTGATAGATCATGCCATCTATGCTGTTCTCTTTTTGTTGAAAGATACAAAAACAGAGAGCAAACTGAATAAAGGCCAGTAGCCAAAACATGCTTGTGTGTCCTGCATTTCACATTAAGGCCTCTTGCACACGACCGTATGCCCTCTGAGAGCGGGCCATATGTCCCGGAGCGGCATTGATGGTGCGCACGGGAGCACACAGCATCATAGATTACACCGATGCTGTGGACGTCGGGCCGCCTGCGGGGCTATTGTCCCGCACTGTCCCGACCTCCACAGCATCGGTGTAATCTATGGTGCTGTGTGCTCCCGTGCGCACCATCAATGCCGCTCCGGGACATATGGCCCGCTCACTGACCGTATATATCGGAGGGCATATGGTCGTGTGCAAGAGGCCTAAAGCTATCATCCGGGGCTGGTATTTTTTCAGCACAAAATCACCCCAAAAAAGTACAAAAAAAGTAGGTAAAAAATGCCACACAAGACGCAAAAGTGCCACGAAATACCTGATTTTCACTCATTTAAAATATAGGCTGAGACCTACTTATTTTCCTAATACAGATGTAGCAGTTCTTAACCTGAGTGTGATATCTCGTCACCAAAGCTGTTGAAAGCCATTGAAAAAGTCAGTTAAAAGTTTCTTGCCATTGTTAGGTTAACTCGTTATGAATGCAGATGAGGAATACATCTTTATTTTTGCTGATTACATATTCACATGATTACGGGGCAGGCACCATGAGTTGCAGCATCAGCAGTTTAGAGGTTTCCTTCTGGTCAAACAGAAAAAAACATCTATTGGGGGTCACTTATAAGACTTGTACAGAATACAAAAGTTAACATGTTTGCTACTTTGTTGCTCAACATGGTTTTTGAAGTGGGTGGGGCTTAGCAGAGGGGGCGGGTATACCAACACATTTACAATCATTTACGCTAGAAAACTGCCATAAATTGTAAATGAAATAATAGATTTTAGTTTCTGGTGCATGGATAGCAGAAGATGCGACAAGTTATTAAAGCGATTCTCTCTCCAGGATGAACCCTATTAAAATCAGACATACTTCCTGGTGGGGCTTATCATGCTGATTAAAACGATGCCTTTCTTTGGTCTGTATGCTAAAGGACTGCAGAGAAATCAGCTTTTTTAGCCATATGCAAATGAGCAATTGTAGCACCAAAGGGCAGGACTGAATCCTTTGAGCACTGCTTTGTAACACGCCCTGTGCTCTGCACACTGTCCCTTCCCCGTGATTGACAGGGCTAGACATTAGCATCCTGAGGGCAGAGCTGTCTCCTATCATCTACATATGATATACCCTATGTACTATAGGTTCACCACATTGAGATATGCTCAGAAAGGTAATATACATATTACTACTTTATTCACAGGCACAATATACACTACTCACTAAAAGTTAGGGATATTTGGCTTTGGGGGAAATTTCAGGATAAACCTAAAATGCACTCTAACCTTTACAGGGGAACTCAATGTGACCTTCTGTAAACTTTTCAATGTACAACTTGCTGTTCTCTAACAAGGAGCTTAACGGCAAAATTCACAACAGGTGTTTGATCCATGAATCGTCCAATAAATTTCCAGGTTCAATTATAATTAGTATTTAAACAGTCCTCCTCATTATGCTGTTCGCATTTTGACATCATGAGACCAAGATGACACCTAACAATTGCTCAACAGTACTTCGCTTCAAGCAGGATGTTCTCAGACAGAAGTGGCCACTGAGCTTAGAGTGTCGCAGAGTGTCATCAGCAGAGATACATAGAGACTGGAAGAGTCACAGAACGGCATAGAAGTGGAGGTCCTTTGGCCACATCCCACACTGATGGCCGCTTTATTGTGAACAATGTCCTGCGGAACTGGATGATAAATGCCACACAACTCCAGGCACATTTAAGGAAGGTGAGAGGCACCCAAGTGTCACATCAGACAATTCCAAACCGTTTACATCAGCGTGGTCTGCATGCTAGATGACCTGCAAGGTACCTGACCACACCAACAAGCACAGGCATCTTGCATGGACCAGGGAGCATCTACGCTGGACAAGAGACCAGTGGGCCTCAGTGCTGTTCACTAATTAAAGTCGATTCACGCTGAGCAGAAAGGATGGCCGCCAACAATGTTGGAGACATCAAGGAGAGCGCTATGCATCAGCCACTGTTGTCACCAGATGAGCCGTTGGTGGTGGTGGTGTTACAGTGTGGGCAGGTGTGTCTAGTCAAAACAGAATTTCCCTACACTATGTGAATGGTACAGTGACAAGCCATACTACCTAAATAACATAATTAATCCAGTCAGTGTGCCTCTGCATGAACAACACAGGCCTAATTTCATCTTCATTGATGACAATGCGCCAGCTCATCGAGGTTGCATCATTAGGGAACGGCTGCTGGAGACTGGGGTACCTCAAATGGGGTGGCCTGCACTTTCTCAAGACCTGAATTCCATTAAAAACCTATGGGATAAGCTGAGTTGCCGTGTAGAGGCTTGTAACTCTGTACCCCAGAACCTCAATGACCTGAGGGCCGCCCTTCAAGAAGAATGGGATGCCATGCATCAGCAGACAATAAGTCATTTTGTGAACAGCATGAGGTGTCGTTGTGAAGCTGTGATTGATGCTCAAGGCCACATGACAAGTTTTTAGGATATTGACATTTTTTTGTGGGGGTATACCCACCACTGGTGTTGGCTTTTGTTTCAATAAATTGTTTGAGATGAGGAAATATCCATAGAATGCTTCTAATTACATGCCCTACTTTCCTAATATAATATCACTGTAGCGTGAACTTTTTATGTTTTCCATAACTTTCACCCGAAAGCCAAATATTTCTAACTTTGTGTGTAGTGTATGATTAGAAAGACACCAGTAATATGTGTTAACTTATAAGCATAAAAAAGACATGTGGTAATGCTATAGCTTGGTGATAACTGCTTGGTTTTGCATGTAGAGTCCTGGGAGAGACTGCAAGGCTTTTTTTCTTCTATATTTAACCCCTTCCCGACCCATTACCTACTACTACGTCATGGAAACCACTGCGTTGTCATGGTGATCGCGCGGGCACCGAAGCGGTGCGCACTCGATCACTGCAGGGGCCTGGCAGTCCCTGATAGCCGGGCCCCTGCTGTATCCGCCGGCATGGCTGTAAAAGCTGATGATGGCGGATTAACCCCTTCTATGCCACGGTCCGCGCTGACCGCAACATAGAAGGGGTTTGTGTCGGGTGAGTGAGTGCATCAAGTCTCCGCGCTGCTGTGGAGTGGCTCGATGTGTCAGAAGGCAGCCCGATGCCGTGCAGAGGCTTCCCAGTGCCTTGCACGGCATAGAGACCTGCCTTCTACGGGTTCCCACGAGATCCAGCCTTAGGCTCTTTCCCACGGGCGTACACGCCCATGGGAAAGAGGCCTAAATAAAGCAGTAATATGTATATTACCTTTCTGAGCAGATCTCAGTGTAGTGAAGCTATAGTACATAGTGTATTTGTAGATACTAGGACACAGTTCTGCCCTCAGCATGTCTAGACCTGTCAGTCAAGGGGAGGGGAGAGTGTGTAGAGAACAGGGGGTGTTACAAAGCAGTGCTCAAAGCATTCAGCCCCGCCTCCTGGTGCTCAAACCTCTTATTTGCATATGAATATAACAGTTTAGCATACAGACAAAAGAAATGTATTAATCACCACGTTAAGCCTTTAGTAAACGAGCCCCAATGCCTTATATGGGAAGGTGTTGTGGGCATGTTTTGTGACGTGTAGAGATCATATGAACATTTTGCCAACACAGATGCCTTCAGCTGCCAAGCACAAATGAAACAGGTCAGCCAGTTTCAGAGGTAAAAACCTTCTGACAGATGCCCTTTAGGCAATTTTGTAGAACGGGTGTGGACCCATTAATTTCAATGGGGCCGCAAAAGATGCGGACAGCACACCATGTGCTGTTTACATCCGTGATTCCATTCAGCAGCCCCACAAAAAATATAGAGAATGTCCTATTCCTGCCCTCAGTTGCGGACAAGAGTAGGCATTTTTTATAATATAATAGTGGCGGCCATGAGCGGTCTGCAAATTGCAGAATGCACACAAGCTGGTGTCCGTGTTTTGCGGATCCGCAGTTTGGTGTGAATGTAGCCTTAAAGAGGTTGTCCCATGAAAAGTATTGTTTATAGTTATATCTAGTCCACTATTGTAAACATTTTTTGCATTCATCAAAAAATGTTGATATACCCAGATATTACAGCCTTTTGTGTGTCCATCTCAGCAATTACAATAATGCAGTCTCATTCTCTTATCACCTGCTCAGCATTTTTTCTGGCATACAGACTAGACATTGGAGATTCAGTAGCAGCCGTCTCTCCACATTAGGGATCCATCTGCATCCCTGAAGGAGCAAGACTAAGCATGTATGTCCATCCTGACACATTTACTGAGGTGGACACAGAAAGGCTGTTCATTAGAGACAGCAGGTGGCGCTATGCTTTATTATTCCTGGAATATCTGAGGGTATGAGCATGATTTGTAGACACAAAACATGATTATGATTGTCTGTATTGAGCTATAAACAATCTTTTTCATGGGACAACCATTTTATTTCTTAAATGCTCTAATAATAGTAATAATAATAATAATAATAATATTAAAGAACAAAATATAAATCATAATGAAGAAAATAATGGTAAGTTCATATGGAGGATATTGATACTGTGAAAATCCGCCACGTAAACTACGTTAGAAACCATGGCAGTGTATATTCACTTTGAACACTATGAACTCACTTGCAGCTTAGCTCCATTGATTGAAGAATTTTGAAGGATCCCTTTGAAGGAGCAAGCAATCACAGCAGTAGTTCCTTTGGAGGCTTGCAGGTGGCAGGGCTCCATAAGACCATAGTGCATCTCCCATACACTAGAATCTGAATTCAAGGCTATGGGGCAAGCAATCTAACAACCACTTGTTAAAGGCCCCTAAGGGGAATTAAAATCTGTGTTAAAAAAAAGTGATGAAAAAATTAGTAAAAATATAAAAATTCAAATAAACTCCTTTTCCCCATAACAAAAAATAAAGATCATTTGCACCGCCACACCCCAAAATTCCCGAGCTATTAAAATATAAACGTATTTATCCCATACTGTGAATGCCGTAACGAAAAAAAAATATCTAACTGGCCGATTCACTGGTCTTTTCGTCACTTCTCCTCCCCACAGGACGAGACAGGGGGTCAAGTGTTTGATTGCTGGGGTTCTGACGACTGAGATCTCCAGGTTTCATGAAATGGGAGTCTGCAAGTACCGCTGGACTGGCTCATGAGAATGATGCAGTGGTGCTCATGCGTGTCCACCGTTCCATACACTTTTATGGCACTGCTGCGAGTATTGTACTTGGCAGTGCCATAGAAGTGTGTGGAGCAGTGAACAAGCATGCTCACCACCGCCTTTTTCTAATAGGGCATTTCAGTGGCACTTATGGACCCTCTCGTGATTGCTGGGGGTCCTAGTGGTCAGACCCCCAGCAATAAAACACATATTCCCTGTGCCGAGGATAGGCGATAAGTTTTATTAAATGTTTAAATATCTTTGTTCTTAGCAACAACAGCTGTGATAATAAGTATGAAGTAGATGCCAGTAGACAGCAGGTGCTAAAGACACACAGCAGATGTTGTGGCAGACGCAGGACTATGAAGTGCCTTTTGCTCTGTGGCATTAGAATAATTTTGGTATCTCTGACTTTTAGTCTAACCAGACTATCCATTACTCTATAATTCCTCTAGCGCCGTTCTATGGAAACAATAGGTTTAAAGAGCACACCAAATGCTTGAAATAACTTCTTTATTAACTTCAACTTTTCCTCATATATAACACTGCCGCCTCCGCAGCAGAGAGTCCATGTACAAAACACGTATTGAAAAGATATCACAAAATGGCAGTATGCATAAGATGGTGGTTCAACTGTTCAATCTTGTCATTAAACATAAAATGGTGGATATATTTTTCTCTTGAGTATCTGTACTCTCACTTTAAGTTATTTAAGCACTTTATGATCTATCTGAGGTCTAACTAATAGTTCACTTGCTGAATTTGGTCGCAATTCGCAGTATGCAGTTAGCAGTAACTATTTGCAGATTTGTTGAGTATGATCTGGTATGGTTATATGCAATTTGGATTGCAATATGGAATTGGAATTTGGATTGTGAACTTTGTAGTTTGCAATTGGTGGAACTGTAAGTAAATACACATATAACTGGTTCAGTATACAGTTCTAATCACTATATTAACAGTAGGAACATTATATAACTGTTTTATATACCTATTTTGGCCTCTCTGCTTCCATAAAACACAGCTCTTAGTGTAGTGAATGTGTGTTCAGCTTCTCTCCTCTGGTGTAATGATTTTAGTAGCTCCTGTTAGGGGAATTTCCCACACAGGCTGTGTGTGAGGCTGGCTGTGATTGGTCAAAACTTATGCAGTGTGTAAGGCTGGCTGTGATTGGTCAAGACTCCTGCCCAGCAAATACAGTTTAACTATATGCTTTCTGTTGTTTCTGCTGTGTCATTGAGCTTACCTTACATCCATATAATGAATCTTAAAGGCAAATTATCTTTTCTGCTTCTGTGAACACAATATATATAACAATCATATGACATCCAAACATGAAGTCACTGTAAATAACTCTGCTTTTGTCTTTAACACACAAACATAGAAACTGTATTAAAGGGGTATTATCATCTTAATGATCACTGTTAAATCTGTTAATGATTTAGCAGTGATCATTTTTCTAAATATATTTTATTAACAAATCCCCACCCCTTAGAAAAAAATAAACCTATACTTACCTGACCGTTGTCTTCCGTCTCCCCTGGTTACGGCCACCGCTCTTCTTAGGAATCGCGGTGGGCGCACGTGTGCAGACTACTTTTCCTTTCTTCTCCCGGCCGGCCGCGCGCTGTACTGAACGCGCACGCCGACTCCGCGCATGCGCCCTGGTGACTTCTTCCTGGCAAGTATACTATACTGGCCAGGAAGAAGTCACCAGGGCGCATGTGCGGACTCGGCGTGCGAGTTCAGTACAGCGCGCGGCGCGGCCGGGAGAGGACATCAATGAAGATGGAGCCCGCCCCCTGCCGAGTACTGAAACCAGGAAGTGGACGGCGCGCCGGGACCAGGTAAGTATGAAATAGTCTGTTGAGAAAACCCCTTTAAGGTTATTGGCAGGTCTAGCTGTATAAACATATAAGCTATGTTATAAACCTAGGAAAGGTCTTAGCTGGCCAGCTACAGATGGCACTAGATATGAAGTAGTATTAATTGTTAATGTCTCCATCTTTCCTGTAAATTTGGGTTTTGGGTTATTATATGGTTTCCTCACAGGTTCTGCACATTTCGGGAACTGTACGGATGTGGTAAATGTGCTTTGTCTCTACAGCTAATTTTCACACACAAGTCCCGTGTACACATAAAATTCTAATCTTAATTGACCCCATAATTTCTGTACAGACCTGAAGGAAAGTGCATCCCTGTGTAATAAGTTCATACTCTGATCTTCCTCTCTCTCTAGGACGTATTGCCTAATTGTTTGAGAGCTTGCCTGTGTGGCTGCAGTCTGGGGCACAAAAAGGGTTCACAGCAGGTACTCATAAACTTATTTCTTCTGTGGCAATGAGAATCCATGTTTTGTGACCAATTCCTATCCTCTTTCCCCCTGATCCATCCCACCAGAATAGTAGAGTGGTATGATACTAAAATATTCTGGAATTATTAGGCGTATGAAAGTCATAGAGGGGATCTAGCTTGTGACTCTCTGCTATAAGATTCACAGTAAAAAAGTCACTAGTATACGTATCTGTATCTGTAATCTTGCGCTGCAGGTTTTCAATGCAATGTGGGAAGATCACAGAAGCAAGTGGAAAACCACGCTGCTTGATACACCTCCTCCCTTCTTGGTACGGGTTACAAAAGACACGGGGAAGGATCTGCAAGGGGTATACCCGAGGATCCCTCCTCTCTCCAACACTCCTGTGGGTAATTAAAGGTCGCAACAATAGTGAAGCCCAGACTGCCACCGTCACGTGTAAAGATTTATTGTACTTACAACAGTATCTCTGATAAAACGCATAAAACAATGGCATGCACACTTCGGTATCGCCCGACCCGGGTTTCCCTGTCACGCTTCGTCAGGAGCGAACATCTTAGCATCAGAAACCAATCTTAAATACCATTAAAAGGCACACACTTTACCTGTGTCACCACTCAGGGTCACACCTCAAAATACAATTCAAAAATACATCAAAATTTATCATAAAAGAAGTGTATAAATAATTTCAATAAAAGTCAACAGATTCACAGTATCAAAATACATAAAACAACTAGAACCATCTTTCTAGTACTTGCTCCTCATAGATCTAAACCCACCTCTTTCAATACCCCTCCACACTTCTATCTCAGGCCGGCCCCTTCTAGCTGGTCACAGCGGCTCTGCTCAATCGCCTCATTCATTCTATCACATGACTCGACTAGTCAGACCTTCAATCCACCTCTCATCCTATCCCAGTTAGGAAGAAGTCCTCCCATCACAGGTCCTACCTGGTCACAGGTAAGAGAAGTAGAGGATGTACATTACCCCTCCACACTTCTATCTCAGGCCGGCCCCTTCAAGATGTAGCAGACAGCACAGGACTTATCTTGTCTATATAGTTGTCACGATACCAAAATTTTGATTAGATTTCGATACCATAAAAAAGTATTGCGATACTCAATACCATTCAAAAAAATAAAACACCCAAAAATCAGTGTGCATGCCTCATTTTATGGAATGTCTAGCCCATAATCAAACAGTCCTATCCTATTTTTTTGGGGGGACAAGGTGACCAAAAAATGGCGAAATGCGCATATTATTTTTTTCTGTTACAGCATTCACTGCATAGCAGATTTTTTTTATATTTTAATATATTGTACTTTTCGGATGTAGCGATATGTAATATGTTTATTTATTTATTTTTTATATATTTTAGATGTAAAATTGGGAAAGGGGGTGACTTATATATATATTTTTTAAACTTTTTATTTAATAACTATTTCCCCCTTAGGAGCTAGAACCTGGGATCTTTGGATCCCTTGTCCTATTCACCCTAATGGAGCTTTATTATGGTGAATTGGACTTCACACTCTCCTTGCTGCCCTGTGCATAGTGCACACAGCAGCAGGGAGCTTACCATGGCAGCCAGGGCTTCAGTAGCGTCCTGGCTACCATGGTAACCAATCGGAGCACCACGATCACTGCTGGGGCTCTGATCACAACTGCAACTACACCACCAATGAGAAGGAGGGGAGGGGACCCTGTGGCCACTGCCACCAATGATTTAATACTGGGGGGTTGGGGGGGGGGCTAAGTTCAGGGTAAAGTTCCACTTCGGTGCTTCAATCACTTGTCAAACGCACCGTTGACGTAATCAGTCACTGCTCTTCGTTCTTGGAGGCCATTCCTTCTAGGCTCAAATTAGAAGGAGAGCAGATAGCGAAGTACTGCTAGTCCAGGGATACAAATCCCAAGCATAATCACATAAATCTGTATTTCTTCATTGTAGCTCGTCCGACATCGAGTTTCACAAAAACTTCAGGGGTGTTTGGAATGGCTATGTATACCTTTTCATTAAATTTTTTATTGAATTGAATGCATTTTGTGTTAAAAAAATGAAATTTTTCTAATTGTGTTTCATTTAAAACATTTGCTTTGTTTGGCTTCTACAGTCGGCATGTATATACACTACAAAGCCAACTTTAGAAACCTTCTCGAGCCCCCCTCTCACCTCTCCAGTGACTTTCTGCTGATTTATAACCAAATCAAAAGTTCAAGTAAACCCAGGTAGAAAATGTTTTTTTAATACAAAATACATGCAAAAAAAAGTGATTTAAAGGTGTCCATACAGTGTTGGACTGGGCCCACCAGAGGAAATTATTGGGGATCAATAAAGTTTAAGAGGTTTTGAATGAAAGAACAAGGCCCCAGTGACAAGTGACAAGCCCAATGGATTTTTTTCTCCTGGATCTTTGGAGCCCATTTTGGTATCAGAGCCTGGGCCCACCGGAGGATCCTCTGGTGGAGCATTCTGACCCTGTGTCTATAGTCAATGCATTCTAGGTTTGTGTATGTGGAGAGGGCGCCACATTGAATCTTTGCCCTGGTGAAGAAATTTGTGTTTAGGTTTTTCTCACAAGGCGTTTGTTCTACCCAACAACAAAAAGCCAAATGCTTAGAAGCAGTTCTTGTGTAATGCCTCCTGGGGAATGAGCTGCATAGTTTTAGAGACCGAATGTATGTACTCGTTGTAGCTGTAGTAACTAGTTTTAGCAATAGTATAGCCGACTACGTACACACACATTTTTTTCCACCTTTTCCATCTTTTTCTTCTAATCAAAATAAAATTATGATTATAAATTATATTTATTAGTTTTAGCTATAGTATTACAGACTTTCTATGTGTAAAATATGGTATATAAATGTACACACATGTATTTTACTTTTATAAAAATGTTAAAGTATAGGTATTCGTTTTAGCTATATTTAGTATAGCGGAGGGGGGTGGATTTGTGTGTCAAATATAAACACGCATGCATATATTTTTCTTTTATAAAAAATGAGCCAACAGCTTAAAATGTCCAAATTTCTCTAAAATTAATACTTTATGAAGTCAACATAAGAAAAAGTCACTTTGAAGATGTTTCTACCACTGCACAACATTTATACTGGTAGTACAGTGCCATAGAACTATCAATAGAAATATAGGCCTCCAAAATCCTAAATGTGTTCCAGCTATTTGAAGTTATGTAGTGGGCACAGCCAGTAGGTAAATTAGACAAATAGCATCACCTGATACAATCTCCACAAAAGGTATGTTTGCCCTGCTCTCCCCAGCCCCTACCTAGTACTGTCAGTAGTTTAGCATAGTCTGAACTGCTGACAGATTCTCTTCAAAGTTGAGTACTGTATTGTACTTCTAACACTACAGGAAGGTTTGGACAGTATTTCTATATAAGGTACATACATCTAAGCATATGAATTGTTTTATATAGCCTTTAAGAATATATCTCGGTACAAAAGGAATTATTTGATGTTCCATTTCTCGAGCATGACAACTGCCAACACATGGAGTGCGTGACAAGGAAAGAGTCCACTCACTTCACAGCTTATCTCAAAGGCAAAATTATTTCCAGATATGTTCGTGTCAACAGGTTGGGGATCTCTGCAATGTACCCAAAGCTCTGGACTCAGTCATAGCTTTCACTGGAAATCTCCAACTTGCGACAATTATGTTGAAGATTTCCAGTAGTATCTCTACTGTATGCTGCTTCAGTTTAGGAGGCGGCCGGGTCAAAGCTCATGGACCTGTTTACGATGTCATCTCTTTCGATGTCTCTGTGAAGTTGATATAAAGTGATATAAGACTGAATAAGCAAAAGAACATGTATTTTTGTATCTTTTATCTTAAATACAATATTGTAGTCCGTATATGTAATGACCGACGTCACGCACAGGGAGGAAAACAGGGAAAGCCCTGCCCAAGGGAGAGGGAAAGGTGGTGACCCCTAACTCACCTTGCGGCTGGCACCTGACTGCCCTGACGTCCCTAGACGGGTTCTTCACCCGTGCGGCGATCACGTGCCTAAACCCTGGCTTTCCCTGAAATGAGCCCTAGATAGTGAACGGGCCGGTGGGATCGCTAGTCCGCACCACTGACGCTAAGAGGGAAACACCAGGGAGAGGACAGACAAATACAGACAAACACACACACCCAGGTGGGCGACCACAGCAGTCCACAAAGGTCCAACAGGGATCCGGAGGGTAGCGTTCTGAATCAACAATCCGAGAATGCAGCAACACAGCTCCAGTGGGTCAGAATAGATGTCCAGGCAGGAAGCTCTATCTCTGGCAACCAGAGAAGTGTGAGAGAGGAATATAAGGAGGTTTGGGAGTGCTGGACAAGGAACAGCTGAGGAGAAGGAGCTACGGATCCCTGAGTGAGCCAAAAGGGTTTGCAAAGCAAACCCAGAAAGCTACCATAAGGAAAACAGCCCTATCTTAAATAGAGCGTGCAGCCAACCGCTGCGACTTCCTGACCCCGGGTATAACGGAGTCAGGCGTGGTTCTCGATACCCTCGTGACAGTACCCCCCTCTCTACGAGGGGCCTCCGGACACTCAGGACCAGGTCTCTCAGGATGAGAGGCATGAAAAGCCCGAACTAACCTGTCGGCGTTTACCTCAGACGCAGGAACCCACATTCTTTCCTCGGGACCGTAACCTCTCCAATGCACCAGATATTGAAGAGAGCGGCGGACCCGACGAGAATTAACAATTTTGGATATCTGAAATTCTAGATTACCATCCACGACAACAGGAGGGGGTGGCAGCGTTGATGGTTCTAGAGGTGGAACATATTTTTTGAGTAACGACTTATGAAAAACATTATGAATTTTAAAAGTCTGAGGTAACTCCAGGCGAAAAGCCACGGGGTTGATGATGGCTACAATTTTGTAAGGGCCAATAAACCTAGGACCCAGTTTCCAAGAGGGAACCTTCAATTTAATATTCCTAGTAGACAACCACACATAGTCATTCACTCCTAGGTCCGGACCTGGCGACCGTCTCTTATCAGCCATGCATTTGTATTTACCTCCCATATTTTTCAAGTTAGCTTGCACCTTCTGCCATACCGATGAAAGAGATGACGAAAAACGTTCCTCTTCGGGAACCCCAGAAGACCCCCCCTCTTTGAAAGTACAGAATTGGGGATGAAAACCATATGCACCAAGAAATGGTGACTTGCCAGTGGATTCCTGACGACGATTATTTATGGCAAACTCAGCTAACGGTAAATATGATGACCACAACTCTTGGTTTTCAGACACAAAACATCTTAGATATGTCTCAAGGTTTTGGTTGGTACGCTCAGTCTGTCCATTCGACTGAGGATGGAAAGCTGATGAAAACGACAAGTGTACCCCCAAACGGGAACAAAAAGCTTTCCAAAATTTAGAAATAATCTGGGTACCCCGATCTGAAACAACATCGGAAGGGACCCCGTGAAGCTTCACGATTTCACTGATGAATACCTGAGCAAGAGTCTTAGCATTAGGTAGTGCGGGTAACGCAATGAAGTGTACCATTTTGCTAAACCTGTCCACTACTACCAAAATAACTGTTTTACCCGCAGACAAAGGTAAGTCAGTGATAAAATCCATTGACAGATGTGTCCACGGTCTATTGGGAATGACGAGTGGTAATAGAGACCCTGCAGGACGTGTATGTGAAACTTTTGCGCGCGCACAGGTAGAACAAGAAGACACAAAATCCAATACATCCTGACGCAACCTTGGCCACCAAAAACGACGAGACAATAGCTCCAAGGTTGCTTTACTACCCGGGTGCCCAGCAAGTGCCGAATTATGATGTTCCTTTAATAATTCGAAACGTAGGTTCAACGGTACAAACAATTTCTCTGAGGGGCAAGAGACCGGGGCATCCCCCTGGGCCTCTAACACCTTCCCCTCCAAAACAGAGTGTACCGCAGAGACAACCACTCCTCTTTGTAGAATGGGCACCGGATCACTCACATTACCCCCTCCAGGGAAACAACGAGATAGTGCATCAGCCTTGGTGTTCTTTGCCCCAGGACGATAGGTAATCACAAAGTTAAACCTGGTAAAAAATAGCGACCACCTAGCCTGTCTAGGGGTGAGACGCTTAGCTGATTCAAGGTACAGGAGATTTTTGTGGTCCGTAATCACAGTGACGGGGTGGACTGCCCCCTCTAAGAAGTGACGCCACTCCTCAAACGCAAGTTTAATAGCTAATAGTTCCCTATTGCCAATATCGTAGTTCTTTTCTGCTGCTGATAGTTTTTTAGAAAAGAAAGCACAAGGACGCCATTTGCCAGGAGACGGACCCTGAGACAGCACCGCCCCCACTCCTACCTCTGACGCATCGACTTCAACAATAAAAGGCTGAGAGACATCAGGTTGGACTAGTACAGGTGCTGAGGTAAACCTCTCTTTTAGAGAGGAAAAAGCAACTTTAGCGGCGTCAGACCATTTAGAAAAATCAGTCCCCTTCCTAGTCATGTCAGTAAGCGGTTTTACAATAAGTGAATAATTTTTAATGAATTTCCTATAGAAATTCGCGAAGCCCAAGAACCGTTGTAGTGCTTTGAGGTTCTCAGGAAGATCCCAATCTAAAATTGCCTGGACCTTCCTAGGATCCATACGGAAACCTGAAGCAGATAAAAAATAACCCAGGAATTGTATCTCCTGAACGGCGAAAACACATTTTTCAATCTTAGCATATAATTCATTCGTCCGTAGGACCTGCAGTACCTGTCTGACATGCACCTCATGTGTTTTAAGATCAGACGAATAAATTAAAATATCATCTAGGTATATTACCACAAACCTGCCGATTAGATGACTAAAAATGTCATTAACGAAATGTTGAAAGACGGCAGGAGCATTGGTCAGACCGAAAGGCATAACTAGATTTTCATAATGCCCCTCAGGGGTGTTAAACGCTGTCTTCCACTCATACCCCTCCTTAATACGAATCAGATTGTAGGCCCCCCTAAGATCAAGTTTGGAGAACCACCTAGCACCCGCAATCTGGTTAAACAGGTCAGGAATGAGAGGAAGAGGGTATGGGTCTCGGATGGTTATCCGATTTAATTCGCGAAAATCTAGGCAAGGACGCAGGCCCCCCATCTTTCTTTTTAACGAAGAAAAACCCTGCAGCCACGGGTGAAGAAGAGGGTCTGATGTGTCCCTTAGCCAAGCTCTCGGAGATATAATCTTTCATGGCTTGTCTCTCTGGACCCGAAAGATTATATAACCTGGTCTTGGGTAATTTTGCGCCGGGAATAAGGTTAACCGGGCAATCATAAGGACGATGAGGTGGTAACTTCTGACAACCCTTTTCAGAAAAAACATCCTCAAAATCCGAAATAAATGTAGGTAGGGTAGTTATGGAGGCGACTAAGCAATTGCTATTTAAGCAATTTTCTCTGCACTGCTCACTCCACTCCAATATCTCCCTGGCCTGCCAATCCACTACTGGATTGTGCGCTACCAACCAGGGAAGGCCCAGCACTACCGGAGTGGGAAGCCCCTCCAGAACATAACCTGAAAGCATCTCGTTATGGTGGTCCCCTACCCGAAGGTGTAAATTATGAACAATGTGGGTGAGGTTTCTCTGAGACAGGGGAGCAGAATCAATAGCGAATATGGGAATGGGTCTCTGTAACGTACAGAGAGACAAACCCAAAGTGCGGGCAAAATGGGCATCTATCAAATTTACCCCTGCTGCACTGTCTAGAAAGAAAGAAATAGTCTACGTCTTATCACCAAAAATAATAACCGCTGGCAACACAAATTGCGATGTACGTATGGAGGAGACGTATACCCCCCGGCTGACATCCTCCACACAGCCTGGGGTTAGTAGTTTTTCCGACGGTCTTTTGTTTCTGAGGAAAGAAGGACAGACATTAATGAAATGACCCCTCTCCCCACAAAAAAAACAAACCCCACGCCTACGGCGAGCCTCAGGAGGACGGACCTGACGAGTAGTTCCTCCTAGCTGCCTAGGCTCGTCTAAGTCCGTACAGACTAACTGCTGCTTGGGAGGGGTTACCAATTTCTCCGGTTCTTTCAACCTGTCCCTAAGGTGTCTCTCTATACGGATAGAGAGGGACATAACCGCATCAAGGGAAAAGGGGGTCTCATATAATGCAAGCGCATCCTTAACCCTTTCGGATAACCCAGAGCAGAACTGACTCCTGAGAGCCGGGTCGTTCCACTGGGTATCCGTAGCCCACCTACGGAATTCAGAGCAATACTCCTCTACCGGCCGCTCTCCTTGTAAGAGTCTCCGTAATCTTGATTCAGCCAGTGCTACACGGTCAGGGTCGTCATATATGAGACCCAAGGCCCCGAAAAACTCATCCACTGACCGAAGAGCCTGGGAATTAGTAGGTAAAGAGAACGCCCAGGACTGCGGGTCCCCCTGCAGCAGGGAAATAACAACCCCCACCCGCTGTTCTTCATTACCAGAGGAGTAAGGGCGCAGCTTAAAATATAATTTACAGGCCTCACGGAATGTCAAAAACTTGTCCCTTCCCCCAGAAAATCTGTCAGGGAGAGGAACCTTGTGGACCGCAACAACCTGGTTACCAGTAGCAACCGCTGGGCTTGCGGTCAGTTGTAATTGCTGCTGTTGCTGGAGGACCGACGCCTTCAATCCTACCACCTCCAAAGACAGGCCATGAAATTGTTTGGACAGAGCAGCAATTTGATCCATACTGGATTCTAAGTAGGTAAAAAAAAAAAATTTTTTTTTTTTTTTTTTTTTTTTTTTTTAACCTACACAAAATAAGGGCCAGAGATAATGTAATGACCGACGTCACGCACAGGGAGGAAAACAGGGAAAGCCCTGCCCAAGGGAGAGGGAAAGGTGGTGACCCCTAACTCACCTTGCGGCTGGCACCTGACTGCCCTGACGTCCCTAGACGGGTTCCTCACCCGTGCCTAAACCCTGGCTTTCCCTGAAATGAGCCCTAGATAGTGAACGGGCCGGTGGGATCGCTAGTCCGCACCACTGACGCTAAGAGGGAAACAACAGGGAGAGGACAGACAAATACAGACAAACACACACACCCAGGTGGGCGACCACAGCAGTCCACAAAGGTCCAACAGGGATCCGGAGGGTAGCGTTCTGAATCAACAATCCGAGAATGCAGCAACACAGCTCCAGTGGGTCAGAATAGATGTCCAGGCAGGAAGCTCTATCTCTGGCAACCAGAGAAGTGTGAGAGAGGAATATAAGGAGGTTTGGGAGTGCTGGACAAGGAACAGCTGAGGAGAAGGAGCTACGGATCCCCGAGTGAGCCAAAAGGGTTTGCAAAGCAAACCCAGAAAGCTACCATAAGGAAAACAGCCCTATCTTAAATAGAGCGTGCAGCCAACCGCTGCGACTTTCTGACCCCGGGTATAACGGAGTCAGGCGTGGTTCTCGATACCCTCGTGACAGTATAGTATTATAGGCAACCTCGGCCTATTTTTAGCAGAGTTAATTTTAATTTTAGTTCACGCAAATAATATTTGGAAAAGTTTATGAAATGTACATCTCGTGTTAAAATTTATTTGTATTCAGCAAGAACTTTGAGACGTACAGCACTGTGCGGGTTTATTGTGATGCCAAAGTGCTGATCTTTTAATTAATGCAATTCATCACAGTGACATTGTGTTTAGGTAAAGATATGCTTCAATGGAAATGATTTGAGATCTGTGAAGTAGATGAAGCACATCTGTATATTAGGCAGATGAAAACAGTAGCTTCCTACCTCTATCCAAAATCCTCATTTAGTCAATATAGTTGGCTGTTCAGTGGCTTTGGCTGGTAGTATGAATCAGCAGATCTGTTATCTTCTAATACCGGTATCATGGGATACAATCTATGCAAGGGGATCGCTGGAAGACGAATTATGCGACCAAGTTTAGCTAGACCCAGCATTTGCCCCTATTATTGAGAGTTGTTTTCCCTCCCCTGTAATGTGGGCTGCAATGGACGCTCCAATTGCAGAGGAAAATGACCTTTGAGAAACAAGGAAGTAAAAAAAAAATCAAAAAATAAAATAAAATCCTAAAATATCCCCCTCCAGTTTTGTGAAATGTAAAAAAAAACATTAAAGGGAACCTTTCACCTTGAAAATGCAGTGAAATCTGCAGGTGGCATGATCTAGAGCAGGGGTGCACAACCTGCGGCCCGGGGACCACATGTGGCCCTTGATACCATTCTGTGCGGCCACCAACCATCTGGTAACAGACATGTATGCCTATGTCTTGTGGCTGCTCACATGTATTTTTCATGTATTTCTCCCATTAGATGGGAGTGCTGGAAGTGTAACTAGACATTAATGGTATATAATGTGTGTTCAATATGCCATAAGTACAATATTTCAGTTGTTACTACACCTTAAAATTTTAATTTCGGCCCTCGTCATTGGTTCAGTCTGGCAATGTGGCCCCCAACCAGGAAACGTTGTGCACCCCTGATCTAGGGCAAGAAGAGCTGAGCAGATCGATGTATATTTTTTTGGGGAAAAGATTCATTAAAACTTAAAATGTATTTAGTTAATCCTCAGCTTCTTCTTCTATACGTAGAAGTCATGTGGGTCGTCCTACTTAGGTTAGTTTTACACTAGCGTTTAGAGATCTCTGAGTGCGGCATTGCCAGGTGCTGCCTGAATACCATAATGGGCACTGGCAGAGGTCTGTCGGCAACCAGGCAAATATGCGAAGAATCGGCTGGACAAAGACCACTGCGTGCAGTGTGAAACTAGCCTTTCTTATTGTATGCTTAGTCATACGAAATGGGTGTGCCAAGTTTTACGCTTGTCCTCTATGCACAGGATAGATGTTATATGTCTGATCAGTGGGGGTCTGACCTCTGGGACCCCCCACCAATCATGAGAACAAAGGTCCTATGTCTCCCTCTATGAATGGAATAACCGTCATCTCTGTGGGACCACTGAAAAGAAGCTGAGTGTGAGTGCAGCCCATTTTGTGGGTCAGTACAATTACAGAGATGTCACATTTATAGAATTTTTGTTGCGTTTCACTACTTTTGCAAAATGAAAAGCCTTAAAAAAGTCTCCATATTCTGTGACCCATATTTTTTATATTTTTCTTTCTTTGTTGCTGTGTAAGGGCTTGTTGTTTGTGGGGCAAGGTGCAGTTACACTTTTTTTTATTTTAATCTCACTAGGCGACTTTACTACGCAGTTACTTGATCTCTTCTATAATACACTGCAATACATTTATATTACGGCTCCTGCACATGACTGTATGGCTTTTTCAGTGTTTTGCGGTCCGTTTTTCACTGATCCGTTGTTCTGTTTTTTGTTTCCATTGTGTTTCCGTTTGTGTTCAGTTTTTCCATTCCGTTTTTCCGTATGGCATATACAGTATACAGTAATTACATACAGTACAGACCAAAAGTTTGGACACACCTTCTCATTCAAAGAGTTTTCTTTATTTTCATGACTATGAAAATTGTAGATTCACACTGAAGGCATCAAAACTATGAATTAACACATGTGGAATTATATACATAACAGAAAAGTGTGAAACAACTAAAAATATGTCACATTCTAGGTTCTTCAAAGTAGCCACCTTTTGCTTTGTCACCTGAAATGGTTTTCACTTCACAGGTGTGCCCTGTCAGGTTTAATAAGTGGGATTTCTTGCCTTATAAATGGGGTTGGGACCATCAGTTGCCTTGTGGAGAAGTCAGGTGGATACACAGCTGATAGTCCTACTGAATAGACTGTTAGAATTTGTATTATGGCAAGAAAAAAGCAGCTAAGTAAAGAAAAACGAGTGGCCAGCATTACTTTAAGAAATGAAGGTCAGTCAGTCCGAAAAATTGGTAAAACTTTGAAAGTGTCCCCAAGTGCAGTCACAAAAACCTTCAAGCGCTACAAGAAGCTACAAAGAAACTGGCTCACATGCGGACCGCCCTAGGAAAGGAAGACCAAGAGTCACCTCTGCTGCGGAGGATAAGTTCATCCGAGTCACCAGCCTCAGAAATCGCAGGTTAACAGCAGCTCAGATTAGAGACCAGGTCAATGCCACACAGAGTTCTAGCAGCAGACACATCTCTAGAACAACTGTTAAAAGGAGACTGTGTGAATCAGGTCTTCATGGTAGAATATCTGCTAGGAAACCACTGCTAAGGACAGGCAACAAGCAGAAGAGACTTGTTTGGGCTAAAGAACACAAGAAATGGACATTAGACCAGTGGAAATCTGTGCTTTGGTCTGATGAGTCCAAATTTGAGATCTTTGGTTCCAACCACGTGTCTTTGTGCGACGCAGAAAAGGTGAACGGATGGACTCTACATGCTTGGTTCCCACCGTGAAGCATGGAGGAGGAGGTGTGATGGTGTGGGGCTGCTTTGCTGGTGACACTGTTGGGGATTAATCAAAATTGAAGGCATACTGAACCAGCATGGCTACCACAGCATCTTGCAGCGGCATGCTATTCCATCCGGTTTGCGCTTAGTTGGACCAGCATTTATTTTTCAACAGGACAATGACCCCAAACACACCTCCAGGCTGTGTAAGGGCTATTTGACCATGAAGGATAGTGATGGGGTGCTGCACCAGATGACTTGGCCTCCACAGTCACCGGACCTGAACCCAATCGAGATGGTTTGGGGTGAGCTGGACCGCAGAGTGAAGGCAAAAGGGCCAACAAGTGCTAAGCATCTCTGGGAACTCCTTCAAGACTGTTGGAAGACCATTTCAGGTGACTACCTCTTGAAGCTCTTTAAGAGAATGCCAAGAGTGTGCAAAGCAGTAATCAAAGCAAAAGGTGGCTACTTTGAAGACCCTAGAATATGACATATTTTCAGTTGTTTCACACTTTTTTGTTATGTATATAATTCCACATGTGTTAATTCATAGTTTTGATGCCTTCAGTGTGAATCTACAATTTCCATAGTCATGAAAATAAAGAAAACTCTTTGAATGAGAAGGTGTGTCCAAACTTTTGGTCTGTACTGTAGATAAAATTGGGCTGGGCATAACATTTTCAATAGATGTTTCCGCAAAAAACGGAACGGAAACGGAAGACAAACGGATGCATTTCCGTATGTGTTCTGTTTTTTTGCGGACCCATTGACTTGAATGGAGCCACGGAACGTGATTTGCGGGTAATAATAGGACATGTTCTATCTTTAAACGGAACGGAAATACGGAAACGGAATGCATACGGAGTACATTCAGGTTCTTTTGCGGAACCATTGAAATGAATGGTTCCGTATACGGAATGCAAAAAACGGCCAGTAAACGGGGGGAAAAAACGGTCGTGTGCAGGAGGCCTTAGGCTCCATTCACACGTCCGCAGAATGTGTCTGCATCCGTTCCGCAATTTTGCGGAACGGGTGCGGACCCATTCATTTTCTATGGGGACGGAATGGATGCGGACAGCACACAGTGTGCTGTCTGCATCCGCAATTGCGGAGCGCGTCCCCGATCTTTGGGTCCGCAGCTCCGCAAAAGATAGAACATGTCCTATTCTTGTCCGCAGCTTGCGGACAAGAATAGGCATTTCTATGGGGGTGCCGGGCTGGTGTGTTGCGGACCCGCAAATTGCCGGTCCGCAACACATCACAGACGTGTGAATGGAGCCTTACAGTGTATTGTGGCGGTCAACATTAACCTAGTCTTCAGCACCCGACGATGACATTAGGCGGCACTACATGAGGGGCTGACTGAATGACAGAGGGAGCCCCTCGTTTTGTTTAACCACTTAGATTACATGGTCACTTCAGCCTCTGATCCTGGCTGTTGCAGCATATTGTCATCTGTCATATGAAGCTGAAATGGCAGTGACTTAAAAAAGTAAAAATTATTAATATATATATAAAGATTCTAATCACCCCCTCTCACCCAAATGAAAATAAAGATAAACAGTATAAAAAATAAACATCATAGTCATCACTGTGTCTGAAAACACCTGTACTAAAATCTAAAAGCATTTTTATGGTATGTCGAAAAGTCACAGTCACAGTTTTTTTTTTTTGTTGCAGCTCCAAAATCGCCTCACAAATGAGTTATGGGGGTCAGAATATCATGAAGCAAAGAAAACAATTAGTTTTTTTCCAAAGTTTTTATAATTTTTTTTTCCTGGTATTGAAAGAAAATGAAGGGAACAGGTTTTACCGCACGGAGAACACCGTAAAGACAAAACATAAAACTGTGATGGAGTCTCATTTTCTTTCCTATTCCACCCCATTTGGAATTTTTTCCAGCTTCCCACTACTTTGTAGGAAACGGTAAATGATACCATTAGAAAGTACAACTTGTCCAACAAAAAATTCACACGTCCGTAATTTGGGTCCGCATTCGTTCCGCAATTTGCGGACCCATTCACTTTCAATGGGGCTGGAACGGATGCAAATCCACATTTCCTGGATCCGCATCCGTTTTTTCAGGATCCGTTTTTTCGGGATCCGCAATTTTGTTCCTGAAAAAAATAGAACATGTCCTATTCTCGTCCGCAATTGCGGACCAGAAAAGGCATTTTCTTTTATAGTGTCTGTGATGTGCGGTCCGCAAATTGCGGATCGCACATTGCAGGTGTCAGTGTTTTGCGGATTCGCAAAACACTTACGGACGTGTGAATGGACCCTTATACGGCTAAGGCCTCATGCACACAGCTGTTGTTCTGGTCCGCATCCGAGCCGCAGTTTTGGCGGCTCGGATGCGGGCCCATTCACTTCAATGGGGCCGGAAAAGATGCGGATAGCACTCCGTTGCTCTGTTCCGTGGTCCCACAAAAAAAAAAAAAATACCATGTCCTATTCTTGTCCGCGCTTTGCGGACAAGAATAGGCAGTTATATTAAAGGCTGTCTGTGCCTTTCCGCAAATTGCGGAATACACACGGACGCCATCCATGTTTTGCGGATCCGCGGTTTGCGGACAGCAAAAAACGGAATGGTCGTGTGCATGTAGCCTAAGTGACTGGAAAAATAAAAAAGTTCTGGCTCTGGGAAGGCAGGGAGTAAAAACAAAAAACCTGTCAGTAACAATATTTTAGAGAACCCGTTTGCACTGTGTGATGATTGAGAGGTCTCTTGCATGCACCATACCACCTCAATGTTATTGAATTCTTGGCTTTAGCTTGGCCGTTCTAGAACCCCCTGTCTGAGCCTTTGTTCCCAGACAATTACATGGTAGGAAAATTCAGTCCGGGAATGTTCCTAAAAGCTGAAACACAAGGGAGATCCCGTATAAAGGAAAAAATAAACCTCAGAAGAATGCAATTGGGTGGACTACAGTGGAAAAATGACATTGCATAAAAAACTTACTATGGTGGAGGAGTGTCTGATTGCAACATTGTCCTTTATATACATATGTGACAATAGAGCTTTGCCTTTATGGATTTAAATATAATTTAGAAGGATATTAGAACAATGGCATATTGTTTAGAGATTACAATAATCCTTCCAGTGAAGAACGCGGGTCATTTGATGTTAGAATAGTAAACGTTGACCTTGAAAATCTAATTAGTTAACATTACAGAATGATATTTTCAGTATTTCCTTTATGACCGTCACACCCATGTTTTCAAGAATATTGCTCGGCTTTAAGTCAGAAACGTAGCTTGCTTTGAAATTGTGTATATTATTTTCACTTGCACCGACAATCACCTAATTTTGACAGGAGCTGAACTTTTGAATGTTGTCCACATTCAACCGACTGTACGTATGTTGCGGTCCGCAAAATGCGGATCCGCAAAATAAATACAGATGATGTCCGTGTGACATCTGTGTTGCATCGTTTTTTTTTGTAGATCCATTGTAACAATGCATATCCTTGTCCACAAAACGAACAAGAATGGGACGTGCTCAATATTTTTAGCAGGGCTACGGAACAAACATACGAATGCGGACATTTTTTGTGGACCCATTGAAATGAATGGGTCCTCATCCAATCCGCCCAAAAAAAACTAATGGAACAGACACAGAAATAAATTACGTTTGTGTGAATGTAGCCTAACACAGTGCTGAGATTCTGTAGGAAATGAATGAAGCTCATATTTAGAGATGGGACAAGGGTTAATTTGAAACTTTATATTATCAAATGGGGGTGTCTCCAGCTAGGAAAACCATCCTAGGTAAACAGTCCAGTGTAGAAAACCCATCTTCCTATACCCTATTAGCGAATTCTGAGTTAAAGATCCTAATTTCTTGGTCAGAGCAAAGAATAATTGCAAAGTCTCTTTGGCACTGGAGGACTTGTCCTGTCCTGCGTTAGGCCTTCTGCACACTTTGCGGTCCGTTTTTCACGGATCCGTTGTTCTGTTTTTTGTTTCCATTGTGTTTCCGTTTCTGTTCCGTTTTTCTTTTCCTTTTTTCCGTATGGCATATACAGTAATTACATTGGGCTGGGCATAACATTTTCAATAGATGGTTCCGCAAAAAACGGAACGGAAACGGAAGACATACGGATGCATTTCCGTATGTGTTCTGTTTTTTTGCGGACCAATTGACTTGAATGGAGCCACGGAACGTGATTTGCGGGCAATAATAGGACATGTTTTATCTTTAAACGGAATGGAAAAATGGAAATACGGAAACGGAATGCATACGGAGTACATTCTTTTTTTTTTTGCGGAACCATTGAAATGAATGGTTCCATATACGGACCGTATACGGAACGCAAAAAACGGGCAGTAAACGGGGGGAAAAAAACGGTTGTGTGCAGGAGGCCTTACACAGACAAGCTATTGATCTGAATGGGGACTGTGTAAGGATTAATTCCTGCTGTGGTGGCGCTGCAGGGAAACTGAACACCTACTGCCCGTTTCCAAGCAGATCACATCAATAAGTATTGTTCAAAGTGGACAACCCCTGTAGTCGGGTCTTTAAAGAAAGAGTCTGCTTGTGAGAGCAGAGGGGAACAGCAGATACCCAGGGCTAATGTCTGCGATCAGTTATAACACCGGTCGCAGACATTTTAAACCTTAGGCTACATGTACACGAACGTTGTTTGCTTCTGTGTCCGTTCCGTTTTTTTGCGGATAGGATGCGGACCCATTCATTTCAATGGGTCCGCAAAAAATGCGGACAGCACACCGTGTGCTGTTCGCATCAGTATGTCCGTTCTGTAGCCCCGCAAAAAAAAATATATAGAACATTTCCTATTCTTGTCCGTTTTAAGCATTGTTACAATGGATCTGCAAAAATAAAAAATGGATGGTATACGAATGTCATCTGTTTTTTTTTTGCGCAATTTGCGGACCGAAAAACACATACGGTCGTGTGCATGTAGCCTTAGATGCCGTGGTCAGTCGTGACTGCGGCATCTGAGGCAGCCAATCCTGGGATCACTGAGCTCCTGGGGCCTGAAAGGCTCCCCTGCACAGCAATCGAGGGACTTGTTCATTGTCTCTCTGAAGAAACCCATGGTATTGCAGTTGTAGTTCATTGCAATGTAAGGGAGACGCAATCTAATAATTTCTTCTTATACACTCACCTAAAGAATTATTAGGAACACCATACTAATACGGTGCCCCCTTTTGCCTTCAGAAATGCCTTAATTCTACGTTGCATTGATTCAACAAGGTGCTGATAGCATTCTTTAGAAATGTTGGCCCATATTGATAGGATAGCATCTTGCAGTTGATAGAGATTTGAGGGATTCACATCCAGGGCACAAAGCTCCCGTTCCACCACATCCCAAAGATGCTCTATTGGGTTGAGATCTGGTGACTGTGGGGCTATTTTAGTACAGTGAACTCATTGTCATGTTCAAGAAACCAATTTGAAATGATTTGAGCTTTGTGACATGGTGCATTATCCTGCTGGAAGTAGCCATCAGAGGATGGGTACATGGTGGTCATGAAGGGATGGACATGGTCAGAAACAATGCTCCGGTAGCCCGTGGCATTTAAACGATGGCCGATTGGCACTAAGGGGCCTAAAGTGTGCCCAGAAAACATCCCCCACACCATTACACCACCACCACCAGCCTGCACAGTGGTAACAAGGCGTGATGGATACATGTTCTCATTCTGTTTACGCCAAATTCGGACTCTACCATTTGAATGTCTCAACAGAAATCGAGACTCCTCAGACCAGGCAACATTTTTCCAGTCTTCAACATCCAATTTTGGTGAGCTCGTGCAAATTGTAGCCTCTTTTTCCTATTTGTAGTGGAGATGAGTGGTACCCGGTGGGGTCGTCTGCTGTTGTAGCCCACCTTTCTTTCCCATTCTGACATTCAGTTTGGAGTTCAGGAGATTGTCTTGACCAGGACCACAACCCTACATGCATTGAAGCAACTGCCATGTGATTGGTTGACTAGATAATCGCATTAATGAGAAATAGAACAGGTGTTCAAATCACCACCTTTTTCTCATGATTAAATTATAAAAAATTAATATCTTAGGCATTTTCGAGTTCTAAAATGCTAGAACTATTAATATATAAATGTATGTATGTATCTAGTATACATAAAAAAAATCAAAATGGCCATTTTTTTTCTTGCTTTACCTCCCCCAATGTCATGACCGGCGTGCCGATCACATACGTGACACAAAGGGAGGGAGAAGGGAAGGCCCTGTCCAAGGGAGAGGGAAAGGTGGTGACCCCTAACTCACCTTGCGGCTGGCACCTGACTGCCCTGACGTCCCTAGACGGGTTCCTCACCCGTACGCCGATCACGTGCCTAAAACCCTGGCTTTCCCTAAGATGAGCCCTGGGTAGTGAATAGGGCTGTGGGAGAACTAGTCCGCACCACTAACACTAAAGAAAAACACCAAGGAGAGGACAGACAATACAGACAAAACATATAATCCCAGGTGGGCGACCACAGCGGACAACAAAAGCCCAACAGGGATCCGGAGGGTAACACTCTGGAACAACAACCAGGGATCACAGCTCCAGTGGGTCAGTATAGAAGTCCAGGCAGGGAGCTCTATATCTGGCAACCAGAGAAGTGGGAGAGGAGAATATAAGGAGGTTGGGAGTGCTGGACAAGAAAGCTACGGATCCCTGAGTGAGATAAAAAGGATTGCAAGGCAAACACAGAAAACTATCATTAAGAAACAGCGTGATCTTTAGACATAGAGCGCGCAGCCACCCGCTGCGACTTCCTGACCCCGGGTATAACAGAGTCAGCCGTGGCTCTTGACACCCTCGTGACACCCAAATAACTGAATAAAAAGTGATCAAGTGATACACACTCCAAAATAGTATCAATAACTACAGAACGCCCCACAAAAAATGAACCCTCACCAAGCTCTGTAGACGTAACTATAAAAAGGTTATTGGGGTCAGAATATGGCGATGAAAAGAAAAAAATAGTTTTTTTCAAAAGTTTTTATTTATTCGGTAATAAACCTCAAGAAAAACTATATAAATGTGGTATCACTGTAATCGTACTGACACAGAGAATGAAGGTAACAGGTCAGTTTTACTGCACATGAAACGCTGTAAAAACAAAACCCATAAAACTGGCAGATTCAATTCCACCCCATGTTTAAGGCCTCTTTTGGCTTTTTTAGTGTTTTGCGGTCTGTTTTTCACAGACCAGTTGTTCAGTTTTTTGTTTCCGTTGTGTTTCTGTTCCGTTTTTCTATATGACATATACAGTATACAGTAATTACATAGATAAAATTGGGCTGGACATAACATTTTCAATAGAAGGTTCCGCAAGAACGGATACGGAAGACATAGGGATGCATTTCCGTATGTGTTCTGTTTTTTTGTGGACCCATTGTTTTGAACGGACCGTATACGGAATGCAAAAAACGGCCCATAAACGAGAAAAAAAAAACGGTCGTGTGAAAGAGGCCTAACTTATAAAGATTCATTTTTTTTATGTCTGAATATAGCTATTTGATGAATAACACTGGCCTACATCCTCTTTATCCAGCATCAAAATCATCTATATCAACTTTAGGCCTTGTGCACACGACTGTAGGTGTCCCGTGGCCGTATTACGGACCGCATTTGTGGATCCGCAATACATTGGCACCGTTCCGTGTGCATTCCGCATCACGGTTGCGGGCCCATTCACTTCAATGGGTCTGCAAATCCGGAGATGCGGAAAGGGAGCACGGAACGGAACCCTATGGAAGCACTACAGAGTGCTTCCGTGGGGTTTCATCCAGTACTTCCGTTCCGCAAAAAGCTAGAACATGTCCTATCTTTTTGCGGAATGGCCGGATCGCGGAGCCATTAAAGTGAATGGGTCCGCGATCCGCTGCGGCTGCCCCATGGTCGGTGTTCATGCATTGCGGGCCGCAGCACGGCCACAGGGCCCACACGTTCCTGTGTAGGAGGCCTTACTCATTCCTCTTATGAGGTATTATGACAGGGTAAAACATGAATGGGCATTTGGGTCCCACCCAGTCCTGAAGCAATCTATCCCATTGCAACAAGTCAGACTTCAGATTCCATTTTTTCAGTGCTGGAAAAATAAAAAAAAATAAAGACGCCTGGTTTTATGAGCATCTGCTCCAATCTATTACTACATCTATTCTTTTATACTTGATGCTGGCTGTCATCTGAGACGGACACAAGTATGAAAATCTTAGACTGAGAGGAATATATCTGTCAGGCCCTATTGGTGAGGAAAGTTCAGAAATTCATAAAGACCAAGGGAAATGTCTAGAACATTGACAAGAGAAGGGTATGGAAAATGTATGTGAGCCCATATGACATAAAATTGTTCAGAAAGGCATCGTACTGCTGATAGGTAATTCAGAAAACTTGAAACAAGCGGAGAAGAAGATCAAAGCTCTGGAACACGCGGTATTTAACTATCGTCTGGACGGGTCTTGGTTAATCCATCCACCTTTGTCGGTGGCAGCATTGTCATTTGTCACATTTGTGCAGGACAGACTCTGTCATTATAGATTTAGTGCAGCGTTCTCTTTCCTTCAGACGTCTATTGTTTGGTAATGCTGCTGAGCTTCTCTTTTCCAAGATGAACAGCCAAAAAACCCATTAATGTCACCTTTGTCCTGATTGCAGTCCTGACAGTGCTGGCACGTAAGCGGCTAGGATTTGAGTGGGAGATCTTGATGCAAATCCCTGTGACTACTTCCTTCTGTCCTTTCTCCTGTGATTTAATCTCTGTGTATTTTGTCAAGGTCCTGAAGTATCAAGTAACATTAACCGCTTGTCTCTGTTCCTTGCTGCTACACAGCGTCAATAAGATTTGTTGCAGTTTTGTACAGCTGTGTTATATTTTATACAGTTTGTACTGCGTGCATAGATATACCGAGCCTAGCATCTGTAGTAGATAGTGAGGTAGATTTACTAATACTGTATTGGCATACCAAAATAACCATTCATAATAACAAGGGAAAGAGTTATAAGGGTTTCTCAAGATCCTCAGGATAGGTCATCAGTATCTGATCGGTGGGGGTCCGACACCCGGGACCCCTGCCAATCAGCCGCTTTGAGGTGACAGCGATGCTCCTGTGCTCACTGCGCCTTCTCGCAGCTTACCAAGTGCTGTAAATTGTACATTGTTGGTATTGGGCTAAACTGCGCCAAGGCCACATGACCAATGAACGTGTTGTCACTCAGCCTAGGAAAAGCTGTGACAAGGCTGCGGAGCTCACAGGAGCGCCGGTGCCTTCTTAAACAGCTGATTGGCGGTGGTCCCGACTGTCGGACCCCCAACGATCAAATACTGATGACCTATCCCGAGGATCGGTCATCAGTATAAAAATCTCGGAAAACCCCTTTAAAGCCATTGGGGGAGATTTATAATTTCCCTGTGCCAGTTTTTTAAACACCACTAGCAACAAATTTTGTTTTGTGGCGTTTGTAAATATCGTACCTCTACCAGACCTGTTTTATACATGTCCAGCAGAACTTATATGTTTTGTGTATTTGTTACAAACTGTTCTTTTAATTTACTGTAAGAAAACTTTTACCTTCACTAGACTGATTTTTACACTGAGTACTGTGACCCCTTCAAATAGCTGATCAGCAGGGTGCTAAGAGCTGGCCCCCACCATCTGATATTGAGGATCTATCCTGACGATAGGTCATCACTATTTGAGCTTCGGAAAAAAAAAACTTTAAGAAAACCGTCTTTTATAATCAGTCACACTTGTGATTGGGATGCCATAACCTAGTTTAAAGTAACAAACAATAATTGCCTCTATAATGCAAATCAAAAACAGCACCGCACCCCTCGCTTTCTTACCTCAGGAATGCAACAGATCGTTTAATCGATGGATCCATATTTGGCACTTCCTATGACGTCAGCATCTCCAAAACTGGTGATTTTCTTGGGTCAATGCAGCATGTACAATTCTGCAGCCTTCCAGTTTTGGAAATGCTGAAACGATAACATCCGTCTGTATCAGGAAAAGTCTTGTCTTGATACATATGGCATGGGCAGTGAGCATTCTTTTTACTTCAGTTATGACTGGAAGTGTGCAAAACTGCATGGGCTGTGGTTTAAAAGCAAAATGTACTAATTTTGCGCATATTTTAATGTTCTGATGGGATCAAGACTTCATTTTTGGCATAATACAATTGGTGAGGCCCAATAGAGGCACCAGTACAAAAGACCCCAATAGAAAAGGCCCTAGTAGAAAAGACTGAGGTGCCATGCCTAGCTAGAAAGGTTCTTATAGTCTGGTTTAGAAAGGTTGCTGAAGACAGGTTCAAATATTGACAAAAAAGTTGAGTTGAAATGTTAGACCCATAATGCACTATGTGCATGGTCATGTAGCTTTTCCATGCACATGAGGCCTCATTCACATTTCCATGACTGACGTCCGTGGAAAATCTATCTGTGTTTCATCCATGAAGACGTCCGTGTGTCCACTTTTTGTCCTCCATTTGCCAACCGTATTTCACAGACACTGCTCCGCTGAAAATTAATTTGTAAACCATCCCCTATTAGTAGTGGTCAATGAACAATGGACCAAACACAGATCCATAGATTTCAATGGACATGTTTGGTCCACATCACGGACAAAAGTAGTGCACGATCAGTAGAAAACCACTGGTGTGTGAACAAACACATCAATGGGTACTTGTGCTGTCTGTGGAAAATGTGGAAGACAGACATCCTTGAAAAATGGAAATGTGACTGAGGCCTTAAAGCCATATTACATGTAGTGAATATCGTAGAGATTCTCATGCATGCGATCGATAATGAACGAGAATTGTGTGATGTCATAAGTATGAATGATTCAAAGACGAGCGACATATCGCTTGTTTCTCGTCCATCGTGATCTTTCAGCATGCTAAAAGATTATCGCTGCTCGTTAATAGATCCGTTCATAGAATATGGAGTCATCTATTCGCTAATGATCTCATACATGCCTTTTGACCAAGCATCTGTCCCCCATCTTTGCATGTAAAAACAAGGAATGATTTAAAAAATAGCAAGTACGAACGATTATCTGTGTTTATAATAAGCGAAGTTTTCGATCATTCGATCATTTATCATGATCTGTATGACACCTGCTGGTGTAATAGTACCTTAAGTCTGTTTAGTTCCAGACAAAGCTAAAGAAGTTGGGATGAGGAGGAATGATAGCTGTATGTTGGTGTAAGGCTACTTTCACACTAGCGTTTTGTGAAAGTAGCCTTACACGCAAGTGTGAAAGTACCCTTAGATGAATACAACTTTGAATGAACAGCAAAACACGATAAGTTATAAAGTATCATTATTTATTCTACAAAAATTAAGCCAAAATGGAAAAAGCTGTGTGGGAAAAACCAAGTACTGTACATCCCATGAATCAACAGCTTGTAAACACTCCTTATAATCTATAACTTGAAGAAAGTTTTAGAGAAAAACAATCAGTCTCACACTTAGTGCTGGAGGAATTCTGTCCCTTCATTTTATTGAGGTTTGTGGGCATTTGTTGATGCACATCTCTTAAAGGGGTTCTGCAGGAGTTAAGAAAATGAAAATACTTAAATATTACTTTAGTATAAATATATTCCCAAATATATTCCATTTTTTATAATGGCTTGTTTTGTCTAGGGAGCAATCATTAGGAGAAATAAAATGGCCACCGTCCTATAAGCACACACAAAACCTGTCCTAATCACACAGCAGGACAAGTTACTTTACAACAGGGTAAAGAGCTGCCTCATCCTCCCCTCTGCTCTGCTTGTCAGGGATTATGATCCTGAATACTGAAGATAAGATCTTGAGCTGAATCTCTGTAGGAATGGAGTTCATGAGGAGACATGAAGTACAAAGAGGACGGTCAGGACATGTTATGTGGGGCTGTGGTAATGGAGACTTCATACAAGAGGTGCTGCTCCTTATCTACACCCCAACTATCCTCTCTGTACTTCATGTCTCCTAATGAACTCAATTCCTACAGAGATTCATCTGAAGATCATATTAAACTGTATTCAGGATCATGATCCCTGACAAGTAAAAGAGGAAGATGGCGCAACTCTTTAACTTGTCTGTGAAGGTTATCATTTATACATGTCATGGTATATCTGTACAGAATAAATCAAGGCATAGAAGAGCCAAAACCTCTGGTCAAGATTCAGCCGTGTACTTACATCTAAAAGAAACAGGTCACACCTTTGAAGACGTCAAGTACGTGTTTTGGATAAGGAGGCCGATTGGTACAAACGAGGTGTGAAGGAGGCCATCTACGTAAAAATGGAGAAGCCAAGCTTGAATAGAGGCGGGGGGGTTAGACATCTATTATCTGCCACATACAATGCTGTCTTGACACCTTTTTCTGGGAAGTCTTTATCACCTACTGACTCCAATTAGGATAATGGAATCAACACCTTTGACCCCATGCTGGGTATAATGACCTCTGACCCCCTGCTGGGTATAATTACCAGATGTTGATTCAGTTACATATTTATTCCCAGAGAATTCTTGTACAGTCACTCAGAATTGAGAAAGCTTGTTGGAAGAACGAGTGAAACATTTCCAAGAAATCTACAGTACGTCCAGTTGCCTTGATTTATTCTTTACAGATATTTAACTCTTTAACTTGTCCTCCTGTGTAATTAGGACAGGTTTTGCGTGGACTAGTAGGATGGCGGCCATTTTATTTTTTCCTAATGAGTGCCCCTCTGACAAAATGAGCCATTATAACTAATGAAAGGTGTTTGGTAATATATTCATAATGAAGTAATATTTCGCGTCTGTATCGACCGGCTCTATAAAAATATCACATGACCTAACCCCTCAGATGAACACCGTAAAAAAAAAAAAAAAAAAAACCTGTGCTAAATAAACCATTTTTGTCACCTTACATCACAAAAAGTGTAATAGCAAGCGATCAAAAAGTCACACGCACCCCAAAAAAGTGTCAAACATACCCTACCCAAGGTAATCGCCCCAAAACTGAAAAAATCATGGCTTTCAGACTACGGAAACACTAAAACATAATTTTTTTTTGTTTAAAAAAAGAAATCATTGTGTAAAATTTACATAAATAAAAAAAAGTATACATATTAAATAACAAAAAAATAACAAAAAATAAAAATGGTGCCAAAACAGCTATTTCTTGTTACCTTGCCTCACAAAAAGTGTAATATAGAGCAACCAAAAATCATATGTACCCTAGACTAGTACCAACAAAACTTCCGCCCTATCCTGTAGTTTCCAAAATAGGGTAACTTTTTTGGAGTTTCTACTCTAGGGGTGCATCAGAGGGGCTTCAAATGGGACATGGTGTAAAAAAAAAACTGTCCAGCAAAACCTGCCTTCCAAAAACCATATGACATTCCTTTCCTTCTACGCCCTGCCGTGTGCCCGTACAGCGGTTTACTACCACATATGGGGTGTTTCTGTAAACTACAGAATCAGAGCCATAAATATTGAGTTTGGTTTGGCTGTTAACCCTTGCTTTGTAACTGGAAAAAAATTATTAAAATGGAAAATCTGCCAAAAAAGTTAAATTGTATCTCTATTTTCCATTAATTCTTGTGGAACACCTAAAGGGTTAACGACGTTTGTAAAATCAGTTTTGAATACCTTGAGGGGTGAAGTTTCTAGAATGGGGTCATTTTTGGGTGGTTTCTATTATGTAAGCCTCGCAAAGTGAGTTCAGACCTGAACTGGTCCCTAAAAATTGGGTTTTTGAAAATTTCAAGATTTGCTTCTAAACCTCTAAGCTTTGTAACATCCCCAAAAAATAAAATATAATTCCCAAAATGATCCAAACATGAAGTAGACATATGGGGAATGTAAATTAATAACTATTTTTGGAGGTATTACTATGTATTATAGAAGTAGAGAAATTGAAACTTGGAAATTTGCAATTGTTTACAAATTTTGGGTAAATTTGGTATTTAAAAAAAAATAAAAATTATTATTTTTTACTTCATTTTACCAGTGTCATGAAGTACAATATGTGACGAAAAAACTCAGAATGGCCTGGATAAGTCAAAGCGTTTTAAAGTTATCACCACTTAAAGTGACACTGGTCAGATTTGCAAAAAATGGCCTGGTCCTTAAGTTGAAATAAGGCTGTGTCCTAAAGGGGTTAAGTTCCCACCACAGCATTTCAATTGGGTTGACGACTGGACTTTGACTAGGCGATTGCAACGCCTTCATTCTTTTTTTTCAGCCATTCTCAGTGGCGTAACTAGAACTGACTGGACCCCTCATCAAATTTTTGAATGGGGCTCCCTGCCCTTGCAACTTCTTAGCAACCCCCTCCTCCTGTGCATCCTCCACTCTTAAAGCTAGTCAAGATTGAGCTCTCAGACGAAGCCTGGCAGCTGCTTCATCCGTTTCCTACAGTGTCACTGTATATAATGTCATCTGTATAATACTGTTGAGGGGGCCCTGATAACAAAATCTTTTAGTTCTCCTCTTGAGGGGACCTCTTGTGAGTTCGGGCCCCAAAGCAGCCACTTCCCCTGCTTCCCCAATAGCTATGACCCTGGCCATTCTGTTGTAAACTTGCTGGTGTGCTTGGCATCACTTTCCTGTAACATGACCCAGTTTCGTCCAAGCTTTACCTGTTTGGGTCCATTCACACGTCCGCAAATGGGTCAACATCCGTTCCGCAATATGGAATCCGGAATTGCGGACAAGAATAGGCAGTTCTATGGGGGGTGCCGGCCGGGTGTATTGCGGATCCGCGATAGATGGCCTCACATTTGACTCTAGGATACTTTGGTATACAGAGGAGTTCATAGTCAACTCCATGACTGCAAGGTGCCCAGGTCTCTTGGCTACTAAACAAGCCCAAATCATCACCCCTCCACCACCGTGCTTGACAGTACAAGGTGTATTTGCTAATATACTGTGCTTGGTTTTCTTCAAACTTGGTTCTGTGTATTTTGACCAAAGATCTCCACTTTGGTCTCATCTGTCTAAACAATATTATTCCAGAAGTCTTGTGGTTTATTCAGATGACACTATGTAAATTTAAGCCATGCTGCCATGTTCTTTTTGGGACACATTTTCTACTACCGTGAACTTAAACATTTAACATGCTGAGGCCTTTAAAGTCTTAGATGTAGCTCTTAGTTTTTTGTGCAGTTTCTCTGAGTTTTTCACGGTCTGCCTTTTGGGTGAATTTGCTGGAATATCCTTTCCTGGGAAGATTGTCAACCATCTTGAATATTTTCCACTTGTGAATAATCTTTCTCACTGTAGAATGGTGGACTTCAAATTGGAACTGTACTTATAACCCTTCTCAGATTGATGGGCAGCAATATTGGCTTCTCTAAGATCATTGTTGATGTCCTTGGCGGAAATTCGGAAAACGGAAATTCTTGCAGTTTGCTTGTCTGGAGGAATCTCCAGACAAGCAAACTGCAAGAATTTCCGTTTTCTAGTGGTGGTCACTTGAGGTTGACCAGTTAATCAAGGGTATTTGACTATTAACAGTGCCTGGCTGATACTTACCATCTTAAAGGGGCTTTCCAGGATTTGCATATTGATTTACCTATCCTCAGGACAGGTCATCAATATGAGATCGACAGGGGTCTGACTCCTGGCACCCCCACCGTTCAGCTGTACAAAGAAGCTGCAGAGCTCCGTATAGGCTTAGGCCTCTTCGTAGGCCATGTAATGTCACTTTCTTTGGTCACATGACCTAGGTGCAGTTGAGCCCATTCAAGTGAAATATACCAGCCACTATACAACGTACAGCGCTGTGCTTGGTAATCTGTGAGGAGGCAGCGTGAGCATCGCGCCCTCCTCAAACAGCTGAGCAGTGGGGACGCTGATCTCAGAATGATGACATATCCTGAGGATAGACCATCAATAAAATATCCCGGAAAACCCTAAAAGCCTATGGAAGGTGTAAGGATATACTGTATTTATCGCTTTATAAGACACTCCGAACTATAAGACTCTCTCCCCCCCCTCGTTATTCCTAGTGTGTCATCTGCTGACCATTGTGACAACCAGCAATGGTGCATATGGTAACCTTATTAAATGTACCTACCCAAATAAATGTGTCTCCATTGCTCTGTTGTGTCCAGCCATGCTTCTTGTTGTCTGAGACACACACATGAACACACACAGCTCTGCAATATTGATATACAACACTGCCATACACACATGCAGGTCTGCTACACACAGATACAGCTCTGCTATACACATAAAGCCCTGCTACACACACTGCTATACTTTACACACATACAGCTTTGCTTCACGCACAGTTCCATTACATACATACAGCTCTGCTACACCCATACAGTTCTGGTACACATATACAGCTATGCTATACAGATACAGTCTGCTACACATACAACTGTGCTACACCCATACAGCTTTGCTACACACACATACAACTCTGCTACGCACACTTACACTGTACCTAATTTTACAGTAAGACCTTCTAAGGACCAGATGTCCTGATACGTAAAACCATAGAATTCAAAGAGGGTGTACTTTCTTTTTCTCATGACTGGATGTAATGGGCAGTATATTTATTTTTAATAAATGGATAACTGATAGACACAAAAGAACAATTTTTGGTAATGAATTATCTTTTCTGCCATTGTGATACTCAAAATAAGACATGTGGTGATGTATGTTCTATTTTAAATATAAAAGTATTTTCAAATATTTTTCTGTATTAAAAACAAACAAACAAACAAACAGGGCCTATAAAAGTTATTAGTTTATAGGTCTAAAAAGGCTTGTTGATATGGTTTTGTGAAATATCTATAAACACTGTACTTATGAATATACAGTACTGTATATACAGAACACATCCACTAGGTGTCACTGTTTAACCACACTGTATATATAACAGCCTAATGAAAGACACTGAAAGTTGTGTAGGTGCTTATTAATACATACCATATGTGCCGCTGGCATATCGTAATAAACCAGGGATGTCCAACCTGCTGCCCTCCAGTTGTTGCAAAACTACAACTCCCAGCATGCCCGGACAGCCTACAGCTATTAGCCTACAGCAGGGCATGGTGGAGTTGTAGTTTTACAACAGCTGGAGGGCTGCAGGTTGAGCATCCCTGTAATAAACCATTAATTTTGATGTTAAAAACAGTGGATGAAGCAAATAATGTTGTTGATCCAATGACTTCAATCAAGGAAAAGCTTTTTTTTTTTTTTTTTGTAGATAATGGTATCCTAAACCAGGAAGGTACAACAGTTGTTTTTGGTCTGAGGGCAGCACTGCTGTTGCAGGTTGCCAGTGGAATCGCTGGAAATCACCTTTTCTTTCACCTGTCAAACACTATAGATGCATGTAGTTGTTATGTATTTATTTTTTCATTTTTAACCTCTCCACCCCGTCATTTTTCACCTTAACCTCTTCAGGACATAGGGCGTTTAGGTACGCCCTTATGTCCTGCTACTTAAGGACACAGGGCGTACATGTGCGCCCTGTGTATTTTCGATCACTGCCGTGTGGCTGGCTGTAATCGCCACCCGGTGCCTGCTCAAATCATTGTCGGCGATCGCAGCAAACTGCAGGTCAATTCAGACCTGAGGTTTGCTGCGCTTTCTGCAGTTTCTGATCCCTGCGGTCCCTGACCGCGGGAATCAGAAACTTTAGTATTCCTAAAATATAAATTAATCCCCCCCCCTGCACCCTTGAGTGATTTTATCCGGGTGGGAGTTGCAGGGGGAGGGTTGCGGGTGGTGCGGGAGGCGGGTGGTGCGGGAGGCGGGTGGTGCGGCTGGCGGGATCGCGATCCCCCGCCCGTCTCCCTTTGAATAATCATTGCTGACACCCTGGTATAAACTGCTGACATCTGTGATGCGATGTCAGCCGTTTAACCCTTTCCATACCGCAGTCTGTACGGACCGCAGTATGGAAAAGGATAACAGTAAGAGGGGGGACCCTCCCTCTCCCATCGGGGGGCTGCTGTGCCTTTGCAGCTCCCCGATGGAGAGGGAGAGAGCCCCCAGACAGCCCCGTCCTTACCCTTCCCCGTCTGCGAAGTTGTGGCAGACGGGGAAGGTTCCCATGGCAACAGGACGCCTTCTCAGGCATCTTGCTGTCCATGGTGCTGAACAGATCTGTGCTAAAGGCATAGATCTGTTCAGACAAAGTGTAAGTAAAATACAGTACAGTACACTATATAGTGTACTGTACTGTATTATACAGACATCAGACCAACTGGATCTTCAAGAACCAAGTGGGTCTGGGTCAAAAAAAAAAAAGAAAAAAATGTAAAAATCAAAAAATACATTTATCACTGATTAAAAATGAAAAAAATAAAATTCCCTACACATGTTATATATCACCGCATCCATAACGACCTTATCTATAAAATGGTCATGTTACTTTACCCGAACGGTGAATGCCATAAAAATAAAAAACTATGATGAAATTGAAATTTTGCCCACCTTACTTCCCAAAAAAGGTAATAAAAGTGATCAAAAAAGTCGTATGTACGCCAAAATAGTACCTATCAAACCGTCACCTCATCCCGCAAAAAATGAGACCCTACCTAAGATAATCACCCAAAAACTAAAAAAACTATGGCTCTCAGAACATGGAGACACTAAAACTTGATTTTTTTTGTTTCAAAAATGGAATAATTGTGTAAAACTTACATTAAAAAAAGTATACATATTAGGTATCGCCGCGTCCGTAATAACCTGCTCTATAAAAATATCACATGACCTAACCCCTCAGGTGAATACCGTTAAAAAAAAAAAACGGTGTAAAAAAGCTATTTTTTGTCACCTTACTTCACAAAAAGTGTAATAGCAAGCGATCAAAAAGTCATACGCACCCCAAAATAGTGCCAATCAAACCGTCATCTCATCCCGCAAAAATCCTACCCTACCCAAGATAATCGACCAAAAACTGAAAAAATTATGGCTCTCAGAATATGGAGACACTAAAACTTGATTTTTTTTTGTTTCAAAAATGAAATCATTGTGTAAAACTTACATAAATAAAAAAAATGTTATACATATTAGGTATCGCCGCGTCCGTGACACCCTGCTCTATAAAAATATTACATGATCTAACCTGTCAGATGAATGTTGAAAATAACAAAAAATAAAAACGGTGCCAAAACAGCTATTTCTTGTTACCTTGCCTCACAAAAAGTGTAATATAGAGCAACCAAAAATCATATGTACCCTAAACTAGTACCAACAATACTGCCACCCTATCCCGTAGTTTCTAAAATGGGGTCAATTTTTGGGAGTTTCTACTCTAGGGGTGCATCAGGGGGGCTTCAAATGGGACATTGTGTCAAAAAAAAAAAACGGTCCAGCAAAATCTGCCTTCCAAAACAGTATGGCATTCCTTTCCTTCTGCACCCTGCTGTGTGCCCGTACAGTGGTTTACGACCACATATGGGGTATTTCTGTAAACTACAGAATCAGAGCCATAAAAATTGAGTTTTGTTTGGCTGTTAACCCTTGCTTTGTAACTGGAAAAAAAAATATTAAAATGGAAAATCTGCCAAAAAAGTGAAATTTTGAAATTGTATCTCTATTTTTCATTAAATCTTGTGGAACACCTAAGGGGTTAACAGAGTTTGTAAAATCAGTTTTGAATACTTTGAGGGGTGTAGTTTCTTAGATGGGGTCACTTTTATGGAGTTTCTACTCTAGGGGTGCATCAGGGGGGCTTCAAATGGGACATGGTGTCAAAAAAACCAGTCCAGCAAAATCTGCCTTCCAAAACCATACGGCGCACCTTTCCCTCTACTCCCTACTGTGTGCCCGTACATTAGTTTACGGCCAGATATGGGGTGTTTCTGCAAACTATGCAAACTAGAGAATCGGGGCAATAAATATAGTATTTTGTTTGGCTGTTAACCCTTGATTTGTTACTGGAAAAAATTGATTAAAATGGAAAATTTGCCCAAAAATTGAAATTCTCTAATTTCATCTCTATTTGCCAATAACTCTTGTGCAACACCTAAAGGGTTAACAAAGTTTGTAAAATCAGTTTTGAATACCTTGAGGGGTGTAGTTTATAGAATGGGGTCATTTTTGGGTTGTTTCTATTATGTAAGCCTTGCAAAGTGACTTCAAACCTGTAGTGGTCCCTAAAAATTGGGTTTTTGTAAATTTCAGAAAAATTTCAAGATTTGCTTCTAAACTTCTAAGCCTTGTAACATCCCTAAAAAATAAAATATCATTCCCAAAATAATTGAAACTTGAAGTAGACATATGGAGAATGTAAAGTCATCACAATTTGTGGGGGTATTACTATGTATTACAGAAGTAGAGAAACTGAAACTTTGAAATGTGCTAATTTTTTCTAATTTTTGGTAAATTAGGTATTTTTTTATGCAAAAAAAAATTAATTTGACCCAATTTTAGCAGTGTCATGAAGTATAATAAGTGACGAAAAAACAATCTCAGAACGGCCTGGGTAAGTCAAAGCGTTTTAAAGTTATCAGCACTTAAAGTGACACTGGTCAGATTTGCAAAAAATGGCCTGGTCCTAAGGTAAAATAAGGCTGTGTCCTTAAGGGGTTAAGGACCAGGCCATTTTTTGCAAATCTGACATATGTCACTTTATGTGGTGATGATCACTTTAAAACGCTTTTACTTATCCAGGCCATTCTGAGATTGTTTTCTCGTCACATATTGTACTTCATGTGAGTCAAAATAATTTCATTTTAGAAACTACAGCCCTCAAGGTATTCAAAACAGATTTTATAAACTTTGTTAACCCTTTAGGTGTTCCACAAGAATTTAAGGAAAATATAGATGAAATTTCAGAATTTCACTTTTTTGGCAGATTTTCAATTTTAATCCATTTTTTCCAGTAACAAAGTAAGGGTTAACAGTAAAAAAACTCAATATTTATTACCCTGATTCTGTAGTTTACAGAAACACCCCATATGTGGTCGTAAACTGCTGTACGGGCACACAGCAGGGCGCAGAAGGAAAGGAACGCCATATGGTTTTTGGAGGGCAGATTTCACTGACATAATTTTAAGTTGCCATGTCACATTTGAAGACCCCCTGATGCACCCCTAGAGTAGAAACTCCAAAAAAATGACCCCATTTTGGAAACTACGGGATAAGGTGGCAGTTTTGTTGGTACTATTTTAGGGTGCATATGATTTTTGCTTGCTCTATATTACACTTTTTGTGAGGCAAGGTGACCAAAAATAGCTGTTTTGGCACCGTTTTTAATTTTTGTTTTTTTACAGTGTTCATCTGACAGGTTAGATCATGTGCTATTTTTATAGAGCAGGTTGTTACGGATGCGACAATACCAAACATGACTTCTTTTGGTTGGTTGTTTCAGTTAAACATAGTAAAGCATTTAAAAAAATAATAATTTTTAGTGTCTCCATATTCTGAAAGCCATATTTTTTTTTATTTTGTAGGCGACTGTCTCATGAAGGGGGTCATTTTTTCAGTATGAGATGATGGTTTGATTGGTACTATTTTAGGGTGCATATGACTTTTTGATCGCTTGGTATTACACTTTTTGTGATGTACGGTGACAAAAGATTTGAAACCGTTTTTTTTTTTAGTTTTTTTTTTTATGGTATTCACCTGAGGGGTTAGGTCATGTGATATTTTTATACAGCAGATCGTTACAGACGTGGCGATGCCTAATATGTATACTTTTTTTATTTAAGTTTTATACAATAAAAGCATTTTTGAAACAAAAAAATATAATATGTTAGTGTCTCCATATTTTGAGAGCCATAGTTTTTTTTTTTTTTTGGGAGATTGTCTTAGTTGGGTCTCATTTTTTGCAGGATAAGATGATGGTTTAATGGGCACGATTTTGGGGTGCATTTGACTTTTTGATCGCTTGGTATTACAGTTTTTGTTAATGTAAGGGGACAAAAAATAGATTTTTTTTACACCTCCTAGAATAGTTATTACTTTACATTCCCCATATGTCTACTTCATGTTTGGATCATTTCGTAAATTACATTTTCATTTTTTGGGACGTTAGAAGTTTAGAAGCAAATCTTAAAATGTTTAAGAAAATTTCCAAAACCCACTCTTTAAGGACCAGTTCAGGTCTGAAGTCACTTTGCGGGACTTACAAAATAGAAACCACCCATGGCCCAATTTTAAAAACTACACCCCTCAAGGTCATGTGATATTTTAATAGACCTGGTTGTTATGAAAACAGCGATACCTAATATGTATACTTTTTTATTTTTTTCACTTTTAACACAATAAAAGCATTTTTGAAACAAAAAATAATATGTTTTAATATCTCCAAATTCTGAGACATTTATTTTTATTTTTTGGGAGATTGTTTTATGTAGGGGCTCATTTATTGTGGGATGAGGTGACGGTTTGATTGGTACTATTTTGTTGGGCATACGCCTTTTTGATTGCTTGATGTTGCACTTTTTGTGATGTAAGATGACAAAAAAATTGTTGTTTGTTTTTATTTAATTTTTTCTACGGTGTTCAGGTGAGGGGGTGGATCATGTGATATTTTTATAAAGCCGGTCGTTACGGACACAGAAACCGAATATGTTTTTTTTTCTTTTTCTTTATTTTTTTACAATTTTATGTGTTTTATTTTGGGAAGGGCGTTTTTTTTATTTGATACTTTATGTTTTTTTATTATGAAAAAACGTTTTTTTTTACTTTTTATTTTTGTCTCACTCTAGGACTTCAACTTCTGATCCCCTCTGCAATGCATTACAATATAACCTGTATTGTAGTGCATTGGCTGTCAGCTTACGCTTTAACCACAGCATACAAGGGGTTAATACACCGGCATCAGTGTTTTGACCGATGCCGGCGTATGCAGCAGGGGCCCGGCTGTCAGTGACTGCCGGGTTCGTGCCGCTGATCGGGGGGGGGGGGGGGGGGGCGCAGCTCCTGCACCCGCCCAATCAGCCCGCCGTATATGTACGGCATTGGCCCTTAAGTCACGGCATGGGTCCTTAAGTGGTTAAAAAATAAAATATGCATTAAGTAGTCATGGATGACAAGAGAAATAAAAAGTCAATAAAAAGTCATGAAAGAAAAAAAAGAAATAAGGAGCAACAAAGAAAATAATTTATTATTTTTTGGATACTGAAAAAGTCTGATACAGTCCAGTGGGAGGAATCTTTCCTCATATCATTCTAATGGGTACATGCTCGGCATCCATAGTGTCTATTTACTTAGGTTTTTCCTGTAAGTGCTTTGGTTCCAAGAATGTGAAAACTCCTAATATATATATACTGATTTACTATCCATTCCTCTTGAAGAGGTTGTGCAGCCAGTACATATTGCTGACCTACCCTCAGGATAGGTCATCAATTTGTGAACGGTGGCCCAGTGGTTGGCACTGGTACCTTGCAGCGCTGGGGTCCTAAGGTTCAAATCCAACCAAGGACAACATTTGCATGGAGTTTGTATGTTCTCCCCGTGTTTGTGTGGGTGTCCTCCTAGTACTCCCGTTTCCTCCTATGCTCCAAAGACATACTGATAGGGAATTTAGACTGTGAGCCCCATTAGGGGCAGTGGGATGCTAATGTCTGTAAAGTGCTGCAAAATATGTCAGCACTATATATAAGTGAGTAAAATAATAAATTAATCGGTGGGGGTCTGACTCCCGACACCCATGACGATCAGCTGTTTGAACAGGAGGTGGTGCTCTTATGAGCACTGCCTCCTCTTCAGGATTACAATCTGCATCTACTCGCTTGCAGAGATTCAATGTAATTACAAGTACTTGTCCCATTCAAGTGAATGAAACAAACACTGTACCTCCAAGACGATGGCAGTATAATCTTGAAGAGGAAGTAGCTCGCCGCCTCCTCTTCTAACAGCCGATTGTCCAGGGTGCCATCATTCGGACCACCACCGATTAGATATTGATGACCTATCCGGAGTTTGATAATACACATGCATCCTGTTAATAAGATGTTCAAGCAATATGTCAGGATTTTCTGTCACTTTGAAATTGATGGCCTATCCTCTAGTGCCACCCTGCCCCACCATTGATCTGATATTGACAGCCTATCCCTGTGATGGTTAACCTTCGACTCCCAAGTTGCACACTTGCTTCTCTGTTCTCAGAACTCCATAGAAATGAATGGAGCAGTCATAGTGTCATCACAGCTGGAGTGCTGGAGGTTAGCCATCACTGGCCTATCCTATCGTTAGCCTCCTTCACAAAGTGCCCTACCTAAGGTGGCCAATAACCCGTTGGACACTGCATGTAAACAGTGCGACAATGCTCAAGCCTGTGCATGGACACCCTCCTACTCCATGCAATGTACAGAAAATATATATATTTTTAGATGTATGTGTGTACCTCTAAATACAGTATGTACTTGAGAGAATGTGTGTGTTAGATCTTGAATTCTCTCTCTGCTGCCCTGCGCAGGATCCCTATTCCATATTCTGCAATTGCACACAGCACACGTTATGCCTCTGGTGCCCAGGAGTGTTCATTTGTGGTCCATCTGCTATATTATAGAAATTCAGAAGAGTTCACAATCAGGACTGAGCTCCACCATTGATACTTGTTGTAACCCTTGTACAGGGAAGTATAATATAACACAGTATCAGCTTGTTTCCATGAAGATCTCATCAGCAGAGTCAATCAGAGTTTTGTAGGCATTGCTTCTAGTGCTTTTGACGTCTTCTGGTTTTAACTGTAATTCTAATGAAAGGGAGAAGCCTTTATGTCTCAGAAGTGGGTTAATAGGATTTCAAAGTAATTCTGCCTAATTCAACTCATGAGAACATTTAAACACATGTCTTATATTTTCTGTCATTTTCAGAACCCAAATGTATAAAGTGCTGGACTGGTGTCACGAACCAGCGGGTGTGAACCCACTGTGCCACTTGTCCTACCTCCTTTAAGAGCATTGTCTAAGTGAACCACTCAATCTTCACAGTACCCCTGATGGTGGGGATAGACTTTCCCGAGGGGAACACCAGGTCGCTACCTGGGATTGGTACATGAGGCAGCTGGTCCCGGCGGACCAGGAGGTACCTGAGCAAGGTACCAGAGGTACAGGCGTTGACAGCAGGCCGAGTCATAACCAGGAGCAACAGTGCAGGACCAAAGGATGAGGCAGGGGTGAAGTCAAACAGGCAATAGGCCAGAGCAGGCAACACAGGTACAGGTCAGGCAATCCAGTTCGACAACAGAAGAGTCAAGGCAAGCAGACAGGGATCAAACAGGTAGCAGAGTCCAGGAATACAAGTACGGGTCAAGAACACAAACAGATCTCAGGAACCTTAGCAGGACACAAGAACCTTGACAATGATGCATCTGGGAAGGCGACTGAGCTACTTATATATGTGCAGGAAGGGCTAGGATTGGTCAGTGAGGTCACATGACCTCCCCCATAAAGCACAGGAAGTGACTTGTGCCGACCCTTAAGGGAGTGCTTCAGGAAACAAGCAGCAAGCATGCTGTGGCCACGGCTGAGAGGAAACTGTGGAATGGGACCACGGTGGTAAGAAGGGGAACAGTGGTGCACAGCAGCCACTGTTACAACTGGTAGGATATGGTCATTCAGAATTGGGTCTATGAAGGGTCGAAACATTATTTGTAGGCACGCACTAATGATGGCTGTGAAAATTACTCTTCAGTTAGTTTACAATGAACGTCCTCCATCTATGTGAAGGATGATAGCGGTAACACAGTCCTATGGCAAAAGTCTGGTGGTAAAATCCCCTCTATGGAACTTTCAGAAATAGTTGAGCCAGCACTTGGCTATTTTCAGAGGTCTCATAGGAGGAATTGAGGTTGGCCGCAATGCCCTCTGTTCACTTCGAGGGTCCTGTTCTGAATCTAGTTGCCCATGTGATGCTGTGCTGAGGCATCAAAGGCTTGATAGCTTAGCACATGGGAAGAGAAAGCATGGTGAAATTCATGGTGTCTAATCAGAAGCAGACAGAAGGCTAGACTGCGGGGAAGTCAGGAAGTCACGAGTGTGATAGACATTGATGGAAAGTTTTGTTTCTGCTGGAAATCTTTGTTAAGGTGGAATTACTAGACTGGGCACCCCCTTCCACCAGGTTTCTCCTCACTGCACTTGTGAAGGAGTTTAAATGTAGCGATGGTCAAACATGTGCATGCTACTCCACTCCAAGTCTATGAGACTGATGGACAGGGGCGTAAGCTAAAGCCATGGGACCAGGTGCAGGAGTTCATCCCCCCTTACCCCAGTGCTTTGTGGCTATGGGCAGGGAAGCACAAGGCAAGGCAAAAACTGAAATAGCATCCCCCCATCCCAAATTTTTGACCTAACCTCTTCCCTTGACCTGCATGCACTTTCAATAACACTGGTGTCTTCTTATGTGGCACAAGGGTCTTTGGGCCCCCTCAGGCTCCTGGGCCCAATATCGACTGCAACCTCTGCACCCCCTATAACTACACCCCTGGTGATGGATGTAGACAAGTCATCTATCTCCATCAGTCCCATAGACTTTGAATGAAGCATCATTGTGAGGGTGGTGCCCTCAGTAATCAGACATTTATCATCTATCCTGTGGTGATTCTGGTGCAACCCCTTTAAGTAACTATTCTATGTGATGATCACTGCTATTTATTTTCCTCAGTGTTGGCTACTATGGTTCTTCTCGCTCACCAGTCTCACCAGGAAGTCATACGTGACTAAAACACCAATGAGTAGAAGAAAGTGATTGCCAGAATGAGCCAAATAATGTCCATAGAGTAATGTAACAGGAAATAAATCAGATTTTGTTTTAAATCTCTTATTCAAGGGGGTGTTATCTTGCAAACGATACATGAGCCCTTTATTTTATTTCTTCCGTCGGTGAGAGACCCACATAGCATATGAAGATATAGACGTGGTTAAAGCGGAAGTCCACTTTAATAAGCAGCTAGGCACAAGGCGCCTGTGCTTGTGAGTGGTGCATATATAGCTTGTAACCAGCTTACTGATGATTCAAGTTCTAAAAATGCCGCTGCTAATCTGCTAAGTTAAAGAAGGCATGATTCATAAGAGCACAGGATGTTAGGCAATTTACACTGTGCTGGCTGATAACATCAAAGCTGCCGTGTTCTGTTCGTGTGCAGTAAAAATCGTACCCTCCACTGCAATTTGGCTGCTTCGTTGTAGAAATGATAGGGGTAATCAGTACAAAATCAAATGTAAATGTATTCTGCTGTGTGTAAAATGCATTTGTCCATAGGTATTGAATCCCAAAGACCATGAGAACTGAATTTTGCAATAGCATAGTTCACCATTTACTGTCATCTTTAGACATCCAAACCATGTAATTAGTAGTGAAGATCTCAGCATCCTACATGCTTGCAGCAACACGTCCATCGTCTACCTGTAGCGAGTGTATATATAGCCTAAGCATTCTTCTGTGAAATGCATGAGTTCCAGCGCTCCCACCTCGAGCGTGTACATATATTTCTAATTGAGCTTTATGTTTGTTTTGCTATTGACTGGGATTATTGACCATTTTACCAAGGAACAGCAGCGAAAAACCGGCCCAGTACCAGCATCTGTGTTTAGCCCCTTTTTTTGTTTTTGCACCCCCCCCCCCCACATACACACACACACTTTCCAAGAGCCATAAGTTTTTTAATTTTTCCATTCACATATCCATATGAGGGTTTCTTTTTTGCAGGACAAGTATTTTTTAATGGTACCATTTCATTTACTATGTCTTGTACTGGAAAAGGGGGGGGGGGAAATTGTGGGGGGAAACTGAAAAAAATCCAATATTCTACCAAGCTTTCTTGGGTTATGATATTACCATGTTCACTGAGCCCCAACACCTTTGGAAAAAAAAAATCGAAATTTTCTTTGCATCACCATTTTCTGACAGACATAACTTTCAAAAATTTCCACCCAGAAAGCTGTTACGAGTGCTTTGTTTTTTTGTGGGACAAACTGCAGTTTACTATTTATATGGTATCTATAACTCTTTTTGATCACTGATAATAAAAAATTTTGGGAAGAAGGTGACTAAAAATGTTTTAATGCATGTATTTTAATTTTTTTTTCCATTATCACACAGGAAAAATATTTTTAGATTATAATAGTCCAGAAATTTTCAGCCGTGGCGATACCTGTTATGTAAATTTTTTTAATTTTTTTATTTGTGTACATTTGGGAAAGGGAGGTGATTTGAATTTTTTTATACTACGTAACAAATTTTAGCCCCATTAGGGGGCTAGAACTTGGGATCTTCTGATTGCTTGTCCCACAGACCTTAAGGCCTCATGCACACGACAGTATTGCTTTTTCAGTGTTTTGCGGTCCGTTTTTTCCAGATCCGTTGTTCCGTTTTTTGTTTCCGTTGTGTTTCCGTTTCCTTTCCGTTTTTCCATTCCGTTTTTCCGTATGCCATATACAGTATACAGTAATTACATAGAAAAAATTGAGCTGGGCATAACATTTTTAATAGATGGTTCAGCATAAACGGAACGGATACGGAAGACATACGGATGCATTTCCGTATGTGTTCCGGTTTTTTGGCGGACCCATTGACTTGAATAGAGCCAAGCACCGTGATTTGCGGACAAGAATAGGACATGTTCTATCTTTTCACGGCACGGAAATACTGAAATACTGAAACGGAATGCACACTGAGACACTTCAGTATTTTTTGCTGAACCATTGAAATGAATGGTTCAGTATATGTTCCGCATACTGAACTCCAAAAACGTCCAGTATACTGAACGCAAAATACTGTCGTGTGCATGAGCCCTAATAGAGAGCGATGAAATTCTGACACCCTGCCTGCTGAGCCATGCCTCATGCATGGCTTTACATGCAGTTTACCATGACAGGATTGGGAATCTTTAGCAGGGACCTAGGATGTCATGGTAACTGATGCAATTTCAGTGCAGTGTTGTGTGTGATGTCTGTAGCTCAGTGTATAATGTCTGCAGTGCAGTGTGTTATGTCTGCAGTGCAGAGTATAATGTCTGCAGTGCAGTGTGTGATGTCTGCAGTGCAGTGTGTGATGTCTGCAGTGGAGTGTGTCATGTCTGTAGCACAGTGTGTGATGTCTGTAGTGCAGTGTGCTATGTCTGCAGTGCAGTGTGTGATGTCTGCAGTGTTGTGTGTGATGTCTGTAGCTCAGTGTATAATGTCTGCAGTGCAGTGTGTTATGTCTGCAGTGCAGAGTATAATGTCTGCAGTGCAGTGTGTGATGTCTGCAGTGCAGTGTGTGATGTCTGCAGTGGAGTGTGTCATGTCTGTAGCACAGTGTGTGATGTCTGTAGTGCAGTGTGCTATGTCTGCAGTGCAGTGTGTGATGTCTGCAGTGGAGTGTGTCATGTCTGTAGCACAGTGTGTGATGTCTGTAGTGCAGTGTGTTATGTCTGCAGTGCAGTGTGTTATGTCTGCAGTGCAGTGTGTCATGTCTGTAGCACAGTGTGTCATGTCTGCAGTGCAGTGTGTGATGTCTGCAGTGCAGTGTGTGATGTCTGCAGTGCAGTGTGTCATGTCTGTAGCACAGTGTGTCATGTCTGTAGTGCAGTGTGTAGTGTATGCGCAGCAGGCTATTGTAACCAAGTGATAAAGTACAGGGAGGATCCGCTATATGGACTGTACTTTATCAATTGGCTATAATTGCCTATTGTTATTTAGACTAGTAATGGCTCCCCTGCATAAATACCCACCTCTTAGGGCACCTTCACACTCCATTAACTATGATGGGGTCTGTTCAGTTTCTGTTCGGGATCCTGTCCTTCTACCGGACAAAAAAGCTCTGCATGTAAGGCTTTTTTGTCCGGTCTTTTTGACAGAGGCTGCACAGAGGCCTTGAACGGTACCGCCAATGCAGATGTGAACAAGTGTAGGCCTACGTATTATATATTAGAATTACTGCAATTTTTGTACCCCTCTTTGGGTAAAAATACTACTCAAAAAGTGCAAGAGGAGTATCTTCCGGAAAAAATTTAGTTCGACCTCTGGTCTCAGACAACCCCATTAAGCATATTATACAACTGCCAGAACCTGTCAGAGTTTGGGGTGGAGGTAATATAATGTGCCTGACTGGCACATAACTGAAAAAAAAATTTGGGAGGATATTCTGAGGAAAGCCAAGTCTGTTAGTAAATACGTAATGGGGGAGATTTATCAAAGACTGGCGTTTTACACTGAGAAAAGAAGAAATGGCTCCGGCAGCATTCCGCAACATCCAATATTCTTTTATTGTAACCTCAAGACACAATACAGCAACGTTTCGACTGCAAAGCAGTCTTTGTCAAGCCTAATGACATCAAAAACCTTAGGCATATATATACCCCCCCACATAAAATGCACGCCCCTTAACATCATCAATTTAAATCAATATATAATAGAATGCACATGTCCACAAACTAACTTGCACCTAGTTGTAAACCCGCCGAGGTCCTGTTGTTCAAGTCGGCGTTCTCCAATGTGTAGTGCGCAGCCGCGTCTCAATACATTTGCGTAACCGGATGTGTCAATCCTCTCCATTGGTGACCGGCGGCGCCCGTACCTTAAACCAATCAGTAGTCGCGAATAGCCGCTGACATCGTTAGTGATGCGTCCACGTCACAGACGTCATCCGAATGCACACATCTGTGCGTCACCCTCATGGATCACGTGGGTGCCCGCATCCAATGTCAGTACAGCGCAAGCGCCAGTGGCATGGAAACGATGACGCATCCATCAGGACAACATCCTATACTCATAGGTGATCAAAAACTCCATCCTTATACAGCAAATATACAGCAAATATATATGCGATACTTCCGATCAGTTATACTATGAGATACACGTCCCCAACACATTCATATATTCTACAAAAAAAATCGCAGTTCATCGCATATAGCAGCACATGTAGCAATGGTGGAGGAGGTGTATGTCACACCGCATCTGGTGCACATCAATCATCTATATCGAAGATGTATGTAGCATGATACATATACATACCATATTAATACCTTGATAGACATGATCTATAATATATAATTATCATATAAACGGGGGATAAATCCCGCAGGGATGTGCTAGATATATGTTAAAAACATGATGTCCCTATACCCAGGGCCGGTGCAAGGATTTTTGCCAACACAAGCGAAGCTACATTTTGGCGCCCCCCCCCCCCCCCCCACGCTTCTCCTCTCTGTGGTCCTGGTATCTTCTCTCTGCTTCAGACAATGGCTGGTTTAAGGACCATATTTTTCGCCCTCTAAGACACACCTAGGTTTTAGAGGAGGATAATAAGAAAAAAATATTTTCCATTACACCTCAGGTCAGACCAGCAATCAGACCCCCAATGTTAATCAGACCTCAGCTCACAGTCCCAATCAGACCCCCAATGCTAATCAGACCCCCATGTCACATTTCTCCCCCTCCATGTCACATTTTTCCGCCCTCCCCCAGGGTGCGCCCTAAGGCGGCCGCTTGGTCTGCCTTATGGTAGCACCGGCCCTGCCTATACCTAGAGGACATATCAGCTACTCATATTAGTCGATGGATGCGACATTGAATTCTATATTAAGGCCAAACGGTTGTAGGGACCTGAGGGTATGGATCCATTTAAGTTCCTTTTTCCTCAGGATTCCCTTCTGTCACCCCCACGTCTTAAATATCCCACGCTATCAATAGCCCGAAATCTCAATTGATTAATAGAGTGTTTAAATTCAATAAAACGTTTTACACTGGTCTTCGAAATCTCCTGCGCTTCCGGAGGATGTGATAACTTATGATGAGATGCAGACCTCATCATAAATTACATGTTTCTCTGGCTGTCCGCGTGCCAGAGTGAAATCTACGTCTTCATTTGTGCCTGTTTTCATAGATAAATGTGGCAGACCCCCTGTGCCCGCCCACTCCCTCACCATGCCCCCTTTTCATAAGTACCAAGGGCGGCACAGAAACGTCACCTGCAACTTGGTTCGGTCAACAATAGACTAAATTGTATGGGGGCGTTTAGTCTCCAGGAAGTGATGGAATACAGCTCTTTCCCCCAGAGACCATAGAGTTGTAGAGTATTGCTATTCTAGCTTATCTAGACCTCGAGCAGTGCAATCGAGTTGTCATTAACTTGACCCCCCCCTTATTATGATGAGATGATTCTTCTCCTCCTATACCTATATGTATAGAAAGACTAAAGAGTGGCCTACAGAGCCCATGAAAAATCTATCTATTGTAGTGGAGTGATCTAGTGTTCAGTGTAAAACTGAGGTATTTACAGATTTGTTTGTGTTACTAGTACCATAAAAAAACACAAAACATATAAAATAAAATCAAGAATATGTTATTTCTTATGTTACCTTACCACAGTGATCCAACCTTGTGACATAAAGTGGGCTATCTTCATTAACTGAATTTCAGATCTGTATTATGTTGTGTCTCAGAACTACATTGCTTTCCTACAGTCATACTGTACTTTCATTTTTTGTTGTTGTTGACCATCATATGTGTTCTCAGCAGGACGAGCCACCGTCCTTAGAAGTAGAGAGGTGGTCATAGTTGCACATTTAGTAAATGGCTCCCTGGAGCTGCAATCAGTTCAACCTATGATTGCCTCTTATTGGCGGTCATAAATTGAGTAATACAGGCTCAACTTACGATGCTTTTGGGCAGCGGCGCTCAGTTGAGCAGGCCGATTGGCTGGAATATGCATTGCAGGCCACCACCGTTTGAGTCAGCGGCTTTCAGATTGGCTGGGATATATAGCCAATCCACGTGTGTTTATTTGCAGTATAGTATGAGCCGAATGTCCCACAGCCAATCAGTGTGCTTTATAGTGTACACTACTGTGAGCACTGATTGGCGGACTACTGAACAGTGTCTGCTGTAGGACTGCATCGTGCAAGCTGTACACTTAGGGTCCATTCACACGTCCGCAAAATGGATCCGCATCCGTTCCGCAATTTTGTGGAACGGGTGCAGACCCATTCATTTTCAATGGGGCCGGAATGTGCTGTCCGCATCCACATTTGCAGATCCGCACTTCCGCATCTGTGCTTCTGTTTCCGCCAAAAAATAGAACATGTCCTATTCTTGTCCGCAATTGCCGCTTTCCGTGTTTTGCGGATCCGTGGCTCCGTGTATCCGCAAAACACATTGCGGACGTGTGAATGGAGCCTTACAGTACATTACATGGGGTATAGAGTGTAAATCTTCTAGTCTATACCTTTCCTCTCCCCTCACAAAAAAATCCATCAAGTTTAACCTCATACTAGAAGATTTTAAATTTTTAATAATCAGAGGGAAGAAAATGTAATATTAATAACCACAGCTATACATTACTAGAGCTCTTAATGCCATTCTGTGTGTAGGAGACAAGATAGAAATGAACATTACATGTGAAGGTAGAACAGTACCTGTTATTAGAGGTTTTTAATAGATTCTCTTGTTACCATGGCAATGGCATTAGACCTAAAAATGGTCACAATGGGTATTTCTAGATGGAGCTGTTACAGTGTGAATACTATATTTATTCACTGTACAGAGGACTTCACTCCCCACACAGGAATCAACATGAGGGATTTCACTGATCAAGCTGGGGATTGACAAACATTTTTCTAAATACGTTAAATGAGTAAACTTATCCTTTTTTACAACGCACAGTCCTACTGCTTTTAAAGAGTTTCTTCGAGACCAGGAGCCCAATTTTATAGGACCAGGCAGGGTGCAATGGTTAAATAAACAAGACTCACCTGTCACCAGCGCTAAGCTGCCTCCTCTTCTTCTGGCCCCCACTGGACCACACCAGCATCACTGCTGCGGGCCAATCAGTGGCATTAGTAGTGGCAGTGGTCACATGCCATGCACATGTCGCTGCTGAGGCTGTTGATTGGCTGACAGTGGTCACATGCATGTCACCATTGCATCACACTTCCAGTCCAGTGTGGACCAGAAGCAGAAAAGACGGGAGCTTGACGCTGGAACCCGAGCTCCGGTGATAGGCGAGTATTTTTTTAATTATTATTTTTTTTCACCTCTACACCCTGCCAGGCCATATCAAAAAGGGTTCCCAGACTCAGAGCACCCCTTTAAGGATCTGACATGTCTTTCTAACATGTTATGTATCCCAGCATTCAGTCTTCAGGATTCAAGATTTTTTTTTACTGATAACTTATCCTCTTCAGTGGGGTTGAGCTGCTTCTAGGCCACGTGATCACTGAATGTGTCGTCACTGGCCTAAGAAAAGCAGAGAGAAGGCTGAGGCCCTCACAAGAGCACTGCTGCCTTCTCAAACAGCTGATTGACCCCCTGTCTAGTCATCAGTATAAAAATCTCAGGAAACCCCTTTAACGTATGGATCGTTCTTAAAGGCTATGGACACCTTTGTTTTACTATATTTTTGACAGAAATTTTTTTTACAAAAATTTGCACCAATGGCATTGACAGTGAAATCGTTCTCCAGCGTCTATTCTCATGAAAAATCTAAGCTGATTTATCTCCAAATGGTGCAAAATGTTGAAGACAACCCTATAGCAGCTTAAAATGCACGCATTTAGGTAAAAATAGATGCTGCCAAAGGTGTCCATCGCCATGTATATTTAATATGTAGCAGGGGCCACAACTTATGTCATTCATTTTACAACTTTTGCAACTGTTCATAGACCCTGCACCAACTAAGTACACAGTTGAGTCACATTATTATGACAACCAGCTAATGTCCAGGGTAACTGCCGTGTGCAGCACAGACAGCAGCTAGATGGGCTGGAGTGACTCAGTAAGGTCTTTGTAGTAGGTATTCAGAGGTTTCCTGGTGCCATGCTGACTGCAGTGCATCTGACAGCTTCTGGAGGGTGTGTGGATAGGACCCATAGACAATTGAGTTGGTCCCACAGATGTTCAATTGCGTTTAAGTCTGCAGAATAAGGCAGCCAAGGTAGTACTTGGAAGTCGTGGTCATGCCCCAACCAATGTAGGACATTTCTAGCCATATGACGTGTTGTATTGTCTTGCTGGGAGACAATCAGCATGTATGGGTGTATCTGATCTTCAAAAATTGATTCATACCCAAATTGGTAGAGAGTGCCTTCCACATAGATAGGTGGGCCCAGAGAATGCCACGAAAACATTCCCCAAACCATAACACTGCAACCACCAGCTTGCATTCTTCCAGCATTGGGTGCAGGGTGGTTGCTCTCCGATGTTTCTCATCTGACACACCAACGTCCATCTATTCAATGAAGCAGAAAACGTGACTCATCTGAGATGGCAAACCTTTGGCAATCAGCAGAGGTCCATTTCCCATACTGCCGCAAAAATTTTAAGGGCTTCTGTCACCCCCAGGGGGGCTTGTTAAAATCCTTATTTAACGACTATTCCCTATATAGGGCTCTTACCTTTGACTGTGGCTTTGTTTCCTTAAAAATCGATCTTGTAAAATATGCAAATCACTTCATTACCAGCAAGTAGGGCATCTACTTGCTGGTAGCCGCCGCAAAAAAACGCCCCCTCCTCCTGTTGATTGACAGGGCCAGCGAACGCTCTCCTCCTCCGGCTGGCCCTGTCAGCATTTCAAATCCCGCGCCTGTCTTTATTCGGCGCAGGCGCTCTGAGAGAAGGAGGCTCGCCTCCTCAGCACTCCCTCAGTGCGCCTGTGCCGATGACATCACCGAAAGAGAAGACATAATCGGCGCACTGAGGGAGTGCTGAGGAGACTAGCCTCCTTCTCTCAGAGCGCCTGCGCCGAATGAAGACAGGCGCAGGATTTGAAATGCTTACAGGGCCAGCCGGAGGAGGAGAGCGTTCACTGGCCCTGTCAATCAACAGGAGGAGGGGGCGGTTTTTTGCGGCGGCTACCAGCAAGTAGACGCCCTATTGGCTGGTAGTGAAGTGATTTGCATATTTAAAAAGATTGATTTTTAAGGAAACGAAGCCACAGGCAAAGGTAAGAGCCCTATATAGGGAATAGTCGTTAAATAAGGATTTTAACAAGCCCCCCCCCAAAAAAATTGTGTTTTGGGGGTGACAGAAGCCCTTTAAGCCTTTTCTGCCGATGCAGTTTCATTAGCAGAGGTTCTGTGATGATCCCAGGTTCATTTTGGCAGCGATTTGCTCCACTATAGCGGGTTGGTCTACCCTTGTGCACCGACGTTCACATCTCACATCAATGGCATGTGGTGCTCTGCAGTTTGCATGTCACTTATTCACAATGGGACCATTTGTCCACTAACTATGCACGTTCGCCACAGCAGCACGAGAACAGTTTACAAACTATGCCTTTTCAGAAATACTGCCACCCTTGGCCCGAAAGCCAATAATCATCCCGTTTTGAAAGTCTGATGAATCACCCTCTTTACCTATGACAGAATGAGGGCTATGTGTACAGGCTATCGCACACCGTATATACCCACCAAGCCAGCTCACCACACGAGACTTCCTTCATGAGCTACACTCTGCCGACATCAAAAGTAGGAAGTGGCCATAATAATGTGATTCGACTGTATATTAGTAGGCTCTTACTTTCTTTCATACTATACTTTTTTTTGTAGCTTGCAAAACAAGAAGACAAGACTGTGGAGTCACAACATGTTGACTGTTTAGAAGATCAGCTGCAAGAATCCCAAATGAGAGCCTCAGAAGGCACATTTTGCAGCGAGTCTACAGAAAGTCCGATTCAGGTATGTTTTGTAAGCATTGTTTGTTTTAGGACTTAGCATGCAAAACTTGGCTAGTCTTAATTTAAAAGTACCAGGATGTCAAGAGGAGCAAACAGAACATCTTGCCATTAATAAGGCAGTGCTGCCAATTTTCTGCTAAGATGAGGTTATAAGGTTTAATCAGTGTTGCAAAAAATAAATATTTGCCATACCCAAGGCTGTTTTCCTCCTGCTTCCTGCTAAAGATTCTCATGCACATGCCTAATAAAGAGGGTATTGTGGTACAGTATTTACAAGGTACAGTTTTCTTAACTTTAAGTTTATGCAAGAAAGATTTACTTTTAATGCTTATTTCAATACATATTGGATGTTAAGGTTTAAGTCAGGAAAATACAGTATTAAGACTTGCTTATATAACAATGACTATTTACTGTAGTGTTAAGTCATGGACTAAAAATGGATCCTTACTATTGGCAAGATGTTAGTTTTGGGGTAACACTTTCTGCTGCTGGAGCCTAGCTATCATTGCCATCCTCTGATGGCGTCAATTAAGCCAGGAAGCAATGTATATCCAAAATGTAAAGTAGAATGTGAAAGTGGATACATACAGTAACACCATATAGTAAATATACTTGTATGATGCAACAGTAGGTGGGATTTAAAGGGGTTGTGCCAAGTTTACCAGTTATCTCCTATGCTCAATATAGTGGATAACTAGCTAATCGCTGTGGGTACAAATGCTCAGACCCCCACTGATCCCAATAATGGGGGTCCCATTCCCCTGTTCTGATGAAGTGACAGGTAAGCATGCACCCTGCTGCTCCATCCATTCTCTATGGGAGCAATAGAGATAGCCATTCTCTGTACTCGGCTATCTCTGGCGATCCCATAGAAAATGAATGGAGCAGCAGTGCGCATGCATGACCTGCTGCTCCATCAGAACCGGGGAATTCGACCCCCGTTCTCGTGATCAGTGGAGGTCTGAGCATTTAGACCCCCAGTGATTAGGTAGTTATCTTCTATCCTGTGTATAGGGGATAACATAAACTTGGCACAACCCCTATATTGCTCTGAGACCATGGTGCTTTCCATCAAAGTAGCAGTTTTAGGTTGCTTATTTGTGCTTACAGAGTTATGTTGCCACCTTACATAGGTATTTTGGTTGAATGGGTTGTCTGGTATGTTTTTTTTTTTCTATAACAGAGTCACTCTTGCCCACTTTCCATGTCAATGGGATTGATATGCAATGGAAAGTTGGATATTATCTTTAGTTGCACTTAAAACATTTAGCCATTATAGGGTTTTTCCAGGAATTCAATCTTGAGGACCTAGCAGTAGCCATGGCCATAGGAACTAACACTGTGTACTGAGCCAGAATCAGACAGCGCCGTACACTGTGTAGTGGCTGCACTGGGTTACTGCAGCTCCTCTCCCATGCTTTAATGGTAAGGTATTCTGGTTTATTTAGTTATCACCTATCCGCGCATGTGCGACTGGCCGCTCCGGTCATTTCAGGGGAGCTGCCCGGGGTACAAAGCCCCTGTGGGAGTCCCAGCAGTAGGACCCCTACCAATCGTAAAGTTATCCTGTGGATAGGGGATAACTTGTACCAACTGGAATACCCCTTTAAGCTCTGTACACTTTAATAGTTCTGGTGACTGCAGCTCCTTCTAGCAGTGGGGGGTATTGGACCTAGCAATAGGTCATCAATATCAACGTCCTGAGAAACCTCATTAAGTAGTTAGTCATCTGATACAGGTCTGTGCACATAAATGCAGGATCCCTTTGCAGCACCACATGGACTCAATGGATTTGTAAAGCATATACTTCTCTAGAAGCATTATTCTCTAATAGAGGAACAGTGTACTTTTTTTTTTCTCACAGATTCTGTATACAGGTGAAACTCGAAAAAATTTGAATATCAAGCAAAAGTTCATTTATTTCAGTAATGCAACTTAAAATTAGAATATTGTGAAAAGGTTCAATATTCTAGGCTCAAAGTGTCACACTCCAGTCAGCTAATTAATCCATACCCCCTGAGCAAATGGTACCTGAGATTGTGACTTTGGGGTTTTCATAAACTGTAAGCCATAATCATCCAAATTATAACTGAATTGAATTAAATTGAACTTTGCACGATATTCAAATTTCACCTGTATATCCGTAAAAAACAAACTCCTTTGTGCCACCATATACATTTACAGGCACACAGAGTATGGTATGGGCCTGTAGTAAACTATGGCTGCTATGTCACTGATCTGTATGACATGAACCTGCAATACAGCTGTCTGCATAGGCCCTGATAATTTGTCCCTAGAGACGTAAGATTGAGTTTTGGGTACTTTGAGCTTTTAGGCCAAAAAACTGTGGCTAATCTCCTGCTGATGTTTTCCATCTTCAGCTGTGGCCGACTGTGGGGGCAGGACTTAGCAAAGGGGGCATGGATTAACCCCTTAGTGACTAATGACGTACTGTGTACGTCATGGTGTGGTGTTAGTTACCGCGTCATGACATGCACAGTACGTCATGAGATCAAAGTGCCACCGCAAGTACGCTTGTGGTGACACCGGCATCTAAACGGGTGCTACGGACAGCTGAGCTGTCCAGGCGCCCAGCAGTGGTCCCTGCCTTTGAATCGCTGCGATTGGTCAGTCAGATTTGACTGACCAATCTCAGCGTTCAGCAGTGCAGCTCCAATCTCCTAATTTTTTTGTCACCTACCATCACAAAAAGTGCAACACCAAGCAATCAAAAAGGCATATGCCCCCCTTAATAGTACCAATCAAACCGTCACCTCATCCCACAAAAAATAAGATCCTACCTAAGACAATCGGCCAACAAAAAAAAAATCTATGGCTCTCAGACTATGGAAACACTAAAACATTATTTTTTTGTTTGTTTCAAAAATGCTATTATTGTGTAAAACTTAAATAAATAAGAAAAAGTATACATTTTAGGTATTGCCATGTCCGTAACGACCTGCTCTATAAAAATATCACATGACCTAACCCCTCAGGTGAACGCCGTAAAAATAAACAAAAACTGTGCCAAAATTGCCAATTTTTTGGTTACCTTGCCCCAAAAAGTGTAGTACTGAATGATCAAAAAATCATATGTACCCAAAAATGGGTACCAATAAAAACATCAACTGTTCCTGCAAAAAATGATTGGCAGAAAAAAAAATATGGCGTTCAGAAAATGGAGACACAAAAACATAATTTTTTTTCAAAAATGCTTTATTATGTAAAACTGAAACAAAGAAAGAAAGTAGACATATTTGATATCATCGCATCCGTAACAACCTGCTCTATAAAAATTGCACATGATCTAACCTGTCAGATGAACGTTGTCAAAAAATAAAAATAAAAACGGTGTAAAAACAGCCATTCTTTGGTTACCTTGCCTCACAAAAAACATAATATAGAGCTACTAAAAATCATATATACCCCAAAATAGTACCAATAAAGCTGTCACCTTATCCCGTAGTTTCCAAAATGGGATCACTTTTTGATTGTTTCTACTGTAAGGGTGCATCTGGGAGGCTTCAAATGGGACTTCAAATGGTGTCTAAATACCAGTCCAGCAAAAATCTGCCTTCCAAAAACCATGTGGCGCTCCTTTTCTTCTGCGCCCTGCCATGCGCCCATACAGCAGTATACCACCACATGTGGGGTTTTTACCGTAAGCCGCAGAATCAGGATAATAAATATTGAGTTTTGTTTGGCTGTCAACCCTTGATGTGTTAAAGAAAAAAAATTGAATAAAATGGAAAATCTGCCCAAAAAGTTAAATTTATAAATTTAATCTCCATTTTACTTTAATCCTTGTGGAATACCTAAAGGGTTAACCCCTTAATGACCGGGCCATTTTGCACCTTTGTGACCAGGCTTATTTTTGAAAATCTGACACGTGTCACTTTATATCAGGGGTCCTCAAACTTTTTAAACCGGGGGCCACTTCACTGTCTCTCAGACCATTGGAGGGCCGGACTATATTTTTTAAAGGGGTATTCCCATCTTGGACAATAGGGGAATATCGTTGGGTGCAGGTCCCACGGCTGGGATCCGCACCTATATAGAGTACGGAGCCCCAAAAGTGAATAGGAGTGTACTGCGCATGCACTGCCCATGCTCCCATTCATTTCTATGAGGCTGGCGGAAATAGCCGAGCCAGCGCTCGGCTATTTTCGGCAGCCCCATAGAAATGAATGGACGGCGGCTGCTTATGCGAAGCGCGCCCTCCTTCACTTTCGGGGCTCTGTTCTCTATATCAGTGCGGGTCCCAGCGGTGGGACCTGCACCTATAGGACAATGGGGGCAGTGTGGACAGTTACCTCTTGCAGGCTTTTCTATGCAGACCAGCTCAGTCCCTGATGGGGTTCTGTTATATCTCCCTATATAACGGGCCAAATTGATATGTTCTAAATCCGAACACTGAAAAGGAAACGCTTATCAAATCTTAGTATTTCTATCAAGGAGACCCCTTTAATCAGTAATCTATTTTACACTTCAGTTGACGTTCTGGTTTGGAATGGCTATATAAGCAGGAAGATCCTTTCCATGGGACAACCATGACACTAAAATAGGATCTTCCTGCTTATATAGCCATTCCAAACCAGAACCCCCACTTACAGGCCTCTGCCCCCCGACGTGGACACTTACCTCTTGCAGTCTTTTCTATGCAGACCAGATCAGTCCCTGACGGGGTTCTCCCTATATAACGGACGGGTATCCCCCAGATTCTGCAGACTGGCACCCTGATATTTCATTATCCAAGTGTCACTCTGACTGACCTGTTCACAGGCAGACTGGCATTTTGTTATCCAAGTCTCTTTGAGTATGAAATGAGAGCATGCCAACCCAGCTAACTGCCCGTTTTTTTTTTTTCCACTGTCACAGTGGCCACCATTTTCATGTCCCCCGCATCGTCCCCGCCACCTCCCCATTGTAAAAAATGCCCACCACACACTGTCTCCCCATTGTTAATATTAAAATGTTACGGTAAGTGCCACACTGACGCACCCACAGTTGTCCAGGCTGTCCCTGAGCCTGAGGCTTCTTCACTCTGCTCCGGGCGGTGATATGAGAAGCAGACAGCGGGCGGGTGGCGGCGGCGCCGCTAACTCACTCACTGTAGGTCACGCGCCAGCGTCACCTGCGTCGCCTGAGAGAAGCAGGCGAGTGACGTCAGTGAGCAGTCACGTACCACCGGAGCAGAGCTGACATCGGAGGGAGGGAGCCAGGGCGCAGGAGGAGGAGAGCAGAGTTGCGCAGGCCCTCAGCATGCTTAAAGGTTAACTGTTAAACATACCCGGCGGGCCGGATCAGATTCCTCGGCGGGCCGCATGTGGCCCGCGGGCCGTAGTTTGAGGACCCCTGCTTTATATGGTAATAGCTTTGAAACACTTTTACTTATCCAAGCCATTCTGATATTGTTTTCTCGTGACACATTGTACTCCATAACAGTCGTAAATTTGAGTCAATATATTTCACTTTTTGTTTATGAAAAAATCCAAATTTACCAAAAATTTTGAAAAATTAGCAATTCTCAAAATTTCAATTTCTCTGCTTCTAAAACAAAGTGTTACCTCATAAAATATTTATTACTTAACATTCCCCATATATCCACTTTATGTTGGCATCATTTTGTAAATGTCATTTTATTTTTTTGGGATGTTAGAAGGCTTAGAATTTTAGGCTGAGTTCACACGGGCGAGATTTCCGCGCGGGTGCAATGCAGTAGGTGAACGCATTGCACCTGCACTGAATCCTGACCCATTCATTTCAATGAATATACATGAGCGTTTTTTTTCATGCATCACTTCTGCAATGCTTTAAAATCGCAGCATGTTCTATAGGCCTCATGCACACGACCGTTGTGTGCATCCGTGGCCGTTGTGCCGTTTTCCGTTTTTTTTCGCGGACCCATTGACTTTCAATGGGTCCGTGGAAAAATCGGAAAATGCACCGTTTTGAAGCCGAGGCCGTGATCCGTGTATCCTGTCCGTCAAAAAAATATGACCTGTCCTATTTTTTTGACGGACAACGGTTCACGGACCCATTCAAGTCAATGGGTCCGTGAAAGAACACGGATGCACACAAGATTGGCATCCGTGTCCGTGATCCGTGGCCGTAGGTTGCTTTCATACAGACGGATCCGAAGATCCGTCTGCATAAAAGCTTTTTCTGATCTAAGTTTTCACTTCGTGAAAACTCATTTCCGACAGTATATTCTAACACAGAAGCGTTCCCATGGTGATGGGGACGCTTCTAGTTAGAATACACTGCAAACTTTGTACAAGACTGCCCCCTGCTGCCTGGCAGCACCCGATCTCTTACAGGGGGATATGATAGCACAATTAACCCCTTCAGGTGCGGCACCTAAAGGGGTTAATTGTACTATCATATTCCCCTGTAAGAGATCAGGGCTGCCAGGCAGCAGGGGGCAGACCCCCCCCCCCTCCCCAGTTTGAATATCGTTGGTGGCACAGTGTGCCTCCACCATCGCCCCCCCCTCCCTCCCTCTATTGTATTAAATCGTTGGTGGCACAGTGTGCCAACCACCATCGGCCCCCCTCCCTCCCTCTATTGTATTAAATCGTTGGTGGCACAGTGTGCCAACCACCATCGCCCCCCCCCCCTCCCTCTATAGCAGTAACATTGGTGGCAGTGTGCGGTCTCAACAGTAGAAGATTCATACTTACCTGCTTGCTGCTGCGATGTCTGTGAACGGCCGGGAGCTCCTCCTACTGGTAAGTGACAGTTCTTTAGCAATGCGCCGCACAGACCTTTCACTTACCAGTAGGAGGAGCTCCCGGCCGGACACAGACATCGCAGCAGCAAGCAGGTAAGTATGAATCTTCTACTGTTGAGACCGCACACTGCCACCAATGTTACTGCTATAGAGGGAGGGGGAGGGGGCGATGGTGGTTGGCACACTGTGCCACCAACGATTTAATACAATAGAGGGAGGGAGGGGGGCCGATGGTGGTTGGCACACTGTGCCACCAACGATTTAATACAATAGAGGGAGGGAGGGGGGGCCGATGGTGGTTGGCACACTGTGCCACCAACGATTTAATACAATAGAGGGAGGGAGGGGGGGGGCGATGGTGGGGGCACACTGTGCCACCAACGATATTCAAACTGGGGAGGGGGGGGCTCCAAAATCAAGGAAGACCCACGGACGAAAAAACGGTCACGAACCCACGGACCCCGTTTTTGCGGACCGTGAAAAAAAACTGTCGTGTGCATGAGGCCATATTCTGCGTTTTTCACGCAGCCCTGGCTCCATAGAAGTGAATGGGGCTGCGTTAATAACGCATTGCATCTGCAAGCAAGTGCGGATGCAATGCGTTTTTCACTGATGGTTGCTAGGAGATGTTGTTTGTAAACCTTCAGTTTTTTATCACGCGCGTGAAAAACGCATCAAAACGCATTGCACCCGCGCGGAAAAAACTGAACAACTCTGAACGCACCCTGAACGCATCCGGACCAAATCTGTCACGCTCGTGTGAACTCAGCCTTAGAAGCAATTCTTAAAATTTTTAAGAAAATTTTCAAAACCCACTTTTTAAGGACCAGTTCAGGTCTGAAGTTATTTGTGGGGCTTACATGGTAGAAAGCACCTATAAATGATCCCATTTTGGAAACTACACCACTCAAGTTATTCAATACTGATTTTACAAACTTTGTTAACCATCTTTTTGTCCTACTGTAGACAAGAAAACGTAGGGAGGCTCCTGCTTCACCAAGTTGTCTTAAGACAGTCACAGGACTGTGAGGAGAAGGAGGAGACATCTTGGGAAGCACAGAGAGGATTTCTTATGTTTTAATTGTAATATAAGGCTAAATAGGATCAGAGAAAAGGAGACAATGAAAGGAGGAAGTGATGAGCTTTATTTTATTTATATTTTTTTGTGTGTTCAATTTCTGTGTTTAGTGTCCCTAAAATGACACCTTAGAACTCAAGTTTAGTTTTGCTGACTCTGCTGCATACCATTTAAATTGCTTCTAGTTGCTCAATGTCAACAAACTATAAGATGGCATGAAATAACGAATGCTTACACTACGTCGTCTGCTGCTGGGGAACAAATGATGGACATTTTGAAGGCATGCAGCAATTTGAGCTCTGCTGAAATGATAGTATGTAGCTTTAGATATAATTTTACAGGAACAATAACTCAATGTTCACATCTGTGTCCAAGTTTCCATTCATGACAAAACCCACAGTGCACTGCCAGACCCACCTCTAACAACAGCACTACCTGATGGACCCATGTACTTTATAATATGGTCCGTTGGGTCCTGCTGAGGTGTTTGCTGTTTTGCTGCAAAAAATAGTGCTTCATGCAACATTATTTTTTCCATAAAATGTGACGGAATGTGGGCAATATAAGAGACTGAATGGAGAAATTCAAATATGTGATGTCCATTGTTGAATGACCCTTGGCTTGGCCTACAAGGGAAGTTTCCAAAGAGGTTGGAAGCTAAAACGTTAAACTCCAAATTGCTTGCACCATGGCCTGCTGTCATTCATGTATTACACATTATTTAAGATACATTCATTAATTCTGGTATGTTTCCTAAATGACCTGCTGTAAATTACTGTACCCTTCTAAGGTCAACTGAATGAAAGATTGGTAGTAACCAGCATTTCATCAACTATTAATAAGAGTTTCCATCTGTGATGTTATCTGCACAGCAGATGTGTCTGGGTGTGTGGAGGCCACAATGTATTAGGCTGGCGGAGTATTGAAAACTAAAGCCCGATACCTGCTGCTCTGGTACTTGCACAGAATATGGAAAAATATTCAGGTGCTCAAGGTGATACAGAGGACACGTTTAGAAAAATAGGTTTATCTAATGAACAGAGACTCTGTTGTCATTCTCACAGACCTAGTGTAGTTCTTGGCAATAGCATCTCTTTTCTTCATTATTCTAAAATATAAGTGGAACTTGTACTTCAAGTCATATATCCTTCTATTTCCGAGTATGACTGCGTACATTGATTGTGTAAGTCCAACTGCCAACAACAAGGCAGTCTCTTCAGATGGGAACCTACATGATCTGACATATCTGTACTGGGAATAGGCCTGCAAAGTGAACTCATTGCAAGTAGGACAGATTTGTAGGAGCGCACGGCCAATATGGAGGCCTCCAAATATACAGGGAGTGCAGAATTATTAGGCAAGTTGTATTTTTGAGGATTAATTTTATTATTGAACAACAACCATGTTCTCAATGAACCCAAAAAACTAATTAATATCAAAGTTGAATATTTTTGGAAGTAGTTTTTAGTTTGTTTTTAGTTTTAGCTATTTTAGGGGGATATCTGTGTGTGCAGGTGACTATTACTGTGCATAATTATTAGGCAACTTAACAAAAAACAAATATATACCCATTTCAATTATTTATTTTTACCAGTGAAACCAATATAACATCTCAACATTCACAAATATACATTTCTGACATTCAAAAACAAAACAAAAACAAATCAGTGACCAATATAGCCACCTTTCTTTGCAGGGACACTCAAAAGCCTGCCATCCATGGATTCTGTCAGTATTTTGATCTGTTCACCATCAACATTGCGTGCAGCAGCAACCACAGCCTCCCAGACACTGTTCAGAGAGGTGTACTGTTTTCCCTCCTTGTAAATCTCACATTTGATGATGGACCACAGGTTCTCAATGGGGTTCAGATCAGGTGAACAAGGAGGTCATGTCATTAGATTTTCTTCTTTTATACCCTTTCTTGCCAGCCACGTTGTGGAGTACTTGGACGCGTGTGATGGAGCATTGTCCTGCATGAAAATCATGTTTTTCTTACCTTGCAGACTTCTTCCTGTACCACTGCTTGAAGAAGGTGTCTTCCAGAAACTGGCAGTAGGACTGGGAGTTGAGCTTGACTCCATCCTCAACCCAAAAAGGCCCCACAAGCTCATCTTTGATGATACCAGCCCAAACCAGTACTCCACCTCCACCTTGCTGGCGTCTGAGTCTGACTGGAGCTCTCTGCCCTTTACCAATCCATCCATCTGGCCCATCAAGACTCACTCTCATTTCATCAGTCCATAAAACCTTAGAAAAATCAGTCTTGAGATATTTCTTGGCCCAGTCTTGACGTTTCAGCTTGTGTGTCTTGTTCAGTGGTGGTCGTCTTTCAGCCTTTCTTACCTTGGCCATGTCTCTGAGTATTGCACACCTTGTGCTTTTGGGCACTCCAGTGATGTTGCAGCTCTGAAATATGGCCAAACTGGTGGCAAGTGGCATCTTGGCAGCTGCACGCTTGACTTTTCTCAGTTCATGGGCAGTTATTTTGCGCCTTGGTTTTTCCACACGCTTCTTGCGACCCTGTTGACTATTTTGAATGAAACGCTTGATTGTTCGATGATCACGCTTCAGAAGCTTTGCAATTTTAAGAGTGCTGCATCCCTCTGCAAGATATCTCACTATTTTTGACTTTTCTGAGCCTGTCAAGTCCTTCTTTTGACCCATTTTGCCAAAGGAAAGGAAGTTGCCTAATAATTATGCACACCTGATATAGGGTGTTGATGTCATTAGACCACACCCCTTCTCATTACAGAGATGCCCATCACCTAATATGCTTAATTGGTAGTAGGCTTTCGAGCCTATACAGCTTGGAGTAAGACAACATGCATAAAGAGGATGATGTGGTCAAAATACTCATTTGCCTAATAATTCTGCACGTAGTGTACAGTGCAAAAAAATTTGGCGAAGACCTCCAAAAGTTAGACGAAGTCCTCCAAACAATAGGAAGTAAATGTACAGGTGCATGCCACAATAGCTGATATGCTAAAGCAGACAATTTCACTCTGCAAGCTAGTTAAAACAGGTCATCAATATTAGATCGGTGCTCCTGCCGATCAGCTGTTTCAAGGGGCACCATAGGAAGAGTTTACAGCTGTGCAATGTTCTTTGCTAGTCGGAGCTAGTTTTGGGTGGAGTCGTTCCAACTCCGACTTTAGCTTAAAAAAGATATCTACTATTAATAGTATAGATAATAAACTTTTTTATAAATTTAGGAAAGTTTAGAAATATTAATCATAAATATATTAAATAGACCCTTATTTTTGAAATCCAGTGATAAGGCTACTTTCACATCAGCTTTTTTGCTGGATCCGTCATGGATCAGCAAAAATGCTTCCGTTCTGATAATACAACCGCCTGCATCTGTTCTGAACGGATCCGGTTGTATTATCTCTAAAATGACCAAGAAGGATCCGGCACTAAAGCCATTGTAATTCAAAGGGCGCCGGATCAGTGTTCTTTCGTGTCTGAGAAAACGGATCTGGCACTATTGACTTGTATTGTGTTTCATTCCAGATCCATCTTGATCAGTAGCCCATTATGCACAAAGAAACACTGCTTGTACCGTTTTTGTCTCCGGCATGGGATCGCAATGGAACAGAATGCATTCTGGTGCATTCCGTTCAGTTTAGTTTTGTCCCCATTGACAATAAATTGCGACAAAACTGAAGCGTTTTCCTCTGGTTTTGAGATCCTATGATGGATCTCAATACCGGAAAGGAAAGCGCAGATGTGAAAGTAGCCTAAGCATTGGTGTTCTATTGGTGTTTCTGTGTTCTCTCCTGTCCCTTAGGGCTCGTGCACTCAAACGTTTTTTTTGCGTTCAGTATACTGGCCGTTTTTTTTAGTTCAGTATGCGTTACTTATACTGAACCATTAATTTCAATGGGTCAGCCAAAAAAATTGAAGTGTCTCCGTCTGCATTCCGTTTCAGTATTTACGTTTTTCCGTTCCGTTCAAAGCTAGAACATGTCCTATTATTGCCCGCATAGTGCACAGGCACAGACCAGAAATCAGCACTGTATGTATAGTGCACAGACGCAGACCAGAAATCAGCGCTGTATGTATAGCGCACAGGCACAGACCAGAAATCAGCACTGTATGTATAGTGCACAGGCACAGACCAGAAATCAGCACTGTATGTATAGTGCACAGGCACAACCAGAAATCAGCACTGTATGTATAGTGCACAGGCACAGACCAGAAATCAGCACTGTATGTATAGCGCACATGTGCAGACCAGAAATCAGCGCTGTATGTATAGCGCACAGGTGCAGACCAGAAATAAGTGTTGTATGTATAGCGCACAGGCACAGACCAGAAATAAGCACTGTATGTATAGTGCACAGGCACAGACCAGAAATCAGCACTGTATGTATAGCGCACATGTGCAGACCAGAAATCAGCACTGTATGTATAGCGCACAGGTGCAGACCAGAAATCAGCACTGTATGTATAGCGCACAGGCACAGACCAGAAATCAGCACTGTATGTATAGTGCACAGACGCAGACCAGAAATCAGCGCTGTATGTATAGCGCACAGGCACAGACCAGAAATCAGCACTGTATGTATAGCGCACATGTGCAGACCAGAAATCAGTGCTGTATGTATAGCGCACAGGCACAGACCAGAAATAAGCGATGTATGTATAGTGCACAGGTGCAGACCAGAAATCAGCACAGGGGCAGGCCAGAATCAGCGCTGTATATATAGCTCACAGGCACAGACCAGAAATCAGCACTGTATGTATAGTGCACAGACACAGACCAGAAATCAGCACTGTATGTATAGTGCACAGGCACAGAACAGAAATCAGCGCTGTATGTATAGCGCACAGGCACAGACCAGAAATCAGCACTGTATGTATAGCGCACAGGCACAGACCAGAATCAGCGCTGTATGTATAGCGCACAGACCAGAAATCAGCGCTGTATGTATAGCGCACAGACCAGAAATCAGCACTGTATGTATAGCGCACAGGTGCAGAACAGAAATCAGCGCTGTATGTATAGCGCACAGGCACAAACCAGAAATCAGCACTGTATGTATAGCGCACAGGTGCAGACCAGAAATAAACATTGTATGTATAGCGCACAGACCAGAATCAGCTCTGTATGTATAGTGCACAGGCGCAGACCAGAATCAGCGCTGTATGTATAGTGCACAGGCGCAGACCAGAAATAAGCGATGTATGTATAGCGCACAGACCAGAAATCAACGCTGTATGTATAGTGCACAGGCACAGACCAGAATCAGCGCTCTATGTATAGTGCACAGGCACAGACCAGAAATCAGCACTGTATGTATAGCGCACAGGTGCAGACCAGAAATCAGCACTGTATGTATAGCGCACAGGCACAGACCAGAATCAGCTCTGTATGTATAGTGCACAGGCACAGACCAGAAATCAGCACTGTATGTATAGCACACAGGCGCAGACCAGAAATTAGCACTGTATGTATAGCGCACAGGCGCAGACCAGAAATAAGCATTGTATGTATAGTGCACAGGTGCAGACCAGAAATCAGCACAGGCGCAGACCAGAATCAGCGCTGTATGTATAGTGCACAGGCACAGACCAGAATCAGCTCTGTATGTATAGCGCACAGGCACAGACCAGAATTGGCACTGTATGTATAGCGCACAGACCAGAAATCAACGCTGTATGTATGGCACACAGGTGGAGACCAGAAATCAGCACTGCATGTTTAGCGCACAGGCGCAGACCACAGATAAGCGTTGTATGTATAGCACACAGACCAGAAATCTGCACAGGCGCAGACCAAAATCAGCGCTGTATGTATATTGCACAGGCACAGACCAGAAGTTCATGGAAGGGGGGGTGTTCTTTCTGAGGAGGGGGGGTGTACTTTCTGCTTCAGCTCTTTCCCTGTAACTGTCACAGCTTCTAACAGAAGATCTAGCTGGTCACTGGTGGCAGTTGAAGGATGGAACTGAGCATGTGTGACCACCTCAGTGATGTTACTGAGTGTCACGCTCATGTGTGGGAGGAAAGTACCACACCGAGCATAGGAGGGAAAGGGGATACAGGAATAAGGCCTGGAAACTAGGGAAGGAAGATGGACACCATCTAGAGAAAGCCCTAACGAGTACTGACCGACAACCAGTATGTACAGGCCCCAAAGGTAGGCAAGTTCATACACTGGATACCTAGAATCCTATCTCCCCCTGTAGGACCCTGGAACTAATGTCAGGACTGAGTCAAGCTGTTCCTCCAAAGGGAAGGACGAGCAGAAGTCTCCCTCAGGCCTAATGACAAACAACAGGGAAAGGCAACGCACAAATACCAAAAGAAAATACAAAAGGGAACGGAAACACTTATCTTCAATTAAGCTTTGGTAGCGCCAGGAACTCAGCCAAGAACCAAACCCAAGCTAACCACAAGTCCAACAGAAGCTATAAACCACACTGCATAGTGGGAGAAACAACAATAAATAGGGAAAGTTAAATAACCACCTGGGGAAAGAAGGTGTGGCAAGCACCAAAAACAACACAGACGTAATTTGATCCAAAAGGGAAACGTCAGATCAAACCATGTGTTGCCAGTCTCACAGATCTTCTGCCACCTGTCGCGGGAATGTCCGTATGTCTCGGTACGTCCGTAACACTGAGGTAGACAAGAAATAAGGAAAAGCGCAAACAGCAAACATGCATTTACAGAAGTATCTGGATCCAAGTACAGGTTTGAAAAATTGACAACTCCTCCAGTTGCCTGAATTAATAAATTATGTGTTACCCCCCCCCCCTTCTCCAGCACCAGTCTACTTGCTGCTGATTTTTTACAAACTACAGCAGTGACATGCCAGTGTACAGTACGTGACTGCTGCAGCCAGTTGCTATCCTCAGGCACGTCACTGCTGTAGTTTGTAAATTAGCAGCGCAGATAGACTGGTGCTGGAGAACAAAACATCATTTATTATTTTAGTTAATTGGGGGCTTCACCGGGATTTTTTTATTATTTCAGACAATCCCTTTATGTATCTTACAAGATATAAAGTGTGATATGAAAATGATCTTGTATCCATACCCTGGCTGGTACTTTTCAACAACTTTGTCTCAGAAATGTGTGGGGTGTTCCCTTGTTGTTGTTGCTTAGTCAAAGGGGTTGTGTCACTTCATCAAATGGCATTTAGCATATAAGTTAATACAAGGCACTTTCAAGATTCATATTGCCTCCTTTGCTGGCTGGATTCATTTTTACATCACACTATGTACTGCTCGTTTCCATGGTTAGGACCACCCTGCAATCCAGCAGCTATTGATTGGTGCTGGATTGCAGGGTGGTCGTAACCATGGAAATGAGAAGTTTATAGTGTGATGGAAAAATGAATCCATCCAGCAAAGGATGCAATATGGAGAATCATAATACATTAGTAAGTGCCTTGTAATAAGGGGGTTGTCCTGATTCAGAGCTGAACCCGGACATACCCATAATCTCACCCAGACAGCCTTCCTCTGACGTGAGCATCGGAGCAGGGCAAGGGTTTACTACAACACACTGCTGGGCGGAGGCACCGTCTCTGAAGGGGGGGGGTTTAGCTCTACCCTAGCTGTTTTACAGGCCTCCGCCTGGCAACCCAAAGGAAAGCCCGGTTCATCACCGGATCTCCACATTCAGCGCAGGGCAAAGGAGAGCATCGAAGCATGACCCACATTAGCCAATACAAGCAGGGCCGGCCTTTGGGGTGTGCGGGCTGTGCGGCCGCACAGGGCGCCATAGCAACAGGGGCGCCGGGCGGCCGACAGCCCGCAATGTAATATGGGCAGGCGAGGCGGCACTTATGTTTTCCCACGGGGCGGGCGGGCCCCCGCCCCCTCCATCTCCCCCTCCCCTGTATTCAGCAGGGGGCGCACGTTGCGGTTTAAAAAAAAAAAACTTCTGGCGGCTGGCGGCGCCCCTCATTCTGCGCCGCCTGAGTGGCTGAGGCTGAGCGCCTGCCTGCGCCTGCTGTGTGCTGTTAGTGTAGCGTGGCCGAGCTCTGTTCGATCCGCGGTACAGGAGCATTTGTTTCCTGTACCCGGCCGGACTGACAGGAAGTGCACACTAAGTGAGCACTTCCTGTCAGTCCGGCCGGGTACAGGAAACAAAAGCTCCTGTACCGCGGATCGAACAGAGCTCGGCCACGCTACACTAGAGGTGGAAAAGAGAGTGGGAGGGGGGAGGAAATAATGAGAGTGATGGGGGGGGGGGGAGAAATAATGAGAGTGATGGGGGGGGGAGAAATAATGAGAGTGATGGGGGGGGAGAAATAATGAGAGTGATGGGGGGGGGAGAAATAATGAGAGTGATGGGGGGGGGGAGAAATAATGAGAGTGATGGGGGGGGAATAATGAGAGTGATGGGGGGGGGAATAATGAGAGTGATGGGGGGGGGAGGAAATAATGAGAGTGATGGGGGGGGGGAGGAAATAATGAGAGTGATGGGGGGGGGGGAGAAATAATGAGAGTGATGGGGGGGGGAAATAATGAGAGTGATGGGGGGGGGGGAGGAAATAATGAGAGTGATGGGGGGGGAGGAAATAATGAGAGTGATGGGGGGGGGAGGAAATAATGAGAGTGATGGGGGGGGGGAGGAAATAATGAGAGTGATGGGGGGGGGAGGAAATAATGAGAGTGATGGGGGGGGGGAGGAAATAATGAGAGTGATGGGGGGGGGAGGAAATAATGAGAGTGATGGGGGGGGAGGAAATAATGAGAGTGATGGGGGGGGGGAGAAATAATGAGAGTGATGGGGGGGGGAAATAATGAGAGTGATGGGGGGGGGGGGAAATAATGAGAGTGATGGGGGGGGGAGAAATAATGAGAGTGATGGGGGGGAATAATGAGAGTGATGGGGGGGAATAATGAGAGTGATGGGGGGGGGAATAATGAGAGTGAGGGGGGGGAGAATAATGAGAGTGAGGGGGGGGGGAGAATAATGAGAGTGATGGGGGGGGGGAGAATAATGAGAGTGATGGGGGGGGGGGAGAATAATGAGAGTGATGGGGGGGGGGAGAATAATTAGAGTGATGGGGGGGGGAGAATAATGAGAGTGATGGGGGGGGGAGAATAATGAGAGTGATGGGGGGGGGAGAATAATGAGAGTGATGGGGGGGGGAGAATAATGAGAGTGATGGGGGGGAGAATAATGAGAGTGATGGGGGGGAGAATAATGAGAGTGATGGGGGGAGAATAATGAGAGTGATGGGGGGAGAATAATGAGAGTGATGGGGGGGAGAATAATAAGAGTGATGGGGGGGAGAATAATAAGAGTGATGGGGGGGGGAGAATAATGAGAGTGATGGGGGGGGGAGAATAATGAGAGTGATGGGGGGAGAATAATGAGAGTGATGGCGGGGGGGGGGGAAATAATGAGAGTGATTGGGGGGGGGGAATAATGAGAGTGACAATGGAGTCCCCAGAGCCAGACTGCAGCCAGAGTCCAGATCATCTTATTGTCCTGGTGGTAAGTAGACAATGCAATATGTTTATTATTTAATTGTTTAGTTATTAATACTACATTGGAAACTAATTTTCTCAGCTGGACACCGGCCGACATGCGCTGGGGGCCTCACCAGCGGTTAGGGTAGGGAAAAAGCACTGGCTCGTACGTACATTTTTCCCTTCCCTAACCGCTGGTGAGGCTCCCGGTGCATGCGCAGTGTCGGCCGGTGTTCAGCTGAAAACATCCATCCGATCACTGCACATTGGCCCATAGTTTTTCCCTACCCTAACCGCCGGCGAGGCTCCTGGCGCATGCGCTGCTGTGAAATTTCCCTAACCTGTCGTTGTGCGCCTGCGCGATGCTGCACACCTCCTCACGTCATGTCCGGTGCGACCGGAAGTGACGAGGGTAGGGAAATCTCACGAACTAGGGAAGTATAACATTACACCGGCCTTTGGGGTGTGAGGGCTGGTAACTACTTGGTTGGATAGTCAGCCAGCCTATGCCATGATGCCAGCAACAAGCATTTTTTTTTTTTTTTTTGGGGGGGGGGGGGGGGGGCGCCACAAGGTTAGCTCGCACAGGGCGCCTGAACACCTAAGGCCGGCCCTGAATACAAGCCTGCAAGTCTTTCTCTTCAAATCACAACTGCCATAAACACAGTTTTACTTCAGGTGTCCATAACAACCCAGCCATTTTTATTTACTGCTTAAAGTTGTGGGCACTGTGGAAGTCACTGTTATTAAAGGGACGGGCACAGTGGAGGTCACTGTTATTAAAGGGGCTGGCACAGTGGAGGTCACTTATTAAATGGGTGGGCACTGTGGGTGTCACTGTTATTTAAGGGGCGGGCGCTATGAAGGTACCTGTTAAAGGGGCGGTCACTGTGAAAGTCACTATTAAAGGGGCGGTCACTGTGAAAGTCACTGTTAAAGGGGCGGTCACTGTGAAAGTCACTGTTAAAGGGGCGGTCACTGTTAAAGGGACAGTCACTGTGAAAGTCACTGTTTAAGGGGCGGTCACTGTGAAAGTCACTGTTAAAGGGGCAGTCACTGTGAAAGTCAATTTTTAAAGGGGCAGTCACTGTGAAAGTCACTGTTAAAGGGGCAGTCACTGTGAAAGTCAATTTTTAAAGGGGCAGTCACTGTGAAAGTCACTGTTAAAGGGGAGGTCACTGTTAAAGGGGTGGGCACTGTAAAAGTCACTGTTAAAGGGGTGGTCAATGTGAAAGTCACTGTTAAAGGGGCGGGCACTGTGAAGGTCACTGTTAAAGGGGCAATCACTGTGAAGTTCACTGTTAAAGGGGCGGGCACTGTGGAAGTCACTCTTAAAGGGGCGGGCACTGTTTAAGGGGCGGTCACTGTGAAAGTCACTGTTAAAGGGGCAGTCACTGTGAAAGTCACTGTTAAAAAGGGGGTTACTGTAAAAGTCACTTTTAAAGGGACGGCATGATGAAGGTCCCTGTTAAAGGGGTGGGCACTGTGAAAGTCACTGTTAAAGGAGCGGGCACTGTGAAGTCACTGTTAAAGGGGTGATTATTGTTTAAGGGGCAGTCACTGTGAAAATTACTGTTAAAGGGGCAGTCACTGTGAAAGTCACTGTTAAAAAGAGGGTTACTGTGAAAATCACTTTTAAAGGGACAGCACGATGAAGGTCCCTGTTAAAGAGGCAGGCACTGTGAAAGTCACTGTTTAAGGGGAGATCACTGTGAAAGTCACTGTTAAAGGGACAGTCACTGTGAAAGTCACTGTTAAAGGGGAGATCACTGTTAAAGGGGCGGTCACTATGAAAATCACTGTTAAAGGGGAGGTCACTGTGAAAGTCACTGTTAAAGGGGCACTCTCTGTTAAAGGGGCGCTCACTGTTAAAGGGGCAGTCACTGTGAAAGTCACTGTTAAAAGGGTGGCCACTGTGAAAGTCACTGTTAAAGGGGGGGGGCACTATTAAAGGGGCGGTCACTGTTAAAGGGGAGGTCACTGAAAGTAACTGTTAAAGGGGCGGTCACTATGAAAGTCACTGTTAAATGGGCTGTCACTGTGAAAGTCACTGTAAAAGGGGCGGCCACTGTTAAAGGGGTTGTCACTGTGAAAGTCACTGTTAAAGGGGCGGTCACTGTGAAAGTCACTGTAAAAGGGGCGGCCACTGTTAAAGGGGCGGTCACTGTGAATGTTACTGTTAAAGGAGCGGTCACTGTGAACGTCACTGTTACAGGGACGGTCACTGTGAAAGTCACTGTTAAAGGGGCGGTCACTGTTAAAGGGGCGGTCACTGTTAAAGTCACTGTTAAAGGGGCGGGCACTGTAAAAGTCACTGTTAAAGGGGTGGTCACTGTGAAAGTCACTGTTAAAGGGGCGGGCACTGTGAAGGTCACTGTTAAAGGGGCAATCACTGTGAAGGTCACTGTTAAAGGGGCGGGCACTGTGGAAGTCACTCTTAAAGGGGCGGGCACTGTGAAGGTCACTGTTGAAGGGGCGGTCAATGCTAAAGGGGCGGACACTGTTAAAGGGGCGGGCACTGTATAGGTCATTGTTAAAGGGGCAGGTGACTGTTAAAGGGGCGGGCACTGTGAAGGTCATTGTTAAAGGGGCGGGCACTGTGGAGGTCAATGTTAAAGGGGCGGCCACTATGGAGGTCAATGTTAAATGGGCGGGCACTTTGGAGGTCATTGTTAAAGGGACGGGTACTGTAGAGGTCACTGTTATGGGGGAAACTGTCTATCTTTTTATGATACACGGAAACATAAAATGAAATAGATGAAATATACCCGTGCAAAGCCGGGTCCTTCTGCTAGTTTCTTATAATAAACCGTTTTCTTGAAGTAACAGCAAAAGACCTCTCCTAAGGATAGGTTATCAGTGGTAAAGTCACAGAAAACCATTTTAGCTATGGAAAACAGATGTTTCCAGGCACATGGCAGATTTCTGTCTTTAACATGTGCCTATTTTTAAGAATTTAGACAGGTTGTACAGCAGGTGACAGTTGACACTGTTGAAACAGTTTACGGAAGGAATGCCAGACCTGCAGCCCTGCCTTCAGCTGTTGCAAAACTACAACTCCCAGTATGCATGGACAGCCTACAGCTATTAGGGCATACTCGTTACACAACAGCTGGAGGGCCACAGGTGGAGCATCCACGGTTTACTGCATTCATTGTGTATTCTTCTCATAATACCATTGTGTAGGCTTATGGGATAATGTGGTTAACAACTTGTAAGACTGTGACTAATTCCAAAAACTTCCCTGAGAACTCTCTAAAACAAAAGCAGACTGGTCACCTTTGTTTAAGACGTTTGCTTGTAGCAGGTGCTCCTTATTATTTACCCAGAACCAGTTTACGTCATTGACCTGTGTTAGTGGAATCAACGTGTTTTGTCGATTTACAAACACACAGTTACAGCGGCACTGCACAAAATATAAGAAAAAACACATTAAAAAAATGTATAAAAATGCATAAAGATCCTCAAACGCCCTATTCAGAAGTGGATTCCTTTTGTCTTTACTTTTTGCAGAGGGAGTGGTTTATGCTCAGTAATTTCTTTCCATAATATTCCGGAATTTTCACTTTCACCATTGTTTTCCTATAGACAACCTCGTAACATACGTGATAAATTAGTACATGCAGACATTGGTCCATTATGTAATCGTCTGACAGCCATTATTAATAAGAAAGGTTTAAGTTGTGAGAACTGTACCCAGATGTTGAAGGGAGATACATTCCTCCATCCAGGTAATCAGAAAAAATATTCCATCAAACATTTCCTATGTAGTAGATCAGATTATGTGATTTATGTTCTGGTCTGCCCCTGTAATTTAGTTTATGTTTGTGAGACGACCACTGAGATTCAGTGGGAATTGTCATGCAGTTCTCTTAGCTTAGCGGTGCAGGCAGAAGCTCCGCTCAGCTAATCCTGGCATATTAAATGGCTAAAGGGTACCCATGTGCTATGCTAGGAGTTAGTAATTGTCCTGGGAGCACATTGCTGCTCCTGCCCGTACTCCCTGCGCTGCTGCGGCCTCATTGAGAAAATGAGTACTCCGTACACCGCTGACAGCTCATCGGTGTACGGAGATCTGAGTTTTAAGCGCACACTGAATGGTGCGCAAAAGGCCTCATGCACACGACCGTTGTGTGCATCCGCGGCCGTTGTTCCGTTTTCCGTTTTTTTCCACGGACCCATTGACTTTCAATGGGTCCATGGAAAAATCGGAAAATGCTCTGTTTGGCATTTGCGTCCGTGATCCGTGTTTCCAGTCCGTGAAAAAAATAAGACTTGTCCTATTTTTTTCACGGACAACGGTTCACAAACCCATTTAAGTTAATTTGGTCCGTGAAAAATCACGGCTGCAAACAAGATTGTCATCCGCGTCCGTGATCCGTGTCCGTTTTTTCCTATCATTTCAAAGGCAAACTTTTTTTGTTCATTTTTCATGTCCGTGGATCCTCCAAAAATCAAGGAAGACCCACGGAAGAAAAAACGGACACTGATCACGGAACAACGGAAAACGTTTTTGTGGACCGCAAAAAAAAAACATCCGTGTGCATGAGGCCTTAGGGATGTAAAAGTATAGTAAAAATAAAATGTGGACACCTTCAGAGCCATTGTATTATTGGGCTAAAAAGTAAAACATTTTTGCAATATTTTTAATATTTTTTTTTATGTTGCACCACTTGGCTTCTGTTACTTCATAGTGGTTATCTGGGATTTACATATTGATGACCTATTCTCAGGATAGATCATCGATATGAGATTGGCAGGGGTCCAGCTCCAACCCCCCTTCACTGATCAGCTGAGGAAGCCTGCCTACAGCTGATTGTTGAGTCTTCCAGAAGTTGAAGTCCCACTGATCTGATATTAATGACCTGCGTTGAGAATAGGCCATCAATGTGTAGAAACTCCTTTCAATGTTTCACGCTATATAGCATCTGCAGAAAGCTGTTCTGTGATCCTAGCTGTTTGATGGCTTATTCACAGCTCTTTCCTGACCTTCCCTAAATTTCAAATTTTATTTGGGTATAAATCACCTTAGTGACCGAGATCGGAGAAACTCTGCTCCTGGTCATTTAACCCCTCAGATGATGTATTCAATAGCGACTGTGGCATCTCAGTGGTTAGACAGAAGGAGGGTCTACCCTGTTCTCCAATTAGAGCCCCCTTGGCGAAATTGTGGGGTCCGATTAGTTGTTGTGAAGGCTCCCAAGCTTGCCATAGTAAGCTACCTACTAAGCCATGCCTGAGGCATCGCTTGACAGGCAGCTAGTAAAAATCCCATAGACTGCAATTTATATTATACTTATACTATTTGTATTATTCGGATCAATTCCAATTCACTTAGAATCTATTCGCTCATCTCTAAAGGTGACCATACACCTTATATAGCTATTGTCCGACAGCTATTCCTCCCAACCTACTAATACACGTGCGTCCTAGGATCGGCATGGGAGTGGATAATAACTTCTCTGGGGGAAGGTTATCGCTGAACAAAAGGATCAGGCATATTTGCCAGGTAGCGGCCAGATCTCCGCCAGACCACATTATAGTCAATCAAACAGGTGGGCATTGCGGTAACATCTGGCAATGACAGATCCAGAGATGTGCAGTAAGTGCAAATTACCTTCTTAAATTTTTTGGACACTTTAGAGACAGTGGGGTAGATTTATCAAAACTGATGTAAAGGAAAACTAGTTTAGTTGCCCATAGCAACCAATCAGATTCAGAGCTCCAATCGGATTGGTTGCTATGGGTCCCTAAGCGAGTTTTCCTTTACACCAGTTTGATAAATCTCCCGCAGTGTCTCGGAGATCTGTCACTTGTGTAATTGGCTTTGTGAAGCGTTCTAATTAGTAAAGTGATATAAGTAACGATCATGAAAAAGACTTCTACTTATAACAAGAAAACACAATTTTCTTTGCTTGGCGTCAATTTAAATGTTATTGTAATAGGATATAGTTATTATGCACATCCATGTACGTCATTGTACCTTCTTGCTGTGCAGGTTGAAGTTTTATATATTGAAATATTTTCTGGAAAGTTTATTACAGATCTGCTCGGTCCAATAGCAGTCTGGGAATATGACAGCGCCAGTGATAGTAAGCAGATTTCCACTGATTTTCTGTGATACAGCAGATGTTATGATGAAATCCATTCATTGCCAAGGAAATTGCATTATAGTGGGAGCGCACACATCAGTGACCTTTCTCATAATATCATACACTCCTGAACATTGAAATTGCAGCACCAAGAAGGGAAAGTCAGGGAATTATGGAAATCACAGAATCAATAGACCTGGCAATGATATGTAAATGATAAAAAAAAATATATGGAAACAAAATATTTACAACATCTCGATGTATTCAATATCGAGTATAAGTTCCACTCAGAAGTACATGCACGTACACGTCATGGCATGCTATCAATAATGTTATTAATGATTGTCTGAGGAATGTTCTGCCATGCTGAATGCACTTGGGCACACAAATCATCAAGATCTGCTGCTAGCAGCTCCCTTCGCAATTGCTGATTAATGACATTCCAGATGTGATCGATGGGAGACATGTCCACCATGGTAGCATGCTTAGGCCATGCAGGCTGCTCATAGTAGCATGAGTAATATGCGGCCTGATGTTCTGTTAAAAAACAGCTTCTGGGACAGGAGAAATAGCCATACCACTGGTTCCACCACGAACAAAAAAAAACTAAAAACGCTGAGATGTTAGTGTACCTGAAATAAATACTAGAGGGGCCCGTCTACCATATATTATACCACCACACACCATTGTCCCAAGAATAGGACTGGTGTGACGTTCCCTCGTGAAGGCCTCTTCATGGTGTCTCCTTTATGGTTTCCGGCTATCACTGCATACAAGACACGGTACGTGAGGGAAGGGAAGCAAACCAAATACAACAAAAGCAACAAAACACCAGGCTAGGCCCCACAGCTAGGGAACAGGGAAAGGTCACCACCTGACAATCCCTGAGCCTTTCCCTAGCTGCTGACAACATAGGAAAATCCTTAGGGTGGAAGTGCTCATGCGCTGGAACCTAGGCCTAGCTAAAAATTAAGCAAACCCTCAGCTAGGGAGCAAGGTGCAGGAACCAGCATCTTCCTTAGGCCTAGCCAGAACACACAACAAAAGGGAAGGAGTAGGACTTAGCTTAAGACGGACGGGGAGCAGGAGATCCACCAAACACCAACTGAGAACTCCAGAAGCAAATATAAATTGCAAGTGCTATAGTGAGAGGTGGGTATAAATAGCACAACTAAATAGCTAATTAGCAGAAACTGTGAGGAGGTGGGATCCTGCCCAAAACCACAACAAAGAGAAACAGAACAATGTGTCAGATAGACTCATGTGTAGCAAGTCTGTCAGATCTTCTCAGGCCTCTCACAGGGCAGGGCGTGACAGAAAGAGAATAGACCTTCATTTCAGTCTTGCTGTGCATGATATCCTTTAGGAGTGGTGGCATAAGGTCAGTGGTTCTGGCCTATCGCCTATTGTTGGTTTGTGTAGGCACTGTTTGCCTTCCTAGGCTTAGGATGTGACATCCAGTTTCACTTACAGTACAGAATGGATCACTATGTATCATTCTTATAATCAGATGATCCATCTGTGCAGGGGTATATCTACAGGGGAACAGGGGAAGCGGCTGTTCTGGGGCCTGTCCTCAGAAGGGGCCCACCCAGGATTAGGACTAAAAGATTTTATTGTCAGGGCCCACTCACCAGTATTATACACTCACTTTATGTATAGTAAAAGTATATAGAGTAACATGACATACAGTATATACATGTAGGAAATGGGCCTGGTCTGAGAGAGCGATTTTGACTAGTGAATGAAGTGGGGGTTGCAGGGGATGCAAAGAAGTTGCCGGAGGGACCCGTTCAAACATTTGCTGTGGGGCCCAGTGAAGCCACTGCTTCTGTGTACCTCTTGCTGTCATTCGTCGTCTGTCTCCCAACCACTGGGACACACAATGCTGAACAGTGCTGACATCTTGGCCTAGACACGTACTGATCTGCCAGAGTGATAAACTAAGGTCTCTCATCTCACGGATTGTGTCCCTCTCAGTTTGTGACGTGGGGATAACTGGCATATCGACAAACAGGAGGCATCGCACAATCATCCCACACGACTTGATCCAATTTTTGAGGATTCATGTGGCTAAAAAATGTTGCTTTCCATCTGGCTTTTGTGCCACTCCTACATCCGAGTTTGATCATTTGCAGATCTTAGGAACACCTGCTACTTACTCGATTTGTATAACCTTTCGGCTTGTCCTTGTTGGTGTTGCAGTTTCAGTGTTGAGGAGTGCAGAACACGTTTTATGTTCTAATGCATTCTCATCATAATGTGCAAAGGTATTGAAGAGCATGTACAGTATGTATGTGTGTGTGTGTATACACAAAAACTGCCCTATACTTTGCAGGGCTATGTGCCTGTGTCATTGAATCGATAATACAATTCAAAGAGTGAATGATGTACATTTACCATCCAGTCTTTACACTTATTTAGAGAATGTTCTTTCAGACTAAAATGGTTTCATGAGTGGCGAGAAACTATTAATAATCACTTACAATAAATGGCTCTTTCAGGGACGGTGGCTCTCCATTTTACTTTAAAGGAGTTTTCTGGTGCCCAGCAGGTCCTTCACAAAACACCACAGTAGGAGAAAATTAGTACTATACTTACTAGTCATCCTCACCCTCTTGGGAACCCGGTCACATGACACTTCTATTTTGAAATTCCATCTTCCGCCAGCATTACGTCTTTTACTAGGTTTCTGGCCTGTGCTATGGAAGGGACATCACTACGGCTAAGAGGGTTCCTCTGCCTGGTGCATGCGTAAACTCCTGACATTTGCTTGAGCCAGCGTGAGGAATAGCTCTCGCCCAGTCTACAGCAGAAGTGACGTCCTGTCCATAAGAGTCCAGAAGAGGAGTGTCATGTGACCGGGTTCCAAAAATGCCAATCCATGCAAGTTCAGAATGGTAAGTACGTTACAAACTTTCTAATATAAAGGTGTTATGTGTAATTTCAAGGGATTGTTTTTTACCCAGGCAGGCCCCCTGATATTAGCATCAGAGCTTCTTTGTTTATGTTTTTACACTGCTAAGTGGAGGCTTCAGAACCAGTTACTAGTTTTACATTCAGTTATGAATAATTAATGACTGGCAGGAAATGTATCAACAAAAACATCAAAAACAGTCACCTATTAAAATTCCTGTCATTCCAGTGATGTGACTCCCATACCGCTCTTTTGGGATGGGAAGTGATAAGGTCACATGACCACTGTAGCCAGTCACTGACTTCAGTAGTCATGTGCAAGAACAACATGTCACTGCTGAGGCAAGTTACAATATTTTCAGGTTCTAGTGGTCATTTCAGAAATTATTATTATTTGAGGGACCACTTGAACAAAGATTTCAAAAATCCAAAGCCATACAAAAAATTATGGGAAGAATTTTCTTTAACTTTTGTTTTGCTATGACTTTGTGCCTTAAATATATATATATTTTTTAAAGTGTGGTATATCATACAATAAATACACATGCAATCTGTTTACAGTTGTGTATTTCTTTATTGATATCAGTAGGAGAAAAAAAATCCACAAAAACAAGCCATAAAGCAAAGGACAGGCTAATAGTAGATCATGGAATACACATTATACCAATCTATGAAGAAAAAGATATGGATCACACATCCACGTGCCATTAATTAATCTATTGCATCTCAATATCATGTATAAACTGTACACAAGGCACTTAGTATAGAGGTGAAACTCGAAAAATTAGAATATCGTGCAAAGTTCATTTATTTCAGCAATGCAACTTAAAAGGTGAAACTAACATATGAGAGACTCATTACATGCAAAGCGAGATATTTCAAGTCTTTATTTGGTATAATTTGGATGATTATGGCTTACAGTTTATAAAACCCCAAAGTCACAATCTCAGGTCCCCTTTGCTCAGGGGGTATGGATTAATTAGCTGACTAGAGTGTGACACTTTGAGCCGAGAATATTGAACCTTTTCACAATATTCTAATTTTAAGTTGCATTACTAAAATAAATTAACTTTTGCTCGCTATTCTAATTTTTGGAGTTTTACCTGTATATTTTGATTCAAGTGCATTAGTCCACTCACCAACTCAACGTGGTGTCTTTTGAGTGGTTCCCTACTCTAATTTGGTGCAGCGCCACATGGCAACCACCTGCACCACAACCCAGTACCTGCAGGTGGCGAGACCCAGCAGCCAAACAACAGCCCTGCTATCAGGTTAAAATGTAACTGTCATATTTTTTTTTATTTGCTAGTTTATTAGAGCTAGGCATGTATACCTGAGTTAGTCTGTCAATGATTGTAAAAAGATCTGTAATTACCTTATAATAACAGCTTTCATTAGTGTCCCCTAAATGGTCGCTAAAAAGACTATTGCCAGGGCTTGTCTGTCTACCCTTTAGTATAAACAGAAGACAGAGGGGCATTGCATGCCTGCATTAGGCATCAGAGTGAGGAGGCGTGTCTCTCAGTAATCCAATCTGATTGGCTGGCAAGAAGCTGCTGGCTAAAGCAAGTGTGTATGTGAAGTGAGGGAAGGCAATTTTGGCCTCCGAGAACTGGCAGGGGAGCCATCTTGAGAAGATTCTCATAATGCAGGATTCAGAACAGCCATAACGAGGGGAAAAACTCAAAGAAAACAGTGGTATGTGAAGAAACTAAAGATTGTTATATGAATAATGCTGCAGCAGCAGTAACATATCCTAAAATTGATTTTTGTGATGAAAACTTGACTGTTACACTTTAAGCCCCCATGGCACTGAGTCCCACCAACCCAGAGGCACAGTATCGCAACAGCCTCCATGCAGCACTGCAAAATGTGAACCAATCTCAAATCAAAAGCATATATAGTATATCCTACAGTCTGTCAGTTCCAAATTATTTTCTACACATAGTCTACACAATGTCTGTTCACACTTGCGTTGGGGGTCAATCAGTGTTTCCCTCATTTTTGATGGCAAGAACGGGACAGCATATAGCAAATAAGTGTGCCATCATAAATTATAGAACCCCATTGAATCCCCTTAAAGTTGATGGGTGCCTCAGTGATTGGGTTTGTTGGATGAATGATCTGTCCCAAAATCATGACTTCTGTTGCCGAAGCCATGGTGCTGATTGAACAGCCTAGGCCAAACGCACTGACTATTTTATATTCCACTTATAGCTGTACCCAGTGAGCAACCAGTCATACAGCCTCTTTCCACAACAGCCAAAATTCAGCACCCTTGGGTGAAGCTAATGGAAACATACATTTTGCATTCTCATGTTCATGGGCAATTTTGTGTAGTAGGAATACTGTACAGCATTATGTTACTGTCTTTAGACTATTATCCCTCCCATTGATTATGGTGGGAGCTTTCTATAGACACTATAGAGCTATCTAATTGCACCCAGTGGGATTCCTACATTAATGGTGTCTCGGGTTCAGTGAGATCATCTGTCTGCTAGTAGAATTACAAAGTAGAATCAACCCTCAGTACTCCAGAGGGTGAAAAAGCAATGCTGGCTGCATAGTCTGCATTAACATGACTGTAAATAGACATGATGAATAATTACTTATTGCAAAAGAAAAATCCTATTTTGAGGATATGTGCTCTGCAGCATGTCAGGCCACTAGAGACAGGAGAGCTGTGTGGTAATGAATACATTTTTTAAAGAGATTGGTGAAATTTATTTTTAAAAGTAAAGGTGTAGAAAAGGTTCCTTGAACTGCTTCCATGGAAATCCGCAACCTCTGTGCAAGGGTGCTTATCCATGGCATGATATTCCATATTTGAAAAAGCTGCAGCATGCCAGGAAAAGCACACCGTTCTTAAAGGGAATCTGTGAATTACCTCGTTACAGAGTACCTTAAAAGAGGATGTGTCACCTATATATTTTTTTTTTCAGTAATTAAAGTGCCATTTTATTGTTTTTACTATGTGGGGATAATCCATGTAAGTGCTTTTGTAATACGCTTTATTAGAGAAGTGTGTTAATTTTAATTAGAAAACAGTATGTAAAGTCTCCCCTGAGCAACACTCTAATTGAAGCTTGCGAAGGAAAATCCATCTTCAGCCTTCTAATGAACACTGACACACCGAATAACTGGCACACAGAGGCTTCTCAGCCTGCCTCTGGTCTCTGTGCCATAGTCTCTGCCCCATTACCCTAACCTTGCCTCCCTAAATGTGTAATAGAACTCACTAAAAGTGATGTGGCATGCTTACCTGCAGATTATATGCTGTCAACAGTCCCCCCTAGCTTCCCAGTCTGTCTCTGGTTAGCACTGAAAAAATAGGGTAGGACCTGCAGCATTCAGCACTGATAGTAGCGATTTCTCTCCCTGTGTTTTCAGAGTTAACCAGAGAGTGGGAAGATAGAGAGGGGCACTGGCAGCAGATAAACTGCATTAATCATGTGACATCACTTTAGAAAGCCACACTAAACATTTAGAGAAGTAGGGTTTGGGGAGGGGAAACAGAAGCTGGGGCAGGGAGATCAGAGGCAGGCTGAGTTATCCAGTATCTTGAGTAGAATGCTGAAAATGGATTCTTCTTAGTAATCCTCAGAGTGTTACTAACAAGAGACTTTACATACTGTTTCTAATAAAAAAATAACATATTTCCCTAATACAAAATACACTTAGGCATCTTTCACACGGGCGAGTTTTCCGTGCGGGTGCGATGCGTGCGGTGAACGTATTGCACCGGCACTGAATCCTGACCCATTCATTTCTATGGGGCTGTGCACATGAGCGGTGATTTTCACGCATCACTTGTGCGTTGAGTGAAAATCGCAGCATGCTCTATATTGTGCGATTTTCACGCGACGCAGGCCCCATAGAAGTGAATAGGGTGCGTGAGAATCGCATAGCATCCGCAAGCAAGTGCGGATGCGGTGCGATTTTCACGCATGGTTGCTAGGTGACAGTCTATTCACTGTATTATTTTCCCTTATAACATGGTTATAAGGGAAAATAATAGCATTCTGAATACAGAATGCATAGTATAATAGGGCTGGAGGGGTAAAAAAAAAAAAATTAAAAAAAGTTAACTCACCTTCTCCTCTTGATCGCGTAGTTCCCGGTCTCTTTACTTCTTGAATGAGCTGTGGGCTAAAGGACCTGTGGTGACGTCAGATAACATGCTCCATCACCACGGACCTTTGGACGTCACTAAAGGTCATTTAGCCCACAGCTCATTTCAGAAGTAAAGAGACCGGGAACTACGCGATCAAGAGGAGAAGGTGAGTTAACTTTTTCTTATTTTTTTTTAACCCCTCCAGCACTATTATACTATGCATTCTGTATTCAGAATGCTATTATTTTCCCTTATAACCATGTTATAAGGGAAAATAATACAATCTTCAGAGCATCAAGCCCGAACTTCTGTGAAGTTCGGGTTTGGGTACCAAACATGCGCGATTTTTCTCACGTGAGTGCAAAACGCATTACAATGTTTTGCACTCGCGCGGAAAAATCGCGCATTTTCCCGCAACGCACCCGCCTCTTATTCGGCCTCTTATCTGTTCCTACACATTAAAAATGAAACAGCAATTACACTTTAAGGACTATGTAGACCTATTTTTTTTTTATTATTGCATTGTACTTATTTTGAGCTAAAATAATTTTTTCAATTGGTCTTTATTAAAAATAGGGAATCCTTTTTTGTGCACATAGTTGAGAAGCTGTAGTAACTGCCTTTGGATTTTCTGTCTTTTCCATCATTTGGGGAGCAGACAGACTCCTTATCTCTGCTCTCTGACATTATAAACACTCCTTATAGCTCAGTTCTTACCTTACCTGATAAGAATGTGGCTTAAATATGTGTTTATGATCTCTTAGTAGTTTAGAGATAAGGGTTATTAGATGACTGGCACAAAGTGAAAGTACAAGTCAGTCACACAGAAAAACAGTTAACTGTTTGTAGCAGAATGGCTCAATATTTTTAATAAAGGCCAATTGAAAATATGATTTTTATCCAAAAATGAGTAAAATGCAATCATAAACAAACATTGCCTCTGAAGGTGTACATAACCTTTAGAAACCACTTAGTGAAATATGTTCCTTTTTTTCTATTCCTGTACTACTGTTTTTATTTCCTAATTGTAGATTATTTTTTCCTGTACACCATTATGTGAGTGGTCATCTTGCCTGAGCACAGAAATGACCGAGCCTGAACCATACTCATCTATGTTTCCTAGACATATAATTTCATGTTAAGGCATCCTCTATGTCTTTCCTCCTGCATGCCTTGAAGCTAAATAAGCAGTACATAGTAATAAAAAGTATTATGTAAATGGAAGATCTTAGACCTAGTTGTTCTGGTAAATTATGCTGTTTGTGCGTGCAGAAGCCATAGCAATACAGGCCTTGTATATCCTGATGTCTGATAGATTTCCATTTGGCATTTGTTCATGGTATCTGAACTTCTGTTTGCTTTATAGCTGTTTACTTAGCTGATATCTCTGGTAATGGGTATTGATTACTACTGTTTGTTGGGGGCATTGTACCTTAATGACAATTTTATTGCTTTTTTGCCATCAGGCACTGGTATTATTCTGTGAATTGCGTAAACATAAGTAATGTTGCTAAGTATAAAACTTGACTGAATTCCCAGATCCAATCCACGCCTCATGCTGTTTACAGAGAATTCAGCTGGCTCCTTTACGTTAGAAGATGAGCATTTCCTAAGTTTTGCATTTAAAACCCACATTTTATTATCTGGCCTAAACCTGACTGGATTTTTTTTTAAACCTACACAATACATTGTGTACCCATTGGGTTTGAGTTGGCTATCAACCCAGTGCACATCTGTAGTATATTTATTTTTCAGGAGTTTGACATTGATTCTTGTGTAAGCACCTGCATGTAGTCTTCGGCTTAGGCCCCATTCACATGGCAAACCGCGGATCCTCAAAAAACAGAAGCCGTCCGTGTGCCTTCTGCAATTTGCAGAACGAAACGGGCGGCCCATTGTAGAAATGCCTATTCTTGTCCACAAAAAGGACAAGAATAGGAGAATAGGACATGTTCACGGAACAAAGCAACAGATGCGGACAGCACACAGAGTTCTGTCTGCATCTTATGCGGCCCCAAAACGGCGGCTCGGATGTGGACCCAAACAACGGCCATGTGCATGCGGCCTTAAGCTTTGTCATATACCATACTATGTATAAAAGACATTGGGGCAGATTTACTAATGCTGTATAATAGTTCGACAGTATAAGCTTAAACCAGACAGGCTGAAGATGCGCCACATTTATCACAGTAGCTCACGCTGTATCCTATATTTGGTGCATTTAGACACTTTTGTCTAACTTTACACCACCTACTGGATGGCTTACTTTAGACCAATTTTTTTTAAATCAAATTAAAGCTGGCAGCGTCAAGTATAGTACTTATATACCTGGAAGGCTGAAGGTGCCCTCCTGACTCCTGAATTCAACTGGAGTAGGCATTGGCCACTACAAAGGGGTAGCTTCTGGGAAGGTATTTTGGGGTGCTGGGATATTGTTTTGTGATGCACTGTGGTATTTGGCTCTATTGGGGCAGTATTTTATGTCTCAATATGGTATTGCTGGCACAACTTACTTGTGTTAATCCTGCTTTCTGTCAATTTGGACTCACCTACAACATGGGGCCACTTTGAGTTTTTCTCCAGGGCCACTTTAAATTCCCAATCTGCCCATAGAAGGAACATCAGGGCTCCATAGACATCACACTTTTATGCCCTGTATGCAATGCAGATAAATTGCTGCCAGACTGAATATAGCATAAACCACAATAATTTTTTTATAGGCACACCCTTTTAGTAATATCTTAGCTTGTGAAACTGAAAAATGCAAGTAGCTACAATAATTTCAAAGGTAAAATAGGAACCAATAGTAATTTAACTTGGCGTCGTGAGAGAGCCCCATATTAGGGACCAAGTCATAGAGTGAAACCAGGTTTTCATCATGAGCCATGTTTACAGCTACATAATAAGTTATACCCATCTATTTGGTTATTGTGGCCTCATATACCATAATTTAAACAATAAAATTCCTGGAGAACGATAGGTAATGTATTTATTTTCTATCTTATTTTGAAAAATAACACACAGGCGTGTCCGGATTAGGTCCGGATGCGTCCCAGTATATTGCGGCAAACCCGCGCGATTAGGTACACAATTGCAGTAAGTTTTGACTGCGATTGCGTTCCGATGTTCAGTTTTTATCACGCTGGTGCAATGTGTTTTGCACTCACGTGATAAAAAACCTACTGTGGTACCCAGACCCGAACTTCTTCACAGAAGTTCAGGTTTGGGTTAGTTGTAGTGTAGATGTTATTATAACTACTGGCTAGGACCTGTGGTGACGTTAGATCACATGCTCCAATCACATGGTCCATCACCACGGTGATGGACCATGTGATTGGAGCATGTGATCTGACGTCACCAAAGGTCCTAGCCGGTAGTTCATCATTAAAGAAGTTAAAGAAGAGACCGGGAACTACGCGGTCAAGAGAAGGGGAGTTAATTTTTTTATTTTTTTTTAACCCTCAATTGACCACCTACTAAGCATTCTGTATTCAGAATGCTATTATTTTCCCTTATAACCATGTTATAAAGGAAAATAATACAGTGAATAGACTGTCACCTAGCAACCATGCGTGAAAATCGCACCACATCCGCACTTACTTGCGGATGCTTGCGATTTTCACGCAGCCCTATTCACTTCTATGGGGCCTGTGTCGTGATAAACGCACAATATAGAGCATGCTGTGATTTTCACGCAACGCATAAGTGATGCGTGAAAATCACAGCTCATGTGCACAGCCCCATTGAAATGAATGGTGCCGGATTTAGTGCGGGTGCAATACGTTCACCTACCGCATTGCACCCGCGCGGAAATCTCGCCCGTGTGAACGCAGCCTAAAGCACTGGACACTAAAACGCATTGTAAATGGAAAATGCTAATAAAGGAATAAATTGCAATTTGAAGTGGCTAGTCTGAATACAGACGCCAACTGCATGAAGGATACAAACCGGAATCTTCAGTGTTGCTGCTGCATTATTTTGTATGGTCCGGCAGATAAAATCATTTCTGTGTCTTTAGACAGGGCTTGTATTGTTGCATGCAGGTTTTTGTTTGCAAATGTGAAGCATTATAGTGAGAAAGCATCATGAAGCAGTATTTTTTTGATAGAAAGCCGGCATTCATCCCAGATATCTGGCAGATCCCATTGTAATGAATGGGGAACCGTAACACAGATGTGAACCAACCAGGTGGTTGACCAGTTTATATTACTGGCTGCATGAGTGCTGTTACCAGTAGATGCATGCAGCTAGTAATATGCATTATTAAACTATTGTTCACATATGGGTCCCTTGACCTGTGCTGGGAACATGGCTTCTAACGGCAGATTCCATCCATCAGCAGCCTCCATTCATTTACACTGTTGACAGACTGCGCATGAGCTAGGTCCCCTGTCGGAGACCATAGATGGACAGAATCCTCCATCAGCGGCCATGTTTTCAGTGTTCAGGTTAGGGGATTTGTGTGTAAACATGAATTATGCATATTAAACTATCTGACATCAGTGCCGTTTAATAATGCTTATTACTAGCTGCATGCTTATGCTGTTACCAGCACTAGTGCAGCTAGTAATATAAACCAGCCAACCCCTTTAAGCCATATTTAGATGAGTAGATGATCATTAAGGCAAATTACACAATTGCGATTTAAATCTGATGTAAAACAAACATTTTCACGCAAAGTTTATTATGCACAAATTAGTTTGCATGCGATCGTTTACTTGAGGATTGGTCACTGTATTTAGACAGCGATTTACACAAAAGGCACCTGTTTTTACATCATACAATGTACTGTATGTAAGTATTCTAATGCTAATGCTACGCTTATTAAGTAAATTTGAGATTCTTGGCAAATACATTTTGTAAAAAAAATAATTTGGGCCCGTCTGCCACACGTCAAGGCGATCTCTGTAAAACGGGAACCTAACACTAAATTCTACCTGTTATGTGCCATAACGGCTACCATAACATTCAGGGAGAGCCATCTGGCACCAGGAGTGGTGTGGCGTGGGCCCGGCATGCATGTTGGTGCCTGCATTCCCTGGATTTAATGGAGGCCATTTTGGCACCAAAAATGACAAAAATTAAGGAGGGCCCAGCATGCATGTGGAACCTACTCTCCCTGAATTTTATAGTACATAGCAGGTAGAATTTAGTGTTAGGTTTCCATCTTACAGAGATCGCCTTGACTAGAGATGAGCGAATTTCATGTTATGAAATTTGTTCACGCTTCGTTTGGTGGTAAAAGCAGAATTGCATTATTGATTCCGTTACCACGGACCATAACGCTATTCTATGACGAAATGCATAACGGCATTCCGTTATTCATTTATTCATAATAGAAGTCTGTGGCCTGCATAACGGATCTGTCCCGTTTCCGTTATGCAGGAGAGGATTAAAGGTATTCTGTTATGCATTCCGTCATAGAATTGCATTAACGGAATCCATAACGCAATTCTGCTTTTTACAACAAACGAAGCGTGAACGAATTTCTAAATATGAAATTCACTCATATCTAGCCTTGACGTGTGGCAGACAGGCCCAAATAGTTTTGTACAAAATGTATTTGCCAGGAATCTCACATTTACTTAAAAAGCATAGCATTAATGCTAGAATACTTTTTTGTACTTTATTTGGTTTGCAGAGTGCTGTTGCATTGTATTTTTTTCTTTGTGTTTTCAGCCATAGCAGCGTGCACCTGCGCATTGGGATGTGCTGACTGACCCCTTTTTTTCTTTGCATTACCACAGTTCCACAAGGAAAACGGTAATTTTTTTGTTCGCAACAATTTTACAAGAGATGAACGAGCATTTTCAGTACAATCGTTCAGTCTCCACATACATTTACACTACTGGATTATCATCCTACACGAGTGGTTAGTGTTCGAATTGTAACAATTATCTACTCCACAATATGTGCCCTAAGGATGTTATCCCATGATAAATGTAAAAAATGAACATAATACAAAAGATAATACATGACCTTCTCTTTCTAACAAAAGCCCTGTAGATCACCTGGAGCCAGAGATCTCCCCCTTTATTTCTCCAATTGATCTGCTAGATTGATTTCAAGCTGGCAGCTCAGGGCGTGTGCCCTTTCTCAGGGGGCATATCGTTTCTGCCCCAGCTGATGGCAGTTGAAGACTGGAACTGAGCATGCGTGTCCGCCTCACTGTGATGGACAGAGATGTTTGAAAAAGAGCAAACAGCAAGTGGCGCGCTACAGATAGAATTAATTGAATAACTTAGTGTCTATACAAAAATTTTAATTACATGCAATTATTATTTTTTTATTTGAAAGCTCCATTAATTCCATGAAGTTGTACATCAAGAGGGGGTTACACATAAGTAATATAAAAAATACAAATACGATGAACAAGAAAATATTACAGTCTGGTACAGAAGGGAAGAGGACCCTGCCCGCAAGAGCTTACAAGCTGCAGGGGAAGGTGAAAGAACACAGTACGGGATTGTAATGGCAGCTCATCTGGCTATGTGATGGCAGCATGCCTATTGCAGGTTTTCAGGTTACTTTTGAAGTTTTGTTGGGAGAGAGTCTACTGGTGAAGCGAGTTCCAGAGTCGGGGAGAACTACAATAGTATTTAGATCCAGATACTGGTTTGCAAACTGTAGAATAGTTTTTGTGGGACAACCCCTTTAGAAAATACAGCAGACAATACAGTTGTGGCCAAAAGTTTTGAGAAGCGAAAATTTAGATTTTCACAAAGCTTCCTGCTTCAGTATTTTTAGATCTTTTTGTCAGATGTTTCTATGGTATACTGAAGTACAGTTATAAGCATTTCATGCGTTTTATCTTTTATTGGTACATACACCGAGTTTATGCAAAGACTTAATATTTAAAGTGTTAACCTTTCTTTTTCAAGACTTCTGCAATTCACCCTTGCATGCTGGATATCTGCCAAAGCCTGACAGGTGGCAATCTATTCTTGCCTTATCGGTGCATAGATTTTATCACAATTTCTGTGTTTTTGCTTGTCCATCTGCTTTTTGATTATTGACCACAGGTTCTCAATAGGATTTAGATCTGGGGAGTTTCCCAGTCATGGACCCAAAATTTCAATGTTTTGTTCACAGTTTTTTTTTCACTGAGCCACTCAGTTCTAACTTTTCCAGACAATCATTTTCCAGGTGTCCCTGGAAGGGGCGTCTTTAGAGAAAATATCTTTACCCCAGTCCACTGCAATCCTGTACTTCCTGTAGAATGTCAGCAAGTTAATGATGTTTTTCTTGGACAGAAGTGGCTTCTTACTGCCTTTCTTGATACCAGGCTGTCCTCCAAAAGCCTTGCTGCCATTTCTGTGCAAGCTCTGCGCTGGTGGTGAACTAATCCTGTAGCTCAGTGATGCCCAACCTACGGCCCATGGGCCAAATCCGGCCTGCGAAGCTGTGTCATGCGGCGAAGCGATGCTGCCTGTGCCTGTAATAACCAATAGCAAAGCTCTGGACAGCAAGGAGATTTGCTATCGGTTAGATTGGGCGGGCGCCAGAGCAATACAGCGCCCTGCAATAGGGGAAGCCGGCGGGAGCTGGAGGGAGGTCAGGCTCCTTAGGGTGGCTGAAGCAAAGAGTGTCGGGCGCGCAGCGCAAGGACTCCGAGAAGACATCAAGATGGACCTGCAGAAGAAGGTGACAGCGCAGGGTGTAATGTATCGATGTGTGTAATGTATGTAGAGCAGTGTGTGATCATCACATACTGCACTAAATACATCATGCACATGTATACATCACATGCCCCCTCACAGTAATAATGGCAGATATTTGCCCTCTTCACAGCAGTAATGCTCACACGTGCCCCCTCACAGTAATAATGGCCAGATATGTGCCCTCTTCACAGCAGTAATGCTCACACGTGCCCTCTTACAGTAATAATAGCCAGATATGTGCCCTCTTCACAGCAGTAATGCTCACACGTGCCCCCTCACAGTAATAATGGCCAGATATGTGCCCTCTTCACAGCAGTAATGCTCACACGTGCCCTCTTACAGTAATAATAGCCAGATATGTGCCCTCTTCACAGCAGTAATGCTCACACGTGCCCCCTCACATTAATAATGGCCAGATATGTGCCCTCTTCACAGCAGTAATGCTCACACGTGCCCCCTCACAGTAATAATGGCCAGATATGTGCCCTCTTCACAGCAGTAAAGCTCAAACGTGCCCCCTCACAATAATAATGGCCGGATATGTGCCCTCTTCACAGCAGTAATGCTCACACGTGCCCCTCACAGTAATAATGGCCAGATATGTGCCCTCTTCACAGCAGTAATGCTCACACGTGCCCCCTCACATTAATAATGGCCAGATATGTGCCCTCTTCACAGCAGTAATGCTCACACGTGCCCCTCACAGTAATAATGGCCGGATATGTGCCCTCTTCACAGCAGTAATGCTCACACGTGCCCCTCACAGTAATAATGGCCAGATATGTGCCCTCTTCACAGCAGTAATGCTCACACGTGCCTCTCACAGTAATAATGGCCAGATATGTGCCCTCTTCACAGCAGTAATGCTCACACGTGCCCCCTCACAGTAATATCGGCCAGATATGTGCCCTTTTCACAGTAGTAATGCTCACATGTGCCCCCTCACAGTGTTTGCATTTCTTTCTGGCAAAGCTACCTGGTTCTGGCCCGCAAAATGTATACCAAGTCTAGTGCGGCACTCAGACGAAAAATGGTTGGGCACCACTACTGTAGCTGATTGTTCTTTGGGAGAGTGTCCTGGCACTTGCTGGACTTTCTTTGGTACCCTGAAGCCTTCTTCACAGAATTTGAACTTCTCTCCTTGAAGTTCCTGATGATCTGGTAAATGGTTGATTGATATGGAATTTTACAAGCAGTAATGTCAATGCCTGTGAAGCCCCTTGGATGCAAAGCAATGATGACTGCACGTGTGTCCTTGGAGGTAACCATGGTTATTAGCTGCGTATTACTTGTTAACACCTTCTCCTGAGCTAAAGAGAAGATCACTAAGATGATGTCGGCAGGTCAAACTCAGTGGAAATAGATTTTTTGTGATTAAGTTAATTTTCATAACTTTTGGCCATGACTGTAGGGTAGATTAGGTGCAGCATACCGCTAAATAAGGGGTGCAAAAGCATCCTCGGCTGACTCGGATAAATATTAAAAAAAGAAACAAACATTGGCAAATCACTGGGCAACAGTAATTAATGAGGAGCACCAAACCACAGGACATCAAGGACTATCTGGAACATGGCAGCAAAGGACACTAGAGAATCACTGGGCATCAGCATATGACCAGGGCACCATGCCACTTGACATAAAAGATGAACAGACACCCAAAGCTGCCTGTGGTACTAGATCACTAGACATCAAGCACTGCCTGAAGCATAAAACCACTGGAGTGTCTAGATCATAAACCCACTGTACACTAAGGAGCAGGACCATCTGAAGCACTACACCACCGAAAAACAGAGACAAAATATATTCTACATTTTTCACACCAGCACCTGGTTCTGAATACCTTTGTAATTGCATGTAATGAATAATTTAGAACCGCCATTGAGTTATTCATTAAAATGTATCATTATAGCGGCACCTGCCGTTTGTTAGTTTTCTTATTTCTCTGTCCACCTTGCTGAGGTGGTCGCACATGCTCAGTTCCATCCTTCAACTGCCCCCAGCCCTATCTTCTGTTAAAAGCTGTGGCAGGGAAAAGGCTGTGGCAAAAAGGACACACCCCCTGAGCTATGATAGAGAAAGAGCTGTAGCAGAAAGGACACGGCACCTGAGCTATGATAGAGAAAGAGCTGTAGCAGAAAGGACACGGCACCTGAGAAAGTACAGGTCCCCTAAGCTGCAATCCTGAAAAAAATGAATTGAAAAAAATGAATGGAGAGATCTCTGGATCCACGTGAGTTACGGGGCTGGTTCTAGCTTTATTAGAAACAGATGTGGGGGGTTCAGCCCGCACAACCCTATGCAGGTGCAGATTGCTATGGCGAAATACAGATACAAACGCAAAAACACAAAATGCAATCGCACACTGCAACCAGCACTCTGCCCTGCCTTTATGCTGGATGTTGAATAAGGCATTGGTGCACATTTTGGCCAAAGCGTAATAATCCACTCATCACGTCAAGGTCGCCTTCATGAGTGGTCCCTAACACTAGTTCCTACCTGTTATGGGCCATGACAGCCACACAAAGTCCAGGGAGCGCAGGTACAGCATGCACACCAAGCACTCTCTGCTTTTAACCCCGTCTGGTGCCATTACAGCTTTCATCGGATCCAGGGATGCAAGTACTAACATGCATGCTGAGCCCACTATATACTTCTCCTGGAGCCAAATGGCTACTAGTAGGTGCTATATAAGCAGACTCAGTTTTATACTGACTTTAAAACCAGCCTCCAGGACTGCTTGGAGATCGCCACGCCTCCAATATATACTACAAAGTAAAAAATGTGGGGGGTTCAGCCCGCACAACCCTGTATGCAGGTGCACATTGCTATGGCAAAATATAGATACAAACGCAAAAACACAAATGCAATCGCACTCTGCAAACCAGCACTCTGCCCTGCCTCTATGCTGGATGTCAGTATAAAACTGAGTCTGCTTATATAGCACCTACCAGTAGCCATTTGGCTCCAGGAGAAGTATATAGTGGGCTCAGCATGCATGTTGGTACTTGCATCCCTGGATCCGATGAAAGCTGTAATGGCACCGGACGGGGTTAAAAGCAGAGTGTGCTTGGCGTGCATGCTGTACCTGCGCTCCCTGGACTTTGTGTGGCTGTCATGGCCCATAACAGGTAGGAACTAGTGTTAGGGACCACTCAGGAAGGCGACCTTGACGTGGTGAGTGGCTTATTACGCTTTGGCCAAAATGTACACCAATGACTTATTCAACATCCAGCATAAAGGCAGGGCAGAGTGCTGGTTGCAGAGTGCGATTGCATTTGTGTTTTATTAGAAACAGATTGTCAGATTTTTATTTTTGACATTAATTATGGGATTATTCTTATTAAAGCATTTAGGCAGAAATTATTTAGTGGTTAAACTGAGCATTTCTACATGTTCATTGCATTACTCTAAACATATAAATTACACTTTTATTTCCATCTGCATCCAAATTAAATAAGTAAGATGCATTTGTGTACTTCCCCCCAACATAAGGCCTCATGCACACAACCGTTTTTTTTTTACGGTCCACAAAAACTAGGTCCGTGGTCCGTGACCGTTTTTTCATCCGTGGGTCTTCCTTGATTTTTGGAGGATCCACGGACATGAAAAAAATTTAGTTTTAGTGTCCGCCTGGCCGTGCGGAGCCAAATGGATCCGTCCTGAATTACAGTGCAAGTCAATGGGGACGGATCCGTTTGACGTTGACACAATATGGTGCAATTGCAAACAGATCCGTCCCCATTGACTTTCAATGTAAAGTCTGGAGTCTCTTTTATACCATCGGATCGGAGTTTTCTCCAATCCGATGGTATATTTTGGAGGCCGCACACTGCCACCAATGTTATTAATGCAATAGAGGGAGAGAGGGGGGCCGGGGGAGGCCGCACACTGCCACCAATGTTATTAATGCAATAGAGGGAGGGAGGGGGGGGCGGCCGAGGCCGCACACTGCCACCAATGTTATTAATGCAATAGAGGGAGGGAGGGGGGGCCGGGGGAGGCCGCACTGGCCACCAATGAAATTTAAACTGGGGAGGGAGGGGGGTCTGCCCCCTGCTGCCTGGCAGCCCTGGATCTCTTACAGGGGGCTATGATACGCACAATTAACCCCTTCAGGTGCAGCACCTGAGGGGTTAATTGTACGGATCACAGCCCCCTGTAAGAGATCGGGTGCTGCCAGGCAGCAGGGGGCAGTCATGTACACAGTTCGTTGTATATTCTAACTAGAAGCGTCCCCATCACTATGGATCTTCGGATCCGTCTGTATGAAAGTAATCTACGGCCACGGATGCCAATCTTGTGTGCATCCGTGTTCTTTCACGGACCCATTGACTTGAATGGGTCCGTGAACCGTTGTCCGTCAAAAAAATAGGACAGGTCATATTTTTTTGACGGACAGGATACACGGATCACGGTCTCGGCTGCAAAATGGTGCATTTTCCGATTTTTCCACGGACCCATTGAAAGTTAAAAAAAACGGAAAACGGCAAAACGGCCACGGATGCACACAACGGTCGTGTGCATGAGGCCTAAAAGAGTCATATCTTACATGTGTGACCTGAGAAGAGTCATATTTTCTCTGAGTCAAGCACCTCCGCTCCACCTCAGAAATGCCCCTATAGATAAAATGTTGCGCACGCGCAATATTCATTTCAGCCAGAATTACGTTGCGTAAGTATTGCGCAAGTATCTTCTGTCGCAGTGGGAGCGGATAGTAGAGAACATTCCAGCACGTAGTGGCATGAGGGGGAGCGGACATACACTAAACTATGCTATCTGATTGGTCTGACAAAGAAACGGCAAGTGCGCAATTTCAGGCGAGATTACAAGCAGTGAGGGCGAAAATTGGCTATCTATCAAAGTCTAGGGGGAGGGACATAGGCTCTAATGGTGTGAGGGGAAGGAATTATTTATGCAAATGAGCATAACGGCGGGAAAGCTTTATAGGGCAATATAATAGAACATGTCCTGAGGAGGTTATGGATGGATCGCTGGGAACTATCAGGGTAAACAAGCTTTAAGGTACATTCCGTTTTGTATGTGAAAACATGGTGACAGGTTCCCTTTAAGCATATGGAGGTAATGTACGACTGGTGCCACCTTGTACAATAAGTCCTCATGCACACAACAGTATTTTTTCACGGTCCGCAAAACGGGGTTCCGTTGTTCCGTGATCCGTGTCCGTTTTTGTTTCCGTGTGTCTTCCTTGATTTTTGGAGGATCACCAGACATGAAGCAAATAGAAAAAAAACTAAGTCAAGTTTGTCTTGTAAATGATCGGGAAAAAAACGGACACGGATCACAGACGCGGATGACAATCTTGTGTGCCACCGTGTTTTTTCACGGACCCATTGACTTGAATGGGTCCACGAACCGTTGTCCGTCAAAAAAATAGGACAGTATTTTTTTCACGGACTGGAAACACGGATCACGGACGCAGATGACAAACGGTGCATTTTCCGAATTTTTCATTTTGAAAGTCAATGGGTCCGCAGAAAATCATGGAAAACGGAACAACGGACACGGGACACAACAACGGTCGTGTGCATGAGGCATAAAGCAATGGTATATATGGTATAGTCTAATATGTGTCCTACACAAACATTCAACGTAATATCTCTATACTGAAAATGCTGTCCGTTGCTTCGCAACTTATACAACAATCTGTCACTTTTAAAACACAGGAAAGTAATCCAATTTCCAGAAAGAAAACATTTCCATCGTTAAGCTCTTTATTAATGATGAAGTGTCAGACAACGAAATGTGTGCTGCCACTGGTGATGCAGCCAGCCAGTCTACCTCGACCACAAATGCTCCTATTGTAACGGCTTCTGCTGGGCTGTCTCCTGTGGCAGTTCGCAGAATATTGGAGGTTTATGAGCCAAATCTCAGCTGTTTGTATTGTTAAACAAAAAGTTTTGCTCAACAATTTGCTGAAATTTCAGACACACACTTGACTAGCATTTACACATTATGTGAACGTTTAGAGCACTTTGACATATGATTCATATTTTCATGGACAATGTGTACAAAGGTGTCTCCCTATTGACTTAAAGGGGCAGTTTAGGATACTTTCACATTCGCGTTTTGGGCGGACCCGTCATGGGTCTGCAAAAACAGATCCGTTACAATAATACAACCGCATGCATCCGTCATGAACGGATCCGCTTGTATTATCTTTAACATAGCCAAGACGGATCCGTCATGAACTCCATTGAAAGTCAATGGGAGATGGATCTGTTTTCTATTGTGCCAGATTGTGTCAGAGAAAACGGATTGGCTCAGTTTCATCAGACGGACAAGCAACGTTTTGGTGTCCGCCTCCAGAGTGCAATGGAGACTGATCGGAGGCAAACTGATACATTCTGAGCGGATCATTTCCCATTCAGAATGCATTAGAGCAAAACTGATCCGTCTTGGACCGCTTGTGAGAGCCCATGACGGATCTCGCAAACGGAAAGCCAAAACGCCAGTGTGAAAGTAGCCTTACATGTGCGTACAGCACCTGCACTTGGAAAAATATGTAATGTGGAAGAATTTTGCTTCTGCATTTCCTTATTCGGCAGGTTTATAAAGGTGCTAAGGTAGCTGCTGTTAGATAAGTCCTATGAAGACCAGGTACTTTACCTTAAAAAGGTTTTCCAGCAAGAAAAAATAATATTCAATCTTTTTTTAATGGGAAGCGAGCTTGTTACTGCACTTTACTGCACCACAACCTCCTAGGATTGTCCTTCTCCCAGGGCCGAGAGCAACAGCTCCAGTTTCTTCTCATGCTTAGGCCTCTTTCACACGAGCGTGTCCGGATAAGGTCTGGATGCGTTGCGGCAAACCCGCGCGAGTAGTTACCCAATTGCAGTCAGTTTTGACTGTGATTGCGTTCCGTTGTTCAGTTTTTATTGTGCGGGTGCAATGTGTTTTGCACGCGCGTGATAAAAAACTGAATGTGGTACCCAGACCCAAACTTCTTAACAGAAGTTTAGGTTTGGGTTCAAGGTTGTGTAGACTGTATTATTTCCCCTTATTACATGGTTATAAGGGAAAATAATAGCATTCTGAATACAGAATGCATAGTACAATAGGGCTGGAGGGGTTAAAAAATAAATAAATAATAATTTAACTCACCTTAATCCACTTGTTCGCGCAGCCGGCATCTCTTCTGTCTTCTTCTTTGAGGAAAAGGACCTGTGGTGACGTCACTGCGCTCATCACATGGTCCATCACATGATCTTTTACCATGGTGATGGATCATGTGACGGACCATGTGATGAGCGTAGTGACATCATCAAAGGTCCTATTCCTCAAAGAAGAAGAAGACAGAAGAGAAGCTGGGCTGCATGAACAAGTGGATTAAGGTGAGTTACATTTTTTTATATTTATTTGTAACCCCTCCAGCGCTATTGTACTATGCATTCTGTATTCAGAATGCTATTATTTTCCATTATAACCATGTTATAAGGGAAAATAATAAAGATCAGGTCCCCATCCCGATCGTCTCCTAGCAACCGTGTGTGAAAATCGCACTGCATCCGCACTTGCTTGCGATTTTTCACGCAGCCCCATTCACTTCTATGGGGCCTGCGTGGCGTGAAAAACGCACAATATAGAACATTCTGCTATTTTCACGTAACGCAAAAGTGATGCGTGAAAATCACCGCTCATGTGCACAGCCCCATAGAAATGAATGGGTCCGGATTCAGTGCGGGTGCAATGCGTTCACCTCACGCATTGCACCCGCGCGGAAATCTCGCCCGTGTGAAAGAGGCCTTACCGTAGCTTCGTGCGAAGGGGCTAGCAGACTGTCTACTTTAATGGCTAGCTAGCCCCCTTCTCATCACGGGCAATCCAGAAACTGAGAAGGGAGAAGGCTTAGCTACTGCAATCACTCAGTCAGCCCTTTCACACAAAGCAATGGTCACATACTGACACAGCAAGCTCTCTCCTGTGTCCACCCAAGCAGGACGGGATGCTGACATGACCCTGGAGAGGGTCTGCAATAAAGTGTATAGTTTTACATTAGATACAAGAAGTTAATTATTTTTTCCTGATGGAAAATCCCTTTCACATGTTTTTTATGCAATTGTGAGAAAATGGGGAGGCATATAAGCAAAATTCTGGCAATGCTGAATTTTATCCATGTAACATAACTAAATGTCTGCTCATGACTATTCATTAGGAGTTCTGTTTTTGAATAGCAGGAAACAGGATTTCGGAGCAGATTGGTCTATTATGTCATCTGACATAGGGCTCTTGCACACGACCGTATGGCTTTTTCAGTGTTTTGCGGTCCATTTTTTACGGATCCGTTGTTCCGTTTTTTGTTTCTGTTGTGTTTCCGTTTCCTTTCCGTTTTTATGTTCAGTTTTTCCGTATGCTATATACATTATACAGTAATAACATAGAAAAAATTGGGCTGGGCATAACATTTTCAATAGAAGGTTCCGCAAAAACGGAACAGATACGGAAGACATACGGATGCATTTCCGTATGTGTTCCATTTTTTTGCGGACCCATTGACTTGAATGGAGCCAAGCACCGTTATTTGCGGACAAGAATAGGACATGTTCTATCTTTTCACGGTACAGAAATACAGAAATACTGAAACGAAATGCACACAGAGACACTTCAGTTTTTTTTGCTGAACCATTGAAATAAATGGTTCAGTATATGTACCGCATACTGAACTAAAAAAACGGCCAGTATACTGAACGCAAAATACTGCCGTGTGCATGAGCCCTTACTCTGCTGGACTGGCCTGGGCTCTGAGCCTTTGGACACATTCAGAAACAAGGCAGCCTTTCAGAATCATTGGAGCTAATTTACTAATATTAAAAGTCTCTTTACACTGAACATCAGCCACATCGCTAACAAGCATCCATATGATTATCTGCTGGCGTAAAAGTGCCGCGATTACGAAACGGTCGTTCAACGGGTAATATGATCATTTGTGCGGTCACCAAAATCATAGTTTGCTGGCAGCAGATTGTGCCGTCTAAACAGTACTCCGCTGCTGGCAAACAATGATTCTGTATGGGGACGAGTGACAGCATTAGCGATCGCTCCTCCCCATACTGTGGAGGGGATCACTGCATGTAATGGTAGCGGTCTGCTTTACTGACGAAGAGGCGCTTGCCGGGAAGGAACGCTTCCTATTAGTTGGCTTACTTTGTGCCAGAACTTTGCATGAAACAATCTGGTACACCCCTTGTTGGGCGTGCTGGAAAAAGTGTCTAAAATCCTAATAAATGTGGTGCAATGCATGTGCGCTACAATTCTGGCCGCTTGATTTAAAAAACAAAGTTATTTAAAATGGTACAAAGTGACACTAAAAAATTCAGTACCTGAATGCTCATAAGGAAACGAATACAGTGAATACTGAAAACAGATCAAAAATTGGTATCAAATACACATTTACACTGCGGCTGAAGGAACATGGCCGCCAGTAATGCAAAGCTTTGTGAGTCTTGTGTATGCGCCATTACTGTAAGTAGCAGCGCATACCGAACTGTATTGCGTAATGAATTTGAACCCGGATTTGTTATGGATTGCGGCGCAATGAACTCCTAATCTTTACTGTAATCAGCAAAAAGATTCAGATTTGTCCAAAACAGGACAAATCCGAATCTACCAACACTAAAAGAAAGAGCACATGCCGCAGAAGCAACCCCACTGTAAAGTGTAGAACCGACTTTAAATTGCACAAAGTCTGCACATGAATATATCCTTAGGATTGTGAGATTAAATATTAGAGTTAAAATTACAGAGTCCTCCTAAATTTTATAACATTTTTCTTGAACGTATAATTGCTTCTTTTTTTTTTTTGTTAGCCAGCCATAACTTTTTTTATTAGCTTTTCTCTTTACAGGGAGTTCCGCTTCCAGTTTGAATGTCCTCATGTATATTGTGCAAAAAGTACTTCTAAATAGTGTATTTATTCATCAGGTATTATTTCTGGACGCTTTCTGATTAGTTTGGCCAGTTTTGTAGTCATTTGCTGTATCCAAATATCCAGCACTATTGTGCCAATCAGATAATTGAGTCCTAAATAGTCAATTGAAGCCAAACCCCCAAACAAAGCATAGTCTTTAGCACAATGCATTTCATTATTTATGAAGAAACCCATTGAAACCCCATAAAAAAATATGAAATTTTATAGCCTCCCACAGGACACTGGGTATATTGTGTCATTAACCACTTTCCGCATGTGACTCCTTCAGGTGACATTGAGAACCAAAATGTGGCAAGCTACAGAAGCATTTCTTCCATCATCCATCTGTTTCTACAATTCACACTTTAGTAGACTGTAAACTAGTATCTTTAGTAGTGTAGATATATAAAGCAAATGTAAGGCAGACTCCCTGTAGTCTTTGTAAATATGTATAAAAGAGTGCTGCCATGCAGTTTTGTGTTATTTTTTTGTTTTTTTGTTGTTGTTTTACTACTACTGTGTTTTATGGTGGTTTTTGCAAACATTTTTCTATAGGAAGGTGTGTGTAAAGTAACTTCCTATGTAAAGCAGTATGGGGAAATCCATTGGTGCAAAAATGGCATACAAAAACCCCACCAACATGCATTGCACGTGTGTTTTTTAAAGCTACAAAAGAAAAAAACTATGGAGGTCCATAGGAGAAACCGCCAAGCAACGAGGGAAAAAATGGCAGACCCAGAGGATGCTGTGATTAAAAAAACAAAAAAACACCATTGACTTAAAAAAAACACATCTCAAGGGTGAAAAAAATACATTTTTGTTCTGCATTTATTATTTCCCATAGACTTTCATGTATCATCTGGAGCTGGAGTTTCTTGATTAAAAAAAACACTTAAAAAAACACATTTCACTTTCATTTAGCCAAGTAACCTTTAATAGGAATGCTATACACAGCAAAAATAATATACTGTATAATACCTAAGGAGCAGTGCCACACAAAAGCTTGTGTACGTACCAACATGCATTGCACAAATAGTATCAATCCAGATAGTATGGAATCCAGATAAAAGTTCCAAGTAATCTAATACCAGTGCTATACAATGCCTAGCAAACACAATGAGTATAATGTGTGGAGATCCCAAGCCTCGGGTGCCAGGCCATTGGTAACGTCCCTTTCAGCATGGATGCTTGTCCTCCTCTTCATTCATATGAGGGATGCAGGATCCTCATTCTCTTGATTGCTGGGGGTCCCAGTGGTCAGATCCCCATCAATCAGACACTTATCCCTTATCCTGTGTTGATAAGTTTCAGTTTTGGGACCCCCTTTAAGCAAAGTGTTAGAAGTATCATGAAATAATTGTCATTATATATGAAAGTACATAAGATATGCCATACTATCTAAATATAAATGTAACGCTACATAAGAAAAGTATAGAAATGGACATTTAATTTTTTTTTAAATAATGTAATAAGAAAGATAACAAATGCTTAGTGGAAATAATATTCCTCATGCATTGTAGACTTGTAGATATGTGCAATCCTCACCATAAAACCTGCACCGGCTCCACTATGCCTAAACATGGCCGAAGAGTATAATGCAAGTCACACCGACAAGCACCCAATAGCTGCATATTTGTGCGCCATTGCAACTTTAGATTTAAAACATAAACCGACCTACCTGTATGCCAGAGCAGAGGATAGCCTCACCATTTGCTACGGATAATGCTGCTCTCTGATACATTTTATCATGGCCTCATAAACTTAGACACATTTGGTCCAGTGCATCTCTTTTTGTTTCATATTGCTTTAATTTTGCTTGTGTTTTATAGAACTCGAAGCAAGAAAACGCAAGACCAGAGACACCTCTCCAAGGTAGGTAGCCATGGTAACAGACCATTGAAACATGTAATTGGAGTGCTCACTAATTTGGGCTCCATAGAGAATGAACTAAAGTGTAACCTTTCTGGGCAGAACGCTGGAACAAATCTTTTCTGCCCAGTAAAGGCTGGTTCACACCGCACAATGTCACAGCCGATTGTCGGGAAGGAAGCGTTTGGCTGCCCGTTCAGTGAAGGAGAATGCAGCAGTTTTTGCGGATGGTTGCTGGGAAACCTGTATATATGAAATTTCAAGAATTACACAACCTACAAAATTTGTGGACAAACGGAACGGATGTGGATGTAAAAAAAACAGGAACACAGATCCGTTATTTGCGGACCGCATGTAGCCTTAAAAAAAGTGTGTGTGTGGGGAATTTTTAATGTCATTTTTGTACCAATGTATTTTCCAAATCCTGCTTTACATGGAAGCGTGACTTTACAGTAGGGTAAACAGAAAAATGATTGCAAAAACCGCCATAAAAATGCCTGGAATCCACAGTGGAATTTTCATGATGGATTTTACAATTTGCAAAGCTTCGAGTGTATTCTGCAGCAAATACACAGCAGAATCTGAAAAAATACACCACCAAATCGAAAAAAATGTGCATGTAATACATGCTGATTTTGGTTCCGATTTTTCATAGATTTTGACAGAAAACTGCTCAAAAATCTGTTGCTGAAATTCCGTTGGACAAATCCGCCCAGTGTGGCTTTCCAGTAAGGATGCTCATGAGCAGTAAAGGACATACATGCACATTTGAAAACATGATATCTTTGTGGACAATTCATTTCACCATTGAAATCATGTAACTAGTGTTGAGCGCGAATATTCGAATAGCGAATATTAATTGTGAATATCGCAACTTCGCTAATTTGCGAATATTTCGAATATAGTGCTATATATTCGCTATATCGGATATTCGTCATTTTTTACCTTCTGAAAACATGATTCCTCCCTGCTTCTTTCTTGTGGGTCAATGAGTCATTGGCCAACAAGCAACTTAAGCAGGAAGGAATCATGTTTTCATATGAAAAAAAATGACGAATATTCTAAAAAACAAATATATAGCAATATAGGATATATATTCGTTTTTTAGAATATTCGCCTTTTTTTCCCAATCTGTACAGTTGTTCGCATACTCCTCCCCGATAAGCGTCCCCGTCACCATGGGAACTCCTGTGGGTTAGAAAATACCATCGGATCTGAGTTTTCCCTGAGATCGTGAAAACTCAGATCCGATGGTATATTCTAACCCACAAGCGTTCCCATGGTGACGGGGACGCTTATCGGGGAGAAGTATGCCAAAGTGGATTAACAGTACAGATTGAAAAAAAAAATTACTAAAAAGCAAATATATTCGCTATATTGCTATAACTTAGTTTTTAGAATATTCGTCATATTCTAAAAAACTAAGTTATAGCAATATAGCGAATATTCGTAAAATACACATATAGACTGTAATTTAGCTAATATAGTGCTATAATCTTTTTTTTTATAGTCAATTTTTTTTTGTCTCTTCTGAACTTCAGATTTGGAAAAAATGTACACTATAAAAAAAAAATGGAATAATGACAAATATTCGATGTTGACGAAGACGAATATTCAATCGAATATTCGCAAAATATCGCAAAATCGAATATGGCACCTCCTGCTACATGATGTAACTGCATTTCTGAGTATCTGATTTCTTGCACTCACTGCTAAAATGCAGAGCTTTGGTGTCCGCCTCCAGAGCGGAATGGAGGCTGAACGGAGGCAAACTGATGCATTCTGATCGGATCCTTTTCCATTCAGAATGCATTGGGGCTGAACTGATCCGTTTTGGACCGCTTGTGAGAGCCCTGAACGGATCTCAGAAACGGAAACCAAAATGCCAGTGTGAAAGTAGCCTTATTAACAACTTATCCACGGTTAGATCATTAATTCCGCATAGGTATAAATGCCAGAGCATGTGGTTGGAAATCTAGTAAGGCTGTATCTTAGAACATGTCCCTCGAGAACGAAAATGCTGATCTATCTATTTATAATTATTTCCATCATCTGCTCCTTTGTGGTGGATGGAAGGATTTTATGATGAGACCCCCAGGGAATTACATAATACAATATATACCTTGCATGACTAACCTGTACTGCAGGGAAGATGACAGTATCCTGAAGCAGAGAATATTGCAGCGTGCCTAGGGTCTCTGCATTTTCGTGAAGAAAGTTTACTTGCTGTTTTATTAAGGGGATTATCCTAGGATTTTGTGTGCGGCTCCTCTGTTCATGTTCCTGAATGCACTGAGTGAACAGGGGGCGATTCTGTAGTGCTGCAAACATGAGCGCTACATTTCCCACAAGCACCTTGCGTCTCTTCTAGGCTTGTACAGAGCAAGCTCCAGAGATCGGCTATAGAAAGGTAGTGGGTATCAGTGCTTGTCCGAATACTGCATTATATAACCAACAAAGACAAGGTGGGACATTTGTGATACCCTGTATACCACATAACTGGTGTCAAAAGTCACAAAGTTTGGTAGCACACCATGGTTGCGCAAGATTTTTGTGACTTTTTGGAGTTCAGAGTCCTGCTCACCAATTTTCCAACAAGCGAGTGGAGCGGTGCTAAAATGGCTATGTAGTGAGGCGGCTATGTAGTGAGGCGGCTATATAGTGGGGCGGCTATGTAGTGGGGCGGCTATGTAGTGGGGCGGCTATGTAGTGGGGCGGCTATGTAGTGGGGCGGCTATGTAGTGGGGCGGCTATGTAGTGGGGCGGCTATGTAGTGAGGCGGCTATGTAGTGGGGCGGCTATGTAGTGGGGCGGCTATGTAGTGGGGCGGCTATGTAGTGGGGCGGCTATGTACTGGGGCGGCTATGTAGTGGGGCGGCTATGTAGTGAGGCGGCTATGTAGTGGGGCGGCTATGTAGTGGGGTGGCTATGTAGTGGGGCCCCTTTACACTGATAGATTTAGCAGACGATAACCGGGCAAGTGCCTGCTCGTCAGTGGCGGAGACCGCTGCATTTACAAGTAGTGATCTGCTCCACAGTATGGGGAGGAGCAATAGCTAATGCCATCTCTCATCCCCTTACAGAATTATTGTTTGCAGGCAGCAGTAGCTGTTTAGAGGGCATGATCTGCTGGCGACAAACAATGATTTTGGTGACCGCAAAAACGATCATATTGCCCGATGGAACTAGCATTTCACTCGTTCATCGGATAATCGGTGGCACCTTTACATTGGCAGATAATCGCTAACGAACGCTCCTATGAATGCTTGTTAGCAATTATCTGACTGATGCGCAGCCAGTGTAAAGGGGCCTTAAAGCCTTTACTGTATATTGAAGTGTCTTTATAATACAGACATTAAAATATTCCACAATGGATTTTTGACCTGTGTAATGGCAAACTTAATACCAAAGGGAAAAAAACTTGTGCTGCTCCTATAGAGGCAGATCATCTTTCCTCTCCTCCTAGAAATACCATACCTCTCACCAGTATGGTGCGTCCATACATACGTAATATGTACAGTTTCAGAATGTACAAAAGCACGTCGGGGACAATGGGAATAGCAATGCCCAGTTGACAATTTCTGAAACCAATTGCTGGAGAAATAACAGGAACTTCAGAGGTGCCATAGTGCTCTAGAATCATTATTTTATGGGTCAAGCAATTATTTACAAATAAAAAAACGTACTGGTAAATCTTTAACTTGTGCGATATAACTTGTCTCAGTGGTGCATACAGATGGACATACAGTACAGACCAAAAGTTTGGACACACCTTCTCATTCAAAGAATTTTCTTTATTTTCATGACTATGAAAATTGTAGATTCACACTGAATGCATCAAAACTATGAATTAACACATGTGGAATTATATACATAACAAAAAATTATGAAACAACAGAAAATATGTCATATTCTAGGTTCTTCAAAGTAGCCACCTTTTGCTTTGATTACTGCTTTGCACACTCATGGCATTCTCTTGATGAGCTTCAAGAGGTAGTCACCTGAAATGGTCTTCCAACAGTCTTGAAGGAGTTCCCAGAGATGCTTAGCACTTGTTGGCCCTTTTGCCTTCACTCTGCGGTCCAGCTCACCCCAAACCATCTCGATTGGGTTCAGGTCCGGTAACTGTGGAGGCCAGGTCATCAGGTGCAGGACCCCATCACACTCCTTCATGGTCAAATAGCCCTTACACAGCCTGGAGGTATGTTTGGGGTCATTGTCCTGTTGAAAAATAAATGATGGTCCAACTAAACGCAAACCGGATGGAATAGCATGCCGCTGCAAGATGCTGTGGTAGCCATGCTGGTTCAGTATGCCTTCAATTTTGAATAAATCCCCAACAGTGTCACCAGCAAAGCACCCCCACACCATCACACCTCCTCCTCCATGCTTCACGGTGGGAACTAGGCATGTAGAGTCCATCCGTTCACCTTTTCTGCGTCGCACAAAGACATGGTGGTTGGAACCAAAGATCTCAAATTTGGACTTATCAGACCAAAGCACAGATTTCCACTGGTCTAATGTCCATTCCTTGTGTTCTTTAGCCCAAACAAGTCTCTTCTGCTTGTTGCCTGTCCTTAGCAGTGGTTTCCTAGCAGATATTCTACCATGAAGGCCTGATTCACACAGTCTCCTCTTAACAGTTGTTCTAGAAATGTGTCTGCTGCTAGAACTCTGTGTGGCATTGACCTGGTCTCTAATCTGAGCTGCTGTTAACCTGCGATTTCTGAGGTTGGTGACTCGGATGAACTTATCTTCCGCAGCAGAGGTGACTTTTGGTCTTCCTTTCCTGGGGCGGTCTGCATGTGAGCCAGTTTCTTTGTGTAGTGCTTGATGGTTTTTGTGACTGCACTTGGGGACACTTTCAAAGTTTTCCCAATTTTTTCGGACTGACTGTCCTTCATTTCTTAAAGTAATGATGGCCACTCGTTTTTCTTTACTTAGCTGCTTTTTTCTTGCCATAATACAAATTCTAACAGTCTATTCAGTAGGACTATCAGCTGTGTATCCACCTGACTTCTCCACAATGCAACTGATGGTCCCAACCCCATTTATAAAGCAAGAAATCCCACTTATTAAACCTGACAGGGCACACCTGTGAAGTGAAAACCATTTCAGGTGACTACCTCTTGAAGCTCATCAAGAGAATGCCAAGAGTGTGCAAAGCAGTAATCAAAGCAAAAGGAGGCTACTTTGAAGAACCTAGAATATGACATATTTTCAGTTGTTTCATACTTTTTTGTTATGTATATAATTCCACATGTGTTAATTCATAGTTTTGATGCCTTCAGTGTGAATCTACAATTTTCATAGTCATGAAAATAAAGAAAACTCTTTGAATGAGAAGGTGTGTCCAAACTTTTGGTCTGTACTGTCTATATGGAGGTTCTTTTGGGGACCTCTGTCACAGATTGGGACCGAATTGTAGGAAACCCAAAGGCCACATTATAGTCAATGGGGTCCATCAGGCACTGCTGGTGTCCATCATAAAATAGCTCCAGTGCTTCTGATTTTTCAGTTTTTCTGTTCCTTGACTGGACCAGAAAAACAGAAGATACCTTGTATCAGGTGGACCTAGCCTTAAAGGGGTTGTCTTATAGGTGCGGGTCTCCCACTGCTGCCATATAGAATATGAATAGAGGGCGACTGCGCATGCGCAGTGAGCCCTCTTTCACTTGTGGGGCTCCGTTCTCGATATAGGTGCGGGTCCCGGCGGTGGGACCCGCACCTATAAGACAATGGGGGCATATCCTAGCGATATGCCCCCATTGTCCATGAGGAGACAACCCCTTTAAGGTGCATTTACACCTGCTGACTAAACAGGTAATTATTAGAAAGGGACTGTTCCTTCTTGATAACTGCCTGCTCGTCTGGATGGGGACCAGCATTGTCTACTGCTGTCACTCGTCCTCATACAGATTCATTGTTTCTGAGCAGCAGCACGCTGTTCACGCAGTATAATCTACTGCCCAGAAACTATTTAATGTGTTGGATGAAAGATCACCTCAAATGCTGGTTCATCAGGTGATCGGCAGCCCATTTACACAGGCCAGTTATTGGGAATGTTTGTTCCTGATAATAGCCCCGTGTACTGAATGTCCAGGACAGGACACTTAGACAGCTCTTCAGTTATTCTTTTGTAGCGCAGAGAGATATGATGCTAGGTTCTGTCAATAGGAAAGATTAGCGGTGTCCCCAGTGTCAGGCTTGTTGAAATGTGCCTGTGTGGACTTGTTTTTCTGCTGTATGGTCTCTGCAGAGCCATTGTAAACATACAGCCAGATCAGGCTTTTGTTCATTTGGAGCATTCTGTTTCTGTGTTCTGGAAGCTTCACAGTTAAATGTCTGTCTGTGGCCTTTACATGTGCACATAGTATATTCTGTTTTACTGTAATAATGAGCAAGGCCTCTAACTGGTAGCTCCAGAGCAGATCTGTGCTATCCTACATTTGGGAAATCAGTGCACCCAAGCTAAAATCTGCATGTCTGTAAATAATAAAAGACAAAAAAACAACTAGGCCTCAAATAATAAAGCACCTTACGTGGCTGCAGTGGCACAGCATTTCCTTTCACATGTCCATAGTAGCCATTATGGATGCAATACATTCTTTGTTATCTTATGTAATTCTTCTGTGACCTAATGGACTCAATATTTCGTTGCACAGCAGATGGTCCTGTATGTCATTGGGGTCTGTGGAGATCTACTTTCTTCAACAGAGAGAAGTGATCAAATACAGTAGCTGATTCTCTTCAAGATGTTGCTAATACAGGAGATGTGTTATTAAAGGAGTATATGCCTTGCGGATTAAAAGTATGGTAGCAATTGCTGAGAAATTACGTCAAAAATGATGACTGGTATGGGTCAGCTTAAGTTGCAAAGAGGTTGACCTATCTGGACATTTATGGCATATCCACAGGTAGCCATGAGTGTTTGATTCTCTCCGTTCATTGCTATGGAACTTCTGAAAATAGCTGAGTAAGCATGCTTGGCTTTTTATGGAAGTCCCATAGCAGTAAATGGAGAGAGCTCAGCACATGTGGCCACCAAAGCGTTCATTAGAGCATGTAATGGGCTCCCATTCTTGAGATAGGAGCAGGTCCCAGAGCCGAGACATTTATTGCATATCTTGTCAATATGCCATACATGTCCTGGGAATACTCCTTTAATTTTTACAAAAAGTTGGTATATAGTTGGTATATGACATGCCATTGATTTCAAACAGAGAGAGGTGTTCATTCATGTGGTCATCTCTCCACAAAACCTGACACTGGATAACCCTAATTTTTTACTTTATTTAACAGGACATGACCAAACATGACAGTAAGACCTGGACAGGCAAGGGTACCGTGGTAAATGGAACACCACTGGACCAAGTGCATCGGTTTGACTTGGGGCCAAACCCAAAGGGTGGAGTTTAAGTCATCCCCATTCTTCATAATTCCCCTGGAGGTGGGGATAGACTTTACCAAAAGCTCACCAGGTCGCAACTCCGGGATGGTCCTGGTGCACTTGGCCACTTACCTGTAAGGGACAAATGCTGGTGCAAGCACCAGTGATCCAGGCAAACACAAACAGACTGAAATGGCAAACAAACTGAACCCCAAACATACTAGAACAAAGGTCACAGTTTAGACCAGACAAACAAGAACACGGGAAGCACTGACATGGAACTAGCATATGCCTGGACCCTAGGCAGAACGGATGCATGGCGGTCACAGACAGAGCTGCACAGACATGAGACTAGTAGATGCTATGGACCCAGTGGCATTCCATGGAGGGCGGGGGGTGGTACACCTGGGTTCCCGCTCTCAGGGGAGTGCCAGAAGCAATGAGCACTTCCATCAATACAGATGGGGAGCTGTGGTCCTGTCACTCACTGACTGCTCAGCTCTCCACGCTTCAGGCCGGCGCACTGAATAGTGAAACAGGACGTCTTCTGCTCCCTGCTCTACCATTCAGCCTGCACACACAGGTCGCGCTGTCGGCCTGTGTGGGAGGAGCCTGCTGCCAGGGGATTCTGCCTGTGCTCCTCCCACACAGGGCTGCAGAGCTATCTGTGTTTGGTGAGTAGTTACTGTTTTATTAACATAGAGGGGGCACAGAGGGCTTTACTACTATGAAGACTGCACAATAGGCATTATTACTATGAAGGGGGCACATAGGGCATTATTACTGTGAAGGGGTCGCAGAGAGCATTACTACTGTGAAAGGGCATAACTGTTATGGGGGCACAGTGAGGGCATAACTACTGTGAAGGGACACAGAGAGGGCATAGCTACTGTGAAGTTGGCAGAAAGAGGACATTACCACTGTGAAGGGGCACAGATAGGACACTACTACTGTCAAAGAGGCACAGAGAGGGGGGCACAATGAGGTCATAACAACTGTGAAGGGGGCACAAGAACAAAGAACCAAGAACAAACATAGCACATAGAAATCACAGGAGACAGTTCACAAAAAGCCACAAAACACTGCAGCCAGCATGCCTAAGACAAACAACCAGCATACATGGAAGACAACTGCAGCCAGTACTAGAGTACACGCAGCCAGCCTGCACAGCAACAGTGCGTGAAAGCGAACCGCTCCGTGCTACAAAACACAGAGAGTATCCATATACATAAGCTCATGTTCACACTCCTAAGGCCGCAGCCAGCACGAATCACAGAAACCAGCTAGCATGGGAACTGCCCACAGCCAGTACGAAAAGTGCATACAGTCAGCCTGCACAGCAGCTAGTGTCACAGTGAACCGCACTGTGAAAAAAAACCTTACGTAATGTGCATGAGCTAAATAGTGGGGCCCTTAATTTATTTACCAAGTGCTTTAGGGTACTTTCACACTTGCGGCAGGACAGATCTGATAGGCTGTTCACCATGTCGGATCCATCCTGCCACTATTTCGCCGTGCCGCCGGACCGCCGCTCCGTCTCCATTGACTATAATGGGGACGGGGGCAGAGCTCCGGCGCAGCACGGCGGTGCACGGCGAAAGCCGCCGAACTAAAAAGTCCTGCATGTCCGACTTTTTAGTCCGGCGGCTTTCACCGTGCACCGCCGTGCTGCGCCGGAGCTCCGCCCCCATCCCCATTATAGTCAATGGGGACGGAGCGGCGGCACGGCGAAATAGCGGCAGGACGGATCCGAAATGGTGAACAGCCTGTCGGATCCGTCTTGCCACAAGTGTGAAAGTACCCTTAGTTTTGATTTATCAGCTCTGTTTGGTTCCTCAGGTGACTCTGAATCTCTAAATGACCCGGGCTCTTGTGTGTGGAATTTTGTCTTTCTATGCATTCCTATGAGATTGATATTGAGCTTCTCATAGGTATACACATAGATCACAGGTCCACACATAAGGGCCAGAGCTGAGAAGTCACAAATAACGTGCTCAGTAAAAAATACTATACCGCATGTATATTTCAAATGGTGGAAACAAATGTTTTCTCACAATCCTTCTTAGGGTGTGGTAACAAACCTTCAAACTACCACATACCCCATGTAGCGGTTTAAACTTTTGAAATTTTTTTAAGTTTAAAAAATTCTTAAGGAATTTATCATGTAGAGAAAGTTAATAGAAGCCACTTACTAATGTATTGTTATTATCCATATTGCTTCTTTTGTGGACTAGATTTCTTTTTCCATCACATTATACACTGCTCATTTCCATGGTTACAACTAGAGGTGAGCGAAATTCTCAAAAATACGATTTGGTCGGTTTGCCGAATTTTCCAAAAAGATTTGATTCAATCCGAATGTATTAGGCCTCTTTCACACGGGCGTCATATTTTTGGCCCGGATAGGAGGCGGGGGCGTTGCGCAATTTCTCTGCGCGAGTGCAAAACATTGTAATGCGTTTTGCACTCGCGTGAGAAAAATCGTGCATGTTTGGTACCCAAACCCGAACTTCTTCACAGAAGTTCGGGCTTGGGATTGATGTTCTGAAGATTGTATTATTTTCCCTTATAACATGGTTATAAGGGAAAATAATAGCATTCTGAATACAGAATATATAGTACAATAGTGCTGGAGGGGTTAAAAAAAATAAAAAAAGTTAACTTACCTTCTCCTCTTGATCGCGTAGTTCCCGGTCTCTTTACTTCCTGAATGATGAGCTTTGGGCTAAATGACCTGTGGTGACGTCAGATCACATGCTCCAATCACATGGTCCTTTACCGTGGTGATGGAGCATGTGATCTGACGTCACCACGGGTCCTTTAGCCCACAGCTCATCATTCAAGAAGTAAAGAGACCGGGAACTACTCGATCAAGAGGAGAAGGTGAGTTAACTTTTTTTATTTTTTTTTCACCCCTCCAGCACCATTGTACTATGCATTCTGTATTCAGAATGCTATTATTTTCCCTTATAACCATGTTACAAGGGAAAATAATACAGTGAATAGACTGTCACCTAGCAACCATGCGTGAAAATCGCACCGCATCCGCACTTGCTTGCGGATGCTAGGCGATTTTCACGCTCCCCATTCACTTCTATGGGGCCTGCGTCGCGTGAAAATCGCACAATATAGAGCATGCTGCGATTTTCGCTCAACGCACAAGTGATGCGTGAAAATCACTGCTCATGTGCACAGCCCCATAGAAATGAATGGGTCAGGATTCAGTGCGGGTGCAATACGTTCACCTCACGCATTGCATCCGCACGGAAAACTCGCCCGTGTGAAAGGGGCCTTAGTGGCATTCCTGGCTGCAGAGAGCCTGTATAGTGGTGTAGAACACTGTGCCTTGCAGTAACACGCATAGGGAGTCTGCTGTGGTAGTGAAATAATACTGTGAGTCGGTATGACATGTAAATGACAGGCGTCGCTCTTAGGCTTCATTCACACGTCCGCAATTTTCCTTCCGCATCTGTTCCGCAATTTTGCGGAACAGATGCAGATCCATTCATTTCAATGGGGGAGTAATTGCTGTCCGCATCAGCACTTCCGTGATGCGGTTTCGCAAAAAAAGTGAAGCATGTCCTACTTTTGGCCGCAAATGCGGTCCGTGGACCCATTGTACTCAATGGGTCCGCAAAAAAACGGATGACATGCGGAAAGACACCAAATGTCATCCGCTTATCATCCGCATATCATCTGCATTACCCTAGCAGCATGTATTTCTCCTTCCTTTTTTATTTCTACGGAATCACGGAAACACAGAATGGATGTGGATGCACTTTTGTAAAAAACGGAATGTTTTTACGGAAACACGGATCCGCAAAAAAACGGTCCGTAAGGAAAATTGCGGACGTGTGAATAAGGCCTTAGAATCACTGCACACTTCACTTATTTGGACAGATACTGGGCCAAAACTGACCAACTAACTCAAGTGTGAACTCAGCCTTTACAGGTCGATGTTAGTGTCAAGAAGTGCACTCCTTTTACACCGTTGTCAGCTGATTCCACATAGATGTCTACACAACCTGTTCTATTAAACACTTATACAAGTAGAGCCTCCCTGGCAGAGTGGAGAGGGTATTAGCAGTAACTTTGTGTTGGGCATCACTGATTATTTTGCCCTTCCTCTGATCCGTCAGAACAATAACGGATCCTGTCTCTTGAGTATGTCCGTTCACTCGGTCAGCATTTGGTCAGTAATCCATCAGTATTGCTAAAGCCCCAAAAAAAAACAGGAGTGGATCCAAAACAGAGATGACGCGTGAATGGAATATTTGCTTGTCTTCTGTGTTTTGTATCTACTCCTGCTTTTGGTTACCAAATCATAAGCCAATTTTGATGGGACCATGTCATACAGGCCTTACAGCTGCTACATAGACAGGATCCATTGTGCGTCAAATAAATTATGATGTCAACCAGGCCAAAAAGGCAAAATAGTTGCCCAGTCATGGAGTGGGGAGGGTGGGAACATGAGAAGTCCACAGAGTGGCCCAATGACAGTAGCATGAGCATACCACAGAGTGGCCCAGTGACATAGTGGGGAGGTGGCAGCAGCATGAGGAGACCACAGAGTGGCCAAGTGACATAGTGTTGAGGTGGCAGCAGCATGAGGAGACCACAGAGTAGTGAGGTGGCAGCATCATTCGGAGACCACAGAGTGGCCCAGTGACAGTGGGGAAGTGGCAGCAGCATGAGGAGACCACAAAGTGGCCCATTGACATAGTGGTAAGGTGGCAGCAGCATGAGGAGACTACAGAGTAGTGATGTGGCAGCATCATGAGGATACCACAGAGTAGTGATGTGGCAGCAGCATGAGGAGACCACAAAGTGGTGAATTGGTAACAGCATGAGGAGACCACAGAGTGGCTCCTCAGCAGTAGCATGAGGAGACCACAGAGTAGCTTGTTGACAAAGCCATGATGTGGCAGCAGCATAAGCAGACCACAGAGTGGTAAAGTGGCAGGAGCATGAGGAGACCACAGAGTGGCCCAGTGACATAGTGGTGAGTTATCAGCAGCATGGGGAGACTACAGAATGACCCAGTGACATAGCGATGATGTGGCAGCAGCACGGAGATACCACAGAGTGGTGATGTGGCAGCATTATGAAAAGACCACAGAGTGGCCCAGTGACATAGTGGTGATGTGGCAGCAGCATGAGGAGACCACAGACTGATGAAGTGGCAGCAGCATGAGGAGACCACAGAGTGGTGGTATGGCAGCAGCATGAGGAGACCACAGAGTGGCCCAGTGACATAGTGGTAATGTGGCAGCAGCATGAGGAGACCACAGACTGATGAAGTGGCAGAAGCATGAGGAGACCACAGTGGTGATGCAGCAGCAGCATAAGGAGATCACAGAGTGGTGAAGTGGCAGCAGCATAAAGGAAACCACCGAGTGGTGAAGTGGCAGCAGCGTAAGGAGACCACAGAGAAGCTTAGAGACATAGTGTTGAGGTGGAAGCAGCATGAGGAGACCACAGAGTGGTGAAGTGGCAGCAGCATAAAGGAGACCACCGAGTGGTGAAGTGGCAGCAGCGTAAGGAGACCACAGCGAAGCTTAGAGACATAGTGTTGAGGTGGAAGCAGCATGAGGAGACCACAGAGTGGTGAAGTGGCAGCAGCATGAGGAGACCACAGAGTGGCCCAGACACACACTGTTGAGGTGGCAGCAGTATGAGGAGACCACAGAGTAGTGATGTGGCAGCAGCATGAGTAGACCACAGAGTGGTGAAGTAGCAGCAGCATGAGGAGACCACAGAGTGGTGAAGTGGCAGCAACGTAAGGAGACCACAGAGTGGCTTAGAGACATAGTGTTGAGGTGGAAGCAGCATGAAGAGACCACAGAGTAGTGATGTGGCAGCAGCATAAGGAGACCACAGATGGTGAATTGACAACAGCATGAGGAGAATACAGGGTGGCCCAGTGACATAGTGTTGAGGTGGCAGCAACATGTGGAGACCACAGAGTGGTGATGTGGCAGCAGCATGAGGAGACCACAGAGTGGCCCAATGACGTAGTTTTGAGGAAGCAGCAGCATGAGGAGACCACAGATTGGGCCAGTGACATAGTGTTGAGGTAGCAGCAAAATGAGGAGACCACAGAGTAGTAAGGTGACAGCAGCATGAGGAGACCACACAGTAGTGAGGTGGCAGCCGCATGAGAACACCACAGAATAGTTAGGTGGCAGCATGAGGAGACCACAGAGTAGTGAAGTGGCAGCAGCATGAGGAGACCACAGAGTGGCATAGTGACATAGTGTTGAGGTGGAAGCAGCATGAGGAGACCACAGAGTGGTGAAGTGGCAGCAGCATGAGGAGACCACAGAGTGGCCCAGACACACACTGTTGAGGTGGCAGCAGTATGAGGAGACCACAGAGTAGTGATGTGGCAGCAGCATGAGTAAACCACAAAGTGGTGAAGTAGCAGCAGCATGAGGAGAATACAGAGTGGCCCAGTGACATAGTGTTGAGGTGGCAGCAACATGTGGAGACCACAGAGTGGTGATGTGGCAGCAGCATGAGGAGACCACAGAGTGGCCCAATGACGTAGTTTTGAGGAAGCAGCAGCATGAGGAGACCACAGATTGGGCCAGTGACATAGTGTTGAGGTAGCAGCAACATGAGGAGACCACAGAGTAGTAAGGTGACAGCAACATGAGGAGACCACAGAGTAGTGAGGTGGCAGCAGCATGAGAACACCACAGAATAGTTAGGTGGCAGCATGAGGAGACCACAGAGTAGTGAAGTGGCAGCAGCATGAGAAGACCACAGAGTGGCATAGTGACATAGTGTTCAGGTGGAAGCAGCATGAAGAGACCACAGAGTGGCCCAGTGACATAGTGTTAAGGTGTTAGCAGTATGAGGAGACCACAGAGTAGTGATGTAGCAGCAGCATGAGGACACCACAGAGTGGTGAATTGGCAGCAGCATGAGGAGACCACAGAGTAGTGATATGGCAGCAGCATGAGGAGACAACAGATTGGCCCAGTGACAGAGTGGGGAGGTGGCATCAACATGAGGAGACCACAGAGTAGTGGCCCAGTGACTTAGTGTTGAGGTGGCAGCAGCATGAGGAGACCACAGAGTAGTGATGTGGCAGCAGCATGAGGAGACCACAGAGTGGCCCAGTGACATATGGTTGAGGTGACAGCAGCATGAGGAGACCACAGAGTAGTGATGTGGCAGCAGCATGAAGAGACCACAGAGTTGCCCAGTGACATAGTGTTGAGGTGGCAGCAGCATGAGGAGACGACAGAATGGCCCAGAGACATTGTGTTGATGTAGAAGCAGCATGAGGAGACCACAGAGTGATGATGTGGCAGCAGCATGAGGAGACCACAGAGTGGGCCAGTGATATAGTGTTGAGGTGGCAGCAGTGAGTAGTGATATGGCAGCAGCAGTAGACCACATAGTGGCCCAGTGACATAGTGTTGCGGTGGCAGCAGCATGAGGAGACCACAGAGTAGTGATGTGGGGCAGCATGAGGAGACCACAGAGTGGCCCATTGACATAGTGTTGAGGAAGCAGCAGCGGTAGCAGCAGCATGAGAACACCACAGAGTGGTGGGGTGGCAGCAGCATGAGGAGACCACAGAATGGCCCAGAGACATTGTGTTGATGTAGCAGCAGCATGAGGAGACCACAAAGTGTCACAGTGACAGAGTGGGGAGGTGGGGGGGCAATACCAGTACCAGCTGAAGATGGTGGCTGGCAGTAGGAGGACCTGGCTTCAGGTGTGGCATCAGGCCTCTTTTGTCAAAGTGTAAGTGTGGCACTATGGATGCTCTAGTCTGATGGATCAGGTACTGGTGTTTGAAAATCCTGGCTGATCCACGCCTGAATCATCTTCACAAAGATCAGTTTCTTCACATTTTGGGTGGAAAGGCGAGTTCTCCTTGGAGTAACTATGCCCCCCCCCCCCCCCCCCCCGCACTAAACACCCACTCTGCCAATAATTTTGTCCAGCCCATTTTTGGAGTTTGGTGTGATATTATCTCCAAGTAGCTTTTTTTCCTCCCTCTTTTGGTTTTGTTCCAATACACACAAAGGGAATACACATGTGTATAGCAAAACATGTGTTACTGCAATGCTTTTCTGTGTGAAAAACTTCAGGGGTGTCAACATTTACGGCCATGACTGTATATATTTTTTACTTTTATTACATATTTTGCTTATATGTTTTTTTATATACTTTTAGGCATTTACATACTTTTACATCCATATATTTTAATATTAATACATTTTTTTATATTAATATTTTTTATATACATATTTGATATTTATATGTGCTTATCTATTCCACTACTTTATTCTACTACACTTTTCATTCCTTATATTTATATTGATATAAATTATTGATGCAAATATTTTCCCCCCACTAATCTCCCCTCTTCATGACACGCATAGAGTGAAGGAGAACACTCTACAAAAAAAAAAGATCTACCCTTTCCATAATATATAATGAGGGAAAAGACGCTACATCAAAGGGTCAACCCACTTCCTGGGTCCATAGAAATCAGGGCCGATAGGAGCGCATTTGCGTTCCAGCTATGTGCTCCACAGTTGCGCAATGGAACATCTGTGCTCCCCGCCTGTACAATGGAACCTGTGCATTCCACGATTGTGTCCCACCGGGGCCAGACCAGAAATCACTCCACTTCCGGTTCCGCGGACTCCGGGGAACTCTCTTTTTCAGCCCGAAACTTCTCTACACCAAGACCGTTATCTCCTTCCCCTATACAGGCGAAAGAAGCCGTCTTTTACAAACTTTTATTTGCTTTAATAAACTTTACTTGTTTTAACACACTAAAGAAATGGAACCGGAAATAACGTCCTATGCCAATGATTTGGCTGTGTTTTTTGCCTCCCTTTATATACTATGTGATTGTTGTTCATACATGTTCATTGTTTTGTGACTGCTCCTGGTGAAGGGGCATTAATGTAACCCTGAAACGCTTTGGACCAGACCTGTCTTATCATTAAAGGAATTAACAAGAAGTACCCACTGTGGAACTGCCGTTCTTCCTAAGATTCTCTGAGCGATCCAGGCTAGGGAGGTTAGTTTTGTGGGTGTCTTGAGCTTTATCCCACAAAACATCTCCCTGGTCAGGTGAGTTTTTTATTTTATTTTTGTCACAATTTTTATGATACTTCTATTATATTCTTCTCCATAATAATTTTATAACTATATTGCATTATACTATTTGAAGTTTTGCCACAACAACGGATCTATTGGTGGGTAAAAATAGTTAGTGACTATCAGCTAAGCTTAATACTATTCTTTGCCAATTATCATTACCCTCTGTTTAATATTTATAGCTAACAATATATACGGCCAGTGGATTGGCACCACCCTTGTGGTTATTTTCCTTCTTTTTTTTCTCTCACATTACCATTATCTATGTAGCGGTCTTCCCAACATATATAACCACTACTGGCATCTGTCCCCTATACCCTATTAGTCAAATCCGCCTGTCCTTTGGCACCCTGCAGTTATTCTTTGACCCCTTTGGAGGCCCATCCAGAAGGGTCTTTGATTAACACTCTCTTTTTTATAATTTTTCCTTACTCCTGACTTGTTTGTCTGACATACTGTTAGATGAAATAATTAAATTAAAAGGAAATTAATACACTCCAAAAAGCTGTAGAACAATGTAACTTGACTGCAGAACGGCAAATAAGACGTACTTTTTTTTACACTTATACACCCCCAGAAAAACTGTAGAACAATGTAACTGCACCACAGAGCAGCAAATAAGATGTATTTTTTTTACACTTATACACCCCAAAAAAGGCTGTAGGACAATTTAAATGCACCGCAGAATGGTTAATAACAAACAAGGTTTGCTGGAATTACAAAGGTATTATCTGGTACAAACCTAAAAGCAGTAGTATTAGAGCAATTTGGATCCCCAATAAGTGCAGCAAGGTGTAATAGAATTGCTCCTATAACCCAGGATGTACACTCTCCTATTGCACTCTGTTCTCCTTTTATAGCGTGGATGATGCCTTCCTATGCTTTCCCTACACCTTGAGTAATCTTTCCCTGAACTTGTAAATAGTTTTTTTCAGCAAAATGACGTTTTTTCTAACACTGTTCCTAGCGCTGGCTCTTCTTGCACTAAGCGCATTGGAGAATGGCAGAATCCAAATTGGCTGAGGGTATTTATAGGGCTGTGACATCACAGGGGCTGGCTGGCTGCTGATTGGCTGCATGCATGGCATTGTGGGTGATCCCTCATTCCCAGAGTTCTTTTTTCCATGTCCTAACATGTGCAGCAGCCATTCTAGGAAAAAATGCAATTCGTTATCACGAAGCGTGAGGAAATTCGGATTCGGTGCCAATCAAATTTTTCCTGAAATTCGTATTGAATTCCACTTTGTCAACTTTGATCCGCTCATCTGTAGTTACAACCACCCTGCAATCCAGTAGTGGTGGCCGTACTTAAACAGGAAAAAGTGTTGGCCTCTCTGGTGGCCAGGACATTGCAGCTCACATAGGCTGGTGCTTTTTCCTATAGTGTGCAAACACGGCCACCACTGCTGCAGTGCAGGGTGGTCTTAACAATGGAAGCAAGCACTGTATAATGTTACGGAAAAATTAATCCAGCTAGCAAAGGAGGCAATATGGACAATCCCAATACATTAGTAAGTGCCTTGTATTAATTTTCTCTACGTAATAAATGCCATTTACTGGCACAAACTCTTTAAACCATTTTGACTCTAGACGTTCCTTACTTTTTTATTATTCTCATTATTTATTATATTGTACAGGGTGGCACGCAAATATGTAGCCCGTCTCTAGCGGTATGGCAAGAAGAATGAGCAAGTGAATTGTTTTTTTTTTTTAATACCAACAAGTCACAAAAGATGCTAAAAGTGGTCCCTGTTCACGTCTATGCATCTTTGGACACGCTGATGTTGGCTGATACTGCTTGCAGCGCTTCAACAGTGATGCTGCGGATAGTGTTTGTGATGTTTTCCTTGAGTTCATCCAGGGGATGTGGCTTGTTAGCGGACACTTTCTGTTTTAAATTTCCCCACAGATAAAAATCACATGTGGACAAGTCTGGGAAATGCAGTGGCCACAACTGCTTGCTCACAGTTCGCTCCTCCGTAAACAGTTGATGAACCCGTGCCAGTGAGTTCTGGGAGGTGCAGCATGTTGCCCCATCTTGTTGGGAAAAGCAGGACATTTTTTTTTCTAGGTTTAGTTGGTTGTAAAACTGTTCAAAGATGTTCAGGGAACTCGAGGTATTCACAGTTGATTTAAAGAAAATTGGGGCCACTATTCGTGTTCCTGACACTGCACACAAAATGAAAGCTGAGCTCTGATTTGTTGCTATGGATAACTAAGACAGATTTACTATTAGGCAGTTTGATTTGGAGATATTGGAGATGGGCTACTTTTTGTTGGCCACCTTGTATAAGGTGTAATCTGGGCTTTCGATATGAATGATTACAGTGGTGTTCATTGAATATAATATCACACAAGCCAAGATTATGTGGCAATTGTTTAGTCTAAGTAGATGCAGATAACAGTGACATCTCATTCATAGTCAGAGCATTATCTTGTGATCGTGCTAGAATTTCACATGACCTAAAAGAATAATTAAATATGAATTGGCAGCCGTTGGTCTTCAGAGAATGTGCACGTGCTTGAATTCTCTGCAGACCTCTAAACACAACAGCCTATTCTTGTCTGTTAAAATAAAGATGTGGGAAGAGAACCAATGAGTCTAAGTTTGTTGCTGGCTATGTAGAAATGAATAGGTTAACACAGAAGAAGTGGGTATTGTAGAGTGGAGCCATTGTTTCACAGTTTTTGAAAATGTAGTTTAATTATACTAGCAAGAAAAACAGTTAACATATTAAACTGATTGAAATCAAGTGTACAAGGAACGAGGAACGAGCCATCCCATTGAAGCAAATAGGATGGCTTCTTGTAATTACACCTGCTCACCACTATGATGTCTGAGGATATTCTGAGGATAGGTCATCAATATAAAAAATTTCAGAAAACTCCTTTAAAGAGGACCTTTCACCACTCCTGACATGTCTGTTTTAATAGCTTCATGCATTCCCCATGTAATAACAATTCTGGAACATCTATTCTTATGTCTGTATGTTGTGCCACTCCTCTATTATTTCTTCTAGAAGTTGTGAATAATTGCTAGCAGTCTGCAGTAAGGGTACAGAGGGGAGGTAACCAGTTGGGGGTTGTACCTTCACAGTCTCACAATGGCAGCACTGATTGGACAGAGTGAGTCTGTGCAGGTACACACCCCAAACTGGTTACCTCCCCTCTGTACACTTACAGAAAGCTTATAGCAATTAATTCTTAACTTCTAGTACAAATAATAAAGGAATGGCACAACATACAGACATAAGAATAGATGTTCCAGAATTGTTATTACATGGGGGATGCATGAAGCTATTAAAACAGACATGTCAGGAGCAGTGAAAGGTCCTCTTTAACACTCAATTTTTCTGTCCTTGATTTATTGTAAGTACCTATGCCTCAACGTACACCGATCAATCATAATGTTAAAACTACCTGCCTAATATTGTGTGGGGTGCTCTTATGCTTCCAAAACAGCTCATCCCATTAAGTTATCTGACATCAAGACTCCATGAATCGGACCTGATTTCTGAGTACATTTCCTGGATGCTTGTTTGGATTTTGAAGGCCTCGTCAACACTTTGAACTGTTTGTCAAGTACATCAAACCATTTCTGAGCATTTATAGCCATGTGACAAGGCACATTTTCCTCTGGAAAGAATTTGCAGCCATTAGTGAAAACCGGTGCCATGAATGGATGTACTTTGTTTGCATCAATGTTTAGGTAGACAGTCCATATTGAAGTAACTTGGACATCCTAAGGTCCAAGGTTTCCCAGCATAACATTGGTCAGGGCATCATGATGCGTCCACTGGCTTGCCTTCTACCTGGTTCTTCCCCAGGTAGATGCGCACTTATCTGGCCATTCACAGGATATAAAAGAAATCATAACTCCTTAAACCAGGCCACCTACTTCCATGCCCCCTGGTCCATTTCGGATGCTTATGTGTCAATTGCAAACTCTTATGGAGGTTTTCAGGGGTCAGAATGTACACTACGACCGGTGGGCAGCTACTAAGCTGCATATGCAGCAAGCTGTGAGGCAACATGTGTTTCTGTCATAGCGAGTAGTACGTTTTTTACCAGTTTGTGCAGTAGTAACTCTTCTGTGTGATCTGATCAGTGGGGCTAGCCTTCACTCCCCACAAGTATCAGTATACCTTGGGTGTCCATGACCCTGTCACTGGTTGTCCTTCCTTGGACCACTTTTGGTAGGTACTAACCATGGCATAGCAGAAACATCCCACAACACTTGCCATTTTGGAGATTTCAGACCTATGTATCTAGCTGTCACAATTTGGCCTTTGCGAGAATCACTCAGATTCTTAACCAGCTCCAGCACATGAGCTTCAATAATTATCTGTTCACCTGCTGCTCAACATATTCCACCACTTTGACAGATGCCATTGTCACAAGGTAATCCGTGTTTTTTCTCTTTGCCTGTCATTACCGGAGTTCAGCTGTATGTATACAAAGAACACTTATCTTAGGTGATCACAGGGGGTTGTTCTGACTGCAGAGACCCCCGGTGATCACAAGAACAGAGATCACTGTGTCTCCTTTGTGAATGAAGTAATAGTGCACATACATGAACACTGCTCTATTCTTCATTTCTGTAGGACTGCCGGAGATAGATCCGTTGCATGTCAATTCTTTCTGCTTGTTTTCAGTGTGGATTTCAATACTGTGGCAAATCCTCAATTAAATATGCAACAAAATTCATATGTAAAAAGTATCCTTTATTGCGATAGCTTGCAGTTTGGGAGCTTGCACTTTGAGCCACTTTGTGTAACTAATCTATATGTAAAACATGTGGATTTAGCCACAGATTCGCCATGTTTTTTCCCATCCTGCGTAGACATCCCCTAAGAGGTCATCCGCTAAAACTGTACTATTATCCCCTAACCTGACCACAGACAGGTCCTGCATTCAACCCTGTCTGCATCAGTGAGAAAATAAATAGTGTACATGGCAGACAAATACTGGACCGAAAACTGCTATTCATTGCCAGAAAGCTTATACTGGGGAGGAAGTTTGTCTTTCAGGATAAAACAATATAAAGCACATTACAAGATAAATACTGGTGTGGCTTAAAGCGAAAACTCACCTTTGTGACAAAAAAGGATGTTTCTGCTGTTAAATACAGTGACCCTAAATAAAATACAATGCAACAGCACTCTAATGCTATACTGACTATACTCACTATATGAATAAATGTGAGGTTCTCAGTAAATATGTTTTAATCAAATATATTTGTGCCATCCACCACGGCAAGGTGACCTCTTTTGGACAGTGAACCTAAGTTTATTCTAAGTGTATACTGTTACCAGGATTTCCACCCCTTACTTTCTAACCCTATAGCAACCCAGACAAAAAGAAAGCTAAGGATGCAGAGGACACGAGGAGTGCCTTAGATTTCCCATTAGGCTCAGCTTTTTGTGAGCGACATAGTTTGATAGTTAACCAACAGCTTCCACAAACAGTCTATTATAACAGGCAGTTGTGCACCTGGAGCCTGCAGAGCACACTAATGTACACAGCCATGCTGCCATGTTTCTCCCTTGCTTGCACTGGAATGGAAGTGATGGTAGATGTACCAGTACTTGCTGGCAGTAAGTTCCTATGAGAGCACTTTTACTATGGATATGTGGAAATATATTAGGTGTGCTGCTTAGCAAACAGCAGGTCAAACTAACTGGGGAATAGCGAAACACTAGATCTTGCTGACTTTCCATAGACATTTTTCTTAGCATGAATCAGCGTACAGGTTTGCATGGACAACACTGGATGTCAAGCAAGAAACACAACTACGGGTTTATCCGCATCTACATCGAAGACTTTGTTCTGGGCCTCTGTCACAGATTCCATAAAAAAGAATAGGACTTTTTTTTTGTCTAGAAAAAAAGATTTGCCCTGAACAAACCCCATTATAGTCAATAGGCTTTGTTTGGTTGAGTTAGGTGCCAAATCCAGCACTTCCATTATTTTCATTGTTCTGATCCTCTAACGGACCAGAACAACGGAAACATTGTCAATACTGTTGTGAACCGAGCTTAATATATAAAAATTCTTGTAATATAAAGTCTTGAAGGCTCTCACTCAGCGAAAGGATTTGGAAATGGCACAGCAATTTATAAATCACTTTACAAGCAATCGTTGAAACAAGACCTTACTTAGAAACAGAAAAGCCGCGTTTCTATCAGCGTGACGTGAATTTAGAACATCGTAAACATCCTCCTTTATTTAGGTTTTTGGTAATCCAGTTTAGTCATGTTTAATTAGCTCTGCTCGCATTGTTTAAAGGGAACCTGTCATCAACTTTATGCTGACCTCACTGGGGGCAGCACAAAATACTGACAGAAATGCTGATCTCAGCGGTGTGTCACTCATGAGCTAAAAGTAAGTGTTTGCCGAGAACCAGCATCATAATCATTGCAGCACAGGCCTTGAGAAGAGTCAAATCTACTTGAGAAGAGCCATGTTTATTCCTAATCTTCTGTTCTCCCCACCCATCTGCTGATGATTGGCAGTTCTCTCCTAGAGAGAAAGGGAGAAAACTAGGTAGAAGCCGGTCAGTCATCAGCAGGTGGGCAGGAGAGCAGGAATTCATGAATAACCATGACTCTTCTCAGGTGGCCGTGACTCTTTTCCAGGACTAGTCTGCAATGATTGTGAGGTTGGTTTTTGGCAACCACTTACTTTTAACTTATAAATGACAGACTGCTAAAATCAACTCACCTGTCTCTTCTTTATGCTGCCTTTATTTAGTATGGGCAGAATAAAGTTGATGACAGGTTCCCTTTAAGGACATGGCAGCTTCTGTATAGAACATGACATCTGTAGGTCACAAGATACCCTAGAATCTCTCTTCGCTCCTAAGCAAGTTCTATGGCTGTAACAGGACTGCAGACATCAGGAAATAATTGCTGTAGATAGTGTTGGACTGCGGTGCCTAGGGACCACCAGTGAAAATTATTCTAGGGGCCCACCCTACAGCTACCAAAAAGAAATATTACTTGTTTATTTTTCGGGCTCATGCACATGAATATTTGCAGTTTAGCACACAATACAGTGTGCAAAACAGAACGGTATTGTGCACTGCTCTATATCAGATTGTTTCTCATCAAGCAGCTCATTGTAGTTGATAACCTAATCTGTTAAGGTCCCTTTACACAGGGCGACAGAGCAGGAGATTGTTGGGAAGGAAGCGTTCCTTCCCGACAATTGCCTGCTCTTTAACAGAGGAGAACGCTGTATTTACATGCAGTGATCTCCATTGTATGGGGAGCAGTGATCACTACTGTCAATGTTCTTCCCCATACTGACTAGTTGTTTGCCGGCAGCAGATCGTGATTACACAGCACAATCTACTTTCAGTTAATGATCATTTTTATGTGCGCACAAACGATCGAATTACGGTACCCGATGAATGAGCATTTCATTAGTTCACTTGAAACCTAGGTATCCAACAGGTTAATAATAAATAAAAAACAACTAAAGCACAAAATGAAACAAAAAATACAGTATTTTTTACATTTACGTCTACGGAGCTGTGTGAGGACAAATTTTTTGAGGGGCCGATCTGTACTATATTGATACCGTATGAGTGTGTATGACTTTTTTAATATGTAGACCAGAGGTCGCACTAAATTTTTTCCAGAAGAGTAAAAATACTCCTCTGATTTTGATGAGTATTTTTAGCCGAGGAGGAGTATGAATTTTGCGGTAATTCACATATATAATGCATAGGCCCACATAACGTTATGAGGCTGATATTTCTGCAGGGAACCAGTCTCCCATGCAGAAATAAATTTTTCATTTATCCAACATCTTACACTAAACATGAGACCACTGCTGCCATACACTGCACCCACCTGACGCTGCCACACACAGGGCCCACCTGACGTTGCCATACACTGCGCCCACCTCACGCTGCCATACACAGGGCTAGCCTGACGCTGCCATACACTGTGCCCACCTGACGCTGCCATACACTGCGCTCACCTGATGCTGCCATACACAGCGCCCACCTGACGCTGCCATACACAGTGCTCACCTGATGCTGCCATACAAAGGGCCCACCTGATGCTGCCATACACTGCGCCCACCTGACGATGCCATACACAGCGCCCACCTGACGCTGCCATACATTGCGCCCACCTGACGATTCCATACACTGCGCCCACCTGACGCTGCCATACACTGCGCCCACCTGACGCTGCCATACACGGCGCCCACCTGACGCTGCCATACACGGCGCCCACCTGACGCTGCCATACACGGCGCCCACCTGACGCTGCCATACACGGCGCCCACCTGACGCTGCCATACACGGCGCCCACCTGACGCTGCCATACACGGCGCCCACCTGACGCTGCCATACACGCCGCCAACCTGACGCTGCCATACACGCCGCCAACCTGACGCTGCCATACACTGCGCCCAGATGACGCTGCCATACACTGCGCCCAGATGACGCTGCCATACACTGCGCCCACCTGACCCTACTATATACATATAACATGCACAGCTCTACCACATGCCCATTACACATATAGTTTACTTTCTACACATTGCACACACAGCTTTGCTACATGTCCATTACACAGATAGAACTACTGTGTACACAGAAAACTGTACAATAGACTGGATACACTGACATTGCCCTGCTTTATACACACCTTACATACATAAAATACCTCTGCATTCTCCACAGCACAGCCTGTGTTCCCCTAACTCCTCCCACACACATGGCTGATCACGTGACTGTGACATCACCACGGGTCCTGTAACCACAAAGTAGTGTTTAGTCCAGTCTCTGGAGCCTCTCCTGGTGAGAGAGATATCCGTGAGGGGCGGGGCTTCAACTAGGCAGGGGCCCACCGAGGATTTCCCGGCTCCCCAGAGGGCCAGTCCCAGCCTAGCTGTACAACATCATAAATTACAAAAAGGCAGTGAAGGATCTCGACTTTTAACTAAGCACTCTGGTAAAACAGAATGGTGAGAAATTCTGTAGCTTATAAGAACAGAAAGTAACCTGCTATATATATATACAGTATTCATACTTCTTGTTCACTTTGCATCATTTTGTGAATATTTTTGTGTAGGATTCTCGCTCAACAACAAGAACAAAAGTATTAAATCTCATGAGATGCTTTTATGGACGTGATGACTTCTCAGGCCATGTTCTCATCTTGTTGGGCCTTCCATTGTTCTGTTCCATCTTAGGAATGGATCAAAAGGAAAACTGGTAAAAAACGTACTTTGACTGCTTTTTCCGGCACTTGCTTGGAAGGATTCAGACCCAAATCATCAGACAGATAAGGGATTAACTTTTATTTGCAGGGTAGTCAATGCGTTTCGAGGGCTGGATTGCCCTCTTCATCAGGACTGTATATACTGAGGGGAATTACAGGACATTTAAAATGGGAGTTTTGGGCACGCAGGCCAAGGGGAGTGGGGGGGGGGGGGGGAAGGGGCGTGGTTGGGTTGGGTTGATTGACTTTAACCTTCCTGTAATACATCATACAGCAATGGTATATGCTTAATTTAAAACCAATCAATAAATAAATAAAAGTTAACTTTTTGCTTATGTATCTTTCTAGTTGTTTTTTTATTGTTTTTTAATGGCAGGCACCCACTATTTTTGCAGAGCAAAAGTTGCCCTGTGTCTTCCAGACTGGAAGGGGGCAGTCCCCGACACTGCATGTCTGTGCTAGGTTTCAGAGTGGGTAGGTGCGCCTCTCATTAATCCAATGTGATTGGCTGGCAGGGAACTGCTGGCTACAGCAAGTTTGTATGTGAGCAGTTTTGGCTTCAGAGAACGGGCAGAGGAGCCATTTTTGAAGGTCCTCATATTATAAATGTTTATCAAAGGAAAGGATAAGTAGTACAAACAGTATTTTGACCGCTTTTTCCAGTGCTTGCTTGAAAGGTTTCAGACGTGGATGGAAGGGAAAGGTTTGGGGGGAAAAAGGAAATAAAATAAAACAGGTGTACCTATCAGAAAAATAAATAAGAACAATAAAACCAATAGAATTGGCCGTGCACTGATGTGTACTATTGTGAGGTGTGCACGTTTCTTTTCTATATCATCCTATCACAGTTTTGTTCTTGTATATTTTATCTGGTCAGGATGTATTTTTATTTATATTTTGTGTACTGGTTGATCTAGTAGTGGAATTAGTAAATGATTATGCATTCTTGGATGTTATTTGAGGCAGACGGCTGGATGTTATACAATTAGTTCTTGGATATCGTTTAGACCATCTGGCATGATTCAAATAAGTTGGTATATCCAATAGATTTCCCATTTTTGGAGGAGACTTAACCGATTGTAAGGATTATATGGAATATGATCAATCGGAGTAATTTTGATTTGGTGTTTTTCTTTCTCTGGGGTGTTGTCAGTGTCTAGAGACACTATGTTTAGGTTAGAGTTTCTGGATATTGTGACTGTGCTGGTTTAATCTGCAGTGTAGTGGTTGAATTGTTAAATGACATATGATGACTGGCTTGTGAGGAGATGTTTTATTTGAAAAGTGGTTTGGTTGGTGTTGGATGTAAATGTTTGTTCATTATGTGTTATAGTGTGGCAGCATAGACATCGGGTTGCATTTGTAGCTGCCTGATTGGTCGATTTGTGTCATATATCGACCTGTTATTTCATTTTTTGTTATTTTGGTCTACTGGGGACCACAAAATTCTTAATTGTGGGTGCTCGCCTGTAGGTGATTTTTGGTTTTGTTGAGAGGTGTTTTTTTCAGATGGGGGTCTTGAAGAAGAATGTGCCAATGTTTTTGTAGTATATTCAGGATTTCTTTATTGGAAGTACTATACTGAGTGATTAGATTGGTGTTTTTGTGATCATGTGTTTTTTTGGCTTCTTTTTCTAAACACTCTGTCTGCGTTAATTTAAGGCTTTTTTTGTATGCATTCTGAATACGATTTTCAGGATACTTTTTCTCCGTAAATCTCCTTTCTAAAACTTTTGCCTGTTCTCGGAAGTCTTCTATGTTGGTGCAATTTCTATGGACTCTTTTGTTCTGACTATATGGGATATTTTTTTAACCATTTTTTGTGGTGGAAACTTGAAAAATGTATGTAACTGTGTATGTGACTTTTAAAAAAAAATGTTTTAAGTGGTAAGTTTGTTGTTTGTACTGGTAACTATGATATCTAAGAATTTGATGATGGATACCCCAGTGATACCACAGTTTGTGGAATTGAGAGTTTGGCAAAAATGTATGGCGGTGTCTTTTTCACCCTTCCAAATGATGAAGATGTTATCTATTTATCTCCTAAAATATATTATGTGGTCTTTGTATTGGGTATTGTTCCAGATATGGGCTTCCCCAAACTCCCCCATCGCGGTCCCTTTGCACTGGTGGTATATTGTGTTGTTGTATATGAAGTAATTGTTATTGAATATGAAGTTCAAGCCCTCTATGAGAAACTCAATCTGTGCTATGTTTAGTGATTTGTTACTGAGCAATATATTTTTCACACATTTAGTTCCTAGTTCGTGTCAATGTTGGAATAAAGTGCAGTGACATCTAATGTGAGTAGGGAGTAATCAGGTTGCCAATTAATATTTTTCAATTCTTGGATAAGCTGGATGGAGTCGTGAAGGTTACTGGGGAGTTGTTTTACGTATGGTTGCAGGAACAGGTCTAGATATTGGGATAGGTTGCTGGTTGCAAAGTTGGTATTTGAAACGATTGAATGTTTTTGTGGATTTTTGGTAGGTAGTAAAAATATGGTGTGCATGGGTTTTTTGGCATAGTCAAAATACATAAAATATATACTTGAGGCAAATTTGACCCGACTGCCATTTCATTAAGCAAACTGTCATTTTCATAAGACAAACTGCGGCAGACTGCCAACCACACACACATGTATACGAATGTGACCGCAGAGACATCCTTAGATACCTTACATAAAGGTATCCGTACACACATCAGCCTGCCATTAAAAAACAATTAAAAAACAACTAGAAAGATGCATAAGCAAAGAGTATACTTTTATTTTTTTATTTATTTATTGGTTTTAAATTAAGCATATACCATTGCTATATGATGTATAACGGGATAGGGTAATGTCAATCAACCCAACCCAAACATGCCCCGATTCCACCCCCCACTCCTCTTGGCCAGCGTGCCCAAAACTCCAATTTTAAATGTGTTTTAAATGTACTTTAATTCCCCTCAGTGTATACAGTCCTGGTGAAGAGGGCAATCCAGCCCTCGAAATGCGTTGACTACCCTGCAAATAAAAGTTAATGCCTTATCTGTCTGATGATTTGGGTCTGAATCCTTCCAAGCAAGCGCCGGAAAAAGCAGTCAAAGTACATTTTTTCCAGTTTTCCTTTCGATACTTCCACTGTGTATACCTCATCCACTGGGGCACCACAGAGCGACCGCTGCAGCCTGGAACAAGCCAGTGTGCTGTACCATAACTTATCAAAAGTGACACCGCTGTGACACCACTCCCTCTTTTCTTGTTTTACATCATAGGAATGGAGAAATGGAATGCAAGCCAGAAAGGGACACCATAGAACCCATTAACTGTAATCTGTTTCACTAGGTTTCCATTATGTTATGTCATTTTACTGGACAAAATATCACAGCATCCTGCAATATTTTTTCCAGTATTTTTATGGAATCTACAACAAAGGTTCTTAGTGAATCCACCAATATGCTCAAATCCTGGCATATCAATATTTTCTTGAACGTTATATTTGGCATGCCTCGCTTGGTGTTAACGTTTATATAGACAGACGTATACAAAGTTATTGAAAAATCTAGAAAAAACTGGGCGCTCAGAATGCTGGAACCATCTTGTAATTTAATAGATAAATTAATAATTAAAATAATAAATAGACAACAAGTACAATAAATAATCGACCTAAAATGTATAAATGATAGCTAAAAAGTCCAGAGTAATATAGCAGCAATCAATCAAATGGCAACGTATGAATACCAATATTAAAATTGGTTTAGTGAAGATCAATTGACCCCTAAAGGAACTTCAAACATAATCCAGTCCATACATCGATATAACTGCTGGTGCGACTATAGCAATAATATGACTGCGTTAAGATGATGCGATCTCAACATGATGCAATTCAAAAGTTGTAGAGTAATCGCACTCACTTATTGCTGACTTGATGTATTGTGATAATGTCTTATTGCAATTTTCTTGATCTTATGTCCCACCACAATGTAGTGCTGGGAATGATATCAACTTGAAGTGGTGTCCTGCTCTATTAGAGTAGCAGCGGCGTCCCGCTGAACTACTCTGCTGTAGGTTTAAATGTTGTATGTATATGCCGGCATAAACTTGGAGTAGTCCTACCGTATGCCTCGATTCCACCCCGATGTCGCTCTGGACGGAGGTCCGGTATTGATGTCGACCGATGTCCTACAGGCGATGTCCGTTTAATCTCCCACGTTGGCAGTGTTGTATGACACGTGTGGCCCTTCGTTATAGTGTCGGGTCATGCGTTGTAATTTTCAACTCTCCACTCACGCGGCGGACGGTCCTGCAATGGGGATTTGGCACAGGATTTTTATATGGCTTCTTAAGTGATCACAAGTATGGGGTCCTCTCTCACCAGACGCGTTTCGGGGTATAAGTGACCCCTTCCACAGTGGTTGTAGGTCCCCCATAAACTCCCCTCTTATACAGACGTGGACAAAATTGTTGGTACCCTTTGGTCAATGAAAGAAAAAGTCACAATGGTCACAGAAATAACTTTAATCTGACAAAAGTAATAATAAATTAAAATTCTATAAATGTTAACCAATGAAAGTCAGACATTGTTTTTCAACCATGCTTCAACAGAATTATGTAAAAAAATAAACTCATGAAACAGGCATGGACAAAAATGATGGTACCCCTAACTTAATATTTTGTTGCGCAACCTTTTGAGGCAATCACTGCAATCAAACGCTTCCTGTAACTGTCAATGAGACATCTGCACCTCTCAGCAGGTATTTTGGCCCACTCCTCATGAGCAAACTGCTCCAGTTGTGTCCGGTTTGAAGGGTGCCTTTTCCAGACTGCATGTTTCAGCTCCTTCCAAAGATGCTCAATAGGATTGAGGTCAGGGCTCATAGAAGGCCACTTTAGAATAGTCCAATTTTTTCCTCTTAGCCATTCTTGGGTGTTTTTAGCGGTGTGTTTTGGGTCATTGTCCTGTTGCAAGACCCATGACCTGCGACTGAGACCAAGCTTTCTGACACTGGCTAGTACATTTCTCTCTAGAATTCCTTGATAGTCTTGAGATTTCATTGTACCCTGCACAGATTCAAGACACCCTGTGCCAGACGCAGCAAAGCAGCCCCAGAACATAACAGAGCCTCCTCCATGTTTCACAGTAGGGACAGTGTTCTTTTCTTGATATGCTTCATTTTTTCGTCTGTGAACATACAGCTGATGTGCCTTGGCAAAAACTTCGATTTTTGTCTCATCTGTCCACAGGACATTCTCCCAGAAGCTTTGTGGCTTGTCAACATGTAGTTTGGCATATTCCAGTCTTGCTTTTTTATGATTCGTTTTCAACAATGGTGTCCTCCTTGGTCGTCTCCCATGTAGTCCACTTTGGCTCAAACAACGACGGATGGTGCGATCTGACACTGATGTTCCTTGAGCATGAAGTTCACCTTGAATCTCTTTAGAAGTCTTTCTAGGCTCTTTTGTTACCATTCGGATTATCCGTCTCTTAGATTTGTCATCAATTTTCCTCCTGCGGCCACGTCCAGGGAGGTTGGCTACAGTCCCATGGATCTTAAACTTATGAATAATATGTGCAACTGTACTCACAGGAACATCTAGTTGCTTGGAGATGGTCTTATAGCCTTTACCTTTAACATGCTTGTCTATAATTTTCTTTCTGATCTCTTGAGACAGCTCTTTCCTTTGCTTCCTCTGGTCCATGTCGAGTGTGGTACACACCATATCACCAAACAACACAGTGATTACCTGGAGCCATATATATAGGCCCAATGGCTGATTACAAGGTTGTAGACACCTGTGATGCTAATTAGTGGACACACCTTGAATTAACATGTCCCTTTGGTCACATTATGTTCTGTGTTTTCTAGGGGTACCATCATTTTTGTCCATGCCTGTTTCATGAGTTTATTTTTTTACATAATTCTGTTGAAGCATGGTTGAAAAACAATGTCTGACTTTCATTGGTTAACATTTATAGAATTTTAATTTATTATTACTTTTGTCAGATTAAAGTTATTTCTGTGACCATTGTGACTTTTTCTTTCATTGACCAAAGGGTACCAACAATTTTGTCCACGTCTGTATAGGGGTTGTGGTTAGCAATAAGTCTTGGTATGGATCTTTTTTGCAGAATGGGTCTTTTTTGCAATATGGATCTTTTTTGCGGGTATTTCTTACTCTTTCTCGATCTTAAACTTTAGACCATTATGCTGCTGTAAGTAGTCTATTCTTTTAGATTATTAACAAAATAGTTTATTAAAACACAATAATTTAATATATTTCGGTCTATTTCAACCTGCATATCTAATACAAATAATTATAATAAAAACTCTAAAACAAATAAACACAATCATATATAAAATAATCCTGATATGTCTTTACATAGTGCTAACCAAGGTTTCCATTGGAGCATAAAACGCATCGGACCTCTGCGATATCAGTGCGATTCTGGTGCGATTTTTCAAAAAATTTAAGTTTAATTCTTATTATTATTCTATCTTGTATATGGTACTTTTAAGTCATTTATAGTTGTATTACTGTTGTTGGAATATATGTCTCTACTGTTTAAAATGTATATATATGCCTTACTCTGGACTTCATCCTTGAATGAGTTAAAACCTTGGAGGGATCATTGTGTAAAGGTGGAAGCCCACTACCAAGGAAGAACCTCCCCAGAAATAGAATACTGGGTTGGGTTTACCATCAGCAGGGGGCGACCACCGTCTCTATAAGAAACCAAACAGTTCGAACTCTGCATTCAATCCCCCTGGAAGAAATGTGTTCAATTTAAAGATGCGTTGAGTTTCCAACCTGGACATTTTGTTGATATGGTTCCCTCCTCTCCAATCTCTATCGATCTTATCAATGGCTGCAAATTTAAGACCTGATGGATTTTTGTTGTGTACTATTTTGAAGTGGTTGGACAAAGAATGTGTCTCTAAACCTTTTCTAATTTTGGAGACATGTTCTGAGATACGTATCTCAGAACATGTGTCCAACATTAGAAAAGGTTTAGAGACACATTCTTAGCGCAGTCATATTATTGCTATAGTCGCACCAGCAGTTATATCGATGTATGGACTGGATTATGTTTGAAGTTCCTTTAGGGGTCTATTGATCTTCACTAAACCAATTTTAATATTGGTATTCATACGTTGCCATTTGATTGATTGCTGCTATATTACTCTGGGCTTTTTAGCTATCATTTATACATTTTAGGTCAATTATTTATTGTACTTGTCTATTTATTATTATTTTAATTATTCATTTATCTATTAAATTACAAGATGGTTCCAGCATCCTGAGAGTGCCCAGTTTTTTTCTTGATTTTTTAAGCACATTTTCAAGTGGACAGGGTGAGTCCCCTTTACCGTGAGCAACTCTATTGGCCATTAGTCGGTCCTGTGCGCCACAAAAATTCTTATAGTATACAAAGTTATGTCTGTACCAATATATGCAAATGTATGCTTGTAGAGATGAATGCAAGTGTATGCCTATTCAGACGTATGCAAGTGTATGCGTATACAGACATATGCAACAATATGCCTATACAGAGGTACAGTGGCATGCAAAAGTTTGGGCACCCCTTGTCATAATTACATTTACTGTGAACAGTTAAAGAAAGTTGAAGATGAAATGATCTCAAAGAGGCATAAAGTTTAAGATGACACATTACCTTTGTATTTTAAGCAAAAACTATTTTTTATTTTTCTCTTTTACATTTTTAAAATACCTAAAAAGGAATTGGGCTTGAAGCAAAACTTTGGACACCCTGGATGGTTAGTACCTAGTAGCACCCCCCTTAGCCAGTATCACAGTTTGCAATCACTTTTTGTAGCCAGCCAAGAGTCTTTCAATTCTTGTTTCAGGGATTTTCATCAATTCTCCCTTGCAAAAGTATTCCAGTTCTGTGAGATTCCTGCACCGTCTTGCATGCACTGCTGTTTTGAGGTCTATCCAAAGATTTTCAATGATGTTCAGATCAGGGGACTGTGAGGGCCATGGTAAAAACCTTCAGCTTGCACCTTTTGAGGTAGTCTATTGTGGATCTTGAGGTGTGTTTAGGATCATTATTCATTTGTTAAGCCCAACTTCTTTTCAACTTCAGCTTTTTTGCAGTTGGTGTTATGTTTGCTTCCAGAATTTGCTGAAATTTCATTGAATCTGTAGCACTGTCAAATCGCATCGGAAAGCGTCACAGCCAGGGAGAAGGTGAGTTTTTTTTTTTCTTCCTGGCTGTGACGCTCACCACTGCGCTACAGGGAGAAGGAGACTCCCACGGAGAAAGACTAAGGGCTCTTTCACATGTGCGTTCTTGTCTTCGGGCATAGAGTTCCGTCGTCGGGGCTCTATGCCGGAAGAATACTGATCAGGATTATCCTAATGCATTCTGAATGGAGAGAAATCCGTTCAGGATGCATCAGGATGTCTTCCGCTCCGCAACGGAACGTTTTTTGGCCGCAGCAAATAGCGCAGCATGCTGCGCTTTTTGCTCCGGCCAAAAATCCTGAAGACTTGCCGCAAGGCCGGATCCGGAATGAATGCCCATTGAAAGGCATTGATCCGGATCCGGCCTTAAGCTAAACGTCGTTTCGGCGCATTGCCGGATGCGACGTTTAGCTTTTTCTCAATGGTTACCATGGCTGCCGGGACGCTAAAGTCCTGGCAGCCATGGTAAAGTGTAGTGGGGAGCGGGGGAGCAGCATACTTACCATCCGTGCGGCTCCCAGGGCGCTCCAGAGTGACGTCAGGGCGCCCCACGCACATGGATGACGTAATCGCATGGCACGTCATCCATGCGCATGGGGCGCTCTGACGTCATTCTGGAGCGCCCCGGGAGCTGCGCGGACTGTAAGTATACTGCTCCCCCGCTCCCCACTACTACTATGGCAACCAGGACTTTAATAGCGTCCTGGGTGCCATAGTAACACTGAAAGCATTTTGAAGACGGATCCGTCTTCAAATGCTTTCAGTACACTTGCGTTTTTCCGGATCCGGCGTGTAATTCCGGCAAGTGGAGTACACGCCGGATCCGGACAACGCAAGTGTGAAAGAGGCCTTAGTCTGCTCCTCATTGTGCTCTGTTCGCCCGCTATGGCCTCCGTTGTATTCTCCCGACCTGTATGCTAATTTTAGCATCGGTACAGGGAGGAGGACAATGGGCATCTCCTTCTCCCCTGGCTGTAGCACTGTCCAATCGCAGCGGAGAGCATCAGAGCCAGGAAGAATTGAGTTTGTTTTTCCTTTTTTCTTGGCTGTGACGCTCTCTGCTGCGATTGGACAGCGCTACAGCCAGGGGAGAAGGAGACGCCCACGGAGAAAAACTGCGTCTCCTCCTCATTATTCTGATGCTAAAATTAGCATACCAAGCGGGAGAAAACAACGGGGGCCACAGCGGGCGAAAGGAGCGGCGCTCAGAAAAAAAATTATAAGTGCAGTTAGATCCCTGCACTATGCCCTACGTATCCTGACACTTAGTTTATAATGTCTGGACCCATGAAAGGTCCTCTTTAAGGGACCTACCTGCCCTGACGTGATTGGACACATGAAGAAGATGAGGCACTTGCTCTGTCAATGTGCTTGACTACCGAAGGTTTATATCAAAGATTCTGAGATATGTCAAGAGTTGGTATGATACAATATTTTTCAATTGAAGGTTTTGTTAGTTTATCCCATGCATTTCACTGCCAGCTAATCAGTTTGTTCGCATTTTACATTATTTCATAGTTGGTCAGGCTTGAATAGAGGCACTTTTGTTCCACTGTTTCTTCTATTAGACCATGATAGTGCTGGGATCACTGGATACATTCTGTCACACTAGTTGTGCTTACCAGACCTTAATTGATATGTTGATGCTACATTTGCAAGGTTGTGTTTTGTGGTTTTAACTCTTTGACCGGTAGTAGAATTTAAAGGAGTTTTTTCCCATTAACATTATTTTTCACCAAAACACAAGATATGTGATAAATATATGATTTCTGGGGCTTTCACTGCTGGGACCCCCGCTGATGACATGTCACGAGGGTATCGAGAACCACGCCTGACTCCGTTATACCCGGGGTCAGGAAGTCGCAGTGGTTGGCTGCACGCTCTATTTAAGATAGGGCTGTTTTCCTTATGGTAGCTTTCTGGGTTTGCTTTGCAAACCCTTTTGGCTCACTCAGGGATCCGTAGCTCCTTCTCCTCAGCTGTTCCTTGTCCAGCACTCCCAAACCTCCTTATATTCCTCTCTCACACTTCTCTGGTTGCCAGAGATAGAGCTTCCTGCCTGGACATCTATCCTGACCCACTGGAGCTGTGTTGCTGCGTTCTCTGACTGTTGATTCAGAACGCTACCCTCCGGATCCCTGTTGGACCTTTGTGGACAGTTGTTGTCGTCCACCTGGGTGTTTGTGTTTGTCTGTGTTTGTCTGTCCTCTCCCTGGTGTTTCCCTCTTAGTGCAGTGGTGAGGACTAGCGATCCCACCGGCCCGTTCACTATCTAGGGCTCATTTCAGGGAAAGCCAGGGTTTAGGCACGTGATCGCTGCACGGGTGAGGAACCCGTCTAGGGACGTCAGGGCAGTCAGGTGCCAGCCGCAAGGTGAGTTAGGGGTCACCACCTTTCCCTCTCCCTTAGGCAGGGCTTTCCCTGTTTTCCTCCCTGTGCGTGACACCGGTCATTACATGACAAGAATGATTCTGAGTCTCCTGTGTGATTGGAACCATGGTGTCATATGTTATCATCACCTCTCCATTCATTTCTAGGCATCTATCCCATAAGCACTCAGCTTTGTCAGTCCCATACAATTGAATACATATGGACCTTTTGGCTGTGGTCCTTGAGAAACCCTTCTCGCCCAGACAGACCTGACTAATCCATGTGTATTTGAATGACTGGCATGTAACATAGTACATAAGGCCGAAAAAAGACATTTGTCCATCCAGTTCGGCCTGTCAACCTGCAAGTTCATCCAGAGGAAGGCAAAGAAAAAAACAGTGAGGTAGAAGCCAATTTTCCCCACTTTAGGGGAATTAAAAATTCCTTCCCGACTCCAATCAGGCAATCAGAATAACTCCCTGGATCAACGACCCCTCTCTAGTAGCTATAGCCTGTAATATTATTACGCTCCAGAAATACATCCAGGCCCCTCTTGAATTCCTTTATTGTACTCACCATCACCACCTTCCGATCAGCATGGTTAGAGAAACCTGTTCACCTTTTTTATACTGTGGTTGTGTGCAATGCGTTATGTATCTGGGGTCATTTCAATGTAGACTTTTCACAGTATGACATTATACAGGTGAAACTCGAAAAATTTGAATATCGTGCAAAAGTCCATTTATTTCAGTAATGCAACTTAAATGGAATTGCATTAATGCAGCTTTAATTTAGAATTTTGTGAGAAGGTTCAATATTCTAGGCTCAAAGTGTCACACTCTAGTCAGCTAATGAATCCATACCCCCTGAGCAAAGGGTACCTCAAAATTGAAACTTTGGGGTTTCACAAGCTGTAAGCCATAATCATCCAGATTATAACAAATAAAGACTTGAAATATCTCGCTTTGCATGTAATGAGTCTCTCATATGTTAGTTCCACCTTTTAAGTTGCATTACTGAAATAAATGAACTTTGCACGATATTCTAATTTTTCGAGTTTTACCTGTATACAATGGAAATAATCTTCTGCTGGAATGTACTAAGAAAGGTATTTGTTGCTGTGTATATAGGTGATATGAACTAGAGGTAGAGTGATTTGGTACCGTAAACTTATTAAAGTCTGTAATGCAAACAGAAAACTCATTTGTACATAAATCTACAATTGGCTATAATCAAACATCTAGATCTCTCATCTAAGCCTAGTACATGAACTGTTCTATATTTTTATACTATCAGTTAAGGAAGCCTATGTTTTTGATTTCCAAAAATGGTTCTCTGGGGTATGACAGTGAGGGTGTATGATTTGTGAAATCTGTGTGTTCTTATCTTTTCCTGGACATATTATACGTGTGGCTGTGGCCCAAAGATATGCTCCATAGAACCTAAATTAACCAAAAATATAACAAAATCTAAATACATTTGATATGTTCACACTGGAAAATCTGTTCCATACAGTGCTGATATGGTACTGCATCAAGGGCCTGGCTGACATCATAGTCACTGTACTAGCTAGGGTCTGCCTAGTTTTCATTAGAGAATACTCTGCTGCTTTGCAGAGAAGAAATTAAGGTGGGTTTACACCGCACAATATAACAGCTGATTGCCAGGAAGAAAGTGTTCCTTCCTGACAGTCGGCTGCTCGTTAAGTGAAGTAGACCGCTACATTTACATGCAGCAATCCCCTTCACAGTATGCAAATCCCTCGCCCCATACAGAATCATTGTTTCTGGACAGTAGATCACTGTTTAGACAGAGACAATGATTGATGTACCTTAGCAAATGACATTATCACCCGATGAACAAGCTTTTTGCTTGTTCATCGGGTGATCAGTGGCACATTTAGACGGGCACCTTTAGTGATTTAGTGAACTCCAAGTTCATCTTTTAACAATGCCAACTGTATGCAAGACTGCAAAACTTGACTTCACTTATAGAAGCAGGTCTGCTTAGCCAATTAGGCGAGGTGAGGCGATCACCTCAGGCGGTGCGGCCCTGGTGACAAGTGGAGGTCAGCATCGACAGGGAGTGATGAGCACTTCCATTGTGGAAGCGCTCATCTCTATATTTATCTTTATCGCCGTCCTCAGGACAGTGATACAGATGGATGTGCTGCGGGGCAGGGGAGAGGCGTCTCCCTTCCCCGTTCCTCTGATAGGCTACAGCCTATCAGAGGCCGATGCATGCGGCGTGATGATATCATCGCGCCGCCTGAGCCGTACAGAGCGGGACACAGGCCGGAAGAGGCCTGCAACACTTCACTGAGAGTGTCATGGAGATAAGTATGTGTTTATATTTTTTTATATGGCACACAATGCATAAAGGAGCGCTATGGGTGCATCTAGGGCACTCCTTATTGGCACATTATTGGGGGGCACTATGTGGGCACAAAAGTATTTTATATAGGGGCATCTAGGGCACTCATTACTGGCACATTATTGGGGGGCACTATGTGGGCACAAATGTGGTATTTTATATGGGGGGCACTATGGGTGCATCTAGGGGTACTCCTTACTGGCACATTATTGGGGGCACTATGTAGGAACAAATGTGGTATTTCATATGGGGGGGCACTATGTGTGCATCTAGGGGTACTCCGTACTGGCACAAGCACAATAGTGGTATTTTATATGGGGCCATCTAGGAGCACTTCTTACTGGCACATTATTGCGGGGGCATGAACTGAGGGCAAAAATAAGGGGTATTTTATATGGGGAGCTCTGTATAGGGGAATTTTATAATGGGACACATTAGGGGGGTACTATGGGAAAAGAGGAGCACTAGAAGGGCATCTACTGGGGGCACTAAGGGGTATTTTTTACTGGTAAATTATGGGGGACACTGAGGGTATCTACTGGGGCACTATATAGATGCATTTTATACTGAAACATTATGGGGGCACTATAGGGAAGGGGGAGAGATACACTATGGGAGCATTGACTTGGGGGCATTATATAGGGGTATTTTATACTGGCACACATGGGGTATTTTATATGGTGGGGAGCACTATGGGTGCATCTAGGGGTACTCCGTACTGGCACAAGCACAATAGTGGTATTTTATATAGGGGCATCTAGGAGCACTTCTTACTGGCACATTTTTGTCTGCTGCCAGTAAACGATCACTTTTGCGTGTGCACAAATGATTAGATTACCCGATAAATGAGCATTACATTTACACCACCCGATCATTGCTAACGAGCGCTACTATGAATGCTCGTTATCGATAATCTGAGCAATTTTCGGCCCGTGTAAAGGGCCCTTAAGTCTAAGTAGGCAGCAAGAAAATCACAAAACACAACCAGCAAACTGAAAGCTGAACCCACAACAAACACAACTACATTAAAGACAACAATAAGACCGTGGAACCACAGATCCCAGGATACACTCAAACAAAGCTACAGGACTCGGATTCCAGATACTGGAAGCAATTGCACATTGCAATCGCTGTACTCAACAAAGAGACTCAGAAACTGAAGATATTTAAAGGCATAACAATCAAAAAGCCCCTTCTAGTAAGCACCAGACTAAGCAAGTTGAAAACAGAACTGGATTCATGTGTAAGGCAATTGCATAGCACCTAAGTAAAACATAGTTAATGAGAAAAAGGCAAAACATCCATGTTGCTCATAACACTCTTTATTTCCAGGCCAGCCTCAGGACTTGGTGTGTGGTGAAGCAGACCCAAATTATTGTTCTCTTTTTTGTGCTCAGATCTGAGATCAAAATTTTGGTATCTGAGGTGTGAGTTTATTTAGGGGGTCTGGTCTGACATCTGAACGAAATTTCCTGTACTGCTTTTTCATCTCACTTAAAAGGTTCTTCTGAGACATTACAACTGATGACCTATCCTCTGGATAGATCATCAGTATCTGATCGTGGGGGTCTTGGACCCCGGTTGATCAGCTGTTTGAGAAGGCATTGGCACCCACAGTAGAACCAGGGCCATCTTTCCTCTTACCAAGCACAGCGCTGTCCATTTGATACCAGATGTGCTTTGTATCGCAGCTCAGCTCCATTCATTTCAATGGGGCTTAGCTGCGCCTAGGTCATGTGACCGATGCACCTGACATCACATGGCCTAGACTAAGCTACTGTGAGTGCCGGTGCCTTCTCAAACAGCTTATCGGCCAGGTTACTGGATGTGGGACCTCCACCAATCAGATACTGATGACTTATCTAGAGGATACGTCATCTGTAGTAAAGTCTCAGAAAATATCTTTAATTTAGGGGAATAGTGTGAATATTCTGTGATAATTCTATCTTGTGAGATACCAGGATGGGCTGCCTGCTCACTGACAAATCAGATTACACCAGCCCACAGAATCTATTGAGAGGGGTAGTGGGAGGAACAAAGAGAAGCAGTCATGACTCATCAGCTAATAGGACATTTTATAACTCCTATCAAGTCCCTTAGTTTGTGTTGTCACTGCTGTAATAAAATAATGGTATAATTTTTTGTCACGATCAGTGTGGGGGAAAACTCCACACTAAACACAGGAGAGAAGGGGAACAGTAACTGGGCCTGGAAACTAGGGAAGGAACAGGTCACCTCCTAAACAACCCTAATCTGGGCCCTAACTACCGATCAATATGAATAGACCTTGAAGGTAGAAATATTCATATGCTGTATACCTAGGCCTTTATATCCCTATAAGTCCCTGGAATGAGGTTAGGACCAGAGACAACCCATTCCTCCCCAGATGGATGAATGGAAGTCTCTGTCTCAGGCCCAGATACAAACAACAGGGAATATAACAAACACAAAACAATAAGAAAAGACAAGACTTATCTAAAAGTAGAAAACTGGCAACTCCAGAAGCACCACAGAGTACAACCGACCAGCTAGTTAGAAGGCAGGAAGAAAATCTATAAACCGCACCTCCAATAGTGAGAAGCGGCTACTAATGGGAAAAGTAAATTACCAACAAGCAACACCCGAAGCAAGGGGTGTGGCATTCACCATAACACAGACTCAATAAGATCCAAGGTGAACTTGTCAATTTAACCCACGAGTTGCCAGTCTCTCCGATCTCCTGGTACCTGCCATGGGAACGTCCGTGACAGTTATGTTAATTGAGATTCAATGCCAAAGCTTTTAACTCAAACACATGTGCGACCTTCATACTATTATCATGACAGCCATAAGAAATGTTTAATTCTGTCTGTCTGTGACATTTACATCAACATATAAATAAAATAGTAGTAAAAAAATGGCTAGCTCACAGTAATTTGCATGTACTTATACTATTTCACATATATAATACAATACATTAAAAAAACAACCCTTACATATTCATAGATAACTTAAAATGAATACACTCTATTTAATGAACACAGTCCCTTTAAATGCAGAGCTCTCGCATATACAGTCGTGGCCAAAAGTTTTAAGAATTACATAAATATTGGAAATTGGAAAAGTTGCTGCTTAAGTTTTTATAATAGCAATTTGCATATACTCCAGAATGTTATGAAGAGTGATTAGATGAATTGTATAGTCCTTCTTTGCCATGAAAATTAACTTAATCCCCAAAAAACTTGCACTCCACTGCATTTCATTGCTGTCATTAAAGGACCTGCTGAGATCATTTCAGTAATCGTCTTGTTAACTCAGGTGAGAATGTTGATGAGCACAAGGCTGGAATTCATTATGTCAGGCTGATTGGGGTAAAATGGCAGACTTGACCTGTTAAAAGGAGGGTGATGCTTGAAATCATTGTTCTTCCATTGTTGAACTTCAAGGAAAGAGGTTCAATTCTTGTTAAGAAGGCTTCAGGGCGTCCAAGAAAGTCCAGCAAGCGCCAGTATTGTCTCCTAAAGAGGATTAAGCTGCGGGATCGGAGTGCCACCAGTGTAGAGCTTGCTCAGGAATGGCAGCAGGCAGGTGTGAGCGCATCTGCACGCACAGTGAGGCAAAGACTTTTGGAAGATGGCCTGGTGTCAAGAAGGGCAGCAAAGAAGCCACTTCTCTCCAAAAAAACATCAGGGATAGATTGATCTTCTGCAGAAAATATGGTGAATGGACTGCTGAGGACTGGGGCAAAGTCATATTCTCCGATGAAGCCTCTTTCCGATTGGGGTATCAGGAAAAATGCTTGTCCAGAGAAGAAAAGGTGAGCGCTACCATCAGTCCTGTGTCATGCCAACAGTAAAGCATCCTAAAACCATTCATGTGTGGGATTGCTTCTCATCCAAGGGAGTGGGCTCACTCACAATTTTGCCCAAAAACACAGCCATGAATAAAAAATGGTACCAAAACACCCTCCAACAGCAACTTCTTCCAACAATCCAAAAACAGTTTGGTGAAGAACAATGCATTTTCCAGCACGGTGGAGCACCGTGCCATAAGGCAAAAGTGATAACTAAGTGGCTCGGGGACCAAAACGTTGACATTTTGGGTCCATGGCCTGGAAACTCCCCAGATCTTAATCCCATTGAGAACTTGTGGTCAATCCTCAAGAGGCGGGTGGACAAACAAAAACCCACTAATTCTGACAAACTCCAAGAAGTGATTATGAAAGAATGGGTTGCTATCAGTCAGGAATTGGCCCAGAAGTTAATTGAAATCAACCCCAGTCGAATTGCAGAGGTCCTGAAAAAGAAGGGCCAACACTGCAAATACTGACTCTTTGCATAAATGTCACGTAATTGTCGATGAAAGCCTTTGAAACATATAAAGTGAGTGCAATTATATTTCACTACATCACAGAAACAACTGAAACAAAGATCTAAAAGCAGTTTAGCAGCAAACTTTGTGAAAACTAATATTTGTGTCATTCTCAAAACTTTTGGCCACGACTGTATAAAAAATAAAAAATGCGCTCTGGCGTAGATATATAGATGACATTTTAATTATATGGGGGGGTTCACATCAGTCATTAATAGACTTAATAGATTTAATTAACAGTAACCAGCTCAATTTAAAGTTCACACCTAATATTAGTTCCAAAACGGTGGAATTTCTGGTTTTAAAAATAGAGATACGGGATGGATCATTTATCTGTAGCACATATCAGAAAGAAGTGGCCAAAAATATTTTATCTTAAGTACAAGTTGCCATTTACTGAGATCGCAACTTAATGTCCCAACCAGCCAATTTCAGTGTCTTAAAAGAAATTGCACACAAGTAGAACAATTTGAAAAAGAAACTGAGTTATTGAAAGCCCAGTTTCTGGAAAAACAATATCCATTGGATCTATTAGATAAATATTTTAGTACAGTGAAAGGGATTGATAGAACTTCGTTTTTTATCCAAAAACAAGGGGAAATCAAACTAATGGCAGATTCATACCATTTAACGTGAACTATAAAAAAGTAGCCATAGTTATTCAAAAATATTGACATCTGTTAAATGAAGATAAATATTGTGCCAAAAACAATATATAGGAAGAACAAAGAGGGTCCTCAAAATAACAATTGCTGAACATATTAACAACATCAAAAAGGGATATGAGAAACATACACTATCCAATCACTTTAAAATACATCATGCCAGTAAACCAATGGGTTTGAAATTCATGGCAATTTAATCTGTCAGTGAAAGTTGGGGGGGGGGGGGGGCATTTTATCTCTTGGATGTCTAGATGTGAATCGAAGAAGATTTATGAATTTGGATCCTTGATGCCAAAGGGGCTCAATGCAGAACTGGAGATCTTCGGGTTCTTGTAAATGGGTTGGGGGGCGAAACACACAAAGCATCGATGCAAGGCTGTATACCTGTGCACTGACGCTCCCTGTGACCTTCACCTCACCCCTTACTTCGAGCAATCTAGGGATAGATTGATCTTCTGCAGAAAATATGGTGAATGGACTGCTGAGGACTGGGGCAAAGTCATATTCTCCGATGAAGCCTCTTTCCGATTGGGGTATCAGGAAAAATGCTTGTCCAGAGAAGAAAAGGTGAGCGCTACCATCAGTCCTGTGTCATGCCAACAGTAAAGCATCCTAAAACCATTCATGTGTGGGATTGCTTCTCATCCAAGGGAGTGGGCTCACTCACAATTTTGCCCAAAAACACAGCCATGAATAAAAAATGGTACCAAAACACCCTCCAACAGCAACTTCTTCCAACAATCCAAAAACAGTTTGGTGAAGAACAATGCATTTTCCAGCACGGTGGAGCACCGTGCCATAAGGCAAAAGTGATAACTAAGTGGCTCGGGGACCAAAACGTTGACATTTTGGGTCCATGGCCTGGAAACTCCCCAGATCTTAATCCCATTGAGAACTTGTGGTCAATCCTCAAGAGGCGGGTGGACAAACAAAAACCCACTAATTCTGACAAACTCCAAGAAGTGATTATGAAAGAATGGGTTGCTATCAGTCAGGAATTGGCCCAGAAGTTAATTGAAATCAACCCCAGTCGAATTGCAGAGGTCCTGAAAAAGAAGGGCCAACACTGCAAATACTGACTCTTTGCATAAATGTCACGTAATTGTCGATGAAAGCCTTTGAAACATATAAAGTGAGTGCAATTATATTTCACTACATCACAGAAACAACTGAAACAAAGATCTAAAAGCAGTTTAGCAGCAAACTTTGTGAAAACTAATATTTGTGTCATTCTCAAAACTTTTGGCCACGACTGTATAAAAAATAAAAAATGCGCTCTGGCGTAGATATATAGATGACATTTTAATTATATGGGGGGGTTCACATCAGTCATTAATAGACTTAATAGATTTAATTAACAGTAACCAGCTCAATTTAAAGTTCACACCTAATATTAGTTCCAAAACGGTGGAATTTCTGGTTTTAAAAATAGAGATACGGGATGGATCATTTATCTGTAGCACATATCAGAAAGAAGTGGCCAAAAATATTTTATCTTAAGTACAAGTTGCCATTTACTGAGATCGCAACTTAATGTCCCAACCAGCCAATTTCAGTGTCTTAAAAGAAATTGCACACAAGTAGAACAATTTGAAAAAGAAACTGAGTTATTGAAAGCCCAGTTTCTGGAAAAACAATATCCATTGGATCTATTAGATAAATATTTTAGTACAGTGAAAGGGATTGATAGAACTTCGTTTTTTATCCAAAAACAAGGGGAAATCAAACTAATGGCAGATTCATACCATTTAACGTGAACTATAAAAAAGTAGCCATAGTTATTCAAAAATATTGACATCTGTTAAATGAAGATAAATATTGTGCCAAAAACAATATATAGGAAGAACAAAGAGGGTCCTCAAAATAACAATTGCTGAACATATTAACAACATCAAAAAGGGATATGAGAAACATACACTATCCAATCACTTTAAAATACATCATGCCAGTAAACCAATGGGTTTGAAATTCATGGCATTTAATCTGTCAGTGAAAGTTGGGGGGGGGGGGGGGGGGGGCATTTTATCTCTTGGATGTCTAGATGTGAATCGAAGAAGATTTATGAATTTGGATCCTTGATGCCAAAGGGGCTCAATGCAGAACTGGAGATCTTCGGGTTCTTGTAAATGGGTTGGGGGGCGAAACACACAAAGCATCGATGCAAGGCTGTATACCTGTGCACTGACGCTCCCTGTGACCTTCCCCTCACCCCTTACTTCGAGCAACAATTTTTTTATTTATATTTTTTTATTCCTTTTTATATATTCTCTAATGCTGCTACAAAGGTTAGGAGAGGAGTGTATTATCTATTAATACAACAGAGTAGGTTAATTAGGCATACAATATGAATTGATACCTATATACTAGTAACTGGAAACAGCAATACCCATATAAATCCATAAGAGATTGTTTTAATGATGATCTGGTCCAGAAATTTAAACCTACCCAAAATGGTTTAAAACCTGTATGTTACGTCCTAGCAGCCATTTATTGCTTTTGCACCACTGAGGAAGGAACTGCAGGTTCCGAAACTCATCTGGTGGCGGTTCCTGAATGAACGGTGTGGACAGATATTTATGAGTGTCACGGCATAGCAGAACTCTGGTCAGCCGTTGGCATCTTGGCGGGTTTAGCACATATGCGCGAAGAGACGTCCAACAAGGAGCTGCACAACCAAGCCAGCACGATACAAGGCTTGGATACAAGAGGAATAGCAGCGCAGGTTGCATCACGATCGTGAGTAACAGATATATCAAACGCTGTTGAAACTAACTGTATACTAGGGCCTCCTGCACACGGAACCCCACGGAACCACTTCGTAGTGTTTCTGTCCATGCCTCCGCAATGGGTCTCGATCTGTCCCGGCCGCCGCCGCACGGATGTTGCAAATTGCGGTCCCCAATACACAGAACGGAAGCACATTGTTCGTGTGCAAGAAGCCTAAGAAAAAAATTTCATTAACATAACATATGCGCATAAATTATGAACTAGCTGAAAATTGGCACAATAGCTCATTCAAGTATATGGAAATATTGTAGCAGACCGCGAGGAGGTTTTATAAGTCTATTATTAATCAAGAGAATTGTGTAATCCAGCTAATACAACTAAATATTAATTGACACTACTAACCACACGCCCAAAGCGAAGAAAAAACAAGGAATCCACATTTTAGTATTTTTTATATATGCGAGAGCTCCGACTGTGTTCATTAAATAGATTGTATGAATTTTTAGTTATCTATAAATATGTAAGGGTTGTTTTTTAACCCCTTCCTGACAGAGCCTAATTTTGCCAATCTGACATGTGTTGCTTCATGTGGTAATAACTTTGGAATGCTTTTACTTATCCAAGCCACTTTGAGATTGTTTTCCCATGACACATTGTACTTCATGACAGTGGTAAATTTGAGTTGCTATATTTCACCTTTATTTATAAATAATCCAAAATGTACCAAAAATTTTCTAAATTTCAATTTCTCTGCTTTTAAAACAGAAAGTGATACCTCATAAAATATTTATTACTTAACATTCCCCATATGTCTACTTTATGTTGGCATCATTTCGAAAATGTCATTTTATTTTTTTAGGACGTTAGAAGGCTTAGAATTTTAGAAGCAATTCTTAAAAGCTTTTAGAAAATTTCCAAAAACCCACTTTTTAAGGACCAGGTCAGGTCTGAAGTCACTTTGTGGAACTTACATTGTGGAAACCCCCCCTCATAAATGACCCCATTGTAGAAACTACACCCCTCTAGTTACTCAAAACCGATTTTACAAATTTGTTAACGCTTTAGGTGCTCCACAAGAATTAAAGGAAAATGGAGATGGCATTTCTAAATTTAACTTTTTGGGCAGATTTTCCATTTTAATAAAAAAAAATCTTTAACACATCGAGGGTTAACAGCCAAACAAAACTCAATATTTATTACCCTGATTCTGCGGTTTACAGAAACACCCCACATGTGGTCATAAACTGATGTAGGGGGACAAGGCACAGAGCAGAAGAAAAGGAGCGCCATATGGTTTTTGGAAGGCAGATTTTGTTGAACTGGTTTTTAGATGCCATGTCCCATTTGAATCCCCCCCTGATGCACCCATACAGTAGAAACACCCAAAAAGTGACCCCATTTTGGAAACTAGGAGATAAGGTGACCAGTTTCATTGGTACTATTTTGGGGTACATATGCTTTTTAATTGTTCTATATTGCATTTTTTGTGAGGCAAGGTAACCCAAAAAATGGCTGTTTTGGCATTGTTTTTTTTTTTTACAACATTCATCTGACAGTAGATCAAATGCTATTTTTATAGAGCAGGTTATTACGGATGCAATGATATCAAATATGGTATGTTTACTTTCTTTGTTTCAGTTTTACATAATAAAGCATTTTTGAAACAAAATAAAATTATTTCTTTTTTGACCGATTGTTTTAGGTAGGGTCTAATTTTTTGCAGGATGAGGTGACGGTTTGATTAGTACTATTTTGGGGGGCATACGCCTTTATGGTCGCTTGGTGTTACACTTTATGTGATGTTAGGTGACAAAAAATTGCTTTTTTGGCCCTTTTTTTTTTTTTTTTTACTTTTACGGTGTTCACCTGGGGGGTTAGGTCATGTGATATTTTTATATAGCTGGTTGTTACGGATGCCGCAATACCTAATATGTATACTTTTTTAATTTTATTTCACTTTAACACTAATAGCATTTTTGAAACAAAAAAATGATGTTTTAATGTCTCCATGTTCTGAGAGCTATAGTTTGGTTTTTTTTGAGCAATTTTCTTATGTAGGGGCTCATTTTTTGCGTGATGAGGTGACAGTTTTATTGGTACCATTTTGTGGACATACGCCTTTTTGATCACTTACAGTTGCAAGTTTTGTGATGTTAGGTGACAAAAATGGCTTTTTTTGACACAGTTTAAAAAAAAAATTTATGGTGTTTATCGGACGGGGTAGATCATGTGATATTTTTATATAGGCAGTCGTTACAGACGCGGCAATACCAAATATGTCTATTTTATTTATTTTCTATTTTTAAATTTTTTTTATTACTTTATTGGGGATTTTTTTTTTTACATGTGAAACCTTTATTTATTTATTTATTTAATTTTTTTAATTTTTATTTTACACTTTGCGTCCCCCATAAGTTCATACAAGACCTTTAACTGACATAGTAGCCCCAGTTACAGAGGAAATACAGCCCCCAGAGAGGCTGTACAGCAGCATACAGCGCTGTACAGCCTCAGTGCAGGGCTGATCGAGGTCTGTGGAAGACCCGACAGCTCCTGCACTCCGGTGGTCACATGACCACCGGGCCAGGACATGAAGTGCATAGCGCTTCCTGATCTGTATACTGAGCACGGTGTATACAGCGATTTAGAAGGCAGGGAACTGTCCCTGCCTTCTCTCTGTGTTGCCCTGCTGTCACTGAAAGCAGGCCCCCCGCTTGGCAGTTGCACAATTAGCGTGCAGTTGCCATCTCTGAATGGACGTTCCAGAACGTCCATTTAGAGAAAAACATCCACCCATAGGATGTTTAAATCCTATGGGTGGATGTGAAGTGGTTAATGTATTGTATTATATATATGTGAAATAGTAAAAGTACATGCAAATTACTGTGAGACAGCCATTTTTTATTACTATTTGGGTTTATATTAAGGGCTCATGCACACAAACGTATTTTTTTCCGCTTCCGTTCCGTGCGGCCCGTATGCGGAACCCTTTACTTCAATGGGGCTGTAGAAAATACGGAAGTTACTCTGTGTGCATTCAGTTTCCGTATTTCCGTTCCGCCAAAAAAGTTGTGCATGTCCTATTATTGTTTGCAAATCACGGTCCGAGGCCCCATTCAAATCAATGGGTCCGCAAAAAATACAGAACGCACACGGAACACATCCGTATGTCATCCATATTTCATCTGTATTTTGCAGATCCATACTGTAGAAATGCTATGTGTTTGGTGATTAATAAGTTACCGTTTCCGATCTGCAAAAAACGGATCGCATACGGAAACCATACGGATATGTTTTGTGGAATAATGGATTGGAAGAGGACTTAAATCATAGGGAAAAAAAACTCAGATACGGAACAACAGATCCATGAAAAACGGACCGCAAAACAACAACAGTCGTGTGCATGAGCACTAACACTGAGGGGTGGTCGGGGCTAGGCTCCAGAGTAACTGGTGAGCTCCCTCCATTATATTGCTAATTTTGTAAAGCTATTGCACTTTTGTTTTATTATTTTAGTCCGCCGGAACAGACTGCCAGAGTTTACCGTATACGGGATAGCCAGATACCACTATGCAGGGCCGGATGCCCATTCACTGTAGTGGGATCTGGCTGTAATCTGGCTGCTTTCCGGCATATATTCCGACTTTTGGTCAGAAATGTCACGTGTATCATTTTTTGTCCTGCTAAAAGCCAGCATGTGCGCTGGATACAGTGACTGGATTACAGTGCCGCAGTTCACAATGCAAATATAAACCCAGCCTAGGGTACTTTCACACTAGCATTTTTGTTTTCCGGTATTGAGTTCCGTCACAGGAGCTCAATACCAGAAAAGAACTGATCAGTTTTATCCTAATGCATTCTGAATAGAGAGCATTCCGTTCAGGATCCATCAGTTCAGTCCCTCTTACGTTTTTTGGATGGAGAAGCATGCTGCAGTTTTCTCTCCGGCCAAAAATACTGAACACTTGCCGAAATGCCGGATCCGGCATTAATTTACATTGAAGTGTATTAGTGCCGGATCCAGCATGCGCAGACCTTTAAAAATGCAAAAAAATATTAATACCGGATCTGTTTTTCCGGATGTCACCGCATACGTATCAGGTCTGACAAATGCCATCAGTTTGCGTCCGGAACTGCCCGCCGGAATGCCGCAAGTGTGAAAGTACCCTCATCCCGTCAAAAATACCTGATCTCTGACAGAAGTGACATAAACTGATGCTACCTGAGTATAACTGATGCTCAAAATAAGTTTTTTCTTTCTTTTTTTCCTTCTTCCAAGGATCAGAAGAACGGAAAGCTATACGGTGATGTGAACTCAGCCTAAGGCCTCATGCACACGACCGTTGTGTACATCCGTGGCCGTTGTGCCGTTTTCCGTTTTTTTTCGCGGACCCATTGACTTTCAATGGGTCCGTGGAAAAATCGGAAAATGCACCGTTTTGCAGCCGAGGCCGTGATCCGTGTATCCTGTCCGTCAAAAAAATAGGACCTGTCCTATTTTTTTGACGGACAACGGTTCACGGACCCATTCAAGTCAATGGGTCCGTGAAAGAACACGGATGCACACAAGATTGGCATCCGTGTCCGTGATCCGTGGCCGTAGGTTGCTTTCATACAGACGGATCCGAAGATCCGTCTGCATAAAAGCTTTTTCTGATCTAAGTTTTCACTTCGTGAAAACTCATTTCCGACAGTATATTCTAACACAGAAGCGTTCCCATGGTGATGGGGACGCTTCTAGTTAGAATACACTGCAAACTTGGTACAAGACTGCCCCCTGCTGCCTGGCACCACCCGATCTCTTACAGGGGGATATGATAGCACAATTAACCTCTTCAGGTGCGGCACCTAAAGGGGTTAATTGTACTATCATATTCTCCTGTAAGAGATCAGGGCTGCCAGGCAGCAGGGGGCAGACCCCCCCCCCCTCCCCAGTTTGAATATCGTTGGTGGCACAGTGTGTGCCCATCGCCCCCCCCTTCCTCCCTCTATAGTTAAAAATCGTTGGTGGCACAGTGTGTGCCCATCGCCCCCCCCTTCCTCCCTCTATAGTTAAAAATCGTTGGTGGCACAGTGTGTGCCCATCGCCCCCCCCCCCTTCCTCCCTCTATATTTAAAAATCGTTGGTGGCACAGTGTGTGCCCATCGCCCCCCCCCTTCCTCCCTCTATAGTTAAAAATCGTTGGTGGCACAGTGTGTGCCCATCGCCCCCCTCCATCTTCCCCCCCCCCATCATTGGTGGCAGCGGAGTTCCGATCGGAGTCCCAGTTTAATCGCTGGGGCTCCGATCGGTAACCATGGCAACCAGGAAGCTACTGCATCCCTGGTTGTCATGGTTACTTAGCAATAGTACAATAGTAGAAGATTCATACTTACCTGCTTGCTGCTGCGATGTCTGTGACCAGCCGGGAGCTCCTCCTACTGGTAAGTGACAGTTCTTTAGCAATGCACCGCACAGACCTTTCACTTACCAGTAGGTGGAGCTCCCGGCCGGTCACAGACATCGCAGCAGCAGGCAGGTAAGTATGAATCTTCTACAATTGTACTATTGCTAAGTAACCATGGCAACCAGGGATGCAGTAGCTTCCTGGTTGCCATGGTTACCGATCGGAGCCCCAGCGATTAAACTGGGACTCCGATCGGAACTCCGCTGCCACCAATGATGGGGGGGGGGGGGAAGATGGAGGGGGGCGATGGGCACACACTGTGCCACCAACGATTTTTAACTATAGAGGGAGGAAGGGGGGGGGCGATGGGCACACACTGTGCCACCAACGATTTTTAACTATAGAGGGAGGAAGGGGGGGGCGATGGGCACACACTGTGCCACCAACGATTTTTAAATATAGAGGGAGGAAGGGGGGGGCGATGGGCACACACTGTGCCACCAACGATTTTTAACTATAGAGGGAGGAAGGGGGGGGGCGATGGGCACACACTGTGCCACCAACGATATTCAAACTGGGGAGGGGGGGGTCTGCCCCCTGCTGCCTGGCAGCCCTGATCTCTTACAGGAGAATATGATAGTACAATTAACCCCTTTAGGTGCCGCACCTGAAGAGGTTAATTGTGCTATCATATCCCCCTGTAAGAGATCGGGTGGTGCCAGGCAGCAGGGGGCAGTCTTGTACCAAGTTTGCAGTGTATTCTAACCTGAAGCGTCCCCATCACCATGGGAACGCCTCTGTGTTAGAATATACTGTCGGAAATGAGTTTCACGAAGTAGCTCATATCCAACAGTATATTCTAACGTAGAGGCGTTCCCATGGTGATGGGGACGCTTCAAGTTATGTTCGGGTGTCCGCCTGGCCGTGCGGAGGCAAGCGGATCCGTCCAGACTTATAATGTAAGTCAATGGGGACGGATCCGTTTGAAGATGACACACTGTGGCTCAATTTTCAAACGGATCCGTCCCCATTGACTTGCATTGTAATTCAGGACGGATCAGTTTGGCTCCGCACGGCCAGGCGGACGCCAAAACGACTTTTTTTTCATGTCCGTGGATCCTCCAAAAATCAAGGAAGACCCACGGACGAAAAAACGGTCACGGATCACGGACCCACGGACCCCGTTTTTTCGGACCGTGAAAAAAAACTGTCGTGTGCATGAGGCCTTATTCGCATTAACATTTCCTTGATGTTTAAGTCACTAGGCACAAGGGATGTTCTGGTATACCGTATTTACAATTGGCAGATATTTAGCAGAATTTTTTGCAACTGAAAATTTGTTCCTTTCATCTGAATGGGGTTATTAAGATGAAAATAAATGGAAATCATCTGGCCTTATTCAGAAAAATAGGACAGTCACAGTAATTGTTGTAGTAAATCTGCCATATGTGATGTACCTGTATGGTATCCCAGTAAGCACCAGTACAGGTTTAAAGACTGAGCATAAGGCTAGGTCTACACGACGACAGTTGTCGCGCGACATTTTGTTGCACCAATGTCGCGCGACAATTTTTATAATGGCAGTCTATGGTGTCGCACTGCAACATGCGACATGCTGCGACTGCGACGCGACAGTCGCAGAAAATCCATTCAAGATGGATTTTTCTGCGACTGTCGCGTCGCAGTCGCAACATGTCGCATGTTGCAGTGCGACACCATAGACTGCCATTATAAAAATTGTCGCGCGACATTGGTGCAACAAAATGTCGCGCGACAACTGTTGCGCCCTATCTGTCGCGCGACTTTTTGTCGCGCAACAAATGTCGTCGTGTAGACCTAGCCTAAGGGAGTCGATGATATCCACTATCCACTGAATTATCAGAGAAGATTAGTGGGCTCATCTGCGTATGTGTATGTTGCAGGATTCATTTTCTCTTTGAAATATATTTTTTATGTTATGTTAACCTAAGGAGTCCACAAGCAACATGTAGGTTACTACTGTTCCATGGACTGTATGGTATAAATATGTTTGCTGAATCATGCGTGCCACGGGACATGGAGGTACAGTCCTGGCCACCACATGATGAATTGGTACAACATGTATCTATAATATGTGCATGAGGTCTGTGCAGTGTGATCTTACTATAATTAGAACATTTGCTGCTATGGAATATTTGTCGCAGTTATTGGGGGAAATCTGCAGTTTACATAAGCAGTTTTTTATGCATATTTTAGCCTCAGTCTGGCGTGTCTATAAACCATGACATATATTAAGGAAATATGTATACTTCCGTCTTTTGTAGTCACTCCTGTGTTTGATTTTTTTAAAAATCACCAAAAGTCTGGATCAAAAACTGCATGTGTGAATGAGGCTTTGGAATTATTTTTTTAGGTGCAATAATGATGCAACACCGTGTAAACTTGGCCTCCAAAGGTTTTCAGAAATCAGAAGACAATTGACTAAAGGTAGGACATTAAATTAAAAAAGACTCTGCACTTACCTGATAAATTATCCATCCCTCCTATGCTAGTCGTCAGTTTTCCTGCAGCGGTGACAGACCATCCATCAATATCACTGCTGCTGTCAATATCTGACCTCAGTGGTCTTGTGCCATACATGCCAGCATCACTGTTGAGGTCAGAGATTGGCTGCAACAAAGGCTGGCGAACCCACCAGTGTGGTGGAGATTTATCAGTTGAGTAGAGGTTATTTTATGCCATGTCCTCCATTTAGTCAATTTTCTGTAAATTTTGGAAAACCGTTTTTTTTTTTGTTTTTTTTGTGTATACAGTTGTTTTAAAAATGACTAAATAGTTGGGGCTGTTGAATCACAATATATACTGGCAGATACCGTATATGCCAGCAAGACACACTTTTTGGCATACATGGCCTCTAAAATATATGGCATGTCAGTGTATCAATACATTTTCACACAGGTAAGTTCTGTGGAGCCACATGCAATCCCTTTTCTGCCTTACAAACTGCTCCTTTGGGTGCTGTATCTACAGTGCGAGCCCCTTTATAAAACCACATACATATCACACAATGCCTTCATTATTTTGTGTATACTTACAGAACGCCACAGAAGAAATCTCCATATGACTCTGTATGAAACTGGCGGCATACGGTAAGGCCCTGTGCACGTTTACTGGGGTCCTGTTACATCCTGTACAAAACAGAGTCTTAACAGATATGGCAAAAAGGGGGGCATGGTGTGGGTGGCCGACAGGCCCGTCTCATTAAGCATTTTCTAGGCCTGTTTTAGGTGTAGAAAATTATATAAATCTACCCCACCAAGGGAGCTGGCATAATATTTAGACAGGCGGAAGATGCACCTAAGTTATGTAGAGGACGGCGTCTCTACAGCGCATCCACCGCCAGTGCACAGGGTTATTAAGACTGGTGTCTAAAACGCTGGTCTTAATAAACGACCCCATTAGTCTTTTGCATGTAATCTTTATATTAGAGAATTCTGTTTAGGCCTCATGCACACGACAGTATTTTTTTGCGGTCTGCAAAAAGGGGTTCCGTTGTTCCGTGATCCGTGTCCGTTTTTGTTTCCGTGTGCCTTCCTTTATTTTTGGAGGATCTCCAGACATGAAGGAAAGTAAAAAAAAAATCTAAGTCAAGTTTGCCATGCAAATGATAGGAAGAAAACGGACGCGGATGCGGATGACAATCTTGTGTGCCTCCGTGTTTTTTCACGGACCCATTGACTTGGATGGGTCCGCGAACCGTTGTCTGTGAAAAAAATAGGACAGGTCATTTTTTGTCATGGACTGGAAACACGGATCACGGACGCGGATGACAAACGGTGCATTAGTCGAGTTTTCCACGGACCCATTGAAAGTCAATGGGTTCGCAGAAAATCACGGAAAACGGAACAACGGACACGGGACACAACAACGGTCGTGTGCATGAGGCCTTAAGCTGCTAGTTTTCTTTTACTCATTAAAATCATATCATCTGTAAACCTGCTTCATAGGAAACATTTGAAATAACCTTGCAAAGTGTTGTATTTGTTATCAAAGAAGATAAGTTTTCTTGGTAATTATCAGCAGTAATATATGCGTAGTACTGTATATAAGGAGTCCAGATCACTATTTTCTGTTTTCCTACTGACCCCCATTCCCCTGCTGTCAGTACTACATAGTTTGGACTACTGGGCTATGCTAACATATTGGAGAGGACTCATGTGCACAGAAGTCCAGAAGTCCATTTCAGTGCAGCTAGAAATTCTGACAATGGGGGTGGGTGCATTAGGGTTAGGGCTCATGCACACGACAGTAATGCTTTTTCAGTGTTTTGCAGTCCGTTTTTAACGGATCCATTGTTCCGTTTTTTGTTTCCGTTCCGTTTTTCCGTTCCATTTTTCCGTATGCCATATACAGTATACAGTAATTACATAGAAAAAATTGGGCTGGGCATAACATTTTCAATAGATGGTTCAGCAAAAACGGAACGGATACGGAAGACATACGGATGCATTTCCGTATGTGTTCCGTTTTTTTTGCGGACCCATTGACTTGAATGGAGCCAAGCACCGTGATTTGCGGACAAGAATAGGACATGTTCTATCTTTTCACGGCACGGAAATACTGATATAGGCCTCATGCACACGACCGTTGTGTGCATCCGTGGCCGTTGTGCCGTTTTCCGTTTTTTTTCACGGACCCATTGACTTTCAATGGGTCCGTGGAAAAATCGGAAAATGCACCGTTTGGCAGCCGCATCCGTGAGCCGTGTTTCCTGGCCGTGAAAAAAATATGACCTGTCCTATTTTTTTCACGGCCAACGGTTCACGGGCCCATTCAAGTCAATGGGTCCGTGAAAGAACACGGATGCACACAAGATTGGCATCCGTGTCCGTGATCCGTGGCCGTAGGTTTTAGTTTCATACAGACGGATCCGAAGATCCGTCTGCATAAAAGCTTTTTCAGAGCTGAGTTTTCACTTCGTGAAAACTCAGATCCGACAGTATATTCTAACACAGAGGCGTTCCCATGGTGATGGGACGCTTCTAGTTAGAATACACTACAAACTGTGTACAAGACTGCCCCCTGCTGCCTGGCAGCACCCGATCTCTTACAGGGGGATATGATAGTACAATTAACCCCATCAGGTGCGGCACCTGAAGGGGTTAATTGTACTATCATATCCCCCTGTAAGAGATCAGGGCTGCCAGGCAGCAGGGGGCAGACCCCCCCCCTCCCCAGTTTGAATATCATTGTGCGGCCCCCCCCTCCCCTGTTGTTAACTCGTTGGTGGCCAGTGTGCGCACCCCCCTCCCTCCCTCCCTCTATTGTTTTAATACATTGGGGCCAGTGTGCGCGCGCCCCCCCAACCCCCCCCTCCCTCCCTCTATTGTTTTAATACATTGGGGCCAGTGTGCGCACCCCCCCAACCCCCCCCCCTCCCTCCCTCTATTGTAATAATAGCATTGGGGCCAGTGTGCGCACACCCCCCCCCCCGATCATCGGTGGCAGCGGAGTAGAAGATTTTCATACTTACCTGGCTGCTGGCTGCTGCGATGTCTGCGTCCGGCCGGGAGCTCCTCCTACTGGTAAGTGACAGCAATGCGCCGCACAGACCTGTCACTTACCAGTAGGAGGAGCTCCCGGCCGGACACAGAGATCGCAGCAGCCAGCAGCCAGGTAAGTATGAATCTTCTACTCCGCTGCCACCGATGATCGGGGGGGGGGGGGGCACACTGGCCCCAATGCTATTATTACAATAGAGGGAGGGAGGGGGGGGGGGGGGTTGGGGGGGCGCGCACACTGGCCCCAATGCTATTATTACAATAGAGGGAGGGGGGGGGGGGTTGGGGGGGCGCGCACACTGGCCCCAATGCTATTATTACAATAGAGGGAGGGAGGGAGGGGGGTGCGCACACTGGCCACCAACGAGTTAACAACAGGGGAGGGGGGGCCCACTGGCCACCAATGAGTTAAAAACAGGGGGGGGGTCTGCCCCCTGCTGCCTGGCAGCACCTGCCAGGCAGCAGGGGACAGTCATGTACACAGTTTTTTTTGTATATTCTAACCTGAAGCGTCTCCATCACCATGGGAACGCCTCTGTGTTAGAATATACTGTCGGAAATGAGTTTCACGATGTAGCTCATATCCGACAGTATATTCTAACATAGAGGCGTTCCCATGGTGATGGGGACGCTACAAGTTAAAATATACCATCGGATTGGAGAAAACTCCAATCCGATGGTATAACAGAACTCCAGACTTTACATTGAAAGTCAATGGGGACGGATCCGTTTGAAATGGCATCATATTGTGTCAACATCAAACGGATCCGTCCCCATTGACTTGCATTGTAATTCAGGACGGATCCGTTTGGCTCCGCACGGCCAGGCGGACACCAAAATTACTTTTTTTTCATGTCCGTGGATCCTCCAAAAATCAAGGAAGACCCACGGACGGAAAAACGGTCACGGATCACGGACCAACGGAACCCCGTTTTGCGGACCGTGAAAAAAAACGTCCGTGTGCATGAGGCCATACTGAAACGGAATGCACACTGAGACACTTCAGTATTTTTTGCTGAACCATTGAAATGAATGGTTCAGTATATGTACCGCATACTGAACTAAAAAAACGGCCAGTATACTGAACGCAAAATACTGTCGTGTGCATGAGCCCTTAGGAAGGATCAGTAGGAAAATAAGAAGTAGCGACCTGGACTTCTTCTGCACAGTACTAATCGTGTATTACAGCAAGTGAAAGTTCAGAATCATGGTGACAGATTCCCCTTAATACATTGTTAGCTTGTATACATATACCACATGCGCGTTGAACGTTTTTTTGTGGATGCTTTTTGCCCGTGAAGACAAGGCATGAATCATTTGTACAATAATGTGGGTTTTTAAGTGTCTTTTGCTTTGGAAGCAAGATGCTGGCCACCTGTGGCCTGACAGATTTACTACAATTTACACCAAAAGCTGGTATAAACCATGGAAGGACTGGCGATGATGATGTACAGTATGTGCTGTGGCCAGCAAAAGGTGTTGGAGGAGGGAATAGATCTCCTAAAGTGCTCTGTATGGAGAAGTCTGAGATGCTGGAACCCAGCTTGAAAGCAAACCGGGAGGAACAGAGGGCACCATGAATATCGATCATACATGTATCATGCATAGTCATATTTTGGGTTTGGATTAGATTTGTCATCCAGAACTGTATTTTATGTGTCATATGTTCTAGAGAATGATCTGCTAAGGATGGAGAAAAACTGTGGCTTCCAAAACTGCCTTTACCAAGAGCAGAATGAAAGCCTGGAGCTGGATTTAGGGCTCATGCACATGAACATATTTTCTTTCTGTGTCCGTTCCGTTTTTTTTTTGCGGACCGTATGTGGAACCATTCACTTCAATGGGTCCGCAAAAAAAACCAGAAGTTACTCCGTGTGCATTTTGTTTCCGTATGTCCGTATTTCCATTCCGCCCAAAAAATGGAACATGTCCTATTATTGTTTGGATTACGGACAAGTACAAAAAAACTGAAAACAGATATCCTATCTGGCGTGTGTGAATTGCAGCGGTAACTGTTGCAGAGTAATCCCGAAACTCCACTTGTATACCAAAAGAGAAAGAGTAGTTCCATGCAGTCTTAATTATGGTTAGTTAGTACTGCCCCTGATGAAGAGGTGCGAAAACCCCGGTCGGGCTATGAGATTTTATAGTATTTTTATATGAATGAAGCAAGTTTTATATCTTAGAAGTCCAATAAAAATCATTTTTTTTATATTAAAAACACTATGTGCCCATTATTGACTACAAACCTCAGGGCACATGTCTTGATAGTTTCTGTCTGCTAGGTAGTGTGTATGTCTCTATATGTTTCGGCACTAAATTGGTCTATCTTGACCCCCAGGTATGATCTCAGTCTGTTAATGTTATGTTATTTTATTTTATCTATTCTTATTTCTATTTTTTTGTTTTTCCCATAATCTGTACTTTATCATATTCTGTATGGATGTAATGGTACTTATTAAACTTATTGGATTTATGGTACATATTATTTCAGTGCCATTCTATGTATGCTATATGATATACGTGATGGTATTATTAATAAAAAATACTTTGAAACTAAAAACACTATGTGCATATCCCTTCCCCGGACCTTTTTGCTGAAGTGAAGAGAGGTATCGAGACACTCGGCATGGAGGAAAAAGTTTTTAACATTTCGGATCTGAAGTACCCTGTGGGCTACAGGAACACCGTGTAATCGCACAGACATATAGTAGGAAGGACACTTGTGGGATTATACATCGCATGCAAGTGCTAACTAACCATAATTAAGACTGCGCGGAACTACTCTTTATCTTTTTGCATTACGGACTAGGATAGTTCTGTTCTATTAGGGGCCAGCTGTTCCATTCCGCAAAATACGGAATGCATATGAACATCATTAGTTTTTTTTGCGGAACGCAAAATACATACGGACGTGTGCATGAGCCCTTAGGAAGGAGCAGAGGTTTTACAACCCTAGGCCATCTTATGTTCTGGAGCTGTTTTACCAGTTGAGTTCACTACACCTGTGGCCTATTTTAAAATCTGTATTGGCATGGTGCCACCAACAAGTCACTCAGCCATGGTCACGGTGGCGAGGTTTGGAAACTGAATCTTTGCCCCAGTTGAAGGAAATCTAGCTGTGAACTTGGCCTACAAACCTCATTGTCCTAGGAAATGTTCCACTTCTAAATTAGTTTTACAAAGCTGGTAGTTGTTTTTTTAACACATCTATAATATATAAAATAGCAAAATTGCTTGGTATATTTGATTTATAAAAAACTCAGGGACAAGGAGAATTAGGCTTGAAGAAAACTGTCTTCAACAGAGATTTGAGGTATAGGTTTTACACAGTGTCTGGACCGGTTTGTCCAAAGACTCAAAATCGTAATTGTAAAATGACATCCGGAATCTCTCCGGACTTGTCTTCCATTGAACACATCTGGGACATCATTGATGGGCAATAGCAAAGGGAGCTGCCGGCATCAGATCTTGATGATTTCTGTGCCCAAGTGCATTCAGCATCGCAGAACATTCCTCAGACAACCATTAATAACCTTACTGATAGCATGCCAAGCGGTTTACTGTGTGCATTCTAACAATACTCGATACTGAATAAAACACAATATTTTGAATTGTTTGTTTCCATTTTATTTAATTTGCATATCATTACCAGGTCTATGGATCCTGTGATTTCCATAATTCCACCACTTTTTCTTCTTGCTGTTGGAATTTCAGTGTTGAGGAGTATATCTCCCACCATTTAAAAGTTGGAATTATTATGATATCAATGTTATTCACTCTACTGGTTTAGCTGTTACTGTATGTCTGATCAGTGTATATAGGTTCATGAATTTATTTATACTTGTATATCACATCCAAAATATTGTTGTGTAACAATATTAACTTAAGTTATATCATTCTGTGACTTGGCAGCTCTTAATGACTATTTCACCCAGGGACAGACTGTAAACTTAATGTGGCCCCGAAAACCCCCCAAAAGTGACCCCATGTTGTAGGCGCGTCCAAATTCACAGAAGTCAGGGCCAGTATAAGTAGGCAGGTCCGACAAAAGTGGGTAGGACCAACAATACTGTAGTGCAGCTCAAAATACTTCCCCAGTAGAACCAAATACACAGTGTAGCACAAAATATTGCTGCCCCTGCCGCAGCATTCAAGCCCATCATTGTCCTGAGGATGGCAATACAGTTGAATGCAGGAGGGCATTTTCTTCTGCCAGCCAGGTGCATAAGTACCAGATGCTCCTAGTATTAATGCTGAGAGCATCAGATCTCTATGTACTCAACCAGCGGCCATGAGTAAGGTTTGGGCGGCCCCCTGGACATAACCCCACCGGTAAATTTCCCTGTAGGGTTTATGTCCAGTTCGCCCTTTGTTTCACCCTTGTAACCCCTGCAGATGATGGGGCTCAGTAGGCAAACTAGCCAAAAAACCCTGATCAAGTGAATTACTTTCTTCTCTACTGACAGCTGTTGACATTTAGAGGGCATATTGGCATATAGTTACGATTGTCTTAGTATGTAAGTGGTAATATGTTCCCATTTGTAACACAACTTTTGTGTAAGCTTATATTTAAAATCAGTACAGCATATAAAAATAGGATATCCAATTCTCACAATATTTGAAGATTATTTTACTCTTCCTTGTAGGATTGTGTACTTAATAAACGTTGGTTTCCTTGTATTTACATACATATTGTGTTTTCATATAGGAGTCGCTACTTCGCTTTGACACATGCAAAATTCCCAACAGGATTTCCTTTTATATTTTCATTTAACCCGTTTTTTTGTTCCTACTCTAGGAGTGATATTTCTTGTAAAGTGTTGAGCATTTATTTCTGCTTAAATAATACTTAATACTTGGAATCCATGCAGGATTTGAAACTAGAAGATGATTATGACAAGCAAGCAAAGACACTGCTCATAATATACAAATCTGCTAATGCTGTATCTTATATTTTATAACACGTACATGTGTAGACTGAGACTAGTGCTACACAGTGACAGTTGTGGCTGCCAGGATCTCTGTGTAGCGGTAATCCCATAGAAATGAATGGGATCGCCGAGATAGTCACAAGAAATCCAATATGGCTGTTTTTTTTTGCGACTGTAACAGCAATCCCATAAATTTCTATGGGATCAATGTTACTCAGCGATCCTGGCCGCAACCAGTGTAGCCCTAGCCTTAGGCCTCGTTCACACTTCAGTGTTTGGTCAGTGATTTCCATCACGATTTCTGAGCCCAAACCAGGTGCGGGTCTAACCACAGAACAGGTGCAGATCTTTCCCTTATACATTATCTCTGTGGAGGCTCCACTTCTGGTTTTGGCTCTCAATTCACTGAAGGAAATCACTGACCAAACACTGTAGTGTGAACGAGGCCTTAGACTTATGTGCAGATTTATTACATACAGATCTTGTAGATTGGGCGTGTATTTTACCATATCCATTGCAAAGGGTTAAATCCGATGTGAAAACTTCCCAAACAAAATTAACTTTTTGCAGATTGGAAATACCAGACACATATGAAAAACACACCATACAAATATAAATTGAAAGTAAATAGTTGCAAAAAAAGAGATGCCTAGGGTAAAAGGTGGCAATCACTTCAAATAAGGAGCTGCATACAGAGGTAACAAATATCAAAAAAAACACAAAAAAGTGCCAGATTCATGAGTAAAAAGAGACATCAATTAATGAATAGGGCAATTTGGCAGACACCACAAACCTTGGGTAATTAGTTACAGCAATGGTCACCAATATCAGTGTCCCACAACAAATAGTAAAAGCATAAAATAGCAAGTAAACAAACGAATACCGACCACACAGCAGCTCCGTCCCAACGTATGTTTTGCCTATTGCTTCCTGCGGGGAAAGGGGATGGGGTTTTTATACGAAATACAGATTGCCCTGCAAAAAATGAGCCTTTACTCTGCTTCGTAGATTAAAATATAAAAAAAGGTATGGGTGCCACAATATTGTGATTAGGCTTGAGTTCAGATTGCGCTATCCGAACCCAATTTGTTTTAAAACTTCATTTGCAATATCTCCTCTGTAGTGCACTAAAATGGATGGGCTCTGCTGAGGCCTGGAAAATGTTGCTGCAAATAACGTGAGAATTGCTTTGTCTCGCATTTGTGACGTTACACTTCGGTTATGCACATAAATGACTGTTCCAAAATCTGAAGCGGAACTCAGCTTTGTTAGTGAGATTTTGAAACGGTAATTGAAATCATTTATATGCGCATAAGCGAAGTGTAACATCATAGACGTAAGACGAAGCAAGTCTCACGTTATTCGCAGCAGGATTTTCGAAGCCTCAGCAGAGCCTATACATTTTAGCGCACTACGGAAGAGATATTGTAAACACAAAGCTTTCAAACGAATCGGGTTCAGAAACAGCAATCCGAACCAGATTCATTCAAGCCTAATTGTGATGCAAAGAAAAATGAACACGGGAAAAACTATTAAAAAAAAGTGGTATTGCTGTAATCTTACTGACCCCCAGAAAGAAGTTAAAGGGGGTGGTGTATTTGAATGGAGGAGACATCACATGGAGATGATTTGCCTGGTGACATGACCCTCCGTCAGCAACCATTTTATAAACAAGACATCTAAGTGGACAGCACAAAAGACTTGGAACAAAGGGCAAAGCTTATGAACTATAGAAAGTGGCACAGACTTTCAACAAAGGCAATATTAGTAAGTGCTCTATGGTCATTTTACTAATATGTTAGTGAACAGTATCCAGAAAGTGGCCAACCCCTTTAACTTGAGATTTTAACTCATAGGGAATGCAATAAAATTAAAACCTATAAACCAATGCGGAATTTCGTTTTTTCCCAATTCAACCACGTTTAGAATTAGCTACGGAATGCAATATTAAATGGCGCTTGTTCCATGAAAAAACACACCCTCATATGGCTAGGTAAATGGAAAAATTAAAAAGTTATGGCTCCGGGAAGGGAGGAAGTACAAAAACGGAAAAACTTTTTTTTGTTTTCCATGTTTGCAATGCATTTAAAAGACCACTAAACCCTGAAAAACAAGGATAAAAAGCATAACCTGCTAAGGGAAATTTGTCTTTACCTTTCTCGGCTTGGGGCATCTTGAGACTGCGGCAGAAATAAGATTTAAGGCATTTTCTGCAGTGAGACAAGTCCTTCATTGCAAAAGGACCTGTGCTGACGTCATCGCGCTCAGGTGACGTCAGCTCAGGTCCTGCTGAATGAAGATAGAGGGACCTTCTATCTGCATTCAGCAGAATCTGCGCTGACGTCACCACGCTCACCACGTCAGTACAGGTCCTTTTGCAGGTCCTGAAAGAAGACGATAACACTACGCGATCAAGTGGATGAGGTAAGTCATTTTTTTATTATTTTTTAACCCTTAATGGACATTTTACTTAGAGTTCTGTATTAAAGAATGCTATTATTTTCCATTATAACCATGTTATAATGGAAAATAATAAAATCTACAGAACACCGAACCCAAACTCAGGGTTCGGGTCTGAGTACCAACATTCAGTTTTTTATCACGGGCGTGCAAAACGTATTAAAACGCATTGCACTCGCACGGAAAAAAACTGAACAACGCAACGCAATCGCAGACATAACTGACTGAAATTGCGTGCGCACTCACGTGGGTTTCTCGCAGGCAATGCATCCGGACCTCTTCTGCGACGCCCGTGTGAAAGGGGCCTTAGACTGGCATACGCCCTCTCCACTTTGATTGACAGAGCCAGGCATGATGTGGCTCTGACAATCAAAGTGGAGAGGACGCGGCAGTTGCAGAGCAAGCAGACCTAAGGTAATCATCAGCTGTAGGTGTTGACTTGCAGGTCACTTTTGGATATTGACTACACAGTTTGGTACTAGTCACTGGTGGCTCAGTGGTTAGCGCCGGTGCTTTGTGCTGGGGTCCTAGGTTCAATCCAACCAGGGCCAACATCTGCATGGAGTTTGTATGTTCTCCCTGTGTTTGTGTGGGTTTCCTTCAAAGACATACAGTACTGAGAGGGAACTTAGATTATGAGCTTTCCTATGGGACAGAGTGTGATGATAAAATGTAAAATGCTGTGGAATATGTCAGCGAGTGAGTAATAAATGTTACAAACATGTACCACCTCGATTAGCATTACTGCCTGGGATATTTGTAATATTACCTAAGGAAAGTCAGTTTATTGTGTATGTCAATGGCATAATGCCAACCTGACAATGCCAGCTTATTATCTGTACCAATGTAAATGTGACCAAAAACTCTCCATATTACAAATAGATGAGTATTCTGGAACCTGATGAAATCTTTGGAATACAAGGAAGCAGTTTGTATATAATGCAACGTATCCTATAACTAACTACTGTCTATTTCAACTTTCCTAAACCATAGATGAATGACACAATTTTGACACACCTCATTTATGACTTTTAAATTACACTTCAATTATAAGCTGGGTTAAATGGTTGTCCAGCAATATTGTATTTTTTTATATATGGCTCACAGTGGGTTAAAAATAAGAAAGCGGTCATACTGCCCCTCACGGACCTCCATGGCTGCCATTCCGTTGTTGCTCTAGTCTAGCTGCTCTCCACTTCTTGGTCCGGGCTTGGCACACTGGAAATTATTGGATATGCCCACGCTGGCATTTTCTGTGTGCTGGACCTGGTCTAGGAAGTGGTGAGCAGCTGAGACTGGAGCAGCCCTGGGGCGGCAGGGTATCCGTGAGGGTGAGTATGATTTCATTATAATTTTTAACCCAATGTGAGCCATATAGACAAAATGTACAGCCCTTTAGCCTTAGGTTACTTTCACACTGGCGTTTCTGGGTCCGTCTGTGAGATCCGTTTCAGGGCTCTCACAAGCGGCCCAAAACGGATCAGTTCAGCCCCAATGCATTCTGAATGACAAAATATGGTGAAATTGAAAGCGGATCCGTCCGTTATTGACTTTCAATGTAAGTCAGGATGGATCCGTTTTGACTTAGACATTTTTTTTGAAAGAATAATGAAAACGGATCCTTTCTAAACGGATACAAGCATTTGCATTATCGGTGCGGATCTCTCTGTGCAGATACAAGACGGATCCGCACCGAACGCAGGTGTGAAAGTAGCCTTACATCGTTTTGTTCCTGGTGTTACTAACTGATTCTATTAACTAACATTATTAAAGGGGTTATGCAGGACCTTTCCAGTTATGTAAGGCTACTTTCACACTAGCGTTCTGCTGTCCGCTCGTGAGCTCCGTTTGAAGGAGCTCACGAGCGGACCCGAACGCTTCCGTCCAGCCCTGATGCAGTCTGAATGGATGCGGATCCGCTCAGACTGCATCAGTCTGGCGGCGTTCAGCCTCCGCTCCGCTCGCCTCCGCACGGCCAGGCGCAAGCAGCGTTCAGCTGTCCGCCTGGCCGCGCGGAGGCGTGCGGATCCGTCCAGACTTACAATGTAAGTCAATGGGAACGGATCCGCTTGAAGATGACACCATATGGCTCAATCTTCTAGCGGATCCGTCCCCCATTGACTTTACATTGAAAGTCTGAACGGATCCGCTCAGGCTACTTTCGGACTTAGAAATTTTTCTAAGTTATTAATGCAGACAGATCCGTACTGAACGGAGCCTCCGTCTGCATTAATATGATCGGATCCGTTCAGAACGGATCCGATCAAACACTAGTGTGAAAGTAGCCTAATGCCCTCAGCCTGCCTCCTGAAAAAGAAGATTCTCTCTATGTTTTCTTTCACCGGCGCATGAACATGGTCACCTGCACTGCTCCAGCCAATGACTGGTGTCAGCAGAGACGTGACCACTAACAGCACGTCACTGCTGAAGCCAGTCATTGGCTGGAGAGGTGCATGTGACCATGGCCATAGTCAGCTAGATGTAAACAGTGCCAGTACCGGAAGATGGAAAGAGCAGAGGCAGCGTAGAAGACCTGAGCAACGTGGAGAAGATTAGTATTTTCAAGTATTTTTTTTTTCAGGAGGCAGGCTGGGGGCATTACTTAAAATATTATTCTAACTGGAAAATCCCTTTAAAATAGCTGGTTGTTGAGTTTTGGGGCCCTCAATGATCTAATATTGATGGCCTACTCTAGTACTCCATTTTTTTTTTATATTGATGACCTATGCTCTACATAGGTCATCAATATCAAATCATTGGGGTCCATCTGTTCAAGTGAATGGGAAGTGAGCTGCAGTAAACCAGCACAGCTACTTCATAATGGACAGATCCTCCTGTTTCAAGGCTCTGTCTGCTGTTTAGTTTTTGGTGTGAGCGGCTGCTGAAAACAGTTGATTGTCGGAGGTGGCAGATGTTAGACTCCCACCGATCTGATATTGATGACTTTTCTGGAGGATAGGTCATTAATATCTAAAAGCTGGAATACCCATTTAAGAGATTTTAGAGTTGTTAATAACCTATTTAATAATACAAATAAAAATAAGTAATAGCAGAAGTAATAGAAGATTGACAGGTCATTTCTGTACTGGTTAATATAATTTATGTTCTTACAACTTTGAGTATTTACTACCTATAACCACAATGCTCAAACATAGCTGTTACCTACCAAAGCAATTTGATTTATCTTTTTTGTTTAAATTTCAGGAAATGTAACTGAGGACATTCAGCAACATCCAACTGTACAACTACTTTCTCAAGATGACACAGATTTCCCAAACCAGAACCAAATATTTATTCGTAGACCAGAATCTCCAGATGTTGTACGGGAAGGGATCGCATCAAGAAAATTTAACGATCTATAATCTAGTAAGGGAGTCTGGAGGAAAATATTGGTCCCTTGTCTCTGAAAACATGATTCAAGCCAAGGATTAGATCTAGATCCTGCAGAAGATCCAGGGCATTTAGACCTAGAAAAGTTATGTCACTGTTATTTGTAAATCTCTGGTCTACTGCAAGTAACTTGTAAGCTGGCATTAAAGCATCACATAGTGGTCAAACAGCTCTCATCTCTTTATCAGCAGTATTCTGTGTATCTGCAGAATGAACACTTTTATGTTATGGCTTGTAAGGATGGGCTAAACGAATTGCATTTGTTACGAATTTCACAGAAATTCATCCAAAAAACGAATCCAACGTATTACCCTATGGTGCGCCTATTTTGTGTTTCCTAGTAAACACCGCCTGTGGTTTTGATTCTCCTACCCGTTTTTTCCGGACATTTTGGCAGCACATAAGGATAAGTGACCACCCAGTAACATGGAATACGTCCATAATAGTCTCGAACAGAGAGCGACTCGTCACACAATGTGTACAAGCTCAAGCTCATACTACCACCAACATCTCATCAGAAGTGAATCCTGCTTATGTAGGTATTGACGAAAAATCACTCTCCTCATTGTTCTTTGAACTTGAAAGGATTATAATTGGCAAGATCCAACATCAACTCGATGCCAAATTCCTTGAAATATATCTTGCAGAAAACCTAGTTCCTAGGGGTCTATGTCTGCGCTAAAAACATTTGTTTGAATACGACATAGACTTTTGTAAGGATTGGGACAACTATCTGCTAGATTGCGCTAAAGGTCTCATGTATAGACTATTAACTAAAATAAAAGCTATAGCTTTGAATTTAGGGACTAAAATCACAGATTGTTACAATAACATCCTTCCTCACAAGGAACATCATTCATTTCTCAAATTTGACCACATGATCACCACATGGGTTACATCACATGAGAAATACATTTTGAGTAAAAAGGCAGGCAAATTTTCCAGAGACAGGACAAATTTTAATACCAATAATATTACGTTCTGGGTCAAAGATCGTACCACTGCTGATTCTCCACCCATGGAGAAGGGCTATGAACGCCGAGCTTGTGTCCAAGCGTACACTGCCGTCCTCCTCTAGCACAACTCAACAACCACTACATCCCATCCAGTCAAGCATAGTGTCACATTCACCCACAGTAGTAGACGTGGTCCTCAAAAGATACAGAGACGTCACACTCACACACCCAAACCATCACATACCAAACATCAATCCAATTCCAAGCCACGCCCTTCTTTACCCACCACACCTGCCACTAGTCATCCACCCAAGACACCTGAAGTCCAATTTTTTACCCCTATAGCTAACATTCCACATTCTGAAGAGACCCTACTGGAAGCCTACTTTAACTGTAGCCAGTCATCCCAGATCATCACTCATATTCAACTATTAGAACCTACCACCTTGGATCTCTTCGGCCATGAAATATTGTCCAACTGTGCCCCTCAACCTGCCACCTACATCCTTTTTGCCACCTACATACCAGGCCTCAGCACATCAGTCGTCCAATAGAACCATGTCACCATCCACGCCGGCAGACTTTGAACTCGATTCACTTATTACTCTCCATAAAGGTTCACTGATTCAATCTCCGGCTATTCCAGATCCAGCCAACTCACTCTCAATTAGAGATCCGGATCTCGGTCCATTTGATCTCACTAATTTGACATCAGTCTCCAATACTGGTCCTTTTTTATGCCTACTCCCAATCATCACTCCAGTATCAGTGTATCCAATCCTAAAGAGCCCCAACACAGTTACCATAACCAAACACTTTCATCTACTAGGCAACTGACCCGTAAAATAAAAAATGCCGAAGGGGATGCAGAGGGGGCCAAAGTAAAGCGAAAAGTCTAACAACTGTGAAACCAATGAAAACAGACATTAAAATTTTCAATCTTTCCACATATCTCAATTCTGATGAAATTGCAGTATTATCAAAAAGTCTCTCATGTCCCTCATCTAGGATCAAAGGTTTTGATTTATCCCTGCACCTACATAACTTTGTTAGAAAATTAACCCTTAAGAGACATTACTGTCTAATGGAGAACACTGAGAGAAAGACTAACACACCTACCCACGGCTTTCCATCCACTTCAGAAAAACAATATATTGCTACTGACCTGAGATACTGCTCCAGTTTTTATCCCCTCCACCACAAGGGCAATTTTATTGAGACTTTTTATGATTTAGTGATGAAAGATTTCAGAACCATCCACCAGAAACCGATTTTAACTCACAACCTCAATGCCCAAGAGATATCAGCAGTTAAACATCTACAAGAAAACACAGATTTAGTTATTCGGAATGCAGATAAAGGAGGTGGGATTGTCATTCAAAATAGGGAGGACTATATTAAGCAGGTACTACCAAACTGCTCACTGAAAACCCAATGATAGAGCACCAAGCAGCTTTTAAGACCCTTATTAACTCCACCTCCAACATATTTAATATTAAAGAACAAGAATATAGCTCAATTACGAATCCAGTAACTGCTATTTTTATCATTTGCCGAAAATGTATAAAGATGCCACTAACCCACCAGGCCGACCGATTATCTTGGGGATATCCTCCCTCACCTGCAATTTGTCTCACTATGTCGATATCTTTTTGCAAAAACATGTCGTTAAACTACTATCTTATCTCAAAGATATCACTTCCCTGATACAGCTATTGAAAGACATTGAATGGAAGGATACTTACCATTGGTTGACTCTGGACCTAACCGCTTTATATTCAAACATTCAGCACGACCTGGGAATCTAGTGCACTAAATGGTTTTTGGAATGTATTATTTTGGAATGTATTATTCATTCTAACTCACAACGTATAGTATTCCCTATATTTACAGACCATGGGTACCACAATAGGCACCAGATTATTACCAAGTTTTGCAAATTTATTTATGGGGGTGTTTGAGGACACTTTCATCTATGGTTATGGGTATTGGAAAAACAATATTGTATTTTACCGTCGGTATATAGATGATTAGATTTTTATATGGAACGGAGACATCACCTCTATAGATCTGTTCATTAGACACCTAAACAACACTGAATATCTTGACCTAGAATTGATTAGTGCCAGTGGAAAAATAACCACGCAAACCTTCTTTAAAAAGGTTGATTGCAATAGTTATTTAGATTTTCTAGCGAACACCATAAAAAGTGGAAAACAAATATTCCCTTCAGCCAATTCCAGCCAGTAAGACGCAACTGTACCTTAGATAGAGATTACATTTCACAAAGTGAAGTGATTCGCACTAGATTTTTACAGAAAGGCTATTCCCCCCGGAATTATAGAGGCCGCGTTCTATAGAGCAAGGACCCTCACACAAGATGACTGTCTACCCAAAACTGGTGACAAAGTTATAGCTAAGAATACTAGTGGCAAGCAATACAATATGAATTTCATAACCACATATACTAGTAATCGCAATGCCATTAGGGACGTCCTTTCCAAACATTGGTATATTTTGAAAAGAGACCCCTATTCAAATAAGATCTTGCCTACCAGACCCCTCTTACTTTCAGAAGGTCCCAAACCCTGCAGATTATCCTTGCACCCAGAAAATTAAGATCACACTTAGACAAAGGGATTAAACCGAAAACGTTACTGTAGGGTCACCAGGGAGCTTCAAGTGCAAACAACCTAAATGTCTATGTTGCAAATCTATACGGGTTGCCATCTTTTTCTGTAGCTCCAATGGGAACTTTTTCCCGATAAAACATCTTAACTGCGGATCAACCAATATTATCTATACTTGAATGCCTGTGTGGTCTCCAGTTCATAGGGTGCACTATCCAAACTCCCCGAAACAGACTGAACCAACAATAGGTCTAATATCAAAAATAAATTTCTCTAGCACAGCGTTTCTAGACATGCCATGGACCATCACCAAGGCTCTTTTTTTGGCTTCACAATCACGCACATGAGCAAATAACTCCTGATGGTTTACAACACTATCCAGACGCTAAGACGACATGAAATCTTATGGATCTAAAAATTAAATTGCCTAAGTCCACACAGCCTCAACGAGGCATTTGAAATCAATCTGTAATTTTGATTTTTTTTATATATTTTTTTTATTATCATTTATTAATATTTCATTTTTTCCTTTTTATACTGATATCTGTGCATTCATTTATTATTTTATCATCACCACCTTCTGTGTAATTTTGCTGTTTCAGTTTATTATTTACTAATTATTAATTCATTAATTTATTAATATTTATATTCATTTATGTGATTTCATGTATATTCTACATTATATATGGCATAGAAATAGGAATTTTTTTGTCATTTTCGTGCTGAGGTTTTTTATATTTTTAGTTTTTTTTCATGTTATTCTTCATGTTTTTTTATGTTTTGATACTCTTATTGATTTAATGACCATTTAATTTACACACAATTTTATTTTATTATTTATTAATTAGTTCTCATCATCCTTAACAACACATCCAAGTTTTTATCACACATATGTCTTTTTTAATGCTGCCTGCCCTCCAATATACTCTTTCCCAGTATCAGCTTCAGGCTCCTGCGATCCCTTCAGGTGACGTTATCGCTTTCCCCAGCCGCTATCTTCTACCTCACGTCAGGCTGTACATTCTTCTTGCATAGCCACAGCATTCCCATAGTGTTCTGTGATCACGTGTCCGCGATCGTGGTCACGTGACCACGACTCCGTTCACATGACCTCAAATACACTAGCGATCGCTCCAGCAACTGCTGGGCATCGCCACAGGGCAACTGTGATGTAGTTTCTATTTCTGATCCCCACCACTCAAATCACCAATAAAGTTTTAATCCTTTTGACATCCTGCATCTAAATATTCCTTTTATAATGAATAATTAAAGTTATCACTCAGATGACACCTGGGCATAGTAAAGCCCGCCCCCTCCCCTTACCCCTTGACCTTTGTTTCTGGCGTTTTTTCGGGGAGCCATTCCCCGAAATGCGCTGTATTACCTGCTAAATAAATACCAAAGTTTTTCAACAATACTTACGGAACAACTAGTTTGTTTTTGCGCCGTGGGATTAAATTCTGTGGCGGAGAATGTGGGCCACTCCTTGCAGTTCCTGTGCATCCCACAATGGACAGCTGTAGCAGCTGTTATGGGCAGAGACTGTACATGTCTTTCACGGCCCATTGGGTAAATGCTTTTTGTGGCGAGGCAGCACTGCAGCAATAAGGCCAGGAGGATCTATTGACAACTCCACATTTGTGTTGGTCTTTTTCCCACACCAGCCGCTTATCCGCCTCCTCTACTTTCTTCTCCATGGCCATCCTCCCTTCTCCAACAGCAGCAGGACAGAGCGTCACCCCCACTCCCCCTCTTTCCTATCACATGTGTAAAGTAAACCACGGCCATACGGTGTTAGAGCTGATTGGCCTGGGCGAGAGTAGCCACACAGCCAATCGCTTGCTAAAGTGCATCAAGCAGCTAACATCCCACTGGCGTATGTCCCTCTGCAGTTAGGTTAAAAAGCACATGCTCCCTGCATGGTGCACGTGTTAAACCTAGTTGTGAAATGCTTTTTTAAAAAAATACAATGGCTTGTGGAAGATGCTGGCAATGTCCAAGAGACTGTCCTCGCATTCCGGTCATTCTTCTATGGCAAGGAACGCCCTCCTGAATGTGCAGTGACAGAACAGTCTGCCTTTACACCGTTAAGGCTACTTTCACACTTGCGTTTTGGATTTCCATTTGTGAGATCCGTTCAGAGCTCTCACATTCGGTCCAAAACAGATCAGTTTGCATTCTAATGCATTCTGAATGGAAAAGGATCCGCTCAGAATGCATCAATTTGCATCAGTTCAGACTCCGCTTTGGAGACCATATATCCTTGACGGCATGGAAATTACTATCTACGCTATTTGGTCTTGTGCTTCCTCCTCCTCTTAGTAATATCAGTCGGTCCAATCTGTATATTAAAGTGTAATAGACTCCGGTATATCAATAACGGTGATCTACACCCACGTTACGGAGGCCCCTCGATAGTAGTGGCCCCCGTCCTACCTGCTGTACTATCTAAATATCGTATCTTATTTACCCCCTGATGATCCCACACCGTGGGGGAAACGCGTCGGGGTTTACCATATAATTATGGTTGCTGTATCGATGTAACTATCTTATTTTGTATCTATGAAATCATCACGTTAGGGTGTTTTTAATAATATTTTTTTGTTAGTGCACTTTGTACCTCTTGATGTTCCTGCATCACCAGGGTTGTATACATAGGGCACTTTTTGTCTTGTACTGTCGGTTGTCGTTTATAGGACTCCACCCGGGGGCCTTTATCCTCCCACCTGCATCCATTAGGGCATATCAGGAGTGGGTAGCTGAGGCTCGAGGACAGGGACTCCCCACCATTAGGGGCCATCCCTGGGCAGAGGGATAGGTTAGGGTGCGAGTGTAGGGATTATCTCCCCACCTCCCTCTAATACTGGCCCACCCAGTATCTTGGTGGTACTACCTATGCTGTTGTGTGTAGTATACGTCCATTTTGTATCATTAAAGTTAATCTTTCTAGCTAAGGGTTACTTCTGAATGCTGGACTTAATAATTTCTTATGTTGGCCTGCCACCTGCTGGACAAAATAAGAATTGCAGCTTCAATATCCTGGGTCTCTTCAGAGAGACCCAGCGTATTGAAACCAATTACTGGCATCCTCATTGGCTGCAGAGGATGCTGGTAAAAGGACCGGAAGCGCAGGCTTCCCATGGTTAGCATTATTGCCAGCGGAGACCCACCGGCCATGACGCCCGCTGCACACGCGGTCGCCATGTTTGGTCATCACTCAAGTACAAGTACGGCGCTGGTAGTGAATGGATTAAACACCATCTGCCCCTGATAAGAACAACTTTTGGAAGTTTTAGAATATGAAAAAGGATAACACATGCAATGGCTTGGTGTATTTTTAAACACTATGGTCATTAACGCTGCAGTTACCCTAAAACGATATATGTCATTGTCACTCTAATATTATTTGCTATTGTTTTCATTACATTCAAGAGCTTAGGGAGGGGGGAGGGGGTGAGAAAGAACATTATTCATCTAAAGTGACTAATAAAACCTATAGAAATATCCTCCCAACAATGTTACACAATGTTTTTTATTTTTTATTAAATCAGCTATAAGAGAGGGGAGTTCTCAACTGTACAGAATTAAACAATGAGTCATTTAAATTATAGTTACCCAACGTATTGTAAAACATGGCCAACTTTTTTAAGTACTGTATCTTGAAGAAGCCACTCCAACACATTAGTTATTTGAATCAACAGTGGTCCTGCTTGTGTTTATATGACTGAATCCTGAAAACAGCCGAGACTTTCTGTGGTACACCATTACTTCTAAAGTGTTCCACCATCTGCAAATACTTTAGTGTTCAACTGAATGATTCAATAAGTGTGCATTGTCTTCAGGAATCATTATTTTAGTTTTGGAGGAGGTGAAAAGTTTTAAAAAATCAGGACTTCATATTTCTTTTAGCCACAGCTATTTGGCTGCATTCCATAACTGACAGCAAATTTTAATGATGACAATGAAAGGTACAGACTGATACAGAATACTTTGGGAATAGCTTTAATATTTGACCAGGTGATTAGGTCTAGAAGGTAATGATTAGTGTTGAGCGCGAATATTCGAATTGCAAAATTTAATAGCGAATATCACCATTTCGAGAATTTGCAAATATTTAGAATATAGTGCCATATATTCATATTCACGAATAGTGTTGAATATTCTAATCGCTAATTTATCTTGAATATATTACATTGCCAATTTTCGCAATCAAGTAAACAATGACTGCAGATCTAATTGTGCCTATGCCGCTCATCACTAGTAGCGATGCAATCTCCAGTCCTTTTGCAAAATCATGAAACAGTACTGGGTTTTGGGTCCACCTATCAAATGAAAAAAATGTATATTTGCTAAATTGCTCTCTAATTTTGTTTCAGGGTTTATTTGGGAAAAAAGTTAGCCATCAATATCTAATGGTAGGGACCCTAACCTGGGCACCCCCTCCGATCAACCTAATGAAGTGGTAGTGACTGAAATGATGCTGATAGGCTGTCAATATATACAGTCTCTAAAGAATATTTTATTGTCCCCAGGACATCAGGATAGTTCATCAATGTGTGTTCAGTGGGGTTTAATAAATTCGAGACATTTGAATAACAAATAATGCTGGGCATACTATAAGGCTGGGTTCAGACCTGAGCGTTTTACAGCGCGTTCCTACGCGCTGTAAAACGCTCAACAGGCAAGAACCAATGATTCCCTATGGGAATGGTTCTCACCTGTGCGGTTTACAGCTCGTACGATCGTGCTGTAAAACGCCCGACGCCCCAAGAAGTACAGGAGCTTCTTTGGGGCGTCTTTTGCGCGTTCCCGTACATAGACTTCCGGGAACGCGCGACAATGGGCGTTCGCATACTACCGGAGCCGCGTATGTGAGACGCCGGAGAATCGCGCATACACAGCGCTCAGGTCAGTACGCTCAGGTCTGAACCGGCTGTAAGGGGGCGCCTTCACATGCGGCAGATTTTGTAGCAGAAAATTCCACAACTGAAAATCAGTTTAATTCACCTTAATAGGGCTTGCAGAAATCCATGTGCTTGCTGCCCCATTCAAATGAATGGTACTGATTTTCAGCCACGGAATTTTCTGTCACAAAATCTGAAACCTAAAAAGGATAAAAGATTGTATGCTCACCTAACTGATCAGCTGCCCCTGTTCCTGATTTGTCTCGACATGCACCATTGCAGACAATCAGTGAAACTCAGCTGCAGAACCAAACACACTATCTTCATGAACCAGCAAACTAGGAAATATGTCAAAGGTACAGTCCTGTGTCAATTACCTTTCCCCTCACACAGTTGTCAGTTCTAAGGTGCTCTACCCAGGATATAACGACCTTAAAACCTTTGCTGAAAATGTGGCATAATGTCATCTAACTAAAAACTGTTTTATATACAGGTCCTTCTAAAAAAATTAGCGTATTGTGATAAAGTTCATTATTTTCTGTAATGTACTGATAAACATTAGACTTTCATATATTTTAGATTCATTACACACCAACTGAAGTAGTTAAAGCCTTTTATTGTTTTAATATTGATGATTTTGGCATACAGCTCATGAAAACCCCAAATTCCTATCTAAAAAAATTAGCATATCATGAAAAGGTTCTCTAAACGAGCTATTAACCTAATCATCTGAATCAACTAATTAACTCTAAACACCTGCAAAAGATTCCTGAGGCTTTTAAAAACTCCCAGCCTGGTTCATTACTCAAAACCGCAATCATGGGTAAGACTGCCGTCCTGACTGCTGTCCAGAAGGCCATCATTGACACCCTCAAGCAAGAGGGTAAGACACAGAAAGAAATTTCTGAACGAATAGGCTGTTCCCAGAGTGCTGTATCACGGCACCTCAGTGGGAAGTCTGTGGGAAGGAAAAAGTGTGGCAGAAAACGCTGCACAACGAGAAGAGGTGACCGAACCCTGAGGAAGATTGTGGAGAAGGATCGATTCCAGACCTTGGGGGACCTGCGGAAGCAGTGGACTGAGTCTGGAGTAGAAACATCCAGAGCCACCGTGTACAGGCGTGTGCAGGAAATTGGCTACAGGTGCCGTATTCCCCAGGTCAAGCCACTTTTGAACCAGAAACAGCGGCAGAAGCGCCTGACCTGGGCTACAGAGAAGCAGCACTGGACTGTTGCTCAGTGGTCCAAAGTACTTTTTTCGGATGAAAGCAAATTTTGCATGTCATTCGGAAATCAAGGTGCCAGAGTCTGGAGGAAGACTGGGGAGAGGGAAATGCCCAAATGCCTGAAGTCCAGTGTCAAGTACCCACAGTCAGTGATGGTCTGGGGTTCCATGTCAGCTGCTGGTGTTGGTCCACTGTGTTTTATCAAGGGCAGGGTCAATGCAGCTAGCTATCAGGAGATTTTGGAGCACTTCATGCTTCCATCTGCTGAAAAGCTTTATGGAGATGAAGATTTCATTTTTCAGCACGACCTGGCACCTGCTCACAGTGCCAAAACCACTGGTAAATGGTTTACTGACCATGGTATTACTGTGCTCAATTGGCCTGCCAACTCTCCTGACCTGAACCCCATAGAGAATCTGTGGGATATTGGGAAGAGAAAGTTGAGAGACGCAAGACCCAACACTCTGGATGAGCTTAAGGCCGCTATCGAAGCATCCTGGGCCTCCATAACACCTCAGCAGTGCCACAGGCTGATTGCCTCCATGCCACGCCGCATTGAAGCAGTCATTTCTGCAAAAGGATTCCCGACCAAGTATTGAGTGCATAACTGAACATAATTATTTGAAGGTTGACTTTTTTTGTATTAAAAACACTTTTCTTTTATTGGTCGGATGAAATAAGTTTTTTAGATAGGAAATTTGGGTTTTCGTGAGCTGTATGCCAAAATCATCAATATTAAAACAATAAAAGGCTTGAACTACTTCAGTTGGTGTGTAATGAATCTAAAATATATGAAAGTCTAATGTTTATCAGTACATTACAGAAAATAATGAACTTTATCACAATATGCTAATTTTTTTAGAAGGACCTGTATATGTGTTCAATATTAGTTTTTCTTTAAAGAGGTTATCCCATGGGTAATGTAAAACATGAAAATAATAGTACATTATAATATATAATTTATAATATATAAAGTCTCTTTCTAACAATCTTAGAACCAGCCCTGTACCTCACATAGATCCAGAGATCTCCCCATTAATTGCTGCAATTCCTCTGCTAGATTTATTTCAAGCTGGCTGTTCAGGGGATGTGTCCTTTCTCAGAGTCATGTCCTTTCTGCTGCAGATGGTGGCAGTAGTAAGATGAATCGGAGCATGTATGTGAGCCGGACAGAGAATTAATTGAAAAATAAAATAAAATGCAAACAGCATGTGGCGCTATACAGATAAATTTTATTGAATAGCTCAGTGGCTATGCTAAGTTTGCAATTATATGCAATTACCAAAGTATTCAGATCCAGGCGCTGGTTTGAAAAATGTAGACTATTTTTCCTGAGACAACCCCTTTAACTTTTGGAAGTTTATTCAAATGTTGTGAAAGGATCTATTAGTTTTCTACCTGAAAGAGACTTTTCTGTGGCTAAAATGTAGCATATTTCACAATATGCATGAGAGAAGTCAGCCCTGTGCATCAAATGCTTTATATCTTAATAGTTTAGGCTACTTTCACACTAGCGTTGTTTGAATCCGGCGTTCAATTCAGTCACCGGAACTGCCCGCCGGATCCGGAAAAACGTGTGAAAACGGATTACATTTTAATCCTGATCAGGATATTGATCACAATGAAAAAATGCATTAGAAAAAACGGATCCGCCATTTATGGACTTGATGACAGAACACACGGCGCCGGATCCGGCTTTAATGCAAGTCAATGAGAAAAAGGCCGGATCCGGCATTCAGTCAAAGTGTTCAGGATTTTTGGCCGGAGGTAAAAATACAACATGCTACGGTTTTATGAAAAGCCTAATCAGTCAAAAAGACTGAACTAAAGACATCCTGATGCATCCTGAACGGATTGCTCTCCATTCAGAATGCATTAGGATAAAACTGATCAGTTCTTTTCCGGATTTGAGCCCCTAGGACGGAACTCAGCGCCGGAAAAGAAAAACGCTAGTGTGAAAGTAGCCTTAGTCACCAAAAATGTGTTGAGAAGAAAAAGTGCGCATTAACTGCAGAAGACTTGTGAAGAATTAAATATATGACTCCAGTATCACCATGTTCTAGAACTGCAACATTCTTGAAATAACCTGATGTACAATGTATCAACTTTGCAGAGGTATTTCTAAGGTCAAGGAGGCGGAAACTTTAATAGGGTTCCCAACACATAAGATTTTTTGTAGGTGTTTTGTTGCCTAAAAACCATGCCATGAATTCCATGCATTTGTTTACAAACGTTTTTCGGGAAGCAGTTTTTATTCATACATTTTTAGAATGTGTTTTTTCTGGTTTTCAAGTTCTATAAAAAAAAAAGCCTATGGAAAAAAGCCTGATCAAAAAAAAAATTTGAATAATACTTTGTGCATGGTGCATTTTTGAAAAACTTGAATGACAAATAAAAACCACATGACAAATAAATAAAAAAATGCCCCAAATCATTGCTTGTAGTGTATAGTCTGGTGCCAGTGACTGTGCCTGAAGCAATGGCTTTTGTTTTTACAAACACTGTGGAAGAAATCTCAATTTTCAGGAGCAAATACAGTACAGAACCTGACAGACAAGACAGGAGATGTGCGGCTGTGTAAGGGCTGTAGTACAGTACAGAACCTCACAGACAAGGCAGGAGATGTGCGGCTGTGTAAGGACAGCTGTACTGTACGGAACCTGAAAGACAAGGCAGGAGATGTGTGGCTGTGTAAGGGCAGCAGTACAGTATTGAACCTGACAGATAAGGCAGGAGATGTGTGGCTGTGTAAGGGCAGCAGTACAGTGTGGAACCTGGCAGACAAGGCAGGAGATGTGCAGTTATGTAAGGACAGCAGTACAGTATGACAATGACAGACAAGACAGGAGATGTGTGACTATGTAAGGGCAGCCATACTGTACGGAACCTGGCAGACAGGGCAGGAGATGTGTGGCTGTGTAAGGGAAGCAGTACAGTACAGAACCACACAGATAAGGCAGGAGATGTGCGGCTGTGTAAGTGCAGCAGTACAGTATGGAACCTGACAGATTAGGCAGGAGATGTGTGGCTGTGTAAGGCCAGCAGTACAGTACAGAACCTCACAGACAAGGCAGGAGATGTGCAGTTATGTAAGGACAGCAGTACAGTATGACAATGACAGACAAGACAGGAGATGTGTGACTATGTAAGGGCAGCCATACTGTACGGAACCTGGCAGACAGGGCAGGAGATGTGTGGCTGTGTAAGGGAAGCAGTACAGTACAGAACCACACAGATAAGGCAGGAGATGTGCGGCTGTGTAAGTGCAGCAGTACAGTATGGAACCTGACAGATAAGGCAGGAGATGTGTGGCTGTGTAAGTGCAGCAGTACAGTATGGAACCTGACAGATAAGGCAGGAGATGTGTGGTTATGTAAGGCCAGCAGTACAGTATGGAACCTTACAGACAGGGCAGGAGATGTGTGGCTGTGTAAGGGCAGCAGTACAGTACAGAACCTCACAGATAAGGCTACTTTCACACTTGCGCTTGATCGGACCCGTTCTGAACGGATCCGATCATATTAATGCAGACGGAGGCTCCGTTCAGTACGGATCCGTCTGCATTAATAACTTTAAAAAATTTCGCAAGTGCGCAAGTAGCCTGCGCGGATCCGTTCAGACTTTCAATGTAAAGTCAATGGGGGACAGATCCGCTTGAAGATTGAGCCATATGGTGACATCTTCAAGCGGATCCGTTCCCATTGACTTACATTGTAAGTCTGAACGGATCCGCACGGCCAGGCGGACACCCGAACGCTGCAAGCAGCGTTCAGCTGTCCGCCTGTCCGTGCGGAGGCGAGCGGAGCGGAGGCTGAACGCCGCCAGACTGATGCAGTCTGAGCGGATCCGCTCCATTCAGACTGCATCAGGGCTGGACGGAGGCGTTCGGGTTCGCTCGTGAGCTCCTTCAGACGGAGCTCACGAGCGGACCGACGAACGCTAGTGTGAAAGTAGCCTAAGGCAGGAGATGTGTGGCTGTGTAAGGACAGCTGTACTGTACGGAACCTGAAAGACAAGGCAGGAGATGTGTGGCTGTGTAAGGGTAGCAGTACAGTATTGAACCTGACAGATAAGGCAGGAGATATGTGGCTGTGTAAGTGCAGCAGTACAGTATGGAACCTCACAGACAAGGCAGGAGATGTGCGGCTGTGTAAGGACAGCAGTACAGTATGACAATGACAGACAAGACAGGAGATGTGTGACTATGTAAGGGTAGCCATACTGTACGGAACCTGGCAGACAGGGCAGGAGATGTGTGGCTGTGTAAGTGCAGCAGTACAGTACAGAACCACACAGATAAGGCAGGAGATGTATGGTTATGTAAGGCCAGCAGTACAGTACAGAACCACACAGATAAGGCAGGAGATGTGCGGCTGTGTAAGGACAGCTGTACTGTACGGAACCTGACAGACAAGGCAGAAAATGTGTGGCTGTGTAAGGGTAGCAGTACAGTATTGAACCTGACAGACAAGACAGAAGATGTGTGGCTGTGTAAGGGTAGCAGTACAGTATGGAACCTGGCAGACAAGGCAGGAGATGTGTGGCTGTGTAAGGACAGCAGTGCAGTACTGAACCTGACGGACAAGGCAGGAGATGTGTGGCTGTGTAAGGGTAGCAGTACAGTATGGAACCTCACAGACAAGGCAGGAGATGTGCGGCTATGTAAGGACAGCAGTACAGTATGACAATGACAGACAAGACAGGAGATGTGTGACTATGTAAGGGCAGCCATACTGTACGGAACCTGGCAGACAGGGCAGGAGATGTGTGTCTGTGTAAGGGAAGCAGTACAGTACAGAACCTCACAGATAAGGCAGGAGATGTGCGGTTATGTAAGGCCAGCAGTACAGTATGGAACCTGACAGACAGGGCAGGAGATGTGTGGCTGTGTAAGGGTAGCAGTACAGTATTGAACCTGACGGGGAAGGCAGGAGATGTGTGGCTGTGTAAGTGCAGCAGTACAGTATGGAACCTGGCAGACAAGGCAGGAGATGTGTGGCTGTGTAAGAGCAGCAGTACAGTACTGAACCTGACGGACAAGACAGGAGGTGTTGCTATGTAAGGGCAGCAGTACAGTACAGAACCTGACAGATAAGGCAAGAGATGTGCAGTTATGTAAGGCCAGCAGTACAGTATGGAACCTGACAGATAAGGCAGGAGATGTGCGGTTATGTAAGGCCAGCAGTACAGTATGGAACCTGACAGACAGGGCAGGAGATGTGTGGCTGTGTAAGGGTAGCAGTACAGTATTGAACCTGACGGGGAAGGCAGGAGATGTGTGGCTGTGTAAGTGCAGCAGTACAGTACTGAACCTGACGGACAAGACAGGAGGTGTTGCTATGTAAGGGCAGCAGTAAAGTACTGAACCTGACAGGCAAGACAGGAGATGTGCGGTTATGTAAGGCCAGCAGTACAGTATGGAACCTGATAGACAAGGCAGGAGATGTGTGGCTGTGTAAGAGCAGCAGTACAGTACTGAACCTGACAGACAAGGCAAGAGATGTGTTGCTATATAAGTGCAGCAGTACATTATGGAACCTGACAGACAAGGCAGGAGATGTGTAGTTATGTAAGGCCAGAGGTACAGTATAGAACCTGACAGACAAGGCAAGAGATGTGCAGTTATGTAAGGCCAGCAGTACAGTATGGAACCTGACAGACAAGGCAGGAGATGTGCGGCTGTGTAAGGACAGCAGTACAGTACAGAACCTCACAGACAAGGCAGGAGATGTGCAGTTATGTAAGGACAGCAGTACAGTATGGAACCTGACAGACAAGGCAAGAGATGTGCAGTTATGTAAGGCCAGCAGTACAGTATGGAACCTGACAGACAAGGCAGGACATGTGCGGCTGTGTAAGGACAGCAGTACAGTATGGAACCTGACAGACAGGGCAGGAGATGTGTGGCTGTGTAAGAGCAGCAGTACAGTACTGAACCTGACAGACAAGGCAAGAGATGTGTTGCTATATTAGTGCAGCAGTACAGTATGGAATCTGACAGATAAGGCAGGAGATGTGTGGCTGTGTAAGTGCAGCAGTACAGTACTGAACCTGACAGATAAGGCAGGAGATGTGCGGTTATGTAAGGCCAGCAGTACAATATGGAACCTGACAGACAAGGCAGGAGATGTGTGGCTGTGTAAGAGCAGCAGTACAATATGGAACCTGACAGACAAGGCAGGAGATGTGCGGCTGTGTAAGGCCAGCAGTACAGTATGGAACCTGACAGACAAGGCAGGAGATGTGTGGCTGTGTAAGAGCAGCAGTACAATATGGAACCTGACAGACAAGGCAGGAGATGTGCGGCTGTGTAAGGCCAGCAGTACAGTATGGAACCTGACAGACAAGGCAGGAGATGTGTGGCTGTGTAAGAGCAGCAGTACAGTGTGGAAACTGACGGATAAGGCAGGAGATTTGCGGCTGTGTAGAAGTAGTAAAGTAGTAATAGTGGCAGCAGGAGCAGTAGTGGCTGCAGCAGTACAGTATGGAACATGATAGACAGGCAGACAGTAGTAGTGGCATCATTAGCCAGTGATAAATAGCCACTGTCAACAACAGCAGATCAATTCAATGTCACCAGCTTGGGGGGGGGGGGGGGGTGAAAATTCTCACAGATCCATGGCTGATTTATTTTCACTAATGCAATGTTTGTGGAGGGGATTGAATTGAGCAATGCAAAAGCAGACCATAGGATCTCTGCATTCTTAGCCACAGGCACTCTCCTGGACATAGTCGGCATCTTCTGCAATCAGCAAAATTTTTTTTTTTTTTAAGTGCTGCACTACCAAATTTATAATGTGCATCAGGGAGCATGTATTAAACTCCCAAATACAGGGCAGCCACAATGTTCCTGCCATTGTCCTTGACCACGGTTACCAGTTGTAGTTGGCAGCAGGGGCATAACTACCATAGCGGAAGACCATGCGACTGCTATGGGGCTCAGGGCAAGAGGGGGGCCTGTCTTAGTTGGGATTATCTCCTCCTTTACTGGAGGTAAAAACTTGGTCTGGATTCTACCCTCTAAAGCACAGTTCTCAACCTAGGGGTCGCGACCCCTTTGGGGGTCGATCGGCCCTTTCCGGGGGGTCGCCTGAGGCTTCCTATTGTGGGTCGCCCGCACAACGGCAGCGGCCCCTTATCCTCGCGCACAGGAAGTGATGTCTTATCACTGCCTGTGCTTGAAGAAGCCTGACGTCTGGACGGGTAAGTCGGGCCGCCTGTCTGCTGAGGTTCGAGTTTTTTCGTTAATGACACCGCCGCTGAGCACCACTGCCACCAATGATTTAATTAAGCCTGGCTAATTTTATTTTAATTATTTGGCTGAGCAAGGCTTAATTTATTTGGGGGGACATGAAGCACGGCTGATTTATTTATTTGGGGGACCCTGAGCACTTCTGATTTATTTATTTGGGGGGGGGGGGGGACCTGAAGCACCGCTGACTTATTTATTTGGGGGACCGTGAGCACTTCTGATTTATTTATTTGGGGGACCGTGAGCACTTCTGATTTATTTATTTGGGGGGGACTTGAAGCACCACTGATTTATTTATTTGAGGGGTACCCTGAGCACCACTGATTTTTTTTTTTTTTTTTTTGGGGGGGGGGGGGGTACTGTGAGCACCACTGAGTTATTTATTTGAGGGGTACTGTGCGCACCACTGATTTATTTTTTAGGGGGTATTTGTTGTTTATTATTTATTTTAAAGTTATTTATTTGGTTTACAAATATTTTGTATTTATGCTAAAGTTCTGTGGTTATGAATGAATACATCCTGCATATCAGATATTTACATTACAATTTATAACAGTAGCAAAATTAGTTATGACGTAGCAAGAAAAAAAATGTAATGGTTGGGGGTCACCACAACATGAGGAACTGTATTAAGGGGTCACGGCTTTAGAAAGGTTGAGAACCACTGGTCTAAAAGAACAACTTTTAGCAAATGAGGCAGTGGGAAAATGGCCCAAGGGTCATTGAAAAGGGTTTAGGCAGTAACCCTTCTGTCCTGTTTGAGGGGCCTAGTTTGATCCTTGCTATGGGGCCCTTACTTCTCTATGTACGCCACTGGTTGGCGGGGAGACATCCAGCAAGAAATATGAAAAAAGAACTGCAAGTTATCTGCTGTTTGACTTCTCTTGCATAGGCTCATAATTTGAAAGACATCATGGCAGCACTTCAGTTTACACATATTAAAGGAGAATGTCCATTGAGAAATAAGTGGTATGGAAACCAGACCGGTGCAATTGTGGAGGTGTCAAAAAAACTGTGAATCAGCCATTTTGAGTTTTTTCCATTACACTGTTCAACGTATGGGCTAAATACTTTTATATTTTAATAGTATTGACATTTTTGGACACAGCGAAGCCTGTGATGTTGATTTTTGTTTGATTGCTTACTTTTCTTTATTTAGTGTTATTGCTGATCACAGACATTAGCCCCGGCATCCAACGGCTATGGCTCCCACTGCGCTCAGGAGGAGCATCATCTTTAAACCTCGCACTTGAAGTGAAGGGCTTAAAACTTTCTGTTTCCCTAAAATAAAAATAAAATTAAAAATAAATATATATACACAGAAATAAATAATATTAATAATGAATGAATACCGATCTCAAAATGACATGGAAGGGATTTTTTTCAGTTTTTACACATTCTAGACATTTGTTCAGACCATCTGGGTATAGTGTGTTCAGCTAGAATGATTTGCGGTTCACTGAAGTGGTGAATCTATTCCAGACATCACCTGAAATTTGTTCAACAATATCAACAATAATACGTTTGAGGGAAGACGGATCTTTAGAATGTAATTCTGAAAAGTGGCATGATTCACTGTGCTGTCTAAATCCATTAGGTGTTTTGTGATGCCGTTCTGCATGGTCTGAATTGTTCTTCCAATGTATTGGAGACCGCAATCACTTTGGAGGAGATATAGGACAAAGTAACCTTAATCGGGAATGCTTCTCCTGTATTCATAGATGTGAAGAATGTGCTGCTGTGTACTATACTAAAGCAGCATAAACAACACACCCCTTTTAAAACGGAATAAGACCATATTTTTCATCTGAACACTTAGAAGTCGGCTTAGTATACTAGGACCAAGAAGATTTTTTAGTGTTTTGGATCTTGGGGCTCAAAGGGAACAATCCTCTTTAGAACAGAGTCATTCTGAACCAGGATCCAGTGTTTTGTAAGTATCATTTTAATCTGTTTATGAATATTATTAAAAGTGGTCATAAAATTAAACTTATATTTATCCAAGTTCTTAAATGTTTATTTCCTCTTTCAATCGATCTTCCTGTGTCAGAGAATTGACCTCATTGAATGCTGCTGTGACTAATCCTTTTGGGGACCCCTTTTCTTTGAAACACGTATGCATTATTCTAGGCTGTGCTGGGAAATCACTATGTTTAGTGCAACTGTGTCTTATCCACTGATATTGGCCATATGCTACACTGTGTAGCCATTTTGGAAGATGGCCGCTGTTGAACGGTAAGTAACGTTTGGCATCTTCGCAGGGGTGGGATTCAAATTTTTAATAAAAGGTTCCCTACTCAACGACGGACACGCATCGTCACGACACATGTTTACATATACATACACCATATATATGCAACACACATATACATAAATACATCATATATATACTACACACACATACCACCCAACTTTTATATAGCCACTATAATTTTAACAACCGGATCTGGAGATCCTGAGGGAAATGGCTGAATCCCATGCCTGCATCTACGGTTTTAAAAAATGTTCTAGTGCCAACAGGATTATCATCATCTTTAAATATCACAAGATCTAAATATTCAATCTCAGACTTTGAAAAATGAAGGTACACTAATCTGTGATCAAATAAAGTTTTTTTTAAAAGAAACTTTGAAGTATGTTTTAAGAAAAAAAAGTCAATTGGACAGAGTCCAGTGCTACCAAGAAGCCGAAAAATAGCCAGTACACTGTCAACACCAGGATTAATATAGTAGATGATTTTTGTCTGTGATTGTGATTTTTATGTCAATTGGACTGATAGCTGACTGACACATACATAAAAAAAAAAAGTACTGTAGCTTTAAATATTGATGTGCAGGGCAAGCAGAGCCTTACTGAGGGGCACTACACTGAGTCTGAGGTATCCTGTCCCTACCAAAAACCTATCTTTTTATATCAGTTAAATCTAACTAGCTGCTATATCTTCCCTGAAGCTGCCCCTGTCTGACCCGAAACAAGCTGTATTGTATGTATCAGGATAAGCTTTCTTTGTGTTTTATCTCTGCCAGACATCCTGTGGCATCAATGTACAAGCAGGGCCGGCCTTAGGTGTTCAGGCGCCCTGTGCGAGCTAACCTTGTGGCGCCCCCCCCCCCCCAAAAAAAAAAAACTGCTTGTTGCTGGCATCATGGCATAGGCTGGCTGACTATCCAACCAAGTAGTTACCAGCCCTCACACCCCAAAGGCCGTTGTAATGTTATACTTCCCTAGTTCGTGAGATTTCCCTACCCTCGTCACTTCTGGTCGCACCGGACATGACGTGAGGAGGTGTGCAGCGCCGTGCAGGCGCACAATGACAGGTTAGGGAAATTTCACAGCAGAATGCGCATGCGCCAGGAGCCTCGCCGGCGGTTAGGGTAGGGAAAAACAATGGGCCAATGCGCAGGCGCAGTGATCGGATGGATGTTTTCAGCTGAACACCGGCCGACACTGCGCATGCACCGGGAGCCTCACCAGCGGTTAGGGAAGGGAAAAATTTACGTACGGGCCAGTGCTTTTTCCCTACCCTAACCGCTGGTGAGGCTCCCAGCGCATGCGCAGTGTCGGCCGGTGTCCAGCTGAGAAAATTTGTTTCCAATGTAGTATTAATAACTAAACAATTAAATAATAAACATATTGCATTGTCTACTTACCACCAGGACAATAAGATGATCTGGACTCTGGCTGCAGTCTGGCTCTGGGGACTCCATTGTCACTCTCTCCCCCCCCCCTTCCCTCGTCACTCTCATTATTCCCCCCCCCATCACTCTCATTATTTCTCCCCCCCCATCACTCTCATTATTTCCCCCCCCCATCACTCTCATTATTTCCCCCCCCATCACTCTCATTATTTCTCCCCCCCCATCACTCTCATTATTTCCCCCCCATCACTCTCATTATTCTCCCCCCCCCATCACTCTCATTATTCTCCCCCCCCCCCATCACTCTCATTATTCTCCCCCCCATCACTCTCATTATTCTCCCCCCCATCACTCTCATTATTCTCCCCCCCAACACTCTCATTATTCTCCCCCCCATCACTCTCATTATTCCCCCCCCATCACTCTCATTATTCTCCCCCCCCCATCACTCTCATTATTCTCCCCCCCGATCACTCTCATTATTCTCCCCCCATCACTCTCATTATTCTCCCCCCCATCACTCTCATTATTCTCCCCCCCATCACTCTCATTATTCTCCCCCCCATCACTCTCATTATTCTCCCCCCCATCACTCTCATTATTCTCCCCCCATCACTCTCATTATTCTCCCCCCCATCACTCTCATTATTCTCCCCCCCATCACTCTCATTATTTCCTCCCCCCCTCCCCCTTTTCACTCTCAGACTCATTCTACTCCCACCTCCACCTCTAGTGTAGCGTGGCTGAGCTCTGTTCGATCTGCGGTACAGGAGCATTTGTTTCCTGTACCCGGCCGGACTGACAGGAAGTGCACACTAAGTGAGCACTTCCTGTCAGTCCGGCCGGGTCAGGAAACAAAAGCTCCTGTACCGCGGATCGAACAGAGCTCGGCCACGCTACATTAACAGCACACAGCAAGCGCAGGCAGGATTCTTTAGAGCGGCAAGCGCTCAGCCTCAGCCACTCAGGCGGCGCAGAATGAGGGGCGCCGCCGGCCGCCCGAACTTATATAAGCAAGTTTTTGGTTTTTTTAAACCGCAACGGGCGCCCCCTGCTGAATACAGGGGAGGGGGAGATGGAGGGGGCGGGGGGCCCGCCCCGTGGGAAAACATAAGTGCTGCCTCACCTGCCCATATTACATTGCGAGCTGTCGGCCGCCCGGCGCCCCTGTTGCTATGGCGCCCTGTGCGGCCGCACAGCCCGCACACCCCAAAGGCCGGCCCTGTGTACAAGTATAGACCACACATAGCTTCCCTGGTTGGGATCTTATAAAGTGCCTATTACACATGTCATTATTATCTCCACTGATTAACTGAGGCGGCATGATGGGCAGGCCTGCCAGCCAGTGCCACGCTCAGTGTCATGTGATCCTCCTTCTTCATCTTCCCTGCCCTGCTGTGCTGGCTTCTAATCTGTAAAATGGCAGACAGATGACAGAAGTTCAGAGTCACTGAAGCCCTGATGATTTGAGAAACTGGCAGTTCATTTTTGGTATGTATTAAAGCACCCCAAGGTTGATTTAGTCAACGTCTTATGGGCAGATGAAACACAAATGAACCTTGATAGACCATTTAAGGCTACTTTCACACGACCGTTGTTTGAATCCGGCGTTCAATTCCGACACCGGAACTGCCCGCCGGTTCCGGAAAAACGTGTGAAAACGGATTACATTTGAATCCTGATCAGGATTTTGATCACAATGAAAAAATGCATTGGAAAAAACGGATCCGCCATTTATGGACTTTTTTTTCACATTTTTCTGGTTTAACATGCAAAAGCTGGATCTGGTTTGATGGAACATTCGGCGTTAATGCAAGTCAATGGGAAAAGGCCGGATCCGGCGTTCAGTAAAAATACAACATGCTACGGTTTTCTGAAAAGCCTGATCAGTCAAAAAGACTGAACTGAAGACATCCTGATGCATCCTGAACAGATTACTCTCCATTCAGAATGCATTAGGATAAAACTGATCAGTTCTTTTCCGGATTTGAGCCCCTAGGACGGAACTCAGCGCCGGAAAAGAAAAACGCTAGTGTGAAAGTAGCCTAAGTGAATTCAATGCTGGATCGCTAATGGACATGAGGGCAGGTTGTTTTCATAAAGGGTAGTAAGGGTAGACTTTTCTATAGGACTATAAAAATGGTCCAGAAAACCACTCATCCAAACACAATGAAGGAGTGTCTGAGAGTTCATCCGCACACACAAATAGACATATGTGCAAGCCTAAAATTGTTTCTATAGAATTTCACCATGGACTTCACCCTGTATTGTTTTACACGCAAATTTTGTGTCACAGACTTTGTTTCAGATTTGCCACAGATTTCCTATGCAGGGAAAGCCAATAGGCAGCTAAGGCTACTTTCACACTAACGTTCGGGCGGATCCGTTCTGAACGGATCCGCTCATAATAATGCAGACGGAGGCTCCGTTCAGAACGGATCCGTCTGCATTATTTTTAGCATAGAACAGCTAAGTGTGAAAATAGCCTAGTACGGATCCGTCCAGACTTTCAATGTAAAGTCAATGGGGGGCGGATCCGCTTGAAGATTGAGCCACATTGTGGCATCTTCAAACGGATCCGTCCCCATTGACTTACATTGAAAGTCTGGACGGATCCGCACGGATCCGCACGGCCAGGCGGACACCCGAACGCTGCAAGCAGCGTTCAGCTGTCCGCCTGTCCGTGCGGAGGCGAGCGGAGCGGAGGCTGAACGCCGCCAGACTGATGCAGTCTGAGCGGATCCGCTCCATTCAGACTGCATCAGGGCTGGACGGCTGCGTTCGGGTCCGCTCGTGAGCTCCTTCAAACGGAGCTCACGAGCGGAAACCCGAACGCTAGTGTGAAAGTAGCCTTAATCAACACATTTTTTTTTCCTGTCTCACAAATGTAACCCCTTAGTGACCACAATGCACCTTTTTACTGACGTAAACACAGGGGATTTAAGACAGATAGCTGGTGGAAATGATTATATGTACCCAAAATGGTGCATTAAAAAGTATAACTTGTCCTGCAAAATATAAGGCCCCATAAAGGTATATTGATGAAAAAACAAAAAAGTTATAGCTCTTTTTTTTTATTTTATTTATTAATGAATAAATATTACAAACATTTTTCATACAAATAGATTACCGTATTTTTCGCCCTAAAAGACGCACCAGCCCATAAGACACACCTAGGTTTTTGAGGAGGAAAATAAGAAAAGCAAAACAATTTTAACCAAAAGGTGTGCTTTTGGTGGGTTTTGAACTAATGGTGGTCTGTGGAGGACACTATTATGGGGGATCTGTGGATGATGCACTGTTATGGGGTCTGTGGATGGCACTGTTATGGGGGCATCTGTGGATGGCACTGTTATGGGGCATCTGTGGATGACACGGTTATGGGGGCATGTGGGGATGACACTGTTATGGGGGCATCTGGGGATGGCACTGTTATGGGGCATCTAGGGATGGCACTGTTATGGGGGCATCTTGGGATGGCACTATTATGGGGGCATCTGAGGATGGCACTAATATGGGGGCATCTGGGGATGGTACTATTATGGGGGCATCTGGGGATGGCATGACACTGCTATGGGGGGATCTGTGGATGACATATAGGCCCCCCCCATAACAGTGTCCCTGTGTAGTGAATGACCCCCAATACACGGGGTGGGGTCGGCATCTTGTTTTGTAATGGCTGTGGGGCCAGGTGCAGTCATTGTATTCTACTACACCGGGCCCCGCTCACTGTAGTTATCATATAGGCAATGTTAAACTGTAAATTCATTCATCCAGGCCAGGCTGTAGTAGGGTACTTACTACTAACTTCCATAGCAGGAAGGAGGGTGGGAGCCGGCAGCGTAACTCACTACGTCACGCGTCTGCGCCACCTGCTTCATTCATAAAGTGGGCGGAGCAGGCTCGTGACGTAGTGAGTTACGCTGCCGGCTCCCGCCCGCTCGCCTGGACTCCTGCCTGCTATGGAAGTTAGTAGTAAGTACCCTACTACAGCCTGGATGAATGAATTTACATTTCAACATTGCCTATATGATTACTACAGTGAGCGGGGCCCAGTGTAGTAGAATACAGTTTCTGCATCGGGCCCCGCTGCCATTACAAAACAAGATGCCGGCCCCCAGTCCCTCCTCCCTCCCGCTGATACACACACCGGCCGTGATGTATCAGTGTAAAATTGAAGCATTCGCCCCATAAGATGCAGTGTTATTTTTCCCCCACTTTTGGGGGGGAAGTGCGTCTTATAGGGCGAAAAATACGGTATTACATTTTGGGGTACATTTTTCTACCCCATAAAGTTATATTGATAAAAAAACAAAAAAGTTATAGCTCTTGGAAGGCAATTTTGAAAAAATATGTGTGGCCACTAAGGGGTTATTGTTTTTTTTTTTACCAGCATTTTTGCTCACAGATTTTTTCACATGGTTTTCCAGTCCTATATTTATGGGAAAGTATACAGAAAAAAAGGTCACATGTGGAGCACTTTGACCAAAAAACAACCAAGACTAATGAAAAATGCTTCAGAAAGATACACTGTCTGTTTTCCCTACTGACTTTCAACAAACATTTACCTGCAACATTTGTATTTAAATAACTAAATTAAAAAAACACCACGTGAAACTACCCACATGGCTGCTGATCACAGAGCAAAGTTCAAAAACGTCTAGTTTCTGCAATAGAAGTCACCAGTATTTATGCGTGACCCGACCAAATGGCGTGGAGAATCTTAGTGACGGGCAAAGGTTAAAAGAATTAAATATATTTACCCATGAGATGAGACCTCCAAGCATAAAAACACGTTACATGTAAAGACCTCCTCAAAAGACACTGAATAACGTCTCTGACTTGAGAAAAAAAAAGATTCAATCTTCGAGATCGAGAAAAAAAAAGAAACAAAGACTCAGTTTTTGCATTCACATCCCAGCTTTTTGGTTTCAAAAAGTGCATTAAAAAAATGTGAATGTGAATGTGGAAACCAATATGTCTGAATCTGGGTAATAGTCTACATCAGGAGCTGGTCACAGCAGCATCAAAGCTTATGTAAATGTACAGAATCCTTAATTCAAAGGGAACCTGCCATCTATACTATTCTGTCCTCGCTAAGTTTAACATAGTTTACTGACAGACCTGCTTATATCAGGAGGCTGTCACTTCTGGGCTAGTATTCAGTACTTTTACAGTACTAACAGGGCAAACCTCTCAATGCACTCCAGGGCTGTGCGTCCGATGAGACTGGTGGCTCCGCCCTCACCCGCCTACTGCCCATGACTGGCAGGTTTCTTTCCCATGCGTAACATCGAAGAAACCTGCCAGTCGTGGGAAGGAGATGGGGGGAGGGCAGGGCTTTGAGTCTCATTGGACTCATCTCCGTCACAGCGCGCACCAGGTTCGCCATGTCAGTACTGTAAAAGTACTAAACTCTAGCCCAGAAGTGACAGCCCACTGCCATCAGTGGGTCTGTCACTATACTATGCTGCCCTCATTGAGGTGATGGGCTCCATTTAAATCATCTAGTCTGATCGCCAGGTCATTTCTCTTTTAGCACAAATTGGCTGATGTTTTATGAGCTTCTAGCTTCTCTATTAATCAGTACGGGAATGAACATTTTAAAATTAACTTATACCCCTTTACATCTTCTCCCCACCTCTGGTTTGAGATTAGAAAAACATGGCTGATTTCTTTCAGAAACATCTCCACTCTTGTTCGTTGTTTGTGTCTGGAATTGATGCATCTCGTGGCCATGTTTACATTTGTTATACGCGGTTGAGTCACATTATGATGGCCACTTCCTACTTTCAATATCGGCAGTGTGTAGCTCATGAAGGAAGCCACGTGTGGTGAGCTGGCTTGGTGGGTATATAAGGTGTGCGAAGGGCTCTCTGCATAGCTCTCCTTACTGTCATGGATAAAAGGGTGGTTTATCAATCACAAAAAGGGACAATTATTGTCTTTCAGGTCAAGGGTGGCAGTATTTATGATACTGTGCAGTTTGTGAACTGTTCCCATGCTGCTGTGGTGAAAGTGTATAGTGAGTAGACAAGTAACACCATTGTGAATAAGTGACTTGGAAACTGCAGAGCACCATGTGCCATTGATGTCAGAGGTGAATGTTGGCTACGAAGGTGCGTGAAGACGACCAGACACACTAAAATGGATCAGGTCACTCCCCAAATGAACCTGTGGGCTACCAGACATGTTAGCAAACCCTACTGTGTATTGGTCTCCGAAGAAGACAGATGGTCACTGCATCTCTCCTAACAAATTTGTTTTGGCAGAAAAAGCTTCAGTTTTCACAGCAGTATCAGAATTGGACCTTCTCTGATGAGTCATTGTTTTTCCTTCATCTAATGGAGGGACAGTGTGTGCAACAGATGGACAAACACCATGCAACCATTGCTGGAAGAATACAAGCTGGTGGTGGCAGTGTTATGGTCTGGGGAATGTCTTTGTGACATTCTTAGGGCCCACTCATCAATGTGGAAGACGTTCTCAACTGATCTGGGTATAAAGTCCATCCTTGCCGAACCCATACATGCTGATTGTCTGCACTTCATACATGCTGATTGTCCTCAATACATCTGCTGGATTGTCAGAGCACAGCGTCAGTATGCAAGTGAGTATGAAGATAAAAATGACATAACCGGGCTCTGCGACACTTACACTATACACCACTTACTCTAGTTTGAAGGGTGTTTATGAGATGACATACCCTTTAAATAGAAACCCAAAAAACTCTCTGTAATGAAGAAATCTTAAAGGACATGGTCATGCTGGACATGGTTCAGACAGCATGAAACAGATGAAAGGTTCTTTTTAAAGCTGTGACTGATCCATCACATGAAGAGCTGACACCGTCATGCTCTCCGTAATTGAGAGAAATGCATGAAGTGCGTTGTCAGATGCTCCTGCATCATAGATATTGATCTAGACTAACTCCTATTTCTTATTCTGCATGTTGAGATATAAAAATATATTTAAATTATTACTTGTGCATTTCCATTTAATGTAATATTAATTAACTGTTCAGATTTAAATTACCATTGGGAAAATAGCTCAATTAATGCAGGGGACACTGGAACCTCTGCTTAATTCAGATATTACATAATTGTACATGACAATTCATTAGAGATAAATATTCCCAGGCGTATATTTCAATTAAAATACAGTTGTCTAGAAAACCTGATATTGGACATTATTGGTGTTACATGCCTACTTCCCAATTCCATTACATGCCTCATGGCTGACAGGCCAAATACCTCACACATTTTTATAAATGAAGGAATGTCAGCGTTCATATGCTAATGTTAATCTGGTAGTCAGATGATCTTCCTTCTCGCCCTTATTAATATTTACTAACTACCTGCTTTCTATCCGCAGTGTGCTGAAGGCATTGAAGCGCTCACCACTCTCAATGTTCTGATTGTCTATGGGTTTTGTTCAAAGGGACGATCTGTAAGTGATGTGTAAATCAGTCATGACGGCGATATAAAGAACATTTCCTGCTAATGTATTGCGATGCGGAGGCATTCAGGCCTCATATACGGTAGTTGTGTTTGTGATCGCTGGTACATGGTGTCTATTGTATAGTGTTCATCACACTGTCTTTACTGGGTTGGCTTGTCATGAGGCATTTCATTAGCCAATGCAAGAACTGGTCTGAATAAACTCATTCCATATACAGATATGGTGGTGGGTAATAGCAATACATTTTCTAGAGACGTTTTCAAACTACTGGTTAAAATATAGGTGGGGATTTATCCTTTGCAGTGGTTTTGGTGTCAGTTTTAAGTCTGTCTTTGATTTGTGTGCCTGCACCAATAATATATTGTGCCGCACATTAATAATATATACGGTTATGTCTGTAAACCCCTCGTCCGGGACCTAGCTGCACTGTCTTACACAGACCCAGAGAGTGGGGCAGAACTACCATGATAACAGCCATTAGCAAGTGCTGAAGGACCTGTGATGCTGGGAGTTGTAGGTCCCTCCTCTTATACCTCCTCATGTAATGTACATAATAGTCTGGACATAATGGGAGGTGAAGTTCTCACCTCTTATAGCTCCTCCTGTAATGTTCTATGATATCCCAAAATAACAGTCTGGATATACTAGGAGTTGTAGTTCTCTCCTCATATACCTCCTTCCTGCAATATCCTTTCATATCACATGATAACAGCCTAGGAGTAGTCATTGCCGGGTCCTCGTCTACTCATCCCGGCAATGACATGCAATGATGTTAATATATTGCACCTGCTGGGGAGAGAAGGATGTGCTCCATATATTAGGAGAATGGGGCTAAGTGAGTATTACTGATTTTTATTTTATTTACACCATTGGGTGCCTTCACTTAGGCCCCTTTCACAGGAGCGAGTTTTCCGTGCAGGTGCAATGCGTGATGCGAACGCATTGCACCTGCACTGAATCCTGACCCATTCATTTCAATGAGGCTGTGTACATGAGCGTTGTTTTTCACACATCACTTCTGCATTGCGTGAAAATGGCAGCATGTTCTATATTCTGCGTTTTTTACACAACACTGGCCCCATAGGGCTGCATGAAAATCGCATCCAGATGCACTGCGTTGCGTTGTAAACGCAAGTAACTTAGCAACAGTGAAGGGATTTAAAGGCAGAAAGTTGCCTTTCACAGCGTGTGCCTTCAGCCATTGCATGCGAGAGGAGAGTTTGAATTAGAATACTGCGCTTGCGGAGCAATCTGGAGCATGCCGAAGGCACCAAAAGCGATGGACGTGGACAGGGCTCATTCTCCTTGTCCAGGAGAGGCCCTGCATTTGGGACACAAGGTCGGGGAAATACCACGACCGGTATAAGAAGAAGGCAGCATGGGTGGACATAGCTCAGGAGCTGTTCACAGCCATATGGGAGAAAAAAAAAGGGCAGAGTCGCCAGAGTTTGGGTAAGTGGCCAATCTTTACATGTGTGATCCTAGCTGTCCTCCCTAGCATAGCACATGGCATCGTCTGTCCTCCCTAACATAGCACATGGCATCGTCTGTCCACCCTAGCATAGCACATGGCATCGTCTGTCCTCCCTAGCATAGCACATGGCATCGTCTGTCCTCCCTAGCATAGCACATGGCATCGTCTGTCCTCCCTAGCATAGCACATGGTATCGTCTGTCCTCCCTAGCATAGCACATGGCATCGTCTGTCCTCCCTAGCATAGCACATGGCATTGTTTGTCCTCTGTAGGATGGTATTGTTTGGTAACATATTTCTTCTGGATATTTTTCTAACAAAGTTGATGAGGTCAAGAATTGGTTGCGGAGCTGCAGAGACCAATTCCGAAAGGAAATGCAGCAACAAGGCCGCAGTGGGTCGGGACTAACCAAGAAAAGGCCCTATATATATCGGGAGCAATTTAGGTGAACAAATGTTCAAAAAGTCTTAATAAATGACCCCCATTGTAATCCTTTATAGATACAATTCCTCAATAAGACTGGGTTTCCGTATTCAGATTTTTTTATGCCATTTTTGAAGTCTAAGCCAAGAAAAAGTGGAGGGCACTTATAGAGGAAAAGACTGATTCTTCTTCCCTGCTTCTCGAGTTGTCGTCGAAAAACCTGACCGTAGAAACCCAGTCTAACAATTAGTGTTGGGCGCGAATATTCGAATCGTGAATTTTAAACGCGAATATCGCCACTTCGCGAAGATTTAGAATATAGTGCTATATATTTGTATTCACGAATATTCTAGATTTCTTTTTTCTCATCAGTAACCTCCCTTCTTGCTTGTGGGCCAATGAGAAGGCTGCAATATCTTTGTCTGAGCTTAGCAACATCCCTAGCAACCAATAGGAAAGATGCCTACCCCTTACTATATAAGAACCTCCCCAGCAGCTATTTTCTGTAGTTTTTTGCAGATCTGAGAGAGAGAGAGCAGTGTCATTGCTGTGTTCTGTGCTTTACTGTTTAATTACATTAGTTAGTTAGCTTATATATAAATAATACAGATAGTTAGTGGGAGATAGTCAGTGTAGGTTAGATAGTGATATAGTGTAGCTGATAGGTTCCGGTGCAGGGTGTTAGGTAGTGTGATAGGTTCTGCTGTCCGTACATACATGCTACAGACATAGTGCTGTGATGTCACAACAATACTTAGTATACCAATCAGTAATATGTAGTCAGACCTGCTAAAATGTGAAGTTGCACATATTGCGCAAAAATATGCGCATCATTAATCACAAATATATTGGAGCACTCTATCTGCATATAAAGCTATTGTAATGTTCTGCCGTGCCAACCATTTTCTCCAGTCTCGGGAAACTAGCAGCTTGAAAAATGTAGCAACAGTGACCCACGCCTGTATTGCGCGCAATACGCGCATATTACATTGCTGATTTACGCAATCAAGAAAATAATCTCGAATTTGAGAATATATGACGAATATTCACCCAAAAATTTGAATATAGCCCCTGCTGCTCATCACTAACAATTACATACTGTAGTGCAAGTCCATCATATTAAAGCAAACCTTGAAGGAGATGCCAGGAAACTGAAATCTAAACATCTTTAAGACACAAGTCCAGTGAGCTGTAATTATTGCTGTGCAGTGAGGAGACAGGAAACCCATCCGGAGGAGAGGCGACTTATTCTGAAAAAATGTCATTTCCCTTGTGCACAGTGCCCATTGTAATCGTGTGTAGAGAAGAAAAGGAGGAAAGGGACAGGCCGCGTCAGCCGTCTCCTCTCCCCACCTTGCTGACACATTTTCAGATGCAATGAATGTACAAGTTGTTTGCAGTCTTCAGAATATTTTGCAATGACATCAGCATGAAAGCTGCTGAGAGCAGCACAAATGCCAGCACTGAAAGCTAGGAAATGACATATTGCTGCAGGACTAAGAGGCACATGGTATATCTTGGCCCTGATGCAATGTGCTTGGCAGAACAAGCAACCTACGAGATATACTGTAGCATGATACATTTTAGTGTTCCTCTTGGAACAGGTAATGATATAGTAAGAATCACCAGCACCTGCAATATCCTACAAGTAATGGATAAGGCCTCATGCACACGACCGCCCCAAAAAACCCGGATGCGGCATCCTTTTTTTTTGGGAGGATCCATTTCCTTTCCACAGATCCCTTGTAATAAATGCCTATCCTTGTCCGCAAATCTGAAAAAAGTAGGACATGCACTATTTTTTTTTGCTGAAGGGAAACACGGACAACGGATGTGGAACACAAACAAATTAACTATCAGCATTTTTTTGCTGACCCATTGAATTGAATGGGTCCCCATCCTATCCGCAAAAAAATGGAACGGAGGCCGAGAAAAACAACTGTCGTGTGCATGAGGCCTAAACCTGTGGGCCTGTGAGAAGGCTCTGTTGAAATCAGACTGGTTTCCTAGCCCTTTTAGACCTGGGCAATTTTCGCGCTGGCCTTTACATATCTTCAGCGTTTCCACCGCTGATTGTAAATGTAAGACAGCTTCCTAGCCCATTAGGAAGACCAATTTCTACACCTAAACCAGGCGTAGAAAATTATGAATGAGACAGGCCTATCGGCCTGTCCCCTTCCCCACTCACCCCAAAAATGCAATTTTTTTTTTACAGCATCCCTTATATGGGTCAGTACAATTACAGTTATACATTTATGTCGTTTTCTTGTGTTTAATTTTTAAATAGGACCTTTCATGTTTTTTTTTTTAGTTTAGGTAAATACCTTTCCTTGCTACCAAAAAGTGAGTTTTTTTCTCCCTGGCTATGACGCTCTCTGCTGTGATTGGATCGCGGCACATCCAGGGAGAAGGAGATGCCCATTGAGAAACCCTGGCGTCTCCTCCTCCCTGTACCGATGCTCAATATTAGCATACTGAGCGGGAAAACTACAGGGGGGCAGAGCGGGGCATAGGAGCGATATTTGAAAAAAACAGGCAAGGTGGCAGCATCAGTGGGGGGTACCCCGCAAGGAAAGGTATTTATCAAAACTAAAAAAAAAAACATGAAAGGTCCTCTTTAAAAACAAAACATTTTCTTTGCATCACCATATTCTGACTCCCAAAATATTTTTTTTTATAGTTTTGTCTTCTGTGTGAGGGCTCATTTTTTGCGGGACAATCTGTAGTTTATATTGATACCATTTTGGGGTGTGTATTACTTTTTGATCACTTTGTATTCTTTTTTTGGTTAGGTGAAGCATGGAAAAAGCGGTGAATTGGCAGTTTAGATTTTTTTCCGTTACAGCGATCACCACATAGTATAAATACATTTATATTTTAAGTGTTTTAGGATGTGGCGATGCAAATCATCTTTATTTTTTTAAATTACAGCGCCACAGGAAAGCCGGCTCAGATGTCTTGGTTGCATCTGAGGGGTTAAATGTCTGCGATCTGCGTTAGTGTCAATCAAAGCTGCTATTGCACCCACTCTGCTAGACGTACATGTGCTGTGCTGGTTTGGAAGGGGTTATAGTGCTTTTCCTCCCATATTGACTGATGAATTTGGCATTAAAGCGCCTATAGGTCATCAATATTAGATCTGCGGGGTCCGACTCCTGCCCCCCGCTGATCAGCTGTTTCAATAGACAACAGAGCAATAGTAGTGGTAAGCAGGTGTAGTTACAAGTATGGTGTCCCCATTCACTTCTATGGGATGGCTCTGTCTGTTCAAGTGAATACTACAAAGCCATCCCATAGAAGTGGACGGGGATGCCATTCTTGTAATTACACCTGCTCACCACTGCCAGTGCTGCGGCGAACAGGTAAACAGACCAGAGAAGGCAGGACCGGCATGAGTGTCGCCTTCTCTTCAAAGAACTGATCGACAGAGGGCCCCGGAGTCAGAACCCCACCAATCTAATATTGATAACCTATCCTGAGGATGGCAAAAATTGGACAACCCCTTTAAATGGGAAGGAAGGTCTCTTGTATAATGAGATGCTTAATGGGATTGTCTCACATCAGCAAGTAGCATCAATCATGTAGAGAAAGAGAAAGCTAATACAAGCCACTTACTAATATATTGTCAATGTCCTATGTCCATATTGCTTCCTTTGCTGGCTTGATTCATTTTTCCAGCTCATCATACACTTCTCATTTCCATGGTTACGAGCACCCTGTAATCCATCAGTGGTGGTCGTGTTTCCACACTATAGGATAAAGCGTTGGCGTGTCTGGTGGCCAGGACTGTCGGAGTGCACATAGTCTAGCGCTTTTTCCTATAGTGTTCAAGCACTGCCACCGCTGCTGGATTTTATGGTGGTCGTAACTAGTGATGGCCGAACATCTGCCAGGACGGTTCGCAAACGCAACCAAATGTTCACGAACCGCAGGTTCGCGGTGGGTCCCATTTATTTTAATGGCAGGCGAACCTGAAAAACCTTCAGCTCATATTTGCAGCCAAGAAATAATTACTAGAAGTGCACAAATAGTCCCACAACATGGACAGTGACATACCAGATGTATTATTCGAATTTGCGATCTCCATTCGTTATTTTTTTTAATGCGAAATATCGGCAATATAATTTTATATAAATAATAATCAATCGAGTACGCGCATGCGCACACCAGTTATAATTATTTTTTCCAGTATTGTTTGTCACTGCGCAGCAAAACAGCAAACAAATGCTGCAGTACCCAAATACACTATAAAGAAAGTATATTGGTATATAACACCCCGCTTCAATCACTTGTTTTGGGGGGCGACTGGTATATCACACCATTTATAATTATTTTTTGTAATTGCGTTTCTCACTGTGTGTAGCAGAGGGAACACAGCAAAACAGCAAACAAATGCTGCAGCACCCAAATGCACTATATAGAAAGTATATTGGTATATAACACCCCGCTTCTATATGTGGTTTGGGGGGCCATTGGTCTATCACAAGAGTTATAATATTTTTTTCTAATTGCGTTTATCACTCTTTGTAGTTGTAGTATCGCTGCAGAACCGATCACCAGTCACAATGGTGCACTATACAAATCCACTATAATATGCTTTCTATATTAGAAAGTATAAGTGTATTACACCCCTATATACTGCACACCAATCAATAGCACACCTATACCAGTCCTTAAAAAGACTTTTGTGGCCCTATTAGCTAGCGATTTGTGTCACTAACAGCCTGTCCCTGCTCCACACAGCAACCTCTCCCTACACTGGCAAAACACTGAATGTAAAATGGCGGCCAGATCAGGTTTATTTATAGGGTGGGGGTGTGTCCATGTGCTGAAACGTCTCAATTGGCTGTCCTGTACCACCTGATGGATGTGTCATGGGTCAAAGTTCTCACAATGTAAAAGAATATGGCGGGCGCGAATATCGTCATATGTTCGCATGTTCAACGAATCGCAAACGAGCAAAGTTCACTGTGAACCGACTGCTGGGCGAACTGCAAGGCCATCACTAGTTGTAACCTCTGGATACAAGCAGTGTATAATGTGATGGAAAAATGAAAATCCAGCCAGCAAAGGAAGCAATATGGGTAATAATAATACATTAGTATAAGTGACTTGTGTTACCTTTTTTTACATAATAGATACTATTTGCTGAATTGAGACAACGCCTATAACAAAAAGCAGAGATCACATTTACACGTGTGGTCGTCTGGTCGATACAAAGAACTAGTTCATGAATTATTTCATTTTACAAAGAACCAGGGAATATTATTACATGTGGGGGAATGGTGATTTAGACATGACTACAGGAAAGGATTCTTTACAGTTAGAGTAGCCATACTACAGGGAGTGCAGAATTATTAGGCAAATGAGTATTTTGACCACATCATCCTCTTTATGCATGTTGTCTTACTCCAAGCTGTATAGTCTCGAAAGCCTACTACCAATTAAGCATATTAGGTGATGTGCATCTCTGTAATGAGAAGGGGTGTGGTCTAATGACATCAACACCCTATATCAGGTGTGCATAATTATTAGGCAACTTCCTTTCCTTTGGCGAAATGGGTCAAAAGAAGGACTTGACAGGCTCAGAAAAGTCAAAAATAGTGAGATATCTTGCAGAGGGATGCAGCACTCTTAAAATTGCAAAGCTTCTGAAGCGTGATCATCGAACAATCAAGCGTTTCATTCAAAATAGTCAACAGAGTCGCAAGAAGCGTGTGGAAAAACCAAGGCGCAAAATAACTGCCCATGAACTGAGAAAAGTCAAGCGTGCAGCTGCCAAGATGCCACTTGCCTCCAGTTTGGCCATATTTCAGAGCTGCAACATCACTGGAGTGCCCAAAAGCACAAGGTGTGCAATACTCAGAGACATGGCCAAGGTAAGAAAGGCTGAAAGACGACCACCACTGAACAAGACACACAAGCTGAAACGTCAAGACTGGGCCAAGAAATATCTCAAGACTGATTTTTCTAAGGTTTTATGGACTGATGAAATGAGAGTGAGTCTTGATGGGCCAGATGGATGGGCCCGTGGCTGGATTGGTAAAGGGCAGAGAGCTCCAGTCCGACTCAGACGCCAGCAAGGTGGAGGTGGAGTACTGGTTTGGGCTGGTATCATCAAAGATGAGCTTGTGGGGCCTTTTCGGGTTGAGGATGGAGTCAAGCTCAACTCCTAGTCCTACTGCCAGTTTCTGGAAGACACCTTCTTCAAGCAGTGGTACAGGATGAAGTCTGCATCCTTCAAGAAAAACATGATTTTCATGCAGGACAATGCTCCATCACACGCGTCCAAGTACTCCACAACGTGGCTGGCAAGAAAGGGTATAAAAGAAGAAAAACTAATGACATGGCCTCCTTGTTCACCTGATCTGAACCCCATTGAGAACCTGTGGTCCATCATCAAATGTGAGATTTACAAGGAGGGAAAACAGTACACCTCTCTGAACAGTGTCTGGGAGGCTGTGGTTGCTGCTGCACGCAATGTTGATGGTGAACAGATCAAAACACTGACAGAATCCATGGATGGCAGGCTTTTGAGTGTCCCTGCAAAGAAAGGTGGCTATATTGGTCACTGATTTGTTTTTGTTTTGTTTTTGAATGTCAGAAATGTATATTTGTGAATGTTGAGATGTTATATTGGTTTCACTGGTAAAAATAAATAATTGAAATGGGTATATATTTGTTTTTTGTTAAGTTGCCTAATAATTATGCACAGTAATAGTCACCTGCACACACAGATATCCCCCTAAAATAGCTAAAACTAAAAACAAACTAAAAACTACTTCCAAAAATATTCAGCTTTGATATTAATGAGTTTTTTGGGTTCATTGAGAACATGGTTGTTGTTCAATAATAAAATTAATCCTCAAAAATACAACTTGCCTAATAATTCTGCACTCCCTGTATGGCGTGCTCTAAGAGGTAAAGGCAGCATTTATAAAAGGAATGACTGCTTATCTAATAGCAAATGGCATTGAGGGTTATAATTAAGCTGGCAATTAATATTGTATACGGTTGAACTTGATAGATGCGTCTTTTTTCAACCCATGTAACTATGTAATATAGAAAATCTAGGAGTAAGAAACCACTTTTATTGTCCATGTACCATTTATTATTACTATTATTAATAAATATTATTATTAATAAATGTTAATATTATTAATATTAGAGTATTTTGCATCTCTTAAATAATGTTTACAGATTGGGGGCAAAGCACAAATGTAATAATTAAAGTATTTCTAGATGAACGTTTACTCCAGCAAAACCGAAGATACTCAAACCGGTAGTTGGAAAATGGCCTCTGGTATCTGATCGTTTGCTAAGGTCAAAATATATTTTTACTTTTTAGCCTCATTTATCACTGCTACTTTTGCTTTCTTTCTGCTTGGGGTTTGGCTCAACACACTGTACATAAAAGAATTACAAATGCCTCCAAAACCCATCCTTATCACTATTACCACAGGCCAGAATATAATTAATTCTCAAACGTAATAAAAAAAAAAGTATGCAACTGGCAAACTTGACAAATTCAGGCTTCAGTTCAATTTATCTTATCCACCCTTCATCCCTGTCAGATGTACGGAGCCCTGGAAAGTAGAGATGTTGGCAGCTGTATGGAGGCTCCACAAAGTGAAGACATGCTCAATGAATGCCAAACTAATAGAGCATTTTATCATAAACTTGATATAGTAACAAGCTGAAAAGTAACATTGCATCTAAGGGCTCATGCACACCAACATATTTGTTTTCCGTGTCCTTTCTGTTCTTCTTAGGCCCATATGCAGAACCATTCACTTCAATGGGTCCCCAAAAAAACGTAAATGTCTCCGCGTGCATTCAGTTTTCGTATGTCCGCATGGTCTTCCACAAAAAGAATAGAACATGTCCTATTCTTGTCCGTTTTGCAGACAAGGATAGCATTGTTATAATGGATCCACACAAAAAACGGACACAAAATGTACACAAACATAGAAGAGGATTCTTTACGGTAAGAGCAGTGAGACTATGGAACTCTCTGCCTGAGGAGGTGGTGATGGTGAGTACAATAAAGGAATTCAAGAGGGGCCTGGATGTATTTCTGGAGCGTAATAATATTACAGGCTATAGCTACTAGAGAGGGGTTGTTGATCCAGGGAGTTAACTGATTACCTGATTGGAGTCGGAAAGTGAGGAAAATTGGCTTCTACCTCACAGTTTTTTTGCCTTCCTCTGGATCAACTTGCAGGATGACAGGCCGAACTGGATGGACTGATGTCCTTTTTCGGCCTTATGTACTATGTTATGTACTATGTTAATACAGATGTCACACAGACATTATCTGTATTTTTTTGCAGATCTGTGTTTTGTGGACTGGAAAATACGTACGGTCGTGTGCATGAGCCCTTAGGATGTGTTATCAGTGGTTACCACATAGGACCCTTATGATACTGACAGGGGATGCAGGGCATAATAATGCCTGCTACTTCTGTTTAGTGGCGCTTACTTCTGCTCCAAAATTAGGCAGGCTCATGTATTATTAAACTGCATTATCTGCATTCTCCTAATAGTTTTAATTTATTGTTACCTAAGGTGCTTTAACAGCTTCTAGAGAAAGTAGGCCGTTCCCTGTGGCTTCTCTGGAGCCAGCCAACAGGCAACAGACTGGGGCAGCTTTAGGAAAAACGTGAAGCATTTGCCAGTAAGATTCCAGTTCTCATTAGAGGTTTTATTTTATTTTTACTACTATCAGTATATATGCTGTGCATAGTCTGTACTATAACAATATGCAATTCCTACAGAAAGATTTTTGTAAACATTGTAGATATTGGGTCAGATTTACTATTGAAAATCCACAAGTATTTTTATGTACAGGGAGTGCAGAATTATTAGGCAAATGAGTATTTTGACCACATCATCCTCTTTATGCATGTTGTCTTACTCCAAGCTGTATAGGCTCGAAAGCCTACTACCAATTAAGCATATTAGGTGATGTGCATCTCTGTAATGAGAAGGGGTGTGGTCTAATGACATCAACACCCTATATCAGGTGTGCATAATTATTAGGCAACTTCCTTTCCTTTGGCAAAATGGGTCAAAAGAAGGACTTGACAGGCTCAGAAAAGTCAAAAATAGTGAGATATCTTGCAGAGGGATGCAGCACTCTTAAAATTGCAAAGCTTCTGAAGCGTGATCATCGAACAATCAAGCGTTTCATTCAAAATAGTCAACAGGGTCGCAAGAAGCGTGTGGAAAAACCAAGGCGCAAAATAACTGCCCATGAACTGAGAAAAGTCAAGCGTGCAGCTGCCAAGATGCCACTTGCCTCCAGTTTGGCCATATTTCAGAGCTGCAACATCACTGGAGTGCCCAAAAGCACAAGGTGTGCAATACTCAGAGACATGGCCAAGGTAAGAAAGGCTGAAAGACGACCACCACTGAACAAGACACACAAGCTGAAACGTCAAGACTGGGCCAAGAAATATCTCAAGACTGATTTTTCTAAGGTTTTATGGACTGATGAAATGAGAGTGAGTCTTGATGGGCCAGATGGATGGGCCCGTGGCTGGATTGGTAAAGGGCAGAGAGCTCCAGTCCGACTCAGACGCCAGCAAGGTGCAGGTGGAGTACTGGTTTGGGCTGGTATCATCAAAGATGAGCTTGTGGGGCCTTTTCGGGTTGAGGATGGAGTCAAGCTCAACTCCCAGTCCTACTGCCAGTTTCTGGAAGACACCTTCTTCAAGCAGTGGTACAGGAAGAAGTCTGCATCCTTCAAGAAAAACATGATTTTCATGCAGGACAATGCTCTATCACACGTGTCCAAGTACTCCACAGCGTGGCTGGCAAGAAAGGGTAGAAAAGAAGAAAATCTAATGACATGGCCTCCTTGTTCACCTGATCTGAACCCCATTGAGAACCTGTGGTCCATCATCAAATGCGAGATTTACAAGGAGGGAAAACAGTACACCTCTCTGAACAGTGTCTGGGAGGCTGTGGTTGCTTCTGCACGCAATGTTGATGGTGAACAGATCAAAACACTGACAGAATCCATGGATGGCAGGCTTTTGAGTGTCCTTGCAAAGAAAGGTTGCTATATTGGTCACTGATTTGTTTTTGTTTTGTTTTTGAATGTCAGAAATGTATATTTGTGAATGTTGAGATGTTATATTGGTTTCACTGGTAAAAATAAATAATTGAAATGGGTATATATTTGTTTTTTGTTAAGTTGCCTAATAATTATGCACAGTAATAGTCACCTGCACACACAGATATCCCCCTAAAATAGCTAAAACTAAAAACAAACTAAAAACTACTTCCAAAAATATTCAGCTTTGATATTAATGAGTTTTTTGGGTTCATTGAGAACATGGTTGTTGTTCAATAATAAAATTAATCCTCAAAAATACAACTTGCCTAATAATTCTGTACTCCCTGTAGATTGCACCAGAATTCCTTACACCACATTTATTAAGCATTAATTCTGCCATGGCTGACAAGGGGCATGGCATTAGATGAACCACTGTGTGCAAAATTGTGTCACAAAGAGAGCCAGCACGTAGGTGAAATAAAGATAGACTGGGCGGTCTAACGGTACACCAGATTTATCATCCAGGTTCAGTCACGGTGACAAATCTGACCATTCTTTAGGCTGTCTACTCTAAAGACCCCTTAGGCTGGGTTCACACCTGAGCGTTTTACAGCGCGTTCCTACGCGCTGTAAAACGCTCAACAAGGAGAAACCAATGCTTCCCTATGGGAATGGTTCTCACCTGGGCGTTTTACAGTGCGTACGATCGCGCTGTAAAACGCCCAACGCCTCAAGAAGTACATATGCTTCTATGGGGCGTCTTGTCGCGCGATCCCGTACATAGACTTTCGGGAACGAGCGACAATGGGCGTTCGCTTGTCTCTGTATGCGCGATTGCAAACGCCCGTACAATCGAAAATACAGAGCGCTCCATCGCGAACGCTCAGGTGTGAACCCAGCGTTAAAGTAAATGTGTGCTTAAATCATGTTTTTATGTTTAACATATTCTTAAGGCTGGGTTCACACCTGAGCGTTTTACAGCGCGTTCAAACGCGCTGTAAAACGCTCAACACATGAAAACCAATGCTTCCCTATGGCCCTGGTTCACACTTGAGCGTTTTACAGCGCGTTTGAACGCGCTGAAAAACGCCCTACGCTCAAGAAAGTCCTTGAGCTTCTTTGGGGCGTTTTGTCGCGCGTTCCCGTACATAGACTTTCGGGAACGCGCGACAATGGGCGTTCGCTTGTCTCTGTATGCGCGATTGCAAATGCCGGTACAATCGTGCATACAGAGCGCTCCTTTCAGAACGCTCAGGTGTGAACCCAGGGTCAAGAATTTTTTATGTTTTAATTTTTCATTTCAATATCTATATTTAAACAAACAAAACATTAAATCCTGCAGTTTTCTCACTGGCCACTAAACTTAATTATATGCACCACTTCTTGGTTTGTACAGATAATTTTACTGCAGTTATCTATATACAGAGGTGATCTCATTACAGATAAGACAGGATTAGGCCTCATGCACACGACCGTATTTTGTTTCCGTGTCTGTTTAGTTTTTTTTGCGGATAGGATGCGGATCCATTCAGTATGTCCGTTCCCTTGCACCGCAAAAAAAATAGTGCATGTACTATTTTTTTTCTAGGTTGCGCACAAGGATAGGCATTATTACAATGGATCCGCAAAAAAACAGACCCGCAAAAAAAAAAAAATTATGCCATACGGAACGTCATCTGGTTTTTTTTTTGCAGATCCGCAATTTGCGGAGTGCAAAACACATACGGTCGTGTGCATGTAGCCTAAACTTTATTTAATTATTCTCTAACTTTTACTACTTGTTACTCCCACATGTGGACTTTGACATGTGATTCTTTGATCACTTACATAATGCAATGATCTACTTATGTAGTACAGTGTATTATGCTGTCAATAGGAAACTGGGAGGCAATCTTTCCGGCTGTGTCTCAGGCACAGCCTAACAGGCATACAGCCCGCAGCTGCAATGTTAAGATATTGGCACCCTGCGAACATAATGGTGCTAATTAGATATGATCGAATCGGAGTTGACGAAAGGGAATTTGATCTGAATTTTTGGAAAAATTTGATTCACACCGAATCCGAATTTCCACATGCTTTCTAGTAACAAATCACATTTTTTCCTAAAATGGTTGCTGCACCTGTTAGGACATGGAGAAAAGAACTCTGGGAATGAGGAATCACGACATTGCCTGTGCCATTGACAATGCATGCAGCCATTCAGCAGCCAGCCCCTGTGATGTCACAGCCCTATAAATAGCCTCAGCCATTTTGGATTCTGCCATTCTCCAGTGTGCTTAGTGCAGGGAGAGATGTGACAGGCGCTAGGGACAGTGCTAGGAAATACTTTATTGTGCTGAAAAAATGATTTACAAGTTCAGGGAAAGATTAGTCAAGGTGTAGGGAAAAGATAGGGAGGCATCATCTACACTATAAAAGGAGAACAGGGTGCAATAGGAGAGTGTACAACCTGGGTAATAGGAGCGATTCTATTACACCTTGCTGCACTAATTGGGGATCCAAATAGGTGTTATTCATGTACACGGCTGTCGTGCGGCTGTTCTGTGCATTGAGGACTGCAATTTGAGGTCCCCAATGCACGGGCAACATCCGTGCGCCAGCTGGAACGGATCGATACCCATTAAACTTGAATGGATCCGTCTGCACTGTAAAAAAATAGAACTTGTATTTTTTTGTAGTGCTTCCGTGGGGTTCTGTGCCTCCATTCCGCACTGCAGCTCCGGATTGCAAACCCATTCAATTAATTCCAGCAAACCTTGCTTGTGATTGGGGTGCAAGTTCTGTGTGATACAGCCATTTACGGGGTGTATTTATAGGAAAGATACGTATGTCCTATTAGCCATTCTGCGTTGATTTTACATTGTTTTACTCTTTTTGGGGGGTTTATTAATAGGAAAAAAAAAAGGGAAAAATATGTCATAACTGCCATTTATGCCATTCAGTGGTGAAGTTACATTGTACTACAGCCATTTATGAGTTGTATGTAATAGGAAAGATACTTACGTCCCATTAGCCATTCTGCATTGATTTAACTTTTTATTTTGGGGGGGGGGGGTGTATTAATAGGAAAAGAAAATGGAAAAATATGACATAATTGCCGTTCAGCAGTGACGTTACATTGTACTACAGCCATTTACGGGGTGTATTAATAGGAAAGATACTTACGTCCGATTAGCCGTTCTGCGTTGATTTTACATAGTTTTTTTTGGGGGGGGGTTTATTAATAGGAAAAAAAAGGGAAAAATATATGTCATAAGTTCCATTCGGCAGTGAAGTTATATTGTACTACAGCCATTTAGTTGGTATATTAAAAGGAAATACGTACGTCCCATTAGCCATTCTGCGGTGAATTGTGATTGTTATATTTCTTTTTATGGGGTGTAGTAATAGGAAAAAGAATACATCTTAATTGACCTTTTGCGGTGAATTGTGATTTCTTTTTTCTGGGAGGGGGGGATTTTATTAATCAGAAAAAAAAAAATATATATATGTCTTAATTGCCGTTCAGCAGTGAAGTAACATTGTACTACAGCCATTTACGTGGTGTAGAAAAAGGAAATATTTGTATGTCCCATTAGCCGTTCTGCAGTGAATTGTGATTGTTGTATTTCTTTTTTTGGGGTGTAGTTATAGGAAAAGGAATACGTCTTAATTGGAATTCTGCTGAGAATTTTTCATTTTTTTTGGGGGGGGGGGGGGAGTTTATTAATCAGAAAAAAAAATAAAAATAAAAATATATATATATATATATATATATATATATTTATTTTTTTCTGATTAATAAACTCCCCCCCCCCCCCAAAAAAAAATGAACAGCAATTAAGACATATATATATATATATATATATATATATATATTTATGTCTTAATTGCTGTTCAGCAGTAAAGTAACATTGTCCTACAGCCATTTACGTATAGGTAAAAAAAAAATAAGGAAAAAATATATGTCATAAGTGCCTTTCAGCTGTGAAGTTACATTGTACTACTGCCATTTGCGGGGTGTATTAATAGGAAATACTCTTTTTTTTCTTTTGGGGGGGAGTTATTAATAGAAAAAAAAAGGGAGAAATATATGTCATAAGTGCCATTTGGAAGTGAAGTTATATTGTACTACAGCCATTTAGGTGGTGTATTCAAAGGAAATATACATACATCCCATTAGCCATTCTATGGTGAATTGTGATTGTTATGTTTATTATTTTGGGGTGTAGAAATAGGAAAAAGAATACATCTTAATTGCTGTTCTGTGGTGAATTGTGATTATTTTTTTTTATTTTTTTGGGGGGGAGTTTATTGACCATAAAAGAAAAATATATGTCTTAATTGCCGTTCAGCAGTGAAGTAACATTGTCCTACAGCCACTTAATTATGTAGAAAAAGGAAATTTACGTACGTCCCATTAGCCGTTAGGCGGTGATTTGTGATTGTTATATATCTTATTTTGGTGTGTAGAAATAGGAAATAGAATACATCTTAATTGACCTTCTGTGGTGAATTGTGCTAAAAAAAAATTTGGGGGGGGAGAGTTTATTAATCAGAAAAAAAAAATATATGTCTTAATTGCCATTCAGCGGTGAAGTAACATTGTACTACAGCCTTTTATGGGGGGTCTTTTGTTATACAGTATGTCAAACAGACAGGTGACAGGCTCTTCATAGGGAATTGGCAGTGGGCAAAATGTTTTCGTCGCAGGCAGCAGAAGAAGGGGGGGGGGGCAGCAGGAGTTGCAGCGAGAGGCCTGAGCTCCCAGTGTTATCTAGCAGTTGTGTATTGACCAGCAACCCAGGGGTGCTTGAATGGTTGACTCGGTCTTCAACTTCGTTGCAAGTAACATCAGACACCCCCAGCCAAGAGTCGTTGGGTTCCTCCAACATAACGCTTAGTTGGCATGGCCCAGAGCAGGCCCTGTGCTTCCACCTGTACTGAACCTTCCTCTGTCATTTTTAGTTCCCTCAGTGCGAGAAGTATTATAAGCCGTAGGCTCGGCTCCATTTTTCAGCGAGGACGAGCTACTAGAGGACAGTCAGCAGCTACTGCCCAGCCAAGATCTGAAGGAGACATCCTCCAGTAGGCGGGCAAGTAGTAATGATGAAAGTCGCGTGGGAGCAGGTGTTTTGCGAGCGGTCAGGCTATTGGCCCTGAGACCATTGAGGGGGACATTAATGACATGCAGAAAGTAGCGGATGATGATGATGTGGCCAATTGCACTTGGGATCCGGGTGAAGAAGGGGCTTCATCATCAGGAGAAGAGGGTGGCAGTTTGCGCATGAGGCAGCGACTGAGCCAGCAGGGTGGCAGTGAGTCAGTAGGGTGGCAACAGTGGGAGGTAGGGAGCCAAACATGCCTGGGGTAGACCAACCACTTTGCAGGAGCCTACCGGCCCGGAAAGTAGCAGAGTGTTGAGGGGAAAATGCCATACTCGGCGGTGTGGCAATTTTCTGTTAGGGCGCCGGAGGAGGTGAACATGGCCATTTGCCAAATTTGTGGGCAGAAGGTGAAGCGTGGCCCCTGTGCCAATGTTGGCACCATGGCCATGTGTCACATGCAGTGTCACCATAAAGTTGCCTGGGAGAATCGTGGCTCTGAAGTGGTGGTCCAGCCTGCCAGAAGCAACCGATGCATCACCCACTGGCACGCACCTAATTTTATGCAGTCAAGGCTCCACCACCTCAGCTGAAGGGAGCCGTCAGTCCTTTCCATCATCTGAAGGTCTTGATGTTCCTGCTCCTCCTCCTCCTTCTACTCTTCATCAGTCATTTTGTCAGCAATTGATAACCAAAGAGATTGTCAAGAGACAACAGTATGCATGCACTCATCCAACGGCACAGAAGCTGAATGTGCTCCGGGCAAAGTTGCTGGTGCTGCAGTCCCTTCCCTTTCAAATTGGTGGACTCTGCACCTTTCAGAGTCTTGTGCCGAGCCAAGGTGGAGAGTCCCAAGCCGTCATTTCTTTGCCAAAAAGGCAGTACCAGCCCTGCACACATATGTAGGACAGAAGGTGGGCCAGTCCTTGAGCCTGTCAGTGTCTGCCAAAGTGCACAGCAGCGCCGATGTGTGGAGCTGTAACTACGGTCAAGGACAGTATATGTCCTTTACGGCCCACAGGGTAAATGATGTTCCTGCCTAGCCACACCAGCAACTTGGCGAGGTGACGCAGCTTCCGACTCCACGTTCTCACGCTGTTGGTCCTGCGACAATGTCTCAGCCTCCACTGCAAGGACAATTCACAGTGCCCCTTCAGCATACCACATGTGCAGGGAATGGCGGTGTCACGCTGTTCTGCACCTAGTTTTGCTGGGCGAACGGAGTCACACAGGGGTGGGACTGCTCAGCGTCCTTCATCAATAAATCAAATCCTGGCTTTCTCCTCGACAACTCAAAATCTGAACCATGGAGACCGACAACGGGAAGAACATGGTGTCAGTGCTGCATCAAGGAGGGCTGAGCCATGTGCCCTGCATGGCGCATGTGTTCAATCTGGTTGTAAAGCGGTTCCTGAAGTCTTCACCCCATCTGCAAGACATCCTGAGAATGGCCAGGTAACTTTGCATGCACTTCAGCCACTCGTACACCGCAAAGCACACCCTCCCTGAGCTGCAGCGGCAGAACGGCATCCCCAACAAAGGCTGATATGCGTTTCCACCCAGTTGTAATTCCACCTTCCATATGTTGGACTGATTATATGAACAGAAAAAGGCCATAAACAATTTCTTGATGATACAGGCAGACAAAGGTACTCCCCTGTGTAACTTCGATGTTAGCTAGTGGCAGCTCATGTGCGACACCTGCTGTTTGCTCGGGTCCTTTGAGGAGGCCACTTTATTTGTCAGTCGCCAGGACTACGGGATGAACAACGTCATTCCACTGATTCATGTTCTGTAACAGATGTTGCTGAATCTTGCCAGGGGACAGGAGACGTGGCGACTACATCTCGAAGTCCCTCCGAGTCACTTGCGCTAATGGCCCAATGCATGCTCACTTGCTTGCTGAGATGACTACTGGCTCTCCACCATGTTAGACCCTTGCTACAGGTCGAAAATGGGGGCCTTTTTTTACACCCGCTGAGAGGGAGGACAAACTGAACTACTATTGAGACATCCTATTTAGTAATTTGGTCGCTGCCTATGTGCGCCATCGCCTATCCTCATGCAGGTCTGACCGGCTGGGCCCTTTGCGCTCATGTTCCACTGCCATGGCTGCTGGGGGTGTTGGGGGACAGGAGCAGTACCAGCTCTATCAGCAGCAACTTAAGTCTAGAGTTGCTGGTGAGCAGCTTTCTTCACCCGCCTAGTGAAGAAACTACTCACCAGCAGCATCTAGACCTGGAGCAGAACCTGAACCAGCCGGTGGTGGCATACTTGGAAAGCACCCTGCCACCCCCATTGAAGATCCCCTGGACTACTGGGCAGCCTAGCTCGATTTGTGGCCGCAACTGGCCGAGTTTGCCCTGGACAAGCTTTTCTGCCTGGCCAGCAGTGTGGTATCAGTGGGTGTTTAGTGTGGTAGGGGCCATAGTTACCCCAAGGAGAACTCGTCTGTCCACCCAAAATGTGGAGAAACTGACCTTTGTGAAGAAGGCGTGGATCAGCCAGGATTTTCAAACACCAGTGCCTGATGCTTCAGACTAGATCATCATCAAAAGAGACTTGTTTCTTCTAGCTACCTGCTTCAGCTACTATTCTGATGCTTCCACCTGCCTGATGCCACACCTGCTGCCAGGTGCTCCTACTGCCAGCCACCATCTTCAGCTGGTACTGGTATTGCCCCCACCTCCCCACTCTGTCACTGGGTCACTATATGGTCTCCTCATGCTGCTGACACTTCACTACTTTGTGGTCTCCTCATGCTACTGCCACATCAACACTCTGTGGTCTCCTCATGCTGTTGCCACCTCAACACTATGGCACTGAGCCTTTTTTTGGTCACATGCTGCTGCCACATCAACACTCTGTGGTCTCCTCATACTGCAGCCACCTCAACACTATGTCACTGGGCCACTTTGTGGTCTCCTCATGCTGATGCCACTTCACTACTCTGTGGTCTCCTCATGCTGCTGCCACTTCACCACTCTCTGGTCTCCTCATGCTACTGCAACATCAACACTATGTGACTCGGCCACTTTGTGTTCGCCTCATGCTTCTGCCACTTCACTACTTAGTGGTCTCCTCATGCTGCTGCCTCATCAACACTGTGTTCTCCTCATGCTGCTGTCACATCACCACTATGTCACTGGGACACTTTGTGGTCTCCTCATGCTGCTGCCACTTCACCACTCTGTGGTCTCCTCATGCTGCTGCTATATCACTACTCTGTGGTCTCCTCATGCTGCTGCTACCTTAACACTATGTCACTAGGCCATTCTGTGGTCTCCTCATGCTGCTGCCACCCCACCACTCTATGGTCTCCTCATGATGCTGACACCTCACCCCTCTGTCATTCTGCCACTCTGTGGACTTCTCATGCTGTTCCCCCTCTCTCTACTCCATGACTGTGCCACTATTTAGCCTTTTTGGCCTGGTTGACATCATCATCTATTTGACCATTCTTCTGATCAGTCAGAAGGAAGGAAAATTGAGATGCACAACTGATCCTGTCTATGTTGCAGCTGTAAGGCCTGTATGACATGGCATATGATTTAGTAACCAAAAGCAAGAGTGGGTACAAAACACAGAAGACATGCAAAGAGTCCATTCACGTGTCATCTCTGTTTTGGATCCACTACTGTTTTTTTTTTTTTTTGCTTTAGCAATACTGATGGATTACTGACCAAATGCTGACCGAGTGAAGGCGGATGCTCAACAGACAGAATCCGTTTTTGGGGGTTATTGTTCTGAAGGATCAGAGGATGGGCAAAGTAATCGGTGACGTCAACACAAACTTACTGCTGACACCCTCTCCACTCTGTCGGGAGGTTCTACTTGTATAAGCGTTTAATAGAACAGGTTCTATAGACATCTATGTGGAATCAGCTGAAGACAGTGTAAAAGGAGTGTGCTTCTTTTTGATGCTAACATCGACCTGTAAGGCTAAGTTCACCCTTGAGTTATTGTAATGCAAGGCACTAACAAAACAGACCAGTGAAGATGAAGTCAATGGGTTTATTAACAAAATAAACAAAGTCCAGGCAAAACTTCACTGGACCTAATAACAGGCAAACAAAACAAAGGGAAGCTAGGAGTAGTCCTGATCCGTGCATAAGTCCTTGTGTAACTTACCAAGTGAATGGATGCAACATGGAAAATCCCAGGTCCTGGGTCCCAATGGAACGGACGAAGTCCAAGCAAACTTCAGTCAGCAGCAAGCAGTACTGACCTGCACCTGGATGAGGGAAGATAACAGTGGAACTGACCGACCTGGGAGGCCACCTTTTATGCTCCTGCTAACAAATCCCAGGGCGCCAAGTGTCCACTCCCCATAGGTCATGATCCTGCCCTACACCTGTGTACACGGCTTTAGTCGGTCATTAGTCAATTAGACAAATGCCGGCCCCCTAATCTGCTTTTAACTTGCGGCCAAGTGCTATTCCCTTCACTGGTCGGCGAAGCGCATAAGCAGCACGTACACGCGACCGCGTATCCCCTTGGAAACCCGTTTTCGAATGTAAATGCGGATGCACGTCAGGCTCTGCGAGAGTGCATGAGCGCGTCGACATGAACACCGGAATGGAATCCGCAACAGGCACTGGAGACTAGCTCGGCCGCAGCGTACTGCCGCTAGCCTGACCAAGCTGTCCCTGAAAGCCATGCGCTCTTCCCCTCCGGCGCACATGCGAACGCATCCCCGCGTCGGTTCGCAAAGGGGTCGGAGCTCATGTATCAATAGAGACACGCGTAACCTGTCCCGCAGCTCCATGAGGACCCTTTTTGGTCACACCGGAGTGCGAGACAGACGAGGATCTTACAGTTATTTGGTCAGTTTTGGCCCCATAACTTCCCAAATAAGTGAAGTGTGCAGTGATTCTAAGAGCAACGCCTGTCATCTGCGTGTCATACTAACTCACAGTTTTATTTCACTACTCCCTATGTGTGTTATTTCAAGGCACAGTGTTCCACACCGCTATACAGTCTCTCTGCACCCAGGAAATAGCTGTTTTAAACGTGATTCACCACAAATAAATTTGGATCAAATTAAATCATTTCGGAAAATTCGGTGTACTGACTGAATCAAATTTTTGAGAAATTCGCTCATCTCTAGTGCTAATCATAATGGTGTTGGTGGGTGACAGAGGGAGCCCCATCCCTCTGAAACCACTTAGATGCTGCAGTCGCTATTGAATTTGGTATCTAAGTGGTTAAATGGTCGGGATCAACGCTCCTACCGATCAAGGCCATTAGAAAGCTGAGCTCCTGCTATTCTCTACATGGGAGACCCATGCAGTTCTTAAGGGGGTGGTTGCCCCCCCCCCCCCCTTATCAGGTTACTGTGCAACAAGCCGCTCATATGGTATATCTGCCCCTGATGTGTATATAAATAACCTCATACAATTTATTATATATAATATTGATAGACAAACTACTGACAAGATATTTCCTGTACTGTAACCAGATTAACAAAGAGTTAATTTCATTTCCAAATTAATATTTCACTCCCATAAAACTCTTACATCACAGCTCTCCCCCGGCTCTGAGAACCATGCTGCGGCTTATATTTGTATGTTATATGTCTGAAGGGCTATTGCCGTCACTGAGACTCTCAGTCAGATCAGCCAAAGGATAAAGGGTGAGTCATCCTGGACTGCAGCCAGAAAGCTTCTCTAAGACCTGGAACAATAGAGCACCATCCTTTAAGGTATGAAAACGCCACTCACCTCATCTCTAAGTCTTCCATAATTTACTTCATCACATTTTTAGATGTCTTGACCTGTGACAAATGAGGATAATCTAGCCTTAGAGTTATGGCTTGTTACCAAGGGAGAAAATTACTCATCAATACAATGGAAAATTGGAAATGATCTTAGTTACATCACAAATCTCAGTACAGGTATATCTAGTCAGCAAAATGTGATTAGGGAACCAGTAACACTTCTGTGAGACAAGGCGAGTATCTTAAAGTGTGCCATATACTGTACAGCTGAATGATCCTTTGGCTGGTTCCTACTATACAGTGGCATGTCTTGCTTGGCTGAGCATGAACATATAGTGATTGGGCGGAGGGGGGTGGCCTCTGCCCAACCCCCTGGCAGTAGCTTATCCTCCTGCCAACAAAAGCATCAGGCAATTGACTCCAACATCCTTATCTCCTGTGACATAAGCCATCAGGGGAGAGTCAGGAGGCCACAATACACATTCAATTGTCAGTCAAATTCACCAAAATTGACAGGCTTCACTGATATCCATCTAATGTCTATGGCCGGCTTTAGGCTAGTATCACACTTGCGGCAGGGAAATCTGCTGAAATTTTCCAGATCCAGCATTGCTGAATACTAACGCCTTTTTTTGACCCCATTGACTTTAATAGGATCTGGCAGAGATCCATCCATTACCCAGCAAATATGCAGAAAATCGCAGAGGTTTTTGTCCGGCCAATTCTCGGCATTGTCTGCTGGACCTGCTGGCCGGAACACCCGGCTGCTGGTGTAAAAGAAGCTTTAGTGGTAAGAGCAAATATTAAATTAAAATTAGTCTGTCTGCAGTTTTGATGAGTCAAAGGTGATGATAGCACTATGTAAGTGATAGACAGAGCAAGGAAAAGACACTTCATAAATTGCATGAGTTTTAATACTCCCGGTACCAGGACCACAAGTGTCCAGGAGGCGCCCCTCCATAGTCAATGCCCTGTACTCACTACATTGAATACTTCTCAGCCCCTCCCCTCTGCTCCGAGGGACAGTGTTAGTGTTTTGATTGGACAGTAGAGGGGACGGCATTAAACATCATAGGACCTCCTCCAGGGAACTTGCGATCACAGTACCAGGGATACTTCCCAGTAAAGACAACATAAAAACAGCATTTTACAGCACAAATGTGAACTTATATATTGTCTCTTTTCACATAGACAGGGAGAAGGCCCCTTGGGCTAAATCACATACTATATTTATAATGATAGGATGTATACCATTGGGCTCTATGAGAGCATGTGCAGGTACAATTTTATAGGCAACCAAGGGAGGAAGATACTAGTACTCTGACTTCTAGGGGATAAGGTTACATTGCCACTAGCCACAAGGCATTCTTGGGGTACTGAGCATCAAAAGGGTCATGTGCTGCGCCTGCCTACAGGACACCCAAGGAGAAAACAAATTAGACAAATGAGTAAATTGGAAAGAAAATGAAATATTCACATGTTCTTATGGACCATAATCCTTAGGATATGGTCACACCCGAAATCCACAGCAGAGATTGACATGATTCTCATTTAAAATTGGCACCACGTCAACTTATGTGCCTGTTCTGTTACAGAAAGTATCTCATCTACTTTTCTGCTACTGTGAACACCTCATCCGTCCTCTCCATTTTAACACATCGCCATATTTAAGAATATCATTAACTTTTTATGTTTTATCAATTATGACAGAATATCCATGTAGACCTGGAACTTTTCCCCTTGTCAGTGATGCGCTTACTTCATCTAATGGTATAATTGTGTTATTGCACATGTATAGCTGCTATTCTAATATGTCTAGTATTTTATTGTTTCATAAATTCTGCCCCAAAATCGTCATTTGTATTCAACCTGGTATATATATTTTTTTATAAATTGCACTAAGATCGTATTAATTTAATCCGGATGATTCTCTGTTTATCCTTTTTTTTTTTTTAATGTCACTGTATGAACTAACCCCCTACACTCTCTGGCTAAACTATACCGCCATGACCAACTTAACCCGCACCTACTGTGTCCTTCTGCCATACCATGTAGATTGTAAGGGCCCTCTCTCCTTCTGTACCAGTTTGTAACTCGTATTGTTTATGCTTGTTGCAATTGTCTGTATTATGTATGTGCACCCCTTATCATATGTACAGCGCTATGGAATGAATGGCGCTTTAATAATAAATAATAATAATAATAATAAACTAGAAGAAGTATCCTCCCAGCCTTATTTAGATGATATCTCAAAGTTATAAATAATTTCCTGCTGTTGCTGTATCAAATATTTTCATTAAAAAAAGTATTATCTTCCTATTTCACAGACATTCTCCTCATTTTTTAAAAGATACCACATAGGCCAGGAGTCTACCTTTCATAATCACATTTGCAAATCTTTGGGATGGAATCTTTTCCTTTATTAGACTGATGACATACAATACATTGTGATAGTATATATATATATGTATGTATATAGGTCCAGAAAAACGGGCGGCACTCCAAAGATAAGAACAAGTGAACCTTTATTCACCCAGCACCACCTGGGTGAATAAAGGTTCACTTGTTCTTATCTTTGGAGTGCCGCACGTTTTTCTGGACCTATACATTGGGGTAAGAAGCCTATTCCCCTGGGGACGTGCACCCTAACTTCATTTGATTTTGCACCAGTGCCGCAATTTTTCCTTGATATATATATATATATATATATATATATATATATATATAGAAAAAATTGGCAGCACAACTATAAACAAAAAGGGGGTGGGTGCTATGTCCTAGGGTGTAGGTTCATAACCTAGGAAAATAATAAAGAAAAATGGACAGCTCTCCAAAGGCTATAAAAATGTGAAAAGTTTATTTACCCATGTGGAACAATTTAGCTGCTGAATTTTTCCACATGGGTAAATAAACTTTTCACATTTTTATAGCCTTTGGAGTGCTGTCCATTTTTCTTTAATATATATATATATATATATACACTGTATTATGAATTAAATCCCCATTAGTTCTATGGTTCTGTACATGTAATAAGGATTTTCATAATATAAACCAAAAACAAGTACAAAAAGCATAAACTGAGTGAAGAGGGGGGAGAGGACCCGGTCTTATGATCTACAAGGGAAGGAAGAGCAGACAGTAGGTGAGGGAAGACAATGGTTATATTGTAGTGTGATGGCAACAGGGTTTGTAGGCTTTTTTGAAGAGGTGATTTTTCAGGTTGGTTGGAAAGTTAGAATTATGGGGAGAGTACAATGTGTTGGGGATGCATGGAAGAAATGTACATATACTGTGTGAATATATATGTATGTGTATGTTTGCATGACTCATGCAAACAGAAAATGTATTTGTAGAGTTATTTTTTGTTTCCCACTAAATGTATTTCTGAGAACACAACTCCTCTAGTACTTTGGCTATATAATGGCTATAAATGGAACAATAGGTAGTTAAATTCTGATAACCGATCAGAAGTGTTGAGCAAACCCGAACTGTAAAGTTCAGGTCCGTAATGAACTTTGCAAGTTCGGGTACCCGGACCCAAACCCAAACTTTGCCAGAAAAGTTTGAGTTCGGTGTTCGGGCATTTAATAAAGCTTTTGAAAGTCTGCAGGGAAGCCAATCAAACAGCTTTTAAGCTGTGGGCAATTAGAAGCAATCACAGCCATGCCTAGTAATGGCATGGCTGTGATTGGAAAGTGCATCATGTGACCCAGCCTCTATACAAGCTGGATCACGTGTAGCACGCCCATCAGCTCTGAGTAGTGCAGGGACAGGCAGCAGGCAGCTGAAGGGAGAGTATTAGGAATCTGGCTATTTGTTTTGTGGGTGACCTATAATGATTTTTTGTGGGTGCAATGCATCATCTTTATACCCCTGACACAGAAATATAATAAGAAATATAATAATTAATCTGGCTGTTAATTCTGTGGGTGACCTATAGTAATTTTTTGTGGGTGCAATGCACCATTTTTGTACCCCTGACACAATAATATAATAGTTGATCCGTCTGTTAGTTCGATGGGTAACATATACCAATTTTTGGTGTGAGATACATGTACACTTTATGCGTGACAGGAAAATGAATATAGTTAATCCCTCTGTTAGTTCGGTGGGTGACATATACCCATTTTTGGTGTCAGGTACATGTGCACTGCATATTTGACAGGGAAATTAATATAGTTAATCTGACTGTTAGTTCGGCTAGTGACATATACCCATTTTTTGTGTGTGATACACCTGCACTGCATACGTGACAGGGAAATAAATATAGTTAATCTAACTGTTAGTTCGGCCGGTGACATATACCCATTTTTGGTGTGAGACACACGTGCACTGCATATGTGACAGGGAAATTAATATAGTTAATCTGACTGTTAGTTCGGCTAGTGACATATACCCATTTTTGGTGTGAGACACGCGTGCACTGCATATGTGACAGGGAAATTAATATAGTTAGGCTATATGCACACCACCGTATGTGTTTTGCAGTCCGCAAATAGTGGATCCGCAAAAAAAAAAACTGATGACATCCGTATGCCATCCGTTTTTTTTGGGGCGGATTCATTGTAGCAATGTCTAAAACGGACAAGAATAGGACATGTTCTATTTTTTTGCGGGGCTACAGAACAGACATACTGATACGGACAGCACACAGTGTGCTGTTCGCATTTTTTGCTGACCCATTGAAATTAATGGGTCCGCATCCTATCCGCAAAAAAAAAGGAGCGGACACGGAAACATTTGCACATTTGTGTGCATGTATCCTTAATCTGACTGTTAGTTCGGTGGGTGACCTCAAAGAATGAGGAGAGCATCAAATAAGGGACGAGGCCTTGGTCGTGTGCTGCTGGTGCTGGTGAAGCGCCTGTTGCAGGGAGAGGACGTGGTTGATCTGCGCCAGCTACACACCCAAATGAAACACCTTCCTCAGATGCACATAGGCGACAAGACATTCTGTGTCATTTTGTAGGCCCGAATACCGGTGTACGAATTGTGAGGCCAGAACAAGTAGAGGTGGTAGTAGATTGGATGGCTGACAGTGCCTACAGTCTCTTATGCTTTTTCATTGATCTGCTGTTTGGGTTTCCGTGGGCCATCCACCTAGCCCTGCCCCAGAAGTGGAAGAGGTGGAGTGCACTGATGCCCAACCACTTATGTTTCAGGATGTGAACATGGGAGGACCACCGCAGCATGTGTCTGATGATGATGATGAAACAAAAGTGCCAACTGCTGCAGCTTTCTGCAAGGAGGGCAGGGGTGAAGACTGGGTGGAAGATGATGTGGAGGATGATGAGGTCCTAGACCCCACATGGAATCAAGGTCATACGAGTGACGTATGCAGTTCGGAGGAAGAGGTGGTGGTCACACAGCGCCAGCCGCACAGCAAAAGAGGGAAGAGGGTGCAAAAGCAGAGTGACTGTCCCCTAGCCATATACCTGCTACTGGCCACCGCACCCAGGGACTGAACACACCAAAGCCAGCTCCAAGGAGTTCCCTGGCGTGGCAGTTCTTCAGACAATGTGCTAATGACAACATGTGAGTGGTTTGCACGCTGTGCAATCAGAGCCTGAAGTGAGGCATAAATGTTCCAAACCTGAGGACCACCTGCATGACCAGGCATTTAAATGCAAAGCACGAGCTGCAGTGGAGCACACACCTGAAAAACCAGAAAAGATCTCAGGCTCCTCCTGCGGTCTCAGCCTCTTTCTCCTCCTCTGGAGTGACAGTAGCACCTGCCACCCAGCAAACAGAGGATGCGGCAACAACACCACCACCTCCACCACCTTCACTCAGCATGTCCACACTGTCCCATGGAAGAGTTCAGCTGTCCATCCACCAAACACTAGAGAGAAAGAGGAAGTACCCCTCTACCCACCCACGATCCCTGGCCCTGAATTCCAGCATTTCAAAATTCCTGGTCTTTGAAATGCTGTTATTCCGTCTGGTGGAGACAGAGACTTTTAAAAACCTTATGGCGGTTGCTGTCCCACAGTACGTGGTTCCCAGCCGCTACTACTTTTCCAGACGGGCTATCCCTGCCCTGCACAACCAAGTGGCGGAGAAAATCAGGTGTGCACTGTGCAGATACGTGGACCAGTAAGCACGGGAAGGGACGTTAACTGCACACTGGGTAAATGCAGTGGCAGCTGGGCCTGAGAGCGTATAGCAGTTTGGCGCATGTCCTACCGCCGAAGATTGCAGGACATTTCTCGTTGCCTCCTGTTGCCTCCTCCTCCTACTCCACTTCCTCCTCTACCGCCTCCTCATCCAGTCAGTCTAACACCTTCACCACCAACTTCAGCACAGCCAGGGGGAAACGACAGCAGGCAGTTTTGAAACTCATCTGGCTTGGTGTGGTCTGGTGTGCGATAACGGGCAAAATCGCATAGCAGCTCTTGGGCTAGCCAGTTTGACGCACATCCCTTGCCTGGCGCATGTGCTGAATTTGGTGGTGCAGGGGTTCCTGAAAAATTACTTGCAGGCCGTCTGTCCATGCTTTCGGCGTTCTCATCCTGCTGCTGCTCACCTGTCTGCGCTGCAGCGTAACTTCAGCCTTCCCGGTCACCGCCTCATATGCGACGTAACCACAAGGTGGAATTCCACCTTGCACATGCTGGAAAGACTGTGCGAGCTGCAACAGGCGATAGTGGAGTTTCAGATGCAGCACGCATGGTTGAGTGTCGCTCTGCGGAACAGCACCACTTCACCACCGAGTGGGCCTACATGTGTTTCCTGTTGCGCTGTTTCGAGTACTCCACCAACATGGCCACTGCCGATGACACAGTCCTCAGCGTTACTATCCCACTTCTATGTCTCCTTGAAAAAACACTTCGGACGATGATGGAAGAGGATGTGGCACAGGAGAAAGAGGAGGAGGAAAAGGCATCATTTCCACGGTTATCAGGCCAGTCATTCGCAAGTGGCACAGAGGGTGGGTTCCTGCACCAACAGAAGCCAGGTGCACAACTGTCCAGCCAGGGCACAGTTCTGCAGGATGAGGAGGAGGAGGAGGAACCGTGTTCAAAGCAGGGTGGCACCCAAAGCAGCTTATGGGCATCAATGGAGTGTGGCTGGGGGGATACAGAGGACACAGACAATACACCTTAGACAGAGGACAGCTTGTCGTTGCCTCTGGGCAGCCTGGCACACATAAGCAACTACATGCTGCAGTGCCTGTGCAACGACCGCCGAGTTGCCCACATTCTAACCGTGCTGATTACTGGGTAGCCACCCTGCTGGATCCCCGCTACAAGGACAACATGCTGTTTTTAATTCTGTCACTGGAGTCTGATCAGAAGATGTGCAAGTAAAAGTGCACGCTGGTAGGCGCGCTACTAATGGCATTCACACCTGACAGCGGGGGCTCAGTGGAAGCACAAGTTAAAGGCAGAGGTTTGAGGATGAAGAAGTCGCCAACGCAGCTGGGGCAGAAGGGATATTTAGCATGGTCGAAATGTGGAAAAGCTTTGTCAGCACGCCACAACAACCAGCACCACCAGCTGATACGGAACGTCTTAGCAGGAGGCAGCATTTCAGCAACCTGGTGGAACAGTAGGTGTGCACATGCCTACACGTACTGACTGATGGGTCTGTCCCATTCAATTTCTGTGTCTCCAAATTGGGCACATGGCCTGAGCTTGCTCTTTACGCCTTGGAGCTGCTGGCCTGCCCAGCAAGTGTGTTGTCCGAACGTGTGTTAAGCACAGGAGGGGTGTTAATCACAGACAAGCGCATTCGCCTGTCCACAGCCAACGTGTACAAGCTCACGTTTATTAAAATGAACCAGGCATGGATCCCACAGGACTTGTCCGTACCTTGTGCTGAGTAGACAAGTATACCGGCCGCACTCTGCCATTGTTATACTCCAGCGCACTTTCTCTTTGCATTCTCTTTTCTATTTCCCAATGTTTTGGGGTCTTCCCAAATTTATAAAAATAAATAAATAAATAGCATAAAAAAATAAACAATAAAAACTGTGATGGCTACCTCCTCCTCCTCCACCATCGCTTGCACCTACACCGCCACGTCCACCGCCTCCTCAACCTCCTACTCCACTTTAACCTCCGCTTTCTAGTTAAAGATTATTTTTTTCTATTCTATGTTATTTTAGTAATTTCCCTATCCACATTTGTTTGCAGGGCAACTGTCCTGCTCTTACCCCCATTTTGCTTCCTTTTGCAGCCCTCTAGCCCTTACTACGACTATTTTACAGCCATTTTAGTGCAAAAAAGTTCAGGTCCCCATTGACTTCAATGGGGTTCGGGTTCGAGTTTTGCTCAAGTTCGGGTCCACTCATCCATACCGATGAGGACTTGTTTAGATATATTTGGGATCTCATGTCAGCAGCCATATGCCTGAACCTTATGACTGATAAAGCTCATAGGCTTAGTAATCCAAGAAATGCTCCCTCCATGGCCCCAAGGGATGTAATTATCAGAGTTCACTTTTTTCATATCAAGGTTCGGGTTAAAAACACAGAAATTTGACAATCTGCTCTCATCTTTCCTCAGCAATATTAGCAAAATGCTGAGAATGTATTGATATTACGTCCTTCTTGAAATCAAAGGACATGCAATACCTCTGGGGTTTACCTCTGAGGTTGATTTTTACCAAAAAGGACACCTCATATACTTGCTGTAATGTGAGCTGCTCATGAGTGACTGTGCTCCTGGGACTGGATGGACAAACTGACAAATCTGCTAACCTACTAGTAATCCCTGACAAATTTGTATTTTCTGTGTATTTGTTTGATATGAACTGACTTGGACTAATTTAGGTATTGTCTCCCCCCCCCCCCCCCCAATCCTCTCCACCCGCCCTAGTCCACCTGGCTTGGTTTAGCCCCTTGTGTAATATGAGCCTTATACATTAATCTCCAGGACCACTAGGGATTGTTACTGTCTAATGACATGGGGAGTATAGTATGTTTTTATCTATTCTCTTTTTTTAGTTCTTTTTTTCTTCTTTTCCTTTGTTTTCTTGTGGCAAATCAGGTAATTCAATGTATAAAGAGCATCTTTAATTTTCACTTGCTTCTATACAGAGGACATTGCATGGAAATGAACTATGACGCTTGACATAGGGGCTTCAATGCAATGTGAGTTATGAACTTCTTGCATTGTGTTCAGGGAATATTAAAAGTAATCTACTTTCTTTCTTTGGTACCCTAGACAACTCCCACACCAGAAACCCACATAAAGTAACCGAGACTTCCCAGGCTGAATGCATTCTGGTGCAAGAGCAAACTAACCATTGCTCACAGTCCACCCACAAAGGACTTTACAATGTCTTGGTTCACAGTGTTCCCCTTCCAAGATAAAATATCACCTTGAGATACTTTCTACTGTAAACAGTTCAGAACAGATTGCTTCTGAGCCCCATGATGGCACAATGCTAAAGTTCTATCTCATATGGATATTATGTGTTTGTTTTTTTGGGCAGATCTCCATAATAATCTTGAAGACCATTCAAAACCAGTGAACCTGATGGAGGGCAGCATAATGTAGTGAATGACATGCTGATTTTTATCTGCCACTGTAAAGTAGTTTACCATTTGGCAGCTAGATTTTATTGCTGACAGCATGCGCCAGAGAAGAGTCTGGCTTAAACGCCCTCTTTCCCCGTCCAGCCACAGCTGATTGACAGTTTTCCCCTATGGAAAAGGCTACAGCCAGAGGGTGGGGACCGAGGGAGCTCATGAATAAGCTGGACTCTTCTCTGGCAGCACCTGACCCTTAAACCTCCTGCACACAACTGTATCTGATTTGCAGTCCGCAAATCATGGATCCTTAATATACAGATGTGGGACCTACTTTAAAAAAGACTATTCTTGCCCGGGAGTGGACAATAATAGGACTGGTTCTCTAATTTGCAGCCTGGCTGCATGTATGTAGTGTAGTATGCAGTCATTTTTTTTTTCTTTGCAGAATAGAAATAAATGGGTCCATGTGCAATCCGTGAAAAATACGGATTGTACACGGTTAAATAGTTCATGCAAATTACTTCCACTTACTACATTAGTGGAAGAGTGACAGGTTGCTCAAAACAGCTTATCTGTCACTACTTTATGGTAGAAGCAGAGAAAAAGGGACTGGATCCAGTGTGTAAAAATCACAAATCTTCTTTATCCCACATCAAATGTTAAAAAACGCACATAGTTAGTGACCTGCAGTCTGACATGTTTCAGTCAAAAGACCTTACTCATAGACTGAGGTCAGGCAAGCATGTAGCACACTCCGGACTCGCAGTGGCTCCCGTCCTGACCTCCCAGCACTGACGGGGTGGTATGATGATATTGATTTATAATGCTATGTAACCCTTCTAGAATGTATAGGATCACAGTGACAGCATTATGTCAGTGTTATCCAATACATTAGGGTTACATAGCATCATAGATCAATATAATGCTATGCAACTCCGTCAGTGCTGGGAGGTCAGGACGGGTGCTCTCCCTGACACACTCTTTCGTGTGAAACCAGCCTAAGGTCTTTTGACCAAAATATGTCAGACTCATAGTCATTGACTATGTCCGTTTTTTAACATTTGATATGGAATAAAGAAGATTTGAGATTTTTACTCGATGGACCAGTCAGTTTTTTTCTGCTTGGATTATCCTGGCTGTGAATTTACTGTGGATCCGTGCTGGAGTGTACTGCATTGCCCTGTTATCTGTGAGCTGCATTTTATTTTCATCATTTCAACTACTTTATGGTACCCTTATTAAGAGCAGTATAAAGTTCCTGGCTGATTCCCTTTAAGACAGTCTATTTTGATCTTTCATCTCCCAAAAGAATAGATTGTTTCTTTTCCTGCCTAATATAATGCAAAATATAGATGCTGTGTTATGCCTATTGCAGGGCCTATGGGGGCAGCCTACAACACAGGAGTTCAAAGGCCCAGTACAGTATGTATGGCTGGTGATCATCAGAGAAGGCACATATGGTTTCAATTGCTTACTTGCATTGCTTTTCCTGTATTTCCCATCCCTGACCCTTTCCCATTATACCACGTGCTACCACTAGCCACACTTGTCTGACACCTATAGCAGGGACTAATTAGAATGAGCAATGTAGGATTTCAGCTCTATGTATAACCATAGAAAACTTCATTTATGATTGATGGAGCTAATGGAACGGAAACACCTGATTGTGCCGTATTGGCTCGTGTTATGAATTATTCCTTTTAAACAAGTCATGTAATATCATGTCATCAGAAAGGCTGTTATTTAAAATGGGAAATATTGTAGCAATAATGTATTAGTTTGGTAGCTGATTTACAGTACCTAAAATGTAACAAGGTAAAGAGGGTCTGCTTCCCCCCCCCAAAAACAGCAGCACAGTTGTCCATGGGTTGCGCCTGGTAATACAGCTTAGGCCCGTTCATGGACATAAGCACTAATATTAGACACAGAGTGGTGCTGTTGTCTTTTTATATTCTTCTTAAACATCCCATTGATATAGAATATGTGATACAGCTCAACGTGTGATTGCTGTGTCTTGGCTGCAGACCTTTGTCCTGTGGGTATGTAGGCCTCAAGCATGGTATTTGCACAAGAGTACACAGAGTTCTCCCGAGCCTGGGGTCTTTATATGTGCAGTGGTGACATCAGAATGTAATACCTTTGTTCTTTAGGACTACATATATTATGGTTGGGAACAATGGCAGGGTGTCAACTTAATCCAGTGTCATTGATTTGGACATACTTATATTATTGAGCAATCAACATGCCTCTATGGCCTGCATTACTCACCGTACACGCCTTTTGTGTACATTAACACTTTATATATTACTAGCTGAAGGACTCGGCTTTGCTCGGGTATATTTAATCTATTTCATTTAATGTTTGTGTGTTGTTATAAAGATATCAACACTATCCACTTATAACAGTGACATCTACAGCACCCCACCCCCTTAACAGTGGCCTCCATACCCTTAACACTGACCCCCCCCCAGCCCCCCCACAGTGCCCCATCCCCTTAAGGCTGCAATCACACGTTCGCAATTCTGTTCCGCATTTTGCGGAACGGAATTGCGGACCCATTTATTTCTAAGGGGTGCACTATGTGCCGCCCAGATCCAGAATTGCGGACCTGCACTTCCGGGTTCGCAATTCCGTTCCCGAAAAAAATAGAACATGTCCTATTTTTGGACAAGAATAGCCATTTTCTATTATCTGCCGGCGATGTGCAGTCCGCAAAATGCGGAACGCACATTGCCGGTGTCCGTGTTTTGCAGATCCATGGATCTGCAAAACACTTACGGACGTGTGAATGGACCCTAACTTTGACCTTTACAGCAGCCTTCACCTTTAACAGTGAGTTTCACAGCACACCACCCCCTTGACAGTGACCTCCACAGGCGCCCGCCCCCTTAACCTCTGTAGGACAGAGGGCGTACAGGTACGCCCTGATGTCCTGGTACTTAAGGACACAAGGCGTGCCTGTATGCCCTGTGTATTTCCGATCACCGCCGCGCGGCTGGCGGTGATTGAAACAAGGTGCCTGCTCAAATCATTGAGCAGGCACCTTGGCTAAATGCACGGGGGGTCACGTGACCCCCCAGTGTCGGCGATCGCCACAAACCGCAGGTCAATTCAGACCTGCGGTTTGCGGCTTTTCATGTTGCGGGCGGCGGTGCCATCGGGTCCCCGTGGGGCTGTAGGGGGGACCTGATGGCATGGAAGGCAGGGCGTTCCTTTGACATGCCTGTGAGATCCAGCCCCATAAAAAATTTTAACTGTACTAAATAAACTATTTGTTTGTCACATTACATCACAAAAAGTACAACAGCAAGCGATCAAAAAGGTGTACGCCCACCAAAATAGTACCAATCTAACCGTCACCTCATCCCGCAAAAAATGAGCCCCTACCTGAGCCAAAAATATGGCTCAGAATATGGAGACACTAAAACATCATTTTTTTAGTTTTAAAAAAGCTGTTATTGTGTAAAACTTACATAAATAAAAAAAAGTTGACATATTAGGTATTGCCGCGTCCATATCACATGACCTAACCCCTCAGATGAACACCGTAAAAAATAAAAACTGTGTCACCTTACATCACAAAAAGTGTAATAGCAAGCGATCAAAAAGTCATATGCACACCAAAATAGTGCCAATCAAACTGTCATCTCATCCCGCAAAAAATGAGACCCTACCTAAGATAATCGCCCAAAAACTGAAAAACTATGGCTCTCAGAATATGGAGACACCAAAACATGATTTATTTTTTTGTTTCAAAAATTATATTATTGTGTAAAACTTACATAAATAAAAAAAAAGTATACATATTAGGTATCGCCGCGTCCGTATTGACCGGCTCTATAAAAATGTCACATGACCTAACCCCTCAGATGAACACCGTAAAAAAATTAAGTATTAAAACTGTGCTAAATAAACAATTTTTTGTCACCTTACATCACAAAAAGTGTAATAGCAAGCGATCAAAAAGTCATATGATAAAAAAAATTGTATACATATTTGGTATCGCCACATCTGTGACAACCTGCTCTATAAAAATATCACATGATCTAACCTGTAACCTGATGAATGTTGTAAATAACAAAAAAATAAAAACTGTGCCAAAACAGCTATTTCTTGTTACCTTGCCTCACAAAAAGTGTAATAGAGAGCAACCAAAAATCATATGTACCCTAAACTAGTACCAACAAAACTTCCACCCTATCCCGTAGTTTCTAAAATGGGATCACTTTTTGGGAGTTTCTACTCTAGGGGTGCATCAGGGGTGCTTCAAATGGGACATGGTGTCAAAAAACCAGTCCAGAAAAATCTGCCTTCCAAAAACCGTATGGCATTCCTTTCCTTCTGTGCCCTGCCATGTGCCCGTACAGCAGTTTACAACCACATATGGGGTGTTTCTGTAAACCACAGAATCAGGGCCATAAATATTGGCCCAGATTCAGGTAGATTTGCCCATTACTTACACCTGAGCCGCTCAGCTGAATTTCTCTGCGCTGGAGCAATTTTGCCAAATTGCCACCTGATTCAGGAATCGTTTGTTCATTTAATTTGCTCCTGTTTAAGGCAAAGCTGAGGGCGCAAGGCCGTGCAAGTCAAAGTGGGTGTGCCCCTATGTAAATGAGGAATTTTCGGCTCAGCAGAGGTTTGCTAGCATAATTTCAGGGCAAATCCTGCTCAGCTGCTTGCACTGAGCAAATAAATAGGAGCAGACTTGCGCAGGTTCTTTGCTGAATTTCATCCTGCTTTTTCCTACCCCCCCCCTGAGCAAGGAAATTCAGCCCTTTTGCAAGACATGGCACCTCCCAAAGGGACCAAAATAAGGAAGGCCAACTTTGTGGCTGCAGAGATGGACATCCTGATTGCTGCACTCCAGCAGCATAAGGAAGTCCTATATGGTGCCCAGCGGGCAAACACCACCATTGCCCAAAGGAGGGCTATATATGAAGCCATTGCCCTGGACATCAATGCCCTGGGTAATGAAGTGCGTACCTGGGATGACATCCAGAAGAAATTAAATGATATGAGGCGCAGGGTCCGTGAAAAACTGGCTCTTATCAGGAAGCATACCGGTGGCACGGGAGGTGGTCCGCGATGTATGATCCGGCTCAATCAGGAGGAGCAGCTTATTGCACAAACGTTCGTGCAGGAGCAGGTGGAGGGACTTGAAGGGTACGACTCCACTGTTGGGAACTTGGGGACTGGTAAGTTATTTTTCTTTCATATCTGCTGTGCATCATGGGAGGGGGTACAAGTGAACATATGAGAAGTGTGTTGCACCAGCAAAATATGTCGTTTTGGTGTCATCCACAGGTGGTGATGAGGAAGAAGAAGCTGGGCCGTCTTCGGCTGCGGCTCGACCCAGCCCATCCAGACCAGAGCCAGGGGTCCAGTCAGGCCCCATGGACATTCTGGCTATGCTGGTCCAGGAGGAGATCATACCGGGGCCAAGTATGGAGGAGCAAGTGGTATTGGAGGAGGATTCCTTTTTCCTCATCCAGGAGGACTCTGGCTCCCTCCAGGAGGATACCACCATCCCTGTGCAACCCACCACCCCCCGCCCAGCACATCATCCCCCTCCAGGGCAAGCCCCTCCAGGGCAAGCCCCTCCCTTGTGGACCCCTCCCCTTCTCCCTCTGTCCGTGGCCGAGCCTCTCCTCCCAGGAAGGCTCTGTCCAAAACGAGGCATATATCCTCCAGCCTCCGTGACGGTCTGCTGGAGGAGCAGGCCCTGCAGACCCGCTATATAGGGGCCATGGTGGGAGAGGTGCGTCGTCTGGCGGACAGCATGGCATCCACCTCCACCTCTATGCAGCATGCCCTCACCCTGCATGAGGACCGGGACAAACATGTGGCACAGAGCCTGGGGGAAATTAGTGGCAACTCTAAGGCCATAGTCACCTGCTTGGTGGCTCTGGAGACCACACCAGCTTTGTTAAGCAGGATGACAGCTGCGGTGGAGGCCAATACCGCTGCTGTGCAGGCCAACACCGCTGCAGTGCAGGAGGAGGCGAGAGTTACCCGCCGGCATCAGCGGGATACCACCACCCGCCAAATGCGGATGTTGGCCCAGACCAACACCATCCTTGCCCGCCTGGCCAACGCCATGGAGGGCATGCAGCCACCACCTGCAAGGAGTGTGGAAGTAGGGGTTGATGCTCCTCCCCCCCCTCCTCCCCCCACCCCTCCATCCCCACCCCATGCCTCCTCCGCACCACGGAGATTGAGGAGCCAGAGCCGGGGCACCCTTGGCCCAAAGAAAAAAACAAAAAAATAATTTTATGTCTACATTTTTTTGCTCAACACAATATGATTTTTTTTATTATTTTTCGATATGCTCAGGGTATGAGATTATTTTTTTTTTATATGCTCAGGATATGAGTTTTTAGATTTATTTGTAGTCCCTACACACGGTGAGGAGTGTATACTACAGTGTGACTGGTGTGTGAATGAGGGGGGGGGGGTGGCACTCCTGCTGGAAAAGGGGTGTCACCCTCTGCCATGTGAAAGGTGTATGAATGGACAGCAACATAATTGGAGCCTTGACGCGGCGTTGCTGCTCCCTAATACCATGGGGTATTGTTGGGTCTAATCCAATTGGGGGTGCATGTGTCGGGTGTGTGCTAGGGACTACAGTGGTGTACATACATGCATTATACTTGTGACAAGATCAGGGTGTGTTTAATGTGCAAAGAGACGTTCCACAAGACCATTCCGGATTGCTCTTCCCTCAGAAGATCCGGTAGTGTTTCTTGGGGGGGGGGGGGTTGCGTGGTTCGGGGGTAAGGTCATTGCGTAGCTCAATGTGCATGCCCCTTCTTTGAGCTAAATTGTGGAGAATACTACATGCCCCTACGATTTGGCATACAAAGTTGGGTGAATACAATAGGGTCCCCCCTGATTTATCCAGACATCTGAATCGAGATTTAAGGATGCCAAATGTGCGCTCCACCACCGCACGGGTACGTGCATGGGCTTCGTTATATCTTTCCTCTCCTGGTGTTTGAGGGTTACGAAATGGGGTCATCATGTGAGGTCCCAGGGCATAGGCAGAGTCACCTGGAAGGGAAAAGACAGGAGGATGTTAGTCGTGCATGTGCCCCTTGTGATGTGTGCATCATGGGGGGGGGGGGCAGTCATACCTGACACCCATGTCACTCACCAATCAGCCAGCTGTCTCCATACATGTTCTGGTCAAACTCGGTTGGGATGGGGCTGTGTCGGTAAATAAAACTGTCATGGCTTGACCCTGGGTGTTTGGCACGGACATGCCATATGAGGCCATGTGCATCCACAATCATCTGCACATTTATCGAATGCCAATGTTTCCTGTTGCAGTAGATATGCTCGAGGTGCCGGGGGGGGGGGGGGGGGCGTAGTGCCACATGGGTACAATCTATTGCACCCACAGTGCGTGGAAATCTGGCTAATAAATAAAAATCACTGATTGCCTTCTGCCGCACGTCAGCCGAGTATTGCAGGGATCACTTGGTGCACACACCTGCTCATGCTGGATTGGGACATCCCCGCCACCACTCCACCTGTGCGCTGAAATGAGCCAGTTGCCAAAAAATGAAGGGTTGCCACTACCTTCACCAGTGGCTGCACTGCCTGTCCCCGATGGGTCGGGCTGCTGATGTCATCCTGCAGGATTGTTACCAACTCAAGGATGACTTCAGGGCTAAAGCGAAACATGCGATACACCTCAGTATCAGTCATCTGAAAAAGGTTGTAGCGCCCTCTGTAAATCCTCTCCCGTGCCCTCCTACGAGTCGGCTCAGTCAATAGAATATCAAGAACCATAGCTGCCCCTGGCATGTTGGTGCACAGATGTGAGGTCCCGAAAATGTGGGTGCTCTGCTTGTTCAGATCGTCTGTCTAGGTGCTGCTGAAGTTGCGCGCTCCTTCAGATGACATTTGGCCATCTTTTGCTAACTTGCCCCTGCTTTTAACAGGAGCAAGTTTGCCCAGGGAAAAAAGCTTGCACGCTTCCAGCGCAAGATGCGCATCACACGCGCATGTTTCTGAATCATCGGCAGTACCTAATTTGCATATTCGCTGAGGGAATTCCATGAAGGCGCAACTTACACCCCGCGCAAAATTGCACGAAAATTGCGCAGGAACAGCTAGGCTGCGTGCGCGGGAAAATGGCCGCATTTCAGGCTTAACTGGTTTACAGAATCAGCCGCAAATTTGCATAAGAGCAAATCAGTACTTGCGCGGCGCAAATCACACTTGTTCCCGCGCAAGTGCTTCTTGAATCTGGGCCATTGAGTTTTGTTTGGCTGTTAACCCTTGGTTTGTAACTGGGAAAAAAATATTAAAATGGAAAATCTGCCAAAAAAGTGAATTTTTTTTATTGTATCTCTATTTTCCATTAATTCTTGTAGAACACCTAAAGGGTTAACAATGTTTGTAAAATCAGTTTTGAAAACCTATAGGGGTGTAGTTTCTTAGATGGGGTCACTTTTATGGAGTTTCTACTCTAGGGGTGAAACAGGGGGGTTTCAAATGGGACATGGTGTAAAAAAAAAAAAACATTCCAGGAAAATCTGCCTTCCAAAAACCGTATGGCATTCCTTTCCTTCTGCGCCCTGCCGTGTACCCGTACAGCAGTTTATGACCACATATGGGGTGTTTCTGTAAACTACAGAATCAGGGCCATAAATATTGAGTTTTGTTTAGCTGTTAACCCTTGGTTTGTAACTGGGAAAAAAATATTAAAATGGAAAATCTGCCAAAAAAGTGAAATTTTCAAATTGTATCTCTATTTTCCATTAATTCTTGTGGAACACCTAAAGGGTTAATGACTATTGTAAAATCAGTTTTGAATACCTTGAGGGGTGTAGTTTCTAGAATGGGGTCATTTTTGGGTGGTTTCTATTATGTAAGCCTCACAAAGTGACTTCAGACCTGAACTGGTCCTTAAAAAATTGGTTTTTGAAAATTTCGGAGAAATTTCAAGATTTACTTCTAAACTTCTAAGCCTTGTAACGTCCCCCAAAAATAAAATGTCATTCCCAAAATGATCCTATCATGAAGTAGACATATGGGAAATGCAAAGTAATAACTATTTTTTTAGATATTAATATGTATTATAGAAGTAGAGAAATTGAAACTTGTAAATTTGCATTTTTTTCAACATTTTGGGCAAATTTTTTATTTTTTTTTATAAATAAAAATGTTTTTTTTTTTTTTACTCCATTTTACCAGTGTCATGAAGTACAATATGTGATGAAAAACTGTCTCAGAATGGCCTGGATAAGTCAAAGCGTTTTAAAGTTATCACCACATAAAGTGACACTGGTCAGATTTGCAAAAACTGGCCTGGTCCTGAAGGTGAAAATGAGCCCGGTCCTTAAGGAGTTAACAGTGGCCTTTACAGCAATCTGCTCCTTAACACTGACCTCCATAGCAGACCATCCACTTAACTGTAACCTCCACAGCATCCTGCCCCTAGGGTGGCCAGAGTTCCAGTTTTAGGCCGAATAGTCCGGCTCTCCGTCTGGCGCAGGGCCTGGATGGACACAAAGATGTCCTTTTGAACGGCCCACTCTCAGACAGCAGCACGGTGCTGTCTGAATGTAAGCTGCAGGAAGAAAGTCACCGTCCCTCCCACCCCTGCAGCTGACAGAAATTGACTTTTATCTTCATTTTTTCAATTCCTGTCGGCTGAGGAGTGGGAGGGGGCATGGCCTAACCGGATCAGAGGCGTGGCTTAGTAGGACCTAGAAGTTGATTTTTAACTTCATTTTTTCAATCTCTGTTGGCTGAGGAGTGGGAGGGGTCATGGCCTAACCAGATTAGGGGTGTGTTCTTTTGAACATCTCACTCTAAGACAGCAGCACTGTGCTGTCTGAGTGTGAGCTGCAGGGAGAAAGTCACCGTCCCTCCCACCCCTGCAGCTGACAGAAGTAGATTTTTACCTTCAATTTTTCAATCCCCGTCGGCAAAGGAGTGGGAGGGGGTGAGGCCTAACCAGATCATGGGCGTGAGTTAGTGGGACCTGGGGGCGGGGTTTTAAGCTTAGTCTTTTGAGGGTGGACTCATTTTGGCAGGGGGCGTGTCTGGGCTTCTTCCTGCAAGAGTGACGTTCCTCTGGGCATCTTACTGGCTTATTTGCATACCAAATAAACTGGATTTTCAGAAAATAAAAACATCTATTGCTGATACAAAGGCACATCTAGAAATAAGGTACTAACTGCTATTAGACCATGACTTTACTTCAATAGCGATTATCCTGGTGACAGATTTCCTTTAAAGCTCCCCTATAGCAGTGAAGAGAAATAGCTGGGTTGTTATGGAAACCTGGAGTAAAACTGTGTATGTAGAGACTGGCCTGCACGCTTCAATTGGCTGATAAGGGTCATGTGACCAAGCTTCTATTAGCTAATGCATTTTTGGGGAATATCTCAGGAAAGGTACATCCTAGAGAGCCGAGACCTGGTCTAAAACCTTCCTGGAAACATGATTTACCTGTGTGCCAAATCTCGTGATTGTAAATGCAACGGTGCGGATTCCTTTAGCAGACATACATACATACATACACACACACATACACTCAGCTTTATATATTAGATATACCATGGTCTTTCTGTTTTGGGAGTGTCAGTTGGTGAAAAAGGTGTTCTCATACAAATGACCTGAACCTATCCCTAAAGGGAGTTGACATTAATGATGTGGGCAATCCTTCACATAGATTTCTAATTTTCTTGTCGATCATAATGGACAAACTCCTCTGAATCTGAACAATGTTGCATATAGGTGTTGATAATTGCAATTTAATAATTTAAAGGGGTTTAAAAAATAATAAAATAAAAAATTATACTTATGTTCTGAACTCTGTTCCAGTACCACCACTCCTGCTGCTGCAGTCATGAAGTAATGTTTTGGCAGCAGCAATGATGCATCTGTAAAAGACTGCTGACACCAGTGATTGCCTGCAACGCTGCAGTCAGGAAAACACAGCCTGGTAAGGAGGACATTGCACTGCCCAGGGAGGGTTTGGGATGGTGAATATCATGTTTTTTTTTTACTGTCCTGATTCAAATGAAAACAGAAATAAATGCAAAAAAATGTAACTTGTTAAAAAAATATAACTCAGACAACCACTTGTAAAACCCCTTTAAGTATTGCATTTGTCTTAAACATGTGCAGCTTTTCAATAGTTTTGCTCTGTCAACATGACAGACACCAATGGCACCTAATAAACACCACTTACTATAATGGGGTCCATTGTTATGTCATGGTGCATGGTGGCATTGTACTAAATTGTGCCAAATTTAGACGAGATAGCTGGTGGAATATAGGCCCAGTTATAGATGCATAAACCTACTGCTCTCACTCCAGACTTTATTTCTAACAGCTATATAACTGGCTTTATAGTAGCTAGAACCTAGAGTCGATTGTTATCTTTCAACAAAGACCAGGCTCACATCTGTAGATGCTACATAACATGAGATATTAAGGGTTAAAGTAGCATTTGATCTAAGCCAGCATGGAGGAGGAGAAGGGGTGCCAGTGGGCGACATGCTGGCATGCTGCACACAAGAGAGACATACGGTAGTTTGTCTTTCCCTGTGTAACTGTATATGATCCCAGGGGGAGGGTAACATGGACTTCTATGTTATGTATCCTCTTTTCTCAGGAATGGGAACTTAAAGTGGCCCTAGAAAAAAATAAAAGTGGCCCCTATGTTGTAGTCGGGTCCAAATTGATAGAAGGTGGGCAAACACAAGGAAGCAGGGCCAACACAAGTAGGTGGGGCCAACACAAGTAGGTGGGGTCAAAATTACCATAGTGCAGCACAAAATACTGTACCAGCAGAACCAAATACCAGAGTGAAGCACTAGATACTGCCCCAGAAGCTGTTGCTGTGTGGTGGCCATCGATAGCTGTATGTTCTGCCTCCTGCAGTTATCTCTTATTAAGATATAAAGTCATCATCTCCCATTCCCCGCTATAGTATTCAACTGTATCATCTTCTGAGGAAAGCTATACAATTGAATTTAGGATGGCATCTGCAGCCACCTGTCAGGTATATCAGTACCTGATGCTCCCAGCATTAATTTCTGCTGAGAGCATCAGATCATTAGATCTTTATGTACTTGTTCAGCGGCAGTATGGAGGGCAAGGACGACTCCACTAGTCATCAGCATGTCAGGAAATTACCCTGTAGGGTCTATGGCTACTCCACCCCTGCCTTTTCTTATATCAGTCAGAGAGCATGCATGGTCACATATGGGCGCCTTTATTTTTTCCAGGAAAGGAGTGACCTTAATACATTTATGGGTCACAGAAAATACATTAAAAACACTGTAAAACAATGTAAAAAAATGTGTTCCAAAAACAGTACCAACTACAAATCTTTCCTCAAAAAAGCAAGTCCTCACACAGTTGTGTCATCAGAAAGTCTTAGAATGCAATGACTGTTCGGTGGTTAAAATCAATATTCCCAGATGTTCTTCATCATCTTGTTTATCTTTTATAAATTAGCCTTGAGCAAATGTTGGCACTATATTCTGCTGGCAATGAGAAGTATGAGAGACAGACCTAAGAATCAGATCAATACGTATACTTTAGATTTATTGTTTTATCGGGGATTCTATCTTTTTATATACATACATCAGGTACAGTGCAGTCACTTTTTAGTTTTGAATAATGATGTAAAAAGTTTTAACAAGTAAATTTACAATAAGCCCATGGCAGACTCACGCAGTTTTTCCAAATTAATAGACTGTCTATGTACTCCATGAACCTGCTAGATGTCTAGAATAGAGGATTTTAAAATGAATATTCTATTCCAATCAAACCCAATATTTCAGATGGAATTGTGACAAGAGCTTTATCCTGATGAGCAATCTAAAGTGAGTGACATTTAGGACGGATTGTATCCTAAGTCTGAAGAGGTGAGTTTTCAGATTGTATTTGGAGACTTCGAGTAGGAAAGTTTTTGATGGTCTGTGGTGGTGGAAAATTTTAGTGAAGGATATGTCAATTACTATATGGACATTAGTGACAAGATATGTGCAGATAAGTTTGGATTGGAATCTGTAACTGTTAGGCCTCTTTCACACGGGCGTGACGGATTGGCTCCGGATGCATTCAGTGAAACTCGCACCGTTTTGAAAGCAAGTTCAGTCAGTTTTGTCTGCAATTGCGTTCAGTTGTTCAGTCTTTTCCACACGAGTGCAGTGCGTTTTGATGTGTTTTTCACACGCGTGATAAAAAAACTGAAGGTTTACAAACAACATCTTTTAGGAACCATCAGTGAAAAACGCACTTGCTTGGGGATGCAATGCATTTTTCACTAAAGCCCCATTCACTTCTATGGGGCCAGGGCTGCGTGAAAAACGCAGAATATAGAACATGCTACGCTTTTCATACAATGCAGAACTGATGCGTGAAAAGAATGGGTCAGGATTCAGTGCGGGTGCTATGCATTCACGTCACGGATTGCACCCGTGCGGAAAGCTCGCTCATGTGAAAGGGGCCTAACTCAACCTCTATATCGGACTTTTCATTACCATCTATGGATACACCGATGAAATATTAAGATTGGTGTTTCTTACCGAGTCTAAATAAAAGAAAACCCTCAATGGTGTACAAGGTAATAATAGAAATAACACATCACCACAGTCAGTCCTGTCCGTCCTGCCTGTACTTCATGTCTCCTTATGAACTCCATTCCTACAAAGATTCAGCTGAAAATCTTATCATCTGTATTCAGGATCATAATCCCTGACAAGTAGGATATGAGGATGAGGCAGCTCTTTACCTCAGTGTTGTGAAGTAACTTGTCCTCCTGTGTGATTAGGGCAGGTTTTGTGTGTACTAATAGGACGACAGCCATTTTATTTCCCCTGATGATTGCTCCCAAGACAAGATAAGCCATTATAACTAATGAAAGGCATTTGAGAATATATTTATAATAAAGTAATATTTAAGTTTTTTCATTTTCCAAATTCCCGGAGAACCCCTTTAAATCAGTTGGACTGTGGAGGTCCTGCCCGTGGCCCACCTCTTCCTGTCTGTGCTGCACCCTCTTTTTCTGAAAGTAGCAATGGTGGCAGAGAAAGTCCAAAAAGTTTGAAATTTTAGCAAAAATTAGTACTTAAATGTATGTTTTTGTACACCTGTTTTCTTGCAGACAACCTTTATACATTCCCCTATAAAACCTAGCTGATTCTACTTTGTATTCTCTGTTATTTCTCACCATTTTATGTCTGTTGGAAGTGATGATAAAATAACATGGTACATTGTGATATGTTCCTGATATTTGTCGACCATATTTAATTAATGGATAAGGTCCTACCTAAGCAGACGAAGCAATTAATTTTGTGTATGTCCAATGGGTGTGACTGAGAATTCACAGGTGATGGCATGTGTCATCCAAAAATAAAAAAATATATATATTCTCAAAGCACACACCCAATAAAAGTTTATTTTCTTCTTTTAAAATAACCTAATAATGATGCAGTCAGTGATGGCCGGATGTACTGAAGTAAGGAGATGTGGGCCTAATTATAATCCATTCTCCCGATAGAAGACACATAAAGGGTGTAATTAAGGTATAACTATACTGCAACGGTTATTTGTATCTTGGATATTTCTGACATAATTATAGGATATGCCATAAACGTCTGATAGATGCTGGTCTCACCTTTATGGGAGTTCCGAAAACTGACGAGTAAACGTGTTTAGCTACTTTCAGAACTCCAATGTAAATGCGGCCACCACTCGTGAGAAGGTGGTGAGACCTGCACCTATCAAACATTTGTGGCATTTCCTGTCTATATGGGGATAACTCTGGAACTATGTGTGCAAGCTACTTCCAGTCACTCAGCTCAGATCTTGCTGAAATGGCCACCTACATTACCAGTGGTGATTTAAAGGGGTTCTCTCCCTACTAAGTGAATGCAAGCAGGAACCATGTGATCCTCAGAAGGAAATGTTCACAATGCTGTTTTAGCACCTTCTTGAAAGTTTTTCTTTGCATAGCAGTGCTTTTGTTCACCCGCTTATCCGGGAACCATAGTACAGCCATTACATTATGCGATGGATCTACCACTTTTATCACATAGTAATTCCATTTCTTTATCTGTAGTTGAGTCTGTACAATGTTATTTTATATTCCAAGCTTTAATAGGATTGTTTAGCAATGACCAAACTCAGCAATTAAGGCAGGAAACACCAACCATCCATATAGGAGATTCCCAACTGTCCCCTGATGCCGATTGTTGGGGAAAAGCAGAGGCAAACATTTTATATTTGAACATGCCCAGGCCTTTATTCTTAAGGTACAGAAGCCAAACGCAGAGATGTTTGGGAGCGGTTTATTCCCCAAGCTGAGCATGCATGTGTATGGGGGAAGGGGACCTTGGGAGTAATAGTAGTCGGTCAATAGAGTTTGGCCGACAGCTGTCTGAGCTATGGCTGCTGTAACAGCAGCTCCCTTCTTTGATCAGGTGAATGCCATACTGGCTACAGTATTATTAACACGAAGAACGTGTTTCCCAGTTCCTAGTTCAGGCCTAACAAAGATTTCCTCTAATAAATTGTAAATGTAATTCTCGTTTAATCTGTGGTTAATAAAAACATAAAATTACAATCCTTTTAAAGCACTAATGTGGGAAATGAACATCAGAGAATTTAAAGAACGCTTGACTACACCGCAATAATATTATCTGGTTAAAAGGAACTCGAAATATAAAAGACAGCCTGCTGAAAAACAGCGGATTATTTCACCTATAGCAACCACTGTGGAGAAATCTGACTTTCGAACAGCAGCATTGATAATCCGTTCAGTGTAAATCACAGCCAACAAAGTATAGCTTATTATTTATCTTAAGGATTAATATCTCTGGACTATAAGTGCTATGATTAAAAGCTTGCCTTGGGTTTAACAACTAAAAGAATGTTAAGTTTGTATTTATAGACATTTATGAGGACAAAATTATGGTGCAGCATAAAACATGTTCTATATCCAGGCAAATAATTGTGCCGTAAAATTTCCCACCTAGTTATGATGAAACCTCTCTCCTCTTTGAGAAGACCACCACGATCTAAACTATTTTTTTTTTTTTTGTGATGGAGTTTCTTTTTCCCCCACATTCTATGTGTTTAGGCTTCTTCTTTGAGAGGACCACTTCTCTAGGAGACCATTTTTTCACAGCAATTTTTGGTGGTCAGTGCAGAGAACAATATCAAACCTGTATTTTTTCTTATCTGACAACAAAACTATATAACCCACCCAGAATATTGTAATCCAGAAAACCAATTTTATGATATTATTCATTCAGAACTCCATGAATGAACCAGGCTAGAGAGTGACCTTACTAGAACAACTACCTGTCTGGAGACCCTGGCACATACATGCAATAAATGGATAGCCGTTTGTCAATAGGTATCATGAGAGATTTAAAGGGGTTGTGCCACTAATAACACGTATTCCCTATCCATAGGATAGGGAGTAAGGGTTTGATCACTAAGGGTCCGACTGAAGGGACTCCCAGCGATCATTAAAACAAGGGGTCTGCAAGTGCCATGGAATGCCCCATAAGAATGCAACGGTGGTACATCAAGCACTCCATTTACTTCTATGGGATGTCTGGTGGAACTGTACTCAGAAGTCTCATAGAAGTGAATGGAATGTTGGATGTAGCACCTCATGGGATAGTTCTGTGGCACTTGCAGACCCTTGTCCTCATGATCCAGTATTCGGACCCCCCAGTGACCAAACACTTTGGATAGGTAATAAGGGTTATTAGTGGCACAACCACTTTAATTTCTCCTGCTAGAGGCATGTGTATGGTGAGTCCCACCTGTGGGAGCATGACTTATTGGTAGAACTGTTGTCTTGTCACCCTCCACTTTTAATTCTAAGCAGCTGCTTTTCAAATTTTAATCCCATTCCTGGGATGTGGGGCTCTGCACCAGTAGGTTAGCTTCACCTTATGTCAAGTGTTTTAAATCCAGGTCAGAGGCGTCTCAGTTTATGAATGATATAATGTGAAAAAATAGTTCAGCATAATATGTGAAGCTATATATAAATTCATAAAACATGTGGCTCACATGTTAGGCAGTGTAGTCATGAAGCAATTTCATTGAATTTAAGTTCACCTCTGTGCAACCTTGAAAAGTATCATCTCTGTACTGAACATATTAAAAATGTGACACCACGCAGTTTCCCTCCAATTCTTCAGACACCACGCAGTTTCCCTCCAATTCTTCATGTACAGTAAACTGTGGAAACCTGAATGTTATATCTAGTATATTCTAAGCATTTTAGAAGCCTTTTTCAGACACTCCTCACATGGACATAACTAGGGTGATCTCAACTGCTTTAGCTACTAGGTTTCATCAGATGTTGCCTAGTGTTGTTTGGAAAGTAAAGTCATACAGTATTTTTGGCCAGTTATTATTTTTAATCGCCCTTTGATTCAAATCAGTTGTGATAAATTTGATGATGACATATTCTGACATACTAATATACTGTAACATTAATACCACCTTCCTAATATTGTGTTCTACACAGCCCCATATGCAGCAAGCGGACACCTATCACAACCAACATTAGCCTTTGCTCACCGCGCACATCAACGAGCCTTGTAGACTCCTAACCCTGGATCCAGTTGTCCTTCCTTGGACCACTTTTGATCATCCCACAAGACCCGTCATTTTTTAAGTCCTCTCACTCCCTTTTGTAGCCATCACAATTTTCCCATGTCAACATTGCTCATTGCTCAATTTTTCCTGCTTCCAACACATTAACTTCCAGAACGGACTGTTCACTTGCTGCCTAATATCAGATCCCATTATCATGAAATAATTAATGTTATTCACCTCACTTTATTTTAATTAAATTATTTAATGATATCATAGGGCCAGTAGACTTTCAATTATACATATGACTTCATTCAAATTAATTGAATTGATTAAACTTCTGAAACTGAGTTAAAGTGGTTGTCTCACTTCAGCAAATTATCACGTAGATAAATGTGTTGTGATTGTCTATATTGCTTCCTTTGCTGGCTTGATTCATTTTCTCATCTCATTATACACTGCTCATTTCCAGGACGGACCATCCTAAAATCCAGGAGCTTAGACACTATAGGAAAAGTTGCCATCCTCTCTGGCGACCAAGACCACGGGAGTGTGGATAGGCTGACACATTTTCCTATAGTGTGCAAGCACGACCACTGCTAATGGATTTCAGGGTGGTCGTAACCCCTGTATATGAGCAGTGTATAATGTGATGGAAAAATGAGCTTTTACACTAAAGTTTACATGCCCACTTCCATCACCTATCCTCATTCTGGGTTAATAGATGGACTTGTAAAAACCATTCCTTTCTTCCTCTAGTGACCAAGTGGATCCAAAATCTGTGGTGCACAGAACAGATTCAGCCTATATAGGACTAGTATGCAGTCCTATATATTTTTACAAGGTTCCCTTGACAGAATGCATATTATATAAGAAAATTGTCCTCTAAACATTTAATTGAATGTGACACCTCTACTTCTGAACCATCATATTGCACACAATGTATTTTCTACCTGTCTTTTGTGTTATTTGTACCCAAGAAGAGCTTGCACAAGATACATTGAGTTCATGTGAGGGCAAGTCTATATAACTATTATTCTTATGTATTGTGTAATAGCTTATTTTCAATTAAACATGCATTTCTCATGCTGAGACCTTCTCCAAAAATAACTAGGACATTTTGTATGATGATGAGGATAAAGGGAGAGATAACATTCCAGTGTAGATGAATTATATCAGACCCATATGTGACTGTGTCTAATAAACGCACCCGCTCTAGCAGGAATTGGGGCTTTATATGTTCTCAAGCTTTGTTTCTGAATGCTGGTTCAGCCGAGAACTATCCCTCCCGACATCCCTGTGCTTATATAGCGCCAACATATTCTGCAAAAATCGCAGAGATCGTCACAATTGATATCAATCCTTGTCCACAATGGGAAGGCGAAAGATGGAGAACTGCACTTATATAAGGCCTCATGCACACAACCGTATTTTCAGTCTGCACCCAAACTGCATTTTTGTGGATCAAATGTGGATCCATTACACAAAAAATGCAGACAGCACACAGATTTATTTATTTTATGCACTTATATAGCGCTACTATATTCCACAACGCTTTACAGACACTAGCATCCAACTGTCCCCAATGGAGCTCACAATCTAAGTTCCCTATCAGTATGTCATCCGTGTGCTGTCTGCATCTGTGCAGCCGTGCCGCAAATTATAGAACATGTCCTATTCTTGTCCGTTTTGGGGAATAGAATAGGAATTTTTACAATGGGACCTGTGAAAAAGGGTGTGATGCATGCTGACCACATCTGTATTTTGCGGATCTCCGATTTGCGAACCACAAATCTGGTATGGTCATGTGCAGGAGGTTACCATAGCTTGTCTGTAGTAACATGTGCCGAAGAGGAACAGCAACTGCCTTTTGTGTGCACCAGACCCGGCGTAGATATCAGCTATACGTTATGCCAGTTTCCACCAGCTTTGGGAGGCTACGCTCTCCTGCTAAGTAAACTTCACCCACTTTCCTTGAGGCACTGCCGGATGGTGTTCCTGAACATAACTGAGCCGAACTGCTGGCAGAACCACATCCAGCATTGGGTAAGTAAGTCATTCTTCCATTATCCTGACCAAACCACACATGGGATACAGGTGGGTGGCCCACCTTGTATAATGTCATTACTATTAAATGTATTTCACAAACCCAGTATAATACCCAATATAACAGACTGTGCCCAGTCTTTCTCGGCTTCCAAATGTTACCCATGTAGGCAATGCAGACCTAGTCACAACTTTTGATCAAGAAACCAGCGACTTCATATAAACAACCCTAGTTATATGAATAGGACAGTTTCCATAGAAATAATCTACATAAATACTTCTCTGAAACTGCCCACATCCTAAAAATCCCTGTACTACATTCTCTTACAATAATAATGAAGCATGAATACACTGCTTATTGGATTACACTCCTTAATTCTATAGTTCCACAAAACAAGACAATAGCGTAGAATTGAATCTGCGAGCACGCAGCCAAATAAGTGACTTACAATGTGACTGCTGAGCGGTGAGTAATATGACAGTGTTTTGTTCTGCAATCTTGATTGTTTAGTAATGTTGATACTTCGTACTTTTATGTGCCAAAACATTTTAAAGCGTTTTTATGCATAAAATTCTCAGAGAACAGGACTACAGATCTTATCACCGGATTGCTGAGCTCCCATCATAACTATACGTCAATGTCATGCTACATACCTGTCATGTTCATTGAGCATAAGCAACATTTAAAATCTATACAAGAGTCACATTCTTCACACCTCATGATAACCTTAGCCTCCTTCTATTAAACAGATGCATATTTATTGTATTCTACTACTTTACTTTGTTTACATCCATTACAAAAATGAAACGTAATATGATGAGCCAAGGCACGACCTTTCAGGCCAAGCAGGTATAACAAGGGCAAGAAGCTAAGGTCAGGAGATAAAATCACAATTTCATTTATCCGAGTTATGTCGTGTTTGTGTAGTTTCACAACATGATAATAGAAACTTACTGTGCTGGGGGTGCTGTTATTTAATGTGGGAGTAAGGGTACCCATACACATTAGACTAAAGTTGATTAAAACGGATGATTTCAACCAAAATGATCACTCGTCAGGTGAAATTTAACAATGAGCAATCATTTTAGCCGACTGAAAAGAAGATCAAGGAAAGTTCGTGGACAAAAGATCTTTCTTTGAAAGAATTTTCCCAGAAAGATCAATTGTATTTGTCTGGTGTCATAAACATGTATGACCAGTTTGAACAACTGTAATGGCCAAAATTTCTTTGTTCAGCCATCAACCTACTTCTATCTGATGTGTATGGCCTCTTTAAAGGGAATCTGTCAGCTCCAAAACATGACCCAAACTAGAGTAAGGGATGCAGGGGCGTAGCTAGAAATGACTGGGCCCCATAGCAAAAAAAATTATGGGCCCCCCCTCCCGGATCTCCCACCCCCACATACCTATTGGACCTCCCACCCCTTCCAGAGCTCCCACCCAAACACCCCTCCAGGACCTCCCACCCCAACATCCACCCCAAGTGTCGTCCACAGATCCCCCCTTAAGTGTCGTCCACAGATTCCCCCCCTTCAGTGTCGTCCACAGATCCCCCCTTTAGTGTTCTCCACAGATCCCCCCTTTAGTGTCCTCCACAGATCCCCCCTTTAGTGTCGTCCACAGATCCCCCCTTTAGTGTCGTCCACAGATCCCCCCTTTAGTGTCGTCCACAGATCCCCCCTTTAGTGTCGTCCACAGATCCCCCCTTTAGTGTCGTCCACAGATCCCCCCTTTAGTGTCGTCCACAGATCCCCTCTTTAGTGTCGTCCACAGATCCCCCCTTTAGTGTCGTCCACAGATCCCCCCTTTAGTGTCGTCCACAGATCCCCTCTTCAGTGTTCTCCACAGATCCTCCACAGATCCCCCCCTTCAGTGTCCTCCACAGATCCCCCCTTCAGTGTCCTCCACAGATCCCCCCTTCAGTGTCCTCCACAGATCCCCCCTTCAGTGTCCTCCACAGATCCCCCCTTCAGTGTCCTCCACAGATCCCCCCTTCAGTGTCCTCCACAGATCCCCCCTTCAGTGTCCTCCACATATCCCTTCTTCAGTGTCCTCCACAGATCCCCCCCCCTTCAGTGTCCTCCACAGATCCCCCCCCCCCAGTGTCCTCCACAGATCCCCCCTTCACTGGCCTACCTCATCTTCTGCTCGTGCAGCAGTGCGCCTCGGGCCGCCTACTCCAGTCCTGACCTGACTACTCCTCTGCTTCCTTGGCTTCCCCCCCAGCCAGGCCCGAGCCGCGGACCGCCCAAGCCCCGCCCACTACAGCCGCGGCCCGCACAAGCCCCGCCCACCTGGCTGCCCGGCTGGAATTTTCCTGGAATTACAGCTCGGTCCCATCAACTTGCATGGACTGAACTGCTCTTAATTGCAATCTAGGCAATATCTGGTACACAATAAAGTGGATGCTGCGCTTAAAGGATAACTGTCATTTTTTTTTTTTTTTTGCTAGTTTATTAGAGCTAGGCATGTATACCTGTTAGTCTGTCAATGATTGTCAAAAGATCTGTAATTACCTTATAATAACAGCTTTCATTGATGTCCTCTGTCCCTTTCCATTGCTCCCTTAAAAGACAGTTGCTATCTGTCTCCGGCTAGGAAGACAGAGGGGCGGTCCTTCACACTGCATGCCTGCATTAGGCTTCAGAGTGAGGAGGCGTGTCTCTCAGTAATCCAATCTGATTGGCTGGCAGGAAGATGCTGGCTACAGCAAGGTTGTATGTGACCTTAGGGAATGCAGTTTTGGCCTCAGAGAACTGGCAGAGGAGCCATCTTGAGAAGATCCTCATAATGTAGGATTCAAAACAGCCATAACTAAGGGGAAAACTCAAGGAAAACAGTAACGGTAAGTGAAGAAATGAAAGATTGCTTTATGCATAATGCTGCTGCAGCAGTGCCATATGCTAAAATAGATTTTTTTAATGAAAATATGACAGTTATCCTTTAATGTAGTCCCATAACCCCTTAAAATAGCCCATCGACAGGGATGCTAAGTGTCAGCTACCCACCGAACCAATATTGATGACTGTAGATAGACCACCAATGGATAAATCCTTTGAAATACAGATAAGCAGACCTAGCAAATTTTGAAAAGCAGTAGGAGGGATAACAGTAACTGCAGAATTTTCTTTTTAAGCCATGCCTCTAACTCCGTGCAGTGCCTATCTATAAAATCCAATCCTTCCCAGTCCCCTTTGTGCTCTGCACAGTAGTTATCCCCCCTTAGTGTCCCCTTTATATAGCCATTTTAGTGCCCGCACATAGTAATTATGCCTTCTTAGTGCCACACACAGTATCTACTGTATGTCCTCTTTTTGCCCCTAACAAAATAGTTATGCCTCCTTAGTGCCCAAAACAGTGCTCCCTCAGTGCCTCCACAGAGTAGTTGTACCCCCGAAGTGCCCTACTTACAATAGTGTTGCCCCTGTGGTGTTAATAAAATAAAAACATTAGGCTCTAGCCCCTTTTATAAGATAAGATTATCTATTATCTTATAAAAATTGGTTTCTGTCTGCCCCGATGTCTGTCTGTCTGTTCTTTATGCGTGACCAAACAACTGGAGCGATCTTCACCAAATTTGGCACACAGGTACATCAGGTGTCCGGGAAGGTTTTAGACCGGGTCACAGCTTTCTAGGACGTACCGTTCCTGATATATTCCCCAAAAATGACTTGCATCAGTCAATACAAGTCTGCAAGTCTTTCCCTTCATATCCCAACTGCCATACACATGGTCACATGTCCCTTATCAGCAAATAGAAGCTCGCAGGCCCTTAGTCTCCACATACACACAGTTTTACTCCAGGTTTCCATAACAACCCAGCCATTTTTCTTCACTGCTGTAGGTCAGCTTTAGGCTAGGGCTACAGGACGACAATAAATCGTACGACACATAGGGAACAACTATGCTGCTACATGCATCCATCTTGGATGGATTTTTTGCGACTGTCGTTTCGCAGTCGCAGCATGTCGCAGTGCGACACTATAGCCTATCATTAGAAAAATTGTTGTGCGACATTGCTACGACAAAATGTTGCGCGACACATGTCATGTAGCCCTAGCCTTAAAGGGAGGAGGTCACTGTGAAGGTCACTGTTAAGGGGGCAGGGGCTACTATTAAAGGGGCAGCTGCTGTGGAGGTCACTGTTAAGAGGGCAAAGGCCACTATTAAAGGGGCAGCTGCTGTGGAGGTCACTGTTAAAGGGGTGGGCAGTGTGGAGGTCACTGTTAAAGGGGCGTTTACTGTGTATGTTACTGTTAAAGGGGCAGGCCGCTGTGGAGGTCACTGTTAAAGGGGTGGGCATTGTGGAGGTCACTGTTAAGGGGCCAGGGGACACTATTAAAGGGGCAGATGCTGTGGAGTTCACTGTTAAGTCAGCAGGGTACTGTGAGGTCACTGTTAAGGGAGAAGGGTACTGTAGAGGTCACTGTTAAGGACACAGGGTGCTGTGGAGATCACTGTTAAGTGCTTGGGCACCTGAGGAGGTTAATGTCAAGGGAGTGGGTTGCTGTGCAGAGGCGTACATAGGAATCACTGGGCCCCATAGCAAAAATCTGAATTGGGCCCCTTAACCCCGCCCACTACCCACCATGGCCCCTCCCACTTCCTGACTTTGCTCCTCCCATGCCACACCCCCATTAAATAAATTTATACATGACCTACAGAAACTGTTAGGGGTTTCCTGGGGGTGACCTGTCACATGGGATATCTGCTGCAGCCTGCAGGTCTCCTTATTTGGGGTGCCATGTTAGGCTACTTTCACACTTGCGTTCGGGTCTCCGCTTGTGAGTTCCGTTTGAAGGCTCTCACAAGCGGCACCGAACGGATCCGTCCAGCCCTAATGCATTCTGAGTGGATGCGGATCCGCTCAGAATGCATCAGTATGGCTCCGTCTGTCCTCCGCTCAGCAGGCGGACACTTGAACGCAGCAAGCTGCCTAACACCGCTCAGGCAGCGCTGCTGCCACATATCCAATGTTGCCAGCGGCAACCACACCTAGACCGCAGGCAACTGCATGCGGTCACAAGAAGTCACGACCATGACCAAAGGTCGTGACAGCCTTCTCCAGCACATCCCAAAGATTCTCAATGGGGTTAAGGACTGGACTCTGTGGTGGCCAATCAATGTGTGAAAATGATGTTTCATGCTCCTTGAACCACTCTTTCACAATTTGAGCCCAATGAATCCTGGCATTGTCATCTTGGAATATGCCCGTGCCATCAGGGAAGAAAAAAAATCTATTGATGGAATAACCTGGTCATTCAGTATGTTCAGGTAGTCAGCTGACCTCATTCTTGGTGCACATACTGTTGCTGAACCTAGACCTGACCAACTGCAGCAACCCAAGATCATAGCACTGCCCCCACATTGTGTGTGTGGAAATGCTCTTACTTTCACATAGCCCTGAGTTCAACTGTTGTTTTTCTTCGATTTGATTTCACCAAATGTTTCACCGATCACGATTATTTAGGATTTTTCCCCCGTCACATTTCTTCCTCAAATACGATGGGTGCCCACTATCCTTCCAGTTTTTAATAATGCGTTGGACAGTTCTTAACCCAATTTTAGTAGTTTCTGCAATCTCCATAGATGTTTTCTCTGCTTGATGCATGCCAATGATTTGAACCTTCTCAAACAGACTAACATCTTTTTCACGACCACGAGATGTGTCTTTCGACATGGTTGTTTAAGAAATGAGAACCAACTCATTGCACTAGTTGGGTTAAATAACTTATTGCCAGCTGAAAGATAATCGCCCATGCAGTAATTATCCAATAGGAGGCTCATAACTATTTGCTTAGTTAAATCCAGGTGGCGACTTTTTGTTTGGACAGGCAGTGTAGCTTGAAATGTGGGATCACAACCAAAAGGCCATACATTATGAACAAGAAGAGTCATCCAGGACTGAACAGCACCTATATGCCAAAGTACGATAAAGGCAAACATATGGACAATATAAAGGGGTACATATAAAAAGAATATACCCCAATACTTGCAAATGAATAAGTAAATAAGTAAACCATGGGCCCACATTAGAGTATACACTATCAGTGTTTGAAAGAAGAGACAGTCAGTGCTAGTGGCCTTCCATCATTTATAATTATAATAATAATTCAAGAAGTTCAGTGACTGCTAGCATCTAGGGTGTAGGGAGAGGGGATGGCCAGTGTCAGTGGCCCATCCTCACTAACCAATTATGCCCCCATGCAAGGATACACAGATACGTGACCCCTCCCAAGGGGCCAAAGTTACTCCCTCTCAACACTATGACATGCTGTCATGGTTTTTGTCCCTTAATTGAAGAAAGATCGATAATTAGAAAAACCTGGAACCCATGGTATAAAAGGACTGTAGGTGGGAAAAACCACAAACAGGTCAACCTAGACCCAAACATAGTAATATAACAAGAATATCGTCCTATATGTGCCCTTGGAGGACAGTCCTGGAGGAACTCCAAACATGGCCATGAGTGAGTCCAAGGGAATATTCTGAGAAATAAACCAATACTGGAACCAATATGGTATAGAGATAATATGTGGACAAAGGTAGTTTTTTTCTACAAAATAAGAAAACAAATATCAGTATAATTAATATAAAAAAATAAAAACATGACATCATTCATAATATCCTGCAGCATATCTCAAGGAAGAGGTTCCACCACAGGAAACAGTAGAGCACCAAATCCTTCTATCCAAAAATAACCCATCTGAATTCTGTATTGAGGCCCTTAGGTCTGAGGGTCCGTAACCGGTAAATCCATTTGAGCTATTTTTGTTTGAGCACCAATTCTCTATCACCACCTCTCTTTAAGGGTGGAACATAATCCAAAATTCTAAATTTAAGATCCTTCTCCTTATGTCCTAGTTCAACAAAGTGTTTGGGGACTGGTAGGTCCTTCCTTTTCTGCCGTATAGTGTACCTGTGTTGATTTAATTTTGTCTTCAAGTCCCAAGTAGTCTCTCCAACATAGAGTAGGTTGCAAGGGCACTAAATAATATAAATCACATATGTACTGTCACAGGTTAAGAAATGACGGATGTCATGACATGTCCCCAAAGTGGGGTGAATAAAGGTATTCCCTTTTAACATGTATGAGCAATTAACGCAACTCAGACAGGGGTAACATCCCAATCTCTTTGTGCTAATGTAAGTTTGTATAACTCACTTACTAGGAACATCAGCCTTCACTAATTTATCTCGGAGGTTAGGTAGGCATCAATGTGACATCAGTGGAGGAATAGACAGTTCTTTAATATGTTTCAAATTACTAGTCAATATTGGCCAGTGTTTTTGGATGATGTTGCTAATTTGACTACTTTGCTCAGAAAAGGTAGAAACAACGTGTATGCGTGTAAAGGGAATCTTGTCTTTCTTTATCACAGAAGATTGATAAGTTTGAGCATGAGATAAATGTTTCTGTATAATTTGAGAGGGGTAACCTCATTGTCTACATTTTTGTGAAATTTCCTGGTACCTAATAGGAAGTTTCTTTGGATCTTGTACAATGCGCTTGACTCTCAGAAACTGATTATAGGGTAAAGAATTAACCGTTGATCTTGGATGATAACTCTCATATTTTAGCAGATTTGTCATGAGGCGCCGGCTTCACGTTCCCCCTCCTTAGTGCCGCTGTGCAGCTAGTATGGAGCGAGGACGTACGCTGCATCCTCGTCTCCACAGCAACGGGGGAGGGGCGGGGGGGACCCCGCCGCACTCACCTCCTTATCGCGGTCGGTGTCCTCCACTCCCATGGCAATTGTAAGCAGTCCGAGTGCTGAGCTGAGCTGGTTGCAGGGGAATGAGTCATGTAGTGCTGACCACGTCACATGACTCCATTTGCCGGGGAATGAGTAATGTGGTGCTGGCTATGTCACATAACTCCTCTTCCCCACTATATATATATATATATATATATATATAGTGGGGAAGAGGCGTTATGTGACATTGCCAGCACCACATTACTCATTCCCCGGCAAATGGAGTCATGTGATGTGGTCAGCACTACATGACTCATTCCCCTGCAACCAGCTCAGCTCAGTGCTCGGACTGCTTACAGTTGCCATGGGAGTGGAGGGGTCCTTTCCTGGTTTGGGCAATAATTCGATATATGCCATATTACTCGTGTCTATTAGATTATGACCACCTAGCACTCTATTATAGATATCTACAAGTAGCTGTGATATTTCTTCTCCAAGGATTTAATAAAATTCCCCGAGAAACCATCCGGTCCCGGGGCCTTCCCTGATTTCAGTGTTCGTATAGCTGACATCACTTCCTCAATTGTAATGGTTTGATTAAAGGGGATTCTTCACTTTCATTTAACTGATGATCTATCCTCTGGATAGATCATCAGCTTCTGATCGGCCGGGGTCCGACACCCGGGACCCCCGCCGATCAGCTGTTTGAGAAGGCAGCGGCGCTCCAGCAGCGCCGCGGCCTTCTCACTGTTTACCGCCGACTGACGTCACGACTTGTATCAACTAGAGTGGGCGCGGCTAAGCTCTGTTCACTTGAATGGAGCTTAGCCGCGCCCACTCTAGTTGATACAAGTCGTGACGTCAGTGGGCGGGCGGCCCGGCGGTAAACAGTGAGAAGGCCGCGGCGCTGCTGGAGCGCCGCTGCCTTCTCAAACAGCTGATCGGCGGGGGTCCTGGGTGTCGGACCCCCGCCGATCAGAAGCTGATGATCTATCCAGAGGATAGATCATCAGTTAAATGAAAGTGAAGAACCCCTTTAAGTGCAGCCAATTGATCTGTGTGAATGCTTGGAAGAGAGATCTTATTAAGGAAAACTGCAGGAGGGTGCTGGGCCTCGGGATCTCTAGTGTATAGAGTTTGATAGTATTCTCTGAAAATTTTCACTACCCGTTTAGGATCTTTTTGAAGGTGCCCTTGAGAATCCTTCAATATCACTATGGTGGGTGAGACCCTGTGCTCCTTTGGCCAACCTTGCTAGTAGCCTCCCTGACTTATTTCCAAACTTAAACAGCCTAGATTTATTTTGATATCTATACATATCCTCCCATCTCCTGAACCACAGCTCAAATTCTTTCTTTGCTACCCCTCAAGTTAGTTTATTGTCCTTTGTGGGAGAGGCTAGGAATGCTACATAAGCTTTCTGTAGTGCCAGAGTTACCTAATCTAACTCTGCCTTGGTTTTAGTTTTTAGAGAATGTATATAGAATATGATCTTTCCCCGTATTATTGCCTTCGCTGTGTCCCAGAGAAGGGAGGGATTATCCTTATGTTCCGCATTATCAGACAGGAATTCTGTAATCCATCCCTTCAGTAAATCCCTAAAATTATAATTTCCTGAAAGAAAAGAAGGGAAGCGCCAAATAAAATCTGATCCCCTCTGTATCTGTTATTTTATGTCTACCTGCACTGGAGCATGGTCAGAAATTGCCATGTCTAAGATTTTTGAGTGGTGGGTTCTGCACTGAATAGATGCAGACACAAAAATATGATAAATTCTGGACCATGAATCATTTGGGAAAGAATAAAACGTAAACTGCCTTCCCTCCGGATTTTCTAGCCTCCAAGGGTCCACCAGATTATTGTCCTGTATAAACGTGGCCAAGACTGAGTCCCTGGCTCAGGGACGCTGACAGCCGGAGAACAGAACTACAAGCATCAACTGGTCGGAGCACTGACGGAGGACATCACTGCGTGGCGGGTAAGTGATCTCTGTACCTAAGACAGGTTCAGAGGTTCAGAGCACCAATTCCCCCACAGGAGTCATACATTTTTCCACAAGTACAAGGCCTTCAATATACAGGACAGTGTCCTTTTTTTAACCTTCTGCAATTTTCTTTTTAAGCGCTACCTATGGGACCATATGATACATAATTTTATTGTATAGTACCTTTTTACTATATTTTGAATTTCTCTTTTTAGCGCTACCTATGGGACCATCTGATGTCTAATTATATTGTATAAGACTGCACATTTTTTCCTTTTTTCCTTTATTTCCCTTTTAGCCCAATCCATCCAATTTAACACTATTTATATTATTCACAAACTACTGGGAAAGGACATCCCATCTACTTGAGCCGACTAGAAAAGACTCAACCTCTCCACCGCCCCTACTTTTTTCCCACCACACTATACCACCCATCTCAATGGACTAAATACCACCCAACATTTTCCTTCCTTTTCTCCACGGACCCACCTTAAGAATACCTGGTACCAGCCACCCCCTATCTGGCACCCGTACCAAGTGCCCAGACCCTCACATCCACCATTTTCAAATATCTCTACCCAATTTTATTCATCTAGTATTTTAACCAAATAAAAAACTACCATATTTTATCCCATCTATGAGTGTGCCTGCTACCTTCTTATTTTAAATTTTCTTCTTTTGACTGGGTGAGTCAAAACCAGCAGCTCAGCACCTCAGCCATTCTACTGAGCAGTTGAGCCGCCTTAATCCTATTTTTTACATCTGTTATTTTATGTTTACCTGCACTGGAGCATGGTCAGAAATTGCCATGTCTAAGATTTTGGAGTGGTGGGTTCTGCACTGAATAGACGCAGACACAAAAATATGATCAATTCTGGACCATGAATCATTTGGGAAAGAATAAAACATAAACTGCCTTCCCTCCGGATTTTCTAGCCTCCAAGGGTCCACCAGATTATTGTCCTGTATAAACGTGGCCAAGACTGAGTCCCTGGCTCTTTGCGATATAATTTTCCCCGTAGGAACTTTCTCTACCCTCTCTACTGTCCACCCCAGCATTCATATCCCCTCCCACTATATAATGCGATGAGGTGTCTTTTCCCAGCAGAGCGCTGAGATCCCTAAAGAAAGCTCCATTCTCCCCATTTGGGCCATATACGTTCATTAGACAGATATCCTCCACAGGAGACTGTATACACTACTTTTGGTACCTACCCTTTTTGTCTGTCACATGGTTAAGTATTTTTTTATTCAGTTGTTTACTTAACAGGATAAGTGTACCTGCCTTCCTAGCTACTGAAGGCGACCCCACCACTTTTCCAACCCACATCTTTTCCATGCGGATAAAGTCCCCTTCAGCCAGGTGTGTCTCCTGTAACATAGCGATGTCTGGTTTAAATCGATGTAAGTATTTAATAATCATATTACGTTTGGCAGGAGAACGCAATCCTTTAACATTCCAGGATACAACGCGCATCACGGGACATCCACATGGAAATTATGCATGCAGGACATAGCGATACACATCCAGATAATAACAGTCCCCAAATCCCAAACCATCCCACATCTAATACAAATAACATGTCTAACAGTAAATAAGCAACAATCCCTTATCGAGAAATACGATATTCGAATATTCGTGCTCAACGCTATCGCTCAACTGTCACTCAATATCTGAGATATACCAAATTTTTTCCATGAGGACCACTTTCCCACCCTTGTCAGCTGGTTTTATGGTCAATTTATTGTCGTTGCATTAGGGTCTCAAAGGTGACTTAATGGATTTGTGTTTGAGAATATCAATATCTGAAGTAACCGCTTTCACAAATGTGTCCAATGCTGATAAATTAACCTGTGGAGTGAATTCACTCTTAAGATGTAAATTCATCTGTTTTAGGGTACATTCAGACATCCGCAAAATGGGTCCGCATCCATTCGGCAATTTTGCGGAACAGGTGCAGACCTATTCATTTTTAATGGGGTCGGAATGTGCTGTCCGCATTTGCGGATCCGCACTTCTGTTCAACATAAAAAAATTTGAAAATTTTCTATGAGAGTGCCAGGGATGTGCGGTCTGCAAAATGCGGAATGCACATTGCCGGTGTCTGTGTTTTGCGGATCTGCAAAACACATACGGACGTGTGAATGGACCCTAAGAGTGAGTTCAGACCTATGCTTTGCCTAGGTTTCATCATTATTTGAATCAAATTGATTCAGACATCAGTTTTACACTGACATCCTCAACTGAATTCGTTAAATTATTTGACACAACAGTTCACATTGTGGGGATAGTCTTAGTACTGACATATACTAAGCCCACTGATTGTAACAATCTGCTAAAATATGAGAGTTGTCATCCAAGATCAACGGTTAATTCTTTACCCTATAATCAGTTTCTAAGAATCAAGCGCATTGTACAAGATCCAAAGAAACTTCCTATTAGGTACCAGGAAATGTCACAAAAATGTAGACAAAGAGGTTACCCCTCTCAAATTATACAGAAACATTTATCTCATGCTCAAACCTATCAATCTTCTGTGATAAAGAAAGGCAAGATTCCCTTCACACGCATAACCTTTGTTTCTACCTTTTCTGAGCAAAATAGTCAGATTAGCAACATCATCCGAAAACATTGGCCAATATCGACTAGTAATTTGAAACATATTAAAGAACTGTCTATTCCTCTACTGATGTCACATCGACGCCCACCTAAGGCTACTTTCACACTTGCGTTTTGGACGGATCCGTTCAGATAATACAACTGTCTGCATTGGTTCAGAACAAATCCATTTGTATTATCTTTAACATAGCCAAGACGGATCCGTCTTCAACACCATTGAAAGTCAATGTAGGACGGATCCATTTTTTATTGTGCCATATTGTGTCAGTGAAAAGCGGATCCGTCCCCGTTGACTTAGGCTACTTTCACACCTGCGTTCGGTGCGGATCCGTCTTGTATCTGCACAGACGGATCCGCACCGATAATGCAAACGCTTGTATCCGTTAATATGCACCATATTGTGTCAGTAAAAAACGGTTGGCGTTTGGCTCCGCATGGTCAGGTGGACACCAAAACGCTGCAAGCAGCGTTTTAGTGGCCACCTAGAGGCGCAACGGAGCCAAACCGATGCATTCTGAACGGATTCTTATCCATTCAGAATGCATTGGGGCGAAACTGATCCGTTTTGGGCAGCTTGTGAGACCCCTGCAACGGATCTCACAAGCAGACCCAGAAACGCCAGTGTGAAAGTAGCCTTACATTGGCTCAGTTTAATCAGACGGAGACCAAAACGCTGCAAGCAGTCCTTTTATACCATGGGTTACAGGTTTTTCTAATTATTGATCTCGCTTCAATTAAAGGGGTTGTCCGGGTTCAGAGCTGAACCCGGACATACCCTTATTTTCACCCAGGCAGCCCCCCTGAGGCTAGCATCGGAGCATCTCATGCTCCCATGCGCTACCTTGCCCTGCGCTAGATTGCGCAGGTCAAGGGCTCTTTTGTTTTCAATAACACACTGCCGGGTGGAGACTTCCTCCCAGCAGTGTGTTTGGTGACGTCATCGGGCTTCCTAGCAGCCCCATGGAGAACCCCGGTACGTCACCGGATCTCCAAAAAAGGCCTTTGCCCTGTGCGATTTAGCACAGAGCAAAGGAGAGCATCGGAGCATGAACTGCTCCGATGCTCCTGTCAGGGGGGCTGCCGGGGTGAAAATGGAGGGATGTCCGGGTTCAGCTCTGAACCCGGACAACCCCTTTAAGGGACAAAAACCATGACAGCATGTCAGAGTGTTGAGAGGAAGTAACTTTGGCCCCGTGGGGGAGGGGGGTCAAGTATCTGTGTCTCCTTGCATGGGGACATAATTGGTTAGTGAGGATGGGCCACTGTCACTAGAGGAGAGGCCACTAGAACTGACCGTTTCTTCTTTCAAACACTGATAGTGTATACTCTAATGTGGGTCCATGGTTTACTTATTTACTTATTCATTTACAAGTATTGGGGTATATTCTTTTTATATGTACCCCTTTATATTGTCCATATGTTTGCCTTTATCGCACTTTGGCATATAGGAGCTGTTCAGTCCTGGATGACTCTCCGTGTTCATAATGTAGGGCCTTTTTGTTGCAATCCCACATTTCTAGCTATATTGCTGACAGTTTCTATGGGGATCGCTTCTTGTTTTTGTTGTATTCATTTAATATCCTGTGTGCTGGTCAGGTGACTGCCTGGCGCTTCTCCTACCGCCCCTTTGGTGTCGTCATGATACCTGCCAGTGCGCTCACGGGACTTGTGTGATGGCGACCTGGTGACGCATGTCTGCCACCCTGGGGCATGTGTGGTTTGGCGCCAACGCGTCGCCTGGACATGCGCACTGGTTAGTAACAGACACCACTTTCTCCACTGGAATCACCAATGGTATAGTAGTTGTCAGTTCTTAATATGTATTCTTACAGCTGTTGCTGTTTTCACTTTGATGAATTATATACACTTCAAGTGATATCATTAGCACTTTTATGCACTAGTCACTTTATTTCTACCGCACTTATTGGACTTTTTTATTTGATCTGCTATTGAATCATGGTATATTGAACATTTGATGCTACAATCATGTAATGTGTGTTTATTGATTAATGTATTTATGGTTTATGTATGCAATCACAGTAATTGATATTAATTATGCAATTATGGATTTTGATTACCCTATGGGTATATATGACCGCACTCAACATAATTTCATTTGCTTGACAAAGGCCTCTTTGTGCTGGGCTGAAACATTGTAACTGGGGAAGTAAGCGGGTCTAACACCCTTCACAGATACTGGAGTGCGGCCTCATCATTTGCTATTATATATTGTGGGGTTTCGCCCTGGTAGATAGGGTAAGCGGACGCAGTACAGAGGCAAAATGCAAGTTCGTAACTCAAACTTTAGTGTTTATTCACACTTGCGGCAGTTGCATAAAACAACACTTCACTTTGCAGTCTTTGGTGTTAATTCACACACAATGGAAAGTTCATAGTGCACAAGTCACCTTGTTGGCAGTTCTGCCTCCAGTAGTCTACAGCAGGCTTTAAGGGGCCTGTTCCCTTTGCACATGGGTCTCAGCCCTCCAGTCCTGCACAAAACCTCAGATCCCAACACAGAGACTCAGCTGCTGAGCCCAGCTGCCTATTTAAGGACAGCCAGGTGCTGCCAAAACCCGGACCAGCACTTAAACTCCGGTCCGGTGTTTGACCTCACCTGGCTGCCTTTCAAGACAAAACCCCTCACTGTGTCACAATATATGTATATATATATATATATATATATATATATATATTTATATATATATATATATATATATACAGTGGATATAAAAAGTCTACACACCTCTGTTAAAATGTCAGGTTTCTGTGCTGTAAAAGAAATGAGACAAAGATAAATCATTTAAGAACTTTTTCTACCTTTAATGTGACCTATAAACTGAACCACTCAATTGAAAAACAAACTGAAATTTTTTAGGTAGAGGGAAGAAAAAATATAAAAATAAAATAATATGGTTGCACAGATTCTGTACTTGATTGAGAATAGCTATAAATTAATTAAAACAAATTGCAATTTACAGCAAAGCATGCGCTTACATGAAGAGTTCTGTTTAGTTTCCAAATAACAAAGAACATCTCATATAAACTCAATATATTCATATTCACTGAATGAAGCACAGAGGGAGGCATATATATCGAAATATCCTAGAATTCTGTGATTATCTGATTAACCTAAGGGCCACGGTGTTAATGGACCATTGTTGCAAATTTTCAAAATGTCATAGCAAAAAAAAAAAAACACGCTGTCTTTGTGCAGAGAGAAGACTGTTCTGCCCGTCACTGTATGGGCTATTGTTTTATGGCTGAGTGTATGTGCAATAAAATGAATGTCTATTCTATTGAAAACAATGCCCCCATGCTTTGCCTAAGCAAGAAAAAAACTATAATAATAATTGAACGTGTCCTCATTAATTAGCAGTGTTTGTTTTTGTTGGTCTCTGCTATTTGCAAAACCGCAGATGTGTTTTCACAGATATTATTATTAGTTTTATAATAATTTCCAGTAATTACAAGGATTACAAATTTTCTACAAACCTTTGTCTAAGGGTCTTCTGTTAAGCGGGGTTCACATCACAGTTTAGTTTTCCGTTCTTCTGACCCAGTTTGTTTATTTTTCTGAATGGTGATGTAAACCCGGCCTTAGATGCCTCATTGGACAAGATCAAACTGGCCCACCAGAGAACCTTTCAATGGTCCCAGACGCTGACATACTATGGGGTCACTTTATACAAAAATTCTCCAGCAGAAGAAATCCCCAACTGGAGCCAAATTGCACAAGAGTCTATTTCTTATGGGTTAATTTAACAATTTATGGAAATAATGGCAGTTCCCCAATAAACAAGAGCAATGGTTGAGATTGGCACCCCCGCTAATCAGCTGTATGAGGAGACAGCACGTGCAGTGTACACGTGCCACCCATAGACAGCAGTGGTGAGCAGGAAGAGAGATGGTAGACGGCACGAGCATGTGTCGTCTCCTCATACAGCTGATTGGCGGGGGTCCGACACCTGATGAGGATAGGTCATCAATATTAAAAGCCCCATCAAACCCTTTAAGGATCACAACCTGAATTTCCCGACCTCAAAGCAACATTTTTAAAAGGACCCCTAAGAGCCATGTGCCAAGTACTGATGTCTTGTTATGTGGTAGAGGGACCTTTCTGCCCCCTCAGGCACCTATTTCTGCACTTTCTATAGAAATTCCCCTTCATATGTAAGATTCAGGGTCGTAGCTACCATGGAAATAGGGAAGCGGCTGCTATGGGGCCCAAACTCAAGAAGTGGCCCTTAAGGAGGACAAACTGATTTATTATTAGTGCCCAGGGAGCGGTGAGTATGGGGCTCCTAATCCTAGCACTGGTGTAACTCACCGCTCTCTGGTCTTCTTCTCCAGGCATCTGCACTGAACTAAGTCCTGGCAGCGAACAGCTTCAGGGCGGGACATGGTCAGCATAGGAGTGCACTAAGACCTGATGCTGCGCAACGTCAGGTCACAGTGAAGTGAGTACCTAGACACAGTGCTGCATGAAGAGCAGAGCTTCCTGTACAATGAGATGAGAGTTGGGTATTGTTTTGGTTCAGTCTGAGGTCTGCATTAAGAGGAACGAGGGAGGGGGCACCCCCATTCATAAATTTCCTATGGGGCCCCTGGTAAGATTGATAAATATGGAAAGTTGGCACAAGGTTAGGCTGTAAGATAGAGTCTAGAAATCTATAAAGTGCTACAACATGATTGCAATATACGGCTCCACATTTACAATGAAACTCTAGAACACAAGCTGCTGCTCTAGTAAGTTATATAGAGGAAATCACAGGAGGAACATATCCAATATTAATATGGGAGAGAAAAGAGAGAAGATATGAGCCTATGTACAGTATGTACATACCGAAGATGACCGAGTGACTAGAAAACTCAACTCAACAATGACTGACTGTGGTTTTATCGTACAGTTACAAAAGCTGTCGCAAATCTGCAACTCAAACAGCTATTTAACAAGTAAAATAGTAGGCAGGGAACAGGAATATTTATACTGATGTGAATTTTATTACTTTATTTCATTTGGCAGAGTTGCATTTAACTCGTACAGTTTGTCCTGTTTACGGTAGTTATTTCAGTCTTGTAGGTATCTTGATGGTGTTGATCATCTATATTCCTATTATACTCTTGGGTGGTCAGCCAGACTGAAAATAACCTATCAAGGGGTTTATGATACCTGAACCACTGCAGCATTAAATGTCGCCAGGCATCCTCATTACAGATAGCTATGTTTTGCTCTAAAACCCTTTGGTGTTTCAGAGAAAACATAGGTTAAAGGAAATGTGTTATCATAAAATGAACTCAAGTTTTTACGTTATACAATTTTTTCTGAATTTTGGGTTATTATTTTTTTTTTTACATTTTCCATATCCCAATCTATAAAATTTTAAAATCCTGCCATTTTCACACTGTCTGCTAAAATATGTGGACACTTCCTGTTCTTTGAGAGCAGTCTCATGGGCCATATACACAATGGGCGGGAAAGGACTCATTGGCTTCTATGGGGAGGCATGCACTGGGAGGAGAAAGCTGTGGTATCACCTATTGTGAATGGTGGATCCTCTGCTGTCTATAAAAATTGGTACTTTATCTGTCATTGTAATTTTGCCTGTGATAATAATGCGATGGGGAATGAAAAGTTACCTATGCAGAAAATACATTTTTAGCATGTTATTAGGCAAAAACAGTGCATCATGAAAAACTGCATGATTTTAAAGAGGCTTCATCACCAGGATCAACCCTATTAAACCAGACATCATGCTAATTAAAACAGTACCTTTCGTTTGTCTATATGCTAGACAGCTAAAGAGAAATCAGCATTTTTATTATAATGCAAATTATAAGTTTGAGCACCGGGAGGTGGGGCTGAATCATTTGAGCACTGCTTTGTAACAGCCCCTGTGCTCTCCCCTCCCCTTGATTGACAGGTCTAGACATCCTGAGGGCAGAGCTGTGTCCTAGCATCTACATCATATTATATACACTATGTACCACAAAAGCTAATCTACACATTTCTGCTTTCTGTTCACAAACACAATATATGATTATAAAGATACTAATAATATCTGTAAGCTTATAAGCATAGAAAAAACATGCATCTCTATTTGGTACTGCTATAGCTTGGTGATAAGTACATGGTTTTGCATGTAGAGAGCCCAGGTTTGAATCTTGTGTCATAGTCTGAAATATGTCAATTTCAATAAACAGAAGATATAATATCAGGACAGATGAGTATAATAATCCCGTTTTGCCATATTTGGGCACGTTCCTTGATATCCTCAATATAAAAGATAAAGACTGTATATGTAAATGTATGCATTATACATTGTCATATATTACATATATTACTGATGTTAGTTTTGTCACTGTACTAACTAGAGCTGTTTTTCAGGGAAGAGGTCCCATCAGAAGGAGCATAATTTGGACTGTATATCTTTATAGCTGTCGAAACTCAAATTTTCTGATCTAGACGTCCAAATCCTCTGCACAGACACACTGTTGAGTTAAATGTTAAATGGGGTTAAGTGGCCATCACTTTTCAATAAGTAATGACCACTGAAGTCAATGGAGCAGTGTGATGAGCTCAGTACACTACAAATTAGAAGGTGCTGTCTGCTTTCAGCATTGGTGCTATTGCCGAACAGTTGACTGGCAGTTGTGCAGGGCTCCAAACATCAGCTAATGAGGCCAATTCTGAGGCCATCACTTAATAAAAGGTGAGCAACCTTTTTAAATTTCTTCCTACCTACAGCCACCACTAGGCAAAGCTTATATGCTTCCTGAATACAAGTTACACATTGATCTGGATAATAAAACAGTATGTGGTAAGCTCCTGCACTTCTTCTGTTGAATGCTGCACACAGACATCGTTGTATCATGTTACTGTATGGCTTTATGAAATTAAAACAGTTTGATCTCTTAAAGGGGTCATTTCATGTTTAATGTAAAAAATGAAAATCAGACATCATATAGTACATGACAGTCTCTTTCTAACAAAGCTAGAACCAGCCCTGTACCTCGCAAAAATCCAGATATCTCCCCATTCATTGCTCTACTACATTTATATCAAGCTGGCAGCTCAGGGGCGGTGTCTTTTCTGCTGCAGCTAAGGGGGCGTGTCCATGCTCTCCCTATCACAGCTCAGGGGGCGTGTCTCAGCTCTCCCTATCACATCTCAGTAGGCAGTTGAAGGATGAAACTGAGCATGTGCGGCCATCTCAGTGAGCAGGACAAAGAAATGAGAAAAAGAACAAAGAGCAGGTGGCATTATACAGATACATTTTATTGAATAACTCTGTGGCTATACAAAATTTTTATTTACATGCAATTACAAAATTATTGCAAATTTACGTAATTTTTTCAACAATTGACCAGCTGATTTGGATCTATTCCGAAAATGAAAATTTTTCAGTTTCTTGAACTTGTCTTTTTTTTAGTTAAATTAGAAGGACATTCAGTCTTTTTTTTAAACTAAATTAGAAGAACATTCAGTCTTTATTTCATGTTTTCTTTATAAAATGTTGCTAGAGCAGTGCTGTTCTGTTAATGTGCTTAAAATAGCAGATGTTTCACACATCCCAGGATGCATCATGGAGAATAGAACAGTGTCGAGATAGCACAATGTGCAAGGTCAAGTGTGAGACAAAAAAAGTGGCAATGAGATCATTTTGTCCACATAGAAAAGCCCCCCGACCATGATAAAGAATATTCACAGTAACATATCCATCTGTGAGGGAAGCTGGAAACCATATGGCAGCATGTCGTCATTAGCACTAATGACATTCTGCTATTAGTGTTTCTATTAATTAGAGATAGCAATGTGCAATGGCAGCTTACCAAATTATTTCTTAGCAAAGGTGTCTTAGAACATGTAGCTTATTATAAAGCATGCACATACACATGAAAACGTGACAAGCCTGCGATCCACAATATCAGGAAGAAGAAACATACATTTATTATATTTACCACACACAAGCATAGCCAGCCCCCCCACTGTGTTCTCCTGGCCACGTGCATCAATATAGCGGTAAAGAACGCAGGGTACACAGTAACATCAACGAAACCAGGGTACAGTACTTGAATAGAAGAATAGAATCCAGCACCCAAGGAAAATTAAAACTGCTACTTTATGGCTTTATTCATTGTTTGCTGCCAGTGGCGTACCGCCCATAGAGGCAGACCACGCCACTGCTATGGGGCCCGCGGCACTGGGGGGCCCGTAGCGCAGATAAGGCCCCGCCCACTGATGACCAGCAGCCGGCTATGCGGCTGCTTTTCTCCCCAGGGCCCCCCCCATGTTTAGCTGAATCGCCTCCCAGAGGCGCGGCTAAGTCCTAGACACCCGCCCCCCTCCTCAGCGCTGCGCTCTGAAACACCCGATCCTCCTCTCGTCGGCGTCCCAAATCCCGCGCAGGCGCAGTGCCGGCGATTGCCTGCGCCTGCGCTCTGATAATACGGCTGAGGGCAACAGCTTCAACATCGTCACTGGGCATGCGCCGAGCCCAGTGACGATGTTGAAGCTGTTGCCCTCAGCCGTATTATCAGAGCGCAGGCGCAGGCAATCGCCGGCACTGCGCCTGCGCGGGATTTGGGACGCCGACGAGAGGAGGATCGGGTGTTTCAGAGGGCAGCGCTGAGGAGGGGGGCGGGTGTCTAGGACTTAGCCGCGCCTCTGGGAGGCGATTCAGCTAAATGATGGAGGCGTTAGAGTTTTCATATTTAGGCGGGCACGGCACTAATCAGAGGGGCACCGTGGAGAAAGAAAAACGCCCCTCTGGGCTCCAGTCCTTACAGCAAGAATCGATTTTTAGAAGAAAGGACAAGACTGACATGGAAAAGAAGAACACAGATGGAAAAAAGGTACTTTATTAAACATGGATCCATGAGTACCTTTTTTCCATCTGTCTTGTTCTTTGGATTGTGAGTCTTGTCATTTCTTCAAAAAATCGATTCTTATGATATGTAAATGACGCTGTAAGGAGCCCAGAGGGGCGTTATTCTTTCTCCACTGTGCCCAGGAACGCCCCTCTGAAGTGCCGTGCCCGGCTAAATTTGAAAACTAATAACGCCTCCAAGTTCATCTAAATCGCCTCCCAAATCCGATCCTCCTCTCGCTGGCATCCCAAATCCCGCGCAGGCGCAGTGCCGGCGATTGCCTGCGCTATGATAAGATGACTGACGGCACTGCGCCTGCGCGGGATTTGGGATGCCGGCGAGAGGAGGATCGGGGTGTTTGCCGCAGAGCGCGGCACTGAGGAGGGGGGTGTTGAGCACTTAGCCGTGCCTCTGGGAGGCGATTTAGATGAACTTGGAGGCGTTATTAGTTTTCAAACTTAGCCGGGCACGGCACTTCAGAGGGGCGTTCCTGGGCACCGTGGAGAAAGAATAACAGCGTCATTTACATATCATAAGAATCGATTTTTTGAAGACATGACAAGACTCACAATCAAAAGAACAAGACAGATGGAAAACAGGTACTCTGTTAAACATGGATTCATGAAAAAAAAATTGGGGGTAAATTGCTAGTGACAGATTCCCTTTAAGGCTACTTTCACACTTGCGTTCAGAGCGGATCCGTCTGGTGTCTGCACAGACGGATCCGCACCTATAATGCAAACGCTTAGATCCGTTCAGAACGGATCCGTTTGCATTAACATGAACAAAAAAAAAAAAAAACATTTTTTTTTTTGTTCATGATAGTGCAAACGGATCCGTTTTGACTTTACATTGAAAGTCAATGGGGGACGGATCCGTTTGAAAATTGAGCCACACTGTGTCAACTTCAAACGGATCCGTCCCCATTGACTTAGATTGTAAGTCTGGACGGATCCGTTTGCCTCCGCACGGCCAGGCTGCAAGCAGCGTTCAAGTGTCCGCCTGCTGAGCGGAGGACAGACGGAGCCATACTGATGCATTCTGAGCGGATCCGCATCCACTCAGAATGCATTAGGGCTGGACGGATCCGTTCGGTGCCGCTTGTGAGAGCCTTCAAACAGAACTCACAAGCGGAGACCCGAACGCAAGTGTGAAAGTAGCCTAACATGGCACCCCAAATAAGGAGACCTGCAGGCTGCAGCAGATATCCCATGTGACAGGTCACCCCCAGGAAACCCCTAACAGTTTCTGTAGGTCATGTATAAATTTATTTAATGGGGGTGTGGCATGGGAGGAGCAAAGTCAGGAAGTGGGAGGGGCCATGGTGGGTAGTGGGCGGGGTTAAGGGGCCCAATTCAGATTTTTGCTATGGGGCCCAGTGATTCCTATGTACGCCACTGTTTGCTGCCAATGTTTTACCATGTAATGTAATAAAGTACATGGCTGGGAGATGTTGGGAAGCACTGACTAAGGCTACTGGGCCACCACATGGACATATATTCATGGACAAAAGTCTTGAGACACACATTTTGTTTTTCAGAAAGTTTGCTGCTTTAGGTTTTATGGCGGCAATTTGCATTAACTCTAGATTGGTATGAAGAATGATCCAATGAATTTCAATTAATTGCAGAGTCATTCCTTTGCATGAAAATTAATTACAAAAACCCAATTTCTACTGCATGTCAACCCTTCTACAACATGACCTGCTAACATCACTTCAATGATCTTCTCATTAGCTTAAGAGAAAGTGTTTACAAGCATAAGGCAGCTGATACCACTCTGTCATGCTGATCGAATTAGAAGAGAAGATTGGTTGCTTTAAAAGGTGGTGGTGCTTAAATCATTGTCTTCTTCAGTTAACCAAGGTTACCTCCATGGAAACAAGTGCAGTCATCATTGCTTTGCATCAAAAGGGCTTCACAGGCAAGGATGTTGCAGCTGCTGTACAATTCATTCCGGGGACCCACTACACAGATGCATACAAATATTACCCGTTCACACAGTAGCAGATAACAGCAAGCTGTTAGAAGGTTATTAATTATAGGGGTCCCTTCAGCAACTTCAAGGAGAAGGTCCCTAGAAAATGAAGATACTGGCTGGCCTGCCTCGTTGTCTAGAAGTCATCTCAGCCACCGATGCATCAATAGTAATAAACTGTTAGATAATCTGCCTAGTTATTTATATGAACATAGGCTAGTTGAGATGCTGTAGAATGCCTGTCTATATGTAGTGCAGTTACTCTACTGTGCTATGTGCCATTTGTGCAGGGGTGGGGGACTAGAAGCCAACTTTGCTTCAGGGGCCCATCAGGGGCTTCACCTGTACCCCTGTGGGCCAATCTGAGTGTGGAGAGTGGGCTCATTCAAAATTTTGCCAACATTGACATGAATAAAGGATGGTATCAAAACATTTTCCAAGAGCAACTTCTCCCAACCATCCAGGAGCAATTTGGTGATGAACAATGCTTTTTTTCAGCATGATGGAGCACCATGTCACAAGGCAAAAGTGGTAACTAAGTGGCTCAGTGAACTAAACATTGAAATGTTGTCCATGGACAGGAAAGTCCCCAGAACTTAATCGCATAAAGAACCTGTGGTAAAGCCTGTGGCTGGACAAACAAAAACACAGAAATTGTGATAAACTCCGAGCACTGATTAGACAAGAATGGTCTGCTATCAGTCAGGATTTGGCCCAGAAGCTGACATCCAGCATGCCAAGGCGAAATGCATAAATCTTGAAAAGGAAGGGTCAACACTGTAAATATTCAATCGTATAAACTTTATGTATTTTACCATAGAAGCATCTGACAAAAAGACCTAAAAGCACTGAAGCAGAAATCTTGTGTGAAAACCAAAATTAGTTTCAGCTCAAAACTTTTGGCCACAACTGTACCATTCTGAAGCTGACTGTCAAATTAGAAGACACAGTCATGCACAGCCTTTCACAGTTCGACTGTGACTCATTCATATAATGTCAGGGCAAAATAGTAACACTCCGCCCTCCATTTTATTCATGTATTAAGATTGTACTACAGGCAAAAATTCAACCGCATCGTGGTTGACATGACTTTAGTCTTGTGTTTCCTCTCATATGAAATATGGGGAAAGCAGTAGTCTAGAATGTTCCTCTTGACTGTGCTATCCTGATCCTTATCAACCTCCCAAGTGTAATGACCGGCAACGCGCACAGGGAGAAAAAAGGGAAAGTCCTGCCCAAGGGAGAGGGAAAGGTGGTGACCCCTAACTCTCCTTGCGGCTGGCACCTGACTGCCCTGACGTCCCTAGACGGGTTCCTCACCCGTGCGGCGATCACGTGCCTAAACCCTGGCTTTCCCTGAAATGAACCCTAGATAATGAACGGGCCGGTGGGATCGCTAGTCCTCACCACTGCACTAAGAGGGAAACACCAGGGAGAGGACAGACAAACACAGACAAACACAAACACCCAGGTGGACGACAACAACTGTCCACAAAGGTCCAATAGGGATCCGGAGGGTAGCGTTCTGGATCAACTACCAGAGAATGCAGCAACTCAGCTCCAGTGGGTCAGAATAGATGTCCAGGCAGGAAGCTCTATATCTGGCAACCAGAGAAGTGTGAGAGGGGAATATAAGGAGGATTGGGAGTGCTGGACAAGGAACAGCTGAGAGAAGGAGCTACGGATCCCTGAGTGAGCCAAAAGGGTTTGCAAAGCAAACCCAGAAAGCTACAATAAGGAAACATCCCTATCTTACATAGAGCGTGCAGCCAACCGCTGCGACTTCCTGACCCCGGGTACAACGGAGTCAGGCGTGGCTCTTGACACCCTCGTGACAGTACCCCCCTCTCTACGAGGGGCTTCTGGACACTCAGGACCAGGTCTCTCAGGATGAGAGGCATGAAAAATCCGAACTAGCCTGTCGGCGTTTACCTCAGACGCAGGAACCCACATTCTTTCCTCGGGACCGTAACCTCTCCAGTGCACCAGATATTGGAGAGAGCGGCGGACCCGACGAGAATTAATAATTTTGGATATCTGAAATTCTAAATTACCATCCACGACAACAGGAGGGGGTGGCAGCGGTGACGGTTCTAGAGGTGGAACATATTTTTTGAGTAACGACTTATGAAAGACATTATGGATTTTAAAAGTCTGAGGCAACTCCAGGCGAAAAGCCACGGGGTTGATGATGGCTACAATCTTGTACGGACCAATAAACCTAGGACCCAGTTTCCAAGAGGGAACCTTCAATTTAATATTCCTAGTAGACAACCACACATAGTCATTCACTCCTAGGTCCGGACCTGGCGACCGTCTCTTATCAGCCATGCATTTGTATTTACCTCCCATATTTTTCAAGTTAGCTTGCACCTTCTGCCATACCGATGAAAGAGATGATGAAAATCGTTCCTCTTCGGGAACCCCAGAAGACCCCCCCTCTTTGAAAGTACAAAATTGGGGATGAAAACCATATGCACCAAGAAATGGTAACTTGCCAGTGGATTCCTGACGGCGATTATTTATGGCAAACTCAGCTAAGGGTAAATATGACAACCACAACTCTTGGTTTTCAGACACAAAACATCTTAGATATGTCTCCAGGTTTTGGTTGGTACGCTCAGTCTGACCATTCGACTGAGGATGGAAAGCTGAGGAAAAGGACAAGTGAACCCCCAAACGGGAACAAAATGCTTTCCAAAATTTAGAAATAAACTGGGTTCCCCGATCCGAAACAACATCGGAGGGGACCCCGTGAAGCTTCACGATCTCACTGACGAATACCTGAGCAAGAGTTTTAGCATTAGGTAGTGCGGGTAACACAATGAAGTGTGCCATTTTGCTAAACCTGTCCACTACTACCAAAATAATTGTTTTACCCGCAGACAAAGGTAAGTCAGTGATAAAATCCATAGACAGATGTGTCCATGGTCTATTGGGAATGACGAGTGGTAATAGAGACCCTGCAGGACGTGTATGTGAAACTTTTGCGCGTGCACAGGTAGAACAAGAAGACACAAAATCCAATACATCCTGACGCAACCTTGGCCACCAAAAACGACGAGACATAGCTCCAAGGTTGCTTTACCACCCGGGTGCCCAGCAAGTGCCGAATTATGATGTTCCTTTAATAATTCGAGACGTAGGTTCAACGGTACAAACAATTTCTCTGAGGGGCAAGAGACCGGGGCGTCCCCCTGGGCCTCTAACACCTTCCCCTCCAAAGCAGAGTGTACCGCAGAGACAACCATTCCTCTTTGAAGAATGGGCACCGGATCACTCACATTACCCCCTCCAGGGAAACAACGAGATAGTGCATCAGCCTTGGTATTCTTTGCCCCAGGATGATAGGTAATCACAAAGTTAAACCTGGTAAAAAATAGCGACCACCTAGCCTGTCTAGGGGTGACACGCTTAGCTGATTCGAGGTACAGCAGATTTTTGTGGTCCGTAAACACAGTGACGGGGTGGACTGCCCCCTCTAAGAAGTGACGCCACTCCTCAAACGCAAGTTTAATAGCTAACAGTTCCCTATTGCTAATATCGTAGTTCTGTTCTGCTGCAGATAGTTTTTTAGAAAAGAAAGCACAAGGACGCCATTTGCCAGGAGATGGACCCTGAGACAGCACAGCCCCCACTCCCACCTCTGATGCATCGACTTCAACAATAAAAGGCTGAGAGACATCAGGTTGGACTAGTACAGGTGCTGAGGTAAACCTCTCTTTTAGAGAGGAAAAAGCAACTTTAGCGGCGTCAGACCATTTAGAAAAATCAGTCCCCTTCCTAGTCATGTCAGTAAGGGGTTTTACGATCACCGAATAATTTTTAATGAATTTCCTATAGAAATTCGCGAAGCCCAAGAACCGTTGTAGTGCTTTGAGGTTCTCAGGAAGATCCCAAATGCAAAATTGCCTGGACCTTCCTAGGATCCATACGGAAACCTGACACAGATAAATAATAACCTAGGAATTGTATCTCCTGAACGGCAAAAACACATTTTTCAATTTTAGCATATAATTCATTCGTCCGTAGGACCTGTAGTACTTGTCTGACATGCTCCTCATGTGTTCTCAGATCAGACGAATAAATTAAGATATCATCTAGGTATATTACCACAAACCTGCCGATTAGATGACTAAAAATGTCATTAACGAAATGTTGAAAGACGGCAGGAGCATTGGTCAGGCCGAAAGGCATAACTAGATTTTCATAATGCCCCTCAGGGGTGTTAAAAGCTGTTTTCCACTCATCCCCCTCTTTAATACGAATCAGATTGTAGGCCCCCCTAAGATCGAGTTTGGAGAACCACCTAGCACCCGCAATCTGGTTAAACAGGTCAGGAATGAGAGGAAGAGGGTATGGGTCTCAGATGGTTATCCGATTTAATTCACGAAAATCTAGGCAAGGACGCAGGCCCCCATCTTTCTTTTTAACAAAGAAAAACCCTGCAGCCACGGGTGAAGAAGAGGGTCTGATGTGTCCCTTAGCCAAACTCTCGGAGATATAATCCTTCATGGCTTGTCTCTCTGGACCTGAAAGATTATATAACCTGGTCTTGGGTAATTTTGCGCCGGGAATAAGGTTAACCGGGCAATCATAAGGACGATGAGGTGGTAACTTCTGACAACCCTTTTCAGAAAAAACGTCCTCAAAGTCCGAAACAAAAGTAGGTAGGGTAGTTATGGAGGCGACTAAGCAATTGCTATTTAAGCAATTTTCTCTGCAATGCTCACTCCACTCCAATATCTCCCTGGCCTGCCAATCCACCACTGGATTGTGCGCTACCAACCAGGGAAGACCCAGCACTACCGGAGCGGGAAGCCCCTCCAGAACATAACATGAGAGCATCTCGTTATGGTGGTCCCCTACCCGAAGGTGTAAGTTATGAACAATGTGGGTGAGATTTCTCTGAGACAGAGGAGCAGAATCAATAGCAAATATGGGAATAGGTCTCTGTAGTGTACAGAGAGACAAACCCATAGTGCGGGCAAAATGGGCATCTATCAAATTTACCCCTGCTCCACTGTCTAGAAAGAAAGAAATAGTCTCTGTCTTATCACCAAAAACAATAACCGCTGGCAACACAAATTGTGATGTACGTATGGAGGAAACGTATACCCCCCGGCTGACATCCTCCACACAGCCTGGGGTTAGTAGTTTTCCGACGTTTTTTTTGTTTCTGAGGAAAGAAGGACAGACATTAATGAAATGACCCCTCTCCCCACAAAAAAAACAAACCCCACGCCTACGGCGAGCCTCAGGAGGACGGACCTGACGAGTAGTTCCTCCTAGCTGCATAGGCTCGTCTAAGTCCGTACAGACTAACTGCTGCTTGGGAGGGGTTACCAATGGCTCCGTTTTTTTCAACCTGTCCCTAAGGCGTCTATCTATACGGATAGAAAGGGACATAACCGCATCAAGGGAAAAGGGGGTCTCATATAATGCAAGCGCATCCTTAACCCTTTCGGATAACCCAGAGCAGAACTGACTCCTGAGAGCCGGGTCGTTCCATTGGGTATCCGTAGCCCACCTACGGAAGTCAGAGCAATACTCCTCTACCGGCCGCTCTCCTTGTAGGAGTCTCCGTAATCTTGATTCAGCCAGTGCGACTCGGTCAGGGTCGTCATATATGAGACCCAAGGCCCCGAAAAACTCATCCACTGACCGAAGCGCCTGAGAATCAGTAGGTAAAGAGAACGCCCAGGACTGCGGGTCCCCCTGCAGCAGGGAAATAACCACACCCACCCGCTGTTCTTCATTACCAGAGGAGTAAGGACGCAGTTTAAAGTATAATTTACAGGCCTCACGGAAAATCAAAAACTTGTCCCTTCCCCCAGAAAATCTGTCAGGGAGAGGGACCTTGGGTTCTGCAACAACCTGGTTACCAGTAGCAACCGCTGGGCTTGCGGTCTGTTGTAATTGCTGCTGTTGCTGGAGGACCGACGCCTTCAATCCTGCCACCTCCAAAGACAGGCCATGAGATTGTTCGGACAGAGCAGCAATTTGATCCATACTGGATTCTAAGTAGGAAAAAAAAATATTTTTTTTTATTTTTTTTTACCTACACAAAAATAAGGGCCAGATATAATGTAATGACCGGCAACACGCACAGGGAGGAAAAAGGGAAAGTCCTGCCCAAGGGAGAGGGAAAGGTGGTGACCCCTAACTCTCCTTGCGGCTGGCACCTGACTGCCCTGACGTCCCTAGACGGGTTCCTCACCCGTGCGGCGATCACGTGCCTAAACCCTGGCTTTCCCTGAAATGAACCCTAGATAATGAACGGGCCGGTGGGATCGCTAGTCTTCACCACTGCACTAAGAGGGAAACACCAGGGAGAGGACAGACAAATACAAACAAACACCCAGGTGGGCGACCACAGCAGTCCACAAAGGTCCAACAGGGATCCGGAGGGTAGCGTTCTGAATCAACAATCAGAGAACGCAGCAACACAGCTCCAGTGGGTCAGAATAGATGTCCAGGCAGGAAGCTCTATATCTGGCAACCAGAGAAGTGTGAGAGAGGAATATAAGGAGGTTTGGGAGTGCAGGACAAGGAACAGCTGAGGAGAAGGAGCTACTACCTGAGTGAGCCAAAAGGGTTTGCAAAGCAAACCCAGAAAGCTACAATAAGGAAACATCCCTATCTTACATAGAGCGTGCAGCCAACCGCTGCGACCTCCTGACCCCGGGTACAACGGAGTCAGGCGTGGCTCTTGACACCCTCATGACACCCAGGCTTACTCCAACTGCAGATATGGGCAGGAAGTAGAGCACCAGGACATAGAGATTTGTCAAGCATTTCGTTTCTATTTTCTGTTTTAAAGTTAATCTAAAAAGTTGAGTAGGTTTGTGAATAGTTTTCTTACTCTAGCATCTGCCAATCAACAGTTAAAGAAGCCCTCTCCAGACACGTCTGTTTTACCAACTACTTACATCCCCACTGTATTAACAATTTGGAGCATCTATTCTTATGACTGTTTTGTACAATTCATGTATTATTCCTTCCAGAAATTATGAAAGCCTCAAACAATAACCAGGGCATGTCAATACACATTTATCACCTACAGAAAGCTCTCAAAAGGAGCAGAAAAGCAATGCCCAAAAATAGTATATAAAAATATAAAGTTTATTAACTAATAGAATCAAAGATACATAATTAGAAAAACATGATTGGGACAAAAACATCAAATAATGGTAAAAGTAGCCATGATTGCTGTACCAAGTATCTGGCCCTCCGGAGCGCATGACACCCAATGAGATATAAAACATGTCAAACATCCAAGTGATCTGCTAAATGCTCACCAATGGTCCAACTATTTTACTATATTCAGATAAACAGAAGTTCAATGAACAATTTTTTTCACATGACCTAAGTTAAGATGGAACTTTGTGTTTTGGTCAGATGTAAAATATGAAGTCACACACTAGAGATGGACAGGAACAGTGTTTTTTCAATTAAATTCATCAAGTTCTAATGTTCAAAATGGCAGCCCAGAAACTAACATAGTAGATATTTAAGGAATGATAAATGTGTACTATGAATGCAAAGCTGATACTGCTGATTAAAGGTTATGATGAGAGGGCCGCATCTGCCATGAGGTGTGATGAGCATCTCGCCTCAGGTAGTGGTTGGCCTGCCTCTGTGGGGGCTGCAGTTCATGGTGGGGCATTGCAGCCTTTGGTTCCAGTGCCCACCGTTCAGTCCTAGACCTGAACCTTGAGACTCCATGAGACAGTAAAATCATAACAACCTCCTGCTCTGAATCTTTGGCAGCATGATGACATTTTCACAAATGCCTGCGTCCTTACATGAGCATTCGTCATCACATCATCGCACTGACTGAGAACCAGTGCAGAAGGTTCTGACTGCAGGCCAGAAGAAGCCTTTGACCTGTATCTGTGGAACACTACAGAGGGGGGCATTACAACTTGGAGCACTACAGGGGGGCATTACAGACTAGATCACTACAGTGGGGAATTACAGGCTGGAGCACTACGATTGGGGCATAACAGGATGGAGCATTACAGGGGGCATTATTATAATACAGGGAGAACTGTATTATAGGTGGGAGGCCTGACAAAGTGCAGTACGCACGAAACGGCTATTGCTGAGCTATGTATGTGACCGGCATCCAAGACTGCTGGTTTTAAGGATGAAAATAAAGCGTTAAACTTCATGTGGCGAGTGCCACTGTTTATTATCTTCATTAGGGTATTAATAAAAATGCTTGTGAGGATGGATCTACAACGGAAGACAAAAATAAAGCTGTAAGGTTACAGTGCTCTAACAAATTATTGCACAGCTGTCACTAGATTAATCTGTGTTTTTGTTGCACAACTTATTGATCATGGGTGAGAAAGCATGTAAGGTTCCAAAAGCAACATGGCTGGAATAGTATAGCTTGAGGCACTTAGTGAATGAATCATATTACTAGTAAGTGACCTCTGGCACTGATTCTTTAAATGTGTGCATTTCCATTCTATAGGGTCATTTATGCTGCACCTGACGTGGAACGAATATAAGAGTGTATGAATGTTAGCACTGCAAATATGTACACGAGCTGCATACAAATGGAATGTAAATAATAGATCTATGTAGAACACCTATACACATGTATTAGAGGTGTGGTTTTCACATAGCTTCCTTCAGTAGGGTATTCATATTTCACATAGCTAAGTTACAGCATACTGGGGCCCATGTTACGACCACAACACCCAGACCCCTTGCAGCTATACAGAACTGAACAAAGGTCCTCGAAGGTTTTTTATGATCATTTTAGGTTTGGTTTACTAGCACTTGTGGGGAGGTTGGGTTCTTGACTGATATCCAAACCTAGTATTACAGCCATGTGGCTAAATTGATTTATGCTGCTCTATCTATACAGTGTTTGGAGGGTACTATCTCTCCTTGGGGAGAACACCTTAACTGGCTTGAGGATACTTATAGGCTATACATGCTCCTCTGGAATTCTGTGAAGAAAGAGATGCAAATGAGCTCTTAACAACCTCTGCCTCTAATGCCACCAGATGTAAGGTAGCTATCCTATAAGTCAATGTTCGACCCTTTAAATGAGACTCTCATCAGTGTAGAGTCAGGATTTGAGGGGTACTATATCTCCTTGGGGCTTTAGAGGCAGAGCTTGTTAAAAGGACATTTGCATCACTTTCTTCCCATCTATACAGTGGTAACAGTATATACTCTCAGAGCAGTCAGGACACCATGCTCGGTTTAATATGGTAACTAATGCAAGAAAACAAGTAAGGGACACACCACTTTAATCGGGGTCTCTGTGACATAGGTTGGACTGGGGTTCCTTGGGCCCACTGTTGGAAATTAATCTCTTGACCAAAAACTTATATAAATAAAGCCTAATAGGTTTTGATTCAAAGAAACAGACCTTAGTGGCAATTTATGGTCTCCAAAATGCAGCTCGAAATGTGTTTCTTTCTCTGGACCTTTGGGGTCCATTATGATATCAGAGCCTAGGCCCTATCAATGCCTCAACAGGGATGGCAACCTATGTGGTCAGAGGCTACAATAGGTATGTACAGAGGTTCTCCAGCCTCCTCTATGCTCAAAGGACTTACTGAGCGATTTTGTCATGCTCGTGTGTGGGAGGAAAACACCACACCGAGCATAGGAGGGAAAGGGGATACCAGAATAAGGCCTGGAAACTAGGGAAGGAAGATGGACACCTCCTAGAGAAAACCCTAACTCCAGTCCTGACAGAGTACCAGAATGAACAGGTCCAAAAGGTAGGCAAGTTTATACACCGGATACCTATCTCACCCTATAGGACCCTGGAACTAATGTCAGGACTGAGTCAACCTGTTCCTCCAAAGGGAAGGACGAACAAGAGTCTCCCTCAGGCCTAATGACAAACAACAGGGAAAGGCAACACACGCACAAATATATAAACAAAATACAAGGGAAAGTAAACACTTATCTTCAATGAAGCTTTGGTAGCACCAGGAACTCAAACACAAGCTAACCACAAGTCCAACAGAAGCTATAAACCACATAGCATAGTGGGAGAAACAACAATAAATAGAGAAGGTTAAATGACCACCATAGCCACACCTGGGGAAAGAAGGTGTGGCAAGCACCAGAAACAACACAGACATCATTAGATTCAAAAGGAAAACATGTCAGATCAAACCAAGTGTTGCCAGTCCATATGTCTCGGTAAACCCGTGACAGATTTATTATGGGGATGGATAGATAGATGGGGGGGCTCATTCCTGTGCAGAAGGGGTGACCTGCATGGTCAAAGGATACGGCAGGTTTGCACGGAGGTACCCCACCGTCCTCACAGGACACACTGAAGAGATTTATTATTAGGGATTTATAGATAGATACGTAGACACAATTTTGATCAAATGTGCGCAAAGGCCTTCTAATTTTCATGTAGTAAGTATAGCAGAAATGTAGTTTATATTTATTCATGTTTCCATGGACAGACTGATCGGAACCTGAGCCCACCAGAGGATATTCTAGTACTCTGGAGGGCTGGTCTGATGCTGCATATTATCATCAATTTACATAGAAGATTTTTTTTTCTGTGGCGGTATCTGTGGGTGGGTTCAGCGTGGGTTATAGGTATACATGTTATGAGCTTATCTAATGTATACATGTCAAAGTTTTGGAATAAAAGCTGCAACAAAATATTCTATTGACATAAAACCTAACCCATTAATATCCCATCCCAGTTTGGTACTTTAGGTTCAGTGCATTTCAAAAGCTATAACTTTTTTATTTTTCTGTCAACATATAAGGACTTGTTTTATGCAGGGCAAGGTGTCTTTCTACACTCTTGTATTGAGGTACATCAGTAACTTTCATATTTGGATGCCCATAACTTTTAAATGTTTCTGCTGACAAACTCATTTTTTTGTATAATGAGTTATTGTTTTTATAGATTTTGCGATACATGGAATCTTTTGATCACTTATTATTCCGTTTTTGGGGAGGCAAGGTGACTGAAGTGACAATTCTGGAATTGAGGAGATTTTTTGTTCACTGTGCTGGTTAAATAATTGGATATTTAATAGATTGAGTAATTGTGGGAAAAGTTTTTTTTAACTTTTAATATTATTTTCCTAAATATTTTTTAAAACTTTATTGAACTTTTTTTAGTCAGCTTAAGGGACTTGAACATGTGACCCTTTTCAACGCATGTACTATGCATTGTAAAACTCCTGTTTTACAAAGCAAAGTCATTCTGACAGGAAGGCTAAGGCTACTTTCACACTCGCGTTTTGGGCGGATCAGTCATGGATCTGCAAAAACGAATCCGTTACAATAATACAACCGCATGCATCTGTCATGAACGGATCCGTTTGTATTGTCTGTAACATTGCCAAGTCAGATCCGTCATGAACTCTATTGAAAGTCAATGGGAGACGGATCCGTTTTCTATTGTGCCAGATTGTGTCATAGAAAACGGATCAGTCACCATTGACTTACATTGTGTGCCAGGACGGATCCGTTTGGCTCAGTTTCGTCAAGCGGACATCAAAACGCTGCAGGCAGCGTTTTAGGTGTCCGCCTCCAGAGCGGAATGGAGACTTATCGGAGGCAAACTGATGCATTCAGAATGCATTAGGGCAAAACTGATCCGTTTTGGACCGCTTCTGAGAGCTCATGACTAGGGATGAGCGAACTCGAACTGTATAGTTCGGGTTCGTACCGAATTTTGGGGTGTCCGTGACACGGACCCGAACCCGGACATTTTCGTAAAAGTCCGGGTTCGGGTTCGGTGTTCGTCGCTTTCTTGGCGCTTTTGTGACGCTTTCTTGGCGCTTTTTGAAAGGCTGCAAAGCAGCCAATCAACAAGCGTCATACTACTTGCCCCAAGAGGCCATCACAGCCATGCCTACTATTGGCATGGCTGTGATTGGCCAGAGCACCATGTGACCCAGCCTCTATTTAAGCTGGAGTCACATAGCGCCGCCCGTCACTCTGCTCTGATTAGCGTAGGGAGAGGTTGCGGCTGCGACAGTAGGGCGAGATTAGGCAGATTAACTCCTCCAAAGGACTTGATTAACTGATCGATCTGCAGCTGTGGATCATTGAGCTGCTGATCCTCAATTGCTCACTGTTTTTAGGCTGCACAGACCGTTTGTCAGTCTCATTTTTCTGGGGTGATCGGCGGCCATTTTGTGTCTTGTGGTGCGCCAGCACAAGCTGCGACCAAGTGCATTTAACCCTCAATGGTGTGGTTGTTTTTTGGCTAAAGCCTACATCAGGGTGAAGCTGTCACACCAAGTGCATTTAACCAGCAATAGTCTGTTCATTTTTTGGCCATATACAAAATCAGGGGCAAGCTGCGCCTGTCACCAAGTGCATTTAACCCTCAATGGTGTGGTTGTTTTTTGGCTAAAGCCTACATCAGGGTGAAGCTGTCACACCAAGTGCATTTAACCAGCAATAGTCTGTTCATTTTTTGGCCATATACAAAATCAGGGGCAAGCTGCGCCTGTCACCAAGTGCATTTAACCCTCAATGGTGTGGTTGTTTTTTGGCTAAAGCCTACATCAGGGTGAAGCTGTCACACCAAGTGCATTTAACCAGCAATAGTCTGTTCATTTTTTGGCCATATACAAAATCAGGGGCAAGCTGCGCCTGTCACCAAGTGCATTTAACCCTCAATGGTGTGGTTGTTTTTTGGCTAAAGCCTACATCAGGGTGAAGCTGTCACACCAAGTGCATTTAACCAGCAATAGTCTGTTCATTTTTTGGCCATATCCCAGTCTAATTCTGTCACTAAATCCATACCGGTCACCCAGCGCCTAAATACTAGGCCTCAAATTTATATCCAGCTAAATCTGTCCCTAGTGCTGTAGCTGGGCGAGTTATTTAGTGTCCGTTCAAGCACATTTCTTGTTCTGGGTTGAAATACAATTCTCAATTTAGCAATTTCATAATTTAGTGGTTCCTGCTATATCAGAGCTCTTTGAAATCTATCCCAAAAAGGGTATATAATATTGAAGGTGCACATAGGGTCATTCAGAGTAACTTCACACACACCCGCTACTGTGTATTTCCAAGTCTAATTCTGTCACTAAATCCATACCGGTGACCCAGCGCCTAAATACTAGGCCTCAAATTTAATTCCCTCTAAATCTCTCGTTACCCACCGCTGTACTGTTGTTGCTGGGCAAGATATTTAGTGTCCGTCAAAGCACATTTTTTGTTCTGGGTTGAAGTACAATTCCCAATTTAGCAATTTCATAATTTAGTGGTTTCTGCTATATCAGAGCTATTTGAAATCTATCCCAAAAAGGGTATATAATATTGAAGGTGCACATAGGGTCATTCAGAATAACTTCACACACACCCGCTACTGTGTATTTCCAAGTCTAATTCTGTCACTAAACCCATACCTGTCACCCAGCGCCTAAATACTAGGCCTCAAATTTAAATCCCTCTAAATCTCTCGTTACCGTTGTCCTGTTGTAGCTGGGAAAGTTATTTAGTGCCCGTCAAAGCACATTTTTTGTTCTGGGTTGAAGTACAATTCCCAATTTAGCAATTTCATAATTTAGTGGTTCCTGCTATATCAGAGCTATTTGAAATCTATCCCAAAAAGGGTATATAATATTGAAGGTGCACATAGGGTCATTCAGAATAACTTCACACACACCCGCTACTGTGTATTTCCAAGTCTAATTCTGTCACTAAATCCATACCGGTGACCCAGCGCCTAAATACTAGGCCTCAAATTTAATTCCCTCTAAATCTCTCGTTACCCACCGCTGTACTGTTGTTGCTGGGCAAGATATTTAGTGTCCGTCAAAGCACATTTTTTGTTCTGGGTTGAAGTACAATTCCCAATTTAGCAATTTCATAATTTAGTGGTTTCTGCTATATCAGAGCTATTTGAAATCTATCCCTAAAAGGGTATATAATATTGAAGGTGCACATAGGGTCATTCAGAATAACTTCACACACACCCGCTACTGTGTATTTCCAAGTCTAATTCTGTCACTAAACCCATACCTGTCACCCAGCGCCTAAATACTAGGCCTCAAATTTAAATCCCTCTAAATCTCTCGTTACCGTTGTCCTGTTGTAGCTGGGAAAGTTATTTAGTGCCCGTCAAAGCACATTTTTTGTTCTGGGTTGAAGTACAATTCCCAATTTAGCAATTTCATAATTTAGTGGTTCCTGCTATATCAGAGCTATTTGAAATCTATCCCAAAAAGGGTATATAATATTGAAGGTGCACATAGGGTCATTCAGAATAACTTCACACACACGCTTCTGTGCATTTCCAAGTCTAATTCTGTCACTAAATCCATACCGGTGACCCAGCGCCTAAATACTAGGCCTCAAATTTAATTCCCTCTAAATCTCTCGTTACCCACCGCTGTACTGTTGTTGCTGGGCAAGATATTTAGTGTCCGTCAAAGCACATTTTTTGTTCTGGGTTGAAGTACAATTCCCAATTTAGCAATTTCATAATTTAGTGGTTTCTGCTATATCAGAGCTATTTGAAATCTATCCCTAAAAGGGTATATAATATTGAAGGTGCACATAGGGTCATTCAGAATAACTTCACACACACCCGCTACTGTGTATTTCCAAGTCTAATTCTGTCACTAAATCCATACCGGTGACCCAGCGCCTAAATACTAGGCCTCAAATTTAATTCCCTCTAAATCTCTCGTTACCCACCGGTGTACTGTTGTTGCTGGGCAAGATATTTAGTGTCCGTCAAAGCACATTTTTTGTTCTGGGTTGAAGTACAATTCCCAATTTAGCAATTTCATAATTTAGTGGTTTCTGCTATATCAGAGCTATTTGAAATCTATCCCTAAAAGGGTATATAATATTGAAGGTGCACATAGGGTCATTCAGAATAACTTCACACACACGCTTCTGTGCATTTCCAAGTCTAATTCTGTCACTAAATCCATACCGGTGACCCAGCGCCTAAATACTAGGCCTCAAATTTAAATCCCTCTAAATCTCTCGTTACCCACCACTGTACTGTTGTTGCTGGGCAAGATATTTAGTGTCCGTCAAAGCACATTTTTTGTTCTGGGTTGAAGTACAATTCCCAATTTAGCAATTTCATAATTTAGTGGTTTCTGCTATATCAGAGCTATTTGAAATCTATCCCTAAAAGGGTATATAATATTGAAGGTGCACATAGGGTCATTCAGAATAACTTCACACACACGCTTCTGTGCATTTCCAAGTCTAATTCTGTCACTAAATCCATACCGGTGACCCAGCGCCTAAATACTAGGCCTCAAATTTAAATCCCTCTAAATCTCTCGTTACCCACCGCTGTACTGTTGTTGCTGGGCAAGATATTTAGTGTCCGTCAAAGCACATTTTTTGTTCTGGGTTGAAGTACAATTCCCAATTTAGCAATTTCATAATTTAGTGGTTTCTGCTATATCAGAGCTATTTGAAATCTATCCCTAAAAGGGTATATAATATTGAAGGTGCACATAGGGTCATTCAGAATAACTTCACACACACGCTTCTGTGCATTTCCAAGTCTAATTCTGTCACTAAATCCATACCGGTGACCCAGCGCCTAAATACTAGGCCTCAAATTTAATTCCCTCTAAATCTCTCGTAACCCACCGCTGTACTGTTGTTGCTGGGCAAGATATTTAGTGTCCGTCAAAGCACATTTTTTGTTCTGGGTTGAAGTACAATTCCCAATTTAGCAATTTCATAATTTAGTGGTTTCTGCTATATCAGAGCTATTTGAAATCTATCCCTAAAAGGGTATATAATATTGAAGGTGCACATAGGGTCATTCAGAATAACTTCACACACACCCGCTACTGTGTATTTCCAAGTCTAATTCTGTCACTAAATCCATACCGGTGACCCAGCGCCTAAATACTAGGCCTCAAATTTAATTCCCTCTAAATCTCTCGTTACCCACCGGTGTACTGTTGTTGCTGGGCAAGATATTTAGTGTCCGTCAAAGCACATTTTTTGTTCTGGGTTGAAGTACAATTCCCAATTTAGCAATTTCATAATTTAGTGGTTTCTGCTATATCAGAGCTATTTGAAATCTATCCCTAAAAGGGTATATAATATTGAAGGTGCACATAGGGTCATTCAGAATAACTTCACACACACGCTTCTGTGCATTTCCAAGTCTAATTCTGTCACTAAATCCATACCGGTGACCCAGCGCCTAAATACTAGGCCTCAAATTTAAATCCCTCTAAATCTCTCGTTACCCACCGCTGTACTGTTGTTGCTGGGCAAGATATTTAGTGTCCGTCAAAGCACATTTTTTGTTCTGGGTTGAAGTACAATTCCCAATTTAGCAATTTCATAATTTAGTGGTTCCTGCTATATCAGAGCTATTTGAAATCTATCCCAAAAAGGGTATATAATATTGAAGGTGCACATTGGGTCATTCAGAATAACTTCACACACACCCGCTACTGTGTATTTTCAAGTCTAATTCTGTCACTAAACCCATACCTGTCACCCAGCGCCTAAATACTAGGCCTCAAATTTAAATCCCTCTAAATCTCTCGTTACCCACCGCTGTACTGTTGTTGCTGGGCAAGATATTTAGTGTCCGTCAAAGCACATTTTTTGTTCTGGGTTGAAGTACAATTCCCAATTTAGCAATTTCATAATTTAGTGGTTTCTGCTATATCAGAGCTATTTGAAATCTATCCCTAAAAGGGTATATAATATTGAAGGTGCACATAGGGTCATTCAGAATAACTTCACACACACGCTTCTGTGCATTTCCAAGTCTAATTCTGTCACTAAATCCATACCGGTGACCCAGCGCCTAAATACTAGGCCTCAAATTTAAATCCCTCTAAATCTCTCGTTACCCACCGCTGTACTGTTGTTGCTGGGCAAGATATTTAGTGTCCGTCAAAGCACATTTTTTGTTCTGGGTTGAAGTACAATTCCCAATTTAGCAATTTCATAATTTAGTGGTTTCTGCTATATCAGAGCTATTTGAAATCTATCCCTAAAAGGGTATATAATATTGAAGGTGCACATAGGGTCATTCAGAATAACTTCACACACACGCTTCTGTGCATTTCCAAGTCTAATTCTGTCACTAAATCCATACCGGTGACCCAGCGCCTAAATACTAGGCCTCAAATTTAAATCCCTCTAAATCTCTCGTTACCCACCGCTGTACTGTTGTTGCTGGGCAAGATATTTAGTGTCCGTCAAAGCACATTTTTTGTTCTGGGTTGAAGTACAATTCCCAATTTAGCAATTTCATAATTTAGTGGTTTCTGCTATATCAGAGCTATTTGAAATCTATCCCTAAAAGGGTATATAATATTGAAGGTGCACATAGGGTCATTCAGAATAACTTCACACACACGCTTCTGTGCATTTCCAAGTCTAATTCTGTCACTAAATCCATACCGGTGACCCAGCGCCTAAATACTAGGCCTCAAATTTAATTCCCTCTAAATCTCTCGTTACCCACCGCTGTACTGTTGTTGCTGGGCAAGATATTTAGTGTCCGTCAAAGCACATTTTTTGTTCTGGGTTGAAGTACAATTCCCAATTTAGCAATTTCATAATTTAGTGGTTTCTGCTATATCAGAGCTATTTGAAATCTATCCCTAAAAGGGTATATAATATTGAAGGTGCACATAGGGTCATTCAGAATAACTTCACACACACCCGCTACTGTGTATTTCCAAGTCTAATTCTGTCACTAAATCCATACCGGTGACCCAGCGCCTAAATACTAGGCCTCAAATTTAATTCCCTCTAAATCTCTCGTTACCCACCGGTGTACTGTTGTTGCTGGGCAAGATATTTAGTGTCCGTCAAAGCACATTTTTTGTTCTGGGTTGAAGTACAATTCCCAATTTAGCAATTTCATAATTTAGTGGTTTCTGCTATATCAGAGCTATTTGAAATCTATCCCTAAAAGGGTATATAATATTGAAGGTGCACATAGGGTCATTCAGAATAACTTCACACACACGCTTCTGTGCATTTCCAAGTCTAATTCTGTCACTAAATCCATACCGGTGACCCAGCGCCTAAATACTAGGCCTCAAATTTATATCCCGCTGAATTTGAATACAATACATTGGGCCAAATAATATATTTGTTGTTGTGGTGAACCATAACAATGAGAAAAACATCTAGTAAGGGACGCGGACGTGGACATGGTCGTGGTGGTGTTAGTGGACCCTCTGGTGCTGGGAGAGGACGTGGCCGTTCTGCCACATCCACACGTCCTAGTGTACCAACTACCTCAGGTCCCAGTAGCCGCCAGAATTTACAGCGATATATGGTGGGGCCCAATGCCGTTCTAAGGATGGTAAGGCCTGAGCAGGTACAGGCATTAGTCAATTGGGTGGCCGACAGTGGATCCAGCACGTTCACATTATCTCCCACCCAGTCTTCTGCAGAAAGCGCACAGATGGCGCCTGAAAACCAACCCCATCAGTCTGTCACATCACCCCCATGCATACCAGGGAAACTGTCTCAGCCTCAAGTTATGCAGCAGTCTCTTATGCTGTTTGAAGACTCCGCTGGCAGGGTTTCCCAAGGGCATCCACCTAGCCCTTCCCCAGCGGTGAAAGACATAGAATGCACTGACGCACAACCACTTATGTTTCCTGATGATGAGGACATGGGAATACCACCTCAGCATGTCTCTGATGATGACGAAACACAGGTGCCAACTGCTGCGTCTTTCTGCAGTGTGCAGACTGAACAGGAGGTCAGGGATCAAGACTGGGTGGAAGACGATGCAGGGGACGATGAGGTCCTAGACCCCACATGGAATGAAGGTCGTGCCACTGACTTTCACAGTTCGGAGGAAGAGGCAGTGGTGAGACCGAGCCAACAGCGTAGCAAAAGAGGGAGCAGTGGGCAAAAGCAGAACACCCGCCGCCAAGAGACTCCGCCTGCTACTGACCGCCGCCATCTGGGACCGAGCACCCCAAAGGCAGCTTCAAGGAGTTCCCTGGCATGGCACTTCTTCAAACAATGTGCTGACGACAAGACCCGAGTGGTTTGCACGCTGTGCCATCAGAGCCTGAAGCGAGGCATTAACGTTCTGAACCTGAGCACAACCTGCATGACCAGGCACCTGCATGCAAAGCATGAACTGCAGTGGAGTAAACACCTTAAAACCAAGGAAGTCACTCAGGCTCCCCCTGCTACCTCTTCTGCTGCTGCCGCCTCGGCCTATTCTGCTGCTGCCGCCTCGGCCTCTTCCTCCGCCTCTGGAGGAACGTTGGCACCTGCCGCCCAGCAAACAGGGGATGTACCACCAACACCACCACCACCACCTCCGTCACCAAGCGTCTCAACCATGTCACACGCCAGCGTTCAGCTCTCCATCTCACAAACATTTGATAGAAAGCGTAAATTCCCACCTAGCCACCCTCGATCCCTGGCCCTGAATGCCAGCATTTCTAAACTACTGGCCTATGAAATGCTGTCATTTAGGCTGGTGGACACAGACAGCTTCAAACAGCTCATGTCGCTTGCTGTCCCACAGTATGTTGTTCCCAGCCGGCACTACTTCTCCAAGAGAGCCGTGCCTTCCCTGCACAACCAAGTATCCGATAAAATCAAGTGTGCACTGCGCAACGCCATCTGTAGCAAGGTCCACCTAACCACAGATACGTGGACCAGTAAGCACGGCCAGGGACGCTATATCTCCCTAACTGCACACTGGGTAAATGTAGTGGCAGCTGGGCCCCAGGCGGAGAGCTGTTTGGCGCACGTCCTGCCGCCGCCAAGGATCGCAGGGCAACATTCTTTGCCTCCTGTTGCCACCTCCTCCTTCTCGGCTTCCTCCTCCTCTTCTTCCACCTGCTCATCCAGTCAGCCACACACCTTCACCACCAACTTCAGCACAGCCCGGGGTAAACGTCAGCAGGCCATTCTGAAACTCATATGTTTGGGGGACAGGCCCCACACCGCACAGGAGTTGTGGCGGGGTATTGAACAACAGACCGACGAGTGGTTGCTGCCGGTGAGCCTCAAGCCCGGCCTGGTGGTGTGTGATAATGGGCGAAATCTCGTTGCAGCTCTGGGACTAGCCAATTTGACGCACATCCCTTGCTTGGCGCATGTGCTGAATTTGGTGGTGCAGAAGTTCATTCACAACTACCCCGACATGTCAGAGCTGCTGCATAAAGTGCGGGCCGTCTGTTCGCGCTTCCGGCGTTCACATCCTGCCGCTGCTCGCCTGTCTGCGCTACAGCGTAACTTCGGCCTTCCCGCTCACCGCCTCATATGCGACGTGCCCACCAGGTGGAACTCCACCTTGCACATGCTGGACAGACTGTGCGAGCAGCAGCAGGCCATAGTGGAGTTTCAGCTGCAGCACGCACGGGTCAGTCGCACTACAGAACAGCACCACTTCACCACCAATGACTGGGCCTCCATGCGAGACCTGTGTGCCCTGTTGCGCTGTTTCGAGTACTCCACCAACATGGCCAGTGGCGATGACACCGTTATCAGCGTTACAATACCACTTCTATGTCTCCTTGAGAAAACACTTAGGGCGATGATGGAACAGGAGGTGGCCCAGGAGGAGGAGGAGGAGGATGAGGAAGAGGGGTCATTTTTAGCACTTTCAGGCCAGTCTCTTCGAAGTGACTCAGAGGGAGGTTTTTTGCAACAGCAGAGGCCAGGTACAAATGTGGCCAGCCAGGGCCCACTACTGGAGGACGAGGAGGACGAGGATGAGGAGGAGGTGGAGGAGGATGAGGATGAAGCATGGTCACAGCGGGGTGGCACCCAACGCAGCTCGGGTCCATCACTGGTGCGTGGCTGGGGGGAAAGGCAGGACGATGACGATACGCCTCCCACAGAGGACAGCTTGTCCTTACCCCTGGGCAGCCTGGCACACATGAGCGACTACATGCTGCAGTGCCTGCGCAACGACAGCAGAGTTGCCCACATTTTAACCTGTGCGGACTACTGGGTTGCCACCCTGCTGGATCCACGCTACAAAGACAATGTGCCCACCTTACTTCCTGCACTGGAGCGTGATAGGAAGATGCGCGAGTACAAGCGCACGTTGGTAGACGCGCTACTGAGAGCATTCCCAAATGTCACAGGGGAACAAGTGGAAGCCCAAGGCCAAGGCAGAGGAGGAGCAAGAGGTCGCCAAGGCAGCTGTGTCACGGCCAGCTCCTCTGAGGGCAGGGTTAGCATGGCAGAGATGTGGAAAACTTTTGTCAACACGCCACAGCTAACTGCACCACCACCTGATACGCAACGTGTTAGCAGGAGGCAACATTTCACTAACATGGTGGAACAGTACGTGTGCACACCCCTCCACGTACTGACTGATGGTTCGGCCCCATTCAACTTCTGGGTCTCTAAATTGTCCACGTGGCCAGAGCTAGCCTTTTATGCCTTGGAGGTGCTGGCCTGCCCGGCAGCCAGCGTTTTGTCTGAACGTGTATTCAGCACGGCAGGGGGCGTCATTACAGACAAACGCAGCCGCCTGTCTACAGCCAATGTGGACAAGCTGACGTTCATAAAAATGAACCAGGCATGGATCCCACAGGACCTGTCCGTCCCTTGTCCAGATTAGACATTAACTACCTCCCCATAACCATATATTATTGGACTCCAGGGCACTTCCTCATTCAATCCTATTTTTATTTTCATTTTACCATTATATTGCGATGCTACCCAAAGTTGAATGAACCTCTCCTCTGCCTGTGTGCTAGGCCTAAATATATGCCAATGGACTGTTGCAGTGGTGGCTGACATGAAGCCTGATTCTCTGCTATGACATGCAGACTAATTCTCTGCTGACATGAAGCCAGATTGTCTGTTACGGGACCTCTCTCCTCTGCCTGGGTGCTGGGCCTAAATTTATGACCATGGACTGTTGCAGTGGTGGCTGACGTGAAGCCTGATTCTCTGCTATGACATGCAGACTGATTCTCTGCTGACATGAAGCCAGATCGTCTGTTACGGGACCTCTCTGCTCTGCCTGTGTGCTAGGCCTAAATATATGCCAATGGACTGTTGCAGTGGTGGGTGACGTGAAGCCTCATTCTCTGCTATGACATGCAGACTGATTCTCTGCTGACATGAAGCCAGATTGTCTGTTACGGGACCTCTCTGCTCTGCCTGTGTGCTAGGCCTAAATATATGCCAATGGACTGTTGCAGTGGTGGGTGACGTGAAGCCTCATTCTCTGCTATGACATGCAGACTGATTCTCTGCTGTCATGAAGCCAGATTGTCTGTTACGGGACCTCTCTGCTCTGCCTGTGTGCTAGGCCTAAATATATGCCAATGGACTGTTGCAGTGGTGGGTGACGTGAAGCCTCATTCTCTGCTATGACATGCAGACTGATTCTCTGCTGACATGAAGCCAGATTGTCTGTTACGGGACCTCTCTGCTCTGCCTGTGTGCTAGGCCTAAATATATGCCAATGGACTGTTGCAGTGGTGGGTGACGTGAAGCCTCATTCTCTGCTATGACATGCAGACTGATTCTCTGCTGTCATGAAGCCAGATTGTCTGTTACGGGACCTCTCTGCTCTGCCTGTGTGCTAGGCCTAAATATATGCCAATGGACTGTTGCAGTGGTGGGTGACGTGAAGCCTCATTCTCTGCTATGACATGCAGACTGATTCTCTGCTGACATGAAGCCAGATTGTCTGTTACGGGACCTCTCTGCTCTGCCTGTGTGCTAGGCCTAAATATATGCCAATGGACTGTTGCAGTGGTGGGTGACGTGAAGCCTCATTCTCTGCTATGACATGCAGACTGATTCTCTGCTGTCATGAAGCCAGATTGTCTGTTACGGGACCTCTCTGCTCTGCCTGTGTGCTAGGCCTAAATATATGCCAATGGACTGTTGCAGTGGTGGGTGACGTGAAGCCTCATTCTCTGCTATGACATGCAGACTGATTCTCTGCTGACATGAAGCCAGATTGTCTGTTACGGGACCTCTCTGCTCTGCCTGTGTGCTAGGCCTAAATATATGCCAATGGACTGTTGCAGTGGTGGGTGACGTGAAGCCTCATTCTCTGCTATGACATGCAGACTGATTCTCTGCTGACATGAAGCCAGATCCTCTGTTACGGGAGCTCTCTCCTCTGCCTGGGTGCTGGGCCTAAATTTATGACAATTGACTGTTGCAGTGGTGGGTGACGTGAAGCCTGATTCTCTGCTATGATATGAAGACTGATTCTCTGCTGACATGAAGCCAGATTGTCTGTTACGGGACCTTTCTCCTCTGCCTGGGTTCTGGGCCTAAATTTATGAAAATTGACTCTTACAGTGGTGGGTGACGTGAAGCCTGATTCTAGGCTATGATATGAAGACTGATTCTCTGCTGACATGAAGCCAGATTGTCTGTTACGGGACCTTTCTCCTCTGCCTGGGTTCTGGGCCTAAATTTATGAAAATTGACTCTTACAGTGGTGGGTGACGTGAAGCCTGATTCTCTGCTATGATATGAAGACTGATTCTCTGCTGACATGAAGCCAGATTCTCTGTTACGGGACCTCTCTCCTCTGCCTGGGTGCTGGGCCTAAATTTATGACAATGGACTGTTGCAGTGGTGGCTGACGTGAAGCCTGATTCTCTGCTATGACATGCAGACTGATTCTCTGCTGTCATGAAGCCAGATTGTCTGTTACGGGACCTCTCTGCTCTGCCTGTGTGCTAGGCCTAAATATATGCCAATGGACTGTTGCAGTGGTGGCTGACGTGAAGCCTCATTCTCTGCTATGACATGCAGACTAATTCTCTGCTGACATGAAGCCAGATTGTCTGTTACGGGACCTCTCTCCTCTGCCTGGGTGCTGGGCCTAAATTTATGACAATGGACTGTTGCAGTGGTGGCTGACGTGAAGCCTGATTCTCTGCTATGACATGCAGACTAATTCTCTGCTGACATGAAGCCAGATTGTCTGTTACGGGACCTCTCTCCTCTGCCTGGGTGCTGGGCCTAAATATATGCCAATGGACTGTTGCAGTGGTGGCTGACGTGAAGCCTCATTCTCTGCTATGACATGCAGACTAATTCTCTGCTGTCATGAAGCCAGATTGTCTGTTACGGGACCTCTCTGCTCTGCCTGTGTGCTAGGCCTAAATATATGCCAATGGACTGTTGCAGTGGTGGGTGACGTGAAGCCTGATTCTCTGCTATGACATGCAGACTGATTCTCTGCTGACATGAAGCCAGATTGTCTGTTACGGGACCTCTCTGCTCTGCCTGTGTGCTAGGCCTAAATATATGCCAATGGACTGTTGCAGTGGTGGGTGACGTGAAGCCTCATTCTCTGCTATGACATGCAGACTGATTCTCTGCTGACATGAAGCCAGATTCTCTGTTACGGGACCTCTCTCCTCTGCCTGTGTGTGTGCTGGGCCTAAATATATGCCAATGGACTGTTGCAGTGGTGGCTGACGTGAAGCCTCATTCTCTGCTATGACATGCAGACTAATTCTCTGCTGACATGAAGACAGATTCTCTGTTACGGGACCTCCCTCCTCTGCCTGGGTGCTGGGCCTAAATATATGCCAATGGACTGTTGCAGTGGTGGCTGACGTGAAGCCTCATTCTCTGCTATGACATGCAGACTGATTCTCTGCTGACATGAAGCCAGATTCTCTGTTACGGGACCTCTCTCCTCTGCCTGTGTGTGTGCTGGGCCTAAATATATGCCAATGGACTGTTGCAGTGGTGGCTGACGTGAAGCCTCATTCTCTGCTATGACATGCAGACTGATTCTCTGCTGACATGAAGCCAGATTCTCTGTTACGGGACCTCTCTCCTCTGCCTGTGTGTGTGCTGGGCCTAAATATATGCCAATGGACTGTTGCAGTGGTGGCTGACGTGAAGCCTCATTCTCTGCTATGACATGCAGACTAATTCTCTGCTGACATGAAGACAGATTCTCTGTTACGGGACCTCCCTCCTCTGCCTGGGTGCTGGGCCTAAATATATGCCAATGGACTGTTGCAGTGGTGGCTGACGTGAAGCCTCATTCTCTGCTATGACATGCAGACTAATTCTCTGCTGACATGAAGACAGATTCTCTGTTACGGGACCTCTCTCCTCTGCCTGGGTGCCGGGGCCTAAATATCTGAGAATGGACTGTTCCAGTGGTGGGTGACGGGAAGCCAGATTCTCTGCTATGGAACCTCTCTCCAATTGATTTTGGTTAATTTTTATTTATTTAATTTTTATTTTAATTCATTTCCCTATCCACATTTGTTTGCAGGGGATTTACCTACATGTTGCTGCCTTTTGCAGCCCTCTAGCTCTTTCCTGGGCTGTTTTACAGCCTTTTTAGTGCCGAAAAGTTCGGGTCCCCATTGACTTCAATGGGGTTCGGGTTCGGGACGAAGTTCGGATCGGGTTCGGATCCCGAACCCGAACATTTCCGGGATGTTCGGCCGAACTTCTCGAACCCGAACATCCAGGTGTTCGCTCAACTCTACTCATGACGGATCTCACAAACGGAAGCCAAAACGCCAGTGTGAAAGTAGCCTAATACATCCTGACGGAAGGCAGAAGTTATTAGCAGCAGGGACATGGTAGGCCTGGAGACCTGGGGCTTTTTGTCTCGTCGCAATGATAGCTGGAGATTGGTCTGGAGACCAGGTGGGCAACGCTATGAAAAGCCCTTCAAAACGGAACGTCACACCAGTCCTACTTCTTGAATTATGGTAAAGGGGTAGCCTAATGTACAGCAGCCAGACCCCTCTAGTCTTCATCTCAGGTACACTAACAGCTCGGCGTTACATTGATTTGGTTGTCGAACCTGTGGTACGGCCATTTCTCCAAAGTGTCCCAGGAGCTGTTTTTCAATAGCATAACGCCAGGCCACATGTTGCTCATGCTACTGTCAGCAGCCTGCACGCACGGCCTGCAGTATCTCTGGACTTTTTCTCTTATCCATTACACTTCTGGGGTGTTATTGATAAGCAATTGCAAAGAGATCCGCCAACAGTGGATCTTGATGATTTGCGTGCCCAAGTGCATTCACCGTGGCAGACAACCATTAATAACCTCACTGATAGCATGCCAAGGCGTGTAAGTGCCTGTGTTTCTGCGAGTGGCACTCAAACTCCATACTGAATAAATCAAGATGCTTTAAATATTTCATTTCCATTATCTTTCCTTTTTGCATATCATCAACATGTCTATGAAAAGTACTGATTGCAGAGACAGGAAGCCACTCCCCGTCATTGTACGCCTCATATGCCGCAGTCGTACATGATCGCATCTGATATCAGTAACAGAGTGTCAAATAAAAAGAAATACTTACCTAATCTATTTGCTTACAACAGGACGGCTGCCGCAATCTTGCTTCAAGGTCTGAGAGGAAATCACAGGTCAGCAAGATGTCGACAGCTGACCCGTTACGGGCAAATGGATCAGGCAAGTATTTCTTTCTGTTTTTTACACTATGTCAGGTTAAATCGATTCACTACCGTGAAGCACAAGGAAATTCGGCTTTGCGGCGAATCAAATTTATCCTGAAAAATAACTTTGATTTGCTCATCACTATATGTAATCTACAGTAATCTTCTTTTCGTCTATTAGATGAATATTACTTAGCTTGTATAACATTTGATAATCTAATATTTACTGGAGCATCAGTAGACTCATAGACTTAGCTTGCCCTGTCCTTTGTACCTTTGGGAGCCCCTTGGCCACATACAAAGACACCAGTATTATTAATGGCACTCAGTAGGTGGTAGGTTCTGTTATACATTTTGCATTGGCTCCTTGAAGTTGCGCCTTTGCAGGAGAAATGTATTGCTGGCTGCAACTTCCATGATTGCTAGGCTGCTCGTGACAAGACAACCTCTTGGTTAAATGATCCATAAAAAGTCTCTGAGCATGTGGGCTTGAGTTCCCTGCAAGTTACATCTGAACTACAAATGACTATATCGTTTTATGCGTTCAACGTTTTTAACCGTTTTTCAAGCGGTCCTTAAACATTTTGGACCTTTGACTCCCAGTAGAGCGCTTGTGCAAATAGGGGAGAAGTAATACGTGATTAATGAAAGAGCAATCATCTGAGGCAACAGCACCTTTACCTGTTAAACATTGGAAGCGATCCACACGTGACAAAATAATAATCACATTGTTTAATTTCAAGGAGGAAGTTTGTTATAAAATAACTTGCTCTTAGCCTCTCAAATCCTGTATTAAAAGATTTAAAGATAGATCCTGGTCTCCAAATTCTCATGTTGCCTAAAGGTGATGCATTGTAATGCTTGTATACAGAGAGTGACGCGTTTTATAGAAGGCGCCATGATGTTGCTTGAGGTTCCACAGAAATCATAATCTATTGTAGTGAACCTTATAAAGAAAACAACCCTAGTTAGATCTGCCAGTATAGTACGCTGGTCAGCATATCACCACTCCAGATCTGAAGAGTGAATAGGACTGTTGACCTGAGGAGGTCACTGGCTTGGTGTTGAGTGAGTGCAGACATTGTATAAGCCTGTATTCAGAAGCTGCCGCCACTGATATGTCAGGAGGGTGGGAAGAAGCCCTGGCAGTACTCTCCTTATGATTTTTTTTTTTTGTTTTGTTTGCTGTTTGTCCTATTAACCGGATGTGTAATGAGCTGCCCTTAACAGCTTCAAAGAAAACCTCATCCTTCTATGACACTGTACCAGTAATACACAAAAAAACTTTCTTAGAACTCCCTGTAGGCTGACATCTGTAAAGCAAGATGTGACAGGGGAAGTGCTGCTGAGCAGGGGTGGACTGGGAACTTAAAGTGGGCCTGGAATAAAAAAACTAAAAGTGGCCCCATTTTGTAGGTGAGTCCAAATTGACAGAAGGCAGATCAACACAAGTAGGCAGGGCCAACACAAGCCACAAGTAGGCAGGGACAACACAAGCCACAAGTAGGCAGGGACAACACAAGCCACAAGGAGGCAAGGCCAACACAAGCCACAAGTAGGCAGGGCCAACACAAGCAACAAGTAGGCAGGGCCAACACAAGCCACAAGTAGGCAGGGCCAACACAAGCCACAAGTAGGCAGGGACAACACAAGCCACAAGTAGGCAGGGACAACACAAGCCACAAGTAGGCAGGGCCAACACAAGCCACAAGTAGGCAGGGCCAACACAAGCCACAAGTAGGCAGGGCCAACACAAGCCACAAGTAGGCAGGGCCAACACAAGCCGCAAGTAGGCAGGGACAACAGAAGTAGGCGGGGCCACCAATACCATAGTGCAGTGCACAATGCCACCCCAGCAGAACCAAATACCACAGTGCAGCATAAAATAGTGCCCTATCACCATACTAAGGATGGCAATACCGTTGAATTCAGGAGGGCACCTGCAGCCACTCGCCAGATACATACGTACCTGATGCTGCTGGCATTAATTAATGCTGAGAGCATTAGATTCTTATGTATCTGGCCAGCAGCAGTGAAGAGGGCTTGGGTGGTCCCCTGGTCACTGGCCTGTAAGGTTTATGGCCAGTGCACTCCTGCTGCTGCTGTGGTAGTAGTATTCAATTACTGTATGATGATCATGTCTGGATGAAGGGCCCATACGCAAGTGGCCCGAAACGCGTCACATTGTGCTACAGTTTCTCCGTTTGTACACACGGATTTTAATTGAATATGTGAAAGAATAAAGCATTGGTTTTTAAGAAAAAGGAGCTGGACTTTTTTTTGCTATTCCTAAGTAAGGGCCCATTCACACGACCGTATGTACGGATCCGTAGCCATTCCACAATTTTGCGGAAGGTCTGCGGATCCATTCATTTCTATAGGCCCTCAAAATATGAGGACAGCACACCGTGTGCCGTCCGCATCCGTTATTCTGTACCGCGGCTACGCAGAAAAGATAGAATATGTCCTATTCTTATCCACAATCGTGGACAAGAATAGGCATTTTCTATTATGGTTGCGCCAATGTGCGGTCCGCAAATTATGGAACGCACATGGCCAGTGTCCGTGTTTTGCGGATCCGCAAATTGCGGATCTGAAAAGCCATACGGTCGTGTGAATGGGCCCTTACTATATGATGGTATAATTAAATTACTGTATAATAGTATTGTTCATTCACTGGTTGTTGGTATTATTCATTCACTGTATATGGATCTTATCCTATCACTGTATGGTGGTATAATGTAGTCACTGTATGGAAACACTAATGTAATAAAAAATGATAAGATAAGATAAATTTGAGAGGAAAATTGCAGTGTCACATTAGCAGATCAGCATACATACACTTATCTTACAATGTACTACTCAATACTACAGTGCAATATAAGTGCAAGAGCATAACAAAATACAATGTGGTTAAAATGTATCAGTACTAATGTCTTTACCATTAGGTAAGGCTCTTCCATATCTGTTTATGCTCCCCATTGCTTGTTTGGAGGACAGATTCGGCATGTGGTCTATCTGATACCCGTCCGCCTCTCACTTGTTGTGTAGTGTGATAGAAACTGGTACGAATTATATCCTGAACCTCTCCATACCACAGTTCAACTGAATGAAACATAGAAACATAGAATGTGTGGGCAGATAAGAACCATTTGGCCCATCTGGTCTGCCCAATATACTGAATACTATGGATAGCCCCTGGCCCTATCTTATATGAAGGATGGCCTTATGCCTATCCCAAGCATGCTTAAACTCCTCCACTGTATTTGCAGCTACCACGTCTGCAGGAAGGCTATTCCATGCATCCACTACCCTCTCAGTATAGTAATACTTCCTGATATTACTTTTAAACCTTTGCCCCTCTAATTTAAAACTATGTCCTCTTGTAGCAGTTTTTCTTCTTTTAAATATTCTCTCCTCTTTTACCTTGTTGATTCCCTTTATGTATTTAAAAGTTTCTATCATATCCCCTCTGTCTCGTCTTTCTTCCAAGCTATACATGTTAAGGTCCTTTAATCTTTCCTGGTAAGTTTTATCCTGCAATCCATGTACTAGTTTAGTAGCTCTTCTCTGAACTCTCTCCAAAGTATCAATATCCTTCTGGAGATATGGTCTCCAGTACTGCGCACAATACTCCAAATGAGGTCTCACTAGTGCTCTGTAGAGCGGCATGAGCACCTCCCTCTTTCTACTGGTAATGCCTCTCCCTATACACCCAAGCATTCTGCTAGCATTTCCTGCTGCTCTATGACATTGTCTGCCTACCTTTAAGTCTTCTGAAATAATGACCCCTAAATCCCTTTCCTCAGATACTGAGGTTAGGACTGTATCACTGATTTTATATTCTGCTCTTGGGTTTTTACGTCCCAGGTGCATTATCTTGCACTTATCAACATTAAATTTTAGTTGCCAGATTTTTGACCATTCCTCTAGTTTTCCTAAGTCCTTTTCCATTTGGTGTATTCCTCCAGGCACATCATGACTAAGGATCCGCATCTATAGTGATCCAAAACCGGTCGATTTTCGACATCAACCCTGTTACAAATCTTTGTGTCATCAGCAAAAAGACACACCTTACCATTGAGGCCTTCTGCAATTTCGCTGATAAAGATATTAAACAATATGCGTCCCAGAACAGACCCCTGAGGTACCCCACTGGTAACAAGACCATGGTCTGAATATACTCCATTGACTACAACCCTCTGTTGCCTGTCCCTCAGCCACTGCCTAATCCATTCAACAATATGGGAGTCCAAGCCCAAAGACTGCACTTTATTGATAAGCCTTCTGTGTGGGACAGTATCAAAAGCCTTACTAAAGTCTAGATAAGTGATGTCCACTGCACTTCCTCCATCTATTATTTTAGTCACCTAATCAAAAAAAATCAATAAGATTAGTTTGACATGATCTCCCTGAAGTAAACCCATGCTGTTTTTCATCTTTCAATCCATGGGCATTTAGATGTTCCACAATCCTTAAGTATGAACCTGTCATGGAAGCTTCTCTTATGGTTTTCCTCTAATGAATGTAGAGGTTGGGACTGGTTACCATTTCAACTTTGTTTGTGTCCTATCCTTCAGCACAGACTCAAATTCTGGCAACTTGGAGCCCACAACCTTGCCCGCTTTCTTAATCAATGTCTTGATTTTATTCCCATCTGCTAACCTAATACAGCTTCCCCAACACACTACTACAAAAAATATAACGCTCTCCATGACAGAGTGATAAAACATTCCCAGGATCTTATTGGAGACATTGAATGACCTCAACCTTCTCATGAAATACTCGACTTGTTCCCTTTTTCTGGATCTTGTCAACATTTATCTGCCAGTCTAGTTCATCATATCATTACAGCAACACATATGTTCCAAGCAGGATGATCCTTGCCAGTTATAAAATGTCTAATTTATACACAATGATGTCGGCATCTCCTAAATAACCCAGCTTTATCCCTTTACCGCATAGTAAATAAAAAGAGTGACATTTTGGTGTGTAATAAGCTTGAAAAAGGCAAATTACCGTACATGCTTATACTCTGCACTTTGGGTACTATATGGTAAAGAAATAAAGCTGGATTATAAAGAAGATGCTGACGTCACTGTGTATAAATTATTTATGGTGGTATTATTCAGTCACTGTATTGTGGTATTTTTCACTCACTGTGTTGTGGTATTATTCAGTCACTGTAGTTTTGTATTATTCAGTCACTATATTGTGGTATTATTCAGTCACTGTGTTGTGGTATTATTCAGTCACTGTATTGTGGTATTATTCAGTCACTGTAGTTTGGTATTATTCAGTCACTGTATTGTGGAAAAATTCAGTCACCGTGTTGTGGTATTATTCAGTCACTATATTGTGGTATTATTCAGTCACTGTATTGTGCTATTTTTCAGTCACTGTGTTGTGGTATTTTTCAGTCACTGTGTTGTGGTATTATTCAGTCACTGTATTGTGGTATTATTCAGTCACTGTAGTGCGGTATTATTTAACCACTGATTATTCAGTCACTGTATGATGACATTATAAAGTTATTGTATGGTAGCAGTATTATTTCAATGTGGAAAATGGCACTTCCCTTGCGGGCAGCAGAACAGGCAGATCAGCACTTCCCTAGAATATTTATTAGTAAATATGAAATACAATAAAAAATGAAATACAATAAAAATAAGAATTAGTATAATAAAGAAATGCTGGTTTACCTTCAGTAAAAAAAGGAAGTTACTTATCATACTAATTGTATAACTGCAACTGAGCCAAAGTTTTGCTAGTTATGGCAATAAATGCTGTGCTTCCACAAATTCATTCTTTGTTGCTGTGCGAATGTTCAACTGCATTTTTTTATCATTTTTAAAACAAGTGCATCTTTTTAACATGCCAGTCATACCTAATACTTCTGCTGTTCCTGCTTTAGGGCCAAGATCTGTCACTAAACTGCAGTACTTGTTATAATACAATAAACATTTTTCTTTAGCCCCCCACCCCCACCCCAGCCCAGTTTAGTTCTACACAGACCCTTACAGCAAAACAACCTATGATACTTAATATGCCAACATATGTCCCTCTCCATTGTGTACAGTGATATCAATGAGTACGCAAACAGACAAAACATCTATGCACATGTCACAGTCTAAGGTTACATGCACACAGGTGCAGGTTTACTAACAGAAAGTCAGCCCAGATTTCCGTGCGGTTTTCTGTGCATTTGATGTGTTTTTTTACGCAGATCATACCCTTCCATTGAAAAGGCTGCAATCCGCACCAAAAATCGCAAACATAATTGACATGTTGCAAATGTCTATATCATCACAGCAGGTCAATCTCCACGTGGAATAAAGAAGCAAAGTGTACAAGAGATTTGTCTAATCTCAGAATTTAGCAGGTACTGTATTATTCAGCGTTTTTCCTGTATGAGAATCCGCATGAAAAAAACTCTCGTAATCCGCAATGTGTGCAGGTAGTTTAAAGGGGCACATGAAACAATGTATTTTGTAATAATATATTTCAGTATGTATTTCACTTTTTTGGACGTTTGCAAATAGTATGTGTTCCCTAGAACTTTATATAGACCTATGCACACAGCAGTAGTGGAGCTCCTAACAAAGTCTGGGTGGAAGGATGCAATCACGGGGAGCAGGCAGTTCTGAGAACAGCCGCCGGGGGCCTTCATCGGGCTGTTCTCGGAACTGCCTGCTCCCGGTGACCGCATTTGATTTCAGACCGGCTCGCGGCACAGGCACAGGCAAGGGCTTACCTGTGCTGTGCATTGCCGGCCGGGTGAGTCAAGATGGCAGCCTGCATGTATTCGCAGGCAAACACTGCGAACTGGCCATCACTGATGCAGATTAGCACAATTTTTATTGGATTTGAAAAATCTCACGTTCACTTTGCTTTTTTGTTCCGTGCGAAGATTTAACTGCCATGCAGATTTTAAAAACTACAGCATGTCATTTTTTTGTGTGATTCCACACCTTCTGTACAGTGGGTTTCTCCATAGACTTCAATGGGGTTGTTAATATCAATAGAAAATCCACACAAAAAACCCTACATTGAAATATGCACAAAAAATGCCCCAAAACCACAATGCATAGTAGGGATTTATATGCAGTTTTGGTTTGGATTTTATGTGGATTTTCTGCATACAAATCTGCACCAGATTATATGCCACCTGAACATGGGTGCGGGTAAACGCACATAAGATCCACACTAATTTCCGCGCTGATTTATGTCCATTTCTGCAGCATATCTGCACCAAAATCTGCAATTTCTAATAGCAGCTTTTGGTGCGGATTTGATGCGGTTTTGCAGCAGATATCACCCTTCCATTGAAAAGGGTGAAATCTGCAGCGAAAACCACTAAAATAATTAACATGCTGACGGTTTTGAAATCTGCAATGCAGGTCAATTTCCACATGAGATTTGTGTAATCTGATACACTTTGCTGGTACAGTAATACTCTGTGGTTTTTCTGCACGGAAATCCATGCAGAAAAACCACATGTATTCCACCTTAGAGTGCTTGCATACAGTGCAGATTTAGGCTACATGCACACAACCGTTTTTTTGCGGTCAGCAAACTGTGGATCCGCAAAAATCGGAAGCCGCCCACGTGCCTTTCCCAATTTGCGGAACGTAACGGGTGGCCCATTGTAGAAATGCCTATTCTTGTCTGCAAAATGGACAATAATAGGACATGTTCTATTTTTTTGCGGGGCCACAGAATGGCGCAACGGATGCGGACAGCACACACTGTCCTCATCTTTTGCGGCCCATTGAAGTGAATGGACCCAAACAACGGCCGTGTGCACGAGGCCTTATATGCAGAAAATCTGCATGAAATATGGACAAAGAAATGCACTAAAATTTGCACTACTTATCACATTTGTGGTGCAGTTTTGATGCATTTGTTTTTTCAAAATCCGCATGACAGGTCAAATTCTACACCTAAAAAAAAAGCTAAGTGTACATGAGATTTGTCTAATTTCGTACAATTTGCTGGTTTCATATTACGCAGCTTTTTTTCCACACAAAAAACAAGCGTAATCTACATCATGTGCAGGTAGCCTTAGAATAAAGCGATGACAAAAAGTTATACAAATGTACTGTATTATTGCACCTTTTAAGTGCTATAGTGTGTCTGGTGTTCCACTGCATCATTTCGAGTCCTTGTACATTTTGTGACACCTCCTCTGCGTGCGCTATTATTTCAGATGAGCGGTTACAACACTGGACACCGTGACAATATTTATAATACACCGCCGCATGCCGCTATGAGCAGCAAGTGACTTATTCCAACTGCTAAAAAATGTGCTCTAGCTGCACGGATAAACAATTAGAAATCGACAGATTAGAACATGTTCAAAGATTAAATAATATTTCCGTCAAACAACAACCACACCTTCCCTGCTGTGAACTGGTTTCCAGCCACAAGATCTTTCAACAAGGGGTCTTAAACCTCACGTAATCCAAACTCATTATTAGTTTAGCAAAACTTGGCTTACATGGTGAAATTATTGAGTAATTAGCCAGCCAAGTATTAAAGACTTGGGCCAACTTGCAATTGAAGCCCATGTGTTAGCGGTTCCCTCAGCAACACAGAGATTACTGGCTTTAACACGGGTTGCTAAGTGGAAAAATGCCCGACTTTCATAGAGTTGATAACAAAGTTTCATAAAACATAAAAAAATCTTTCCTTAGTCTAAGTTCTGCTCAGTATTTCACATTATTTGGTCATGAATAAAAGGGAAAATCTAGTATTACAAAAGTAGATATCCCCCCCCCCCCCCACACACACACACACACACAAAGCATTAAAGGGGTTTTCCAAGATTGTAATACTAACTAAGGGTTCTCCAGGAATTAAGAAAATGAAATTACTTAAATATTACTTTACTATAAATATATTCTCCAATACCTTTCACTTTTTATAATGGCTCGTTCTCTTTGGGGAGCAATCATCAGGGCAAACAAAATGGCCACTGTCCCATTAGTTCACACAAAACCTGTCCTGATCACACATTAGGACAAGTTACTTTATAACACTGAGGTAAAGAGCTGCCTCATCCTCCTCCTCTCTACTTGTCAGGGATTATGATCCTGAATACAGATGATAAGAATTTTAGCTGAATCTATGGGGAATTTAGTTCATGAGGAGACATGAAGTACAGAGAGGACGGACAGGACAGGGTGTGATAATGTGGGGCTGTGGTAGACTAATCAAGTGCTGCTACTCATTAGCCACATCTCATCCTCCTCTCATGTCTCCTCATCATCTCCATTCCCACAGAGGTTCACCTGTATTCAGGATCATGATTCCTGACAAGCAGGGCAGAGCAGAGGATGAGGCAGCACTATGGCTCATTGTGAGGAAGTACAGATGTAGCAGGGTTAACACACAAACTCTTAACTCAAATTTCTTAACTCATCATGTTATCTTGAAACAAAAGCCTTTGAAAAGCCTTTGAAGGTGTTTGCTTAACGCATTTAGATAACATGTCTCAGAAAGCATGTGTGTTAAACTCTACTACATCCGTAACTTGTCCTGTTGTGTGATTAGGGCAGGTTTTGTGTGTAGAACGGCGGCCATTTTATTTCTCCTAATGATTGCTCCCCAGACAAAACAAGCCATTCTAAGTAATGAAAGGTATTTGTGAATATATTTATTATAAAATAATATTTAAAGGGAACCTGTCACCAGTTTTATGGTGTCCTAACTAAGGGCAACATAAATAAGTGACTGATTCGCTTATCAAAATGCTGGGTCCCTTTCTTTAATTGACCCAGTCAATCTGCCAACATCTTGTATTGAAAAGCTCCAGCTGATAATGATGAGTCATGAATATTCATGAGCTCCTGACTCTCCCCGCCCACCTGCTGCTGAGTAAAAGTTTGTTGCCATAGGAATCAGCAGCAGGTGGGCGGGGGAGTGGCTATAGCTCTGAATTAAATATACGCTGGACTCGATGACCTCACGCCAGACTCGAAACAGCTCATTAGCATGTGGCATGCGGCATCTTTGTGTGTATATTATGAGGTAACCATCTGTCACACCAGTAAGTGAATACATCTAAGGTACTTTTTAGTAGTTAATGATTGTATATAATTAGTTAGATTATAATCAAATATCCACATGACAGGTTCCCTTTAACCCCTTAAGGACACAGGGCGTACAGGTACGCCCTTGTGCCCTGGTACTTAAGGACACAGGGCGTACATGTACGCCCTGTGCATTTTCAATCACCGCCACGCGGCCGGCGGCGATCGGAACCCCGTGCCTGCTCAAATCATTGAGCAGGCACTTGGGGCAAATGCGTCGGGGGGTCCGGTGACCTGCGGTTTTCTGCGTTTCCGGGTTATTCGGGTCTCTGAAGACCCGATAACCCGGAACAGGATGGTGATGGTGGTGTGATTTCACTCCACCAATCACCATCCAGCGATCCTGAGTGGTGATGGTGACATCACCACTCAGGATCGCTTTCTGATTGGTCTGTGGGCGGTCCGGCGGCAGATTCAAAAGAGGCAGGCGCCCCTCTCCTCCTCCTTTTGTGTTCCGGAGCCGGAGGAGAGAGGAGCTGCCTGCACGTGTCTGCTGCCACCGCTGCACCGCTGCCTGCACCCGATCTGTGCCCCCCCCAGGACCCGATCTCTGCCCCCAGCACCCCATCAGGTACATAGGGACAGCTAGGGAAAGTTTGGTTTAGGCAGGGAAAAAAAAAGGGAAAGGTAGTTTTTTTGAACTTTTATTGCATCACCCCAGTTAGGGTGTCTGGGGTCCACAGCACAGCTGTGTGACCCTAGACCCCCCAGGGGTGCTGCCACTTGACCCCCCCCCCCCCCACCTTTTTTGGGGTGCTTTTTTTTTTTTTTTTTTGAGTTCGCTGACTGTGGCCGGCACTTAGCGTCCGGCCACTGTTAGCGCATCGCACACCCCACCGCTGATCAACTTCGGACGGTTGATCAGCAGTTTTGAATTTTTTTTCCCCACATTTTTTGCCCTTTTTTTAGTTAGTTTATTTATTTTTTCTGTTAGTTTTAGGGTGAGTTCGTGAACACCCGTGCCCCCTCACACATGCACACCAAATAAAGAGTTACACACACGCACATATACACGCAGACACACACTCCCCTATGGCCCGCCGGACGTTCTCGGCCGAGGAGGCATACGCCCAGCTTGCCTCCGAGTCCGAGAGTCCCAGTGAGGATGAGGATGACCCCACATTCCTGTTGTCATCCGCATCCTCCTCATCATCTAGCGATGATGATGAGCCCCCAAGGCGGCGGAGACGCCGCCAGGCGGAGCAAGGGGACCGCCATGTTAGGGACCCTGTGGCCCACACTAGTACGAGCAGCTCTGGGGCTCGTACTGGTTTCCCGGCCCACCAGTTAAATCCACCGGAGCACCCTGCCGGTGAACTTGTCTGGTGTAGCCCAGAGCGATACGAGCCCGTGATTCCCGATTTCGTAGGCCAATCAGGAATCCAGATTTCCACAGTGGGCTACACTGAATATGACTTTTTTTTGTCATTTTTTCAGTGACCCACTGGTAAATCTGATGGTGGAGCAGACGAATCTGTATGCCCAACAGTTCGTCGCTCAACACCCGGGCTCCTTTTTGGCCAGGCCCGGTGGCTGGACGCCGGTCAGTGCAGCCGAAATGAGGACATTTTGGGGCCTCGTGCTGCATATGGGCCTGGTCAAGAAACCCAGTGCCAGGCTGTACTGGAGTGGGGACGTCCTATATCAGACCCCACTTTACAGTACGGTTATGACACGCTCCCGGTTTGAGGCCATCCGGAAATGTCTGCATTATTCCGATAATGCAGCATGTCCACCCCGAGGTGATCCTGCCCATGACCGTCTGTACAAGATACGGCCGGTCATCGATCACTTTGGGGCCAAATTCATGGAGGCCTATGTACCTGGAAGGGAGGTCGTGGTTGATGAGTCTCTCATTGCGTTCAAGGGGAGACTCATTTTCCGCCAGTATGTGCCTTCCAAGCGGGCGAGGTATGGCGTGAAGCTATACAAAATTTGTGAGAGTACCTCAGGGTACACTTACAAATTTCGTGTATACGAGGGGCGAGATTCCCGGATTCAACCCCCAGAATGTCCCCCCACTCTGGGTGTTACCGGGAAACTTGTGTGGGACCTTATGCACCCACTGCTGGATAAGGGTTACCACTTGTACGTGGATAACTTTTATACCAGTATCCCCTTGTTCCAGTCCCTTGCCGCCAGATCCACGTCCGTTTGTGGGACCGTGCGGAAAAATCAACGCGGCCTCCCTGCCCACCCCCTCCAGGTACCTATCCCCAGGGGTGAGACCCGTGCCCTTACCACTGGAAACCTGTTGCTGGTCAGGTATAAGGACAAGAGGGATGTCCTTATGCTGTCCACAATTCATGGTAACGGCATCACCCCTGTCCCTGTGCGAGGTACCGCGGCAACGGTCCTCAAGCCCGATTGTATCGTCGCCTACAATCGGTATATGGGAGGAGTTGATCTCTCGGATCAAGTCCTCAAGCCATATAACGCCATGCGCAAAACCCGGGCATGGTACAAAAAAGTTGCGGTCTACTTGGTACAGGTTGCCATGTACAACTCTTTTGTACTATCCCGAAGCGCTGGCAGCACAGGGACATTCCTCCAGTTCTATGAGGCAGTCCTCAAGGCCCTGATCTTTTCGGACCGGGAAAGAGCAGGCCGGAGTACCTCGGGAACTGTAGGCGCCCGGATCGTCCCTGGCCAACACTTTCCAGGTGTGGTCCCCCATACTGGAAAGAAGGGACGAACCCAAAAAAAGTGCAGAGTGTGTCGCAGGAGGGGGATACGGAAGGACACGACTACTCAGTGCGACACATGCCCCGATCATCCGGGCCTCTGCATTGACGGTTGCTTCAGGGAGTATCATACTTCCATGGAGTACTAAATTTATATCCCAATTTAGCACTGACATCGGATAAAAAAAAATGGTTCTCAGACTTGAGACACCCAAAAAAACTAAAATAATTTATTAAAAGTAGACATAGGTATTGCCGCGTCGGTAATAATCTCCTCTATAAAAATGCCCCATGACCTAACCCCCCAGATTAACACGGTCCAGAAAAAAAAAAAAAAGGTGCAAAAAAAGTTTTTTTTGTCACCTTACATAATAAAAAGTTTAATAGCAAGCGATCAAAAAGTCATATAGCCCCCAAATTAGTGCCAATAAAACCGTCATCTCATCCCGCAAAAAATGAGCCCCCACATAAGATAATCAGATAAAAAAAAAAATAGAAAATGACTCTTAGACTTTAGAGATACAAATTTTTTTTTAGGGTATCAAAAAGGACAATATAGTCTAAAACCTAAATAATTGTAAAAAAAGTTGACTTATTAGGTATCGCCGCGTCCGTAAGAATCTCCTCTATAAAAATACCCCATGACCCAACCACCCAGATTAACACAGTAAAAAAAAAAAAAAAAATAGGTGCAAAAAAATATTTTTTTTGTCACCTTGCATAACAAAAAGTTTAATAGCAAGCGATCAAAAAGTCATATAGCCCCCAAAATAGTGCCAATAAAACCGTCCGCTCATCCCGCAAAAAATGAGCCCCCACATAAGATAATTGGCTAAAAGAAAAAAAAAAAATGACACTTAGACTTTAGAGATACCCAAAAAAAAATGTTGTATCAAAAAAGATAATATAGTCAAAAACCTAAATAATTGTAAAAAAAAAGTAGACTTATTAGATATTGCCGCGTCCGTAAGAATCTCCTCTATAACAATATCCCATGACCTAACTACCCAGATTAACACGGTTAAAAAAAAAAAAAAAAAAAAAACGGTGCCAAAACCGCTATTTTTGGCACTTTTCCATTTCAGTCCGTTTTTTCCGGTAACAAAACAAGGGTTAACAACCAAACAAAAGTTAAAATTTATTACCCTGATACTGCAGTTTACAGAAACGCCACATTTGTGGTCGTAAACTGCTGTATCCATAAAAGGGAGGCCGCAAAAGGAAAGGACCGACATGGTTTCTGGAAGGCCGATTTTGATGGCCTTTTTTATTGACACCATATCCCTTTTGAAGCCCCCCTGATGCCCCCCTAGAGTAAAAACTCCCTAAAATTGACCCCATCTAAGAAACTACACCCCTCAAGGTATTCAAAAATGATTATACAAACTTTATTAACCCTTTAGGTGTTCCTCAACAGTTAATGGCAAATGGAGATGAAATATCAGAATTTCAATTTTTGGTAACCTTGCCTCACAAAAATGTAATATAGAGCAACCAAAAATTATATTTGCCCTAAAAATACTCCCCCAAAAAATGCCACCTTATCCCGTAGTTTCCAAAATGGGGTCACTTTTAGGGAGTTTCGACTCCAGGGGTGCATCAGGGGGGTTGAAACAGGACACGGTGTAAATAAACCGGTCCATAAAAATCAGCCCTCCAAAAACCAAACGGCGCACCTTTCACTCTACGCCCCGCTGTGTGGCCGTACAGTAGTGTACGGCCACATATTGGGTGTTTCTGTAAACGGCAGAGTCAGGGTAATAAAGATACAGTCTTGTTTGGCTGTTAACCCTTGCTTTGTTAGTAGAAAACATGGGTTAAAATGGAAAATAAGGCAAAAAAATGAAATTTTCCAATTTCATCCCCATTTGCCAATAACTCTTGTGCAACACCTAAAGGGTTAACGACGTATGTAAAACCAGTTTTGAATACCTTGAGGGGTGTAGTTTCTTAGATGGGGTCACTTTTAGGGAGTTTTGACTCCAGGGGTGCATCAGGGGGGTTGAAACAGGACACGGTGTAAATAAACCGGTCCATAAAAATCAGCCCTCCAAAAACCAAACGGCGCACCTTTCACTCTATGCCCCGCTGTGTGGCCGTACAGTAGTTTACGGCCACATATTGGGTGTTTCTGTAAACGGCAGAGTCAGGGTAATAAAGATACAGTCTTGTTTGGCTGTTAACCCTTGCTTTGTTAGTGGAAAACATGGGTTAAAATGGAAAATAAGGCAAAACAATGAAATTTTCAAATTTCATCCCCATTTGCCAATAACTCTTGTGCAACATCTAAAGGGTTAACGATGTATGTAAAACCAGTTTTGAATACCTTGAGGGGTGTAGTTTCTTAGATGGGGTCACTTTTAGGGAGTTTCTACTCCAGGGGTGCATCAGGGGGCTTCAAATGGGACATGGTGTAAATAAACCAGTCCATAAAAATCAGCCCTCCAAAAACCACACGGCGCACCTTTCACTCTACGCCCCGCTGTGTGGCCGTACAGTAGTTTGCGGCCACATATTGGGTGTTTCTGTAAACGGCAGAGTCAGGGCAATAAAGATACAGTCTTGTTTGGCTGTTAACCCTTGATTTGTTAGTGGAAAACATGGGTTAAAATGGAAAATAAGGCAAAAAAAGAAATTTTCTAATTTCATCCCCATTTGCCAATAACTCTTGTGCAACACCTAAAGGGTTAACGATGTATGTAAAACCAGTTTTGAATACCTTGAGGGGTGTAGTTTCTTAGATGGGGTCACTTTTAGGGAGTTTCTACTCTAGGGGTGCATCAGGGGGCTTCAAATGGGACATGGTGTAAATAAACCAGTCCATAAAAATCAACCTTCCAGAAACCATACGGCGCACCTTTCACTCTACGCCCCGCTGTGTGGCCGTACAGTAGTTTACGGCCACATATTGGGTGTTTCTGTAAACTGCAGAGTCAGGGCAATAAAGATACAGTCTTGTTTGGCTGTTAACCCTTGCTTTGTTAGTGGAAAAAATGGGTAAAAATGAAATATTAGACAGAAAAATGAAATTCTCAAATTTCATCCCCATTTGCCAATAACTCTTGTGCAACACCTAAAGGGTTAACAACATATGTAAAATCACTTTTGAATACCTTGAGGGGTGTAGTTTCTTAGATGGGGTCATTTTTGGGTGGTTTCTATTATGTAAGCCTCGCAAAGCGACTTCAGACCTGAAATGGTCCCTAAAAATTTAGTTTTTGTAAATTTCTGAAAAATTTCAAGATTTGCTCCTAAACTTCGAAGCCTTATAACATCCCCAAAAAATAAAATATCATTCCCAAAAGAATTCACACATGAAGTAGACATATGGGGAATGTAAAGTCATCACAATTTTTGGGGGTATTACTATGTATTACAGAAGTAGAGAAACTGAAACTTTGAAATTTGCTAATTTTTCAAAATTTTTGATAAATTTGGTATTTTTTGGTGCAAAAAAAATATTTTTTTGACTTAATTTTACTAGTGTCATGAAGTACAATATGTGACGAAAAAACAATGTCAGAACGGCCTGGATAAGTCAAAGCGTTTTAAAGTTATCAGCACTTGAAGTGACACTGGTCAGATTTGCAAAAAATGGCCTGGTCCTAAGGTGTCCTTAAGGGGTTAAGTATTTAATTTTTTTAAATCTCTGGAGAACCCTTTAAGTGGAGCTAAGGTGCAATAGCAAGAAAAGATTAAAAGGGTTTTCTGAGATTTTACTACTGATTACCTCTAAATAGGTAATCAGTATCTGATCATGGGGGTCTGACACCTGGGACCCCTGCAGATCAGCTGTTTGAGAAGGCACCGGTGATCCCATGAGCGCCGTGGCCTTCTCACAACTTTTCCTAGGCCAGTGATGACACGTTCATCGGTTGCGTGGCCTGGGTGCAGCTCAGCCCCATAGAAGTTGGGGTTGAGCGCAATACCAAGCACAGCTGCTATACAATGTATGGTGCTGTGCATGGCAAGCAGCAAGAAGGCCTTCTCAAACAGCTGATCGGTGGTGGTCCCTGGTGTGACCCCCACCGATCAGATACAGATGATCTATCCAGAGGATAGGTCATCAGTAGTAAAATCTCAGAAAACCCTTTCAATCTTTTCTATGGGCTATGCTTGATACTGCACCTTAGCTTCACTTATCTGAATAAGGATGACGTGCAGTACCCAGTGCAGCCAATCAACAAGAGTGGAGCTGTTTCTGGGAAAAAATACACTATATTTTCTCATCTCAAACCTCTTCCTTAAAACAGATTAATAATTAATAAAAAATGAAAAACATTTAAAATTATTTTTTTGTTTTCTTGTATTAGTTTTCTTGTATCCATACATATTCAGAAACTATTGATAGGCTAAAGACTATGTATAAACATATGCAAGGTCAATAACAGGTGCAAACATGAGAACTTTACCACTGCAGCTACAAAAAAAACTAATAATAGGCCAGATGTACTAATGTGCCTGCATCTAGGATCTTTCTCTGTCTAAAAACTGGCACAAATTAGCGCAGCTATGATTTCTAATTTTTTCTCTCTTCTGACTTGCTTGAAAGGGGCGTGGCTTAGCGGGAAAGGATGGGGCTTTGCAGGGAAATAGGGCGGGGCCTAAGATCTGATGTTTGGTGGCAAAAATACACCATAATTCTGCCTAAGCTAACCAATTGTAGATATAACGTTACCAGGAGAGTGTGAGACACTGTGATAGGTTTTACACCATTTATAAGATTAGTAAATCTGGGCCAACGTGTCACATGTAGTTTTTCAAAATAGTGTATTTATGTGTGAGGGGAATGTCCTTGATGTCTTTAATGTGTGTATATATATACACACAAAATGTTATGGATATAATGGATGGTGATATATATATTAGACACTTTATTTTACTGTATTTAATAATTAAGTGCTTTTTGTCTAGTAACCCTTAACCTACCAGGACGTACCCACATGTCATGAGCATCAAGTGGTTGTATTGAGCAAGCTCACACTCTGAGCCCACTCCATACACGGCTGGCGCCAGCTGTGTAATACAGCAAACACCCGTGGGCAGTGACCAGCATTGAAGATGACTCTGATGTTGGTCATTTAAATCCTTAGATGCTGCTGTCAATACTGACCACGGCATTTGTGGGGATAGGCAGGGGGAGGGGACTCCCTCTGCCCTTCAATCAGAGCCCCCGTGGCATAATTGAGGTGTTCTAATTGGTTTATATGACAGCCTGGGATCTTGTGAAGACTCCCAGTGATGTCATAGTGATCTGCCTGTGAAGCCGAGCACGAAGCATGGCTTCACAGGCAGCAGAATCCCATGGACTGCACTTGTATTCCATTGCAGTCTATGGGACAAGAGAACAAAAGGCCACATATTCAAGTCCCCTAGAAGGACTAAAAAGTCCAGTGAAAAAGAAAAGTTTACAAAAAATAAAAAATTAATAAAAGTTAATCAATCTTGTTCGCAAATTTAAAATATTAAAATAAAAAATATAAACATAATAGATATTCCTGTGTCTGAAAATGTACAAGCTATTAAAATATACCGTATTTTTCGCCGTATAAGACGCACTTTTTCCCCCCCAAAAGTGGGGGGGAAATAGCAGTGCGTCTTATACGGCGAATGTAGCCGATTTTGCTTAGTTTTCAATGATACACCCGCCGCGATGCCGTGCGGCGGGTATATCAGCTGTGAGGGAGGAGGGGCTGGGGGCGGCATCTGCATTTATAATGACAGCGGGGCCCGTGCAGTGACTGTATTCTACTACACGGGCCCCGCTTACTGTACAATCATATCCCTAATACCGTAGTTAATTGTTGTGTGCACTGCATGTAAAAGCATAATGAGCGATGATGAGCGCTATTACTTACAATTAGAAGCGCTTGCCGTTCGGAGCAGGGAGGAGGGAGGAGGCAGGAGGCAGGCCGGGAGGACGGGCGCTGGCAGTGTGAGTCATACGTCACGCGCCTGCGCCGCCTGCTTCATGAATGAAGCAGGCGGCGTGGGCGCATGACGGATGACTCACACTGCCAGCGCCCGTCCTCCCGGCCTGCCTCCTGCCTCCTCCCTCCTCCCTGCTCCGAACGGCAAGCGCTTCTAATTGTAAGTAATAGCGCTCATCATCGCTCATTATGCTTTTACATGCAGTGCACACAACAATTAACTACGGTATTAGGGATATGATTGTACAGTAAGCGGGGCCCGTGTAGTAGAATACAGTCACTGCACGGGCCCCGCTGTCATTATAAATGCAGATGCGACCCCCACCCCCATTATAAAAGCAAATGCGACCCCCACACTTATGGAGGGGATCTGTGGATGACACATAGCATAAGATGCTATATATGTGTCATCCACAGATCCCCCCCATAACTGTCATACACAGATCCTCATAACAGCGCCATCCAGAGAGGATCCCCTATAAGTGTCATCCACAGATCCCCCATAACAGTGCGTCATCCACAGATCCCCATAACAGTGCATCACCCACAGACCACAATTAGTTCAAAATATTTTTTTTCTTATTTTCCTCCCCAAAAACCTAGGTGCGTCTTATACGCCGGTGCGTCTTATACGGCGAAAAATACGGTAACAATATTTGTTTTATGTGGATGGACCAGAACCGTGGCCCTCCCACCATCCCCTGTGGGCACAGACACCACATCTGCCAATGTCCTCTGCAGTTGGCACCTGAATGCTTCTTCCTGTGCCCTCCTGTCTCTTAGGGTGCGCGCTTGCTCTCAGGCCAGCCAGTGTGCGCGTTCAAATACTTTCCCAGCCATTGACACAGCTGAGAACTTGAAAGGAGAGGATAATTCACAGTCACCGGTATGAAGATTACCTTCATTACAATTTACATACAATTATAAAAGAGGGCACATCGGAGTGTCTTTCACTGTGGTGGACATCCATTAGATCACATGGACAGCTCATAGAGATAATGGGAACTGTGTTAGGCAGCATATCTCCTATGATGGTGCTGAAGGGGAATACCTGCTAATGGTTTTCTCCACAGATTACAGCTGACAGCAATGAAACATCCGTGATAAGTAACAGATTGTAAAAAGATAATGTAACAGATTGTGATAACGTAACAGATTGTAACCGTATGGGTGACAACACATCTGTCATCCGGGAAGAGATTGCAACATTTAAGTGGCTGCTAAGGCTGGTTTCACATCTGTGTTGTGAACTCTGCCACTGTAATCTGGTCACTGTATCCATTGTATATGGGCTTTTAGACAGACAAAAAATACTACACTCAGCATTTTTTGTCCAGCCTAAATCTGGCATAAACACTGGAAAGAGGCCGGATTACCGCCGAATTCCATTACAGTGAATGGGGATCCGGTAGTGCATGGTAGTATCTGGCTAAGCCGGATAAGGTGAACTCCAGCAGTCTGCTCCTCTGCTGGAACAGACTGCCAGAGTTCACAGGACAGATATAAAAAGTGGCCTTAATAATACAGAATTACAGTAGGACAATATGGTTGAGATGAGTATTAGAGCACTGTGACTGGCGTATTTGTGTGGACAATGCATAAGCATGCCTACTTTTTGGACTTGAGCTATTTTATGGACAGTACTGTGTGGCTGTTTTAATATTGTGCAGTTATTTGTGACAGTCACAAGTTGCAGTGGTATAGGCAATTCTCGACTGAATTTATTAGGTGTCTTTCACATCAGCGTTTTTGCTGTACGGTTCTGAGATCCGGCGTGGGAATCTCAAAACCACAGCAAAATGCTAAAGTTGTAATAATACAACTGGCTGCGTGCTTTCAGAACGGATCCGGTTGTATTATATTGCAAATGAGGAAACTGGGTCCGGCACTAAAACCATTGTAAAGCCTCATTCACATGAGCCAAAACCAGGAGTGGAGCCTCCACAGAGATAAGGTCTAAGGGAAGGTAATTAACATTCACCATATGTCTACCCCCAACAAGTAGGATATATATAGAGATAATCCACGGCACACCAATGTCTTTTGCTTTGCAAATTTATTATTGATACAAAAAGGTATTCATAAATTTTGTCAATATATGACTGGTCGCGCCATCATAGTAATATGAGCATAAATCACATATCTTTGTAGGCCATAATGTGTCCCAACGTTTCGGTCCTGTCAAAGACCTTTCTCAAGGGATCTGTAAAGGAGTATAAATATAACGGTTTTATTGGCGTCTACATGTTGCGACCACAATATACTGTTGACATATGGTGAAGGAGGAAACGATATGGAAATAGGATGAATTGTACACATGTACATATATGTGTGCATGCGCATGTCTGCTCACACACACATATATGCACATACACGTATATAAACATACATATAGGTCTCAGATTCTAAAAATAGTAAAAAAAGAGAGTAGGGGGTAGGTAAAGTAAGAGGGATATAAGACAGGTAGGGCAAATGCTGTCTCTGATAAGGGAGGACATAATGATCAGGACTGGGCTAAAGCATGAACCATAACAATCGATGGGGCATAAAATTGAATAAAGACTCTGAATAGATTAGGTTAGTGTAGTAAGCATCTAAAGAAATGTCTGAATAAATCAAGCAGCGGATTAAATATGAGTATCTCGTGCATAAGCCTATAACATGAGTATCTAGCATGAGTAGCATGAATGTATACGGACTCACCATGGCTGGGTAGCAAACGGCTTAATGCAGGCGCTAAGTATCTCTCCGTTAGTTTGCTTTTTAAACTAAGGAGCCGGAAGTCATGTGGGCGCTCTGTTCGGGTTCAGTCGGTCACATGATCGTCAGTGACGTCATGTGAGCCGCGTGACCGCGGGCCGTAGTGTGCGCATGCGCACTGGGTGCTGGGACAGAAATAGAAGATAGCTTTGTGCTGGGGATATATAACATATTGTATCTTGGAAAACGGGAATAATAGGTTGGGAATCGGTCTGCTATTGTTTTAAGAGGAGGAAGAAGAGTTGTAAAGGAGGATATTGAGGAATTTCAAAATAAGGAGTATATAGTTCTATGCTAGCGCTTTAAGAGTGGGGAAAGTTGTCTCAGATGAAAAAGAGGTGGGGGGGGGGGTTACATACATATATAAATGGAATAGTTTAAAGTATGATTAGACAATTGCTTCGATTTACGTCATGCTAGAGTGTAAGGAATGAAAAAAATGAAAAAAATGATAAAGGTAACAAATGACAAAAAACAAGAGGCGAATAATCACATTATATGGTTCTAGATTTTGTGGATAAGTTTCTCAGCATATAGGTATCTATATATACTATAATCTTATACTACATATGATCTATGATGAGAGGGAAGGGTGGAAGAAGGGATGGAAGAGGGGAAAAAAGGGAAGGGAAGAAAAGGGGGAGGGAGGGGGAAAGGGAAGAGGAAGGATGGAAAATGCGGGGGAAGGGAAAAGTGGGAGGGGAGGGTTTGGAAGAGGGTTTTTTTTTCTCACCAACTTGTATATTGACTATGATTATAATCCAACTAGGGAGCCTGAAATAAAGGAGAAGTATATGCATATTAATATTAAAGAAATAACATTATGACACCATATCAGTCCACAATACCGAAAAACAAGAATGAATGTTTAAAGATTGAGTATTCAAAGATCACAATAAAGGTCACATTCCCGGTTGAGGCCCCTCGGGGATAAAGTGTCCAGTCGGTGTATCCAGAAACTTTCTCTTTGTTTCAATGTTTTAATCCTGTTACCGCCTCTCCGTGGGGTATTGACTTGTTCCAAGACCTGATAGCGTAAGGATGAGATCTGATGGTTGTGTTCCTTAAAATGTGCTGGGATTGGTAACAAAAACTGTTCAGTCCTGATGGTGGATTTGTGTTTTGAAATACGATTCCTTATTTGCTGCGTGGTTTCACCCACATAACAAAGTCCACACGGGCATTTAATTAAATAAACGACAAATGAGGAATCACAGGTATAGTATCCTTTGATAGGGAATCTTTTGCCAGTGTGTGGATGTGTTATAAAGTTTCCTTTGATCACACTCGAGCACTGCGCACAGTGTAGGCACGGGAAAGTGCCATATTTCGGATTCTGTAAGAAACGCTGTTTTGGTGTTTTATTTAAAGGTCCAATGTCTGCACGGGTGAGGTGGTCCCTAATGTTTTGGGATCTTTTGTAGCAAGTGATGGGAGGAGACTGAAACTCTGGGATCTCGGGGTATGCTTGTGACAATATGGACCATTGTTTTCTGATTGTTTGTTGGATTTTTGGAGCAAGGGGGTGGTATGTGAGAATGCATGGTATCCGTGGTGAGGGAATGGTAGTTTGTGAGGTAGTTTGTTTGCATATTGTCGATTTGTTGGTAATCAGTTGGTCGGGGTATCCTCTTTGTCTAAATTTGGATTTCATATCTGATTGTCTCTGTTGTAAAGTTGATGGATCTGTTACTATTCTTTCTAACCTTGTGAATTGAGATTTGGGAAGTGACGCTTTGGTGGCTCTAGGGTGGTTACTGGTATAATGTAGTAGGCTATTCCTGTCTGTTGGTTTACTGTAAAGGTCAAATTGAATGTGACCAGATGGATCCTGCAGGACTAAGGTATCTAAAAAACTAATTTTCTCGGTATTGGTTATGATAGTGAAACCCAATTCTGGGTAAATGTTGTCAAGGTAATGATGAAAGTGCAAAACACTTGACATAGGACCTCTCCACAAGCAGAAAATGTCATCGATAAATCGAAGCCATATTTTCGCATGTTGCTGAAAAAGATGGTGTGTGTAGACAAACTGTTCCTCAAAGTGGATCATGAAAGCGTTTGCGTAGGGTGGGGCTACGTTAGCCCCCATCGCGGTACCCCGTTTTTGAACGTAGTATTGGTCACCAAAGAGGAAGTAGTTTTCCTGCAACACTAAGGTAAGTAGAGATAGGCAAAATTCCTGTTGTGTGGGAGATAAAGTAGAGGCAGTGGCAAGTAAGTGTGCTGTGGCTTTGATGCCTTTATCATGTTCAATGGACGTATAAAGGCTGTTGACATCCATGGTCAACAAAATGGTATCTGGTTCTGGTTGGATCTGTTTAATTTTAGAAATGAAATCATTGGTATCTAATAAAAAGGATCTTGACGTCTTGATGAGTGGGGTAAGTATACGGTCTAGGTAGATGGAGAGGGGGGACAGGATGGATTCTGTAGAGGCAACGATTGGTCTTCCAGGGGGGTTCTCAAGGTTCTTGTGTATTTTGGGCAAGATATAAAAAACTGGGATTATTGGATGTTGTTTGGTTAAATAAGTTGTTGTTTTGCTATCAATTATACCTAGTTCTTGGTAGTGAGATAAGGTCGACTGAATTTTCTTGGCTAACATTAATGTTGGGTTAGATGGTAATGGCAGATAGGTAGTAGAGTCACTTAATTGTTTTAGCACTTCATTAATGTACATAGACTTGTTCATGACTACTATTGCGCCACCTTTGTCAGCAGGTTTAATAATAATGTCGTGGTTAGTTTGTAATTCCGTGATAGCCCTTTGTTCTTCTATGGGGAGATTATTGGTGTGTTTAAATTTACCAGTCTGTTGGGCCTTAATGATCTGTTGAATGGATTGGTATGTGAAAGAGATATAGGTTTCTGCTGGGTGGTAGGTTCTAGGAGGCATGAATGTGCTTTTTAGTCTCAGATCTAAGTTCTTCAATGATAGGGGGTCTGAAATACTGGCTTGTGATGGGATTGATGTGGGGTCTGCCTGGTTAAAATGTGCCTTTAATCTTATGTTGCGAAAAAATCGCTGTAATTCTAATTCTAAATGAAATGTGTCAAGAGGAGTAGTAGGACAAAAGGTTAATCCTTTTTGCAAGACTGAGATATGTGCCGGAGATAGGTTCATTGAGGAAATATTGACAACTAAGTTCTCAACTTTACCTGTGAGCGAGTCTGGATTCTGTTGTCGGTGTCTGTGCCTCTTGCCCCTCCGCGTTCGTTTCTGTTGTAGCGTTGACGTATCCGTCCTCGTCCTAAAAAAGGTTGAGAGTTGTATTGGTTGTAGGGTCGGTCGCTTTCGGATCCAGAGGAACTTGCGGAGAAGTGTTGTTGGCGGTTGTCTCGTGGTGGCCGAAAGTTGGGGTCCCTCCACCTGTAGACTCGATTGGAGCGATAGTCTTCCGCGTCTCTGATAAACTTTGTTCTTTTCCTGTTCTCCGTCAGTTTCTGAAATTCGGAAGTCTGTTTGGTTGTTTTCTCCTTTAGGTTTGTCCACTCCTCTTGTGGCAATACTGTGGAGAGTTGGTTCTCTGTGGATTCAATCTGTTTCGTTAGTTCGCCAATTGTTTGATGAGCTTTGTCTATGGTCAGGAGCATTAAATCAAAAGAGCATTTATTAAGTATGCTTTCAAAGCGATTGCAAAAATCAGGGTCATCACGAAAAAGTGTGGGACGCAAATGGGACCGTAATCCCCTCGGTATGCGACCGCTTTTGTGATACTCGGTGAGTGTACTGCAATGTAGCTGCAGTGAAACCAGTCTTCGTTGATCATGTGTGTAATCTCTGGTTTTCCATTCCTGTGAGGGAATTTGTAGAAAATCATTCCCCAGTTGTACCTGGGCGATGATATTGGTAGTAGCTTCCAGATCATACGAAAAGGTATTCTGAGACATATAGTCTGGGTGCTGGATCCACAGGGGAAACTTCAATTGAGGGAGATTGTGGAGTCCGCACACCTTGGTATAATGGTGGGTGCTCGCAGAGGACTTAAATCGCAGGATATATATAGAGATAATCCACGGCACACCAATGTCTTTTGCTTTGCAAATTTATTATTGATACAAAAAGGTATTCATAAATTTTGTCAATATATGACTGGTCGCGCCATCATAGTAATATGAGCATAAATCACATATCTTTGTAGGCCATAATGTGTCCCAACGTTTCGGTCCTGTCAAAGACCTTTCTCAAGGGATCTGTAAAGGAGTATAAATATAACGGTTTTATTGGCGTCTACATGTTGCGACCACAATATACTGTTGACATATGGTGAAGGAGGAAACGATATGGAAATAGGATGAATTGTACACATGTACATATATGTGTGCATGCGCATGTCTGCTCACACACACATATATGCACATACACGTATATAAACATACATATAGGTCTCAGATTCTAAAAATAGTAAAAAAAGAGAGTAGGGGGTAGGTAAAGTAAGAGGGATATAAGACAGGTAGGGCAAATGCTGTGTCTGATAAGGGAGGACATAATGATCAGGACTGGGCTAAAGCATGAACCATAACAATCGATGGGGCATAAAATTGAATAAAGACTCTGAATAGATTAGGTTAGTGTAGTAAGCATCTAAAGAAATGTCTGAATAAATCAAGCAGCGGATTAAATATGAGTATCTCGTGCATAAGCCTATAACATGAGTATCTAGCATGAGTAGCATGAATGTATACGGACTCACCATGGCTGGGTAGCAAACGGCTTAATGCAGGCGCTAAGTATCTCTCCGTTAGTTTGCTTTTTAAACTAAGGAGCCGGAAGTCATGTGGGCGCTCTGTTCGGGTTCAGTCGGTCACATGATCGTCAGTGACGTCATGTGAGCCGCGTGACCGCGGGCCGTAGTGTGCGCATGCGCACTGGGTGCTGGGACAGAAATAGAAGATAGCTTTGTGCTGGGGATATATAACATATTGTATCTTGGAAAACGGGAATAATAGGTTGGGAATCGGTCTGCTATTGTTTTAAGAGGAGGAAGAAGAGTTGTAAAGAAGGATATTGAGGAATTTCAAAATAAGGAGTATATAGTTCTATGCTAGCGCTTTAAGAGTGGGGAAAGTTGTCTCAGATGAAAAAGAGGTGGGGGGGGGTTACATACATATATAAATGGAATAGTTTAAAGTATGATTAGACAATTGCTTCGATTTACGTCATGCTAGAGTGTAAGGAATGAAAAAAATGAAAAAAATGATAAAGGTAACAAATGACAAAAAACAAGAGGCGAATAATCACATTATATGGTTCTAGATTTTGTGGATAAGTTTCTCAGCATATAGGTATCTATATATACTATAATCTTATACTACATATGATCTATGATGAGAGGGAAGGGTGGAAGAAGGGATGGAAGAGGGGAAAAAAGGGAAGGGAAGAAAAGGGGGAGGGAGGGGGAAAGGGAAGAGGAAGGATGGAAAATGCGGGGGAAGGGAAAAGTGGGAGGGGAGGGTTTGGAAGAGGGTTTTTTTTTCTCACCAACTTGTATATTGACTATGATTATAATCCAACTAGGGAGCCTGAAATAAAGGAGAAGTATATGCATATTAATATTAAAGAAATAACATTATGACACCATATCAGTCCACAATACCGAAAAACAAGAATGAATGTTTAAAGATTGAGTATTCAAAGATCACAATAAAGGTCACATTCCCGGTTGAGGCCCCTCGGGGATAAAGTGTCCAGTCGGTGTATCCAGAAACTTTCTCTTTGTTTCAATGTTTTAATCCTGTTACCGCCTTTCCGTGGGGTATTGACTTGTTCCAAGACCTGATAGCGTAAGGATGAGATCTGATGGTTGTGTTCCTTAAAATGTGCTGGGATTGGTAACAAAAACTGTTCAGTCCTGATGGTGGATTTGTGTGTTTCACCCACATAACAAAGTCCACACGGGCATTTAATTAAATAAACGACAAATGAGGAATCACAGGTATAGTATCCTTTGATAGGGAATCTTTTGCCAGTGTGTGGATGTGTTAGAAAAGTTTCCTTTGATCACACTCGAGCACTGCGCACAGTGTAGGCACGGGAAAGTGCCATATTTCGGATTCTGTAAGAAACGCTGTTTTGGTGTTTTATTTAAAGGTCCAATGTCTGCACGGATGAGGTGGTCCCTAATGTTTTGGGATCTTTTGTAGCAAGTGATGGGAGGAGACTGAAACTCTGGGATCTCGGGGTATGCTTGTGACAATATGGACCATTGTTTTCTGATTGTTTGTTGGATTTTTGGAGCAAGGGGGTGGTATGTGAGAATGCATGGTATCCGTGGTGAGGGAATGGTAGTTTGTGAGGTAGTTTGTTTGAATTTTGTCGATTTGTTGGTAATCAGTTGGTCGGGGTATCCTCTTTGTCTAAATTTGGATTTCATATCTGATTGTCTCTGTTGTAAAGTTGATGGATCTGTTACTATTCTTTCTAACCTTGTGAATTGAGATTTGGGAAGTGACGCTTTGGTGGCTCTAGGGTGGTTACTGGTATAATGTAGTAGGCTATTCCTGTCTGTTGGTTTACTGTAAAGGTCAAATTGAATGTGACCAGATGGATCCTGCAGGACTAAGGTATCTAAAAAACAAATTTTCTCGGTATTGGTTATGATAGTGAAAGTGACCTTTAAATAAAACACCAAAACAGCGTTTCTTACAGAATCCGAAATATGGCACTTTCCCGTGCCTACACTGTGCGCAGTGCTCGAGTGTGATCAAAGGAAACTTTATAACACATCCACACACTGGCAAAAGATTCCCTATCAAAGGATACTATACCTGTGATTCCTCATTTGTCGTTTATTTAATTAAATGCCCGTGTGGACTTTGTTATGTGGGTGAAACCACGCAGCAAATAAGGAATCGTATTTCAAAACACAAATCCACCATCAGGACTGAACAGTTTTTGTTACCAATCCCAGCACATTTTAAGGAACACAACCATCAGATCTCATCCTTACGCTATCAGGTCTTGGAACAAGTCAATACCCCACGGAGAGGCGGTAACAGGATTAAAACATTGAAACAAAGAGAAAGTTTCTGGATACACCGACTGGACACTTTATCCCCGAGGGGCCTCAACCGGGAATGTGACCTTTATTGTGATCTTTGAATACTCAATCTTTAAACATTCATTCTTGTTTTTCGGTATTGTGGACTGATATGGTGTCATAATGTTATTTCTTTAATATTAATATGCATATACTTCTCCTTTATTTCAGGCTCCCTAGTTGGATTATAATCATAGTCAATATACAAGTTGGTGAGAAAAAAAAACCCTCTTCCAAACCCTCCCCTCCCACTTTTCCCTTCCCCCGCATTTTCCATCCTTCCTCTTCCCTTTCCCCCTCCCTCCCCCTTTTCTTCCCTTCCCTTTTTTCCCCTCTTCCATCCCTTCTTCCACCCTTCCCTCTCATCATAGATCATATGTAGTATAAGATTATAGTATATATAGATACCTATATGCTGAGAAACTTATCCACAAAATCTAGAACCATATAATGTGATTATTCGCCTCTTGTTTTTTGTCATTTGTTACCTTTATCATTTTTTTCATTTTTTTCATTCCTTACACTCTAGCATGACGTAAATCGAAGCAATTGTCTAATCATACTTTAAACTATTCCATTTATATATGTATGTAACCCCCCCCCCCACCTCTTTTTCATCTGAGACAACTTTCCCCACTCTTAAAGCGCTAGCATAGAACTATATACTCCTTATTTTGAAACTCCTCAATATCCTTCTTTACAACTCTTCTTCCTCCTCTTAAAACAATAGCAGACCGATTCCCAACCTATTATTCCCGTTTTCCAAGATACAATATGTTATATATCCCCAGCACAAAGCTATCTTCTATTTCTGTCCCAGCACCCAGTGCACATGCGCACACTACGGCCCGCGGTCACGCGGCTCACATGACGTCACTGACGATCATGTGACCGACTGAACCCGGACACAGAACAGAGCGCCCACATGACTTCCGGCTCCTTAGTTTAAAAAGCAAACTAACGGAGAGATACTTAGCGCCTGCATTAAGCCGTTTGCTACCCAGCCATGGTGAGTCCGTATACATTCATGCTACTCATGCTAGATACTCATGTTATAGGCTTATGCACGAGATACTCATATTTAATCCGCTGCTTGATTTATTCAGACATTTCTTTAGATGCTTACTACACTAACCTAATCTATTCAGAGTCTTTATTCAATTTTATGCCCCATCGATTGTTATGGTTCATGCTTTAGCCCAGTCCTGATCATTATGTCCTCCCTTATCAGAGACAGCATTTGCCCTACCTGTCTTATATCCCTCTTACTTTACCTACCCCCTACTCTCTTTTTTTACTATTTTTAGAATCTGAGACCTATATGTATGTTTATATACGTGTATGTGCATATATGTGTGTGTGAGCAGACATGCGCATGCACACATATATGTACATGTGTACAATTCATCCTATTTCCATATCGTTTCCTCCTTCACCATATGTCAACAGTATATTGTGGTCGCAACATGTAGACGCCAATAAAACCGTTATATTTATACTCCTTTACAGATCCCTTGAGAAAGGTCTTTGACAGGACCGAAACGTTGGGACACATTATGGCCTACAAAGATATGTGATTTATGCTCATATTACTATGATGGCGCGACCAGTCATATATTGACAAAATTTATGAATACCTTTTTGTATCAATAATAAATTTGCAAAGCAAAAGACATTGGTGTGCCGTGGATTATCTCTATATATATCCTGCGATTTAAGTCCTCTGCAAGCACCCACCATTATACCAAGGTGTGCGGACTCCACAATCTCCCTCAATTGAAGTACCCCCAACAAGTGACCCCATTTTATAAACCGCATCCCTCACACAATTTACCAAATGGTGTCGTGGACATTTTGACAACATGGGTGTTTTGCAAAAATGAATGCATATGAGATGGTGCAGAGTGAAAATTGTGCAATTTTTGAGGCCCAATGTGTTGATTTACACTGCTTGTGCTGACAACTGTGGAGACTCTGGGGTGAAATAATAAAAGGAACCTCTGAAAATTGACCCCCATATTGAAAATGACACCCCTCAAGTTATTAAGGGATGGAGTAAGCATTTTGACACCACAGGTACTTTGCAGAAATGAATATACAGTGGATTATGCAAAATGAAAATTGCAATTTTTTCAGATATAGTGGAAAATATAGTATTTCACTGACCAATATGCTGTGCTCAGCTTGTGCCATCTGAGATTCCAAACCATAATTCTAAAATTGATAGGCAGGTCCTACTGGGTACGGAAATGCCATAAATGTGGACATAAGCGACTGTATGCGCCTGTGGCAGGGCTCAGAAGGGAGGGAGAACCATTTGGCTTTTGGAGCATGGATTTTGCTGGAATGGTTCTCGGGTGCAACATCACATTTGCAGAGGTACCCATATAGTGGAAACCCTCAATAAATGAATCCCATTTTGTAAAATACACCCCTCAAGGTATTTATTATGGGATGGAATGAGCATTTTGATATCACAGGTACTTTGCAAAAATGAATGCTCCGTGGACCATGCAAAGTGAAAATTACAATTTTTCCACACATATGTAATTTCAGTGCCCAATATTTTGTGTTTGCCTGTTACACGACTTGATTGGCTTCTGTAGCTGGCAGACCCAAATGCCTTTGCAAGGGGAACTGTTGGGATGAGAGAGATACGCTCCCTCTGTAAACCCCTCAATATTGACCGCCACTTCTAAGGGGTTAAACCGCCAGCAATGTAGCCAGCAGAAGTCTGAGGGAGCACAACTCCTGTGTCTGTCCGATGACCGTGCCGTACATGTATAACCAAACCGATTGCAATACAAAACATTCTGTGCTGATGATGAAACCTATCTTCCTCTAGACATGGTGGATGCCCATTAATTATGGTTATAGACCTGAGTATTATGCATTCATGAGACTGATCTCTGTACTGACCCTGAACATATATGTACATAGTGACTAGGTCATCCCTATTTCATCTTTTCTCCAAACTGAATAATCCCAATTTCATCTCATATAAAGAGAACATATTTAAACAGTTTAATTACACACAACAAATTGTTAACAGGGAGCAAATAAAGTAGATCAGAAAGCCTCTGTTCCTTGTCCAGGTTTGTTGGGTCACAGTGACTTCCAATTCTTGTGTTCCTAGTGGTAAAGCTCAGAGATTTAACAATGACGATTCTCTGGTTCTGAATTTATATAGCCTGGGTTCACACAGAGTTTATAAAGAAATGCTAAAACTAATTGAATTAAACAACTTTGCTCCTTAACTGATTCTGTAACGACCATAGATGTTCAGATGTCCTGGCAAAGATGGCAGCTGGAAGTGACAGTATAGCAAGTGCAGTACAGTGCAGGTCTACAAAGAAAGTGAGGGACATGGAAGAAATGAAGACTAAAGAAATCCATGAATGGATAATTGCTGTATATGGTGATGATGCACCTTCCTACTACCAAGTAAAGTTTTGGGCCAAGCAGTTTAAGTGGGGTAGAGAATCAATTGAAGATAACCCCCATTCAGGAAAACCTGTTGAAGCCATGATTTTAGAATATCGTCGGGTCAAAGTCAGTGTTATGGCTCATGAATTAGGCAGTTGGCACAGTTTCCAGTATCATTCATGATGTTTTGATAATGTCAAAGGTCAGTTCTCGGTGGGTGCCACAAATATTGATGACTGAGCAAATACCTTGCTGCCAGCAATTTAGCCAAGAATTTAGACATGCTTAGAAAAAAATCCTTCTATTCTCCAATTATTATGGGTAATGAAACGTGATTCCACCACCATGATCCTGACACCAAACAAGAGTCCATGCAATTGAAGCATATGGGGTCACCAACTCCAAAGAAATGTGGTGTACAGCCATCAGATGGAAAGATCATGACAACAGTTTTTTGGGGATACAAAAAGCATTTTATTACTAGAAGCCATGCCATACAAGACAACAAATACCCAGCAGTGGGTCTAGTGGGTGCTGCTGCCAGCTACAAGCAGGAACTCACAGTAGCTCTCTTCGGTGAAGTGGACTACAAATCCCATGAGCACTTGCTCCTCTCTGCAGACAATAGCAGGGGAACCAGGGGAAGGCTAAGGAAGTAGGAGAAAGAGCAGCCAAAGAGACAGCAGCATGGGTAGAAGATGGAGAGACGGAGAGATCTCCACAGACAGAAGTGTGGCAGGACAATCGTAAGTGCACCAATATTAGTGCACCAACATTTTCTGCAACTTGGCCCCAACGTTCGGACTGGGTTAATTGCTAGACAGTACGGTATAGCAAGCTGAGTGCTAGGAGTAGATAGCTGGGAAGTGTATACTGTCTTTATCTTCCAAAGGAGATTACAGTTTACCATTATAGATACCCCCCCCCCCCCTTAATCAAGTGTTTTCCTTAGATAGAATTGCAATCTGTGTTTTGTTCCATTTATTGCATTATCTTTATGTTCTTCACCATTATTCATCCTTTCCCAAATAAATCTGTTGATCAGTTAACTACTTCCTGGGAAGACCCTCCTGCTATCCTATAGAGGTCCAAGCAAGATTTGGGTGGAGGCACTGAGTCATAGTTAGGTGAGAATCACCATACATCATGCCCAAAGGGGTGTTACAATTGTATTTATGAAAAGATGATACTGTCCATGATAATTTTTAATCTTGTTGCTACTTGTTTTTTATTTTTAAAACCTTCCCTGTAGTCATCCATATGAGAGACACACTATAACTCCTGTACTGCCATTACAGCAAGGAGTGTGCACTTTATGGAAGCTGAAATTAATTGTAATCAATTAACATTAAAAAAAATCTCATTGATTTTACAGTGTACCAGAAGTGATGGCGGACATCCCCTTCCTATTGAGACCACTCAGTTACATGTAGACCCTTAACTCTGTACAGGGAGTGCAGAATTATTAGGCAAGTTGTATTTTTGAGGATTAATTTTATTATTGAACAACAACCATGTTCTCAATGAACCCCAAAAACTCATTAATATCAAAGCTGAATATTTTTGGAAGTAGTTTTTAGTTTGTTTTTAGTTTTAGCTATTTTAGGGGGATATCTGTGTGTGCAGGTGACTATTACTGTGCATAATTATTAGGCAACTTAACAAAAAACAAATATATACCCATTTCAATTATTTATTTTTACCAGTGAAACCAATATAACATCTCAACATTCACAAATATACATTTCTGACATTCAAAAACAAAACAAAAACAAATCAGTGACCAATATAGTCACCTTTCTTTGCAAGGACACTCAAAAGCCTGCCATCCATGGATTCTGTCAGTGTTTTGATCTGTTCACCATCAACATTGCGTGCAGAAGCAACCACAGCCTCCCAGACACTGTTCAGAGAGGTGTACTGTTTTCCCTCCTTGTAAATCTCACATTTGATGATGGACCACAGGTTCTCAATGGGGTTCAGATCAGGTGAACAAGGAGGCCATGTCATTAGATTTTCTTCTTTTATACCCTTTCTTGCCAGCCACGCTGTAGAGTACTTGGACGCGTGTGATGGAGCATTGTCCTGCATGAAAATCATGTTTTTCTTGAAGGATGCAGACTTCTTCCTGTACCACTGCTTGAAGAAGGTGTCTTCCAGAAACTGGCAGTAGGACTGGGAGTTGAGCTTGACTCCATCCTCAACCCGAAAAGGCCCCACAAGCTCATCTTTGATGATACCAGCCCAAACCAGTACTCCACCTCCACCTTGCTGGCGTCTGAGTCGGACTGGAGCTCTCTGACCTTTACCAATCCAGCCACGGGCCCATCCATCTGGCCCATCAAGACTCACTCTCATTTCATCAGTCCATAAAACCTTAGAAAAATCAGTCTTGAGATATTTCTTGGCCCAGTCTTGACGTTTCAGCTTGTGTGTCTTGTTCAGTGGTGGTCGTCTTTCAGCCTTCTTACCTTGGCCATGTCTCTGAGTATTGCACACCTTGTGCTTTTGGGCACTCCAGTGATGTTGCAGCTCTGAAATATGGCCAAACTGGTGGCAAGTGGCATATTGGCAGCTGCACGCTTGACTTTTCTCAGTTCATGGGCAGTTATTTTGTGCCTTGGTTTTTCCACACGCTTCTTGCGACCCTGTTGACTATTTTGAATGAAACGCTTGATTGTTCGATGATCACGCTTCAGAAGCTTTGCAATTTTAAGAGTGCTGCATCCCTCTGCAAGATATCTCACTATTTTTGACTTTTCTGAGCCTGTCAAGTCCTTCTTTTGACCCATTTTGCCAAAGGAAAGGAAGTTGCCTAATAATTATGCACACCTGATATAGGGTGTTGATGTCATTAGACCACACCCCTTCTCATTACAGAGATGCACATCACCTAATATGCTTAATTGGTAGTAGGCTTTCGAGCCTATACAGCTTGGAGTAAGACAGCATGCATAAAGAGGATGATGTGGTCAAAATACTCATTTGCCTAATAATTCTGCACTCCCTGTATATAGTTTATAGTGTTGCTGTCTTACTGTCACGGCCTATGGTCTGTTTATGTGACACTTTCCTTCATTTGGTTGTCCGTGGCAACGTGTGGTGTTGACTGCGTGTGGTGGCAGTGTCCCAGCCCTATGGCTGATCCCCAGGACATGATTGTCACACATGCCGTTGCCCGCGGCAACAGGTGAAGTGTGCGGTTTATGTGTGTATTCCCATTTAAGTGGCCGTCTTCCCTTGCCTTGTGTTTGAAGGGTTAATTCCCTTCTGTGTGTGTGAACACTGGGTGTGTTTGTTGGGTGTGGCTACTTGGGCCTATAAAGCCTCAGTGTTTAGCACGTGTCTGAGGGGTACTTCAGCCATGGTTAGCTGGAGCAGCCTCCTGTGTATTCCACCTGCCAGTGGGGGCCACCCTTGTGGTCATAGGTTTTATCGTGATGTTCACCTGATGTTTTCCTTTGTCATGTCTATTTATTGCAACTATGGATGTCCTGGTTACCTGTGTGATATGTGATATGTGTGCTGTGTCCCTTAGTGTTTTCTGGACATCAATAGTCATGCATGGGTTCCAGTCAGCGTGGCTGTGACAGGTACGTTTGGAACTACTGTAGTTCACCTGTCATATCTGTATGTTGTATTTGTTCCCCCATTCCTTGCAGCTTGGCCAGTGAGACTCCTGTTCCTACGTGTCCAGAAGGAACAGGTCGTCTTACCCTACTCCTAGTTCAGGGACCGGTCGGAGGGTGAGTAGGGATCCGTGGTTCCTGAGCATGGGCCCTCCTACCTTCAAGGTCGGCCCATGCAGCTAGGAGTTAGGGACGGATTAGGGATGTGTTAGGAGGTGACCTGCTCCCTAATTCTGTCGTCCTGGCCGAGCAGCGGTTCACATCTTTGGACATTGCACGGCTGAGGGTTTTCCCCATCCTTAGCCATGACACTTACATTATCTAGGCTTCCAGCAGTATAACAGAGCTGGCCATACAGTTTAGATAGCTCTCAGCTGAATGCTACCCGAATGCTGGGTAGGAAGTGTTCCTTCCCAACAATCTGCTGATCGCTAGCGGAGGAAACGGGTGCGTTTACATGCAATGATCTCTTCCAGCTCCAGCATGGGGTGGAGTGATCGCTAATGCCATTGCTCATCCCCATACAGACTTGTTGTTTTCTGGTAGCAGATCGTGTTTACACAGCACGATCTGCCACTGGGAAATGAGGATTTTTGTGCTGCACTAATTATCCAATTACCCGATGAACAAGCGTTTTCACCGCCAGATCATCGCTAACGACTGCTGTGATGATCTGCTATGATCTTTTCAATTTTCGTCCCCTAAGTCAGGGGGCAGGTTATTTCCATTGAGAACAAAACATCAGACATGTCTCCATGGCGGGAAAGTCTGAAACCTACCATACACATTAGATGGTTGGCCATCACAGTTATTGCAACTGCTCTGAACGCCAGTGTGATATTTCAAGATTGTTTAATGTGGATATTCACACAAATGTCTTATTTGTATAATACCTTGGAGAAAACTACTGCAAACTTACAGTTTTGAGTGAGCTGTATTCATGGGTTTAAAGGCTAGGTACACCTTTGGAGGCAATTTATTTTTTATGATTGCATTTAACTTATTTTTGGCTAAAAATCATATTTTCAATTGGCCTTTATTAAAAATATTGAGCCATTCTGTCACAAACTGTCTTTCTAGCTGTGTGACTGGTACTTTTACTTTGTGCCAGTCATCTAATAACCCTCATCTCTAAATTACTAAGATAAACACATTCCTATCAGTAAGATAAGGATTGAGCTTTAATAAGTGTTTATAATGTCAGAGATCAGAGATAAGAAGTCTGTCTGCTCCCCAGATGACGGAAAAGACAAAAAAAAAAAAAAAAAACACAGGCAGCTAGTAGTGCATGTCAGCTCTCTACAGAAAAAAAGGACTCCATATTGTTAATAAAAATCAATTGAAAAAATGATTTTTACTTAAAAATAAGTACAATGCAATAATTTAAAAAAAAGCCCCAAAGGAGTACATAGCCTTTAAATGTTTAAAAATGTTTTTTTTTATTTTTTTATTCCAATTTGTGAATTGCACCATTACTTTAATAGGTCTGTGCGCTGTCCGGGTACAATCAGGACAGCACACAGATAGCAAAATCTGCCATGTGAATTAGGCTTTGGAATATTAAAAGAGGGCACAACCCGTGAATAGAGCAGACAGGGAGTAATTAAGTAAATTTACCTGTAATAAAACACAGTGCTATCTGGTATTAAATGTGGCTTTGGAGAAGATGGAGTACAGTTATATAATATTATAGATAGATGTGCACAGAAAGTAATATGTGTTTCACAGATGAATATGGATGATATCATATTAATTTAATTTTAGTTGATTTAAAGGTCAAAAAATACTTATTACTAAAGATAAAATATAAATCATGGCAGAGTACAGAGATTTACTTGCAGACCCTAGCAAAGCCATACGCATAAATCTCAAACTGTGAGACTTTAAAAGGAAAACTTTACTTTTGATGAGATTTTTCACATGACTTTTAGTGTCACAGTGTTAATTTGCAGTCTGACTTATAAACAGCTGACAAATCTCATCAAAAGGAAAGTTGTTAATCGGGTACACTAATCCTAGAAGTGAATGACAAAAGCAAATGAGAGACAATCTTGCCCCCACTGTCTCTTTTTCTGAAGCATTTTCTGCAGATTCTTGTAACACAGTTTTGAAGAAATGTTGTAGAGAACAGAGGTTAAAAGAGTTGTCTCACTTCAGCAAGTAGGGTTTATCATATAGAGAAAATTAATACAAGGCACTTACTAATGTATTGTGATTGTCCATATTGCCTCCTTTGCTGGCTGGATTCATTTTTCCATCACATTATACACTGATCGTTTCCATGGTTACAGACCACCCTTCAATCCATTAGTGGTGGTCGTGCTTGCAGAATATAGGAAAAAGTATCAGCCTCTCTGGTGGCCGGGACCGTGGGAGCTCACATAGGCTAGAGCTTTGTCCTATATTGTGCAGGCACGACCACCACTGATGGATTGCAGGGTGATCTGTAACCATGGAAATGAGCAGTGTATAATGTGATGGAAAAGTAAATCCAGCTAGCAAAGGAAGCAATATGGGTAATGTTAATACATTAGTAAGTGCCTTGTATTAACTTTCTCTACATGATAACTACCACTTACTGAAGTGAGACAATCCATTTAATGTCCTAGGGATAGCTTCCATTTTCAGCCAAAGGGGTGAGGCGTAGCCAGAGGTAGTGCTTAGTTATCTTTGTGTCTATTGTAGACAAGGCATAGGAGGGAGGATACTGCTCCAGCCAGTTATCTTGCAGCCAGACACAGGACAGAGAGGAGGACAATGGGGGGGGGGGGGGGGGGGACAAGGCTGAACTGTTGAGGTGCATAGAGAAGATTTTTTTTTGTATCTCAGTTTAAATTGTAACATGAAATAAAATAAAGAGATGATAAATTTCTGGGATTTTTTTTTGCATTTTTTAGGTTGAGTTGTTCCTCAGAAAGAATAATAGACTATTAAGAGACTGTGCACAGCATGTATTTTCTATGTTTAATGATTTAATGTGTATAGTGGGAAAGTTCCTTATATACACATACCCTTCTATTACTAAAATGGGGACCAAAAAGTGTCATATTGACCTTCATCTGGCCGTTATACCCCAAACAAGTATGGAATGACATAGTAGAGTACACTATTCCATACATGCTCTCACTGGAAGCCACTTCAGCGCTGTTGCCAGAAACTCCTATCACGCTGGCACACGTGGAGGGGAGACGCCGACTAGTGCAGCCTTATATCGCCCTCCTTCAGCCCTAAGTAAGTTAATGATAAGTACAATATTGGTGATTGGTTTATAAATATTATATGTTGGTGTTGACATTTCTGCGGGACATATGGGTTAACTCAAAATGGGAGAGAGGGAGGCACCTTAGGGATAGACCGCCCATCCAATTAACTTTAGGGGATGTGCATATATTTTGTTCATGTATTGTAACACACCATGCTTGATAAAGACTCTGTGGAGTCGAAACGTTGCACGCTGGGTGAATAATAAACACGGATCTGATTTGAGAAGCTGGAATGCCGCGTTTTTTCTCGGTATTTCGGCATCCTGGGATCCCCAGAGGCTAGTATCCGACACCACAGGCAACACCACCGAATGGACTTACTGAGACAACTCGAAAGGTAGTGCTGTCCTATTACAATTTTTCTATACTTGATTGATTTTTTTCTTTTTTCTTTGACCTGCTCACTGAGAAGGCCGCACATGCTCAGTTTCTCCTTCCACTGCCTCCTGAGCTGTGATAGGGAGAGCTGAGACACGCCCCCTTATCTGCAGCAGTAAAATCACTCCTCCTGAGCTGTCAGCTTGATATAAATCTATCCGAGCAAGGAATGAGGAGATCTCTGGATCCATGTGAGGTACAGGGCTGGTTTTAGCTGTGTTAGAAAGAGATTGTCATGTACTATATGATGTATAATTTTAATTTTTTACATTAGTCACGGGATAACCCCTTTAACGCATAATTCCATACTTGTACATCATTAGCGTACAGGGGATGTATAGAGTGAGCTTACATGCTGCACATTTTCCATACACGGTGGGTGCCAGCTGTATAACACAACAGGACCTGACCGTTAGTGACCAATCCTGTGCATTTAAGCCCTCAGATACTGCTGTAAATAGTGACTACAGCATCTGTGGGGTTAGACAGAGGGAGGGGGCTCCCTATGTCTGATCGGTTCCAATAAGTAATAGATGGTTGCACTCCACTCATTTCTTTAAGGCCCGGTGCTCTGTGATGGAGTAGTGACACAGGGAAACAAACAATATAGAAGCCCGTCTGCTGGCGTCAAGGTGATCTCTATAATACAGGAACCTAACACTAAATACTACAAACCGGATTCCAAAAACGTTGGGACACTATACAAATCGTGAATAAAAACTGAATGCAATGATGTGGAGGTGCCAACTTCTAATATTTTATTCAGAATAGAACATAAATCACAGAACAAAAGTTTAAACTGAGAAAATGTACCATTTTAAGGGAAAAATATGTTGAATCAGAATTTCATGGTGTCAACAAATCCCCAAAAAGTTGGGACAAGGCCATTTTCACCACTGTGTGGCATCTCCCCTTCTTCTTACAACACTCAACAGACGTCTGGGGACCGAGGAGACCAGTTTCTCAAGTTTAGAAATAGGAATGCTCTCCCATTCTTGTCTAATACAGGCCTCTAACTGTTCAATCGTCTTGGGCCTTCTTTGTTGCACCTTCCTCTTTATGATGCGCCAAATGTTCTCTATAGGTGAAAGATCTGGATTGCAGACTGGCCATTTCAGTACCCGGATCCTTCTCCTACGCAGCCATGATGTTGTGATTGATGCAGAATGTGGTCTGGCATTATCTTGTTGAAAAATGCAGGGTCTTCCCTGAAAGAGATGAGGTCTGGATGGGAGCATATGTTGTTCTAGAACCTGAATATATTTTTCTGCATTGATGGTGCCTTTCCAGACATGCAAGCTGCCCATGCCACACGCACTCATGCAACCCCATACCATCAGAGATGCAGGCTTCTGAACTGAGCGTTGATAACAACTTGGGTTGTCCTTGTCCTCTTTGGTCCAGATGACATGGCATCCCAGATTTGCAATTTTTCGCTGGGTAACATCTTTCTGATATTGCTCCACTATCTTTCTGCGCAACATTGTGGGAATTGGTGATCCTCTACCCATCTTGGCTTCTGAGAGACACTGCCACTCTGAGAAGCTCTTTTTATACCCAATCATGTTGCCAATTAACCTAATTAGTGTTAATTGATCTTCCAGCTCTTCATTATGCTCAAATTTACTTTTTCCAGCCTCTTATTGCTACTTGTCCCAACTTTTTGGGGATTTGTTGACACCGTGAAAATTTGAATCAACCTATTTTTCCTTTAAAATGATACATTTACTCGGATTAAACGTTTGATCTGTCATCTATGTTTTATTACAAATAAAATATTGACATTTTCCATCTCCACATCATTGCATTCAGTTTTTATTCACAATTTGTTTAGTGTCCCAACTTTTTGGGAATCCGGTTTGTACCTGTTATGTGCAATACTGGATACCATAATATTCAAGGAATGCAACTTTGCAACTTTGCCTTTTGCCACTTTTAGGGCAGGTAGTATTTAGTGTTAGGTTCCCGTCTTATAGAGATGGCCTTGACGTTGGCAGACAGGTCCACATAATTTTGTATAAAATGTATTTGCCAAGAATGTCAAATTTATTAAATTAACGTAGCATTAGCACCAGAATATTTTCTATAACTATGGCATTATTGTACATTATTTGTGTTTGCAGAGTGCTGTTGCATTGTGTTTTTTTTTCTATCAAAGGATACGTCATCAGTATAAAAGTCTTGGAAAAGTCCTTTTAACTTTAAGATGGAAAAAAAATTGAAAATACGTAAAAGAGGAAAAAGAGTGTTGATTGTACTTTGTGCATTTGACACATTCTCACAGTGTATTGTAATCCTGAGTAATAACATTTAATAACCACATGACAAATACAAGTTCATCAGTGAATTACAGGAAAATCTTAAGGATATCTCTCTACTTTTTGTACTCTGCTTTAATAAACCTTCTTACTATATTCTTTCTTTACAATTCTAATAACTGCACATCCAGTAAAATCATGAAATGGGAGAAATATTTTGTAAAGCCAATTAACTATAATTTTGTTTCTGTTATTTTTGCTACATTTCTTTTCCTGAAACTATGAAAAGCACCAAGGCATTGATAAAAATCACAAGCGGATCCTAATATACTGTGCAATATTAACAGTACCATTAATTAGACTAGTGTGCATGCAGAATTCTCATCTGGATGAACAGGTCTGTTACTACATTCAACCATCATTTGTAAAATGTAACGTGATCAGTGTGAAAATTGTTCAGTGATTGGATTGACACTGGCCTATTAAATATCAGTGCTGAACTAGTAAAGGAATGTAGCACTGATATATTATGTAATTATCATCCCTATTATGAAGGAGACAGCTTTGTGTCAAGCCAAATCATAGAAGAATCTTCCATATGGCACCTTGGGTTAACAAGTGGAACAGTCACATTACATTAAGGCCTTATTTGCACAGTGCAGATTTACAGATTTGTTTAGTTTAGTATAAATGACAGCATAAAATTATTTTTAATCTAATATATAAAGCTGAGTGTATCTGTGTATGTATGTCCGCTAAAAGAATCCGCACTGTCAAATTTACAATCACGAAATTTAGCACACAGGTACATAAGGTGTTCGGGAAGGTATTAAACTGGGTCTCTAGCACGTACTGTTCCTGAAATATTCTCGAAAAATGCATTAGCCAATAGAAGCATAACACTTATCAGCCAATAGAAGCTCACAGGCCCTTAGTCTCCACATGCACACAGTTTTACACCAGGTTTCCATAACAACCCAGCCATTTTTCTTCACTGCTGTAGGTCAGCTTTAAAGGGGCAGGGCGCTGTGGATGACACTGTTAAGGGAGCGGAGTGCTGTAGAGGCCACAGTTCAGGGGGCAGGTAGGGTGGCCATTCAGACCACCCTCAAAAGATGGACTAAAAAACCCCGCCCCGGGTCCCACTAAGCTATGCCCCTGACCCGGTTAGGTCACAACCCCTCCCACTCTGCATCCGACGGGGATTGAAAAAATGAAGGTAAAAATCAACTTCTGTCAGCTGCAGGGGAAGGAGGGAGGGTGACTTTCTCCCTGCAGGTCACGCTCAGACAGCACAGTGCTGCTGTCTGAGAGTGAGCTGTTCAAAAGGATATCCCTGTGTCGGTCCAGGCCCTGCACCAGACGGAGGACAGGGAGTCTGAAAGCCGGACTGTCTGGCCTAAAACTGGACCTCTGTCTACCCTAGGGGCAGGCTGCTGTGGAGGTCACAGTTAAGGGGATGGTCCGCTATGGAGGTCAGTGTTAAGGGGCAGATTGCTGTAGAGGCCACTGTTAAAGGGACAAGGGTGTTGTGAAAATCACTGTTAAGGAGATGGGGTACTGTTTAGGTCACTAATAAAGGGGCGGCTGCTGTGGAGGTCACTGTTAAAGGGGTGGGCTGCTGTGGAGGTCACTGTTAAGGGGGCGGAATGCTGTGGAGGTCACTGTTAAAGGGGAGGGTGCTGTGGAGGTTTCTGTTAAGGGGGCAGGGAACTGTGGAGGTGACAGTTAAGGGGCAGTCTGCTATGAAGGTCAGTGTTAAGGGGCAGGGTACTGTAAAGGTCACTGTTAAGGGGGTGGGGTGTTGTGGAGGTCACATTTTAAGGGAATGGAGCTCTGTGGAGGTCCCTGTTAAAGGGGCGGGTTATTGTTGAAATCACTGTTAACGAGGCAGGGTACTGTGGAGGTAACTAATAAAGGGACGGCCACTGTGGAGGTCACTGTTAAAGGGAAGGGCACTGTGGATGTTACTGTTAAGGGGGCAGGTTGCTGTGAAGGTGACTGTTAAAGGGGTGGGTTACTGTAGATGTCACTCTTATAGTGGATACTGTCGATATCTTTTAACGACACACAAACATTAAATGAAATAGATGAAATATACCCGTGCGAAGCCGGGTCCTTCTGCTAGTCAATACTAATTCTGACTGCATAAAAAAAAAAAAAACCTAAGTGATGACTAACGCTGTGTCTCCTTATAATATCATGCTTGTTAGGGTCAGCCAAGATATCATGCTACTTCTTTAGCGAGAGCAGAAGAATCAGATGTATTATGCCTCTCATGCATCTTTTCTTGGGGAAAAGCAACAGGACTGAAATGGTTAAAATGCAACATACCCGATTCCATTATAACCCAGTGGTAGACACTGGGTCACCATAGACATAAGACTTTCATCAGATCCCACCAAACTTAGCATGAAGAAAACATTCTCCTGTCTATGACCAGATCAATAGGGTTGGCCCTTCCAGACAACCACCTCCCATGTGCCCTATTAGACTTATACTGTAGGTTGATCATGTCCCATCTTAGATCCTCTTTTCTCAAGATCCTCCTCCCTCTGTTTTCATACAAGGCTGCAGTGGTAAAGTACAGGTATATAGCATGTAGCCACTACAGCCAATAACTGTCCTCAGTTGTATACAGCACAAAACCTCTGAGGACAGTGATTGGCTGCAGCTGTCATGTGCCATACACCTACACATCACTTCTGCAGTACTGTATATAAGCAGCAGGAGGAGGATCAGACTGGAGATGCAGAGAATTGCACCAGAGAAGGGGGGGTATATAACTTTTCATATTAAAGCGTTAGGTGTCTAGGGCCAAATTATTAAACATGCAAAACCCCTTTAAAGGGATACTGTCACCTCTTTTTAGCCTATAGAGATGCGGACATACACGGTTAGATCGCCGCTAGCATGTCCGCAATATACCTGTCCCATATTTCTGAGTGGTTTTATTTAGGGGAAAAAAGGATTTTATATATATATATGTAAATCAGCCTGGTAAGGAGCCCAAGGGACTGTACTAACTGTTCTGGAGCTCAGCCACGCCCCCCTGTGAAGGAGCCCAGCACCGCCTGTTAGTGATGTCCCGAACTATTCGCCGGCGAATAGTTCCCGGCGAACATAGCTTGTTCGCGTTCGCCGCTGCGGGCGAACATACGCGATGTTCGGTCCGCCCCCTATACATCATCATTGAGTAAACTTTGACCCTGTACCTCACAGTCAGCAGACACATTCCAGCCAATCAGCAGCAGACCCTCCCTCCCAGACCCTCCCACCTCCTGGACAGCATCCATTTTAGATTCATTTGGAAGCTGCATTCACAGTGAGAGGAGAGAGAGTGCTGCTGCTGATTCTGTAACGGTCAGCAGAGGAAGAGACCGTAGAGCAGGACTCAAGTACAGTGCAGCAGACAAGGAGGCTGAAGTTGAAACCGGCTTTATTAAAGGAGAACTCTAACTGCCGGAGAAGCAGATCTACAATATGAACAGCTTGAGAATTCACAACAAAGATAATGGAAATTTGCATAAAGAACACAAATGAATCACAAACACAAGTACAGACAATAGCAGGCTACTCTCTTCTAGGTAGTCCTATCTGTCCCCGCTACCCGGGGTGCACCTCTATGGTGCACTAAACTAAATCCTATTCCACTATGCCCTAGCTCCGGTTAGCATCAGTGCACTCACAGTTCGGTGTCCGGCACATGCAGGCAGATACAGTCTGGGTCCCGATCTGGTTGCTTGCTTGCTTGCTTCAGCGTGGCTCAGCTCTGGCCTCTCTTTGTAGTCTCTGTAACTCTGGTTAGAGATAATCAGCAGCTCTGGACGTGTAATCAGGCAGGGCCTGGAATTCACTCACAGTTCCTCTGGTAAGTGCCTCACACTACAGCAGTCTCTCTTCTACACCAGGACACATCAGCTCAGTCAGAGAGCAAACACACTCTAATGTCCCAGATACCATGTCACAGCAGGTTGGCAGGGAGAAATCACTCTAATCTTCCCTGTGGATCTCCCTCTCAGTGCACAGCGTCCTTCTTCCTGTGTACTCAGACACCTTCAGCCCAGGCTCTCTGCTCAGCCCGGGAAAAACACTTAACTCCTTGTCCTCTGGAAAAACCTCCTCACACTGTCCTACTCAGCCACAGTGGCCTCTGGTGGCTGGAGGGAAACATGACAGTCTGCTATATATATATGTGTTGGAAATGTTGCTGGATGATCAGGGCTGCCTCTTACAATTCAATAGGGAAAGCATTAGCTAGGGCATTGTTCTGTGTCCACAGACCCATCTGCTGTAAGGACAGCATCCAGACAGCACCCCAAAAAGCCCTTTTCAGGGCTGGTACATCAGTCTGCTTTTTTTAATATAAATATATATATATTGCAGTTGCCTGGCTGCCCGTGTGTGAGAGGCTGCAGGCTCAGTCACAGACAGCACTGTGTGCACACCATTCATACAGGGTTTGACAGAAAATACCTCGCAGATAATAAAAAATATATTTAATATTTTTCTGTGACATAATCACATTTGCAAGCCCGTGTGTGTCAGGCCCACACATACTGTATTGTGGCCACTGGCTAGGCCTCCACTCATACCGTTACAGGGTGTCATTCACTCAGATACCTTGCAGATAAAAAAAATTATATTTAAAATGTATCTGTAATATAATCACATTTGCAAGCCCGTGTGTGTCATGCCCACACATACTGTATAGTTGCTAGGCCTCCACTCATACCGTTACAGGGTGTCATTCACTCAAATACCTTGCAGATAAAAAAATATATATTTTAAATTTTTCAGTGATATAATCACATTTGCAAGCCTGTGTGTGTCAGGCCCACACAGACTGTACTGTGCCCACTGCCCACCACTTATATAGGTTGGCACAGTACCTTGCACGCATAGTACCACTTCACATAAAAAAAAAATATGACAGGCAGAGGCAGGCCACCCCGCAGGGGCCGTCGTGGTCGTGGTGCTGTGATTTCCACTGGCCCTGGAATAATGCCCAGTGTTCAGAGGCCACGTACCCTGAACCCAAAAAATTCGGAGAAAATAGTTGACTGGCTTACACAGGACACCCAATCTTCAACAGCTTCCGCTAAGAACCTTGACGCCCCATCCTCCTCCAGCTCAGCTTTGGTCACCTGCTCTCAAGTTACCACTCTCCCGCCCGCCGCCACCACCACCACTACCACCACAGCCACCACAGCCGCTTCACTTGATCCCTCAGAGGAGTTATTTACACATCAGTTGGATGAAATTAGTGATGCGCAACCATTATTGCCAGGGGATGTAGATAACAGGGATATGTCTCAGTCAGGCAGCATTACACACATGGACGTACAGTGTGATGATGATGTTGTACCCGCTGCTGCTTCCTTTGCTGAGGTGTCAGATACAAGTGAAGTGGTTGATGATGACGATGTGTACGTGGATGCCACGTGGGTGCCTGCTCGAAGAGAAGAAGAAGAGGGGGAAAGTTCAGAAGGGGAGACAGAGAGAAGGAGGAGATGAGTTGGAAGCAGGGGGAGGTCGTCGCAAGGAGCTAGTGGCACAGTCAGACAGCATGTATCGGCACCCGGGGCCAGCCAGACAGCACGCCAATCAACGCATGCTGTTGCCACCACCAGAATGCCGTCATTGCAAAGCTCAGCAGTTTGGCATTTTTTTTGTGTGTCTGCCTCTGACAACAGCGATGCCATTTGCAACCTGTGCCAAAAGAAACTGAGTCATGGGAAATCCAACACCCACCTAGGTACAACTGCTTTGTGAAGGCACATGATCGCACATCACGCCTATGGAATCAACACATGATGACGAGTAGAAGCAGCACACAAGCTCAAAGCCACCATCCTCCTCCTGGTATAGCATCTTCAGCCACGTCAACCACTGCTGTCCTCCTTGCCCCCTCTCAACCACCCGCCACTCCGCCTCTCACCTTCAGCAGTTCCATCTCATCTGCCCACAGTCAGGTGTCTGTAAAGCAAATGTTTGAGCGTAAGAAGCCAATGTCACAGAGTCACCCCCTTGCCCGGCGTCTGACAGCTGGCTTGACGGTACTCTTAGCCCGCCAGCTTTTACCATACCAGCTGGTGGAGTCTGAGGCCTTCAAAAAATTTGTCGCTATTTGGACACCACAGTGGAAGGTACACGGACAATTTTTTTTTTCATATAAGGCTATCTCAAACCTCTACTCAGTGATTGAAAAGGAAGTCATGGCATCTCTGGCATACAGTGTTGGGGCAAGGGTCCATCTGACCACTGATACCTGGTCTGCAAAGCATGGTCAGGGCAGGTATATCACCTACACTGTGCATTGGGTCAACCTGCTGACGGCTGCAAAGCATGGAATGCGTGGCTCTGCAGCGGAGTTGGTGACACTGCCACGACTTGCAGGCAGGCCTACTGCCACCTCCTCTACTCCTCCTACTCCATCCTCTTCCATAACCTCCTCGGCTGAGTACTCTTCTGCTGCGGCGTCTGGCTGCACATCAACTGAATCCCCCCAGCTCCCCAGGGGCTATTCCACATCCCAGATACGACAGTGTCACGCTGTCTTGGGGTTGACTTGCCTGAAAGAAGAGAGCCACACCGGACCAGCACTCCTGTCCGCCCTGATCGGCAAAGTGGTGTGTGACAATGGAAGCAATTTGTTGGCGGCATTGAATTTGGGCAAGTTGTCACATGTGCTGTGCATGGCACATGTGTTGAATCTCATCGTACAACGCTTTGTGTCTAAGTACCCAGGCTTACAGGACGTCCTCAAGCAGGCCAGGAAGCTGTGTGGCCATTTCAGGCGTTCCTACACTTTTCAGACATTCAGCGCCGAAACAACATGCCAGTGAGGTGCTTGATTTGTGACAGCCCGACACGTTGGAATTCAACACTCCTAATGTTCGACCGCCTGCTCCAACAAGAAAAAGCCATTAACGAGTATTTGTATGACCGGGGTGCTAGGACAGCCTCTGCGGAGCTGGGAATTTTTTTGCCACGTTACTGGACGCTCATGCGCAATGCCTGTAGGCTCATGCGTCCTTTTGAGGAGGTGACAAACCTAGTCAGTCGCACCGAAGGCAACATCAGCAACCTCATCCCATTTGTTTTCTTCCTGGAGAGTGCCCTGCGAAGAGTGCTGGATCAGGCTGTAGATGAGCGTGAAGAGGAAGAGTTGTGGTCACCATCACCACCAGAAACAGCCTTGTCATCATCACTTGCCAGACCTGTGGCAACGCTGCAAGAGGAGTATGAGGAAGAGGAGTCAGAGGAGGAATGTGGCTTTGAGGAGGAGGAAGACCAACCACAGCAGGCATCCCAGGGTGCTCGTTGTTGTCACCTATCTGGGACCTGTGGTGTTGTACGTGGCTGGGGGGGAAGAACAGACCGTCAATGACATCAGTGAGGAGGAGGAACGGGAAATGAGTAGCTCGACATCCAACCCTGTGCAAATGGGGTCTTTCATGGTGTCATGTCAGTTGAGGGACCCTCGTATAAAAAGGATGAAGGAGAACGACCTGTACTGGGTGGCCACGCTACTAGACCCCCGATATAAGCAGAAAGTGGCGGAAATGTTACCAAATTACCGGAAGTCAGAAAGGATGCAGCAGTTCAAAACCAAACCAAAAAATATGCTTTACACAGCTTATAAGGGGGATGTCACAGCACAACGGGAATCTAACAGGGGAAGAGGGGAAAGTAATCCTCCTCCTACCACGACCACGGCGGCAAGGACAGGACGCTTTACAGATGTGTTGTTGATGGAGGACATGCAGAGCTTTATCAGTCCTACACATCACCACAGCCCTTCGGGATCCAGCCTTAGAGAACGACTCGACCGACAGGTAGCAGACTACCTTGTCTTAACTGTAGATATCGACACTCTGAGGAGCGATGAACCCCTTGACTACTGGGTGTGCAGGCTTGATTGTTGTGGTAAAGGGGCTTGCGTATCACCATGAAGCGATCATCACCTCTATGAGTGTGTTGGCAATGTTGCCACACCCCAGATAAGGCTGTTGCTTCATTATGATCAGACTAAAAGCGATCGGCTGGATAATTTTTCATAGAAAAAACATTATTTTATTTTTTTAAATTTTTTTTAAGTTGTATGGGTTTTTAATACATAAAATGAAAAAAATCATAATAAAGTCTCTTAATAGTTTATTAGAAATAATGCAGACAATTTAAAAAATCCCCATCAATTCCAATACAAAGCAAGTACAGAGCTCAGAAGAAAATTATTTCAGGATGTCGTTAATTCGACAATAATTAATCAATTCGACACACGTCCCCAGATAGGGGACGTAACAGGGATTAAACTGATGAGAATAGTACTACAGAAAATACCACTCATATCGGGTGTGACAGTAAATTGCACGGCACAGACGCAGTGACCGTGGCGTGGATTTAAACAAAAGGGAGGGAGCCAGCGTTTTTTTAACCATCTCCCTGTTCGAAAAATCAATTTAATAAATGGCCCCCAGATTGGGGACGTTACGTAACAGGGATTAAACTGATGAGAATGGTACTACAGAAAATACCACTCATATCGGGTGTGACAGTAAATTGCACGGCGCAGACGCAGTGACCATGGCGTGGATTCAAACAAAGGGGAGGGAGCCAGCAATTATTTTAACCATCTCCTCATTCGAAAAATCAATTCAATTCACCTTTCGGGGACCCTTGGTGTTGTATGTGGCTGGGTGGAGGAAGAAACCTTCAATGACATCAACGGGACATGGCTAGCTTGGTATCCAACCTTGTGCAAATGGGAAGTTTGCGGTTGGGCAAATGGACTGTTTGCGGTGCATTAAAAGGAGAGTTTGGTCTGTCAATGTCTGTGAAGCGGGCGTAACCCTTACACTACCTGATCGATACAACATCATACCTGATCGTATATACACACGATGTTCAAAAAAATTTAGGATTGTTAGGTGATTTATGCCCTTTATGGATTAAAATCCAACTCTGCGTCAACTATGTAATTTTCCATGGGAGTTTTGCCATGGATCCCCCTCCGGCATACCACAGTCCAGGTGTTAGTCCCCTTGAAACAACTTTTCCATCACTACTGTGGCTAGAAAGAGTCCCTGTTGGTTTTAAAATTCACCTGCCTATTGAAGTCAATGGCGGTTCGCCAGGTTCGCCCGTTCTCGAACATTTGCAGAAATCCGCGTTCTCCGTTCGCGAACAGAAAATTTTATGTTCGCGACATCTCTACCGCCGTAATCTCCTGATGTGCAAGCTCGCACATGTGCAGTGCCAGCATGGTGTTCCTTCCCTGTGCTGGTAAAATGTAAAATGTAAAAATGTACATCACATGTCCGTTTATCACTGTTGTGTGCATGTAGCCTTAAGTCATTTTCTATGCCAAAACCAGGTGTAGAAAATGATAAACGTGATGGCCCGGCCAGACTGCCCCCTTCCCCATCCATGCCACGCCCCCTTCATCTACCACCTTGGAAAAGTGGCGTGAGCATGAAAAAGTCGCAGATTCGACTGCAAATCCCCTTTGCGACCAAATCTGCGACAAAAGTATGGCAAAAAGTGGCATACTTCTCATCTTAAATGACCCCCTATGTGTTCAGTTTTTTATTGTACTCTTGCCTTTGATGATAAAGAGTAAATAAAGTAATCTCTACAGAAGAAGAAGCTACGGCTCATTGTGAAACCTGCAAGACTTTAGGATATTTTTCAGGATATACAGTGCCTTGCAAAAGTATTCAGCCCCTTAGACTTTTTTCATATTTTGTTACATTACAGCCTTATATTCAATGTTTTGTTAGGCCTCTTTCACACGGGCATCACGTTTTGGCTCAGGATGCGGCCCGGGGGCATTGCAGCAAACCCCCGCGAGTAGGTACGCAAGTTTTCACTGCGATTGCGTTCTGTTATTTTATTGTGCGGCTGCAATGCGTTTTGCACGCGCGTGATAAAAAACTGAATGTGGTACCCAGACCCGAACTTCTTCACAGAAGTTCAGGTTTGGGTTTAAGGTTGTGTAGATATTATTATTTTCCCTTATAACATGGTTATAAGGGAAATTAATAGCATTCTTAATACAGAATGCATAGTAAAATAGGGCTGGAGGGGTTAAAAAAAATTAAATAATAATTTAACTCTCCTTAATCAACTTGTTTGCGCAGCCCGGCTTCTCTTCTGTCTTCTTCTTTGCTGTGCAGGAGAAAAAGGACCTGTGGTGACGTCACTGCGGTCATCACATGGTCCGTGGTGAACCATGTGATGAGCGCAGTGATGTCATCAAAGGTCCTTTACCCAGGTCCTGAAGAAAGAAGAAAGAAGAGAAGCTGGGCTGCTTGAACAAGTGGATTAAGGTGAGTTAAATTTATTAATTTTTTAACCCCTCCAGCCCTATTTTACTAAGCATTCTGTATTAAGAATGCTATTATTTTCCCTTATAACCATGTTATAAGGGAAAATAATAATGATCGGGTCCCCATCCCACTCGTCTCCTAGCAACCGTGCGTGAAAATCGCACCGCATCCGCACTTACTTGCATCCCCATTCACTTCTATGGGGCCTGCGTTGCGTGAAAAACACACAAAAAAGAGCATGCTGCGATATTCACGCAACGCACAAGTGATGCGTGAAAATCACCGCTCATGTGAACAGCCCCATAGAAATGAATGGGTCCAGATTTAGTGCGGGTGCAATGCGTTCACCTCACGCATTGCACTCGCGTGGAAATCTCACCCGTGTGAAAGAGGCCTTAATCTGAATTTTATGTGATGGATCAGAACACAATAGTCTAAGTTGGTGAATTGAAATAAATATATAAATAGAACTATTGTTTAGAAATAGAAAATTGGCATGTGCGTATGTATTCACATCTTTTGTTAGGAAGCCCATAAAAATCGCTGGTGCAACCAATTACCTTTAGAAGTGACATAATTTGTGAAATGATGTCTACCTGTGTGCAATCTAAGTGTCACAAGATCTGTGATTACATATACACACCTTTTTTGAAAGGCCCCAGAGGCTGCAACACCTAAGCAAGAGGCATCACTAACCAAACACTGGCATGAAGACCAAGGAACTCTCCAAACAAGTAAGGGACAATGTTGTTGAGAAGTACAAGTCAGGGTTAGGTTATAAAAAAATATCCAAATCTTTGATGATTTCCAGGAGCACCATCAAATCTATAACCAAATGGAAAGAAGATGGCACAACAGCAAACCTGCCAAGAGACGGCCGCCCACCAAAACTCACGGACCGGGCATAGAGGGCATTAGTCAGAGAGGCAGCACAGAGACCTAAGGTAACCCTGGAGGAGCTGCAGAATTCCACTGCAGAGACTGGAGTATCTGTACATAGGATGGTAATAATCCGTGAGCTCCATAGAGTTGGGCTTTATGGCAGAGTGGCCAGAAAAAAAACATTACTTTCAGCTAAAAAGGCACATTGTGAGTTTGCGAAAAGGCATGTGGGTGACTATAGAGGATAGGGTGCTCTGGTCTGATGAGACTAAAATTGAACTTTTCGGGCATAAAATAAAATGCTATGTCTGGCGCAAACCCAACACATTACATCACCCAAAGAACACCATCCCCACAGTGAGACATGGTGGTGGCAGCATCATGCTGTGGGGATGTTTTTCAGCAGCTGGGACTGGGAAACTGGTCAGAGTTGAGGGAAAGATGGATAGTGCTAAATACAGGGATATTCTTGAGCAAAACCTGTACCACTCTGTGCGTCATTTGAGGCTACGATGGAGGTTCACCTTCCAGCAGGACAATGACCCCAAACACACTGCTAAAGCAACACTTGAGTGGTTTAAGGGGAAACAGGTAAATGTGTTGGAATGGCCTAGTCAAAGCTCAGATCTCAATCCAATAGAAAATCTGTGGTCAGACTTAAAGATTGCTGTTCACAAGCACAAACCATCCAACCTGAAGGAGCTGGAGCAGTTTTGCAAGAAGGAATGGGTGCAATTCCTAGTGGTAAGATGTGGCAAGCTCATAGAGACTTATCCAAAGCGACTTGGAGCTGTGATTGCCACAAAAGGTGGTTTACAAAGTATTGACTTTAGGGGGGTGAATTGTTATGCACATTGACTTTTATTGTTATTTTGTCCTATTTGTTGTTTGCTTCACAATAAATAAATAAAAATATTCAAAGTTGTCGGCATGTTCTGTAAATTAAATGATGCAAATCCTCAAACAATCCATGTTAATTCTAGGTTGTGAGGCACCAAAGAATGAAAAAAGTCAAGGGGGGTGAATACTTTTGCAAGGCACTGTATGGACAAATTACCATTCTTTCTTTTATTTATTTATTATTAGAATGTGTAACATAAAAACATGATTTAAACAAACAATAGGTCATCATCTGACAATACAGGTCCTTCTAAAAAAATTAGCATATTGTGATAAAGTTCATTATTTTCTGTAATGTACTGATAAACATTAGACTTTCATATATTTTAGATTCATTACACACCAACTGAAGTAGTTCAAGCCTTTTATTGTTTTAATATTGATGATTTTGGCATACAGTTCATGAAAACCCAAATTTCCTATCTTAAAAAATTAGCATATTTCATCCGACCAATAAAAGAAAAGTGTTTTTAATACAAAAAAAGTCAACCTTCAAATAATTATGTTCAGTTCTGCACTCAATACTTGGTGGGGAATCCTTTTGCAGAAATGACGGCTTCAATGCGGCGTGGCATGGAGGCAATCAGCCTGTGGCACTGCTGAGGTGTTATGGAGGCCCAGGATGCTTCGATAGCGGCCTTAAGCTCATCCAGAGTGTTGGGTCTTGCGTCTCTCAACTTTCTCTTCCCAATATCCCACAGATTCTCTATGGGGTTCAGGTCAGGAGAGTTGGCAGGCCAATTGAGCACAGTAATACCATGGTCAGTAAACCATTTACCAGTGGTTTTGGCACTGTGAGCAGGTGCCAGGTTGTGCTGAAAAATTTAATCTTCATCTCCATAAAGCTTTTCAGCAGATGGAAGCATGAAGTGCTCCAAAATCTCCTGATAGCTAGCTGCATTGACCCTGCCCTTGATAAAACACAGTGGACCAACACCAGCAGCTGACATGGCACCCCAGACCATCACTGACTGTGGGTACTTGACACTGGACTTCAGGCATTTTGGCATTTCCCTCTCCCCAGTCTTCCTCCAGACTCTGGCACCTTGATTTCCGAATGACATGCAAAATTTGCTTTCATCCGAAAAAAGTACTTTGGACCACTGAGCAACAGTCCAGTGCTGCTTCTCTGTAGCCCAGGTCAGGCGCTTCTGCCGCTGTTTCTGGTTCAAAAGTGGCTTGACCTGGGGAATGCGGCACCTGTAGCCCATTTCCTGCACACGCCTGTACACGGTGGCTCTGGATGTTTCTACTCCAGACTCAGTCCACTGCTTCCGCAGGTCCCCCAAGGTCTGGAATCGGTCCTTCTCCACAATCGTTCTCAGGGTCCGGTCACCTCTTCTCGTTGTGCAGCGTTTTCTGCCACACTTTTTCCTTCCCACAGACTTCCCACTGAGGTGCCTTGATACAGCACTCTGGGAACAGCCTATTCGTTCAGAAATTTCTTTCTGTGTCTTACCCTCTTGTCTGAGTGTGACAATGATGGCCTTCTGGACAGCAGTCAGGTCGGCAGTCTTACCCATGATTGCGGTTTTGAGTAATGAACCAGGCTGGGAGTTTTTAAAAGCCTCAGGAATCTTTTGCAGGTGTTTAGAATTAATTAGTTGATTCAGATGATTAGGTTAATAGCTCGTTTAGAGAACCCTTTCATGATATGCTAATTTTTTTAGATAGGAATTTGGGGTTTCCATGAGCTGTATGCCAAAATCATCAATATTAAAACAATAAAAGGCTTGAACTACTTCAGTTGGTGTGTAATGAATCTAAAATATATGAAAGTCTAATGTTTATCAGTACATTACAGAAAATAATGAACTTTATCACAATATGCTAATTTTTTTAGAAGGACCTGTACATTCCCTTGGATTTAAACTGAGCACAGTGGCTGGAGTCCTTTTGGAGACCAGATGTTACTTGCTAAATCCAAACTTCCTCTTTTTCTCAGAGCAAGGCATGTGGCAGAACGAGCATTGTACTAATATTTAGAGGCCTAATCTATATGGATAGTGGGAGTAACCTAATAAACTCTGAACACAAAATCTCATTCTTGACCAAGCAGGAGAAGGAGAACATCATCTTACGTTTCCTCCTAAACTCCACATAATGACATTGTGCATGTCCCGAGTCTGGTCTTTCCATCTCCTAATAACATTAGGATTATAAACCGTTTGACAAAATGTTACTTTATTGTGCAAACATTTTATCCAATAGCAAATCCTGTGGGACCTAAAATGTGTAGTTCCTGCTGATATTTTAAATGATGAAAAATGAAACAGACTGTGCTATTTGCTTCCAACGGAAGTTGTGACTGAAGACATTGCATGGGAACTGAACTTAAAAGTGGAAATGATCCCAGAGGAAAGCTACATACTGCGTGTAGGTTTATCAGTCTGTTTACATGATTTGTGTTCCCAAGAAGCCTCTTGTAAAATTAAGGATGAAGGGAACATTGATTACACTGGCTTTATTGTGTAGTCACACAGATAGTCCTTTACTACCAAGGCTCAGGCTCATGCTGCACGTTCTGTGGTTTGCTGATGTCCTTGTAACTTTATGGCATATGGAGTTGATGTTTTATAAAGGATGGGCTTGTAAAATAAATGAGCACTTAATCTGTAAAGCAAAAGGTGTGTGCAATGTTTATTGCCATTCACCTAGGTCACAATGTAGAAATAATAAAAAGAAGCACGCTCCATCTTCAGTAATGGGAACAAACATTTATCTAACTAGATCGCTAGATCCATGATGTACTTCAAGTGGAATGAGGCATTCGTATTTCCAACTGGTGAATGCATTTGTAGAAGAAGCTTGGCATACTACATGGAGTTCCTACATCTATAGCACAGCTCCACCCAAAGGAATATCTGAGAAATCAACCTAAGGGCTCATGCACACGAACGTGTGATGCCCGTTGCCGTATTGTGGACCGCATTTGCGGATACGCAATACACGGGCACTCCACATCCGAGGGCATTCCGCATGAGGGATGTGGACCCATTCACTTCAATGGGTCCACAAATCCAGAGATGCAGAACGGAATCACAGAACGGAAGCACTACGGAATGCTTCCGTGGGCTTCTGTTCCGTACTTCCGTTCTGCAAAAAGATAGAACTTGCTCTATCTTTTTGCGGAATGGATGAAAGCAGACCCATTCAAGTTGAATGGATCTGGATTCATCCCGGCAGCCGTATGGAGGTTGCCCGTGCATTGGGGACCACAATGCACGGAAGGGCCCACCTACGGCCGCGTGAATGAGCCCTAAGACACATCAATGGGCTTGGAAGATAGAAGAAGGGGTACTAATCAGTGGGCTTCATTAGCTGTCCCCGGGCTTCCAGATCTGATGACTCGGTCATTGGTGAAACTCATACTCCAACAAAACTGCCTGTGTAGAGCGGGAGTAAGGGCCACCTTTATGATGAAAAATGAAGTAGATTTGAGAACAGTTTTATGTCTACAGACAATATGGAGACCTATATGTTTCATGATGGCAGGCTACAAAATTTGTGCAGTCCCCTAATTTATATTTACTTAGACCTCGGTAACATTTCCGTGTCTGTTTAACACTCTGTGGAAAATCTGTCTGTGTTTCATCTGTGAAGAATGTGAGTTTGATCCCTGCGTCCATTATTTTGCCCTCCGTGTGTCATCTGAATTCCATGGACACTGCGCCGAAAATTTATTTCCAGAGCATCTCCTGCCAGTGCTCCATGAAACACTGACAGAACACGGATGCAATCCGTGTTGTGTCAGTGGTTTTTCACAAGCCCATAGACTTCAATGGGCATGTTTTCTCCACTTCACAGATCAAAGTAGTGCATGTCACCACAATTTTTCAACTGACCCACAATCAGTGGAAAACCACCGATGTGTGAACAAACACATTAAAATCAAGGGGTACGTGAGCTGTCCATGGAAAATGCAGATAGCACAGTCTGTGAAAAATGGAAATGTGAATGAGGCCTTATGGAATTATTCCAACCATTTAGGCTAGATGTGTTTTTTGAGTAATTTATTGAAAATGACCTACATATGTATATACTGGATAGATAGTTTAAGGTCAAGGACCACTTAAGTTAGAAAGAGCAGGTAGGATACTGGCAAACCAAGTTCCTAAGGCTTATTGCACACGGACTGTGCTCTCCGTGGCCGTATTGCAGACCGCATTTGAGGATCCGCAATAAACGGGCACCGTACCGTGTGCATTCCGCATCACGGATGCGGACCCATTCACTTCAATGGGTTCGCAAATCCGGAGATGCGGAATGGTGCGAAAGCACAAACGGAAGCACAAACAGAACTATGTAGTGCTTCCGTAGGGTTTCGTCCCGTACTTGCGTTCTGCAAAAAGATAGAACATGTCCTATCTTTTTGCAGAACGGCCGGACGTCAGTGCAGGTCCTACTGAATATAGAAGATCTATCTTCATTCAGTAGGACCTGCACTGATGTCACCACGCTCACCACGGGTTGATCCCGATTACGTCATCAACGGCCCTTTTGCAGGTCCTGAAAGAAGAAGAAAGAAGACGATGCCGGCTGCGCAAACAAGTTGATAAAGATGAGTATTTTTTTATTTTTATTTTTTTACCCCTCAATCGACATTTTATTAAGCATTTTGTATTAAGAATGCCATTATTTTCCCTTATAACCATGTTATAAGGGAAAATAATAAAATCTACAGAACACCTAACCTAAACCTGAACTTCAGTGAAAAAGTCTGGGTTCGGGTCTGGGTACCATATTCAGTTTTTTATCACGCGCTTGCAAAATGCATTGCACATGCGACGCATCCAGAGCAAATCCAGGACGCCCGTGTGAAAGAGGCCTAAGAGTCTTTCTGCAACTCGTCAATGGGCTACAGCATTTAGCTAATACCCTATAGACCAGGAATGCCCAGCCTGCGGCAATCAAGCTGTTGCAAAACTATAGCTCCCAGCATGCCCAGACAGCCTACAGCTATCAGCCTACAGCAGAGCATGGTGGGAGTTTTAGTTTTACAACAGCTGGAGGCCGCAGGTTGAGCATGCCTGTTATAGACCAACCACAGACTGCCATAAACAGCTGCAATCTCAGAACATTTCCCTACAGTTTTATTTAATCATCTCTGATCACAAATTAAGTTGGCCATAGACATTAGATGTGTATTGGCGGAACCCAGACAACACCAGGTAGGGACAAGTAGGGGGGCAGCAGAAAGGCTAGATGCATCCCTGGCTGAACCCACCTATTCCTATCTAATGTTTATGGAACCTTCCCACTCTTCCCCAGGGGCTGATGTTCGGGGAGATAAGGATTGGACATGTTGGATTTCAACTACCCAATTATTATATTAGTGGGGAAATGAGCAGCTATCAGAGGCGTCTGGCAGCAGTTTTCCCCTTCCTCTAGTCACTACAAATACACGCTCAGCTGTGCCGAACATGTGTATGTATGGTAGGATCGAGTGTATGGCCAGCTTTATTCCCTAATATATTAGCTTGTGTAACTTCAAACCAGACATAATCTTCTTGTACTAAAACAGTGTGGCAGACATGCCTTGCCTCTTTCTTACGCGTGCTGTGACAGTCTCCCGACTATGTAAACTGCACAAGTTTTTGTAATACTTGATTTAAACATATGGAAGTACAGCGTGCATTCATTTCCTCAGTGTCAAAACATTCCCAATATATGCTGCCAGAAACCTTTTCTGTGGAGAGACTGCAGACCACCATATTGCCGCATAGATTATACTCGGAACAGTTAAAATGATTTTTTTGGGCAGGAGAAGGTAAGAGCGGCCTTGTCTAGTACTCGTCATCACGTTTCCTAGACCTAGCATTCATATACAAATAAATACCTGCTCGCTGTTTGACTTTCATGAACACTTTGTGTGCGCAGTATTAATTCCTCAGTTCCTTAGCAAATTTAACCACAAACTATGAATCCGAGTCATTAATCTGCTGATATTTTACATTGACATGTTATGTTCTGCATACACTGGAATGTAACAGATATTCACCAGTTAAAGGTTTAAAGCCAGTCGAGCCATAGATATGATCGTTGTTGGCAGATCCTATTGGACCTAAAGAGATCTGCCGACAATCTGATGTCTATGGGCCTTGAATTTACCTTTGGATATCCTTTCCCAACTGTCTGGAATCTAGTCAGGCTCCTGTCCCAAGAAAACATTAATATATGTACTATTGGTCTATACCAGTGATGGCTAACATCCGTCGGAAACTACTACTCCCAGCATGCTCTATTCACTTCTATGGAGTTCTGAGAACACCCAAGCAAGCGTGCATTTTGGGAATTGTAGTTTTACCACATCTGGAGTGCCGGAGGTTAGCCACCACAGGTCTATACTGTATTCTCCAGCCGTGTGATATCCACACATGGGTGACCCTCTTTTTCATCCATATGCTATTTTGGCAGATGGCACAGTGACCCGTTCATTTCTATGGATCCATGCCCACGTCTGTATTTTTTTGCAGCTCCATGTAGCTGTTTTGCAAATTATACAACATGTGTTATTCTTGTCCATATTGCAGACAAAAATAGCCATTTCTATTGATGGGAGTGAGAAACATACAGAATGCACAGTGAAGGTATTTTGTGGATCTGTTGTTTGCGGACTGAAGTAGGGACAGAGCCATATGCATGAAGCCTAACTTATTATACACATTAAAGAGGACCTTTCACCTCTCCTGACATGCCTGTTTTAATAGCTTCATGCATTCCCCATGTAATAACAATTCTGGAGCATCTATTCTCATGGCTCTATGTGGTGCCATTCCTTTATTATTTCTACTAGAAGTTCTGAATGAATTGCTAGCAGTCTGCAGTAAGGGTACAGAGGGGCGGTAACCAGTTGGTAATGGCACAACATAGAGCCATAAGAATAGATGTTCCAGCATGGTTATTACATGGGGAATGCATGAAGCTATTAAAACCGACATGTCAGGAGCGGTGACAGGTACTCTTTAACGCTGGGTTCACACCTGAGCGTTTTACAGCGCGTTCAAACGCGCTGTAAAACGCTCAACACATGAAAACCAATGCTTCCCTATGGCCCTGGTTCACACTTGAGCGTTTTACAGCGCGTTTGAACGCGCTGTAAAACGCTCTACGCTCAAAAAAGTTCTTGAGCTTCTTTGGGGCGTTTTGACGCGTGTTCCCGTACATAGACTTTCGGGAACGCGCGACAATGGGCGTTCGCTTGTCTCTGTATGCACGATTGCAAACGCCGGGACAATCGCGCATACAGAGCGCTCCTTTCAGAACGCTCAGGTGTGAACCCAGGGTAAAGAGGTAGTAAAGGATTTTGATATTTATGTGGTATTAAAGTGGTATTCTCATTACAAACATTTATGGCATATCCACAGGGAATGTCTGATAGATGCACCTCTGGAACCGATGCATCAGTCAGCATCTGCCTACAGTGAATTGACTGGATGGACTGCTGTGTGGATATTCCCTAAATATCTGTGATGTGAATACCCTAATCGCTGCAGAATGCTGTGGCGTACCTTTAATATAGGCAGACCAGGCAACTGCTATGGGGCCCAGGGAGGGGAGGGGGCCCAGCATTGAACAGCTTCTTCTCCTCCCCATGTGAAAACACTGCATTTTCATGCAGCTGCCAATATGGGGAGATCAATGCAAAGAGATTATTGCATCTCGTATACATTCCTAGGCACTAAGCTCCCTCTAGTGGTAGCGGCAGGCAGTCAGCTTTATAATAGAAGAGAAGCAGGAGATTAATCAATGTATTTTTGACAGTTGTCTGGTATAAATACATTGAAAAATATGTTGTTCAGAATGAGTGCGATGTTTATGAAGGACCTGTTCTACTTTACGGACATCTGACGTCGGGTAAAGTGGGTGAGGCCAAGGCTGGCGTTTTTTTTTTTTATTGTTTGTAATAAAAATTTATTCTGCTAAATAAATTCAGATTTAAAAATCATCAGGCATCAGGGGGTTTGCACTTTGTGTTCCGCATTGTCTGGGAGTGATTGATGCACGCCTACACGTGGGGTCCCATACTAAGTTTTGCTATGGGGCCTTGTGAAATCTTTGTACTCCCCTGGCTGAAAGAACCAAATACAAGGCAGAAGCAAACAAGTCTGCTGGTTACAAATTGTGGGTGTCATAGTATCTGTTGTCACTGAAAGGAAAACCTACTGTTTAAAACTTAACTTTTAATACTTATTGTTAAAATAAATATAAATCATAGTATCTGTGCAAACATGTAGAAATTGACCTTTTCAACCGGACAGTGGCTCTTAATTTTTTCTATGTTATTTAGAAAAATAAAGCAGTGAAATGTGCATGTTCTTATGTACAGTGAGGAACAGAAGTATTTGAACACCCTGCGATTTTGCAAGTTCTCCCACTTAGAAATCATGGAGGGGTCTGAAATTCACATTGTAGGTGCATTCCCACTCTGAGAGACAGAGTTAAAAAAAAACTTAGGAAATCACATGTATAGTAGTTGGCGTCTGATTGACTGTGGGGTGGACTGGGGTCTTTAACCCTTTCATGACCAAGGATCATTGATGCCCCAGTGTCCAGGTCAAAATTTACAAATTTGACATGCGTCAGTTTATGTGGTAATAGCTTTGGAACACTTTTACTTATCCACGCCATTCTGAGATTGTTTTCTCGTGACACATTGTACTTCATGATAGTCATAAATTTGAGTCAATATATTTCACCTTTATTTATGAAAAAATCCCAAATTTACCCCAAATTTTGAAAAATTCACAATTTTCCAAATTTCAATTTCTCTGCTTCTAAAACAGAAAGTGATACCTAATAAAATATTTATTACTTAACATTCCCCATATGTCTACTTTATGTGGGCATCATTTTGGAAATGTCATTTTTTTTTTTAGGACGTTAGAAGGCTTAGAAGTTTAGAAGCAATTCTTAAAATTTTAAGAAAATTTCCAAAACCCACTTTTTAATGACCAGTTCAGGTCTCAAGTCACTTTGTGGGGGCTTACAAAGTGGAAACCCCTCATAAATGACCCCATTGTAGAAACTACACCCCTCAAGTTACTCAAAACTGTCACTGTTTACAATTCTTGTCCACAAGAATTAAAGGAAAATGGAGATGAAATTTCAAAATTTCACTTTTTTGGCAGATTTTCCATTTTATTACATTTTTATCTTTAACACATTGAGGGTTAACAGCCAAACAAAGCTCAATATTTATTACCCTGATTCCGCGGTTTACAGAAACACCCCACATGTGGTCGTAAACTGATGTAAGGGCGCACGGCAGGGTGCAGAAGAAAAGGAGCGCCGTATGGTTTTTGGAAGGCAGATTTTGCTGGACTGGTTTTAGATGCCATGTCCCATTTAAAGCCCCCCTGATGCACCCATACAGTAGAAACTCCCAAAAAGTGACCCTATTTTGGAAACTAGGGTATAGGGTGCCCGTTTTATTGGTACTATTTTGGGTACATATGATTTTTAATTGCTCTATATTACGTTTTTTGTGAGGCAAGGTAACCGAAAAATGGCTGTTTTGGCACAGTTTTTTTATTTTACAAGATTCATCTGATAGGGTAGATCATGTGCTATTTTTATAGAGCAGGTTGTTACGGATGCAGTGATATCAAATATGTCTACTTTCTTAGTTTGTTTGTTTGTTTCAGTTTTACATAATAAAGCATTTTTAAAAAATAAATTATGTTTTTGTGTGTCTATTTTCTGAACGCCATTTTTGGGTACATAAGATTTTTTGATCATTCATTATTACACTTTATGGGGCAAGGTGACCAAAAACTTGGCTGAACAGTTTTTATTTATTTATTTTTACAGCATTCATCTGAGGAGTTAGGTCATGTGACAGTTTTATAGAGCAGATCGTTACGGACGTGGCAATACCTAATATGTATACTTTTTCTTATTTATTTAAGTTTTACACAATAATAGCATTTCTGAAACCAATAAAAATGATGTTTTAGTGTCTCCATAGTCTGAGAGCCATAGCTTTTTGATTGTTTTAGGCGATTGTCTTAAATAGGGTATCTTTTTTTGCGGGATGAGGTGACGGTTTGATTGGTACTATTTTGGGGGTCATAAGCCTTTTTGATCGCTTGCTGTTGCACTTTTTGTGATGTAAGGTGACAAAAATTGCTTTTTTTACACAGGTTTCTTTTTTTTATGGTGTTTATCGGACGGGGTCTATCATGTGATATATTAATAGAGACAGTCATTGCGGATGCGGTGATATCTAATATGTGTATTTTTTGTTTTATTTTTTATAGGAAAAGGCCATTTATTTTTTTAATTTACATTTTTATTTTAACTTTTATTATTTTCACTTATTTTTTTTGTCAAGTCCCTCTTGGATCTTGAAGATCCAGTGGGGCTGATGGCTGTACTATACTTTGCAATGCTCTTGCATTGCAAAGTATAATACTATCAGATGTCCTGTAGGTGGCAACAGCGGACGCCTTTGCAAAGTGTCCGGTTGCCATGGCAACCATTGGGCGCTGCCATCACAGCGCGGCAGCCCCGATGGTTGAGAGAGGGAGCCCCTTCCCTCTATTAACCCCATGGATGCCGCTGCCACAGCATCTAAGGGGTTACAGCACAGTGTCAGCATAGAGCTGACACTCGCTGCTGATGGCGGAGGCTCAGGAATGGAGCCGCAGCCATCAAACACAGCAGGGGGACCGCACTGCATCGGGGGAAGAGGGCAGGGGGCAGCGCTGGAAAAGGGGAGGGGGAAGGTACGGCCAGCATTGAGGCGCCACAAATGGGGAAAGAATGAATGTATGGGGCGGGGAGGGGGCGGACCGCATCAGGGGCAGGCTTCATGAATATGGATGGGGGCAGGGAGAACTGCATCAGGGGCAGGGGGGGCTTGGAGGCACACAGGATGGGGGCACAGATCGGGGGGCACGAGGACACTACCTGATTTCAGGCTCTGATCTGCAGAGCGCAGATCAGAGCCTGGAACAGGCATTTTTTCACTGCCGCGATCCGATTGGTTAGTCTGCACAGACTAACCAATCGGATCGATTACCAGCAAGGGACCACTCTGATTGGTCCCTTGCTGGCATTACTGCACTGTATGCTGTCCGTGACAGCAGCAGGGCAGGGGCAGAAGCTTTAATCCAAGCGTTTTGCAGCGCTTGGATTAAAGAGCTGCCTGACGTCTATACACGTGCTAGCTGCACGGGGCATGTGCAAATAGCACGTATATAAACGGATTGCAGTCGGGAAGGGGTTAAAGAGCTCAGACAGGTGCTACTAAGTTAGATTAATGAGTGGAGTAGAGGTGGACTTTTTAAAGGCACAGTAACAGGTCTTTGAGAGCCAGAATTCTTGCTGTTTCTCAGGTGCTCAAATACTTATGTTCAGCAGTGCAAGACAAATAAATTATTTAAAAATCATTAAAAAAAATTTTTTTTTTATTCTGTCTCTCAGAGTGGGAATGCACTTACAATTTGAATTTCAGACCCCTCCATGATTTCTAACTGGGAGAACTTCCAAAATTGCATGGTGTTCAAATACTTTTGTTCCTCACTGTATATATACTGTCAAGGTCAGACTGGAGCTGCAAAGTACCAGAGGATCTTCCAGTGGGCTCAGGCTCTGACACGCTAAATGGCTGAAAAGTTCCAGCAGAAGGCAAGCCCATTTTTAGCTGAAATGGGAACTGATTAGCACTTACTGTGAATCTGCTGCCAGTTCTGCCTACACTTCATAGCAGAAGGACCTGTAATGACATCATAGTCATGTGACCTTTTCAGCAGTGGAAGTGAAAGTAGGACTTGTGATGAGGTCACCATCATGTGTCCACTGCAGAAAAAGGCAGCGCTGAGCAGGGGAGACCTGTGATGCCATGGAATGAATGTAAGTGCCAGAGAAATGCTGGGAGATGGGCACAGATCTGGCCATAAGTGCTGTGAAGAAGGCACAGTGTGGGCATTACTACTATGTACAGGTACAAAGGGGGAATAATTACTATGTGGGGGCATTAAGGGGACTGGTTGTGTATAGTTATGCTTTGGGCAGGGTTAGAGGCGTGGCCTCTCATATGAAAAAACAATATATACATATTGTAAACATATTGACCCATATTCACAAGATTTTATTTGCACGTATATATTTATATTTGTATCTGTGCATTGGGGGGGGGGGGGCAGTTACATTCCTTGCACAGTGTCCGCCCCTGTTGCTGTCTGTGTCCGCCCCTGAGTTGACTATTCAGTTTAGATGATTGTCGGCTTAACCTGTCTTCTTTGGTGGGACCAGTGGACCATCTACTGTGTGTGCTGGTGTTCCGACTCCCAAGCCTCCACGTTCTCACCTCTCCCCATTCTGCTTCAGATGCTGGCCTGAGACATTTGAAATGCCATCCTCATACAGGGCAGTAAGGCTAGAGCCACACATCTTCAACGCGCCACCCCCCAGGGCCCTATTGCGTCCCAGGTTTAGTGGAATGCCAAGTGGTGTGGTGCGGCCTATATGTCACGGTGGTCCTACCTGGATACAGCAGGACCCCAGGCTTTGGCTCTGTAGCATTAAAAAGGTGAATAATTGAGGGATGAATGAAAAATAACTTGAGTCCAGAGCTTGTTGTGAAGTTCAATGGCAACTTTACTTGAATAAACCTTCATCCAAACGATTGGCAGGCTTTGTCTTGCTCCAAGTAGGAGTTAGCATAAACTGGCACACTTCTTCAATAACTCTGCTTTCTTTCTTTCTCTCTCTGCTGTACTGACAGACCTGCTTAAATACTTAGTTTTTTTCTCTGTGCTACACTAAACTCTGCTTAAGTCTGGTTTCTGTACTTTGGGTCTGTAATGGTATCCTTAGATGGGGTGCCGTCCACTGTTTCTCCCCTCCTGACACTCAGTAAAACTTCTCTTCAGTCGAAGAACTCTTCCTCTTGCTGACATCTCTTATGGTGGCCAAAGATCTATTCCTCTGGCTCCTATGGCTTCCAGACATCTTTCTTCATTGCCAGCAGAGCTTAGGGTGCTCTGGCTGGCACAGGCATACATGTGTGTTCCCTTGCTCACACTCCTCCTGTCTAGCTTAGAACTAGAACTAACTGGAAACTTCTGCCCAACCCTTCCGGCTGGAAGCAGGACTGGACCACTTCTGCCCAAAAGGGGGAGAATGGAATGGTGAGTTCCATTCTCTCTATCTATACCTCTGCCATTTGCACTGCCACCTGCTGGTGAACCACACACATTACATGTAATAAAACAGTTGCATAACAAGATTAGGAATGCACAGTGTAGAGGACCTAGACAAAAATACATAAGATGGCATTTAGGTTAGACCATTAAAGATAGTAGCAGGGTGTAGGAGAGGTAACACTGACATGTGTCACGCGACAAAAAGGGTATAACTAAACTGTCACACCTTTGTTGCACTACATTTTTTGCAATGATAGTCAATGGTGTCGCACTGCAACATGCGACTTGGATGGATTTTGCTGTCGTGTCGCAGTCATAGCATGTTGCAAGTCACAATGAGACCAATGAGACACCTTTGACTATCATTATAAAAATGTTGCATGACTTTTCTGCGGCAAGAAGTCACATGACACATGTCGCCATGTAGCTCTAGCCTAAAAATGTACTCTTCAACAGCCCCATGGGATAATTAAGAGGTGGACGTGTCTAGCCATTAGATGACAAGAACTGCACTGTTATAAAGCTGGCCTCCCAGAGGATCATAGATTGATATAAATTACTTCAGGAAATGGCATTTATACAGTTAATACAAGGCACTTACTAATGTATTGTGATTGTCCATATTGCTTCCTTTGCTCATTTTTCAGTCACATTATACACTGCTCGTTCCCAGGGGTTATGACCACCCTTCTATCCAGCAGCGGTTATTGTGCTTGCACAGTATAGGTCTCTCTGGTGGCCAGGACTGTGGGAGCATGGGCAGCAGCTCCTGTCCTGGCCACCTTGTACCTGCGCTGCAGTGTTGTCTGTAACCATTGGATAAGAGCAGTATATAATGTGATGGAAAAATGAATCCAGCCAGAAAAGGAGGCAATATGGATAATAACAATACATGAGTAAGTGCCTTGTATTAAAGGGGTTCAGAGCCCAGACATACCTCCATTTTCACCCAGGCAGCCTCCCTGACTTGAGCATCGGAGCAGTTCATGCTCCGATGCTCTTCTTTCCCTGCGCTAAATCACGCATGGCAAAGGCATTTTCTGGAGTTCCGGTGACGTACCAGGCTCTCCATAGGGCTGCTGCCCAGCAGTGACACCAGTGACGGCACTGATGGGCAGGCTTTAGCGCTGCCCTAGCCCAGCAGTGTGTTATTGTAAATAAAAGAGCCCTTGCCCTGCGCGATCCTGCACAGGGCAAAGGAGAGCATCGGAGCATAAAATGCTCCGATGCTAACATCAGGGGGGCTGCCTGCGTGAAATTATGGGCATGTCCGGGTTCAGCTCTGAACCCGGACAACCCCTTTAACTTTCTCTACGTAATAAATGCTATTTGCTGAAGTGAGACAACCCCTTTAATTACATTTGAAAAGTGCTGAGCATGGGAATCAGAAATGTAAAAAAAGAAACAAGAAAGTTCACCCTAGTGTCTTGGATTCTCAATGTTTCACTCGCAGAACATCTTAATCCTTCACTGTTTCTCTCTCGATAAAACCGCTACCATGAATGGAGATGTTTGTTTCTTTTATCTCCTACAGAATAGTTTTAATCATGAGGCGGCATTTTATTCCTTCATTATTCCCGTTAGTTATCGGGCTTATAGGAGGCTGCACCTGCTGACTGGAGGTCACAAGCAAGTTTTGGAATACATAGTGTTTCTGAGAATTGTGTACACATCAGGGATAAGTAGATGTCAGCCATTTTGAAAGAGCTGGCACAGAGGGAAACCGAAACTAAAAGCAATTTAATTGCTATGCAGTTGAATGTAATACGGTGAAACCGCATTTAGCATTGATAAGTCATCTTCAAGGTGCATAATATGTGGTGAAGCATAAAGGGGTTGTCTCATCTGAGACATTGGTGGCATATCGCTAGGATATGCCACCAATGTCAGACAGGTGTGGGTCCCACCTCTGGGGCACACTCCTATCTCCAGAACAAGCCCCCAAAGGTGAAGGAAAGCGCAGCCGCACATACGCAGCCACTACTTCTTTCACTTCAATGGGACTGCTGGAGATAGCCGAGCCAGCACTCAGCCATTTGCAGCAGTCCCATAGAAATGAACAGAGGGCAGCTACGCATGCGCAGCCATTCTCCGCTCACTTTAGGGGTCACATTCTGGAAATAGGTGAGGGTCCCAGAGCTATACCAGTTGATATGCTGCCAATCTCCCAGATGAGACAACACCTTTACCAACTGTGACATGAAATTTCGTCTGGATAAGGGGGTGACTGTAGGTGTCATGTATATAAGTTAATGCTACATTAACAGTGTCAAACTATGAGAAGCGTGCTTCTATTTTCTTACACTTTAATTGACATCCGATGCTGTCCACAACAGGATGGTTTTTAATAGCATGGTATCCATTCAACCCCTTTTCACCCTAATTCTTCAGGGCCTGATCCATCATCCAACCAGTGGCAGATCCAGAGCCTGGTCTCGAGAGGGGCACTTCCCCAGGCAATAGGAGATTATGGGGACCCTGTTTCCCCGCCCACCCTCAAGCCACACCCACATACAGCCCCACCCATATATTGCGCCCATACCTCTTACATCCAGTGACGTCTCCTTGGATGTAGATGTTCTCTTTCTTCAGCTTCTCCATTCAGACCAGATCACCATGATGATTTCTTTCAGCCATCTCTTATCTCTGCAGAGTTTGACAGACAGACATAATAGTTTCCTACTTTTCCTCCCACCTTCTCAACATCCCATCATGCACCCCCAATACTGAGACGCTGCGCCCCCCAAAACTATACTGTAGAAACAGATAAACCCCCTGAAAATACTAGTTACACACAGATAGTGCCCCCTACAATAATTATTGGAACACAATGCTCTAAGAAAATAACTGCACCCAGCAAATAGTGCCCCTGACACTAATAGTGTAACCATAATGTCCCCCAAAAATAACTGTGCTAAGCTGATACTGTGCCAGGGCGCCCCCACAGTAAGTGCTCCCCAAAATCCCATCAATAGTAATAATTCTGTGCCAGAGTGCACTTAGTAGTAATAGTACTCCTACAGTGCCCCCAACAGTAATTGTGTCCCAGAAGTAATAATGCTCCCATAGTCCCCCAGTTGTAATAAAACCCCTTATAATGTGTGCCAGTACAAAAAATGCTCTGTTGTGTGGCAGTAAAAAAACAAATACCTCCTCTTAGTGCCCACAGTCAATGTCCCCAGAGTTCCCTCATGTGATCCAATGACCCGTACTGTGTGCCACTACAAAAAACACTTAGTGCCCCCAGTTGAGCTAAGGTGCCCATAGTGCCCCTATAATTGGTGCCAGTATAAAATACTCCTATAACGTGCCTCCAGAAGATGCCCCCATAGTGCTCCTCCCCGTCGTATATAGTGCCCCCAGAAGATGCCCCCATAGTGCTCCTCCCCGTCGTATATAGTGCCTCCAGAAGATGCCCCCATAGTGCTTCTCCCCTGTCCCCATAGTGCCCTTCATAATGTGGCAGTATAAAATGCCCCTATAGACTTCCCCATGTAGATCCCCCATAATGCTTCTCTCCCCCTTCCCCATAGTGGCACCAAAATGGGTGCCAGTATTAAATGCCCCTATATAATGCCCCCATAGTGCTCTTCCCCCCTTCTCCATAGTGCCCCCATAATGTGCCATTATATAGGGCCCCCATTAGATGCCCCCATAGTGCTCCTTCCCCCCCTTCTCCATAGTGCTCCCCCCCCATAATGTGCCAGTATATAGGGCCCCACCCCCCTTCTTGCCATACTGTACTAAAAGTAATAAAAATAAACACTTATACTTACCTCCATGACACTGCAATGTGATGCAGGCCTCTTCCGGCCTGTGTCCCGCTCTTTACGGCTCAGTCGGCGTGATGACGTCATCCGGCCGCCTGCAATGGCCTCTGATAGGCTGCAGGCCTAGTGCCTGCAGCCTATCAGGGGAACGGGCAAGGGGACGCCTCTCCCCTGCCCTGCACCGTTCATTAGATGAATATAGAGATGAGCGCTTCCACAATGGAAGCGCTCATCACTCCCTGCCGCTGCCACCACCGCCGGAATGGTCAGTCCGCCCCTGGCTCTCACTATATTCTTGGGGGAACAATTGCCCCGTTGCCCCCCCGGATCCGCCAATGCATCCAACACTACCCCCCACACCCCATGCACTCAGAAGCACTACAAATATCGGCTGATGGCCGGGTCATACAGCTTTATATCTGCACAGAACAAGCATGTTTTACTTTTTCTGTCACCCCTGTCTCCTCATGGATTGTAAACTCTTGAGACCTTCATTCCTCTTCTTTGTTGCTATGTAATATATGATTTTGTTTGTTTGTACATGAACCCTGTGATTGTAAAGCACTGTGGAATATTTTGGTGCTATATAAATAAAGATTATTATTAATTTGTACATATCACCACTATTCTGTTTAATGCAATTTCTTTTCAGATTCAGAGAGAAGTCACACTAGAGACCAATGTAAATGTCAAGCAGTAATTTACTAATTGCAGGCTATAATGGCTTTTTGTGGTTAGTGATAAAAGGAAAGAAAATTATTTCTAACAGTTTTACAATAACTTTAAACAAATGCGGGTGAGTTGCGGGAAAATTTGTGATTTTTCCCCGTGAGTGCAAAGCGTTTTAGTGCGTTTTGCATGCGCGTGAGAAAAATCGGCATGTTTGGTACCCAAACCGGACTTCTTCACAGAAGTTCTGGTTTGGGATCGGTGTCGTGTAGATTTTATTATTTTCCTAAGTAAATTAGGGATGGAGGGGTTAACAAAAAAAAAATTGATTAAACTCACCTCCTCCACTTGTTTGCGCAGCCCGGCTTCTCTTCTTTCTTCTTCTTTGAGGAAAAGGACCTTTGGTGACGTCACTGCACTCATCACATGGTCCATTGTGCAGGTCCTTTTCCTCACAGATCATCAAAGAAGAAGACAGAAGAGAAGTCGGGCTGCGCGAACAAGTGGATGAGGTGAGTTAAAATTTTATTTTATTTTTTTAACCCCTCCATTCCTATTTTACTAAGCATCCTGTATTAAGAATGCTATTATTTTCCCTTATAACCATGTTATAAGGGAAAATAATAATGATCGGGTCCCCATCCCGATCATCTCCTAGCAACCATGCGTGAAAATCGCACCACAGTCGCACTTGCTTGCGGATGCTTGCGATTTTCACGCAGCCCCATTCACTTCTATGGGACCTGCGTTGCGTCAAAAATGCACAATATAGAGTATGCTGCAATTTTCACGCAACGCACAAGTGATGTGTGAAAATCACCGCTCATGTGCACAGCCCCATAGAAATGAATGGGTCCGGATTCAGTGCAGGAGTAATGCGTTCACCTCACGCATTGCACCCGCGCGGAAATCTCGCCCGTGTGAAAGAGGCCTTACTGTCAGATTTCCCCTCAATTATTGTCATTGCTGCGATCCAAGCATTCTTATAATAGGGTGTTGTCCAAAGGGGACAGGCAATTTTTCACAGAAAGTCCTATTTATTGCGAAAATGCCACGGGTTTTTAAATTTCATTCATTGTAGGTTACTGATGTAGAGAGTGAAGGAACATCTCAAGACAAAAGTCTTAGGCCTCTTTCAAATGGGCAAGATTTACGCATGGGTGCAATGCGTGAGGTGTACGCATTGCACCCGCACTGAATCCGGACCCATTCATTTCTATGGGGCTGTGCACATGAGCGGTGATTTTCATGCATCACTTGTGCGTTGAGTGAAAATCGCAGCATGCTCTATATTGTGCGTTTTTCATGCAACGCAGGCCCCATAGAAGTGAATAGGGCTGCGTGAAAATCGCAAGCATCCGCAAGCAAGTGCGGATGTGGTGCTATTTTAACGCATGGTTACTAGGAGATAATCGGGATGGGGAACCGATCTTTATTATTTTCCCTTATAACATGGTTATAAGGAAAAATAATAGCATTCTTAATACAGAATGACGTCACCACAGGTCCTTTTCCTAAAGAAGAAGAAAGAAGAGAAGTCGGGCTGCCCGAACAAGTGGATTAAGGTGAGTTAAATTTTTTTATTTTTTTTAACCCCCTCCATCACTATTTTACTAAGCATTCTGTATGAATAATAAAATCTACAGAACACCTAACCCAAACCCGAACTTCTGTGAAGAAGTCCGGGTTCGGGTCTGGGTACCAAACATGCCAGTTTTTTTCACACACGTGCAAAACGCATTAAAACTTTTTGCACTCGCGGGGAAAAAATGCGCATGTTCCCGCAACGCACCCGCATCTTTTCCCAGCCTGGTGTGAACCCAGCCTTAAGGCCCTATTACACGGGCAGATTATTATTAAGATGATCGCTAACAAGCGTTCATAGTAACGCTTGTTAGCAATCATGTGGCAGTATAATTTGAACAAGCAAACGCTCGTTCATCGGGTAATCCGGATGTTTTAGCAATCCTGGTTTGCCCTGCGGCAGATTGCGTTGTGTAATAGGTTCCCTGCTGGCAGCAAGCGATAACACGGTATAGGGACGAGCGATGCATTAGCAGGCTATGTCTGAGGGAACGCTTCCCTCCCGACAATCATCTGCTCTATCTGCCCATGTAATAGGGCCTTTAGACTTAGGCCTCATGCACACGACCGTGCCGTTTTTTGTCAAAAACTTGCGTAAGTTATAGCTGGAGCCTATGTCAGCCCCTGGTTGGTGTAGACTTCAGTTTATGGCACATGGCAGGGCAGAGATGCGACAAGTTTATTAGGAGACATATGCCTGTTAATAATTTAGGCGTATCTAATGCCAGCTCAGAGATATCAAGACACTTGATAAATGTCCCTCATTGTGTGACATCAGCATAAAAGGTTGATCATACAATTTATACTGTACCAGACGCTGCTAACAATTGCACATATGGTTCTAGTTTTAGCATCTACAGTTCATATAGTAAATGACATAGTGGGCGCATGTGGCCATATTGTACAAAAAGTAATGAATCATTCTAAAGAGCCGTATAAGGTGGCAGATTGCGAAGCTCCGCACAGCAGATGGTGAGTGACATCAAAACTGCAAGTTTCACTCTGTATTGTTCCATAAGTACATTAGAGAGGGACCAGAAAGGTAAATACATATAAAGTGGACTTATATTATATACAGCAGAACGGCCAGCCTGTTTATTAGCCTTTTCTGGTGGTGTATTATATAGACATTTTTGACTTCTTCAGAACAGTGACTAAGGCATCTAAGATATTTCACAGAGGGACAGTGTATCAACCTCCCCCTCCTCCTTCCCAATCTTTCTTATGACTGTGGCGGACTGGGGCTTTACTATAAAATAAAATAAAAGCCCATTCCAAAAACAAACAAAAAACACTTTTTTTTTCCTTTTTTTATTTTTTATTCTTTATTTAAGCAAATATCAAAGTCCAAATATGCATTCGTAAGGACATACAATCCTCGTAACAGAAATATAGCACAAAAATAAAATTACACCATACATCAATTCCCATAATAATATCTTATGGCACTTGTGGTATAATGGAAGGCACCTCGCCCAAGCAAGGACCCTTTTTAACTGGCCCATAACCAACTCAGACTAAAAAGAAAAAAAAAAAAAAAAAACAGATAAGGACATTATCCTAGCCTTAAACCAAAATTACCAGAATAAGTAAAATGCCTAAATGGACACAGACTAGGAAGAGCGACCTTAAGCAATAACAACAGGAGAAGGATGACAATACACACAAACAGTAGACATTAAAGGGGGAGGGGATGGATACCACATATGGAGTAAATAAAAAGTATCAAATGGAATCCACCGCTTAGGCCAGAAGGTCCTGGAACTCCTGAGACTCCTGAAAAGAAAACCAGGGAGCCCATGAATCAAGAAAGGCTTTATGTTTGGCTCTCAGCTGAGAGGTAAGTTCCTCCATTCTCCGGATCTCCTCTACCTTTTGGATCCAAAAACCGATAGTCGGAGGCACCGAGAGTTTCCACCTCGCGGGGATACAAGACCTAGCCGCTATCACCAGGGAGCACAGACAGGACTTCCGGAGCACACTCATTGGCAGATCCGAGAAAAATAATAAAAAGAAACCAGGGGTGAATGGAATCGTAAGTCGGAAAATTGAAGACAAGGTCTTATGGACCAGCTGCCAAAAAGGACGAATTTTTGGGCACTCCCAGAAAATGTGTAACATGGAGCCCATACCGGAGTCACAGCGCCAACAATTAGGAGACGCAGATGGGAACATTTTCTGCAATCTGGTTGGAACGTAGTACCACCTGGACATTATCTTGTATCCTGCCTCTTGGAACCTACTCGCTATGGATGCCCTGTACAGTAGAGCGAAGAGTTTTAACCAGTGGTCGGGGGGATGTTAACTCCTAGGTCTTGTGACCATTTAGCCACAAACGGTGGAAGGTAGTCCTGACGAGGGGCTATCAAAGACTGATAACATTCAGAAAGGGAATGTCTATAGGCGCCTACCCCAACACAAATTTTTTCAAACGATGTGAGAGCCCTGTCATAACCCGTAGAGTTCGGAATAGAAGAGAGAAAGTGCGTCAACTGCCAAGCTCTCCAGAAGCCCAAAGAGCAGGGATCTGTTATACTTAGGATCTCGTCATAAGAGCGCCATCTGCCTGAGGTTCTGAAGAAGGGAGCTCGGGACCTACCATTAGTTCTCCACTGCAAGAACGGACCGCCCTTACATCCCGCTGGGAAAGTGGGATTCCCCAAGATGGGAAATAAAGGTGAGGGGGAGGGGGAGATCAGAGGATTATCTCTAATTCTATGGAACTGTGAGATAGTGGGTCCAATTGTGAGATGGTTAGCTAGGGCTGAAGGTAGTTTAAAAGTCACCCAAGGTAGGGACCCTAATGGGTAGTTCGAGCATAGTTGTTCAATTGATACCCACTGCTTGAGCTGTGAATGCCTACATCAATCCACTATCCTCTGGAGCAGGGAAGCTGAGTGATATTTACGTAAGTCAGGTACTCCTAGTCCTCCTTTGTCCCTCGGTATGTGTAAGAGAGATCTGGCAAGTCTCGGGCTACCCTTTGCCCAAATGAACCTAAATATGTCTCCATGCATCTTGTTAAAAAAGCTAGCGGGTAGTTTGATAGGAAGGGTCTGAAAGAGGTACAACACTCGTGGGAGAATATTCATTTTGAAAATGGCGCATCTTCCAAACCATGTGTGCAGCCCTTTCGACCACTTCTTAAGATCTTCCCTAATCCGTTCCCGGAGAGGGATAAAGTTTCTGTGATATACCTCTTTCAGATCTGTGGGGATATATGTACCTAAGTATTTCACTGCCCCAGAAGCCCACTTGAAAGGGAATGAGGCCACTAGGTCGGCCACGAGCGTAGCAGGAAGGGAGACATTCAAGGCCTCCGATTTCTGAAAGTTAATCTTCAGATTCGAGAGACCATGAAACGTATGGAATTCCGCCATCAAATTCGGGAAGGAAGTCTTGGGATTAGTTAAAGTAAACAACAGGTCGTCCGCATATGCCGCTATCTTAAATTCTTTACCCTCCACCGAGAGTCCCGATATATTCGGGTTCTGTCGGATTGTCCTTAGGAGCGGCTCAAGGGTAAGAACAAAGATCAGCGGGGAAAGAGGACACCCCTGGCGGGTCCCATTCCGTATCGCAAAGGACGGGGAAAAAACACCATTCACCTTTGCGGACGCCGAGGGAGACTCATATAAAGCTCTTATCCATGATGCCAGAGGACCGGTGATACCAAGATATCGCAGCACTGTGAACAACCAAGGCCAGCCCACTCTGTCAAAAGCCTTTTCCACATCTGTGGATAGGAGACAGAGTGGGGTATCACGGATCCCGGCAAGATGAATCAGGTTAAGAACCTTAGTGGTATTATCTCTCGCCTCACGAGACGGAATGAAACCCACCTGATCATTGTGTATAAGATCCGAAAGCAGAGGAACCATCCGTGTGGCCAAAATTTTTGCGAACAACTTAAGGTCCACATTCAATAATGAAATGGGACGATAGTTGCCACAAAGTGTGGGATCCTTCCCTTCCTTATGTATCACTGTGATATGAGCATGTGACATGTCAGCAGGGAGAGAACATCCTGTGCTAAGAGAGTTGAGAGCCTTAGCTAGTGGGGTCTGGAGTAGTGGTAAGAATCTCTTATAATAGGATGCCCGGGGCCTTATTGGGTTGCATATTTTTCAAAGACTCCGCTATTTCATCTGCTGAGATCGGTCTATCTAAGTCCCGAAGGGAGTCTGCAGGTAGTCTCGGCATGCCCGAATCTATCAAGTACTGGTTCATCTTCGAATGTAAAGTCTCACTCGAGTTATTAGGTTGAGGGAGATTGTATAGGGATTGATAATACTGAGCAAAAGTTTCTGCAATCGCGACGGGGTCATTAAGCGGGGGCCCTCTGGGAGCGGCAATACGGGGAACATAATTCCTGGCTCTATGCTCCCTAAGTAATCTGGCTAGGAGTTTACCACTTTTATTCCCATACTCAAAGAAATAACGGCGACCTTTAGCTAGAATGGTTTTTGTACGAACATCTAACTTTTCCTTGAGCTTACTTCTAGCCAATAAAAGGGAAGTGTGTGCAGCTATCGCGTGAGACTTTTTATGGGCCTGTTCCAGGGTAACTATTTCCGCCAAAATTTGTGAGATTTCTGCCGCCCTCTCTTTCTTACGTCTAGCTCCATGCTTGATGAATTCACCTCGGATTACACATTTGTGAGCCGCCCAAATAGAGATGGGTGACACGTCATCTGTTTGGTTAGTTTCAAAATAATGGGAGATCTCCGTATGCACCTCTTGAGCTACCACCACATCCTGCAATAGGGATTCATTCAATCTCCACTGCCAAAATTTCGGAGCAGGTAGGGGGGAATTCAATGAAACATGGAGCATCGCGTGGTCTGAGAAGGTCAGCAGATCTATGGCCGACGAGGCCAGGAGGGAAACCGCAGAGTGTCTCAACAAGAAGTAGTCTAATCTGGAGTAAGTGTCTCTCATTATTTTATTTTCAACATACCAATGTTCTCCAAGAATAGATAATGGGCCCTAGAGAAAAAATGCTCACAAAAACAGAAACTCATTTTTAAGAGCCATAGATTTGTATTTTTCCAGTGATACACCATATGTATGAGGGCTTGTATTTTTAATGGTACAGCTTGGGGGGTACATATCATTGATTGATTAGCTTTATACATTTCTTTGGAGGGGGCGCAATATTGCAACTCTACAGTTTGGTATGAACACAGCAATAGCAAATACGTTTTGTACTTTTGAATAATATAGACATTTTTGTCACTGTATTCAGCCATAACCTTTCAGTGAAGTGGTATGAGCTGCCCACAAGAGTGAGTAAATATGCCCATAAACATACAAAAATATTTCTGCTTTATTACATAAATACAATGACATAGTAAAATATACACAACAGGGAAAGAATAAAGCATGCCTGATGGTATATAGGCCATAATACAGAAAACGATATTCCCGATCCATACAGAGGATTAAAATAAGTCTCCAGATACGACTGTGTCTCTTCAATGAGAAACAGAATCCGTCTCAAGTTGATTTATGTTACTTGGTAAGGTTGCTATCACATATAGGGCTCATGCACACGACTGTATATATTTTGCGGTCCACGACAATAAAATACTGATGACGTCCGTGTGCATTCCGTATTTTGTGAAATAGCACAACTGGCCCCTAACAGAACAGTACTATCCTTGTCCATTATGCGGACAGTAATAGGACTTGTTCTATTTATGTCCGGAAATACGGACATATGGAAACTGAATGCACACGGAGTACCTTCCGTTTTTTTTGCAGTCCCATTGAAATGAACGGTTCTGCATACGGTCTGCAAAAAAGATGGAACGGGCACGGAAATAAAATACGTTCGTGTGCATGAGGCCATAGCAGTTTTAGGAAACATTCCTTTTTGTGATGTCATTTTCAGCATTTTATTCCATCAAAAAACATCACGGCCAAATGTTTGCTGAAAGCCAAAATATCCACTCCAAAAAATATAAAACCACAAAACAGTATCAGGAAAATATACTCAAATCTTTATTAAATCGCTCTAAAATATCACTAAAATACAGACACATTCCTACATGAAAACAAGGTGACATGCTGGCAAATACATAAATGATGAAAGATGTATTGTCCGTCTATCATAATGGACTTTTGGGCACAAGAGGCATCCTGGCTCTCACAAGCAGATACCAAACGCATGGATGATGTTGACCACAAGACCATTCGTGAAACAAAAATTTGCTTAAGTACAATTCCCACCGCCAGTTGATGTAGCCTTGGAGATGTGTTTTTTGTATTCTCTGGTAGGTGGAGGTTGTTGAGTTTGTACTGTGTAATTGGTGGCCTTGGGATATTGTGCTTCCTCATGTTAGGTTCCACAATATAATTTTTTATTATGTTTTTAATTTGTATATACTTTGTTTATTTCAGTGCACTACAGTCTAATGACATGGATATAGAAATCTTCTGCCAGCTATTACCAAGGAGATCATCTTGGGACTAAGATGCAGCTGTTTTTAATACGGGACCATCTTATGAAATCCTTATGTAGCGTGTTTTAATCTTGCAACACGACCTGTGGAGGTGTGAGTTGATCTGGAGGTTCTGCCATACACGCTGGGGGAGATTTATCAAACTGGTGTAAAGTAGAACTGGCTTAGTTGCCCATAGCAACCAATGAGATTCCCCCTTTCATTTTCCAAAGGAGCTGTCAAAAATGAAAGGTGGAATCTGATTGGTGGATATGGGCAACTAAGCCAGTTCTACTTTACAGCAGTTTGATAAATCTCCCCCACAAAGTTTTTATTTTGTACTATTGTATACATATTTTACTCTCTATTATTATCAACTGTATTTTCTTTTTGTATTTATATTCCTATATATAAGGTAATATTGTGATTATGAATTATAATGTGATTGTGAATTTTCTATATTTCTTTTAAAATGATGTATTTTTAATCATAAATTCTTATATATACATTTTTCATTCATTATCTTGGGAATGTTTCGCATATTTATTTATTTTAGTTATTTGTCTTCTACAGTGTATGTGCTTGTTCACACTGCATGTTTTTTTGTTACACCTGGTAACTGACATTGAGCACTTTTCTTTTTGGCACTTTGCACTTTGTTTTCCACTTCTTCATTGATCATTTTAAGGATATACAGTATCTCACAAAAGTGAATACACCCCTCACATATTTTATTCTATCTTTTCATGGGACAACACTGAAGATCTGACACTTTGATACAATGTAAAGTAGTCAGTGTACAGCTTGTATAACACTGTAAATTTGGTGCGCCCTCAAAATAACTCAACACACAGTCATTAATGTCTAAACCGCTGGCAACAAAAGTGAGTACAACCCTAAGTGAAAATGGCTAAAGTGTGCCCAAAATGTCAATATTTTGTGTGGCCACCATTATTTTCCTGCATTGCCTTAACTCTTTTGGACATGGAGTTCACTAGAGCGTCACAGATTGCCACTGGAGTACTCTTCCACTCCTCCATGACATCACAGATCTGGTGGAGGTCAGAGACCTTGTGCTTCTCCACCTTTTATTTGAGGATACCTCACAGATGCTCAGGAGGGTTTAGGTCTGGAGACGCGCTTGGCCAGTCCAGCACCATTACCCTCAGTTTTTTTAGCAAGGCAGTGGTCGTCTTAGAGGTGTGTTTGGGGTCGTTATCATGTTGGAATACTGCCTTTCGGCCCAGTTTCCGAGGGGAGGGGATCATGCTCTGCTTAAGTATGTCACAGTACATGTTGGCATACATGGTTCCCTCAGCCGGCAGCACTCATGCAGCCCCAAACCATGATACTCCCACCACCATGTCTCATCACACCACAGGATATGGTTCCAGTAATCCATGTCCTTAGTCTGCTTGTCTTCCGCAAACAGTTTTCTTGTGCATGATCTTTAGAAGAGGGTTCCTTTCTGGGACGACAGCCATGCAGACCAATTTGATGCAGTGTGAGTCGTATGGTCTGAGCACTGACAGGCTGACCCCCCACCCCTTTAACCTCTGCAGCAATGCTGGCAGCAGTCATACATCTATTTTTTAAAAAACAACCTCTCGATATGACCCTGAGCACGTGCACTCAACTTTGTTGGTCGACCATGGTGAGGCCTGTTCTGAGTGGAACCTGTCTTGTTAAACCGCTGCATGGTCTTGGCCATCATGCTGCAGCTCAGTTTGAGGGTGTTGGCAATCTTCTTATAGCCTAGGCCACCTTTATGTAGAGGAACAATTATTTGTTTCAGATCCTCAGAGAGTTCTTTGCCATGAGGTGCCATGTTGAGCTTCCAGTGACCAGTAGGAGAGAGTGTGAGAGCGTACCTGCCCTCCACACCTGAGTTCTTGTAACACTAACGAGTCAAATTACACCGGGGAGGGAAAATGACTAATTGGGCACAATTTGGCAATTTTCACATAGGGGTGTACTCACCTTTGTTGCCAGCGGTTTAGACATTAATCGCTGTGTGTTGAATTATTTTGAGGACACACCAAATTTACACTGTTATATAAGGCTACTTTCACACTGGTGTTTCTGTGTCCGTTTGTGAGATCCGTTTCAGGGCTCTCAGAAGCGGCCCAAAACGGATCAGTTCAGCCCTAATGCATTCTTAATAGATAAGAATGCATCAATTTGGCTGCGTTTGGTCTCCGTTGCGCTTTTCAGGCGGACACCAAAATGCAGCTTGCCTGACGATTTGGTGTCTGCCTGACGATGCGGAGCCAAACGGATCCATCCTGACTTACAACGTAAGTCAATGGGGACGAATCCGTTTTTCACTGACACAATATGGTGCAATTGAAAACTGATCCGTCCCCCATTGACTTTCAATGTAAGTCAAGACGGATCCGTTTTGACTTATACTTTTTTTAAAAAGAATAATGCAAACTGATCCATTCTGATCGGATACAAGCGTTTGCATTATCGGTGCGGATCCCTCTGCGCAGATACAAGATCCGCACCGAACGCAGGTGTGAAAGTTAGAATTTAATACATTATGCTAGGGTTGTTTCGATACCAAAATTTTGATTCGGTTTCAATACCATAAAAAAGTATTGCGATACTCGATACCATGCAAAAAAAAAAAAAACACAAAAAAAAAAGCTGCGTGCATTCCGTATTTTATGGAATGTCCGGCCCATATTTGAACAGGTCTATCCTATTTTTTGGAGGGGCAAGGTTTTTATTTATTTTTCTTTCTGTTCTGGCATTCACCGCATAGGAGTTTTTTTTTATATTTTAATAGTTTGGACTTTTTAGACGTGGCGATATGTAATATGTTTGTTTATTGTTTCTATATTTTATATGTAAAATTGGGAAAAAGGGTCATTTATACTTAATATTTTGGTGTTTTTTTGTGTTAACTTTTTTTTTTCTATTTAATAACTATTGCCCTTAGGGGTTAGAACCTGGGATATTTTCATCCCTTGTCCTATTCACCCTAAAAGAGCTCTATTAGGACTAATAGGACTTCACACTCTCCCTGCTGCCCTGTGCATAACGCACACAGCAGCAGGGAGCTTACCATGGCAGCCAGGGCTTCAATAGCATCCTGGCTGCCATGGTAACCGATCTAAGTGTCTCAGATTTTATCATATCAGAGTGAGGACTTTGTCCATATATAATGCTTGCATCTACTTTACTAAGTGCATGATTATCTTATTTCTGTGATTTTCTTTACCAATCATGACAGCATTTGAAAAGCACCTCTCTATGGCCATAGGCACCCAGGCACTGCTGTAAAACCTGAATGCGCAGTCAGCCACTACTTCTTGTTTATTCTAAAAAAGATAATATGGGGTCCATTTATTAAGACTGGCTTTTAAGATGACTGTCTTAATAACCCCTATATCTGGTGGTGGGTCAACTGAAGTTATAAAGAGGTGCAGGACTCTACATAACTTTGGCACATTCAGTGCCTGTCTAAATGTAAGACTGCTTCCTAGCTGGCTTACATTCAGACCATTTCTATGCCTAAAACAGGTGTAGAAAATGATGAATGAGACGGACCTGCCAGCCCATCCCCTTCCCCGCCCACATTATTAGACACAGCGCACATAACCTTTCCGCCGCAATCTGCACTACAAATACACTTAAAATAGGCGTTATTTCTGCATAATAAATGACCCTCTATATACCTAAATAATTCAATTATGCATTTAGGGATTCAGATTTGATACACTTTTAGCAAGCGGTCAAATTGTAATGTTACGTTTTCACATGCCTGACAGTAACCTGAGGTATATGGGCCATTGTTCCTTTTAAAGGGATTCTGTCACCAGATTTAACCCTATTAAGCTAGCTGACATTAGCGATGTGCTAATGTCAGCTCAACCTAACTAGCCTATTCCTACTTTTATCTATGCCCCCGTTACGCCAGAAATCTAACTGTTATAATATGCTGATTAGACTCTAATCAGCATATTATAAAAGTTAGATTTCTGGCATAAGGGGGGCATTGTTCCTGCTAGAGGTTCCGTTCTCCCACCTTTGTCGCCTCCCTCAAAGTCCTGATTGACAGGGCCAGGCGGCGCTCGCATCTGTCTGCCAGCCCTGTGCTCTGGTGAAATCTCGCGCTGTTCAGCATTCGGCAAAGGCGCGGTGAGGGAAAGATGCTCGCAGGCTGCCAGCTTCCTCACTGCGCCTGGCATACTGGGGGCATAGATAAAAGTAGGAATAGGCTAGTTAGGTTTAGCTGACATTAGCACCTCGCTAATGTCAGCTAGCTTAATAGGGTGAAATCTGGTGACTGAATCCCTTTAAGCTGGCTGCAGTGCCGATGCGCAGCTCAGGAGCTACTCCTGCTTGGTGATGAGTGTGGGGAGATAACAGGAGGCTGTGCACTGTTACCGCAGGACAAAACTGGAGCCTTGAAAGGTAAATAACCACTAGACCCCAGGTATGATTTACCCACCAAAATGAACCTCTTTACTTCCCTAGGCCACCTGACACTAACCTCTTCACTGCCTTGGGCCGCCAAGGATATTAACAATCAACCACTTCATTGCCCTAGACCACCAGGGATCCTAAAATAAACCCTTTTATGCCCTAAACCACGAGAGATGCTGGCAATAACATTAAATGCTGGAACTTCATTAAAATAGACCATCAGAGATATTGGTATTAACCCATTTACTACCTTAGACCACTCTCAAAATTAACTCTTTTACTATCCTAGAGCAAAAGGGATGCTGACAATAACAGTTACATTGCCATAGATCTTTAATGATCCGGGTATTAATCACCTTCTTTGCCATAGAGCAGGGATGCTCAACCTGCGGCCCTCCAGCTGTTCAAAAACGACAACTCCCATCATGCCCTGCTGTAAACTGATAGCTGTAGACTGTCTGGGCATGCTGGAAGTTGTAGTTTTGCAACAGCTAGAGGGCCGCAGGTTGGGAATCCCTGCCTAAGGCCATCAAGGATACTATGATCAACTTCTTCATTGCCAAAGATTGATCCTTTACTGCCCTAGAGTAAAAATGGACTAATAAAGAGGCTGTCTGTTTCTTTTTATATTGATGACCTATCCTCAGAAAGGTCATCAATATCAGATTGGCGAGGGTCTGACTCCTGGCAGCCCCACTGATCAGCTGTAATTGTAGTTGTGATTTTGAGCCCCATTGATTGTGAGATTGTGAGCCCCATTGGGGACAGCTTGATGCTAATGTCTGTAAAGTACTATATAAGTGCGTAAAATAAATTAATAATTAGACCTGCTCACCTCTGCAGTTACGATGGTGAGCAGGTGTAATTACAACTACAATTGCAGGTGATCGGTGGGGGTGTCGGGAGTCTTCTCCCCCTGCCTCTGATCTGATACTGATGACCTATGCTGAGGATGGGTCATCAATATAAAAAAACGGACAGCCCCTTTAAAAAAATAATAATAATCTCTTTAGTTGTATAGAAGGTTTCAACACAATTAAGGGCTCAATTAAAACCATTCCCAGATCAAGCAATTCTACAATCATGAACACCAAATAACCGATAGCCAGGGGCGTAGCTATAGGGTGTGCAGAGGTAGAAGTCGCTACCAGGCCCAGGAGCCTGAGGGGGCCCAAAGACCCTTGTGCGATATAAGAAGACACCATTATTATAGAAAGTGCATGCTGGTCAAGTTACACCTCTGGCTGGAGGGAAGGAGTTAGGTCAAGAATTTGGCATGGGGGGAAGGGTGCCATTTCAATTTCTGCCTCAGGCAACATAAAGGTGATGTATTGGCCACAAAGCACTGAGGGAAGGGCCCATGAACTCTTGTATCAGGGCCCATGAGCCTCTGACAATAGCTATACACCATACAAGATAAAACAAAGAATTCTAACATGAGGATAGCGCAATAATGCACAGTGTATGGTTGTTTATATGCAAAAAGGGAAGAAAGAGGATGGACCATAGTGCCATACCACCCTAGAGTCTCCTGAACCAAACTAAGGGTGTGTCTGGTCGCAATGGTACAAATCCACACCAGCAATAGTCTAATCAAGGTACCCATCCAAGGTGTGGCGAATAGCTATCAGTTATTTGGAATTGGTTGATCTGGGAAAGGTTTTGATCTCTAGAATAAAAGCTATGTTTTAGATATAGAGACCTTGTCTGGTGAACCCCTTACTGCTCTAGACCTACCTGCTCTATACGGGTACTATTTGCCTAGTTGCTATGTGACCTTGTGTGTCTGGCTGCTGTACGACTAGTTATTAGGGCACTGTATGTACACAATTGTTTGATGCTTCTCCGTATAGCCAGGCATTGAGAAGACAGTATCGATGTTCTTAACTGCCCTGGTCACTAGCTGCAAAGCTTAGAGGGAACACTAACAAATCTGTTTTTACTCATGTATTGAAGAGATAAAGCCTCTGGGCATGTATAAGACTTGTATCATATGAATCTGGCATCTTCTGTATAGAAGCCAATGTCATACTCTCTTCTTCCCTTGACAGAGGAGACATCTCACTACTTGAAATTCAGTATGACATCATCCTTCCTGACCCTACTGCCCCAAGGGACTGCATGTGCTTACAATAAGGCCAAGAGTCACTGAGACTTCACTTTGACATATGAGTCCTTTAACAGCAACACACAATATCCTGTGACCACCGATTGTAATAAAATATTGTTCCCCAGGTCCTGGCATTGTACGCTCAAGCAAGACAAAAGGATCTAGCAGTCAGTTGATGAAACTTGCTGTGATTTTTATTTGCAATCCAAAATCATATCAGCGACATTTTGGTGCTGCATTGACCACTCGGATTGCTGTATAACTGTGTGCAGTGCTGGGAAATGTGTCATCTGTATTTTGGAACGCAAATAAAAATGACAGCAAAATTTCATCTATCCTTTGGTAGATGATCGATATGATACACTTATGATCGATCATCAGGAATAAACGTTTGTACGAATGCTTCTTCACCTAATCGGCCATCTAAAGGAGCCACAGATCGCCTGAAGAACGGGCAAAACGCTTGTTCATCAGTGAAATGATCTTTCATGTGGACACCTCAATCATAATTTTTGGGCAGCAGATCTTCCTGTGTAAACAGCATTCTGCTGCCCAGAAACAATGGATCTGTATGAGGACAAGCAACGACAGTAGCCATTGCTCATCCCCCTATAGTAAAGGTGATCGCTGAATGTAAATACAGCTCTTCATCTACACTGACGAGGAGGCAATTATTCGGAAGGAAAGCTTCCTTCCTGATAATTGTCTGCTCGTTAGCGCAGTATAAATGCGCCTTTAGTGGGATCTTATTTGGGAGTGCAGTGTTATCCATTGTTTTATTGGAAACCACCATAGTTTTAACAGTTAACCCATACCTCCCAAGTGTCCCTCTTTTGAAGGGACAGTACCTCTTTTTGACCTGAGGTATAAATTTGCATTATTACATTTACAATATTGACCTAAAAGGTGTTTGTCTAGTTCCTCTATGTATATTAGAGCCCGTCTTGTATATTATTTCATTAGTTGATGCAGTTGGGATATTAGAAGTTTCTATAGTCAGATTATTTTTGCACTATTTCATAAGAGAAAACTATTGAAGTGTACAGATATGAAGGAAAAATAGATCCTTCACACAGGGAACAATAAGTGTCCCTCTTTGACCGTCCAAAAAGTTGGGAGGTAAGGTTCGCCACTACAGGTGGTTTCTCCATTGAACAACACCTGGTAACTTTACAGCTTTGCACAGATATCCGTTGTGTCTCCAGAGGCTCCGTGTTTATTTAGCTGTTATGTGTCTGATCTGTTTTGCACAATGTGGACACATTTAACCTTTATTTGATGGTGTGGATCTGTATCTTTATTATGATTCTACAAACCTTTGCCTTTTTCTGCACAGTCCTCAGTTTGATGCTGGGATTTGGGCAGCTGCAATATCCCCTGTAGAGACAAAACACTGTTTTGATCCTACTATTTTAAATAATTCAGTGTTCTCTATAGCAGACTTTTATCTTTGGACGTACATTTTATTGTCCTGAGATAGGACTTTGTGTTTTGATAAGTGTCAGATTTAATGGATATTGATTCCCTTTGCAAAACAAGAAATGCTAAATTGTGCTACAGTGCTGACCATCACAATCAAAAGTCTTATACTGGAATACTTAAAGGGGCTGTCTGAAATAATTAAAAATCTCAGGCAAGCTACCAAGCTGTAACATAAAAAATTATGCTATAAGTACCCGTTTCTCCAGCGTCTTTCTCTGTGCCACTTGCCAGTCCTCCTTATTTACAAACTGAGGGCAGTGATTGGCTGCAGTAGTCACATGCCTTACACCTGCACGTCACTGTGCATGTTACTGTCACTGTGACATGTGCAGTGATGTGCATGTGTACTTGCCAATTGCAGCGCCAAACTCCAGTCCTGCTGCACTCATATCATCTTCCTGACTGCAGTGGCCGATGTCCTGTGCACACCAGGTCACCATGCAGCCATTCACTGGCCTCAAAAATAGGCAGAACGTGACTGCTTAGGCTAGTGATTGGCTGCAGCGATGATATGATGTGTATGGGATGTCACTCCTGCAGCCTGGAAAGCAAACACCATCAGGAAGGACAGGAGAACCTATGCTGGGAGCAGTAGAGGAGAAGAGTGGTAAGTATCACTTCTTTTCTTATTTTATCACACTGTTGCTTTATGGGTTTTTTATTTCACTCAGAAAACCCTTTTAGTTTAGTTAAATTGACTCCAATTTTTTTTTTCTTTGCCTATATTGTGCAGGATAGGCCATCATTAAAGAATACGATAGAGGCTGTTGTGTATGCCTAACAGCCATCTTGATTACTTCTTCCCTTCAGATTTGGTTTTCCTATTGAATCCTACATTTCCCATTATGCCTGGCTTTGCAGGCTGGGGAGTGGAGTCTCACCACACTGCACTACTCTGTGTCCTCTAAGGGAAGTCATGACAAATTAGTGATACACTGCATACTCTCAATGTATTCCTTTGTGATGCAGGTTGAACCTGTCTGTCCTCTCTGCCCTGTCATCTCTCTTTCTCCTGTCAGCTTTTAAATACAAGAGGCAGGGAGACCAGTGTGATGCTATATTCCATAGAACTACACTGGAGAGTCAGTACTCACAGATAATACAGTCAGGCATTGTGAGTCCAAAGATTTATATGACTGGAGCTAATCACTGTATACACTCACCTACTGTATATCTGAACTCCTGGTCTTTTAAATAGTGGATACATTATATCTTCAACAGAATACAGAGAAACATGGAGGCATAGAAGGGGCCTGAGAGCTGCCAGAAGGGATTTCATTGGTGATGATGTGTCACGGTCCCTCAGGTGACTGATGTCAGGAAATCAAGGAGTGTGGAGGAATCTAACAGCCTCTTTGATTTCTCTTGATTCAGTGTTGATAGGGTTAATGACCACTTCTCTTTTGTCAGCTGTTGCTAATTGGTCATCACTTCTACCCTTTATAGTCTCACCCCACCCTTCTGACTATGCGGTTGATAGCTTCATTTGGGTTTGGCTGAGCTGGTGTGAGATCCTCTCTGGTGTTCCTGTTCTTCCAGCTCTACAGAAGTTAAGTGTCGCGTTTGTTTGTATTTCTTATATTCCCTGTTGTATCTGGTCCTGAGACAGAGAGTTCCATTCGTCCATCTGGAGAGGAATGGGTTGTCTCTGGTCCTATACTTATTCCAGGGCCTTATAGGGAAATCAGGGCCTAGGTATACTGCTTATGAATATTCCTACTTTCTCTAATCCTTCCCCGACCAGCGCCGGGTCTTTAAAGATGGCGCCCGCTCCTGAACGGAGTAGGCGCCATAGCCGCGGTAGCCGCCTGCTTCTTTTAGCAGACACCTGCGGCTCATGTCCGCAACTGCCAATAATGCCGATTGCGGACATTTAACCCGTCAGATGCCATGGTCAATCCTAACCACGGCATCTGAGCGCATGAAACACCGGAAGCGCGCGCTTCCGGTGATGCTCTGGCTCCCCCGTGTGGTGATCAGAGGAGCTGGAGTGTGTATGCAGCAGCCCCTGTCTTTATGAATGACAGGAGGCTACTGCATAGTATTTCCTATGGAGCCCTTGCCTGTAATAGGGTTCTATAGGAAACAAGTGATTTTCTCATAGACTCCAGTGCTAATGATTGCATGTTATAACTCCCTATGGGAACTATAAAAAAAGTGTTTAAAAAGAAAAAAGTTTTTAAAAAGAAAAAAAAACATAAAAATTTAAATTGCGCCCCTTTTCCCGAAATAAAAATAAAAGAACATTTTTTTTTTAAATACACATCATGCGAAAATGCCCATAGTATAAAAATATATTCCCCATACGGCAAACAGCAAAATGGAAAAAAGCGTCCAAATGGCCGATTCACCGTTTTTCGTCGCTTCATTTTCTAATGTTTTTTTTTAATAAAAAGTGATCAAAATGTCATACATAGAGTTGAGCGAACACCTGGATGTTCGGGTTCGAGAAGTTCGGCCGAACTTCCCGGAAATGTTCGGGTTCGGGATCCGAACCCGATCCGAACTTCGTCCCGAACCCGAACCCCATTGAAGTCAATGGGGACCCGAACTTTTCGGCACTAAAAAGGCTGTAAAACAGCCCAGGAAAGGGCTAGAGGGCTGCAAAAGGCAGCAACATGTAGGTAAATCCCCTGCAAACAAATGTGGATAGGGAAATGAATTAAAATTAAAATTAAATAAATAAAAATTAACCAAAATCAATTGGAGAGAGGTCCCATAGCAGAGAATCTGGCTTCCCGTCACCCACCACTGGAACAGTCCATTCTCAGATATTTAGGCCCCGGAACCCAGGCAGAGGAGAGAGGTCCCGTAACAGAGAATCTGGCTTCATGTCAGCAGAGAATTAGTCTGCATGTCATAGCAGAGAATGAGGCTTCACGTCAGCCACCACTGCAACAGTCCATTGGCATATATTTAGACCCAGCACACAGGCAGAGGAGAGAGGTCCCGTAACAGACAATCTGGCTTCATGTCAGCAGAGAATCAGTCTTCATGTCATAGCAGAGAATCAGGCTTCACGTCAGCCACCACTGCAACAGTCCATTGGCATATATTTAGGCCCAGCACCCAGGCAGAGGAGAGAGGTCCCGTAACAGACAATCTGGCTTCATGTCAGCAGAGAATTAGTCTGCATGTCATAGCAGAGAATGAGGCTTCACGTCAGCCACCACTGCAACAGTCCATTGGCATATATTTAGGCCCAGCACACAGGCAGAGGAGAGAGGTCCCGTAACAGACAATCTGGCTTCATGTCAGCAGAGAATTAGTCTGCATGTCATAGCAGAGAATGAGGCTTCACGTCAGCCACCACTGCAACAGTCCATTGGCATATATTTAGGCCCAGCACACAGGCAGAGGAGAGAGGTCCCGTAACAGACAATCTGGCTTCATGTCAGCAGAGAATCAGTCTTCATGTCATAGCAGAGAATCAGGCTTCACGTCAGCCACCACTGCAACAGTCCATTGGCATATATTTAGGCCCAGCACCCAGGCAGAGGAGAGAGGTCCCGTAACAGACAATCTGGCTTCATGTCAGCAGAGAATTAGTCTGCATGTCATAGCAGAGAATGAGGCTTCACGTCAGCCACCACTGCAACAGTCCATTGGCATATATTTAGGCCCAGCACACAGGCAGAGGAGAGAGGTCCCGTAACAGACAATCTGGCTTCATGTCAGCAGAGAATTAGTCTGCATGTCATAGCAGAGAATGAGGCTTCACGTCAGCCACCACTGCAACAGTCCATTGGCATATATTTAGGCCCAGCACACAGGCAGAGGAGAGAGGTCCCGTAACAGACAATCTGGCTTCATGTCAGCAGAGAATTAGTCTGCATGTCATAGCAGAGAATGAGGCTTCACATCAGCCACCACTGCAACAGTCCATTGGCATATATTTAGGCCCAGCACACAGGCAGAGGAGAGAGGTCCCGTAACAGACGATCTGGCTTCATGTCAGCAGAGAATTAGTCTGCATGTCATAGCAGAGAATGAGGCTTCACGTCAGCCACCACTGCAACAGTCCATTGGCATATATTTAGGCCCAGCACCCAGGCAGAGGAGAGAGGTCCCGTAACAGACAATCTGGTTTCATGTCAGCAGAGAATCAGTCTTCATATCATAGCAGAGAATCAGGCTTCACGTCACCCACCACTGTAAGAGTCCATTTTCATAAATTTAGGCCCAGCACCCAGGCAGAGGAGAGAGGTCCCGTAACAGACAATCTGGCTTCATGTCAGCAGAGAATAAGTCTTCATATCATAGCAGAGAATCAGGCTTCACGTCACCCACCACTGTAAGAGTCCATTTTCATAAATTTAGGCCCAGCACCCAGGCAGAGGAGAGAGGTCCCGTAACAGACAATCGGGCTTCATGTCATCAGAGAATTAGTCTGCATGTCATAGCAGAGAATGAGGCTTCACGTCAGCCACCACTGCAACAGTCCATTGGCATATATTTAGGCCCAGCACACAGGCAGAGGAGAGAGGTCCCGTAACAGACAATCTGGCTTCATGTCAGCAGAGAATCAGTCTTCATATCATAGCAGAGAATCAGGCTTCACGTCACCCACCACTGTAAGAGTCCATTTTCATAAATTTAGGCCCAGCACCCAGGCAGAGGAGAGAGGTCCCGTAACAGACAATCTGGCTTCATGTCAGCAGAGAATCAGTCTTCATATCATAGCAGAGAATCAGGCTTCACGTCACCCACCACTGTAAGAGTCCATTTTCATAAATTTAGGCCCAGCACCCAGGCAGAGGAGAGAGGTCCCGTAACAGACAATCTGGCTTCATGTCAGCAGAGAATTAGTCTGCATGTCATAGCAGAGAATGAGGCTTCACGTCAGCCACCACTGCAACAGTCCATTGGCATATATTTAGGCCCAGCAAACAGGCAGAGGAGAGAGGTCCCGTAACAGACAATCTGGCTTCATGTCAGCAGAGAATTAGTTTGCATGTCATAGCAGAGAATGAGGCTTCACGTCAGCCACCACTGCAACAGTCCATTGGCATATATTTAGGCCCAGCACACAGGCAGAGGAGAGAGGTCCCGTAACAGACAATCTGGCTTCATGTCAGCAGAGAATCAGTCTGCATGTCATAGCAGAGAATCAGGCTTCACGTCACCCAACATTGGAACAGTCCATTGGCATATATTTAAGCCCCGACACCCAGACAGAGGAGAGGTTCATTCAACTTTGGGTAGCCTCGCAATATAATGGTAAAATGAAAATAAAAATAGGATTGAATGAGGAAGTGCCCTGGAGTCCAATAATATATGGTTAAGGGGAGGTAGTTAATGTCTAATCTGGACAAGGGACGGACAGATCCTGTGGGATCCATGCCTGGTTCATTTTTATGAACGTCAGCTTGTCCACATTGGCTGTAGACAGGCGGCTGCGTTTGTCTGTAATGACGCCCCCTGCCGTGCTGAATACACATTCAGACAAAACGCTGGCCGCCGGGCAGGCCAGCACCTCCAAGGCATAAAAGGCTAGCTCTGGCCACGTGGACAATTTAGAGACCCAGAAGTTGAATGGGGCCGAACCATCAGTCAGTACGTGGAGGGGTGTGCACATGTACTGTTCCACCATGTTAGTGAAATGTTGCCTCCTGCTAACACGTTGCGTATCAGGTGGTGGTGCAGTTAGCTGTGGCGTGTTGACAAAAGTTTTCCACATCTCTGCCATGCTAACCCTGCCCTCAAAGGAGCTGGCATTGACACAGCTGCCTTGGCGACCTCTTGCTCCTCCTCTGCCTTGGCCTTGGGCTTCCTCTTGTTCCCCTGTGACATTTGGGAATGCTCTCAGTAGCGCGTCTACCAACGTGCGCTTGTACTCGCGCATCTTCCTATCACGCTCCAGTGCAGGAAGTAAGGTGGGCACATTGTCTTTGTAGCGTGGATCCAGCAGGGTGGCAACCCAGTAGTCCGCACAGGTTAAAATGTGGGCAACTCTGCTGTCGTTGCGCAGGCACTGCAGCATGTAGTCGCTCATGTGTGCCAGGCTGCCCAGGGGTAAGGACAAGCTGTCCTCTGTGGGAGGCGTATCGTCATCGTCCTGCCTTTCCCCCCAGCCACGCACCAGTGATGGACCCGAGCTGCGTTGGGTGCCACCCCGCTGTGACCATGCTTCATCCTCATCCTCCTCCACCTCCTCCTCATCCTCGTCCTCCTCGTCCTCCAGTAGTGGGCCCTGTCTGGCCACATTTGTACCTGGCCTCTGCTGTTGCCAAAAACCTCCCTCTGAGTCACTTCGAAGAGACTGGCCTGAAAGTGCTAAAAATGACCCCTCTTCCTCCTCCTCCTCCTCCTCCTGGGCCACCTCCTCTTGCATCATCGCCCTAAGTGTTTTCTCAAGGAGACATAGAAGTGGTATTGTAACGCTGATAACGGCGTCATCGCCACTGGCCATGTTGGTGGAGTACTCGAAACAGCGCAACAGGGCACACAGGTCTCGCATGGAGGCCCAGTCATTGGTGGTGAAGTGGTGCTGTTCTGTAGTGCGACTGACCCGTGCGTGCTGCAGCTGAAACTCCACTATGGCCTGCTGCTGCTCGCACAGTCTGTCCAGCATGTGCAAGGTGGAGTTCCACCTGGTGGGCACGTCGCATATGAGGCGGTGAGCGGGAAGGCCGAAGTTACGCTGTAGCGCAGACAGGCGAGCAGCAGCAGGATGTGAACGCCGGAAGCGCGAACAGACGGCCCGCACTTTATGCAGCAGCTCTGACATGTCGGGGTAGTTGTGAATGAACTTCTGCACCACCAAATTCAGCACATGCGCCAAGCAAGGGATGTGCGTCAAATTGGCTAGTCCCAGAGCTGCAACGAGATTTCGTCCATTATCACACACCACCAGGCCGGGCTTGAGGCTCACCGGCAGCAACCACTCGTCGGTCTGTTGTTCTATACCCCGCCACAACTCCTGTGCGGTGTGGGGCCTGTCCCCCAAACATATGAGTTTCAGAATGGCCTGCTGACGTTTACCCCGGGCTGTGCTGAAGTTGGTGGTGAAGGTGTGTGGCTGACTGGATGAGCAGGTGGAAGAAGAGGAGGAGGAAGCCGAGAAGGAGGAGGTGGCAACAGGAGGCAAAGAATGTTGCCCTGCGATCCTTGGCGGCGGAAGGACGTGCGCCAAACAGCTCTCCGCCTGGGGCCCAGCTGCCACTACATTTACCCAGTGTGCAGTTAGGGAGATATAGCGTCCCTGGCCGTGCTTACTGGTCCACGTATCTGTGGTTAGGTGGACCTTGCCACAGATGGCGTTGCGCAGTGCACACTTGATTTTATCGGATACTTGGTTGTGCAGGGAAGGCACGGCTCTCTTGGAGAAGTAGTGGCGGCTGGGAACAACATACTGTGGGACAGCAAGCGACATGAGCTGTTTGAAGCTGTCTGTGTCCACCAGCCTAAATGACAGCATTTCATAGGCCAGTAGTTTAGAAATGCTGGCATTCAGGGCCAGGGATCGAGGGTGGCTAGGTGGGAATTTACGCTTTCTCTCAAATGTTTGTGAGATGGAGAGCTGAACGCTGGCGTGTGACATGGTTGAGACACTTGGTGACGGAGGTGGTGGTGGTGGTGTTAGTGGTACATCCCCTGTTTGCTGGGCGGCAGGTGCCAACGTTCCTCCAGAGGCGGAGGAAGAGGCCGAGGCGGCAGCAGCAGAAGAGGCCGAGGCGGCAGCAGCAGAAGAGGTAGCAGGGGGAGCCTGAGTGACTTCCTTGGTTTTAGGGTGTTTACTCCACTGCAGTTCATGCTTTGCATGCAGGTGCCTGGTCATGCAGGTTGTGCTCAGGTTCAGAACGTTAATGCCTCGCTTCAGGCTATGATGGCACAGCGTGCAAACCACTCGGGTCTTGTCGTCAGCACATTGTTTGAAGAAGTGCCATGCCAGGGAACTCCTTGAAGCTGCCTTTGGGGTGCTCGGTCCCAGATGGCGGCGGTCAGTAGCAGGCGGAGTCTCTTGGCGGCGGGTGTTCTGCTTTTGCCCACTGCTCCCTCTTTTGCTACGCTGTTGGCTCGGTCTCACCACTGCCTCTTCCTCCGAACTGTGAAAGTCAGTGGCACGACCTTCATTCCATGTGGGGTCTAGGACCTCATCGTCCCCTGCATCGTCTTCCACCCAGTCTTGATCCCTGACCTCCTGTTCAGTCTGCACACTGCAGAAAGACGCAGCAGTTGGCACCTGTGTTTCGTCATCATCAGAGACATGCTGAGGTGGTATTCCCATGTCCTCATCATCAGGAAACATAAGTGGTTGTGCGTCAGTGCATTCTATGTCTTTCACCGCTGGGGAAGGGCTAGGTGGATGCCCTTGGGAAACCCTGCCAGCGGAGTCTTCAAACAGCATAAGAGACTGCTGCATAACTTGAGGCTGAGACAGTTTCCCTGGTATGCATGGGGGTGATGTGACAGACTGATGGGGTTGGTTTTCAGGCGCCATCTGTGCGCTTTCTGCAGAAGACTGGGTGGGAGATAATGTGAACGTGCTGGATCCACTGTCGGCCACCCAATTGACTAATGCCTGTACCTGCTCAGGCCTTACCATCCTTAGAACGGCATTGGGCCCCACCATATATCGCTGTAAATTCTGGCGGCTACTGGGACCTGAGGTAGTTGCGGTACACTAGGACGTGTGGATGTGGCAGAACGGCCACGTCCTCTCCCAGCACCAGAGGGTCCACTAACACCACCACGACCATGTCCACGTCCGCGTCCCTTACTAGATGTTTTCCTCATTGTTATCGTTCACCACAACAACAAAAATATTATTTGGCCCAATGTATTGTATTCAAATTCAGCGGGATATAAATTTGAGGCCTAGTATTTAGGCGCTGGGTGACCGGTATGGATTTAGTGACAGAATTAGACTTGGAAATGCACAGTAGCGTGTGTGTGAAGTTATTCTGAATGACCCTATGTGCACCTTGAATATTATATACCCTTTTAGGGATAGATTTCAAATAGCTCTGATATAGCAGAAACCACTAAATTTTTAAATTGGGAATTGTATTTCAACCCAGAACAAAAAATGTGCTTTGACGGACACTAAATAACTTTCCCAGCCACAACAGGACAGCGGTAACGAGAGATTTAGCGGGATATAAATTTGAGGCCTAGTATTTAGGCGCTGGGTGACCGGTATGGATTTAGTGACAGAATTAGACTGGGATATGCACAGTAGCGTGTGTGTGTGAAGTTATTCTGAATGACCCTATGTGCACCTTGAATATTATATACCCTTTTAGGGATAGATTTCAAATAGCTCTGATATAGCAGAAACCACTAAATTTTTAAATTGCTAAATTGGGAATTGTATTTCAACCCAGAACAAAAAATGTGCTTTGACGGACACTAAATAACTTTCCCAGCCACAACAGGACAGCGGTAACGAGAGATTTAGCGGGATATAAATTTGAGGCCTAGTATTTAGGCGCTGGGTGACCGGTATGGATTTAGTGACAGAATTAGACTGGGATATGCACAGTAGCGTGTGTGTGTGAAGTTATTCTGAATGACCCTATGTGCACCTTGAATATTATATACCCTTTTAGGGATAGATTTCAAATAGCTCTGATATAGCAGAAACCACTAAATTATGAAATTGCTAAATTGGGAATTGTATTTCAACCCAGAACAAAAAATGTGCTTTGACGGACACTAAATAACTTGCCCAGCAACAACAGTACAGCGGTAACGACAGATTTAGCGGGATATAAATTTGAGGCCTACTATTTAGGCGCTGGGTGACCGGTATGGATTTAGTGACAGAATTAGACTGGGATATGCACAGTAGCGTGTGTGTGTGAAGTTATTCTGAATGACCCTATGTGCACCTTGAATATTATATACCCTTTTAGGGATAGATTTCAAATAGCTCTGATATAGCAGAAACCACTAAATTTTTAAATTGCTAAATTGGGAATTGTATTTCAACCCAAAACAAAAAATGTGCTTTGACGGACACTAAATAACTTTCCCAGCCACAACAGGACAGCGGTAACGAGAGATTTAGCTTGATATAAATTTGAGGCCTAGTATTTAGGCGCTGGGTGACCGGTATGGATTTAGTGACAGAATTAGACTGGGATATGCACAGTAGCGTGTGTGTGTGAAGTTATTCTGAATGACCCTATGTGCACCTTGAATATTATATACCCTTTTAGGGATAGATTTCAAATAGCTCTGATATAGCAGAAACCACTAAATTATGAAATTGCTAAATTGGGAATTGTATTTCAACCCAGAACAAAAAATGTGCTTTGACGGACACTAAATAACTTTCCCAGCCACAACAGGACAGCGGTAACGAGAGATTTAGCGGGATATAAATTTGAGGCCTAGTATTTAGGCGCTGGGTGACAGGTATGGGTTTAGTGACAGAATTAGACTTGGAAATGCACAGTAGCGGGTGTGTGAAGTTATTCTGAATGACCCTATGTGCACCTTCAATATGATCTACCCTTTTAGGGATAGATTTCAAATAGCTCTGATACAGCAGAAACCACTAAATTTTTAAATTGCTAAATTGGGAATTGTATTTCAACCCAGAACAAAAAATGTGCTTTGACGGACACTAAATAACTTTCCCAGCCACAACAGGACAGCGGTAACAAGAGATTTAGCGGGATATAAATTTGAGGCCTAGTATTTAGGCGCTGGGTGACCGGTATGGATTTAGTGACAGAATTAGACTGGGATATGCACAGTAGCGTGTGTGTGTGTGAAGTTATTCTGAATGACCCTATGTGCACCTTGAATATTATATACCCTTTTAGGGATAGATTTCAAATAGCTCTGATATAGCAGAAACCACTAAATTATGAAATTGCTAAATTGGGAATTGTATTTCAACCCAGAACAAAAAATGTGCTTTGACGGACACTAAATAACTTTCCCAGCCACAACAGAACAGCGGTAACGAGAGATTTAGCGGGATATAAATTTGAGGCCTAGTATTTAGGCGCTGGGTGACCGGTATGGATTTAGTGACAGAATTAGACTGGGATATGGCCAAAAAATAACCACACTATTGCTGGTTAAATGCACTTGGTGACGGGCGCAGCTTGCCCCTGATGTAGTATATGGCCAAAAAATGAACAGACTATTGCTGGTTAAATGCACTTGGTGACGGGCGCAGCTTGCCCCTGATGTAGTATATGGCCAAAAAATGAACAGACTATTGCTGGTTAAATGCACTTGGTGTCACAGCTTGACCAACCACACTACTGAGGGTTAAATGCACTTGGTGACGGGCGCAGCTTGCCCCTGATGTAGTATATGGCCAAAAAATGAACAGACTATTGCTGGTTAAATGCACTTGGTGACGGGCGCAGCTTGCCCCTGATTTAGTATATGGCCAAAAAATGAACAGACTATTGCTGGTTAAATGCACTTGGTGTGATAGCTTGACCAACCACACTACTGAGGGTTAAATGCACTTGGTGACGGGCGCAGCTTGCCCCTGATGTAGTATATGGCCAAAAAATAAACAGACTATTGCTGGTTAAATGCACTTGGTGTCACAGCTTGACCAACCACACTACTGAGGGTTAAATGCACTTGGTGACGGGCGCAGCTTGCCCCTGATGTAGTATATGGCCAAAAAATGAACAGACTATTGCTGGTTAAATGCACTTGGTGACGGGCGCAGCTTGCCCCTGATTTAGTATATGGCCAAAAAATGAACAGACTATTGCTGGTTAAATGCACTTGGTGTGATAGCTTGACCAACCACACTACTGAGGGTTAAATGCACTTGGTGACGGGCGCAGCTTGCCCCTGATGTAGTATATGGCCAAAAAATAAACAGACTATTGCTGGTTAAATGCACTTGGTGTGACAGCTTCACCCTGATGTAGGCTTTAGCCAAAAAACAAACGCACCATTGAGGGTTAAATGCACTTGGTGACGGGCGCAGCTTGCCCCTGATGTAGTATATGGCCAAAAAATAAACAGACTATTGCTGGTTAAATGCACTTGGTGTGACAGCTTCACCCTGATGTAGGCTTTAGCCAAAAAACAACCACACCATTGAGGGTTAAATGCACTTGGTCGCAGCTTGTGCTGGCGCACCACAAGACACAAAATGGCCGCCGATCACCCCAGAAAAAAGTGACTGACAAACGGTCTGGGCAGCCTAAAAACAGTGAGCAATTGAGTATCAGCAGCTCAATGACCCACAGCTGCAGATCGATCAGTTAATCAAGTCCTTTGGAGGAGTTAATCTGCCTAATCTCGCCCTACAGTCGCAGCCGCAACCTCTCCCTACGCTAATCAGAGCAGAGTGACGGGCGGCGCTATGTGACTCCAGCTTAAATAGAGGCTGGGTCACATGGTGCTCTGGCCAATCACAGCCATGCCAATAGTAGGCATGGCTGTGATGGCCTCTTGGGGCAAGTAGTATGACGCTTGTTGATTGGCTGCTTTGCAGCCTTTCAAAAAACGCCAAGAAAGCGTAACAAAAGCGCCAAGAAAGCGACGAACACCGAACCCGAACCCGGACTTTTACGAAAATGTCCGGGATCGGGTCCGTGTCACGGACACCCCAAAATTCGGTACGAACCTGAACTATACAGTTCGAGTTCGCTCATCTCTAGTCATACACACCCCAGAATGGTATCAATGAAAAGTTCAGATCGCCCGGCAAAAAATGAGCCCCCATACAGCTCTGAACACATAATTACAAAAAAGTTATAGGGGTCAAAATATGTCGAGAAAAAAATAAAACTGATTTTTTTTCCCCCACTTACATTTTTTTTATCACTATCAAAACGCAAGAAAAACTATACATATAAGGTATCGCTTGATTCGTACTGACCTGTAGAATAAAAGTAACTGGTCAGTTTTAACTGTGGTGGAATTGCTTTTTTTTTTTTTGCAATTTCACGCCATTTGGAATTTTTTTCCCACTTCCCATCATCATATGCAATATTAAATGGTGGCGTTGGAAATTACAACTTGTCCCGCAAAAAACAAGCCTTTTTATGGCAAATGTAACAGACAAACAAAAAAGTTATGGCTCGGGAGTGCAGGGAGCACAAAACAAAAACGCAAAAAAACTAAAACCCTCCAGGGGTGAAAGGGTTAAATAATTACTGTTCATAATGTCTATTATTATCTGTGCTGAGGTACAATGCTTCAGATAATAGTGACCTGTACAATCCCACAGGCCTGCCAACTGCTTTTAACGGGTCAATGATCTCTTTATAATGTCTAATTTCCTTTTTCGATGGCTTGCTCTCGGATGTGAACACCTATTGTTTTAGACTATGCCTTATGTTGTCTGTGTGCTATTCAGTTTATGCAGCTTGGTCTAGAACTAACTTGTAGAAAGCTGCTAAAAGTTTAAAGGACAGCAGGAAGATGTCTGAACATTCGCTTTGTACTCTGTTGATGCAATTTAGAGTATTAAGTCTTTGGATTATAGTCTTAAAATATCAAACACATACGATATATAAAGTGCAAACATGCCTTCTGAATTGCATGCACTTTGATCGGAAGAGTCACCTATTTACCGGTAAATACTGAGAGTGTATGACTAGAACAGTTTATCAAGTACCATGAATAGACGTAAATACACCTACAAAATGAAATGTATTTCTTTTAATAAATGGGACTGGACTGGATTTAATACATGCAATTAAGCCTTAGCCCACAAATGTCACTCCTGGGGAATTAATCCAGATGAAGGGCATTTGTTTATGAGTCATTGGACAAGACACAAGTGGACCAAAACTTTATGTATATTCAAATTCAAAGGGTTCATGATGTGTACCAATCCAGGAAGGCACAAGGAACTAACATAATGGGGCGGGGGGGGGGGGGGAGGGGGAGAAGAAAGTTCAGGCTTTTATTGCTTCTGATCACTAGTTACTGCAGGAATATTGTCTCTTTAGCACAAACTCCTATGCAAATAAAAGAACTACTGGGCAGCCACAGACTGAGAGTACAGAACATTCATGAGCACTTGGAAATGTTATTGTTTGGCCAGGGACGCGTTATAATCTGGAAAACTGTGTTTGGACTGTAGGAGAAAAATTGCCTTGAGGTAGCTGCACAAACCCAGACTCCAGCGCAGTACAGTTGATAAAAATTACATGTTTGTCTTTTTGTGTCACATTGTTACTCTCCGTATTTCTTGGATTTTCCAGCATTCCTAGATGTTAAAGTTGTGTCAGTCATAAAGAGGATTTAAAGTTTTGTAAATTATTAAATACTAATAATTGTTTAATAAAAGGTTTTCCAAATAATTTATTTTTTTGTTCCATCTGAACTTCTCAGAACTCAGTACTTGCTACAGCTGCATCCACTGTGAGAAGACAAACAGGACCCCTGGCTGATTCACTTCCTTCACTGATACATTGTTGCAAACTATGATGGCAGGAAAGATACACCTATTGTCTATAGCTCACATAGGATTGTCCAGACTGGATACAATTGAGGCAAACTCAGCATTAGATCTATGTGTGGATGGTCCCATTTACTCATGGGAAACTCAAAAATGGTGAGTTGAAATACCGGTAACTAGGTATTCTAGTAAGCTGCAGAATTTTTCGTTATAAAATTATTAACTTTATTTGCATTAAGTTTGGCAAAGTTTTTGGTTCAAACTTTTTACAATTTGCTATAGTTAAAGGGGTTCTGCACTTTGTTTAAACTAATGATCTAGCCTCTGGATAGATCATCAGCATCTGATCGGCGGGGATCCGACACCCGGGACCCCTGCCAATCAGATGTTTGAGAAGGCAGCGGTGCTGTAGCAGCGCCGCAGCCTTCTCACTGTTTACCGCTGGCCCAGTGACGTCACGACTGGTATCAACTATCCTGGGCACGGCTAAGGTCCGTTCACTTGAATGGAGCTTATCCGCGCCCAGGCCTGAAACTAGTCGTGATGTCACTGGGCCAGCAGTAAACAGTGAGAAGGCCGTGGCGCTACTAAAGCTCCTCTGCCTTCTCAAACAGCTGATCGGCGGGGGTCCTGGGTGTCGGACACCTGCCGATCAGATGCTGATGATCTATCCAGAGGATAGATCATTAGTTTAAACAAACTGCAGAACCCCTTTAAAGGGGCTGTCTCACTTAGGCAAATTATTATTATTTATTATTAAAGCGCCATTTATTTTATAGCACTGTACATATGAAAAGGGGTATACATAGATAATACAGACAGTTGCACTAAGCATGAACAAGACGAGTTACAAACTGGTACAGAAGGAGGGCCCTGTCCGTGAGGACTTACAATCTACAAGGGATAGAGGAAGGACACAGTAGGAGAGGGTAAAGCTGGTCATGATGGTATAGAGGCAGCAGGGTCACTGGTTGTAGGCTTGTCTGAAGAGGTGGGTTTTTAGGTTTCTTTTGAAGGATTCCACTGTAGGCGATAGTCTGATATGTTGGGTTAGTGAGTTCCAGAATGTGGGGGATGCAAGGGAGAAATCTTGGAGGCGATTGTGGGAAGAGGTGATAAGGGGAGAGAAGGAGGTCTTGTGAGGATCGGAGATTGCGTGTGGGGATATATCAGGAAAGTAGCTCAGAGATGTAGGGAGGAGACAGGTTGTGGACAGCCTTGTATGTATTTGTTAGTATTTTGAACTAAATTCGCTGGGCAATGGGGAGCCAGTAAAGGGATTGGCAGAAGGCAGAGGAGTAACAGGGTGAGAGGTGGAATAGTTGGGCAGCAGAGTTGGGGATAGATAGGAGGGGTGCGAGAGTGCTAGATGGAAAGCCACAGAGGATGATGTTGCAGTAGTCTAGGCGGGAGATGATGAGGGCATGTACAAGCATTTTTGCAGACTCAAGGTTGAGGAAAGCGCGGATGCGGGAGATGTTTTTGAGTTGGAGGCAGCAGGTGGTGGAAAGGGCTTGGATGTGCGGTCTGAAGAACAGGGCAGAATAAAAGGTCACTCCAAGGCAGCGGACTTGGTTGAACGGGGAGAGTGTGCAGCTATTGATCAAGAATTCTGTTTTATCCATGTTAAGTTTTAAAAAGCTAGAGGAGAAGAAGGATATAGAAGATAGGGATTTCAGGATTCTGGATAGTAAGGTGGTGATGTCTGGACCAGAGAGGTAGCTTTGTGTGTCGTCAGCATAAAAGTGATTCTGAAAGCCATGGAACTCTATGAGCTGTCCCAGGCCGAAAGTGTAGAAAGAGAAGAGCAGGGGTGCTAGGACAGAGCCTTGAGGGACACCAACAGAGAGGGAATGAGCCAAGGAGGTAGTGTGAGAGTGGTAGACACTAAATGTCCGCTCTGTGAGGTATGATGTCATCCAGGAGAGGGCCAGGTCAGTGATGCCAAGAGATTAGAGAGCTTGTAACAGAAGGGAGTGGTCGACAGTGTCAAAGGCAGAGGACAGGTCAAGGAGAAGGAGGACAGAGTAATGTTTTTTTGGTTTTGGCTGTTAGTAGTTCATTGGTGACTTTGGTGAGGGCAGTCTCAGTCGAGTGGTTGGTTTGGAAGCCAGATTGTAGCCGGTCAAAGAGGGAGCAGGAGGAGAGATGAGAGGACAGCTCAGAATGGACATGTCGCTCAAGTAGCTTTGAGGCATATGGAAGAAGTGATATGGGACGATAACTGGATAAAGAAGATGGGTCAAGTGAATGCTTTTCGAGGATGCGTGTAATGGTAGCATGTTTAAAACCAGAGGGGAAGACAGCAGAGGTTATTGATAGGTTGAAGATATGAGATAGGACTGGGATAAACACTGTGGTGAGGTTAGGGATGAGGTGGGATGGGATCAGGTCAAGTGCACAGGTGGTGAGATGTGATCTGGAGAGTAGAGTGGAGAGTTATTATTCTGTAATGGTGGAGTAGCCGGTTTTGGGAGAAGAGGACTTAGCAGTTGTGTATAGGGTCTGTGGGGACTGTGCACTGAAGCTTTCTCTGATGTTCACTATCTTTTGTTTGAAGTATGTGGCAAAGTCCTCAGCTGAGAGGAGAGGGTGGGGGTGCTGGGGGACGGAGAAGGGAGTTAAAAGTGTTAAAAAATTGTTAAGGGCTGTGGGACAGGGAAGATATGAGAGATGAGAAGTAGGCCTGTTTTGCATCAATGAGTGAGGATTTGAAAATGAGGAGGGATTATTGCTTGTATGTGGTGAAGTAATACATAGAATGGTATTTCTTCCATTGCCGCTCAGCAGCCCTGGAAGCTTGTCTGAGTTTTTTGGTCAGGTTGGTGTGCCAGGGTTGTCTGTAAATTTTTTGGGTTTTGTTGTGTGTGAGGGGGGCAACAATGTCCAGAGCTGTACTTATTGTGTTGTTATACAGGGTGGTGGCAATATCTGGGTCTTGGAGGGAACAGATGGTAGAGAGTGGCAGAAGAGAGTCAGAAAGCAAGCGAAAGTCGAGATGTTTAAGGTTCCTGCGGGGGTGTGTTAGTGTGTGGGCCAGGGGAGCAGCAGAAGAGACGAATGAAGAGAAGGTGAGTAGGTTGTGGTCGGATATGGGGAGAGGCAAATTAGAAAGGTTAGATAGGGAGCAGAGGTGGGTAAAGATAGGATCCAGAGTGTGGCCATCTCTGTGGGTGGGAGCGAAGACCACTGTGAGAGGTCGAAGGAAGAGAGTGATTGGAGTTTAAAGGCGGCTGAGTGGCAGGTGTCAATAGGGATGTTGAAGTCACCCATGATGATAGTGCGGATGTCGGCAGAAAGAAAGTGTAGGAGGCAGGTGTTAAAGTGGTCGAGAAAGATGGTGGCTGGGCCTGGGGGGGGCGGTAAATGACAGCTACTTGGAGGTTGGAGGGGGAGTAGATGCGAACAGAGGGTACTTCAAATTAAGTAAGTGTAATGGAGGGTGGCAATAAAGTTGGGCTGTAGGAGCAGGTGTCTGATAGTAGAAGACCAACTCCTCCACCATGTTTGCTACCGGGGCAGGGTGTGTGAGTGAAATGAAATCCGCTATAGGAGAGTGCAGCAAGGGAGGAGGTGTCAGAGGGTGTCAGCCAGCCACCATCCCAGAAAGGAAATTTTTCGACAGATGAAGAGGTCATGAATGTAAGACAGTTTGTTACAGACTAAGCGAGCATTCCATAATGCTCCTGCAAGAGAAACCAAAGGAGCAGGACACATAGGAATGGTTATTAGGTTTAAGGGGTTGTAGAAATTTGTAACATAGTATATAAGGCCTAAAAAAGACATTTAACCATCCAGTTTGGCCTGTTATCCTGCCAGTTTATTCAGAGGAAGGCAAAAAAAAACCTGAAGTACAAGCCAATTTTCCCCACTTAAGGGGGAAAAAATTCCTTCCCGACTCCAATCAGGCAATCAGAATAACTCCCTGGATCAATGACCCCTCTCTAGTAGCTATAGCATGTAATATTATTACACTCCAGAAATTCATCCAAGCCCCTCTTAAATTCTTTTATTGTACTCACCATCACCACCTCCTCAGGCAGAGAGTTCCATAGTCACACTGCTCTTACCATAAAGAATCCTTTTCTATGTTTGTGTAAAAACCTTCTTTCCTCCAGACGCAGAGGGTGTCCCTCGTCACAGTCCTGGGGATAAATAGATGATGGGAGAGATCTCTGTACTGTCCCCTGATACAGTCATGTCCATAAATATTGGGACATTAACACAAGTCTAACATTTTTGGCTCTATACACCACCACAATAGATTTGAAATGAAACAAACAAGATGTGCTTTAACTGCAGACTGTCAGCTTTAATTTGAGGATATTTACATCCAAATCAGGTGAACGGTGTAGGAATTACAACAGTTTGAATATGTGCCTCCCACTTGTTAAGGAACTAAAAGTAATGGGACAAATGGCTTCTCAGCTGTTTCATGGCCAGGTGTGTGTTATTCCCTCATTATCCCAATTACAATGAGCAGATAAAAGGTCCAGAGTTCATTTCAAGTGTGCTATTTGCATTTGGAATCTGTTGCTGTCAACTCTCAAGATGAGATCCAAGAGCTGTCACTATCAGTGAAGCAAGACATCATTAGGCTAAAAAAAAAAAAAAAAACATCAGAGAGATAGCAAAAACATTAGGCATGGCCAAAACAACTGTTTGGAACATTCTTAAAAAGAAGGAACGCACTGGTGAGCTCAGCAACACCAAAAGACCCGGAAGACCACAGAAAACAACTGTGGTGGATGACCAAATAATTATTTTCCTGGTGAAGAAAACACCATTCACAACAGTTGGCCAGATCAAGAACACTCTCTAGGAGGTAGGTGTAAGTGTGTCAAAGTCAACGATCAAGAGAAGAATTCACCAGAGTGAATACAGAGAGTTCACCACAAGATGTAAACCATTGGTGAGCCTCAAAAACAGGAAGGCCAGATTAGAGTTTGCCAAACGAGATCTAAAAAAGCCTTCACAGTTCTGGAACAACATCCTATGGACAGATGAGACCAAGATCAACTTGTACCAGAGTGATGGGAAGAGAAGAGTATGGAGAAGGAAAGGAACTGCTCATGATTAGAGTTGAGCGGACACCTGGATGTTCGGGTTCGAGAAGTTCGGCCGAACTTCCCGGAAATGTTCGGGTTCGGGATCCGAAGCCGATCCGAACTTCGTCCCGAACCCGAACCCCATTGAAGTCAATGGGGACCCGAACTTTTCGGCACTAAAAAGGCTGTAAAACAGCCCAGGAAAGGGCTAGAGGGCTGCAAAAGGCAGCAACATGTAGGTAAATCCCCTGTAAACAAATGTGGATAGGGAAATGAATAAAAAAAATAAATAAAAATTAACCAATATCAATTGGAGAGAGGTCCCATAGCAGAGAATCTGGCTTCACGTCACCCACCACTGGAACAGTCCATTCTCAGATATTTAGGCCCCGGCACCCAGGCAGAGGAGAGAGGTCCCGTAACAGAGAATCTGTCTTCATGTCAGCAGAGAATCAGTCTGCATGTCATAGCAGAGAATCAGGCTTCACATCAGCCACCACTGCAACAGTCCATTGTCATATATTTATGCCCAGCACCCAGGCAGAGGAGAGAGGTCCCGTAACAGAGAATCTGTCTTCATGTCAGCAGAGAATCAGTCTGCATGTCATAGCAGAGAATCAGGCTTCACGTCACCCAACATTGGAACAGTCCATTGGCATATATTTAGGCCCAGGCACCCAGGCAGAGGAGAGAGGTCCCATAACAGAGAATCTGTCTTCATGTCAGCAGAGAATCAGTCTGCATGTCATAGCAGAGAATCAGGCTTCACGTCAGCCACCACTGCAACAGTCCATTGGCATATATTTAGGCCCAGCACCCAGGCAGAGGAGAGAGGTCCCGTAACAGAGAATCTGGCTTCATGTCAGCAGAGAATTAGTCTGCATGTCATAGCAGAGAATCAGGCTTCACGTCACCCAACATTGGAACAGTCCATTGGCATATATTTAGGCCCCGGCACCCAGACAGAGGAGAGGTTCATTCAACTTTGGGTAGCCTCGCAATATAATGGTAAAATGAAAATAAAAATAGGATTGAATGAGGAAGTGCCCTGGAGTACAATAATATATGGTTAAGGGGAGGTAGTTAATGTCTAATCTGCACAAGGGATTAGACATGTGGGATCCATGCCTGGTTCATTTTTATGAACGTCAGCTTGTCCACATTGGCTGTAGACAGGCGGCTGCTTTTGTCTGTAATGACGCCCCCTGCCGTGCTGAATACACGTTCAGACAAAACGCTGGCCGCCGGGGAGGCCAGAACCTCCAAGGCATAAAAGGCTAGCTCTGGCCACGTGGACAATTTAGAGACCCAGAAGTTGAATGGGGCCAAACCATCAGTCAGTACGTGGAGGGGTGTGCACACGTACTGTTCCACCATGTTAGTGAAATGTTGCCTCCTGCTAACACGTTGCGTATCAGGTGGTGGTGCAGTTAGCTGTGGCGTGTTGACAAAACTTTTCCACATCTCTGCCATGCTAACCCTGCCCTCAGAGGAGCTGGCCGTGACACAGCTGCCTTGGCGACCTCTTGCTCCTCCTCTGCCTTGGGCTTCCACTTGTTCCCCTGTGACATTTGGGAATTCTCTCAGTAGCGCGTCTACCAACGTGCGCTTGTACTCGCGCATCTTCCTATCACGCTCCAGTGCAGGAAGTAAGGTGGGCACATTGTCTTTGTACCGTGGATCCAGCAGGGTGGCAACCCAGTAGTCCGCACAGGTTAAAATGTGGGCAACTCTGCTGTCGTTGCGCAGGCACTGCAGCATGTAGTCGCTCATGTGTGCCAGGCTGCCCAGGGGTAAGGACAAGCTGTCCTCTGTGGGAGGCGTATTGTCATCGTCCTGCCTTTCCCCCCAGCCACGCACCAGTGATGGGCCCGAGCTACGTTGGGTGCCACCCCGCTGTGACCATGGTTCATCCTCATCCTCCTCCACATCCTCGTCCTCCAGTAGTGGGCCCTGGCTGGCCACATTTGTATCTGGCCTCTGCTGTTGCAAATAACCTCCCTCTGAGTCACTTCGAAGAGACTGGCCTGAAAGTGCTAAAAATGACCCCTCTTCCTCCTCCTCCTGGGCCACCTCCTCTTCCATCATCGCCCTAAGTGTTTTCTCAAGGAGACATAGAAGTGGTATTGTAACGCTGATAACGGCGTCATCGCCACTGGCCATGTTGGTGGAGTACTCGAAACAGCGCAACAGGGCACACAGGTCTCGCATGGAGGCCCAGTCATTGGTGGTGAAGTGGTGCTGTTCTGTAGTGCGACTGACCCGTGCGTGCTGCAGCTGAAACTCCACTATGGCCTGCTGCTGCTCGCACAGTCTGTCCAGCATGTGCAAGGTGGAGTTCCACCTGGTGGGCACGTCGCATATGAGGCGGTGAGCGGGAAGGCCGAAGTTACGCTGTAGCGCAGACAGGCGAGCAGCGGCAGGATGTGAACGCCGGAAGCGTGAACAGACGGCCCGCACTTTATGCAGCAGCTCTGACATGTCGGGGTAGTTGTGAATGAACTTCTGCACCACCAAATTCAGCACATGCGCCAAGCAAGGGATGTGCGTCAAACCGGCTAGTCCCAGAGCTGCAACGAGATTTCGCCCATTATCGCACACCACCAGGCCGGGCTTGAGGCTCACCGGCAGCAACCACTCGTCGGTCTGTTGTTCTATACCCCGCCACAACTCCTGTGCGGTGTGGGGCCTGTCCCCCAAACATATGAGTTTCAGAATGGCCTGCTGACGTTTACCCCGGGCTGTGCTGAAGTTGGTGGTGAAGGTGTGTGGCTGACTGGATGAGCAGGTGGAAGAAGAGGAGGAGGAAGCTGAGTAGGAGGAGGTGGCAACAGGAGGCAAAGAATGTTGCCCTGCGATCCTTGGCGGCGGAAGGACGTGCGCCAAACAGCTCTCCGCCTGGGGCCCAGCTGCCACTACATTTACCCAGTGTGCAGTTAGGGAGATATAGCGTCCCTGGCCGTGCTTACTGGTCCACGTATCTGTGGTTAGGTGGACCTTGCCACAGGTGGCGTTGCGCAGTGCACACTTGATTTTATCGGATACTTGGTTGTGCAGGGAAGGCACGGCTCTCTTGGAGAAGTAGTGGCGGCTGGGAACAACATACTGTGGGACAGCAAGCGACATGAGCTGTTTGAAGCTGTCTGTGTCCACCAGCCTAAATGACAGCATTTCATAGGCCAGTAGTTTAGAAATGCTGGCATTCAGGGCCAGGGATCGAGGGTGGCTAAGTGGGAATTTATGCTTTCTCTCAAATGTTTGTGAGATGGAGAGCTGAACGCTGCCGTGTGACATGGTTGAGATGCTTGGTGACGGAGGTGGTGGTGTTGGTGGTACATCCCCTGTTTGCTGGGCGGCAGGTGCCAACGTTCCTCCAGAGGCGGAGGAAGAGGCTGAGGCGGCAGCAGCAGAAGAGGCCGAGGCGGCAGCAGCAGAAGAGGCCGAGGCGGCAGCAGCAGAAGAGGTAGCAGGGGGAGCCTGAGTGACTTCCTTGGATTTAGGGTGTTTACTCCACTGCAGTTCATGCTTTGCATGCAGGTGCCTGGTCATGCAGGTTGTGCTCAGGTTCAGAACGTTAATGCCTCGCTTCAGGCTATGATGGCACAGCGTGCAAACCACTCGGGTCTTGTCGTCAGCACATTGTTTGAAGAAGTGCCATGCCAGGGAACTCCTTGAAGCTGCCTTTGGGGTGCTCGGTCCCAGATGGCGGCGGTCAGTAGCAGGCGGAGTCTCTTGGCGGCGGGTGTTCTGCTTTTGCCCACTGCTCCCTCTTTTGCTACGCTGTTGGCTCGGTCTCACCACTGCCTCTTCCTCCGAACTGTGAAAGTCAGTGGCACGACCTTCATTCCATGTGGGGTCTAGGACCTCATCGTCCCCTGCATCGTCTTCCACCCAGTCTTGATCCCTGACCTCCTGTTCAGTCTGCACACTGCAGAAAGATGCAGCAGTTGGCACCTGTGTTTCGTCATCATCAGAGACATGCTGAGGTGGTATTCCCATGTCCTCATCATCAGGAAACATAAGTGGTTGTGCATTCTATGTTTTCCACTGCTGGGGAAGGGCTAGGTGGATGCCCTTGGGAAACCCTGCCAGCGGAGTCTTCAAACAGCATAAGAGACTGCTGCATAACATGCGGTTCAGACAGTTTCCCTGGTATGCATAGGGGTGATGTGACAGACTGATGGGCTTGGTTTTCAGGCGCCATCTGTGCGCTTTCTGCAGAAGACTGGGTGGGAGATAATGTGAACAAGCTGGATCCACTGTCGGCCACCCAATTGACTAATGACTGTACCTGCTCAGGCCTTACCATCCTTAGAACGGCATTGGGCCCCACCAAATATCGCTGTAAATTATGGCGGCTACTGGGACCTGAGGTAGTTGGTACACTAGGACGTGTGGCTGTGCCAGAACGGCCACGTCCTCTCCCAGCACCAGAGGGTCCACTAACACCACCACGACCATGTCCGCGTCCCTTACTAGATGTTTTCCTCATTGTTACCTTTCAAATAAGAAAAATATTATTTGGCCCAATGTATTGAATTCAAATTCAGGCCTTTTTTTTACAGACACCTAACACTATCTGGCTATCTATTTAGGTACCGTATTACACTAATACAGGCACAGCAGTAACGACAGATTTAGCTGGATATAAATTTGAGGCCTAGTATTTAGGCGCTGGGTGACAGGTATAGGTTTACTGACAGAATTAGACTTGGAAATGCACAGTAGCGTGTGTGTGTGAAGTTATTCAGAATGACCCTATGTGCACCTTGAATCTTATATACCCTTTTAGGGATAGATTTAAAATAGCTCTGATACAGCAGAAACCACAAAATTAGGAAATTGCTAAATTGGGAATTGTATTTCAACCCAGAACAAAAAATGTGCTTTGACGGACACTAAATAACTTGACCAGCCACAGCAGTAATGACAGATTTAGCTGGATATAAATTTGAGGCCTAGTATTTAGGCGCTGGGTGACAGGTATAGGTTTACTGACAGAATTAGACTTGGAAATGCACAGTAGCGTGTGTGTGTGAAGTTATTCAGAATGACCCTATGTGCACCTTGAATCTTATATACCCTTTTAGGGATAGATTTAAAATAGCTCTGATACAGCAGAAACCACTAAATTAGGAAATTGCTAAATTGGGAATTGTATTTCAACCCAGAACAAAAAATGTGCTTTGACGGACACTAAATAACTTGACCAGCCACAACAGTACAGCAGTAACAACAGATTTAGCTGGATCTAAATTTGAGGCCTAGTATTTAGGCGCTGGGTGACAGGTATAGGTTTACTGACAGAATTAGACTTGGAAATGCACAGTAGTGTGTGTGTGAAGTTATTCAGAATGACCCTATTTGCACCTTGAATCTTATATACCCTTTTAGGGATAGAGTTAAAATAGCTCTGATACAGCAGAAACCACTAAATTAGGAAATTGCTAAATTGGGAATTGTATTTCAACCCAGAACAAAAACGGTGCTTTGACGGACACTAAATAACTTGACCAGCCACAACAGTACAGCAGTAACGACAGATTTAGCTGGATATAAATTTGAGGCCTAGTATTTAGGCGCTGGGTGACAGGTATAGGTTTACTGACAGAATTAGACTTGGAAATGCACAGTAGCGTGTGTGTGAAGTTATTCAGAATGACCCTATGTGCACCTTGAATCTTATATACCCTTTTAGGGATAGATTTAAAATAGCTCTGATACAGCAGAAACCACTAAATTAGGAAATTGCTAAATTGGGAATTGCATTTCAACCCAGAACAAAAAATGTGCTTTGACGGACACTAAATAACTTGCCCAGCCACAGAAATAACCACAGATTTAGCTGACTATAAATTTGAGGCCTAGTATTTAGGCGCTGGGTGATAGGTATAGGTTTACTGACAGAATTCGACTTGGAAATGCACAGTAGCGTGTGTGTAAAGTTATTCAGAATGACGCTATGTGCACCTTGAATCTTATATACCCTTTTAGGGATAGATTTCAAATAGCTCTGATACAGCAGAAACCACTAAATTAGGAAATTGCTAAATTGGGAATTGTATTTCAACCCAGAACAAAAAATGTGCTTTGACGGACATTAAATAACTTGACCAGCCACAACAGTACAGCAGTAACGACAGATTTAGCTGGATATAAATTTGAGGCCTAGTATTTAGGCGCTGGGTGACAGGTATAGGTTTACTGACAGAATTAGACTGGGATATGGCCAAAAAATAACCACACTATTGATGGTTAAATGCACTTGGTGTGACAGCTTGACCAACCACACTATTGAGGGTTAAATGCACTCGATGACAGGCTCAGCTTGCCCCTGATGTAGTATATGGCCAAAAAATAACCAGACTATTGCTGGTTAAATGCACTTGGTGTGACAGCTTGACCCTGATGTAGGATTTAGCCAAAAAACAACCACACCATTGAGGGTTAAATGCACTTGGTGACAGGCTCAGCTTGCCCCTGATGTAGTATATGGCCAAAAAATAAACAGACTATTGCTGGTTAAATGCACTTGGTGTGACAGCTTCACCCTGATGTAGGATTTAGCCAAAAAACAACCACACCATTGAGGGTTAAATGCACTTGGCGACAGGCTCAGCTTGCCCCTGATGTAGTATATGGCCAAAAAATAAACAGACTATTGCTGGTTAAATGCACTTGGTGTGACAGCTTCACCCTGATGTAGGATTTAGCCAAAAAACAACCACACCATTGAGGGTTAAATGCACTTGGTGACAGGCTCAGCTTGCCCCTGATGTAGTATATGGCCAAAAAATAACCAGACTATTGCTGGTTAAATGCACTTGGTGTGACAGCTTCACCCTGATGTAGGATTTAGCCAAAAAACAACCACACCATTGAGGGTTAAATGCACTTGGTGGCAGCTTGTGCTGGCACACCACAAGACACAAAATGGCCGCCGATCACCCCAGAAAAAAGTGACTGAAAAACGCTCTGGGCAGCCTAAAAACAGTGAGCAATTCAATAGCAGCAGTTCAATCATCCACAGCTGCAGATCGATCTCTGAATGAAGTCCTTTGGAGGAGTTAATCACTGCCTAATCTCGCCCTTACATGGCAGCTGCAACCTCTCCCTATGCTGATCAGAGCAGAGTGACGGGCGGCGCTATGTGACTCCAGCTTAAATAGAGGCTGGGTCACATGCTGCACTGGCCAATCACAGCCATGCCAATAGTAGGCATGGCTGTGACGGCCTCTTGGGGCAAGTAGTATGACGCTTGTTGATTGGCTACTTTGCACCCTTTCAAAAAGCGTCAAGAAAGCGACGAACACCGAACCCGGACTTTTACGAAAATGTCCGGGTTCGGGTCCGTGTCACGGACACCCCAAAATTCGGTACGAACCCGAACTATACAGTTCGGGTTCACTCATCCCTACTCATGATCCTAAGCATACCACCTCATCAGTGAAGCATGGTGGTGGTAGTGTCATGGAGTGGGCATGTATTGCTGCCAATGGAACTGGTTCTCTTGTATTTATTGATGATGTGACTGCTGACAAAAGCAGGAGGATGAATTTTGAAGTGTTTCGGGCAATATTATCTGCTCACATTCAGCCAAATGCTTCAGAACTCATTGGACGGCGCTTCAACAGTGCAGATGGATAATGACCCAAAGCATACTGCAAAAGCAACCAAAGAGTTTTTTAAGGGAAAGAAGTGGAATGTTATGCAATGGTCAAGTCAATCACCTGACCTGAATCCGATTGAGCATGCATTTCACTTGCTGAAGACAAAAATGAAGGGAAAAGGTCCCAAGAACAAGCAGGAACTGAAGACAGTTGCAGTAGAGGCCTGGCCGAGCATCACCAGGGATGAAACCCAGCGTCTGGTGATGTCTATGCATTCCAGACTTCAGGCTGTAATTGACTGCAAAGGATTTGCAACCAAGTATTAAAAAGTGAAAGTTTGATTTCTGATGATTATCATGTCCCATTACTTTTGGTCCCTTAACAAGTTGGAGGCACATATGCAAACTGTTGTAATTCCTACACCGTTCACCTGATTTTGATGTAAATACCCTCAAATTAAAGTTGACAGTCTGCAGTTAAAGCACATCTTGTTCGTTTCATTTCAAATCCATTGTGGTGGTGTATAGAGCCAAAAATTTAGAATTGTGTCGATGTCCCAATATTTATGGACCTGACTGTATATTTATACATAGTAATTAGATCTCTCCTCAGTCGTCTTTTTTCTAAAGTAAATAACCCTAATGTTGATAATCTTTCAGGGTATTGTAGTCGCCCCATGCCAGTTATTACTTTAGCTGCCCTCCTCTGAACCCTCTCTAGCTCTGCATTGTTCACAGGAGCCCAGAACTGTACACAGTACTCCATGTGTGGTCTGACTAGTCATTTGTAAAGTAGTAGGACTATGTTCTCATCACGGGCATCTATGCCCCTTTTGATGCAACCCATTATCTTATTGTCCTTGGCAGCAGCTGCCTGACACTGGTTTTTACTGCTTAGTTTGCTGTTTATAAAAATTCCTAGGTTCTTTTCCACGTCAGTGTTACCGAGTGTTATTTAGTATGTATGGGTGATTTGCATTTGTCAGTGTTAAACCTCATCTGCCACTTCTCTTCCCAAGCCTCTAATCTATCCAGATCCATCTGTAGCAGTATACTGTCTTCTTGAGTGTTAATTACTTTACACAGTTTAGTGTCATCTGCAAAAACTTATATTTTACTTTGCAAGCCTTCTACAAGATCATTAATAAATATAATCAAGAGGATAGAGCCCAATACTGAGCCCTGAGGTACTCCGCTAGTGACAGTGACCCAATCTGAGTGTGTACCATTAATAACCACCCTCTGTTTTCTATCATTAAGCCAGTTACTTACCCACATACAGACATTTTCCCCCAGTCCGAGCATTCTCATTTTATATACTAACCTGGTACAGTTTCAAATGCTTTGGAGAAGTCCAGATATACGACATCCATTGATTCACCACTGTCAAGTCTAGAACTTACCTCTTCATAGAAACTGATTAAATTAGTTTGAAATGACCAATCCCTCATGAAGCCATGCTGATATGATGTTATTTGCTTGTTTTCATTGAGATCCTCCAAGATAGCATCTTTTAGAAAACCTTCAAACAGTTTACCCACAACAGATGTTAAACTTACCGGCCTATAGTTTCCGGGGTCTGTTTTTGCACCCCTTTTAAAAATTGGCACATTTGCTATGCGCCAATCCTGTGGAACACTCCCTGTCAGTATAGAGTCTGTAAATATCAGAAATAAGGGTCTGGCTATGATCTTACATAATTCTCTTAGGATACAGGGGTGTATGCCATCTGGTCCTGGCGATTTGTCTATTTTAATCTTTTCAGGTCGCTGTTGTACTTCGTCTTGGGTCAGACAGGGCACTTTTAATGGGGAATTTACTTTTACATTCTGCCTTTCATCTGACATTTTATTTTCCTAAGTGAATACAGTGGAGAAAAAAATATTTAATAGCTTTGTTTTCTCATCGCTCTCTGCAACTTCCCCCTCATTGCTCTGTAGAGGGCCGACACCTTCAGATTTATGCTTTTTACCATTTACATAATTGAAGAACATTTTAGGGTTAGTTTGCTGTCTTTGGCAATTAATCTCTTAATCTCTAGTTTGGCGGCTTTTATTTGTTTTTTACATATTCTATTTTTTTTCCTTATAGTTTTTCAGTGCTTCCTTGCTACCCTCCTGTTTTAGTGATTTAAATGCTTTCTTTTTGTCATTTATTGCTTTCTTTACAGCTCTATTTATCCACATTGGTTTCTTCTTGTTCCTTAACCCTTTATTCCTATGAGGTATGTACCTCTCACAATTAGATTTTAGGATGCTTTTAAAAATATCCCATTTTCTGGTAGTATTTTTATTTTTGAGGACTTTGTCCCAGTTAGTTACGCCTATGGCCTCTCTTAGTTGGCTAAATTTAGCTTTTTCAAAGTTTGGTATTTTTGTTACTCCCTGTAGAAACGCTCGTTTGAAGGATAATTGGAAGGTTATTACTTTATGGTCACTATTTCCCAGGTGTCCCCCAACCTGCACATCTGTTGTTCTGTCAGGTCTATTGGTTAATACTAAGTCCAGTATGGCCGTCCTTCTAGTTGGGTTCTGAACCAGTTGGGAAAGGTAATTGTCTTTGGTTATTTCCAAGAACCTGTTTCCTTTATGAGATGTAGCTTTCAGTTTCCTAGTCTATATCTGGGTAGTTGAAGTCCCCCATATAACCACCTCATAATGATTTGCCGCCTTGTCTATCTCTTTTAGTAGTAGATTTTCTGTGGACTCTGGTATATTAGGGGGTTTATAATAAACTCCTATTAGTAATTTATTATTATTTTTGCCTCCATGTATTTCTACCCACAGTGACTGCACATGTTCATGTCCCTCACTTATAGCTTCTCGGACTGTGGGCTTTAGACAGGACTTTACATAAAGGCAGACCCCTCCCCCTCTCCGGTTTTGATGATCCTTTCTAAACAGACTGTAACCTTGTACATTATCTGCCCAGTCATAGCTATCATCCAGCTATGTCTCAGTTATTCCCACTATGTCATAGTCCTCCTCACACATCACTAATTCCAGGTCCCCAGTTTTATTAGTCAGGCTTCTGACATTAGTATACATACAAGTAAGAGGTTTATGTATATTTTTTACCCTACATCTTTCCTTCTGAACTGTTCTAGTCCCTCCTTTCATTCCTCCCCCAGTCCCACTACCTTGCCCCCGGTCTCTATCTGCACTATCTTCCCATCCTATAACGTAATTACCCTCTCCCCCAGTCCCTAGTTTAAACACTCCTCCAACCTTCTAACCATCTTCTCCCCCAACACAACTGTCCCTTCCCCATTAAGGGGCAGGGCATCCCTACGATAGACCATGTAGCTGACAGAGAAGTTGGCCCAGTTCTCCAGGAACCCAAACCCCTCCTTCCTACACCAGTTCTTGAGCCACTGGTTAACCTCCCTAATCTCCCGCTGCCTTTCTTGTGTGGCTCGTGGTACAGGCAGTATTTCAGAAAACACTACCTTTGAGGTCCTTGCCCTAAGCTTTTGACCTAAATCCCTAAAATCATTTTTAAGGACACCTTCCTCTAACTTTGTCATTCGTTCTGATATGGACCATGACCGCTGGATCTTCTCCAGCCCCTCACAGTAATCTGCCAACCCGATCCACGATGTGTCGAACTCTAGCACCAGGAAGACAACACACTGTTCGGCAATAACAGCGAACGGAGCGGCACCCAGAAAAAATAGTAAGTGCAGTTAGATCCCTGCACTAAATATGCCCTACGTATCCTGATACTTAGTTTATAATGTCTGGACCCATGAAAGGCCCTCTTTATAAGAAAAAAATTTTTTTCATTAGACCTCAGGTCAGACCAGCAATCAGACCCTCAATAAGACCCCCAATGTTAATAAGACCCCAATAAGACCTCAGATCAGACCCTCAGTTAGACCTCAGCTCAGATCCCAATGTAAATGACAACCAATCAGACCTCAGGTAAAAGCCCCATGCCTCTCATCAGCCCCATATCCCTCTCATCAGCAGCACCCATTGCTTCATATCAGCCCCAGCAGCCCCCATCACCTCATATCAGCCCCCATTGCCTCAGATTAGCCCCCAGCACCTCATATCAGCCCCCATTGCCTCATATCAGCCCCCATTACCTCATATCAGCCCCGTTGCCTCAGATTAGCCCCCAGCAGCCCCCATTGCTTCAGATCAGCCCCCAGCAGCCCTCATTCCCTCAGATCAGCCCCCAGCCTCCCCCTTTGCCTTATGCTTAATAAAATAAAATAAAACCTCTCTCCTGCTCTGGATGCTGCCGCTCCTCTCCTCCAATGCGATCCTCTTCATCCTGCTGCCGGCTGTGCTGTCAACCGATGCGCACAGCATGAGTTTACAGAGCACCCTCACGCTGTGCGCAGCCACGGCACAGCTGACAGACGAGTAACAGGAAACGGTGAGTACAGAGCCTCCACCGTTTCCTGGTCCTCTGGTACTAATGAGTGCTTCCATAATGGAAGCGCTCTTTAGTATTGACCCCATAAGATGCTGGGGCATTTCCCCCCACTTTTGTATCTTATGGGGAGAAAAATATATTGAGGTTTACCTGGTTTCTATTAATTTAATCTAAATAGACTGGAGGACTATAGTAAATATGATGAAAAAGATTGAAATTCCTCAGTGGTTGATACCTTTTAATGGCTAACTGAAAAGATGATGACAAAATTGCAAGCTTTTGAGGCTACTTGGGCCTCCTTATCAGGCGTCTTAGTGACCACTAATACGCCTTTTTACTGACGTAAACAAAGGGGGTTTTAGCTAAACAGTTGGCTTTAATAAATCATTACATGTACTTAAATGTTGCATTAAAAACTATAACTCGTCCTGCAAAAAATAAGACATCATACAAGTACATTGATGAAAAAACAAAAAAGTTATAGCTCTTGGAATGTGATTTAAAAAAATCTGCGTGGTCACTAAGGGGTTAAGACAGCGAATCTTCAGACACTCTCTTAAGAGACAACTAATGAAGAGGCCCAAGTAGCCTCGAAAGCTTGCAATTTTGTCATCCTCTTTTCAGTTAGCTAACACGGTACAAATATATATTTATTGTTTACTTATAGTAAATTTGGTTATCCATCATTGTGTCTCCTTTGTTTATATCAGATTAAGGGTACTTTCACATTACCATTTTTTTCCGGATCCGTCATGGATCTGCAAAAACGCTTCCGTTACAATAATATAACCGCATGCATCCATCATGAACGGATCCGGTTGTATTATGTCTTCTATAGCCATGACGGATCCGTCATGAACACCATTGAAAGTCAATAGGGTTCAGGATCCGTTTTCTATTGTGTCAGAGAAAACAGACCCGTTCCCGTTGACTTACATTGTGTGCCAGGACGGATCCATTTGGCTCCGCTTCGTCGGGTGGACAGCAAAATGCTGCAGGCAGCGTTTTGGTGTCCACCTCCAGAGCGGAATGGTGACTAAACCGTTGCATTCTGAGCGGATCCTTTTCCATTCAGAATGCCTTAGGGCAAAACTGATCCGGAAAACGGAAAGCCAAAACGCTAGTGTGAAAGTAGCCTAAAAGTGATGAATGTTAGATGATAAAATACCGGGCTGCAGCTGTTAGAAGAATTAAAAATGTTATCACCTTGTTCTTAGCTGCCAGTGTTAAAATGTGTTCAGCTAATTGCCACCACTTAGAGGAAACAATTTAGTGCCTCCTCGCTGACAGCTACTTGGGAGGTAGAGGGGATTATACTAAGGAATGCTGAGTATTCTGGCAGCACCTGCATATGAGGGGCAAGGAACTTAGTGACAGCCTCAGCATGGAAGCGTCTTTGTACTGTAACCAATCCGTAGTATTTCCAACTTCCACTAAGTATTGATGAAAACCATATCACCAGCCAAACTAATCTAAGTCCAAATGGTGGCTGTCCTAGTCCGATATGAAATACCTTATAATGCAGCATGCGATAAATCAGGCCACTGGGAATTCCCGTGGATTCTCAAAGATTTGGTGTGAAAAAAACGGTGTGCTTCCTTGTAAAATGTGAAGCACATGGAGACAGTTTACAGTACAGTATGGGCAATGTATTAGGGATCTGTAGCATGGGCAAGTGCAGGAATCCTACTGTACAGTATTGTACTGTAAATGGGGATGAAGCCTACTGTACAGTATTGTACTGTAAATGGGGATGAAGCCTACTGTACAGTATTGTACTGTAAATGTGGATAAAGCCTACTGTGCAGTATTGTACTGTAAATGGGGATGAAGCCTACTGTACAGTATTGTACTGTACATGTGGACGAAGCCTACTGTACAGTATTGTACTGTAAATGTGGATGAAGCCTACTGTACAGTATTGTACTGTAAATGTGGATGAAGCCTACTGTACAGTATTGTACTGTAAATGGGGATGAAGCCTACTGTACAATATTGTACTGTAAATGTGGATGAAGCATACTGTACAGTATTGTACTGTAAATGGGGATGAAGCCTACTCTACAGTATTGTACTGTAAATGTGGACGAAGCCTACTGTACAGTATTGTACTGTAAATGTGGATGGAGCCTACTGTACAGTATTGTACTGTAAATGGGGATGAAGCCTACTGTACAGTATTGTACTGTAAATGGGGATGAAGCCTACTCTACAGTATTGTACTGTAAATGTGGACGAAGCCTACTGTACAGTATTGTACTGTAAATGTGGATGGAGCCTACTGTACAGTATTGTACTGTAAATGGGGATGAAGCCTACTGTACAGTATTGTACTGTAAATGGGGATGAAGCCTACTCTACAGTATTGTACTGTAAATGTGGATGAAGCCTACTGTACAGTATTGTACTGTAAATGGGGATGAAGCCTACTGTACAGTATTTTACTGTAAATGGGGATGAAGCCTACTCTACAGTATTGTACTGTAAATGTGGATGGAGCCTACTCTACAGTATTGTACTGTAAATGTGGATGGAGCCTACTGTACAGTATTATACTGTAAATGTGGATGAAGCCTACTGTACAGTATTGTACTGTAAATGGGGATGAAGCCTACTGTACAGTATTGTACTGTAAATGGGGATGAAGCCTACTCTACAGTATTGTACTGTAAATGTGGATGGAGCCTACTCTACAGTATTGTACTGTAAATGTGGATGGAGCCTACTGTACAGTATTGTACTGTAAATGTGGATGAAGCCTACTGTACAGTATTGTACTGTAAATGGGGATGAAGCCTACTCTACAGTATTGTACTGTAAATGTGGATGGAGCCTACTGTACAGAATTGTACTGTAAATGTGGATGGAGCCTACTGTACAGTATTGTACTGTAAATGTGGATGAAGCCTACTGTACAGTATTGTACTGTGAATGGGGATGAAGCCTACTGTACAGTATTGTACTGTAAATGTGGATGGAGCCTACTGTACAGTATTGTACTGTAAATGTGGATGAAGCCTACTGTACAGTATTGTACTGTGAATGTGGATGAAGCCTACTGTACAGTATTGTACTGTAAATGTGGATGAAGCCTACTGTACAGTATTGTACTGTAAATGTGGATGAAGCCTACTGTACAGTATTGTACTGTGAATGTGGATGAAGCCTACTGTACAGTATTGTACTGTAAATGTGGATGAAGCCTACTGTACAGTATTGTACTGTAAATGTCGATGGAGCCTACTGTACAGTATTGTACTGTAAATGTGGATGAAGCCTACTGTACAGTATTGTACTGTAAATGTGGATAAAGCCTACCGTACATGAACATTATAGTGTGATTTTTTTTTTCTTTTGTGTTTAATTATAGTGATGGCCAGTTCGCATTGCTCGCCCGCGAACATATGCGGGCTGCCATCTTTTTTCACAAGTCCGGCGAGGCACAGGCAAGCCCTTACCTGTGCCTGTGCACGAGCCGGTCTGAAAACAAGTGCGGTCAGCGGGAGCACGCAGTTCCAAGAACAGCCACCGGGGGCCTTCATCGGGCTGTTCTCGGAACTGCCTGCTCCCGGTGACCGCATTTGTTTTCAGACCGGCTTGCGGCACAGGTAAGGGCTTACATGTGCCTCGCCGGACTTGTGAAAAAAGATGGGAGCCCGCATATGTTCGCATGCGAACTGGCCATCACTGTTTAATCATAAACAAAAGCCACCACGGAAAAGTGTTGGAAAAAAAGCACTGTGGCCGCATCACCCTTCAACCAGGCCTGAGACTGTGAGAACTGTCTAATGATAGAGCTGTAAATTCCTAAATGGCCCGGGTGCCAAGTAACTAGTAACTTTGAAGTTATTCTAACGGCACACAAAACTATGATCAACTTTAGCATGAAAATTGTGTTTTTTTTCCTTTCATTAAGGGGTCATGTCAGGACCAGATTAAGTTTGGATGACTGCTGTCACGGCTTGTTAAAATAAAAAAACTACAAATAGCTTAGTGGAAAAAGTCTAGGGGCTGACGTCAAACAGATCTTGAAGATTCTTCTTATTATTACATGTAGTAACCAAAAGCAGAACCATCCAAGCAGCGCTCAGGTATCATCTTAGAAATAGGACTGGACACAACAATCCACAGCAAGGGCGCAAGTATCTTTACGTTTCTTGTAGACACATAAACTGTTAGGGGCCCATACCTCACTTCTCCGTGCCTCCTATTTTATTACAGCATGTAATACAGAGGTATACAATGCTTCATTGATGCACCATATGGCAACATGTGGGGGGACATTTACTAAGCATGTTGTGGCTGAATTATGGCGTAAATTGCGCCAAAAAGAATGACGTTTCAATTTGCACCAAATATATCAACTGTTTTCTCCAGAATTTCTACCATAAAGAATGCATCACGCCAGAAATGAGTTGTAAATATCAAAGTGGACGGGGCTTTCAAATTGCCACATATTACGCCTCAGTTATCATCCACTTATCGGCTCAGATTGTTGTGGACAATTATGCTGGCTTATGTGGTGGTGTTCTGAGTAAAAAGTCGCATTTATGGCAGAAAGATGTGACCGACTAATTGAGGAATGGCACGATGTAAGTTCTAAGAAAAGAGGCTCAAGAATTAATATTTCAAGGAGAATACAAGTATTGCCTGTAAACATGTCAGAGGAGCTCCCTACTGCGCCATTAAGAACATGCCGCAACTATACTCTAGCATACATGTGTGCATCCCAGAGAAGCTTAAAAATGTTACCCGTTGGTTTTCTTCTATTTGGTTTCTAAGCATATGATACTCTTCCAACAACATAAGACTTTGTAGTAATGTCCTTGGTCTGGCATGCCTAGTTTTCGATTATGCTTATCTTTTTGCAAAAAATAAAATAACATGAAACAAAAGTAGTTAAACCTTTGAAACATAACCTATGTCCACCAATTTTAAAGGGGTTAACTGGGATCTGCATATTAATGGCCTATTCTCAGGATAGGCAGCAGTATTAAATCATTGGGGTCTACTCCCTGCACCCCCGTTAGTCTGCCATCATGTTCACCTTGTTCTGTCCATCTGCATGATGTCTACTTAGTAGCGGCTTTGCAGGTTATTGCAGCTTCGTCCTATTCAAGAGAATGGGATAAAGCTGCCATACCCTGCACTACCGCTACTATATGTACAGCGTACGGGTACAGCGACAGGGTAAATAGTGAAGAGCCTGTAGCACTAGCACAAGTAACGGAACTCCTTCAAACAGCTGGCTGACAGGGGTACCCAGAGTCAGACTTGCACCGATCTGCCAAAAATGAGGTAGCACTGCTGCACTCCCGGAAGTTAAAGGGGATTTCCAGGATTAGCATCTTGATGGCCTTTCGATTGGATCCAATGGAAATGCCATCAAGATGCTAATCCTGGAAATCCCCTTTAACTTCCGGGAGTGCAGCAGTGCTACCTCATTTTTTGTATTGTTTGCTTTTCAGCCCGCAAATATTTCCTCTTTTTAATGCAAATTATCCTAAGGCTACTTTCAGACTTGCGTTTACATCTTCCAGTATTAAGATCCGGTAGATTCATTTTTCTCTGAACCTTTTTTTTTCTTTTAACCATTGCAGGAGCGGAGCCTCTATAGGAAAGACTTTTATAACTGACAGCATTATCAACCTCCTCCATTTTAGGTTCATTCCTAGTTTTAGTTACCAAAAAATGCTAAATTTCTACATGGTGCATGGGCCGCCGCCTCAGAAGAGTGTTTGACAGACTCTGTCTAATCATATGACATTTAAGTAACTCTACTTGGCATGTCAATGTTAGAAAAGCTGCACATGACAAGAGAAGGAAAAGGGGTAAGTGAGGTCTCATTCACACTTTTGTATTTGGTCGTATTTGCAACCATCTTAATCGAATCAAAACCAAGAATGTATCCCAAATGGATGAAAAAAAATCATAATACAAACCGGATTCCAAAAAAGTTGCGAAACAAATTGTGAATAAAAACTGAATGCAATGATGTGGAGATGGCAAATGTCAATATTTTATTTGTAATAGAACGTAGATGACAGATCAAACGTTTAATCCGAGTAAATGTATCATTTTAAAGGAAAAATACGTTGATTCAAATTTTCACAGTGTCAACAAATCCCCAAAAAGTTGGGACAAGTAGCAATAAGAGGCTGGAAAAAGTAAATTTGAGCATAACGAAGAGCTGGAAGACCAATTAACACTAATTAGGTCCATTGGCAACATGATTGGGTATAAAAAGAGCTTCTCAGAGTGGCAGTGTCTCTCAGAAGCCAAGATGGGTAGAGGATCACCAATTCCCACAATGTTGCGCAGAAAGATAGTGGAGCAATATCAGAAAGGTGTTACCCAGCGAAAAATTGCAAAGACTTTGCATCTATCATCATCAACTGTGCATAACATCATCCGAAGATTCAGAGAATCTGGAACAATCTCTGTGCGTAAGGGTCAAGGCCGTAAAACCATACTGGATGCCCGTGATCTCCGGGCCCTTAAACCACACTGCACCCCAAACAGGAATGCTACTGTAAAGGAAATCACAGAATGGGCTCAGGAATACTTCCAGAAACCATTGTCAGTGAACACAATCCACCGTGCCATCCGCCGTTGCCAGCTGAAACTCTACAGTGCAAAGAAGAAGCCATTTCTAAGCAAGATCCACAAGCTCAGGCGTTTTCACTGGGCCAGGGATCATTTAAAATGGAGTGTGGCAAAATGGAAGACTGTTCTGTGGTCAGACGAGTCACGATTCGAAGTTCTTTTTGGAAATCTGGGACGCCATTTCATCCAGACCAAAGAGGACAAGGACAACCCAAGTTGTTATCAACGCTCAGTTCAGAAGCCTGCATCTCTGATGGTATGGGGTTGCATGAGTGCGTGTGGCATGGGCAGCTTGCATGTCTGGAAAGGCACCATCAATGCAGAAAAATATTTTCAAGTTCTAGAACAACATATGCTCCCATCCAGACGTCATCTCTTTCAGGGAAGACCCTGCATTTTTCAACAAGATAATGCCAGACCACATTCTGCATCAATCACAACATCATGGCTGCGTAGGAGAAGGATCCGGGTACTGAAATGGCCAGGCTGCAGTCCAGATCTTTCACCTATAGAGAACATTTGGCGCATCATAAAGAGGAAGGTGCAACAAAGAAGGCCCAAGACGATTGAACAGTTAGAGGCCTGTATTAGACAAGAATGGGAGAGCATTCCTATTTCTAAACTTGAGAAACTGGTCTCCTCGGTCCCCAGACGTCTGTTGAGTGTTGTAAGAAGAAGGGGAGATGCCACACAGTGGTGAAAATGGCCTTGTCCCAACTTTTTGGGGATTTGTTGACACCATGAAATTCTGATTCAACATATTTTTTCCTTAAAATGGTACATTTTCTTAGTTTAAACTTTTGTTCCGTGATTTATGTTCTATTCTGAATAAAATATTAGAAGTTGGCACCTCCACATCATTGCATTCAGTTTTTATTCACGATTTGTATAGTGTCCCAACTTTTTTGGAATCCGGTTTGTATTTATACTCTTACTCTTTTTTGCATTCACTCCCAATTTAGGTTTTAAGAAATGGTTATAAACATTGATTTAAATAATGCACTAAAAAGCTTCAAATGTAAAATTCGGAAAATGTAAAAAAAAAAAAAAAACATACGAACAAAAACAAAGTGTTAAGGGACATAACCAAAAGCAGGATCTAGCAGGTCCTAGGATGGCAACATACTGATAGAAGTGTGAATGAGACCTTATTTCAGCATTGTTTAGTGGACCTGTACACTCTCCTTTTCATCGAGGAGAAGTTGATAAGGCCGCTATAAAGGTTTCCGTCATATAAACTGCCCTTAGTAAGATTGTCTTAACTTCTGGAGACTTCACCTCCAATTATGAACTGACAACATTAGAAAGACTCAAATACTGTACGTGCTACAAAAACGCATCAATGTATAGCAAAAAAAGAAATAAAAATTTGAAAGTATGGCAAAAGTTGAAATCCTTATTGACCTAAGTATAGTAAAACAGCTGTTTCGGCAGGACAATAAGAGATGTATCATGTCTGATGAAAGCTCTGTTGCTCAGCTGAATACACTACACAGGTATAATAAAAATGTTCTATACAGGATTCTGCAACCTTCTATTCTGCATTGTGGATGAAGATTAAGGCTAGGGCTACACTGCGACACAGGTCGCACAACAACTTTTGTAGCCAGGATCGTAGGGTAGCAGGGATATTTGCGACTCGTTCTGTGATCCCATTCATTTGTTTGGGATCACCTCTATTCTGCGATCATAGCCACGACACCTGTCGTGGGACCAGTGTCTCCATGTAGCCCTAGCCTTAGGAACCCTGGATAAGTGGCTTTGAATCCTTCCTAATTCAAATATGTACCATAGTCTCAATGTCAACTTGGAAAAGACCTTAGCTAAAAACAAATAGTCCTGCTTGCAGACCACAGAGAAATAGCGTCTCCACCTAGGAGTAGATATCACAAAGACCATTTTGCTGCACTACCACCTTGATAACAAACTCCAATGCTCCACAAACGGCATCTCTTCAATCCCAAATATCCAAGGGTAAAAGGCTGGTGTCTCCAAAGTTGCAAATGATAAATGGGATCCAACATTGTGTAAAACCGCAATGCAGCTTAATAGGAAGAAGGATCTAATTCTACTCCCAATCATGAGGATAAAAAGGCTCATCAATAAAAGAAGAAAAAGCCAGGAGGACGAAACCCTTGGGTTTGGCAAGTGCATGGTAAACCGTTTTTTAAACCGATGTTTGATTGATGAGCCTTTTTATCTTTATGCTTGTGAGCAGAATAAAATCCTTCAGCCCGTTAATCTGAGTTGTGGTTATATTTTGTACTTTTTGGTGGACGTATGCCTTTTTATGCCTCAATTATTTAAAACTGTCCTGATACTGTTCACTTTTGGTCATTTCTGATTCACATGACATTGATGTGGGATGTGGGACAGATCTCAACCATTAGGAACATAAATGTGCTAATACACTATGCTGAAACAGTCTTTGTGTATTTTATGAGTACTACGGGTGTATACCTCAAGCCTTTCAGCTAGAACCATATAAAAGAGTACAAAAATGTGTGGGTGTCTTCATGCCAAGAAGCCATTAAAATTACATAGGGTGTGGTGTGTCTGAGAGCTCCAACAAGACAAGAATCTTGGCTTTGGAAGACACTCAATGTACAATGTATTTGCCAGAAAGGATAGGATTACCTTGGTTGTGGACTTCCATTCAACTTCAAAATAATGAATTGTACTAAAATATGATATGGCTTCAAAAAGCCCTCTATTATATCTACAAACAGGAAAAATCCTAGACATAACAGATTAACAGCGGGAAAATGTATCCTGATCCAAATCCTGTTCTGCTCAGAGAACAACTTCCCCAACGGTAAAATTATATCAGAAAAATTCTTCAGAAATTATATCAAGGACAAGTTGTGCGCCTACCGAAAATCTCTCTGTGGGTGTAGGCTTCTGTGTATATAATATACTTAAAAATATAATTACCACATGTTCAATATCTAGTAAAAAAATGTATTTATCCTGAACACCTTTCATCTTTACACTATACTTCAGTCATTTCTGACCCAAAAGGTCATTTCCGTTTCATAGTACTTTGGAGAGATGGCTCATGCACATAGTTGTATTATGGACTCATGTACTATGGCAGCCAGTGCCGCTCTCATAGTACCTACTCACCGTTTTCATACTGAGGTTTTTTCTCACAGATCCATCCATGAGCACACTGTGGCATGCGCCATCACATGCAGTACATGGAAGCGTGCAGGAGGCTTATAACGGTTTTACATGCAGACCTCCCATTCTGTTGGTGCAAACTTAGATCACCATAGAACCCGATAGTGTAGGGGTCAGCAACCTTCAGCACCCAGCTGCTGTGGAACTACAACTCCCAGCATTGCACATCTATTTGGCTGGTCTTGGAAAACCCATAGAAGTGAAAAGAGGATTCTGGGCAGGGGCATAACTACCATAGCAGCAGACCATGCGACTGCTATGGGGTCCAGGGCAAAAGGGGGCCCAGTCTTAGGCTACATGCACACGACCGTTGTTTTGTTCCGCATCCGAGCCGCATTTTTTGCGGCTCGGATGCGGACCCATTTACTTGAATTCGTGTGCTGTCTGCATCCATTGCTCCAGTCCGTGGTCCGCAAAAAAATTTTATAACCTGTCCTATTCTTGTCTGTTTTGCGGACAAGAATAGGCAGTTATATTAATGGCTGTCCGTGTTGAGCCGCAAATTGTGGAACGCACACGGACGCCATCCGTGTTTTGCAGATCCGCAATTTGCGGACCGCAAAACACACTACGGTCGTATGCATGTAGCCTTAGTTGGGATTATCTCCTCTTCTACTAGGGGTGAAAACTTGGCCAGGACTCTACTCTCTAAATGAACAACTTTTAGCAAATAAAAAAGTGGAAAAATGGCCCAAGGGTCATTGAAAAGGGTTTAGGCAGTAAACCCTTCTGTCCTGTGTGGGGGGCCTGGTTTGATCCTTCCTTTGGGGCCCTTACTTGTCTATGTAGCCCACTGATTCTGGGAGTTGTAGCTTACAGGACAGCTGGAGTGGCAGAGATCCCTGCTATAGTGATTTTGATAGAACTACGAGCAGTCCAGAGGTTATGTCCATGGTGACTTGAAGTCATGTCACATAAGATCGCAATGTCATTTTTACTACATTGCACCTAATGATAGTGAAGGTGGTGGCTTTCCACCAGGATTTTTTGTAACTGCATCTAATTAAAAAAAAAAGTAGTATAGCCCTTGAGCTATGCAGTAAAATGTATCCATATAGTGCCACCTGCTGTTTGTTCTTTTCCTGATTTCTCCGTCCATGCACTACTGTTTTTTGCGGTGTAAAGGCACGGACAGAAAAACCATGGAAGCACTCCATGCCTCCGTTCTGCACCGCACCTTCTGGATTGAATGGATCCGCATCCGTGATGTGATGCCCAAACGGCAGGTGCCTGTATATTGTGGACCCGCTGTTTGCGGGCACAATACGGGCACCGGCCAACAACGGCCGGGTGCATGAGACCTTTAGTATGGGTTTATATATTGCATTTGTTTCATTTAAAAAAAACAACAACATGCATTTCTTCTGCAACTGCGTTTTTTTTTTTTTTTTTTACAGATGAAACAAGTTAAATCAATGTGTTCTAATTGTAAAAAGCATGTGGGCATAGTTTTTTTTACGATGCGTTTTTGTATTTTTTTAACTGTGACAAAAAGCAGTGCGTAAACCTGTCTTAACCCCAGAACACCAAGCAGACTGCAGAAGATTTACTGAATGCAGCTGAATACGCAGCCCACCATAATAAAAGATTCCACCCCCTATCTATATACACTCCTCAACAAAGAAATTGTAACACCAAGAAGGAAAAGTCCTGGCATCATGAAAAGCGCAGGATCCGTAGACATGTAAGGCCTCTTTCACACGACAGTATGTCCATTTCAGTGTTTTGCGGTCCGTTTTTCACGGATCCGTTGTTCCGTTTTTTGCTTCCGTTGTGGTTCCGTTTCCGTTCCGTTGTTCCGTTCCGTTTTTCCGTATGGCAAATACAGTATACAGTAATTTCATATTAAAAATTGGGCTGGGCATAACATTTTCAATAGATGGTTCCGCAAAAAACGGAACGGATACGGAAGACATACGGATGCATTTCCGTATGCATTCCGTTTTTTTGCGGACCCATAGACTTTAATGGAGCCACGGAACGTGATTTGCGGCCAAATATAGGACATGTTCTATCTTTAAACGGAACGGAAAAACGGAAATACGGAAACGGAATGCACACGGAGTACATTCCGTTTTTTTTGCGGAACCATTGAAATGAATGGTTCCGTATACGGACCGTATACGGACCGCAAAAAACGGCCCGCAAAACGGAAAAAAAAAACGGTCGTGTGAAAGAGGCCTAAGGCTGGGTTCACATTACTTTTTATGCCTCTACTTGGCGCATACGTTAGGAAAAAAAAAAGGATACAAAAAAGCAGCACACAAAGCAGAGCCCAGTAAAAAAACATATACTTTTTTTTTTTTTTTACAATGGAATTCTATGGTGAACGGATGCCACTGGATGGCATTAGTCTGAGGCATCCGTTTTTATATACATTAAAAGCATGGCCAAAACGTGATGTGAACCCAGCCTTAATGATATGTAAATGTTAAAAACTGGAAACAAAATATTCAAACCATCTTGATTTATTCAGTATGAATGCCATGCCCAGAAATACACTCACTTACACTCCTTGCCATGCTCTCAGTGAGGGTATTAATGGTTGTCTGTCATGCTGAATGCATCTGGGCACGCAAATCAATTGACTATCAATGACATCACAAGCAACATGAGACCTGGGGTTGTTCTGTTGAAAACTGGCTCCTAGGACACTTTGGAGAAATGGCTGTACCACCGGTTCCACAACCAACGAAATGCCAGGATGTTAAAGGGGTAGTCCCATCTCAGACATTGGTGGCATATCAAAAGGAGAGATAGGTACGGGTCCCACTCCTTTCTCCAGAACAAACCCCCTGAAATAAAGGAGAGCGCACAGCGCAAGCGTGGACACCCTCCAATCACTTATGTGGGAGTTCCAATATTTCCAGCAGTCCGATAGAGGTAAATGGAGAAGTGACCATGAATGAACAGTGTGGTCTTCATTCCCTTTCAGAGCTCCCATAGAACTGAATAAAGATAGGTGCGGGTCCCACCACCACAAAACATTGGACTAACAGTCTGAGTACTCATAGTCATGTACGAAAATGGCAATGGCCAGCAGCCAACTACAATACGGCACACTCTTCTCTTTCTCCGCCTCCCTAACTCTATAATTTTTCGCACAAATTTCCTCAGGCTACTTATAATCGTCTCTTGGATATTTACAAAAACACATATCCAAACTTTTTTTTTTTTTGCATCAGCCATGGATCCTGTGTTACACCACTTCCAACCCAAACCATTTATACTGCTTTTTGCTGGAACGGGAAGGTCCACAAATTGACCAGCACCACAGACCTATGTCTCTGTGCATGAGCATGGGCGTACATTGGCTTCCACTATCACAAGTCTTTCTTGAATTGCATAAGGCATGTTGGACACACTGAAACACAACACCAAAAAGAGCACCACGACTGGCAGGGAAGGAGATTACATATTTACAGACTGTTCAGGAATTTACAGATAGTTGGAAACTGATGGCAAAAGAAATCCTCTGTTGGGCCCAGTATCTCTCTGTCCTCCATGTCAGTGTGAATGACACATGGATGTACCTGACTTCATCTGGATGTTTTTGAAGAAAGTGATGCCATTCACACTTCGAGACTCTCAGGAGCATGCACTATTCTTGTCAGTCTCACAGACCTGGAGACCATTGTAGACACTTAGTGTCCTAAGTGGACATACAGAATTAGTGCCATATTGAAAAGTATGTTGCAGTCACAATTTTTTATACAGTTGGCTGGGCCAATTTACATGGCGGAATTATTATTATTTTTCCTATTTTTGGTGTTGACACTGCTCCAAAATTCTGGTGGCAGCCACGTGGTGTCTACTTCGCATTTTATTCTATGAGAATCAGCACTGCAGTTCGCGGGCACGCAGTTTAAAGCTGCGATTATGACAAGAAAGGACATGTCCCTTCTTGGTGTTGTGTCCGGATGAAAGCCACTTCAAGCCGCGCTGGTTGTCCGTGCATGGCTTATCTCCATTCAGTTGAAATTAGTCACGGTATGCTAAGTGAGAAACCAAAGCAGAAACTACAGAAGTTTCTGGTGTGAAGTACAGTAAGTCTGAATGTACTCTAATTAATACTGAATCTGCGAGGGAAAAATCTGATTGATCCTCACATTATCCCAGGAGAAGCTGATTGCCCCGCACATTACTTATCTCGGGAGAAGCTGATTGTCCCTTTACCTTACTTATCCATAGAGAAGCTGATTGCCCCCCAACATTATTCCAGGAGAAGCTGATTGTCCCTCATGTTATACCAGAAGCTAATTGCCCCTCACATTACTTATCCTGGGAGAAGCTGATTGCCCCTCACATTACTTATCCATAGAGAAGCTGATTGCCCCGCACATTACTTATCTCGGGAGAAGCTGATTGTCCCTTTACCTTACTTATCCATAGAGAAGCTGATTGCCCCCCAACATTATTCCAGGAGAAGCTGATTGTCCCTCATGTTATACCAGAAGCTAATTGCCCCTCACATTACTTATCCCATGAGAAGCTGATTGCCCTTCACATTACTTATCCCCGGAGAAGCTGATTGTCCCTCACATTACTTATCACAGAAGAAGCTGATTAAACGTCACATTACTTATCCCAGGAGAAGCTGGTTGTCCCTCATGATACTTATCCCAGGAGAAGCTGATTGCCTCTCACATTACTTATCCCGGGAGAAGGTTATTGCCCCTCACATTACTTATCCCGGGAGAAGCTGATTGTCCTTCACATTACTTATCCCCGGAGAAGCTGATTGTCCTTCACATTACTTATCCCCGGAGAAGCTGATTGTCCCTCACATTACTTATCACAGTAGAAGCTGATTGAATGTCACATTACTTATCCCAGGAGAAGGAGATTGACCCTCACATTACTTATCCCGGGAGAAGTTGAATGTCCCTCACATTACTTATCCTGGAAAAAGATGATTGTCTCATATTACTTATCCCAGGAGAAGCTGATTGCCCCTCAAATTACTTATCCCGGGAGAAGCTGATTGTTCCTCACATTACTTATCCCCAAAGAAGCTGATTGTCCCTCACATTACTTATCCCAGGAGAAGCTGATTGCCTCTCACATTACTTATCTCCAAAGAAGCTGATTGTCCCTCACATTACTTATCTCCAAAGAAGCTGATTGTCCCTCACATTACTTATCCCAGGAGAAGCTGATTGCCTCTCACATTACTTATCTCCAAAGAAGCTGATTGTCCCTCACATTACTTATCTCCAAAGAAGCTGATTGTCCCTCACATTACTTATCCCAGGAGAAGGAGATTGATCCTCCCATTACTTATCCCGGAAAAAGCTGATTGCCCCTCACATTACTTATCCCAGGAGAAGGAGATTGACCCTCACATTACTTATCCCAGGAGAAGATGAATGTCCCTCGCATTACTTTTCCTGGAAGAAGACGATTGTTCCTCACATTACTTATCCTGGAAGAAGACGATTGTCCCTCACATTTGGGAGAATCTGATTGTCCCTCAGATTACTTATCCTGGAAGAAGATGATTGTCCCTCACATTACTTATCCCAGGAGAAGCTTATTGTCCCTCACATTTGGGAGAAGTTGAATGTCCCTCACATTACTTATCCTGGAAGAAGATGATTGTCCCTCACATTTGGGAGAAGCTGATTGTCCCTCACATTACTTATCCTGGAAGAAGATGATTGTCCCTCACATTACTTATCCCAGGAGAAGCAGATTGCCCCTCACATTCTTATCCCAGGAGAAGCTGATTGTCCCTCACATTACTAATACATGAGGATGATGATGATTCAGTTGTCTCAGCGAACAGCCCAGCGGCTCCTCCCTGCGGCATCACAAGGCGTCCCGTAGCACAGCTCAGGAAGGGGTTAATAGCCTGAGGTGCCGGTAGTCCGGGGCGGCGTGCAGCGGCAGCTGGGTGTTACTGGTTGGAACGCATGCGCCTCCCCATCCAAAGCAACCGGGAGTCAGGAGGCTGCTGTGTCAGGGACCGGAGGCTTTTACAGCTCCTCCTCTGTGAACAGCATCACACCGGAACCACCGCCAGGCCAGCCAGCTCCGAACTGCGGCACCGGCCGAGCAGGTAAGCACGGCGGAGGGAGGATGGGCGGAGAGGCCGCGGGCTACGACTGCCCAGATGTCTAGGGCTGAGGCGGGAGAGGCTCGGCACCGCGGCTCGCGCTCTTCCCTGTCATCAGGGACGCAAGCCGGGAGCACACATGGCATGTGCCGGGGGCGGCGGTCACTGGCGGGATGATGCTGCGGCTGCTTGTATATGATGGGGGCGGTATTCCTGCGTTATCTCTCAACTCACATGAGGTGCGGGGAGCAGGAAGTTACACTGTGGCCGGGGTACGGCAGAGGGGTCCTGGGCGCGGTGCCAGCTGCTGCCAGTGCGGGTACACAGCGGGAACGTCACTGGCACTGCTGTGCGGGCTGCGCTATACTACATACCCAGTGCCGCTGCCCTATACTACATACCCAGCGCCGCTGTGCAGGCAGCGCTATACTACATACCCAGTGCCGCTGTGCGGGCTGCGCTATATACTACATGCCCAGTGCCGCTGTGCAGGCAGCGCTATATACTACATACCCAGTGCCGCTGTGCGGGCTGCGCTATATACTACATGCCCAGTGCCGCTGTGCGGGCTGCGCTATATACTACATGCCCAGTGCCGCTGTGCGGGCTGCGCTATATACTACATGCCCAGTGCCGCTGTGCGGGCTGCGCTATATACTACATGCCCAGTGCCGCTGTGCGGGCTGCGCTATATACTACATGCCCAGTGCCGCTGTGCGGGCTGCGCTATATACTACATGCCCAGTGCCGCTGTGCGGGCTGCGCTATATACTACATGCCCAGTGCCGCTGTGCGGGCTGCGCTATATACTACATGCCCAGTGCCGCTGTGCGGGCTGCGCTATATACTACATGCCCAGTGCCGCTGTGCGGGCTGCGCTATATACTACATGCCCAGTGCCGCTGTGCGGGCTGCGCTATATACTACATGCCCAGTGCTGCGCTATATACTACATACCCAGTGCTGCGCTATATACTACATACCCAGTGCTGCGCTATATACTACATACCCAGTGCTGCGCTATATACTACATACCCAGTGCTGCGCTATATACTACATACCCAGTGCTGCGCTATATACTACATACCCAGTGCTGCGCTATATACTACATACCCAGTGCTGCGCTATATACTACATACCCAGTGCTGCGCTATATACTACATACCCAGTGCTGCGCTATATACTACATACCCAGTGCTGCGCTATATACTACATACCCAGTGCTGCGCTATATACTACATACCCAGTGCTGCGCTATATACTACATACCCAGTGCTGCGCTATATACTACATACCCAGTGCTGCGCTATATACTACATACCCAGTGCTGCGCTATATACTACATACCCAGTGCTGCGCTATATACTACATACCCAGTGCCGCTGTGCGGGCAGCGCTATACTACATACCCAGTGCTGCGCTATATACTACATACCCAGTGCTGCGCTATATACTACATACCCAGTGCTGCGCTATATACTACATACCCAGTGCTGCGCTATATACTACATACCCAGTGCCGCTGTGCGGGCAGCGCTATACTACATACCCAGCGCCGCTGCCCTATACTACATACCCAGTGCCGCTGTGCGGGCAGCGCTATACTACATACCCAGCGCCGCTGCCCTATACTACATACCCAGTGCCGCTGTGCGGGCTGCGCTATACTACATACCCAGCGCCGCTGCCCTATACTACATACCCAGTGCCGCTGCCCTATACTACATACCCAGCGCCGCTGTGCAGGCAGCGCTATACTACATACCCAGTGCCGCTGTGCGGGCTGCGCTATACTACATACCCAGTGCCGCTGCCCTATACTACATACCCAGTGCCGCTGTGCAGGCAGCGCTATACTACATACCCACTGATGCTGTGCCGGCTGCGCTATACTACATACCCAGTGCCGCTGCCCTATACTACATACCCAGTGCCGCTGTGCAGGCAGCGCTATACTACATACCCAGTGCCGCTGTGCGGGCTGCCCTATACTACATACCCAGTGCCGCTGCCCTATACTACATACCCAGTGCCGCTGTGCGGGCTGCGCTATACTACATACCCAGTGCCGCTGTGCGGGCTGCGCTATACTACATACCCAGTGCCGCTGCCCTATACTACATACCCAGTGCCGCTGTGCAGGCAGCGCTATACTACATACCCACTGATGCTGTGCGGGCTGCCCTATACTACATACCCAGTGCCGCTGTGCGGGCTGCCCTATACTACATACCCAGTGCCGCTGCCCTATACTACATACCCAGTGCCGCTGTGCGGGCTGCGCTATACTACATACCCAGTGCCGCTGTGCGGGCAGCGCTATATACTACATACCCAGTGCTAATGTGCGGGCTGCGCTATACTACATACCCAGTGCTGCGCTATATACTACATACCCAGTGCTGCTGTGCGGGCAGCGCTATACTACATACCCAGCGCCGCTGCCCTATACTACATACCCAGCGCCGCTGTGCAGGCAGCGCTATACTACATACCCAGTGCCGCTGCCCTATACTACATACCCAGTGCCGCTGTGCGGGCTGCGCTATACTAGATACCCAGCGCCGCTGCCCTATACTAGATACCCAGCGCCGCTGCCCTATACTACATACCCAGTGCCGCTGTGCGGGCAGCGCTATATACTACATACCCAGTGCCGCTGTGCGGGCAGCGCTATACTACATACCCAGCGCCGCTGCCCTATACTACATACCCAGTGCCGCTGCCCTATACTACATACCCAGCGCCGCTGTGCAGGCAGCGCTATACTACATACCCAGTGCTGCGCTATATACTACATACCCAGTGCTGCTGTGCGGGCAGCGCTATACTACATACCCAGCGCCGCTGCCCTATACTACATACCCAGTGCCGCTGTGCGGGCTGCCCTATACTACATACCCAGTGCTTCGCTATATACTACATACCCAGCGCCGCTGCCCTATACTACATACCCAGCGCCGCTGTGCAGGCAGCGCTATACTACATACCCAGTGCTGCGCTATATACTACATACCCAGTGCCGCTGTGCAGGCAGCCCTATACTACATACCCAGCGCCGCTGCCCTATACTACATGCCCAGTGCCGCTGTGCGGGCTGCCCTATACTACATACCCAGCGCCGCTGTGCAGGCAGCGCTATACTACATACCCAGTGCCGCTGTGCAGGCAGCGCTATACTACATACCCACTGATGCTGTGCGGGCTGCCCTATACTACATACCCAGTGCCGCTGTGCGGGCTGCCCTATACTACATACCCAGTGCCGCTGTGCAGGCAGCGCTATACTACATACCCAGTGCCGCTGTGCGGGCTGCCCTATACTACATACCCAGTGCCGCTGCCCTATACTACATACCCAGTGCCGCTGTGCAGGCAGCGCTATACTACATACCCAGCGCCGCTGCCCTATACTACATACCCAGCGCCGCTGCCCTATACTACATACCCAGCGCCGCTGCCCTATACTACATACCCAGCGCCGCTGCCCTATACTACATACCCAGCGCCGCTGCCCTATACTACATACCCAGCGCCGCTGCCCTATACTACATACCCAGCGCCGCTGCCCTATACTACATACCCAGCGCCGCTGCCCTATACTACATACCCAGCGCCGCTGCCCTATACTACATACCCAGCGCCGCTGCCCTATACTACATACCCAGCGCCGCTGCCCTATACTACATACCCAGCGCCGCTGCCCTATACTACATACCCAGCGCCGCTGCCCTATACTACATACCCAGCGCCGCTGCCCTATACTACATACCCAGCGCCGCTGCCCTATACTACATACCCAGCGCCGCTGCCCTATACTACATACCCAGCGCCGCTGCCCTATACTACATACCCAGCGCCGCTGCCCTATACTACATACCCAGCGCCGCTGCCCTATACTACATACCCAGCGCCGCTGCCCTATACTACATACCCAGCGCCGCTGCCCTATACTACATACCCAGCGCCGCTGCCCTATACTACATACCCAGCGCCGCTGCCCTATACTACATACCCAGCGCCGCTGCCCTATACTACATACCCAGCGCCGCTGCCCTATACTACATACCCAGCGCCGCTGCCCTATACTACATACCCAGCGCCGCTGCCCTATATATATATTATATATATATATTGATCTACTAAATACAGTATATGCAGTTACACTATACACAATGATGTACAATATGTGATGGGCACACAGTGATGCTATACAACTGCGGTGTATATATAGTGATATACAATATATATGGTATGTGCAGTTACACTATACAGAGCAGTATATATAGTGACATACAACATACGGTATGTGCAGTTACACTATACAGAGCAGTATATATAGTGACATACAACATACGGTATGTGCAGTTACACTATACAGAGCAGTATATATAGTGACATACAATATATATGGTACGTGCAGTTACACTATACAGAGCAGTATATATAGTGACATACAATATACGGTATGTGCAGTTACACTATACAGAGCAGTATATATAGTGACATACAACATACGGTATGTGCAGTTACATTATACAGAGCAGTATATATAGTGACATACAATATAAGGTATGTGCAGTTACATTATACAGAGCAGTATATATAGTGACATACAACATACGGTATGTGCAGTTACATTATACAGAGCAGTATATATAGTGACATACAATATAAGGTATGTGCAGTTACACTATACAGAGCAGTATATATAGTGACATACAACATACGGTATGTGCAGTTACACTATACAGAGCAGTATATATAGTGACATACAACATACGGTATGTGCAGTTACACTATACAGAGCAGTATATATAGTGACATACAATATAAGGTTTGTGCAGTTACATTATACAGAGCAGTATATATAGTGACATACAATATAAGGTATGTGCAGTTACATTATACAGAGCAGTATATATAGTGACATACAACATACGGTATGTGCAGTTACATTATACAGAGCAGTATATATAGTGACATACAATATAAGGTATGTGCAGTTACATTATACAGAGCAGTATATATAGTGACATACAACATACGGTATGTGCAGTTACACTATACAGAGCAGTATATATAGTAACATGCGGTATGTGCAGTTACACTATACAGAGCAGTATATATAGTAACATGCGGTATGTGCAGTTACACTATACAGAGCAGTATATATAGTAACATGCGGTATGTGCAGTTACACTATACAGAGCAGTATATATAGTAACATGCGGTATGTGCAGTTACACTCTACAGAGCAGTATATATAGTGATATACAATATATATGGTATGTGCAGTTACACTATACAGAGCAGTATATATAGTGATATACAATATACGGTATGTGCAGTTACACTATACAGAGCAGTATATATAGTGACATACGGTATGTGCAGTTACACTATACAGAGCAGTATATATAGTGATATACAATATACGGTATGTGCAGTTACACTATACAGAGCAGTATATATAGTGATATACAATATACGGTATGTGCAGTTACACTATACAGAGCAGTATATATAGTAACATGCGGTATGTGCAGTTACACTATACAGAGCAGTATATATAGTAACATACGGTATGTGCACTTACACTATACAGAGCAGTATATATAGTGACATACGGTACGTGCAGTTACACTATACAGAGCAGTATATATAGTGATATACAATATACGGTATGTGCAGTTACACTATACAGAGCAGTATATATAGTGACATACGGTATGTGCAGTTACACTATACAGAGCAGTATATATAGTGATATACAATATACGGTATGTGCAGTTACACTATACAGAGCAGTATATATAGTAACATGCGGTATGTGCAGTTACACTATACAGAGCAGTATATATAGTGATATACAATATACGGTATGTGCAGTTACACTATACAGAGCAGTATATATAGTAACATACGGTATGTGCACTTACACTATACAGAGCAGTATATATAGTGACATACGGTACGTGCAGTTACACTATACAGAGCAGTATATATAGTGATATACAATATACGGTATGTGCAGTTACACTATACAGAGCAGTATATATAGTAACATGCGGTATGTGCAGTTACACTATACAGAGCAGTATATATAGTAACATACGGTATGTGCACTTACACTATACAGAGCAGTATATATAGTGACATACGGTACGTGCAGTTACACTATACAGAGCAGTATATATAGTGATATACAATATACGGTATGTGCAGTTACACTATACAGAGCAGTATATATAGTAACATACGGTATGTGCAGTTACACTATACAGAGCCGTATATATAGTGATATACCATATATGGTATGTGCAGTATACACAATGGCGTACAGTATGTGATGGGCACGTCAGTAGAGAATTATATACCATGTAATGTACAGGGCTGCTCCGTACATCACGTACACTGTGACCCAGATCTTCTCCCCCCAAGGTCACGCTGAGATGACCCTTGTGCAGAGCGCTGGGAGCCTCCGGGTGATAAAGGGCTGCTGCTGGGTCCCACACAGCGATATGCCCTTCATGTGGTGCCTGCTCCTGGAGGATGCAGTGGGGGCAGCTCGCTGACACACAGCTTGTACTTGTCCCTTCATGGAAATGAGAGGCGTCTTTCCACGCCCGGTCTCCTCCCCTGTCCTCACACAATCCTCACATTGATCAGTGGTCGGGGAGGGCTGGGTGTGCACTCACACTTTGTTATGTGTATTTTGGATTAGGAGGAGGTGGAACATCACTGACAAAACCTAACAGCAGGGCTGAGCAGTGTCCTCAGTCTTGTATTGCTGGGGAGAGGGGACACAGTCTATTATACTGACCATCCCGCTTCTTTCTATGTGATCACTTTGGCAGATATTACTCTGGTACCACCACCATCTTCAGTGTAACCGAGCAGAAGAGACACAGCAGCCCATGGAAAAGAAGACCAAGTTCTCCTCAGCCATGGCTGAGCCATCGAAGTCCTCGGCATCTCCTCCTCCGTCTCTTCAGGGTGAAGAAGGACTACAGATTGATGATGCCCAGATGGGCAGGCCCCTGGGTCCCACTCCCAGTCAGAGCCGCTTCCAAGTGGACCCGGTCAGTGAAGTCTCCCGGGAAGCAGCTGCTGGGGATCAGGAGCCATCTCCTCTACCTTCTGACACCATAACCCATAGAGGAAGGGGGGGTTCAGGTGGAGAGGAAGCGAAAGGTCGGTTTAGAGTAAACTTTGTGGACCCGGCTGATCCAGATGGAAGCTCTCCTGAGAGTGGTGAGGGCGGAGGTGGGGTGAGCTTTCAGAATGGAGATACAGTGTTAAGCGAAGGTAGCCTGCATTCTGGTGGAACTGGTCATCACTATCATTATGACACTCACACTAACACTTATTACCTGCGGACCTTTGGGCACAACACCATGGATGCTGTGCCCAGGATTGATTACTATCGGCACACAGCGGCAGAACTTGGTGAGAAGTTGCTGAGACCCAGCTTGGCCGAGCTGCATGATGAGTTGGACAAGGTAAGATGGCCTTGTCCTCTAATTCACATTGAGATCCATGTATTACAAGATTGTGAAATGGGGCTTCAAAAACGGCGGTCAAAGCCAATTTTAGTTGTATGTGCTAACATAGTAGTTTTCTGTTGGTGCCGCCTGTGCCATCACGTCTGACCTAGGAGCCATGGCTACCTTGCACCTGAGATTTGCCGAGCTGTTAATGAATTCCCACTTGGCCAGGCTGTTCTTAGGAAAACACGTAATGAGCCCTTTTTTTTTGTACCATTATTTTTGCACTTTACTAGCACAGTGTGAACGGGAGAAGCCTGTCCGTGTGGTCTGTCACATCTGGACTTCGTCCCTAAAGGGACCCACATAATAACCATGCTATGAATTGTGCTACAGATGTTGGATTAGGCCTGCGAGCTAACAGGTAGACCTCTGACTATCTGTCTCATTATCTTAGGGCTCCTTCACATGACCGCAAAACACGTGTACCAGCGTATGCCTTCTGCATTTTGCAGATCAGAACGTCCTTCTCCATGATAGAAATGCCTATTCTTGTCTGCAAAATGAACAAGAATAGGACGTGTTCTATCTTTTTTGCAGACGGAACATGGTGTGCTGTCCGCAAAATAGTGGAGTGGATGCGGACGAAAAAATCCAGTTGTGTGAATGGACCCTTATCTGTATTAGTGGACAGCTGCAGTAAATAGAGTATTTCTACACTAACATCTGGTGGTGGAGATATTAAGCCAGCTTTGTAGTGCAGATTGCCCGCTGCGGCTGGATTACGGACACATATAGGTGGCATTCTGTCAGTGGCTCCAGACGGCCCCGCTTCATCCTCTAATCAAGTCAGGAGTCAGGAATTTGGAGCATCAGGCCCATTACCACTGACGAGATAAGAGTGTAAGGTCACGGACAACCGCCGGCCTGCCGCTACTAAAAAATGCTACCGCTATTCTAATGTGTGTCATTTCATATAAGCCTCCTGCATGCCGGTGGGTGTGCCAGAAGGATGGGTTCTTAGGGTATGTGCACATGGGGGGGCACCGTTCTTCCATCTGTCCTCTGCTTGCTTTAGATCCGTGCAGGTCCATGCTGTAAAAGTGGAGATCCAGACCAGCAAGGAAACTGGTGTAGATTTCCACTCTTACTGTAATCTATGTCAGGAAACAGGATTAATCTGATGGGCCGCCTGCTACAGCCGCACGCCACTTTAAGGCTACTTTCACACTTGTGTTTTGTCCGGATCCGTTTAGATAATACAACCTTCTGCATCCGTTCAGAATGGATCCGTTTGTATTATCTATAACATAGCCAAGACGGATCCGTCTTGAACACCACTGAAAGTCAATGGAAGACGGATCCGTTTTCAATTTTGACAGATTGTGTAGGTGAAAACGGATCCGTCCCCATTGTGCCAGGATGGATCCGTTTGGCTCAGTTTTGTCAGACGGACACCAAAATGCATTTTGGTGTCTGTCTCCAAAGCGGAATGGAGACTAAACGGATGTTTTCTGAGCGGATCCTTTTCCATTCAGAATGCATTAGGGCAAAACTGATCCGTTTTGGACCGCTTGTGAGAGCCCTGAACGGATCTCACAAACGGAAAGCCAAAACGCCAGTGTGAAAGTAGCCTAAGAAGTGACGAGCGGTGAGTAAACTCCCCAAAAAGTTGCAAATGTTTGCGCAACAGCAGCATACTCCACAATTTGCTACTTTTTGGCGCCACTTATCTGGCACAGAGGGAATGATGTCCCCCATGTGCAAATGTTCATGTGGGAATCCACAGCCTAAGGCCTCATGCACACGACTGTTGTTTTGGTCCGCATCCGAGCCGTTCAGCTCCCTGCTGCCGGTCCGCATCCGAGCTCCCTGCTGCCGGCACAGTACAGTAATACACTGGTATGATCTATACCGGTGTATTACTGTACTGTGCCGGCAGCAGGGAGCGCACGGCGTCATAGCAACCAGTGACGCCGTGCGCTCCTGCTCTCAGGAGGGATCCAGGCCGCGGTTCCACGGCCCGCACACGGCCGTGTGCATGGGGCCTTAAGCTAATTTGGCTCCAGCGTATTCAGTCTGGGAAACGCTCTGTGCAGGACCGCTGTATTTCCCAGACTGAACGCTGCTTATCTGGAGCAAACTCACAGCATCGTTACAATAACGGGCGCTAGAACAGTAGTATAATCATTAGTAGGAACAGTCTATATTAAATAGCAAGGTAATTTGACCACATTGTATTTTTTTGTTTTTTATTTTTTGTCAAATATTTTGGCAAGAAGTAAAATAATAAAATTAAAATGGAAATGTTAATATCACAATACAGTAAGTATAATTATTAGAACCTTAGTGTAAAACTGTAACAATCTGCAATATACAATATCTGAAGCAGATATTCAGAAAGTTTTTTTTACCTCTTGAAAGTTTTCTATAAAATTTCTTTATAGACAACATTTTTTTTGTAAATATTCTGTCTGAATTTGATAACAGTTGCTGGCCGCGACTGGCGGCTGTGGCTAGTGGCCGCGACTGGCGGCTGCTGTGGCTAGTGGCCGCGACTGGCGGCTGCTGTGGCTAGTGGCCGCGGCTGGCTGTGGCTAGCTGTGGCTAGTGGCCGCGACTGGCGGCTGCTGTGGCTAGTGGCCGCGACTGGCGGCTGCTGTGGCTAGTGGCCGCGACTGGCGGCTGCTGTGGCTAGTGGCCGCGACTGGCGGCTGCTGTGGCTAGTGGCCGCGACTGGCGGCTGCTGTGGCTAGTGGCCGCGACTGGCGGCTGCTGTGGCTAGTGGCCGCGACTGGCGGCTGCTGTGGCTAGTGGCCGCGACTGGCGGCTGCTGTGGCTAGTGGCCGCGACTGGCGGCTGCTGTGGCTAGTGGCCGCGACTGGCGGCTGCTGTGGCTAGTGGCCGCGACTGGCGGCTGCTGTGGCTAGTGGCCGCGACTGGCGGCTGCTGTGGCTAGTGGCCGCGACTGGCGGCTGCTGTGGCTAGTGGCCGCGACTGGCGGCTGCTGTGGCTAGTGGCCGCGACTGGCGGCTGCTGTGGCTAGTGGCCGCGACTGGCGGCTGCTGTGGCTAGTGGCCGCGACTGGCGGCTGCTGTGGCTGGCCGCGACTGGCGGCTGTGGCTAGTGGCCGCGACTGGCGGCTGCTGTGGCTAGTGGCCGCGACTGGCGGCTGCTGTGGCTAGTGGCCGCGGCTGGCTGTGGCTGCTGTGGCTAGTGGCTGTGGCTGAGAATGAGACTGCTGGCACTGACTGGTAGGTCAGATTGCTGACAGGGGCTCGTCTCTATATGGCAGATAGTGCTGTGACTGACTGAGATGGCGGCGCTCTGACGTGTTTGCCGGCGTGCTGTGGCTGATACTGCCGTGAATTACCGAAATGGCAGTGCTCCGGCGCCCTGGTGTGTGTGTGGGCGTGTGTAGCGCCGTTTGCTCATTGGTCAGCTCAATGGTGTGGGCGGTGCGGGGCGGCCTGTGTAGCGCTGTTTGCTCATTGGTTGGAGCGCTGTGTGCTGATAGGTCGCTGCGCATGCCCAGTGTAAAAATCGTCACGGACACAGCGCATGCACACAGGGCTTTTATTAGGTAGGATGATGCTGTGTGTTCCCTCATAGTACTCACATTATTCCGTCAGTCCAGCAGATTGGCTTGGATGCTGAACGAAAGCATAATTTACTTGACTATTGATTTTGTGCCATTAATATATGTGAGCACACTAATCCCTATGGCCATATAGAAAGTCAGCAAATGAGACTTAAGGAAATCTTGGTGCCCCCCCAACCATGTCTCTTGATTGTATCCTCTATAACTGGATGTGCCCCTCAGACGGCAGTTGTCTGAAGATCTCTTCCCTATCCTTGCATTTAGCATGCCCCCACTGTTTGATATTCTAACCGTGTCTTTAAAGGGTTTTCTGGGGTTCTTATACATCCTTTAAAATAACCATTTATGAAGATATCTGTATTTTTTGTATCTTTATTTCTCCTATCTTCCGTTCTGGGCTGTGGTCACATGACCATGTCCACGAGGCTCTTTCTTACTTTCTGTGATGTCCATACTGGGGCACTGATAGGGGAGTGTCTATGTAACTAGCGGGGTGGGAGGAGCTATAAACTAGCTGGGTGTTGGGGGCGGTGCTGGAGCTGTGACAGAAGTGCATCATGGGTTCGGTTGGATACAGGAACAGGAAGTGCTACATACAGGATGAAAACCAGAGGGATTTGTTTACATTGTGACAACCGGTCAGTAGAATCCAAACTGCAAAAAAAAGTTTTGGGAGGGTGTAGGCGAGGTGAGCAACTACCTGTTAAAGACTGTAGCCGTCCTGGAAAACTCCCCTAAGTGTCCTCAAAGGGCCTTTCACAAGGCCTGATGCAAAGTGAAAATGGGAGAAACGATCGTTTGCTTTGCAGGTCGTTGTGCAGGCGACAGACGAGGAGTTGGGTGAAGGGCAGTGTAGCAGATGGAAAATAATACCTGTTTTTAAGGTTTAGTGGCTTTTTAATGTAATTTTATGACTCTTCAATGAACCTGGAGCCTCGGCAGCATACAGTGATGGTGTCCCAGGTACTGCTTGTGTGTAGATGACCTCTTTGGTATCTCTTTGCCTTCTTTCTTTTTATTGTTTATAGTCGTTTCTTACCCATTCTTAGGAAGTTTGCATTTTTTTGTTTCCTGAAGAATTTGTACATTTCCGGTGCTGTAACAGGATTGATGGCTTGCTTGCTTCAGGCATGGTTTGCTGCCTCCGAGCCATGTGTAGGACACAATGCGGCCTCGTTGTGTTGCTGGCCATGTGGCTGGAGGATGAGATCATATCTTTTGTTTGCAATGCATGAAAGCTGTCAGGACCTCAGGGTGCTCCCTCCTGGTGCCGAGACGCTTTCCATTAGCTAGGTTGCGTATATCTTGCAAAGCATGACCATACGGAATCTGTTGAAAGGATGATCTGACGGAGCAGATGGTAGATAGTGATATTGCTGGAAAAGCTGTGACTTCTCAGGGCTTTGGGTTGTTTAGGGTACATTGATGGAAGCAATCCTCAGTCATTATTAGGCCTCATGCACACCACCGTTGTTTTTGCGGCTCGGAGGCAGACCCATTCACTTCAGTTGGGCCGCAAAAGATGCGGACAGAACTCCATGTGCTGTCAACATCTGTTGCTCCGTTCCGTGGTCCGCAAAAAAATAAATATAACCTGTCCTATTCTTGTCTGTTTTGCGGACGAGAATAAGCAGTTATATCAATGGCTGTCCGTGCCGTTCCGCAAATTGCGGAACACACACGGACGCCATCTGTGTTTTACGGACCGCAAAACGCACAACGGTCGTGTGCATGAGGCCTTTACCCTTTAGTTAGAAATATTTTTATTTTTAAATATCATCTGGAGGAACTTTGGGTGAAAATAGAAAGGTGTTGTGTAACTACCAACCCTATGACTTCTACTGTGGTCTGCTTGTACCATAAGCCATGCAAGCTGCAGTCACATACAGGCCATGATGCATTCCTATGTACGGGGATTGACACTCTTATTTATTTATTTATTTCATTTCCACTAATATTACAGTGCGATAGAGGACATGGGGTGCAACCGCTTCCATTTTGGAATTCTGCTGGGTCTCTCTACTATAGTAAGGTGACGACAGTATTTTTGGAAAATGTTACATGCAATAGATAGGGAGCATGTCTGCGTCCCTCTAAGGCTCTGTGCACACATGCTTGCGTGGGCCATTCTGGTTCTTTTCAGTGTAAGGACGGCATCGTCTGATGAATGACCCTATGTTACTGCTGCAAACCAATCAGATTCAATGTTTCATTTTCCAAAGGAGCTGTCAAAAATGAAAGTTGGAATCTGATTGGTTGCTATGGGCAACTAAGCCAGTTCTACTTTACACCAGTTTGATAAATAACCTCAATAGTATTAGTTAAAAAACGTATTTCTAAAGCGCACTACTTGGAGGAAGCAATGGCGCACGTCTGTGCATAGTACAGTTTGAAAAAGACATAAGACATCATATTTTTTGCTAACAATCTGCTCTGCTCTTCCTGCTCTATAACATGCTGCCGGCAGATTGCACTGCATTTCTTGCAAAGTATCAGCTGCACCAGTGTGAAGAATAGCCTTCAGTATGTAACCGCGCCAATCTGACTTGGTGAATGCAGGTACGTTCGATCTGGTTCCCCACATGGGAACGCTTTCATGCTCCTTATGCCACGCAGATATCCCAGGACTATTACAGGGTTTATTAGGCTTTCTGTGGCCTATTGTGTGCCGTTCTCCGGTTGTGCAACGCTTTGAAAGAGTTTGCACTTGCTACGCATATCAGGTTGACCTCACAATTAATTCTATCTCCAAATGCTTGTCATTAGTCTTTCAGGTTTCCTTGAGATTAGGAGAGGAATGTTTTTGAACCGTGTAAATGGACATCTGGTTTCAGTCAGTCTCACCGTGTAAGGAGTATTTGCAGTTAACTCTTCTTACTCTGTTGAAGGAAAGTCGCGTTTTGGTGGTTTTTGTTATTAGACGGTGGCTCAGTGGTTAGCACTGGTGCCTGGCAGCGCTGGGGTCCTGCATGGTCTTCTTTGCGTGGGTTTATGCTCGGCCTCTGACTCCGCTATGAGTCTTTGTGAGAAAAGCGAATTACAAAAGGTTGTCATTGTGTTATTTGGTGCACAAAGTTGATTTTCTGGGGGATATTCTTGCTAGTTTCTTGCTAGAATACAGCAGATTGATGTGACCTCAGGTACACAGGGCATGGAGGCTTTATTGACATCTCAGTGATATATGGCGGTCTGCCTCCATAGGGGTTACTACTCATCACATGGATTTCCTAAATGATGCGTTCCTAATTTTCTCTCGCCATTTAGTGCTGACATCCATTTCCTGACATGCGGGCTCTTACACTTCTTCCTGTATGAGAGACGGAGGAAGTATTTCATCTTTTTGACACATAAGACAAACTCTGATCACTCAAAAAAAAATCAGCCTGTTAAAAGGTAAAGGACGCCCCCGCTTATCTGATATTGATGACTTACCTGGGGATAGGTAATCGGTATTACAAAAGCGGCCAACCCCTTTAAGCCCCCATACATCTTAGACTGACGGTCTAATGTGGGCAGAGAGTTTCCGACTCTTCCCCAACAGAGAGGGATCAGGCGCAGTGAGTCCATGAACTGAACCGTGTATGGGGGAGTCGGGAGGGAGCTATTGGGTGTGTTTGGAGCCTTTAGTAAAAACCCTGCCAGAGAGGCAAGCCAGACACCTCTTATTAAATATGTTGCAGTTACTGCTGCCCATACTTCAGAGCAGAAATCGAGTTCAGTCGGGAGCTGGAGCAGTTTTTTGACCTGTGGAGGTCCTGCCCATGGCCTGCTTCCTCTTGCTCACGCACTGCCCACTTTTTGAAAAAGTTGAAAGGGTGACAGAAAAATGCAAAAATGTTAAAATTTTGATGTGGACTAGCACAGGAGTTAGTAGTATTCTAAATGACCTCCAGTGACTGCTCTGGGGAAATCCTGCAGACTTGGGGCCTATTGGTTTTCTCTCTACTTTGCAGCAATTGGTTTTTCTAAACTAAGCCCCGCGTCATGTAACCATGCAAATAGCACAAAGCCACAACTGATGCAAAGCACCGACAGAAGATGCAAATACCTTCGTGCTCTGGATTGCTCCAACTCTCGGCCATTTTTGATGGTTTAGCGTTTAGACAGTGGATGCGGCACACCTGGTGACAGTTTTCTCTAGGTTAACCGCTTCATACTGGCATAACGACACCACTCTCATTGCACCAAGGGGCTCATTTACATATTGTAGGATTGCAGCCACCCAAAGCGATGGGACCAACAGCTTTACATCTCGTATGGATGGGTTGTTGCTATGTGTGGGGACAGATGCCCTTTAAATGTATCGTTGACCCCCAAATTGTTTGTGAGACTTGCATTTATGTAATACTTTGAAGCTGAGTGAACAATATCAGACTATGGTGCAGTGGTGACAAACTTGTGGCACGGGTGCCAGAGGCAGCACTCAGAGCCCTCTCTGTGGGCACCCAAACCCTGGATAAAGTCTATGGTGTACCAATATGCCTCAGACTCTCCCTGCCATTCATCAGCACAGGGCGCTCTATGAGCAGCGCAGGCAGCGCATTGAATGTAGACAGGCTATTATAGCTAAATGATAAAGGACATGGAAGACATACTATATTAGACTGTAGTATTCAGGGTAAATTACTCTGTTGGCACTTTGCGATAAATTAAGTGGGTTTTGGGTTACAGTTTGGGCACTCGGTCTGTAAAAGGTTTGCCATCACTGTTATTGTGACCGATCTCTTTTATAGTAATTCACATTTTCTGAATGAGAGCAGATATTGTTTTAAAGGGAATCTGTCAGCTCCAAATCCCCCCCCCCCCCGTTGTATTGAGTAAATGACGCAGAGTCCCGTCATATAACATCATTAGGCAGGCAGAAGACCTACCTCCAGCTTGCATCCTGACGCTGTGCTCCGACAAACCAGCAGTAAAAAACGATGTTGCATAACGGGACTCGGCACCACGTACATTGTACACTGCTTACTCTGGTTGGGGGGGGGGGGGGGGGGGCGCTGACAGATTCCCTTTGACCTATATGGCAGGTCTCAATGTGCAAAAATACACTATATATAGAGCTGTTCCCTAATATTCTGCTTTATGGAAGGTGAGCCTCCACGTCAGAGATGCAGGAGAAGCGGTTGTGCTAATTGAGTGGGAAGCGTTCTGTCTGCAGTGTAAGATCGGGTTAATATTGATTGTCTTTCTACCTTCACAAACTGTTTGCTCCCGCTGACGTACCCTGTTATGTATACCCAGTGGATGCAGACATTTGCCGACTCATCAGATTTTTGCACTTGAATTATTGATGCCTTTTATTAGCTCTGCCGCTCCATAGAGCTGGAAAATGCATAGCTGTGTCTGCCTTAAGCCTCACGCACGCGACCATATCTATTTTTGCGGTACGCAAATGGCAGATCCACAAAACGCAGATACCAGCCGCGTGCGTTCCGCATTTTGCAGATCCGCACGTCCTCGCCTTTGTTAGTGATGTCTATTCTTGTCTGCAGAAAGGACGAGTATAGGACATGTTCAGTATTTTTGCGAGGCCACAGAACAGGCATGCAGATGCGGGCAGCACGCGGTGTGCTGTCTGCATAGTTTGCGACCGCATTAAAGTGAATGGGTCCGTATCTGATCTGCAAAAATTGTGGATTGGATGCGGACTGAAACTACGGTCGTGTGCACGAGGCCTTAGACTTATTTCACACGAGCGGAATGAGCCTTGGTCAGTTCGGGGAAAAATTAAAATCCGTTTTGCCTGCGATTTTGTGTTTAGTAGTGCTTCAGTTTAAAAAAAAAAAACTGAAGGATAACCCTCCACATCTAGCAACCATTAGTGAAAAACGCATTGCATCCGGATCCCTTCTGCTTTTTCACTCAAACCCCATTCACTTCTGTGGGGGCTAGAGTTGTGTGAAGAACCATTAACAACACTCATCGGATCTGGATGGAAAACCCACTTGTGAGAGGCCTTATGCCGCCCATTGGCATGAATCTGATAGAGGGTGCACTCCCGCCAGAAGGCAGCGTACTGTGGGTCTTCCATGAGTGAAATAAACTCTTACAGGCCACATTTCATGATGATGGCGGCTGTTCAGGAGACCCTTTATATGAACCAGAAAACCCCTCCCTGGGCCTGTACCTAAAATGGATCTTTCAGCTAACCCCTGGAGAGGATACACTTTCAGCATTACATACCCCTCTATCGCCGTTCCGATTCCGCAAACTCAGCTGGGGTCACGTGGCTGCTCGACTGGCCTTTTGCTCTTCCTCTGATACTTCTGGATGTGCTCCTCTTTCTTCCTGTTCAGCTTCAGAAGAAAATCCAAATCTAGTTGGTCATTCACATGACCCCTGCCGGGATCGTGGAATCGGCGGAGCGAGCAGGCGGATGTACTGCTGAAAGTGTGTTCTCTCTACAGGTTAAGTAATAGACCCATTTTAAGTGCAAGTCTGTAGAATTCCTTTAAAGGGAATCTGTCACGAGTATCTAGGACCATTATCTGCAGTAATACTGACTATGAGGAGTCCAGATTTGTAGTTTTTATTTTTCTACTGCCCCGTTCCCCTGCTCTCAGCATATGAAGCTGTGGTGAAATGCATGGTCAGGACTGCTGTTCATGCGCATGAGTCCTCTCCTTTATGTTAGCACAGCACTGTGGTCTGGACTGTGTATATCGGCGAGTGCTGACAATGGGGATCTGGACTTCTTCTTTTGTGCAGTACTACTAATGTATTACTGCAGATAATAGTCTAGAATTGTGAGGGGAGGTTTCCTTTAAGTTAGGCCTCATGCACACGACAGTTTTTTTTTCACGGTCCGCAAAAACGGGGTCCGTGGGTCCGTGATCCGTGACCGTTTTTTCGTCCGTGGGTCTTCCTTGATTTTTGGAGGATCCACGGACATGAAAAAAAAGTCGTTTTGGTGTCCGCCTGGCCGTGCGGAGCCAAACGGATCCATCCTGAATTACAATGCAAGTCAATGGGGACGGATCCGTTTGATGTTGACACAATATGGTGCCATTTCAAACGGATCCGTCCCCATTGACTTTCAATGTACAGTCAGGAGTTCTTTTATACCATCGGATTGGAGTTTTCTCCAATCCGATGGTATATTTTAACTTGAAGCGTCCCCATCACCATGGGAACGCCTCTATGTTAGAATATACTGTCGGATATGAGCTACTTCGTGAACCTCAGATCCGACAGTATATTCTAACACAGAGGCGTTCCCATGGTGATGGGGACGCTTCAGGTTAGAATACACTACAAACTTTGTACAAGACTGCCCCCTGCTGCCTGGCAGCACCCGATCTCTTACTGGGGGATATGATAGCACAATTAACCCCTTTAGGTGCGGCACCTAAAGGGGTTAATTGTACTATCATATTCCCCTGTAAGAGATCAGGGCTGCCAGGCAGCAGGGGGCAGCCCCCCCCCCTCCCCAGTTTGAATATCGTTGGTGGCACAGTGTGCCCCCACCATCGCCCCCCCTCCCTCCCTCTATTGTATTAAATCGTTGGTGGCACAGTGTGCCAACCACCATCGGCCTCCCTCTATTGTATTAAATCGTTGGTGGCACAGTGTGCCAACCACCATCGGCCCCCCTCCCTCCCTCTATTGTATTAAATCGTTGGTGGCACAGTGTGCCAACCACCATCGGCCCCCCTCCCTCCCTCTATTGTATTAAATCGTTGGTGGCACAGTGTGCCAACCACCATCGGCCCCCCTCCCTCCCTCTATTGTATTAAATCGTTGGTGGCACAGTGTGCCAACCACCATCGGCCCCCCCTCCCTCCCTCTATTGTATTAAATCGTTGGTGGCACAGTGTGCCAACCACCATCGCCCCCCCCCCCCTCCCTCTATAGCAGTAACATTGGTGGCAGTGTGCGGTCTCAACAGTAGAAGATTCATACTTACCTGCTTGCTGCTGCGATGTCTGTGTCCAGCCGGGAGCTCCTCCTACTGGTAAGTGAAAGGTCTGTGCGGCGCATTGCTAAAGAACTGTCACTTACCAGTAGGAGGAGCTCCCGGCCGTTCACAGACATCGCAGCAGCAATCGGGTAAGTATGAATCTTCTACTGTTGAGACCGCACACTGCCACCAATGTTACTGCTATAGAGGGAGGGGGGGGGCGATGGTGGTTGGCACACTGTGCCACCAACGATTTAATACAATAGAGGGAGGGGGGCCGATGGTGGTTGGCACACTGTGCCACCAACGATTTAATACAATAGAGGGAGGGAGGGGGGCCGATGGTGGTTGGCACACTGTGCCACCAACGATTTAATACAATAGAGGGAGGGAGGGGGGCCGATGGTGGTTGGCACACTGTGCCACCAACGATTTAATACAATAGAGGGAGGGAGGGGGGGGGGCGATGGTGGAGGCACACTGTGCCACCAACGATATTCAAACTTGGGAGGGGGGGGGGGGTCTGCCCCCTGCTGCCTGGCAGCCCTGATCTCTTACAGGGGAATATGATAGTACAATTAACCCCTTTAGGTGCCGCACCTAAAGGGGTTAATTGTGCTATCATATCCCCCAGTAAGAGATCGGGTGCTGCCAGGCAGCAGGGGGCAGTCTTGTACAAAGTTTGCAGTGTGTTCTAACTAGAAGCGTCCCCATCACCATGGGAACGCTTCTGTGTTAAGAATATACTGTCGGAAATGAGTTTTCACGAAGTGAAAACTTAGATCAGAAAAAGCTTTTATGCAGACGGATCTTCGGATCCGTCTGTATGAAAGCAACCTACGGCCACGGATCACGGACACGGATGCCAATCTTGTGTGCATCCGTGTTCTTTCACGGACCCATTGACTTGAATGGGTCCGTGAATCGTTGTCCGTCAAAAAAATAGGACAGGTCATATTTTTTTGACGGACAGGATACACGGATCACGGCCTCGGCTGCAAAACGGTGCATTTTCCGATTTTTCCACGGACCCATTGAAAGTCAATGGGTCCGCGAAAAAAAACGGAAAACGGCACAACGGCCACGGATGCACACAACGGTCGTGTGCATGAGGCCTTACTGTGGGGCATCCCGGACATGCTAAGGTTCGGGTTCATTTGGGTTTTGTTAAAGCAAACTATGGTTTTTGGATCATCAGTTTTTATTATTTGGGTCACAAAGCCGTGGCACATAGCAGAGAACATGTCATTCGCACAACCTTCAGGGGTATTTGAAGGCCTGCCACTTGATTGTACTGTTTACCTTCACTAACGCGGCTCGGCGTCAGCAGGTACCACAAGGCTCAGCCTCCTGAGGAGGCCAGCAGAGGACTTTACCCTCACTCTAGTTTAATTTTCCATCATACTGCAGTTTCAGCTCTTGCACATTCAGATAAGATTTATCATCTAACTCGCACCAGAAAAGTGACTTTGAAAATAGTAGTTTGTGACTTTAAAAAAAAAAAAAAAGCTGCGATTGCCTCTTTTTCTGTCGCCCATGCCACTTTTCCAACAGGGTGTGCGGAAAGGGGCTTGGCCAACAAACGAGACAGAGCTGCTGTAGATTTCTAGCTTCATTTGCACCAGAAAACTTCCCCCCCCTTTCCCGACTTTGCCACTCTGCCTTTAGGGAAAGTGGCGAGTGTGGTGCAAAATCCAAAAGATGCAATTTTTATTTTTTAAATTAAAAAAAAATTTGTTTGAGACTTTTTGAAGCCACTTTTTAGGCGCTAGGAATATGATAAATCTCCTCCATAACCTTTTGTTCTAAAACATAAAGGTGACTGTCACTAAAACCAACCCAAAAGCCCTATCTGAATGAAGGCGGAGAATGAGGGGGCACAGCCCATCTAGCAATCGATGGGTGTCGCAGGGCACACATCTCCACTGATTGTATCTTCTGACATATCAACCATAAAACTTCCTTACTGAGCTGGTAATAGAGGTGTTCATAGACATCAGGAGAAAAATGCTCTAAAAAGTTAGGTTCTGTCTATGTGCTTTGGCTTGTGTCACACCTTGGACACTTATGGCCCCCAACTGATCCCATTATGGGTAAATGTGAAGGAATCTGTGACCGAGTCTAGCTTCTCTTCTGCCTGAAGGCTCTTGTAAATGGGCAGATTATTGGGAACTAATGTTTGTAGGAACACTGGTTCCTTTTAATTAGCTTATGTAAATGTGTCACCGATCCCCCTGAGTGAGCAAATGTGCATTAAATCATTATCTGTCAACAGTACATCGCCTTGTGTAAACGGGGATCTGCTTCTGGCTGACAATTAGGTCTGTAAGGGGATGAGCGATCACAGCAGTGATCACTCATTCCCGTTCTCAGAATATTGCCACATGTAACTCTGCAATCATCTCCCCTCACAGTCAGACAATTATCGGGATCATTTGGTCTGTTCCCAATAATTACCTATGTATCGGCCTATGTAAAAGCTCCATTAGGCACCACATAAGAATTGTGACATCGTTTGACTTGTTGCCTCCTAGGATTTACGGTAATCAGTCCCATCTAGTTTCCCTTTTATACTATTTAGCATAATACATCTAATAACGAAAAAGTGGTCCTGTGATCTGTGTGCAAAACTAAATCTCTCTCCATTTTATACAGGCGAGTGTGGCTGTCTAGTGTGTTTTCCTATATAAAGTGGTATGTGATCATGGGCATACGCCTATACATCCATACATGTATAAGCTGAGAATATGTGCTACAAAGTCAACGAAATCTTTTTATGACTTTCAAAGTTTTCTTAGCACAACAGCAGGGGTTTTACTTTAACAAACTCCAAAGATCAACAAGCACTTTGTACCTTTTTATGGCAGAGAAGTTGGCCCTTAATTTATCTGTTTGTTTAATGACCTAAATGTCTTTACTGTGAGCACATAAAAGACTTTACAAACAGGAGCTAGATGTGATAACGTCTTTAAAAAGTGCGGAGACCCAGAATCTGTCACTTACATACACAATCTATTATTTTCTCTGTAATCTAAAACCACTTACCGCTCCCTGCGCCCCAGCTTCAGAAAGTTTTATGACTTTGGGCTTACTTGTGCCAAACTTTTTAAAAACTTTTTACATTTTTAGACTACTCAGGCCAGTTCTGAGCGTTGAATGGGAAATCGAATGTCGTTGGCCGTGGTACTTGGTTTCCCTCCCAGATTTATCAATGAGACTTTTTAAAAAGGCGCAAGCTCCTCCCAGCAGGGGTTGGTGTAAAAAACAAAACAAAAACAAACTGGAGTAGTATTTTGAGACCAAAGTGTTTAACCTCCTCATGACGCCATACATCTACGGCGGACATCGGCACTTTAAAGATGGTGCCTGCTCCAGCTACTTGGTTTCCCCTGTTTCACATAGCCATAGCTGGCAGGTTTCTGCCGTAGATGGCGCTAATCGCAGACCTTTAGATCCTCAGATGCCAGTGTCAATTGTGACTACAGCATCTGAGGCGGCTTCCCATGAGCGATTCGCCCAAGGTGCCCAAACGGCTTCCCGTTCGTAAATCACATTACCCCCCCCCCCCCTGCTTTTCCCCCCCATAATAATAAGTCAAACAAAATACAGATCATTTGCACCACTGCGTCCAAAAATGTCCAAACGTTTAAAATATAAACGTATTTATACCGTACATTGAAAACTATAATGAAAAAAAATAATTAGCAGAGTCACTTTTTTTCATCACTTTACCTCCCCCCCAAAAAATTGAATTAAAAGTGACCCAATAGTCATACACACACCAAAATAGTATCGCTGATATCTACAGATCGCCCCGCAAAAATGAGACCTCTCACAGATCCATAGGTGGAACTATATATAAAAAAAAAGTTTTTAGGGCCAGAAAATGGCGCTGAAAAGAAAAAAAATTGCGGTACATTTATTAAGACGGGCGTTTTAGATGCCGGTCTTAATGAGCCCTGGGCTGGAGTTATGTAGCGGTGTCTGCATCCAGCGCCAGTTCCTTGCTGTCTTACATTTAGACCTTTTTTCTACACCTAAAACAGGCATGGAAAATGAAAGCCTGTAAGAGCGCCCCCTTCACCGCCCACGCCACTCCCACTTTTTTAGACCTGGCATGAGCAGAGAGAAGTCTCCGATTGTGGCACAAAGGACTTTTGTGCCACAATCTGCACCAGAAATACGCCTAATTTAGGCATATTTCTATTTTAGAAATGACCCCCATAAATAAGTTTTTAGTTTGTTCCGGAGAATGTAGGGCACAGGTCACTTTTACCACACGGGGAATGCTGTAAAAACAAAACCCATAAAACTCGGCATTTTTTTTTTTTTCAAGCTTCCCACTGCATTGTACGCAATATTGAATGGTGCCATTCGAAAGTACAGCTTTCTAAGGGCTTGTTCACATCACCGTCCTGTATTCCGTTATGGCTTTCCGTTATAACGGAAAATAGCAGAAGAAATAAAACTGCAATCAAAACTGAAACCTTTTTGAGGCATTCCGTTTTGATCCGTCATAAGTCTATAGGCAATCATAACAGATCCGCCTGGTTTCCGTTATGCTGGACGGAAGACAGTTCTGTCAGATTTAACGAACATGAGAGCTTTGATAAATTTGGCACCCAAGTACGCCCACACAGAGGCAAGCGAAGCAGACTTTGACTATTACCCTGATAATAAAGGTGCCCGTGTGTGTTATAATGAAGCGCCGTCACATTTCTCTTCCCGTAATAGTGAATTACTGTCATCTGCCGGTAAAGGGATGTGAGGTGCGGGTGCAGCACTGAGGGCAACTGCTTGCTGTTTAATTGAATTTAGCAGTTATGTTTGGATGCTTACACAACACAAAGCTTTAATTGACATATATTTAATTAGTTTTGTACTTGGTATTACGTAATTGACTTGTCAGATGCAGTTCTGTTTGATCATATGAGTGGTTTAGTAATCTAATAAAATGTGACCTGATCACATGCAAATTGTTGTAAACTATGTGCCCCAAAAATGTAGCCTTACTTGAACGAGTTGTCCTATTTTACCAATTTTATGAATTTAGAAATATCCAGTGTAATGTACAACTTAGGACTGACAAACGCTGATGTTGGGGGACCATTTAAATGTGGGAGCAATGATTTCATCTGTAGACGCACCTCTGTTATATCAGACAAAGGCTACTTTCACACCTGCGTTTAGGTGTGGATGCGTCTGGTATCTGCACAGACGGATCCGCACCTAAAATGCAAACGTCTAAGGCCTCTTTCACACGGGCGTCATGTTTTTTGCCCGGATAAGAGTCGGGTGCGTTGCGGGAAAATGCGCGATTTTTCCGCGCGAGTGCAAAACATTGTCATGCGTTTTGCACTCGCGTGAGAAAAATCGCGCATGTTTGGTACCCAAACCCGAACTTCTTCACAGAAGTTCGGGCTTGGGATTGATGTTCTGAAGATTGTATTATTTTCCCTTTATAACATGGTTATAAGGGAAAATAGCATTCTGAATACAGAATGCTTAGTATAATAGTGCTGGAAGGGTTAAAAATAATAAAAAAGTTAACTCACCTTCTCCTCTTGTTCGCGTAGATCCCGGTCTGTTCTTTAGCTGTGGGCTGAATGACCTGTGGTGACGTCAGATCACATGCTCCAATCACATGGTCCATCACCATGGTGATGGAGCATGTGATCTGACATCACCACAGGTCCTTTAGCCCACAGATAAAGAACAGACCGGCATCTACGCGAACAAGAGGAGAAGGCGAGTTAACTTTTTTTTATTATTTTTAACCCTTCCAGCACTATTATACTAAGCATTCTGTATTCAGAATGCTATTATTTTCCCTTAGAACCATGTTATAAGGGAAAATAATACAGTGAATAGACTGTCACCTAGAACCCATGCGTGAAAATCGCACCGCATCCACACTTGCTTGCGGATGCATGCGATTTTCACGCAACCCCATTCATTTCTATAGGGCCTGCGTTACGTGAAAAACGCACAAAGAGGAGCATGCTGCGATTTTCACGCAACGCACAAGTGATGCGTGAAAATCACTGCTCGTGTGCACAGTCTCATAGAAATGAATGGGTCAGGATTCAGTGCGGGTGCAGTGCGTTCACCGCACGCATCGCACCCGCACGGAAAACTCGCCCGTGTGAAAGGGGCCTAAGTGTAAGTCAAACAAATTCGTCCTGACTTACATTGAAAGTCAATGGGGGACGGATCCGTTTACAATTGCACCATATTGAGTCAATGTAAACTGATCCGTCCCCATTGACTTACATTGTAAGTCAGGACGGATCCGTTTGGCTCCGCATCGCCAGGCGGACAGCAAAACGCCGCAAGCAGCGTTTTGGTGTCCGCCTCCAGAGCGGAATGGAGGCAGAACGGATCCAAACGGATGCATTCTGAACGGATCCTTATCCATTCAGAATGCATTGGGGCGAAACTGATTCGTTTTGGGGCCGCTTGTGAGAGCCTTGAAACGGATCTTGCAGGCGGAACCAGAAACTGCAGTGTGAAAGTAGCGGAAGCATAAACAGATGTAGCCATGGTCCCAACTTTGTGGGTCACCCAGCTGATGGGGAGATGTGTTTGAGAAAGACAATTCATTTTTCCATAGTTGCCAAAACATTTGGGTCTTTTACACCCTGGAGTAAATTTGCACAAACCCTGCCCCTCCCTGCACTTTGCGGTATGCTCTGCCACCAAGTTTTGGAAGTGGACTGTGGTAACGAAGACACCGCGCCCTCTTGGAAAGTCCTGTGGTCTTGGTGCAGTCTCTGTTCCCCATGCATTCTGGTGTCCAGGCTTCATTAGGGCATGATTGTATGAAAAACGGGACATTAAGGCCTCTTTAACACCAGTGTGACGATTAGGTCCAGATGCGTTAAGGGTGCGTTGTCACTACCAGAGCTTTTGAGACGTTCTCACAGCTCTGTGTCTCCACCCCTGTGATGATGTCACTTAGAGTTTGGAGGTGTTCTCACTGTTCTGTTTCTCTGCCCCTGTGATGAGGTCTTTACTCCCAGCTGTTCCTCCTGCGTTTGATTTCCCTGCCTTTAAATCACCCCTCCTCCTATTGCAGGGCGTGGATTATATTTCTCTTTCAGTTGTAGCTCTGCCTTGAGTATCTTCACTTGTTAAGCTATTGGTTCTCTGGACCTGTGTTCTGTTGCTGCAAGCACTCCGGATATTGCCAGCGGCCCTTGGATCCGTCTTCTCTGCGGCTGCAGCTCCATCAGCTAAGTGTGCAGACTTTGTTGTGTACCTGGTGATTTTCTGACTGGATCTGAGGTGGCCACGGTTCCCTCCATATTCTGAGCAGGGCATCGGTGGCCGTGCCCCTTCCACTATTGTAGGGGTTACAGGGCTCATCAGTCTTAGGCACGCGGGCATGCCTCGTTCCACCATATGGATCCGGGCATGTGCTTTAGCAGCATAGGGAGAGTGTTGAGGGTCTGACAGGGGTCACCCTTTCTCTTCTCTAGTTTGGGTCCGGTCAGTAGCTTTTTTTACTGTGTATGCTCTTGTTTCCCTTAACCCCTTAAGGACCGAGGACGTACCGGTACGCCCTATTTCCCGAGTCCTTAAGGACCGAGGACGTACCGGTACGTCCTGACTTAAAATCTGAATTCCGGCGCCGCGGGGGTTAATCGAAACGGGATTTCGGCTGAAATCATTCAGCCGGCATCCCGTAACAACGCAGGGGGGGGTCATTGGACCCCCCCGTATCGGCGATCGCAGAAAACCGCAGGTCAATTCAGACCTGCGGTTTTCTGCGTTTCCGGTCCATTCGGGTGTCCTGTGACCCGATGAACCGGAAAAAGACTGCGATCGGTGGCGTAATTTTACACCACCAATCGCAGTCCGAGGATTTGAGGAGGCGGTGCTGGCCCTGGTGCTGAACGCCGCTGTCCAGGGTGCTGATTGGTGCAGGGGAGAGAGGCGCGAGATTCAAACTTCCTGCGCTCCTCTCTCCCCTCCTCTTCCTGTCCAGCACCCTGACCGTGCAGCATCGTCCAGCACCAGCTCCTGTGTCCCCCTAAATCGGCATCCATCACCCTCCTGCACCCATCGCCACCCAGGTAGGTTAGGGTCAGTGAGGGAGAGGCACCTTTAGGCAGGGATAGAAGGGAAAAGTTAGAAGAAGAAAAAAAAAAAAAAAAAAAAAAAAAAAAGCACATTTATTCCAAACTTTTTTGTTTCAACTTTCAGACCCCAGACCCCCCCTGCCACTTGCCCCCCCCGCATCCCCCCCACCACCAGCATTCCGATAATGCAGCATGTCCACCCCGAGGTGATCCTGCCTATGACCGGCTGTATAAGATACGGCCGGTCATCGATCACTTTGGGGCCACATTTCAGCAGGCCTACGTACCTGGAAGGGAGGTCGCGGTTGATAAGTCTCTCGTTGCGTTCAAGGGGAGACTCAGTTTCCGCCAATACATTCCCACAAAGCGGGCGAGGTATGGCGTGAAGCTATACAAAATTTGTGAGAGTACCTCAGGGTACACTTACAAATTTCGTGTGTACGAGGGGCGAGATTCCCGTATTCAACCCCCAGAATGTCCCCCCACTCTGGGTGTTAGCGGGAAACTCGTGTGGGACCTTATGTACCCACTGCTGGATAAGGGTTACCACTTGTACGTGGATAACTTTTATACCAGCATTCCCTTGTTCAGGTCCCTTGCCGCCAGATCCACGTTCGCTTGTGGGACCGTGCGGAAAAATCAACGCGGCCTCCCTGCCTACCCCCTCCAGGTACCTATCCCCAGGGGTGAGACCCGTGCACTTACCAGTGGAAACCTGTTGCTGGTCAGGTATAAGGACAAGAGGGATGTCCTTATGCTGTCCACAATCCACGGTAACAGCACCACCCCAGTCCCTGTGCGAGGTACCGCGGCAACGGTCCTCGAGCCCGATTGTATCGTCGACTACAATCGGTATATGGGAGGAGTTGATCTCTCTGATCAAGTCCTCACGCCATATAACGCCATGCGCAAAACCCGGGCATGGTACAAAAAAGTTGCGGTCTACTTGGTGCAGGTTGCCATGTACAACTCTTTTGTACTATCCCGAAGCGCTGGCAGCACAGGGACATTCCTCCAATTCTATGAGGCAGTCCTCAAGGACCTGATCTTTTCGGACCGGGAAAGAGCAGGCCGGAGTACCTCGGGAACTGGAGGCGCCCGGATCGTCCCTGGCCAACACTTTCCAGGTGTGGTCCCCCATACTGGAAAGAAGGGACGAACCCAAAAAAAGTGCAGAGTGTGTCACAAGAGGGGGATACGGAAGGACACCACAACTCAATGTGACACGTGCCCCGATCATCCGGGCCTCTGCATTATCGATTGCTTCAGGGAGTATCACACTTCCATGGAGTACTAAATTTTTATAATCCCCAACAGTTCACTAGAGAACATAAAACACTATGGCTCTCAGACTTTGGAGACACGAAAATAATTTTTCTTTCCCCAAAAAATATTAGTTTTAGTGCAGGCATCCTCAAACTGCGGCCCTCCAGATGTTGTAAAACTATAACTCCCAGCATGCCCAGACAACCTACAGCCATCATCAGGGCATGGTGGGAATTGTAGTTTTACAACATCTGGAGGGCCGCAGTTTGAGGATGCCTGCTTAGTGTCTCCAAAGTCTGAGAGCCATACATATTGGGCATCGTCGCGTGCGTAAAAGTCGTCGCTATAAAAATAACTTTTTACCAAACGCCTCGGATGAACGGTGTTAAAAATATAAAATAAAAACGGTGCCAAAACACCTATTTTTGGGCAAAATTTAAATTTAAATCCATTTTGCCGGTAATAAAGCAAGGGTTAACAGCCAAACAAAACTAAACATTTATTGCCCCAATTCTGTAGTTTGCAGAAACACCCCATATGTGGTCGTAAATGGCTATATAGCCGCACGGCAGGGCATAGAACGAAGGGAACTCCATACGGTTTCTGGAAGGCAGATTTTGATGGACATTCTTTTTTTTTTACACCATGTCCCATTAGAAGCCCCCCCTGATGTAGCCTAGACTAGAAACTCCAAAAAAGTGACCCCATCTAAGAAACTACACCCCTCAAGGTATTCAAAAGTTACTTTACAAACTATGTTAACCCTTTAGGTGTTCCACAAAACTAAATAGCGAATGTAGAAACAATTTTAGAATTAAATTTTTTTGTTACATTGCCTCAAAAAAGAGTAATATAGAGCAACCAAAAATCTAATTTACCCCAAAAATTGTCCCAAAACAACAACCACCTTATCCCGTAGTTTCCTAGATGGGGTCACTTTTATGGAGTTTCTACTCTAGGGGGCATCAGGGGGCTTGAAAGGGTACATGGTGTAAATAAACCAGTCCAGCAAAATCTGCCTTCCAAAAACCGTATGGCGTTCCCCTTCTTCTATGTCCTGCCGTTTAGCCAAACAGTAGTTTACGACCACATTTGGGGTGTTTTTGCAAACTACAGAATCAGGGCAACCCATTTTGAGTGTTGTTTGGCAGTTAACCCTTGTTTTACTCCTGGAAAAAACTGATTATATTGGAAAATTTTCAAAAAAATAGAAATTTCTAAATTGTTTCTCCATCTGCCATTAACTCTTGTGGAACACCTAAAGGGTTAACAAAGTTTGTAAACCCAGTTTTGAGTACCTTGAGGGGTGTACTTTCTTAGATGGAGTCACTTTTTTGAAATTTCTATTCTAGGGGTGCAAGGGGGGGCTTCAAATGGGACATGGTATAAACAAAACCAGTCCTGCCAAATCTGCCTTCCAAAACCCATATGGTGTTCCCCTCCTTCTATGTGCTACCATTCGGCCAAACAGTAGTTTACGACCACATATGGGGTGTTTCTGCAAACTACAGAATCAGGGCAACCCATTTTGAGTGTTGTTTGGCAGTTAACCCTTGTTTTACTCCTGGAAAAAATTTATTATATTGGAAAATTTTCTAAAAAATAGAAATTTCAAAATTGTTTCTCCATCTGCCATCAACTCTTGTGGAAGACCTAAAGGGTTAATAAAGTTTGAAAAAACAGTTTTGAATACCTTGAGGGGTGTAGTTTCTAGAATGGGGTCATTTTTGGGAGGTTTCTATTATCTAAGCCTCACAATATGACTTCAAACCTGAACTGGTCCATAAAAAGTGGGATTTTGAAGATTTCTCAAAAATTTCAAAATTTGCTTCTAAACTTCTAAGCCTTGTAACATCCCCAAAAAATAAAATATCATTCCCAAAATGCTACAAACATGAAGTAGACATATGGGGAATGTAAAGTCATCACAATTTTTGGGGGTATTACTATGTATTACAGAAGTAGAGAAACTGAAACTTTGAAATTTGCTAATTTTTCAAAATTTTTGGTAAAAAATGTATTTTTTTTATGCAAAAAAATTAACTTTTTTGACCCAATTTTAGCAGTGTCATGAAGTACAATATGTGACGAAAAAAGAATGTCAGAACGGCCTGGGTAAGTCGAAGCGTTTTAAAGTTATGAGCACTTAAAGTGACACTGGTCAGGTTTGCAAAAAATGGCCTGGTCCTGAAGGTGAAAATGAGCCTGGTCCTTAAGGGGTTAAACAGCTGTGACATTCGTTCAGTGAAACTTGCACCATTTTACAAGCAAGTTCGGTTGTTCAGTTTTTTTCTGCGCGTGTGCAATGCGTTTTTATGCGGTTTTTTTTACGCGCGTGATAAAAAAAACTGAAGGTTTACAAACATCTCTTAGCAACCATCAGTGAAAAACGCATTGCATCCGCAATTTCTTCCGGATGCAATGCGTTTTTCACTGAAGCCCCATTCACTTCTACGGGGCCAGGGCTGCATTAAAAACAGAATATAGAACATGCTGCTTTTTTTTCAAGCAACGCAGAACTGATGCCTGTGGCGGAACGCAATACCGGAAAAGAATAACGCTAGTGTGAAAGTAACCTTATGCTGGATGATAAATCTGGTGCATCTTTGGACAATGATGTTTAACTGCATACCACCTGGATTTGCAACGCAGTTTTTCTGCAGATTTGGTGCCCGTTGGCACCATATTATTTATTGTACGTAACTTCAGCGTGTCCGTGTATTGTATAGTATCACAATCTCATCACAATTCAAGATCCAGTTTAAAGTAGTAATCCTTTTATGGAATAATGCCCATCTATGCCTGCAATATTGGGCCGTAAGTTTCGGTCCAGTGGGACCTTCATCAGCGATCTTATCTGTGGCCGGTGGTGCTCTGTGTACTGGGGGCTTGATCCAGAGTGCCGCAAATTTCTCAAAACATTTAAGCGACTGCCAAGTCCTTTGCGGGCACCGACAAAACAGTGTCCAGAACCCCAATATATACTACGTTGGCACATAATTATCCGGACTCCTTTCCTAAAAGAACACACCCATTTTAGTTTGCCAGCACAAAAAGTAAACTGGATAATACATGTGGCTTAAAACATGTATGCTATTTTTTATTTTGCCCCAAAATAAGCAATTTAGCTATCCAGATCTCCCCCAACATTTTAACCTTTCATGAAAGCCCTGTGGTCAATAACCACTCTTCAAAAACCACGGTAAAAATGTGCACAAGTGGGGCACCACCTCATCCCGTAAACTCCTTGACTAGGGAAGTGTATTAAAGGGGTTTTCTGGGGTTACTATGAATTTCAACAGATATGCTCATGAAGAGGCTTACCCCATGCTTTTGCCTTTTGGTTTCTTTCCATCCTGTATGTAGCACTTTCTGGTCCTGTATCCAACCAAACCCATGATGCACTTCTCCTCTCTCCAGCACCACCCCTAACACCCAGCTAGTTTATAGCTCCTCCCACCCAGCTACTTCTGGCCACTCCTCCACTGTCACTGCTCCGCCCATGGACAGAACATTTCAGGAAATAAGAAGGCGCGGCATGGACATGTGACCACAGCCCAGCACAGGGATAGGAGCCGCATCCGATCCGCTGTTTTGGCAGCCTGGATGCGGACAGCACTCCGTGTGCTGTCTGCATCCGTTGATCCTTTCTGTGGCCCCGCCAAAAAAACAAAAAATCAAACATGTCCTATTCTTGTCCGTTTTGCGGACAAGAATAGGCATTTCTATAATGGGCCTCCTGTTCCGTACCGCAAACTGCGGAAGGCACACGGTTGGCTTCCGTTTTTTCTGGACCGCAAAAAAACTGAACGGTTGTGTGCCTCAGGCTTAAGGCAAGGTTCACATACAGACTGCCGGAGCACTGCCACGTACCGCTGGGTCCCCATGGATTATAATGGGATCCGGTGGGTTTCCAGGATAAATGCTGGCTTTCAGCTGGACAAATAATACTGCATGCGGGATGGTGAATGACAGTCTGTTCCTCTGTCAGAGCTCATGACGCATACCCCTAGTGGCACTTCTGTGTATTGTAGGTCACCTCTCCGGTGACATCAGATACCTGTGGCTGAACGTCTGTCATCAAAGTTACATTTTCATTCAGGTTTTTGCCAAGTTTCAGTGGAGGTTCCAGAAGGTCAAGCGGCTAATTTTGTGAGGAAGAACAAAGGGTGTTATGTGCAGAGAGAAATGACATAGGAGCCTATAAGTCGCACTGCGGATCCTGACGGCGTAAGAAACATACGTGTCTATCCTCTGTGCTTACAGGGCAGCTTTACCTATCGTTCATCCACTGTTCTAATGAGGTATGAGTGTGAGTGGCATCTGTGCATTATGTAGGGCAGCTTCACAGGTATATGTTAAAGGTGTTGTCTCCTTCAGCAAATGACATTTATCATGTAGATAAATTAATAGAAGGCACTTACTAATGTTTTGTGATTGTCCATATTGCTTCCTTTGCTTACTTAATTCTTTTTTCCATCACATGAGTTGAATTGATGCCGTGCCCACAATGGGCATCGCAGTGCGCATGGCCCGGGATCTCTGCCAGACCTAGGGATGATGCAAGGGAATGGGTGGGCGGGCTGGGGAGGAGTAACGCTCCTACTCATTGAATGCCGCCCCTGGGCACTTGTGAGTGCTCATTTGCATATAAAATCAACATCGTTTTTCCTGCTTCTGAATGTCTAAAGCCATGTAAGTGCTGTATTTAGTGGTGACAGACTCCCTTATAATATACTCTACATGATAAAGGCCATTTGCTGACGTGAGACTGGAAAATGCACCTTCCTGGACAGTCGCCTTTCCTAGACTGAACTTGGCACCTGAATTCACAGCATCATAATGATTTCTGATACTATGAGTTCCTACCTGACCACAGGTCTACTGTATCCTTATCTGAGGTAAAGTGGCCTCCTATGATGCGCCGACTGCTTTGTCGGTTAGTGTTAAGACATTGCGTTTATCTGCCCATCGCATTTTCCACAGATCATTGATCCAGACTTGGTATTTTTGGACTCGGAGGCGTCTCTTCCGCCTGTTCTTACCACAAGCGTATATAATTTTTCAGGTCCCCATACAAGTCCTCCTCCTTGATGCGTATCTCTAGATGTGTAACACTCATCTGAAATGCCTTTTACCATTCCGTGCCGAAACACTAGGAGCACAAAATAATTGCATTATGTCATTTGTCACTTCTCACCTGACTAATGCCTTTAACCTACAGTACGTGGGCTATATAGTAAAGATTGTCACCTAAGTATCTGTGGGTTTTACTGGCCCTTATGCAGTCATTTATGTAGATATATTAAAGGGGTTATTGCTTTTTTTTTTTTTTTTCTTTTAAATAAATCTTAAGGGGTCTGAAGGGGTTTACTATCTTGAACAGTCACCTGCAGCCCTGGTTTCCAGGTCCCCTGCTGTTCTCTGCCCTCTGGTCCCTTTGAACCAAGGAAATGATTGGCCGAGCGATCACATTTGCATTAGGCCTCTTTCACACTACCGTTTTTTTTTTTCCGTTTTGCGGTCCGTTTTTTGCGTTCCGTATACGGAACCATTCATTTCAATGGTTCCGCAAAAAAACGGAATGTGTTCCGTATGCATTCCGTTTCCGTATTTCCGTTTTTCCGTTCCGTTGAAAAGATAGAACATGTCCTATATTTGGCCGCAAATCGCGGTCCGTTGCTCCATTCAAGTCAATGGGTCCGCAAAAAAAACGGAACACATACGGAAATGCATCCGTATGTCTTCCGTATCCGTTCCGTTTTTTGCGGAACCATCTATTGAAAATGTTATGCCCAGCCCAATTTTTTATATGAAATTACTGTATACTGTATTTGCCATACGGAAAAACGGAACGGAACAACGGAACGGAAACGGAACCACAACGGAAGCAAAAAAACTGAAAAACGGAACGCAAAACACTGAATTCAACATACTGTAGTGTGAAAGAGGCCTTATGGAGAGGGACCAGGAAGTAGGTACATGAGACCTGTTGGAACTCAAACTTTTTTTTTTTTTTTTTTTTTTTTTTTTTTTTTACCCATTCACATGTATCGGAGAAATTACACACACAAATTGAAGGTTTAAAGAAGACCTTTCATCTATCTAACCATAGTCTAATTAGGGTCTTACCTTATAGGACGGCCCCTACTGATGTCATCGCACTTTATTTTATTTTTTTCAAAGACTCCCCATTCGTCCACTGTTGTTCCCTGTTGATTTCGGCGCCTTATATTCTAATTAGCTGACTTAGTTATACTAGGCGGAGACTGGAGCGGTTCTCTTCTACCTGGCTGTGAGCGCATCCAATCGGAGCCCACCGCTCATAGCCAGGGAGAAATTTGTGTTGGAACAGGCAGAGATCATAGGGATTTTCAGCTTTACTGCGGGATTAGGTTATAGCTGCAGCCCATACTTCTATGGAGAGGGGAAGGTGTGGAGTGAGGAGCTGCACTGAGACGCACACAATGGCTGTGCCATCCATTTAGTTTACTATGTGTGATGGTATATTGTTATTTTGGCTCCTTGATTTAGAATGTTTGTACTATGACTAGGGCTGTGACAGTGGGAATACTAGTGGTACTATTAATTATATCCCATTTCACACATGATTGACGTTACATTGTACTGTTTTAGGATGGTTGATGTGTCTGCCTGTTAATAATAATAATAATAATAATAATAATAATATTATAATAATTGATTATAGGTGTTTTAATATACACAGATTTTAATGTGTATATTAAAATATAATTGATCAAATAATGATTGTTTTACTATAATACAGATGTACTATTTGACAGTAGTATTTTCTGGCTATTACTGCGGTGTGACAGAGCCCTCCTCATGACTCGAATGTAATAATTTTTTGGGTAGATCTTTTAGTTGACCATTCCCCCCATACCACCATGTAGACACACGCGCAGGAGTGGTCACAGGTGATGACTACAGCATTACAATGCAATGCCCTCACTTGCATATCAAAGTGTAGGAAATCCTGTACAGGAAGAATCATGTGCAGCAACATGGCATTGTGTAATGTGTGTGGGAGACATTGAGTAACACGACCATCTTAACCGCGAGGCCTTGCACCACACTTGTGTTTCCCTATACAGGGTTAGATGTACCTGTGCATGACAGCCTCCGGCAGACATTACTATTGATCCCTGACGTGTGTAGACAGGAGCCTCTTGAAATGCATCAGCTGTGCTCTATAGGTTCTATGCAGCCAGTAGTATTGCTGTGCAAGGTGCATTTACTTGCCTGTTTACTACTGCTGTTTTTGGGGGTTGGTAATAGAATAGCTGCTGTTTTTGGAGACCGGTTTTGTCACTGTGAGTGAAGAACATGATCCGCCAGGTGTACAATGCTGAATGATCCCCCTTTCAGTGTGGTCAGCAGTTGTGACTGGTTACATTGTAAATCACAAGGGCTGTCCTCCCCGTTTTATTTGAGCTTTGCATTAATGCCATGGATATTAATAGAGCATTGTTAGCTGGCGGGGGATCAGATTCCTGTAAAACAATACCATGTTTCGAAAGCTTAGTCTGCGATGGAGGGACCTGTAAAGAATACCGCCATCCCGCATGGCACAGATAGGAAGTGTGTGGAGCACTTGTTCACATGATGAATAGCCATCCCCAAATCTATCCACTTTCTGCAGGATATTCGGATCACCCAAGGAGACATGAGCAGTCTGCTAAGCTGCATAGGTTTGCAGTATGTGTGCTACTAGAATTCATGGGGTGAACAGACTTGATTGGCAGTAAATAATAAATAGACTTTACCAGTGCTCTGTGCATTCAGGCGACCACAGGGCCAAATTCTTATGTTTCCTATACAGTATCTGCTTAACTAGATTGAAACACCTTGGTTAATCGTGTGTACCAAGGCACTTGCATGGCGCCTCTTTCTGCATACAGTACATAAACCTGGTAATTAGCACTGTAATAGTCTGCAGTCTGTCCCTATAAGATTGAAATTGCTAATTTCCTTAGATACATACAGCATTGGAGTGCCCATGACACCATTTATTTTTTTATGTATTTCATTAATTTATATATTATTTTTTTATACTATTATCACATCCTTGTTCCCATTGGCATTATGTTTTTGGAGTTTGGGGGGGGGGGGGGGGGGGGAACTGAGTCTGTGGAGGAAACTAACACATACATGGAGAGAACATACAAACTCCATGCAGAACACTTGACTCCAGTGCTGGAGAAAAGAACAGTGCTAGCCCCTGAAATATATCCATACCTATTCTATAATCGTAAGAAATACATTATTTTATTTTTATGCGAAATAAGATTTTAGGTACTGTACACGGAGAGTGGCCTCCGTTCAGCTTCTTCCATCATTAAAGGGGTTTTTCTAAAACTTATGACTGGATACATTATCAGTATTTGGTGGGGGTTCGACACCCGAGACCACCGTAGCTACTGCAAGTGTAAGTGCGGTCACAAACAGCTGTTCAGCAGGAGTACCGGGTGTTGGACCGCCCAGTGATCAGATTCTGTTGATCTATCTAGAGGATAGGTCATCAGTTTAAAAGTCTCGGAAGACCCTTTTAATTAAACAAGACTGGGACTGGCAGCGTTACTGAGCGAGAAGTGGTGCACCAAATGAAGCATCCGTGCCCACAGCATAAAAACATAAAGGTATGGCTATGTTTTGGGGCACCTATCATAAAACAGATTTTGGAGGGGATAAAGCATAACTGAGTAAAAAAATAAAATAAAAATAATTAAATAAGTTTGCATAACGACTGTGTGCTTTTTTTGTACAGTCATAATTGTGACGGAACAGGTCTTTTTTGGGCTTCTGTAATGTGTCTTTCAGCCATATTGTTCCCTGTTTCAACTTGCACAGATAGATGCATTTCACTCAGAAGCAAGGGGTGTATCCATTCTGTGAAAACTGCCAGCACTGTACTTCTGTGACATCCTTTCCCTTACTTCCCACTATGTTAGCTCACAGAACAGTTAAGGAGAGATAAATCGCACACAAGAGGCTCCTATAGTCCTCAAAAGCTGTACATAAGCAGTTTTATCAGGCTCAGAATTTCCGCTTGCTCTGACATACCCCCACTTCTTCGCTGCCGTCTGCTGTGTCTCTGATGCTAGGGACGAATCTTGCCTGACAACAAGCAGTGGACTGCAACTTGGGTGGAAGTGAGAGCCCTAGTGGCCATGATTAAATTATAATTAGATTGTGTGGCAGTGCAGTGACTAAGGCCCATGAACATAGTGACTCTGATCCCATAGAAAGTTGTAAGCCCATACTGTACATCCATTTGCCTTTACTTCTACAAAGAGGTTAATTATTTTGGAATCTCATGGAAAATAATGCATGGTTTTATTGCAATCCATTATATGAAGGTATTATATATATTTTTCCAGTGGGTGATTGCATTTCTCATTAGACATCAGTTCGCACACTGCCGTATGGATCCGTGCACTATGTGCCTGTATACTGAGGCTCATCACTGGTTTTCTTTCTCATGTGACGTCAACAGTAAAAATGATAGGCAAGGATATTTCCTGAAATTTGCTGAGAATGGGACTGCATGTAGTGCTTTGTATAGAACCATACTCCACCACTTCTTTATTCCAGTATTGGTAGGAGGAGAATGATTTCTTGTAATCTCAGTTATGCTGTCCATAATTGCGCACCCGTCCACCAGGGAAAATAAAATGGCTGACATCCAAGTTTCTCCAGACCAATAGGAAATGGCACATTATCAGCTTGACACTGGAGCTTCCTATTGGCTGACCCTTGCTGCCAGCATCCTTTCTGATGGGTAATGTGCTCCTGGCTTGTTCCTGTTCCATTTTCATTAAACCATTTTTACTATTGGAAATGGCTAATGTCAGATTAAGAATAATACACCATCTGTACTATAATGAGGGTTTTTTCACTGAACAGGCTGACCCTTCCTGTTCCGTACCGATCACCTTTAAGATGACATCTCATTATTATCACAGACAGGTATACAATGATAGATAACACCTATATGGCCAAAGCTCTCCTCTTCCCCCTCCCTGCACAATAACCTCTGCACAGGTCACAGAGAATGCACACATCACTCCACCATAGTACATCACTTTTCATTGGTACTATTATCTATCAAATATTTTAGTAGTGGCATGTTAAAGGAGTTATCCAAGAGTCACACAGGCCACCCAAAATGGGAGGTCGTATTTACCTGGTCCCCACCGCTGGGTTTGGTGTCTAACACTCCCGGGTCGGCTTTTCCTCTCGCTATTGTGCTGAGATCAACATCCATAGATCCGCAGCGGTGACCTACACTCCATGCTTCACATGACCTGTGGTTGGCGGCATTTGTCACAACATGGACCCCGTCCCCCAGCCCCCCATTAACGGATGTTGATCTCAGCATGGCATTGATGGAATTGGGAGCATTAGACACCAAACCCATTGATGGTGACCCAGGTAAGTATTATCTCCATTGGTCGGCCACTGTGGGAGGCCTGTCTGACTCTTGGATTTCCCCTATAGTAAAAATTATTAACTTTTACATTTTTATTAAATTCTGCTGCCTTTATGATGATTCCAATGACTCTTTGCTTTCTGATTTGAGATGTACGAGCCCCTCTCCCCATTCATTATACAGAACAGATCTCAGCGGGCATGTGTCCTCGTCACATGGCCGCTTTAATGACGAGCTAGTTCAACAGTGGTTAAGGTTTTTAAGGTACCCAGTGAAAGTGAGATTTTTCAGACTGGATCATTTTTACCCTGGAGGCACAAATACTCTGCGTTGTTTAAAGCCGAGGACGATGAATGTGACATAACAGTTTGGAGGTTATAGGCACCAGTTCACCTAAACTAGTTAGTCTACTACTATTGGGGGGAAAAATGCATTTTCTCACTTCATGGGTCTCTACAACTAATATTTATCTAGATTACTGTTTATAAAGATAGTGTATACTTAGTGGCACGTGTGACTGTAATGGCTGAGAGCAGCGACGTAGGAGCGCATGGTCTTGTATTTCTAAGGATGAAGGGTTTTTGGAAACATTTCTGCAGACACATGGGTGTTTTACCATACAGTGCTTTTCTAGTGTGGTTACCCTCGGGGTTTATATAGATTAGCAATCATAACTTTTTTAGATTATGGACCCAAAAGCAGCTTTGAACAGTAAAGCGTTTCTCATTTCTATTGAAGATGGTGATTAAAGGGGTTGTCCGGGTTTAGAGCTGAACCCGGACATACCCCTATTTTCACCCAGGCAGCCCCCCTGACTTGAGCATAGGAGCAGCTCATGCTCCGATCCTCTCCTTTGCCCTGCGCTAAATCGTGCAGGGCAAAGGCATTTTCAGGAGTTCCAGTGACTAACCAAGCTCTCCATGGGGCTGCCAGGAAGCCTGATGACGTCACTGGCACTGATGGGCGGGCTTTAGTGCTGCCCTAGCTAGTAAAACTGATAGGGCAGCGCTAAAGCGCGCCCATCAGAGCCGGTGACTTCACCGAACACACTACTGGGCAGAAGCCTTCGCCCAGCGGTGTGTTATAGTGAACAAAAGAGCCCGTGCCCTGCACGATCTAGTGCAGGGCAAGGGAGCGCATCGGAGCATGAGATGCTCCGATGCTTACATCAGGGGGGCTGCGAAAATAAGGGTATGTCCGGGTTCAACTCTGAACCCAGACAACCCCTTTAACATTTCTTTGATTCTAAACCAAAGCCTATATGAAAGATGGGCATTGATTTGGAGCCAATTGCATTTTATATCCTTGTGAAAAGAGAACATATATACAGTCATGTGAAAAAATTAGGACACCCTTTGAAAGCATGTGGTTTTTTGTAACATTTTTAATAAAAGGTTATTTCATCTCCGTTTCAACAATACAGAGAGATTAAAGTAATCCAACTAAACAAAGAAAACTGAAGAAAAGTCTTTTCAAGATCTTCTGTAAATGTCATTCTACAAAAATGCCTATTCTAACTGAGGAAAAAGATAGGACACCCTCACATGTATTCCCTCTTAAATTGGCTCAGATCTCACACAGGTATATCACACCAGGTGCACATAATTAGTAGATCGTTACTCTGCATGTTGAATGAGGCTTGCCCTATTTAAACCTCAGACATTTAGTTTGGTGTGCTCCTGACTGTTGAAGTGAGAGTGAGCACCATGGTGAGAGCAAAAGAGCTGTCAGAGGACTTCAGAAAAAAGATTGTAGCAGCCTATGAGTCTGGGAAGGGATTTAAAAAGATCTCAAAAGATTTTGAAATCAGCCATTCCACTGTCCGGAAGATAGTCTACAAGTGGAGGGCTTTCAAAACAACTGCCAACATGCCCAGGACTGGTCGCCCCAGCAAGTTCACCCCAAGAGCAGACCGCAAGATGCTAAAAGAGGTCTCCAAAAACCCTAAAGTGTCATCTCGAGAACTACAGCAGGCTCTGGCTACTGTTGATGTAGAAGTACATGCCTCTACAATCAGAAAGAGACTGTACAAGTTTAACTTGCATGGGAGGTGTGCAAGGAGGAAACCTTTGCTTTCCAAGAGAAACATCGAGGCCAGACTGACATTTGCCAGAGATAAAGTTGACAAAGACCAGGACTTCTGGAATAATGTTCTTTGGACAGATGAGTCCAAAATTGAATTATTTGGACACAACAGCAGAGGACATGTTTGGCGTAAACCAAACACAGCATTCCAAGAAAAGAACCTCATACCAACTGTGAAGCATGGAGGTGGAAGTGTCATGGTTTGGGGCTGCTTTGCTGCAGCAGGACCTGGTCAGCTCACCATCATAGAATCCACGATGAATTCTACTGTGTATCAGAAGGTGCTTGAAGAACATGTGAGACCATCAGTTAGAAAATTAAAGCTGAAGCGGAACTGGACCATGCAACATGACAATGACCCAAAACATACTAGTAAATCAACCAAAGATTGGCTGAAAAAGAAGAAATGGAGAGTCCTGGAATGGCCAAGTCAAAGTCCAGATTTGAATCCCATTGAGATGCTGTGGGGTGACTTGAAAAGGGCTGTACGTGCAAGAAACCCCTCAAACATCTCACAGCTGAAAAAGTTCTGCATTGAGGAGTGGGGTAAAATTTCCTCAGACCGATGTCGAAGACTGGTAGATGGCTACAAGAACCGTCTCACTGCAGTTATTTCAGCCAAAGGAGGTAACACTCGCTATTAGGGGCAAGGGTGTCCTATCTTTTTCCTCAGTTAGAATAGGCATTTTTGTAGAATGACATTTACAGAAGATCTTGAAAAGACTTTTCTTCAGTTTTCTTTGTTTAGTTGGATTACTTTAATCTCTCTGTATTGTTGAAACGGAGATGAAATAACCTTTTATTAAAAATGTTACAAAAAACCACATGCTTTCAAAGGGTGTCCTAATTTTTTCACATGACTGTAGCTTGAAAATAATACAAATCACAGTGGAATGTCACAATCATAATTTTATATATACAAATAATAAAGTATATTATTTGCATATATAAATAAGTATAAAGTATGTATGTGTGTGTGTGTGTGTATATGTATGTATGTTGCTTGTTGTGCCTTTTATTAGAATCACAGGTCTCGGCAGTTTTGTTCTATGGTCCTGTGTGGTATATGGGCATGCCATCACTGCAGCCAAAAAACTTGAGGTCATGGCTGCAATGGCGGGGAGAATTTGAGCCACAGCACTGGAAAGGAGGGGGTTCAGAATGTGGAATATAACTTTAATTGGTAATTTCCTTTTATGTCTTTTTCCCCAACCAGCGCAATATTGGCGAATTGAAGCATCAAATTTGGATTTTTATTTCCTAATCCTCTCAAGCTGTTTACTCTTTAATACAATCCCTGTGCTATCCTGCGTGAGCTTTTGCCATATTCCCTACCAATGAAATAAGCTCATGGATAAGGGCTCATGCACACAAACCTATGTATTTAGCGGTCCGCAAAACATGGATCTGTAAAAAAAAAAAACGAACGGAACAGGAGGCCCCTACTAGAACAGTATTATCCTTGTCCGTAATGCAGACAATAATAGGACATGTTCTACTTTTTTGTGGAACGAGCATATGAAAACGGAATGCACAGAGAGTAACTTCCCTGTGTTTTTTTTTTTTACGGACCCATTGAAATAACTGGTTCCGCATACGGTCCACACAAAAAAAATGGAATGGACACGGAAAGAAAATATGTTTATGTGCATGAGTCCTAAGGCTGTTTTCCTTGGGGTCTTCATTCCAATTTTTGAAGTTTTGTTAAAGGGGTTATCCAATTAATAATGTAAAAAAATTAAACCAGACATCATATAGTACATGACCATCTCTTTCTAATAAAGCCATAACCAGCCCTGTACCTCACATGGATCCAGAGACCTCCCCATTCATTACTCTGCTAGATTTATATCAAGCTGGCAGCTGAAGGGGAGTGTCTTTTCTACTGCAGCTCAGGGGGCGTGTCCATGCTCTCCCTATCACAGCTCAGGAGGCAGTTGAAAGATGAAACTGAGCATGTGCGGCCATCTCAGTGTGCAGGTCAAAGAAATGAGAAATTAAGTGGCAAATACGTTTTACTGAATAACTCCGTAGCTATACAAAATTTGTAATTATATGCAATTACAAAAGTATTCAGACCCAGGTGCTGGCTTGAAAACTAGAATATTTTTCATGTCACAACCCCTTTAAACACACTTGCAATCATTAAGCTTCTAGTTATGTATTTTGTGTCAAAACCTGACCCTTACAGTTCAGTATGGTCTTTCTTTAATGTTTGTAATTTTTTTTAGACCCACAATACATGGACTTCCCATAGGTTTACTGAACTGAACATAGCTCACCTGTCCGGTCCTTTGGGAAATTGGACACCAGGTGATGAGGGAACCGACCATGCAGGATCCTTGCTGATTGACTGCAATCACACACAGGAGCTGCGCTGCAATTTCAGTGGTATCTACAGTATTTTTCACTCTATAAGATGCACCTGATCATAAGACACACCTAGGTGTTAGAGGAGGAAAATAAGAAAATAAATTTTCATTAGATCTTAGATAAGACTCCCAATCTTCATAAAACCTCAGATTAAACCCACCGAATCAGACCCTCAAGCCTCCACAGACCTTAGATAAGACCCCCAATCCTCATGAGAATGAGACCTCATGTGCATCTTATGGAACCCAAAATATGGTATTTTAAAGTATTTAGTGAGATATTTAAAAATCTACATACAAACCATTTAGTTTTATCGTGTTCTGTAGGTCTTTTCAAACATGGCTTGCTCTGGTATGCTATGGCATTTTTTTTTCTGGAATTTTTCTCATAGAATTCTATGTAGGACAAGAACAGTGGCGGGAAAAATGCTTGCAGAATTTTAAAAAAGTAGCCAAAACACTGCTTTAAAATTCCTAATTCATGTAGATGAAATGGTGTGTGCGGGTGACTATAGACAGGCTTGTAGGATAAACCTTTTTGAGAGCTGGAAGGCAGAGGTCGGCATTACCTTACTGGTCATATGTAATTACAGCATTCATCCTGGCCTGAGATATCTGTTCTTTGAAGAAGACCTGCCACAAGTGTGAAAGTACCCTTAGTAATTTCATGTTTGCTGCTTTGTTTGTTTTTTCTAAAGCCATTTTGTATCCACAAACAGAGCGGAAGCAATGTGAACGATCCTCGAGAACGTTCTGCTCTGGCTGTAATCATTGTAACACTTTACATTGAGATTTAGGATACAAATTGGATGGTTCTTAGTTCTTCCTGTTGAAAACGGCTGTTTTTCTCGATCATGTCATGGTCAATCTCCCGGGCAGGCAAAATAAATCAAACTTTCTTTGCTGGAGGATACGTAGCAGTAGTACGGAGAAGTTATATTCTGTATGCAGTCTTAATTATTGTGAATCTGTATAGCAATCTGTAAAATGCCTTACATAAAGTGATAGAAGAATCACCAGTACAAGATTTGTGGGCTCTGATCCTCCTCCCTTAAAGCAGTTTTCCCCACAGTACAAACTTATCCCCTGTCTGCAGAATAGGTGGGGGTCATGAGAATGGGCTTGCCATTCCTCATTTGCTCTGTGGGACTGCCGGAAATAGCCAAGCTACTCTACTATCTCTAGCAGTCCTATAGAGAGTGAATGGAGCAGCAGCCGCCTACTATTGCTCCATTCATTTAGTGGAGTGGGACCCCTCTTGTCATGATTGGTGGGGGTCCCAGCAGTTGGATCTGAGTTTGTATTGTGGCCAAACTCGTTTACGTTGGCCATACACACTGGATAAAGTCTACCAAATGGCCACCTAATGTGTGTTAGTTTTTCCAAATTAGGGCGGAAAGAAGGATCAGGCATGTTGGATGTTCCCAGGGGAGATCGGCCAGTAAGCTAGAAGGTGGTTTGGAACCTGTATCTCATATCTCAGCTTTACCATGTAACTGGCTGTTGCTTGGAGGACTTTTCTTGGACAGATGAGTTCTAGAGTACCTACCTCTAGCAATAATTGTATTTTTCATTAATGTCTAAAGAATATCGATTATTGGCAAATGTTAATGCACAAAATGATCTGTGATACCGGTATTGTTCACCGCTGATCAGGCATGCATCAAAATCGTTGTTGGTGCCATCAGCAAATCTAAATCCCATGATCATCCATGCATTAGAAAATAACAGCATGTGCGCAATGATTGTACCGAGGGAAATCACGCCATCGCTGATTAGTGGTTTGAAAGATTCCTCTCTCCCGTATATGTTTTTGTGCAGTCGGACGCCGACTCTGGTTTCCGTTCAATGGTTATTTCAGGCAGGAGAGATTTTTATTTTTTTCTTGTATAGAATTACTGATGGGAAGTCCAGATGAATATCTGCCCCCATGATCACAGCTCTACCTCAAATTTCTCAGGAAACATGAGCAGCTAAGTATATAGGATGTGGAACTTGCTGTATTATCAAGCAAGTACTCGTGCAGAATGTAGAAAAATGCCTGATTCTTTAGTATAGAAGAAAACACAAATTTTTCTTCCTTGCTTTTTTTTTAGATATATACATATTGTGAGACAGTGACAGATCTCACACAGGTTAGAGGCAAGGAAGGGGTGGATAGTGCGGTCCACACCCCTATTCCATGACAGGCGAGACCAGCTGGAGGTACTCAGGGTGGCATAAAGCACCTCCCAGGGTGTCAGTAAAACCTGTGGACAGAGTGTGGTTTCAGCCGGGCAAGGCTATAGGGCCACGAGGCTGGGTGGTAGCCTGGAGTTGGGTGGTAGGGCCATAGTCAGGTGGACTATTGAGCTTTAATCCTCCACTTAAGACAGTGGGTATACTGTGCTCTGTACAGCCAGGAGGCTGTGGTACATTGACTGAGAAAGCCGCATGTGATCCTAATAGGTGAGTCAGGGACGTTATGTATTAGTTAGAGCCTGGATGGGCGAGTGTTTATTGTTTGGTTGTTCTCCTTTTGCTGGTGTGCCAGAATAAATGCACTGTTTTGACCTTAAACCTGGTGTCCTGAAGCCGTATCTGTGAGGATGATCCCCTGAAAGAAAACTACCCCTCACAATATACACACACACACTCTAGTGACTGTTTGTTTGCGGCCAGCAAACAATTTAGACTGGGAAAGAATACATTGCAAAACATGCGATGAAGGCATAACTAATGAGCACATTGGCGATCTGGCTGGTGGCATTAGTGTAACCCTACTGTTGGTTCAGTTCCACACGTTTTTCTGCAGAGAGTAAACCGGTTTCTCTTTTCTGGAGCCCGCAAATTGGCAAAACGAAATGTAAATAATCTTGTGGCTCTGTAGTGCCTTCTAATGGATGAAGCAATGGTTTAGGAAACTGGGCAAAGCCACAGTCTTTCCCTTAATGGAAAAAACACCCATTTGCAAACAGCTGTTTTGGCTGGGTGCAAGGAGAAACCGAAGCCCCCCACTGGGCATTAGACAACCAGCGTCTGTGCTCCTGAATAAGAGATTCCATTACATACAGAGATCAGGACGTCTTTTAGGGCGCTTACACATGCTGAATTGAAGCCAGTATCACAGTAGATCTTAAAGGTAATCTGTCAGTAGATTTGTACTCATGACACTGGCTGACCTGTTACATGTGCGCTTGGCTGCTGAAGGCATCTGTGTTAGTCCCATGTTCATATGTGCCCGCATTGCTGAGAAAAATGAAGTAATAATATATACAAATGAGCCTCTAGGAGCAAAGGCTAGTTCCCGCCTGCTCCCCCCCCCCCCCTTCCCCGACATCGGATGTTTTCGTCCATGTACAGGGAGACGCAGCAGCGGCGGTGTGGGGACCAGGAGCGGAGCGGGGTAAGTATATTACCTGTGAGGAGCCTGGCACATGGCGTGGGGGCCGTTTGAGAAATTGGATAACCCCTTTAAGCCTCATTCATACATCAATCAGTGTTTCATGGACGTGTGCTGTACGTGTTCTCCATGGACAGCACACATCCCCATTAATTTGAATGTGTATATTCAGACATCAGTGTTTTAGCACTATCCGCGGGTCCATGTTTTTCGCACGGATACATGCTCTATTTTGTCTGTGTTCACGGATCAATCAAGCCCATTATAGTCCATGGGACCGTGTTTCACAGATCATTAGGAAAAGATGCTTTGAATTTTTTTTTTTTTGCTGTGCAGTGTCAGCGAAAAACGGATGACACATAGTAACATAGTATATCAGGCCGAAAAAAGACCTTTGTCCATCCAGTTCGGCCTGTTATCCTGCAAGTTGATCCGGAGAAAGGCAAAAAAAAAAACTGTGAGGTAGAAGCCAATTTTCCCCACTTAAGGGGGAAAAAATTCCTTCCCAACTCCAATCAGGCAATCAGAATAACTCCCTGGATCAACATGGACAGCAAAAAAACTGACCCATGGACCCAACACGGATCGGAGCACAGACACAGAGGTGTAAATAAGGCTTTACAGAGAGCAGAGCCTCTAGGTGTAATGGTAACGCCCCCGTTGCTCCTAGAGGCTCATTTGCATATATTATAGCATCATTTTTCTCAGCAATGTGGGTACATATAAACATGCATTAAAAGTTAATCTCTCTAGAAGGGTTATGCTCTAGCTGGACTTTAGTACTATTTACCTCTTAACCCAATATATAATAATCCTATTTAGAATCGCTGGACTTTAATTACATATAAACATGGGAGCAACACAGATGCCTTCAGCTGCCAAGCGCACATGCAACAGGTCAGCCAGTGTCATAGGTTCAAATGTGCCCTTTAAAGAAAGTTTCTACTCCTTTTGGCTTCTTAGCAGGATTCCTGGGAAATCACTGCACATCCCTGAAGTGATTCTGTGGACTAGACTTCTATGTTTTCCACTTATTCGTAGAATTGCATACATCTATTCAGAAGAAATCCTGTGCAATCAGCCCCTTTAAGGTAACATTATTCCAGTACTGGAGAGCATACATAATGCATGTGAATGTACCAATGATATAGGACATACTCACTGCTCCGATTGGCAATGGTATCAGAGTAAGAATTAGGAGATATTTAGCTGGAATTTAGGTCAGGTTCCTTTTTAATCGGGTTAGGTAGGGCCACACTTGCTGTAACAAATTAGACCACATATTCTTAATTCTTCCAGCGTCATTAATGCTATAAATACTTTGCTGTTTTCTAGCTGCCAGGAAACTGTTAGTTGCAGGGAGTTAGAGGACCTGTCACCCACTCATGACATCCAAAAAAACTGAAGCGGCAGCAACATCCACCATCAGTTAAAGTTTTGACTCCATATGATAGCTGGGTGTTTCTCAAGAGTGATTCCTGACCCAATTTTTTTATTTTTTTTGAAAATACTTATATTCCTTTCTAAAAGTTCAATTCCGCAGCTTGTTTTCTTCGACCAGTGCATCCAGTAGTCCTATATTAATATATGCTGACTGTTGAGAATGGTGTTTACTAGCAGTCTACTAATTTCCATGAGCACTACTGTGTTCAGGTCTGAAACAAGTTTTGACCTGTGCTTAAAGAATGTCTAGTTTGCAGTTCTACCAAAGGTGGAGAGGTGGAGACTAGCTGCCACCCACTCAGCCCAGAAAGTAGAGGAGAATCTGCTTCCTAAACTTCTCTTACTTAGAAGCAGTCTCATGGAGGAGTACTTACCTCTGTATGGGTGTGAATAAAGCACTTGTGTTGAGATATAAGCTTCCTAATATAGCTGTGCAGTCTCTTTGTCTGTGTTTGTCTTATTCAGCTCCTGCTCACTCCTCCCTTCTCCTCTCCATAGACTTGTATTGACATGTGTAATATCTTTCTGTGGAGCCGATCTTTCCTGGACAGGTTTAAGACTTTTTCAAAGTTAAAAGCAATTAGCAAGGGGAGTGGTGGGGGAGAGGTAAGCAGCTGATAACATGAGAAGTAGACATTTCTTACTGATAAGACATATTACAAAGTTTCTTATGATCGCTTGTACTATTTGGCTTATGCAAAGTTGTGTGAAAAGTTGGTGACCATTTAAAGCCAGCTGTTGTCAGTAGGCCTGGCCAGGCCTGTCAGTATAAGTAACAGGGGCATGCAAGTGATGTTTCCAGGAGTGTGATAGAATAGACCAGGGACAGGCAACCTGAGGCTCTCCAGATGTTGCAAAACTACAACTCCCAGCATGCCCAGACTGCGTACAGCAGGGCATGGCAGGAGTTGTAGTTTTACAACAGCTGGAGTGCCACAGGTTGGCCTTCCCTGGATTAGACTGATGACCTGAGACACCCCATCCTTTACACAGCCCTTTAACTTTTCTCTTGTGTGCTAATAATGTCATTCCGGGCTGTTAGGATGGTCATTTAGGCTTTTGATGTAGTAGGCAGTCCCATATTCTGATTTGAGTTTTTTTAGTGTTTGCATGAATATACAGAAGCAAACACAAAGCTTCAAAGGTCATTTCACTGGAATACTCTACTGACTGATGGAGGCGATGTTTCCTTTTGTCTCTGTGGGTTAAGAACTAGTAGTTTTCCATAGCCTTTCTCTTACCAAACATTAATACATAGTGTGAGAAAGCGTGCAGTTAGGTAGGGTGGCGTTTGTCAGTGACAGGCGTGGTTATATAGGGCCAGCTGTCTGTACTTCAGCTATTTTTAGTCCATTCATTGTTGAGATACTCCTACCTCACTATCATTGCCCCAAGTGTTGTGAATACGCGGCATCACATCCCGCATTAATAACACCAACACATGCCGCCACTTGTCTGCCCAACCTCTAGAAAAGACCTGATTATTTCATGTCTGAGTGTTTGTGCTTTATGGACACACGCCAACACTGTATGCTTTAAAAGCTGTTTTTGTATTTGCAATAATTGGTTACGTATTACTAGGGTACCCTGTATATCCTGATCTGCTGGTCATCTGCTACACCCCTCTCTCAGCCTATAGACTGTTAAAAAGAAAGCTGGATAGAAAAGAGTGACCTATAGCTGCATTGTCACAATCGGGGCACACACGCAACACAACGGGTCAGAAGGGGCACTTTGGTATTCACTGCCCCCCGGGACCTTGGATGTGACTGTTAGGGGGAACTCCTCTTCTACTCTAGCTTTCACACTCTCCTAACGCATTAGGCTACCAAGGAGTGAATCAGCCCCCCCAGCACGTCTGCACATCCACATACAACGCTGCCACCATCCATCTATATGGCTGATGGACCGCCGCGGTTACAGATGCCCAACACTCACAGGAACCCACTGCGTTCTAGTATTCGACAGGCAAACCTCAATCACACTGGCCTTCAATGGTAACACTGCAATTCAGTACTTAGAGGGTGTGGATATGTTTAGAGTTGCAAGGGAAGTCTTAAATTACATTTAAGGTTTACTATACAAGAAGGTACAGTTCTAAAAAGTTACAAAGAGATGAAAAAAGGACATACAGACAGGCAAACGGTACAGAAACAAAAGGGATGAAATAATGAGTCGTATACCAATTAGACTGGTGATGGATCCATGATGGGAGAACAGCTGAAAGTTGACTATACCTACAACTACATGTATCTCCAGGGAACTAAAACTTGTTTGGTTTACATTATGCAATTTTTAAAGGGTCTTAGCCGGCCCTCCTTTCACCTTTCTATTAGTCATATAACAGGAGGTTGGCTAAACCAGTGGAAAGTTGTATAGCATAATTCTAATTTGAGGCACAACTTCTTGTAAGTATCTCTGAGACGAATAATATGACCGGCAGGTTTACAGGATATCTTTATTAACCCAGGCATATAAACACTTATAAAAAATGTATCCTTTCAACCAATATGTAATTCGGTAGGTTTCCTAAGACTGAAAATCTTAGTGCCCACATGCTATGATCATAAGAACATAAGTTGTATATTACAAAACTTGAATTATAACAAGGCTGCTTTTGATGTATATCTTCTGGTCTCTGGATTTATTCAGCAGCATTGGGTGGCCTGGGGATTTACGGTCTGTGGCCTGCATTTATTCCAGTAGCATCACTACGTTGCCTGGAAAGCAGTGCAGTTTAGCCTTTTGTCTGTAAATGACTAACTTCCCCTTTCTCCCCAGTTTATGACCTCTTTTGTCTGATAAGTCTTCATCTGTCCCAGGAAGGTGGGCTTATAACATGGGGGGTAGGGTTTGTTCTCAGTCGTTAAACATGGAGACACCTTGGTCTTCATAGGAACTATATAAAAACAAAATTGTTTTCTTTTAGACTGATTTGCGTTCATTTTAATTTTAAATGCATTAGAGCAATACAAAATGGTTGCAAAAGTACATATCCTTTTAACCTTTAGTTTTAGGAATGAATGTGAAGTCTTTCACTAACATTTCCATGTCATGTTGGGGTTTTCAGGAACCATTTGAAGATGGTTTTGCCAATGGAGAAGAAGGAACACCGACAGGAGATGCCGTGACCAATCACGTTGCTGATAGCAAAGGAGTGGTAAAATTTGGCTGGATTAAAGGAGTATTGGTGAGCGTTTTTTCTCAAATCTCCTAAGCCTTCATTTCGACTTATTATTATTATTATTATTTTTTTGAGTCGTGAAATATAAGTTGTATATTTGCTGGTGTGCAGCTAATAATATTTGTGCTATATGAATGCTATGTTACTTGGTATATTTCTACTATTTCCCCAAATCCTGACACACAATTTATGGCAATGTATCACCGCAGGCTCATGCTTCGTGCTCTAGTTTCAGGCTCCAGTCTGTAGTTTGCCATAGAATACGAAACGCCTAATTTAGTGAGCACGTACTAGAGAAGAAATGAAACCTGCCCAGTGTTAATAATGGCGGCACACATTGCATATTTACTAAAGGCACTAAAAAACCACTGTGGCTCTTAAAAGAAAAGCGGTTAAGTATGATATTGACCACTGTAATACATTAAGATACAAGTTAGTATGGGTTCTTATTTTAGAGCTCACAGTTTATAACTTTTCTGTTGTGATGATGCGGCTGCTATGACAGGAAATATTTCCATAGCTTCACTGCCTAGGGAACAAAAGAGGCAGAGGAGTAGGTCGGGACAGCCGTTCTCTGCAGCAAGAGCTGGTGGTTAAAGTTAAGGCAATGAATAAATTACACACCCTTTCCAAAGGAAAAAGCCTTTCATGTCATACTATGTCATAATATTTTTTCATGGAAGGTATAAAATAAGAATCCTTAATGGCTAACTGAAAAGATAGTCAATAGTAGACAAAACTGCTGTTGCACTGGCGGTGGGGCCCGGTGCTGTCACTGTACCCCATTACACCGGGCCCCAGTCACAGCGGTCGTCACATGTAAAGTCTGTTCAATTCATCCCCTGGCAGTGGTGCTTCCTTGTTAAAGTAATCACCTGTAGCAGTACTCCCAAAACAGCAGGCAGGCCAGCAACGTCACTCGCTCTGACGCGGGACCGAATGAGTGACGCAACGTTGCCTGCTTGCTCGCTGCTTTGATAGTGAGCACTGCAACAGGTGATTAGTTTAATAAAGAAGCACCACTGCCAGGGGATGAACTGAAGAGACATTCTGCATGTGAAGACCGCTGTGACCAGGGCCCAGTGTAATGGGGTCACTATTGACTGTAACACACAGGGACATGAGGGGACCCATTAATGACTGTAATACTGGTGGAAATGAGGAGACCCTGACTGTGACACATGGGGACACTAATACCACCAGCATAAGGTGCTATATGCTTGTCATCTTCATTCCCCCCAAAATAACTGTGACAGACCCCCTTTTAGTTCAAAACCCACCAAAAGCACCCCATTTGGTTCCCAACATTTTTTTCTTTCCTTATTTTCCTCCTCAAAAACCTAGGTGCCTCTTATCAGGCGAAGAATAGGGTCGATTAGATTCTTCTTCTATCCTGTCGATACATGATTAATGTCCATTGTGGGAGAACTTCTTTCACATTTTGTTTAGAGATTGCTTCGAACAGGGCCTCTACCATTACATTTTAGTTTTATATCTTTCTAGAACTGCCCCAATTATTTCATAATCTAGCATTTTTGAGTGTTTATATAATGTTTTTTTTCCACACTGATCAATGGAAAGCAATATTACAGCAAACTGGTGTATTATTATTCTTTTGATGTGCTGTGTCACCGTATTGGACACCGATATTGCCCCCAGGTCAAACTCTTGTTTGCTTTCTTGATTTTATGACTTTCAAGAGTTGCTTTAGTATTAAGATTTATACTACTAAGTTGAGTTTATTTCCCTATGGTGCTAGCTGTATTTATTTTTATCATCAGCGTGTCATATCAATGATTGCTTACACATGCTTTACATTACGATAACAAATTGTAATTCTAGTCTGTTTTTAATCCCAAATCATAATTAAGACCATAAACTGAATATACAGAAAACTTATAGAAGATAATGATGGAATGGGTTTAATCCGTTTATATGTTCCTTGAAGGTCAATTTGCTCTTGTTTTTGTTTTTTTATGTTTATGTTGCTCTTTTTTTCTGCTTGTCACCTAGGTACGATGCATGCTGAATATATGGGGTGTGATGCTATTCATTCGGTTGTCGTGGATTGTCGGCCACGCTGGAATCGGTGCGTTTTTCTGATTGTTCATGGGTTTGCTTTGAAGGAGAGCCTCCTGCTTCAGATTGAATTTTTTTTTCCCCCTAATAATAAGACATGAAAGCATGTTGCATCAGAGATTTGCTTTAGCGGAGCAGAAGATGCAGAGTCAGATATGAAGACTTACATAAATTCTCCCTGTGAAATTCCAGACAATCCAGAGATGCAACAGCAATTTTAACTTGAATGTCAAAGAGGCAGTGTTTGATGTTTGCTCTCGGCTCGGAGAGCATATCTTTAAAATTCCAGATACTTACCTCACATGCCGTGAACTACTTTTGATTGCGTTATGCTTGATGTAAACCAGTTTCATAACATGCCTAAAATGTGCAAAGAAATCAAAATTGGGCATCAGTCAGCACATCCCAGTGCGCAGGTGCACGCTGCCATGGCTGAAAACACAAAAGCAAAAAACAAACAGTGCAACTGCACTCTGCAAACATAAATATTCAAGTTAATAAATTTGCGTTCCACACTCGCTATAGAAAATGTAAAATGATAATGCTGCGTTATAAATGTGAGATTCTTGGCAAATACATTTTGCACAAAATTTGTGCCCGTCTGCCGGCGTCAAGGCCATCTCATTAAGACGGGAACCTTAACCCTAAATACCACAAATATATATATCTATATCTCTTGGGCTCGGCATGCATGTGGAACCTGCATTCCCTAAATGTAATGGAGGCTGGTATGGCACCAGTGAATGTGGTATTTAGGGTTAAGGTTCCCGTCTTAATGAGATCGCCTTGACGCCGGCAGATGGGCACAAATTTTGTACAAAATGTATTTGCCAAGAATCTCACATTTATAACGCAGCATTTCACATTTTCTATAGTGAGTGTGGCACGATTGTATTTACTTTTTTTTTTTTTTTTTTTTTTTTTTTTTGTTTTAAATTAGTCTTTATTTAATTTTCACACAAGGAACAAATCCACAAAAATCAGGTAAACCGAGATCCACCAGTCCTAATTAATAAGTACAGTTCCTTTTTTTTTCTTTCCCTATCTTCTCCCGTTTCCCATCCTACACCCCCCCCCCCCTCCGCGTAGGGACGTGAGAGATAAAAAAAAAAAAAAAAAACACTAAAGTAACCACTTTTCCCACACTTGGTCGAGATTTATTGACCTTTTTATATAGTTCTCCATCACTCGTTCTTCTTTAATTAAATTGTCTACCATTTTTCTCCATTGTCCCACTGTCGGTAGATCTACTTTTATCCATTGCCTAAGTATGAGCAGTCTGGCCTGAAACAGTACTTTATTCAAGACCAGTCGAGTTTTTTTATTTAGTTTCAAATGTTCAGTTGCCCCTAGAATACCAATTATTGGGTCATTGGGCAGCCGGACTTTCAGGAGCAAGAATATGGTTTCCATTATTTCTGTCCAATATCTATGGAGCTTGGGACATCTCCAAAAACAGTGCATTAAATCTGCTCTCTCCTCCCCACATTTTGGACACTTATCTGTTGCTTTCACACCCATTCTTTTCAACATCCATGGAGATCGATGTAATCTATGCACTATAAAAAATTGTGAGATCTTATGAGAGCCCCTATCGGAGATTGTAGCATAGTTTCTAAGGGCATCTTTCCAATTTTCTTCTGTAAGGGATCCAAGATCTTTTTCCCATTTTCCTAGAGCTAGCATTGTGATCTTTTTTCTCTTCCCACCCATCAAAAGCCTATATCTCCTTGCTGTTGTTCCTACTCCTTCTCCTACTGTAATGAATTTATCCAACCTATCTGATTTTTCCCTTCTATACCTATCCTCCTGTACCACTGTCCGCAATGCATTCCTAAGTTGGAGATATTTATACGTGTCAGTATGGGGGATCCCAAATTCCAACACCATTGTGTTGAAATCTTTCAACTTGTCTTCCTCAAAGATCTGGTCTAGATATTTCATTCCTTTTTTCTGCCAATCTATATAGTCCCTTATTGTTTCTAATTCTTTTAAATTAACATTTTTCCATATCGGTGTGTATTTCAAAAACCCTTTAATCTCCAATATCTTCTTAATTTCCCCCCATACGTATTCTATTAAGTTTAATATTCTATTCTCTGAATTTTTTTTACCCAAAAAACCTGACTCCAACACCTCTAAGTGATTCCCTCCCTCTTTCCAACCCCATCTATTTAATTCTTGCCTACCCACTTGAGTGTCTAAGCTACCCTTAATATTCCCGTATTGAATTATTAAATAATAAAGAAACAAATTAGGAACCGCTAGACCTCCATCCTGCACTGGGAGCTGGAGGACTTCCTTCTTTATCCGAGGAATCGCGCCTTTCCAGATGAGGTCCCCCATTAGTCTTTCTAATAATTTAAAGGTAGTCTGCGATATTCTCACTGGAGCATTTTGCAATATATAGAGTATCTTTGGGAGAAAGACCATTTTTATTAAATTTACCCTACCTTGAATTGACATTGGCAGTTTTTTCCATATATGTATTTTAGTTCTTAATTCTTTAATTAGGGGGAGGACATTTAATTTTTCACGATTGTATTTACTTGATATGCCTAAAATGTCTTTGTTGCCAAGTGCAGCAACACAAGCCTGCTTTTTTTTTTTTTTTTTTTTTTTCTACCTTTTGCGTGGTAATTTGGTAAGCACCTCCACATTTCCCACTGCTTTAGAAAGAAAAAAACCAATAATGGTACACCTATGGCATGAGCCACAATTTGACTTGCAAACGGTGGGTTCACATCACGTTTTATGCCTCCGTTTGACGTATACAGTATGTTAGGGGGAAAAAAAAAAAAAAAAAAACCGCAGCACACCATGTTCTTGTATCCTGCACAATCCTGTATTTTTTAGGCCAAGTTCACATTTCAGTTATTTCCATCAGTTATTGTGAGCCAAAACCAGGTGCTGGTCACAAGCACAGAACAAGAGTAAATCGTTCCATTATACCTTATCTTTGAGTAGGGTGTGAAAGCTTTGATAACGCCCCCATGTATATTTACTTTGTTGCATCCTACTTCAAAGCTCTGTGTGAAAGTTTCTGTTTTCTTCTCTTTTTCCCAGGTTTAACCATTGTTGTCATTGGCATGGCCACCGTGGTGACGACCATCACTGGATTGTCTACTTCGGCCATTGCTACAAATGGCTTTGTAAGAGGAGGTAACTAACTTTATTATGACCTTCGGTTCTCCTTCTGCTGCTGACGCTTTGTCTCCAAAGGGCCAGATTATTTTAGTTTCAGCTCAGCTGATTATCTAGAGTAACAGTCATCTATGTTACCTTTTATCATGTTCGCCTGTTACCGACGTGCATCATCTTATTATGCGTTCCATTTCAGAGGGTGGTATATAATACAGCATTTACGAAAATCAAAGCTTGTGTTCCGGCTCTTAATGCGATCATTGCTGGTCCTGCTGGGGTCAGGACAGCCTCATGCATTATATATTTGTGTCTTAAGAATAGCTATGCTCAGCAGCATCTAAGACTTCCTGCATTTTGAAGAGCGCCTACTGAGACTACACTAATAAAGGGTTCATTTTCTCCTAACATTATGACTGCCTTGAATTTACAAGCAATATATTTCCCGTTAAATGTTTTTTCTTATTGTAAAATAATGGTGCAGATTAATCGTTAATAATAGTGTAGGCTTTCTTGACACATTGCCTGGGGAGCATGCTCATGGAGATGCGATTACCTTCTAGTCTGGGAGTGTCTGCTTCTGCCTCACAGTCCAAGAAGAAAGATTCAAAATGCCTCTTAAGGGAACAGGCCTAGTCACATAAATGTCTGGACTTGCACAGATCCTAAATTTATTGGTTGCGCATGTTACAGTGGCTTCTGGATATAATATTTTCAATGTACTATGGACCCTGAAGAAGATCCTTTCCTATGCATAAAGAGTGATTTGCAGCTTTTATATGTAGTTACTTGCGTCATTCGTATTGCAGATCTCCTTGTTCTTCTAAGGCTACTTTCACACTGGCGTTTTGGCTTTCTGTTTGTGAGATCCGTTCAGGGCTCTCACAAGCGGTCCAAAACGGATCTGTTTTCCCCTAATGCATTCTGAATGGAAAAGGATCCACTCAGAATGCATCAGTTTGCCTCCGTTTCGTCTCCATTCTGGCTTTGGAAGTGGACACCAAAGCTCTGCTTGCAGCGTTTTGGTGTCCGTCTGACGAAACGGAGCCAAACCGATCCGTCCTCACACACAATGTAAGTCAATGGAGACGGATTCTATGACAGAAAACAGATCCGTCCTCGATTGACTTTCAGTGGTGTTCAAGACGGATCCATCTTGGCTATGTTAAAGATGATACAACCGTCTGCATCCGTTCAGAACGGATCCGTTTGTATCATCTGAACGGATCCGTCTGTGCAGATCCATGACGGATCCGCACCAAACGCGAGTGTGAAAGTAGCCTTACTTTGGGTTGACATTTTGGGGTTCTTCGTAACTAGTTATTAGTTATCCATATAACTGTATCGGAATTAATATTATACCTCAAGAAAAAACGCTGTTCCGCAGTTTCTAGCTATATTGTTTATTTGAAAGTGCCATTAATTCCATGGCGCTGTACATCTGAGACGGGTTTCACATAGATGATATAATTCTTTATCCCATACAAATTGTAACCATTCATTCTCCACGTTCCCAGTCATTGTGATCATTGTGGACCTCGAGAGCTGGACTTGACAATCCCCATTTCCAGCAATTGAAATTGGTGCCAGAAAAAGCCCTTGTGTGAAGCTGTTTATCTTCTAGTGAGTAGAAGGATGAATCACATGTAAATCTTGGCTCTATGTGTTCCTACGAGGAGCGTGGCTGACATGATAAAAATGTCACTTCTTGTTGTTTCACTCTTTTTAATGCCGTTTGGTCGGGCTTCACGTTGTTACCTCACTGAACACCAATGACTGTGGTAGAGTTTTGCTTAAAATTTCTTTGCGGAAGTCACCTAGTTCCTAGTTTCTTCCTTATTTGGCTCCTCTCCTTCTTTAAGTGTACTACTTGTGAAAATCGATTACTTCTGTGTAAGAACAGCAAACCGTGTCAGATTCTAGCTAAATGATAGAAAAATGGGATGAGAACCTTGTATCGTTATATAGGAAACTACAGCACCCAGTTGTTAAAGCTTTCTGTAAGTAGTAGTACCCCCACAGCTGGAGAGCTACTAGTTACTGAACAATATGCCGTAGTAAGAAACTTCTGCTTCCTTCAGCCATATATGTAATGCCAGAGAATACTAAGGTTTGTCACCCTGGGGCAAGCAGAAAGCGCTTCATTGGCTGTGTGCGTCCCTTATTAGAGAGATCTCGTATAAAGGGGTTCTCTGGGGATAATCCGTTTTTAGCAAGTGTCTGCAGTAGGGTTGTTGCGGGTATCGAAATTTCGATACCCAATCGATACTTTTGTCCCGGTATCGATACGATACCGGGATTTCCGTTTTTTCGATACTGGGCTGCGCTTCTGGGCAGTCTAGTATCTCTGAACATGAGCGCGCTGCTATCGGCGCGCTCATGTTCTCTCTCAGCAGCACGGGGAGAAGGAAGCTGTCCTCCCTCCCCCTGTGCTGCTGCCGCTGCCACCAATGAGAAGCGAGGGGCGGAGGAGGGGCGGCAATGAGAAGAGAGGGGCGGAGGAGGGGCGGGCGCACTGCGCCACCAATGATAGGATTATTTCCACACAGAGCGGCGCCCAGCGATGTCCCAGCACTCACCATTAATCCTGGGCGCCGCTCCGTTCGCCTGCAGTGCTCCATTACTGTCTCCTCTCCTGCTCCACTTGCTGCTGATTACTATCGGAGCGATGGGAGGAGACATCAGCTTCACTAGTGGGCGTTCCTTCTCCCTGCGCTGCGATTGGACAGCGCTACAGCCAGGGAGAAGGAACGCCCACTAGTGAATCTGATGTCTCCTCCCATCGCTCCGATAGTAATCAGCAGCATGTGGAGCAGGAGAGGAGACAGTAATGGAGCACTGCAGGCGAACGGAGCGGCGCCCAGGACTAATGGTGAGTGCTGAGACATTGCTGGGCGCCGCTCTGTGTGGCCTGATAGTGAAAGTCTGGACTCATATACAGTAGTCAGTCTTTAACACATACAGGAGGCGGGTGCCGGCAGCAAAATCGCATTGCCGGCACCCTGCCCCTGACAGGGAGCTGCGATCTGCCGCTGATCTGCCAGTACCCGCCTCCTGTATAAAGGGGTAGTTATCATTGGTGGTGCAGTGTGCCGCCCCCCCCTCAACCCCCCCCATCCCATTAAAATCATTGGTGGCACAGTGCGCCGGCCCCTCTCAACCCCCCAGTATTAAAATCATTGGTGGCAGTGGCCACAGGGACCTCTCCCCTCCCCCTCATTGGTGGTGCAGTGGCAGCTTCTGATCGGAGCCCCAGCTGTGTAAGCCTGGGGCTCCAATCGGTTACCATGGCAGCCAGGACGCTACAGAAGCCCTGGTTGCCATGGTAACATCCCTGATGCTGTGTGCACAAAGCACAGAGCAGCAGGGACAGTGTGGAGTCCTATTCAGCCTGATAGAGATCTATCAGGCTGAATAGGAAAAGGGATGAAAGATCCCAGGTTCTAGCCCCTAAGGGGGAAATAGTTATTAAATAAAAAGTGTAAAAAAAACAAACAAAAAACACTAAAATATGAAGTATAAATCACCCCCTTTTCCCAATTTCACATATAAAATATATAAATAATAAACATATTACATCGCCACGTCAGAAAAGTCCAAACTATTAAAATATATTAAAAAAATCTAGGTGGTGAATGCCGGAACAGAAAAAATAAAATAAAAACTGTGCGATTCGCCTTTTTTAAAAATGAGGAATGCACGTGGCTTTTTTTGTTTATTTTTTTCGAATGGTATCGAGTATCGCAATCCTTTTTATGGTATCGAAACCGAATCAAAAAATTGGTATCGCAACAACTCTAGTCTGCAGCGCGCCTCTCTAAACAGAAGGTTCATACTTACTTGCTCTGGTCCTCCATGTTGCTTCTGCTGTGTCCATGTTCCAGGCCCTGCGGTGTTTACGTTCGGCTCCTATATATATAAGAAGGACGTATATATGCATGTATGTATGTATGTTCTGCGATCACTCAAAAACGCAACCATCGATTTCAATGAAACTTGGTATACACACCCCTTGCTACCTGGAAATAAATCTTGTGGGGGTCTCAGCTCTCTAGGACGCACCATTCCTGAGAGATTCCCAAAAAATGACCTGCATTAGCCAATACAAGCCTGCAAGTCCTTCTCTTCATATCCCAACTGCCATACACACGGTCACATGTCCCTTATCAGCCAATAGAAGCTCGCAGGCCCTTAGTCTCCACATACACACAGTTTTACTCCAGGTTTCCATAACAACCCAGCCATTTTTCTTCACTGCTGTAGGTCAGCTTTAGGCTAGGGCTAGATGACTGTGTCGCGCGACAATAAGTTGCACGACACATAGGGCACAACTACACTGCTACATGTGTGGCACGACATTGATGTTGCACCAATGTCGCGCAACATTTTTCGTAATGATAGACTATGATGTCGCACTGCGACACTTGACATGCTGCGACGCGACAGTGGCAGAAAAAATCCATCTCGGATGGATTTTTTGCAACTGTCGTATTGCAGTCGCAGCATGTCACATGTAGCACTGCAACACCATAGTCTATCATTATAAATATTGTTGAGACACAATGTCCCGCGACACATGTCGTTGTGTAGCCCTAGCATTAAAAGGGCAGGCCACTGTGGAGGTCTGTGTTAAAGGGGCGGACACTGTGGAGGTCACTGGGCAGCAGGGTACTGTGAGGTGACTGTTAAGGCAGCGGGGTACTGTGGAGGTCACTGTCAAGGTAGGCGAGTGCTGTGAAACTCTGTTAAAGGGGCGGGCTGCTGTGAAGGTGCCATTTTAAAGTGGCATGGCACTGTGGGGGGTCAGTGTTGAGGGGTAGGGGACTGTGGCGTTCACTGTTAAAGGGGCGGGGTGCTGTAGAGGTCACTGTTATGGGGAATACTGTCTATTTTATCTTTTAATAACACACACAAACATTAAATGAAACAAACAAAAGTGTAAATAAATAGACAAAATAAAAAAGCTACCACATGTAGCTGTAGAGGCAGCTTCTAGCTCTGCTTCTGTTAACCATAACCATATATCCTATATATAAAACTCACTCTTAACCAATGGAGACAGAATGAAAGTATTTAAAATATATATATATATGTGAAAACAAGACTTTATTATTATTTTTTTCCCTTTTTTATATTTACATCTTCCTGATTATAAAAAGTAAAAAAATAAAAGATTTCTGAAATTCAAATGACTTGTATCGCCAACAAAAAAAAAGCTCAAAAATGATTTACAAAACTAAATGGGAAAGAAAAGTTATGGCTTCCAAAGGCACATGTGCTTAGAAATGGAAAATGTGCCTGGTTAGGGAGGGGGGTAATTAGCCTAGTCTTTAAGTGGTTAATATTTAGGTTTTCCCTAATATTGGATTCACCCATCGTCTAATATGTATGAGGGTGTACCAACAAAGATGGCAGATATTGGGGGAAAGAAGGGGAAAGTATATGGAATTTCAACATGCCTGATCCTTTTGTTCTGACTGTTCTGTGTTCTTTATTGTAATATGTTTGCGCCATATAAAATAACACAATGAATTAATGTGTGGCGAACCCAAGTTACAAGGATTGTTGATCAGCAACAATTCTAGACAATATAAACCTACACAGAAAAATGCCAGACCGCTTATACTAATCAATTCTTTATTACAAAAATCACAATGTTTGCATAATTAAATACAGACATGATTAAAACAAAGTGCAGGAGATAAAAAACGACATCACTGGAGGAGATCTACAGCGGATCCAAGTCCATTATTATTCAACATGATTATCATTCACTAAAGTGCATGTGCAACAAATGAGGAGTATATTATAAATGATAAATAGTAGACATTTGAACATTTACCCATGCTGTTTCTCCTCCAGGATGGCGCCAACCATCATGTTGAATAATAATGGACTTGGATCCGCTGTAGATCTCCTCCAGTGATGTCGTTTTTTATCTCCTGCACTTTGTTTTAATCATGTCTGTATTTAATTATGCAAACATTGTGATTTTTGTAATAAAGAATTGATTAGTATAAGCGGTTTGGCATTTTTCTGTGTAGGTTTATATATATATATATGATAGCTGCCATAGGCTTAACCTATTACTTGGACAAATAATTAACCCCTGGTTGGGGTAAATATCGGATGTTACAATTCTAGACAAACTGCTAAACCTTAAAATCTATTGATGTATCCCTCTACATGCAATTCTTTGCTCTTTCGAGTGCATAATCAGTTACACTTCCCCTTTAAATTTCTCTACAGTTACTCGTATAGCTCAATGTATGCACAGATGGAAATCACAAGAAGCAGATGACCCAGTAGTATGTCTTATAGAGACTTCACAGCACTGAGCTTGGGGAATTAAAGGAAATATATAGACATATCAGTGTGTGCGTTGGCTTTCACTTTTAGCGATACCATGAGAAGGGAAGTCATATGACCACTGCACTTCCAGTTTTGTGAGCTCTTTTTTATATACTGGAATCTTTGTGCCTCTGTAGATCTCCCTGTGTATTCCTGCTACTGCCGAATAACCGGTGTCCGGTCTTCTACTATAATGGCCGACACCACTAGTGCATAAGCTGTACTTCTAATACCCTTTGCAATTCTGGGGCTTAGGTGGCTCTCCGCAGGAGCAGGACGCCAAACAGATCAGTGCTAATGTCCAATGTTGCAGATCTTGGCTGCCAGCATTGGGGAGGGAGACAGGGCTGAGCGAGTATTGCTGGCTGGGAACTTATTAGTGAGGTAATAGCAGTAATACAGCACATGAGAACAACTTTCAGTAGCAGGATGATATTGCAGTCTACTTGCCTTCGCTGTGCTAACAGTAGATCTCATTTCACGCTTTGGCTTCTACTGCTGGTAGTGCACTATAGTAGCAGCTAAGCATTCCTAATACAATGCATTTGGAATAATGCTTTCACATTTTATTATGTTGTGGCCTTGTGCTAACATAAGAACTGTTTTTTTTGTTTTGTTTTTCCCCATCATTTTTAACTTAATACCCCATAATGAGAAAGTGAAAACAGAATGCTCGAAATCTTTTCAAAATTCATGGAAAAGAAAAAACTAAAAAACCTTTGGCAGTGATTACAGCCTCCAATCTTCTTGGGTATTATACCACAAGGTTTGCACTCCTGGATTTGAGCATAGACTATAATGGGGTCCGTTATGTTTCCACTCAGAAGATGATTTTGAAGCGGAGACAAAAGTCCTGCATGCACAACTTTGGTCTCCGCTCCAAAAGCATCCTCTGAGCGGAAACATAACGGACCCCATTATAGTCTTTAGGCTCCGTTATGTGCCTTCTCCGTCCTAAATGGAGCAGGAGAACGGAAAGGTTGAACTGTGATGTGAAAGAAGCTTTAGAGTTCTGGTTGGATTAGGGGCAAATTTTAATTATGGCCAGATATGTAAAAATTGTTGGATTTCAGAAAAAAGTCAAATGCCAGTGCCCATCTGTCAGCTATGGTCAATTAGATCTTAATTTGCTTATAATTGTTCATCTGTGTTTGTGTTGTGCTTTACGTTCATATAATGTTTTTTTTCTCTGTTTTAGGAGGTGCATATTACTTAATTTCCCGAAGTTTGGGACCAGAATTTGGTGGTGCAATTGGGCTAATTTTTGCATTTGCCAATGCAGTTGCAGTTGCCATGTATGTGGTGGGCTTTGCTGAAACTGTTGTGGAATTACTACAGGTATATGAAATATTGTACATGTACACAATATATGTGTGATATTTACTTATATGCTACTATTAGTTCAGTGAAGATAACATTTCTCTCAACATCAGAATTGTTCACGTTTGTAAAGGATAATTTTACAATTATTATAAATTAAAACGATATACCGACCCCTTAAAAACGCTGCCCCAGGACCTGCAAATAGTTACATTAAATAAACCAGCTTAGGGTGGGTTCACATCAGTTTTTTGCAATCCGTTTAATGAATATGTTGGGTAAAAAAAAAAATACAAAAGCTTAGTACACTACGTATTTGTATCCTGCATAGTACGGTAAAAAAAAGTATGTAATTATGTAAGTCTGGTAAAAGCCCTTTAAAGGGGATATCAGAGACTATAAAAAAAAATGTACTGCATATGCTCGGACCCCTCACACTGAATATACTTACCTGGCTGCCCGCTCCCTGTGCCGCTCCTGGCCCCCGCACCGCCACTGCTGCATCTTCCCATGTGCGGATGAAAACATCCAGTGTCTGGGGGGAGCAGCCAATGGCAGGCGGTGACTGAGACGAGCCTCCCTAGCGTCACCTGTGATGCTAGGGAGACTCATCCCCATCACCGCCTACCATTGGCTGCTCCCCCTTCCCCGCACGTGGAGAAGCGGCAGCAGCGGTGAGGGGACATTTTTATTTATTTTTGTCTCTGATAACTCCTTTTAAGGCTTAGAATGCTTTTAAGTGGTTTTAGCAGAAATGTCTTTCAAGTCCTTCTGTCATTGGTAGTCACATGCATCTGTTGTCCTATGTAGTAGCATCTGAAGCACTTGTCCATACCAGATGGTAAAATAGTGTGCTCTACCCACGCTTATACTTTTTAATATGTTAAACAATAAGTGGCTGAAACTATGACTTTATTTAGTTTGGCTTCACGGAGTGACTGAGGGTGTAGACGGTAACCATAATGTCTTTTTTCCAATACTCTGCCTACGAATTAGTCAAGTTTTCCTGTACCTCTTTCTAGAAACCCAGCAAGTGCCAGGCACAAGGAAAGTGTGCGAGCAGGGGGTCCTGAGCACAGTGCGGTTGTCATCAGCTCCGCTCAGTGCCTTTCATAGGAATGCTGTAAACATCTGCTCAGTGTACCTAGACCTTCCGCACATGTTCTTCTCTCAGGCACACTGCATGGCTGTTTATGCACACAGAAGGCTTTCTGTATTCTGTCTCCTGTCACTAAGTGAACTCGGTCAGACAGCCAAAGAACAGTGTAGTCTAACGGGCTGGTATATGGATCAGTGACGTACTATTTCTGTACATGTATGCATTAGACGTAATAATCTGTTACTCTTTTATGTAGGATAACGCTGTTAATATCTTATATAGGAAAGCAACGCTGTGATGGTGGATGAACTGAATGACATTCGAATCATAGGCGCAATCACAGTTGTTTTGCTGCTGGGTATCTCTGTAGCAGGAATGGAGTGGGAAGCGAAAGTAAGTCAATCAAGTCACCTCTTCAATCCTCTGCAGATGATTTGGCTGCTACCCGCTAGTCTTTGTTTTAGGCTACTTTCACACTTGCGTTTTGGCTTTCCGTTTGTGGTATCCATTCAGGGCTCTCACAAGCGGTCTAAAACGGTTCAGTTTTACCCTAATGCGTTCTGAATGGAAAAGGATCTGCTCAGAATGCATCAGTTTGCCTCCGATCAGTCACCATTCAGATCTGGAGGCGGACACCAAAGCACTGCCTGCAGCGTTTTTCTGTCCGCCATGTGGTGCGGAGCAAGACCGATCCGTCCTGGCACACAGTGTAAGTCAATATGGACGGATCCGTTTTCTCTGACACAATAGAAAACTGATCCGTCACCCATTGACTTTTAATGGTGTTCAAGACGGATGGCTATAGAAGACATAATACAACCGAATCCGTTCTTCATGAGTAAAAAAAAAAAAATGCAGTAAAAAAAAAAAAAATATTATGACACATACCATCCCAACAGCGTGTTTTAAATAAATGGGGTCCTAGTTTATGTTTGGGAGTTCTCCTGCTGCATATGCTAAATGCGTTCATGTAATGTGACGTAAATATAGCCTAAGGACTCATGCACACGAATGTAATTTCTTTCCGTGTCCGTTCCGTGTTTTTTTTTTTTTTTTTTTTTTTTTTTTTTGGCTCCGTATACGGTCCGCAAAATTCATTACAATGCATTCAGTTCCACAAAAAAATAGAACATGTCCTATTATTGTCGGCATTACAGACAAGGATAGTACTGTTCTATTAGAGGCCAGCTGTTCCATTCTGCAAAATATGGAATGCACACGGACATCATCAGTATTTTTTGCGGACCCCAAATTACATACGGTCGTGTGCATGAGGCCTAAGAGGGAATCAGAGTCTTTTAGGCTGGGGGAGGATTCACCCATTTTGGAAGTTTGCATGCAGAGGTAAATGTACTGAAGGCAAGTCATACATTATGGGGCAGATTTACTAATGCTGTCTAAAAGTGAGACTAGACAGTCTTAGGGTCCATTCACACATCCATGTGTGTTTTGCAGATCCACGGATTCGCAAAACACGGATACCGGCAATTGCGGACAATAATAGGGCATGTTCTATTTTTTTTTCGGGAGCGGAAATGCGGACCCGGAAGTGCGGGTCTGCATTTCCGGATCGGGCCGCACAATGTGCGGCCCCATAGAAATGAATGGGTCTGCGGAACGGAATTGCGGATGTGTGAATGGAGCCTTAAACTGAGCCAGATTTATCGCGCTGGCTGGTGCTTGATGATAAATCTGGTGCACCCTAAGATAGACTAATCTAACTTTACACCACCTATTTGTTGGTGTAGTTTACTTTTTTTTTTGGGTGCAAAGTGTGGCATTTAAGCCATGCCCCTTTTTGTGAAGCCATTGTCGGAGAAGACACAACAAGGGGGAGATTTGATATCCCTTGTGCCAGAAAAGTGGCTTTAAAAAGTCACAAGCTGTGTGTTTGTGACTTTTTAAATGTGAATTTTTTGTTTAAAAAAATAAAATATCACAAGTGCCTCTTTTAACACCACTCTTGCACATTGCCAAAAAGCAGAGGGGCAAGGGCAGGCCAATAACCAAGTCAAATTTATCCTCCTTTACACCAGTTTTCTGGTGCAAATGAAGCCAGAAATCTATGGTAGCGCAGTGCTGCTATAGATATCTGTTTAGGTGCACAGACTGTTGGAGGATGCACCTAAGTTATGACAAAGAAGGCCTCGTCGTAAATTGGGCACGTCGTCCGGCAGTGCAGGAAAGAGCCAGTCTTGATAAATCTCCCTCTAAGTGTCCAAAACGCTTAATAAATGTGATGCAAAGCATGTGCACCGTTTTTTGGGTGCAAATTGCACTAGAATTCTGGCACAGTTTGATTAGGAAATCTCCCCAGATGTCTGTAAATGCACCTATACAAATCTTTCTAAACCGTGCCCGCTGTCTGATGCCAAGATCGCTGGTACAGTACTTTGTGTATAATTGGTATGTTTGTTCTGGAGTATGTCTCCATATTGTTAATAATTCTGTTACATTATGTTTTCACAGGCCCAAATTGTGCTGTTGGTGATTTTATTGTTGGCAATAGCTGACTTCTTTATAGGAACAGTTATTCCAATGGAGGACAAGAAGGCCAAAGGATTCTTTAGTTACAAAGGTATTTGTTGTAATGGAAGCTACAAAAATAACATTTCAAGTAAAATGAACCTGTCTAGTGATTTCTGTGCAGGAGATGATAGAGCACGATTTCTGAGTAAAAAGAAGAATAAATCCTGATAGGACTCCTAGCAGAGACTGAGAGTCCTGATTATCCCGTCTCCACACAGTGATTGACAGCCTTCTGTATATACACACTGATACAGGGGGAGCTTTCAACCATGTGTGAGCAGGATAATCAGGACTCTTACTGTGTCTCCTAGGAGTCCTGTAAGGATTTATTCTGCTTTTACTCAGAAATCCTACTCCAAATCATATAAACCTATACAGGTCCTTCTAAAAAAATTAGCATATTGTGATAAAGTTCATTATTTTCTGTAATGTACTGATAAACATTAGACTTTCATATATTTTAGATTCATTACACACCAACTGAAGTAGTTCAAGCCTTTTTCTTGTTTTAATATTGATGATTTTGGCATACAGCTCATGAAAACCCCAAATTCCTATCTAAAAAAATTAGCATATTTCATCCGACCAATAAAAGAAGTGTTTTTAATACAAAAAAAAGTCAACCTTCAAATAATTATGTTCAGTTATGCACTCAATACTTGGTCTGGAATCCTTTTGCAGAAATGACTGCTTCAATGCGGCGTGGCATGGAGGCAATCAGCCTGTGGCACTGCTGAGGTGTTATGGAGGCCCAGGATGCTTCGATAGCGGCCTTAAGCTCATCCAGAGTGTTGGGTCTTGCGTCTCTCAACTTTCTCTTCCCAATATCCCACAGATTCTCTATGGGGTTCAGGTCAGGAGAGTTGGCAGGCCAATTGAGCCCAGTAATACCATGGTCAGTAAACCATTTACCAGTGGTTTTGGCACTGTGAGCAGGTGCCAGGCTGTGCTGAAAAATGAAATCTTCATCTCCATAAAGCTTTTCAGCAGATGGAAGCATGAAGTGCTCCAAAATCTCCTGATAGCTAGCTGCATTGACCCTGCCCTTGATAAAACACAGTGGACCAACACCAGCAGCTGACATGGCACCCCAGACCATCACTGACTGTGGCTACTTGACACTGGACTTCAGGCATTTTGGCATTTCCCTCTCCCCAGTCTTCCTCCAGACTCTGGCACCTTGATTTCCGAATGACATGCAAAATTTGCTTTCATCCGAAAAAAGTACTTTGGACTACTGAGCAACAGTCCAGTGCTGCTTCTCTGTAGCCCAGGTCAGGCGCTTCTGCCGCTGTTTCTGGTTCAAAAGTGGCTTGACCTGGGGAATGGGGCACTTGTAGTCCATTTCCTGCACACGCCTGTACACTGTGGCTCTGGATGTTTCTACTCCAGACTCAGTCCACTGCTTCCGCAGGTCCCCCAAGGTCTGGAATCGGTCCTTCTCCACAATCTTCCTCAGGGTCCGGTCACCTCTTCTCGTTGTGCAGCGTTTTCTGCCACACTTTTTCCTTCCCACAGACTTCCCACTGAGGTGCCTTGATACAGCACTCTGGGAACAGCCTATTCCTTCAGAAATTTCTTTCTGTGTCTTACCCTCTTGCTTGAGGGTGTCAATGATGGCCTTCTGGACAGAGGTCAGGACGGCAGTCTTACCCATGATTGCGGTTTTGAGTAATGAACCAGGCTGGGAGTTTTTAAAAGCCTCAGGAATCTTTTGCAGGTGGTTAGAGTTAATTAGTTGATTCAGATGATTAGGTTAATAGCTCGTTTAGAGAACCTTTTCATGATATGCTAATTTTTTTAGATAGGAATTTTGGGTTTTCATGAGCTGTATGCCAAAATCATCAATATTAAAACAATAAAAGGCTTTAACTACTTCAGTTGTGTATAATAAATCTAAAATATATGAAAGTCTAATGTTTATCAGTACACTAGAGAAAATAATGAACTTTATCACAATATGCTAATTTTTTTAGAAGGACCTGTATATCTGAGCCCATAGGAGGACTTTCATCCGTGTCTTTACTTCACAATAATGGCATGAAAAAGTTGGAAATGATGGCATATGCAATATTTGTGCCATAATTTGCGACTTTTAGAAGTTCTCGCCAGATTTTAAAAGTATTAAGGAAAGGTGTGTGGCTTGGGGGGGGGGGGGCCTTAGTGTAGCCCGCCGTATTAACCGTAACTTGCACCAGAAACTGGCCTGTTATAGATCAGCTTCAGACTTCAGTTTCTGGTATCTGCTTCTTAAGAAATTAAATACGATCTATGCAGATGCATGTAGCTTGTGATCAGTAATGTCATTTGCACAGTGAAAGTAAAAAGATGCTTGTCAGGATTGCATTTGCTTTTGTTTAGAGGGAGTCTGTCACCTCCAAAATCGTATTCGAAGTAATCGTACTACCATGTAGGGTAGGTGCCCCACAACATTATTTTAAGTCTTAGGGACTGTCAATCAAACAAGAGGGGGAGGGCTGGGCGACATTATCATTAGAGCGATGTTGCACTGAAAACCTTATTTGCGTAAAATTTAAAAAGGAGGATTTTCGTGGATTAGAGGGCCAGACTTTCACTAGAAAGGTATGGGTATGATTTGAGGGCTCCTACCCTGTGTGGCAGTATGCTTAGTTTGAAACCGGTATTTGGAGTGAACAGACTCCCATTAAAGCCAGTAGTTGAGCTTGCATTTACTTTTCTTTTAGCTGAAATTTTCAGTGAAAACTTTGGGCCAGCTTTCCGGAATGAAGAAACTTTCTTTAGTATCTTTGCCATTTTCTTCCCTGCTGCGACTGGTATCTTAGCAGGAGCAAATATCTCAGGTGATCTTACGGTGAGTATTTTCTGGGGAAGTAGATGGCAAAGTATTTCTGGTACCTAGGTGTTATTTAACCCATGTATCTGTTCTGTATTCTCCAGGACCCACAACAAGCCATACCAAAAGGCACACTGTTGGCTATTCTAGTAACAACTATAGTGTACATGGGCGTTGCAGTGTCTGTGGGTAAGAAACCAGGCATTTAATGTTTTCCAATGACTGCTCCTTCCAGTTGTAATGTAATGACCTACAACGTAATTCGGTCACCAAAAATTCCATGTTTTCTTTAGGTTGCATTAAGGGCTCGTTCACACGAACGTTTTTGCGTTCCGTATACGGGCCATTTATTGCGTTCCGTATACGGAACCATTAATTTCAATGGGTCCACAAAAGAAACGAAATTTACTCCGTGAGCATTCAGTTTCCGTATGTCCGCAATTCCGTTCCGCTAGATTTTCAGTCTTGTCCTATTCTTGTCCGCAAATCACGGTCCGTGGCTCAATTCAAGTCAATGGGTCCGCAAAAAAAAGGAACACATATGGAAATGCATCCGTATGTCTTCCGTATCCGTTCCGTTTTTTGCGGAACCATCTATTGAAAATGTTATGCCCAGCCCAATTTTTTCTATGTAAGTACTGTATATGCCATACAAAAAAACTGTGTTTGTTAGCTTTAGGTCTATGGGTGTTTTTTTTTAAATCGCAGTATTTTCTCACTATAGGGTTTATTCATTCATTTTCTCATACATTTTCTGTATCAAGGGAAAAAAAACGCATATTAAAGCCATAAAAAAATGCATGTAACGTAAGTAAAAATAAAATATATTTTCTATTAAAGGTGTTTGTTTAACCTGCAAATTTGTGTGACTATTTACCACGGGTGGTCGAGGTTGCAGTTGTTGCATCCAGCCTCCCTGTGGAGACCCAGGCTCACAGACACTATAAAGCCACAAAATCAATGGAAAACAATACCGTTTTATTCAGTATACTAGGAAACCTTGCTACTGCACTAAAACTGTTGCCAAATTACCACACAAATGCTCTTGTCTTTTTCCAGTTTTTCCTTCATCCATATGGCCTGTTTTTCTTATCTCCACCAGGCTCATGTGTCATACGAGATGCCTCCGGAAATGTTAATGACACCCTTTCGTACGCTGCGACAAACTGCACAGATGCTTCTTGTAAATTAGGTTATAACTTTACATCCTGTATACCAGACTGTAAATATGGACTGATGAACAACTTTCAGGTATCCGAATGTATATCTTATCCTTTTTGTTTATTGGGAATCTTGGTTTCTCCAAACTGGAGCATTTTTGTAGTACACTTCATTAGGGAAAGATGTTTCTTTGTTCTAGAAAACAGGGTGTAAAGTCTTCTTAGCAAAGCCCTAACTTGAGCACTGCTAAAGAGGGGTCCATCTTCAGCATTTTAATGAGCGCTGAAGACTCCTGTGTGTAACAAGTCAGACAGGCAGGTTGAGGTGCAGTGATGGGGCAAATGTAAAAAGTCGGGAATGGGGTAGTGTCAAGAAGCAGGCTGGGAGGCTCTGTACGTTACACACAGGCGTCTTCAGCTGTCAGTAGAATGCTGAAGACTGAATCCGTTATTGCTAACAAAATTCTCTACACCCTGTTCTCTAGTAAAAAAGAAACAAATATGCTTACCTGCTCCTCAATTCTGTTCCAGCTTGGTGGATCCACCACTGTGTTTACTGCACTTCGGTCCAAGCATTAAACCCTAAATGGCATGTGACCTAGCAGTGACATGCCGCTTGGGGACATATCGCCACTGCAGCAGTGCACATGTCCCATGCCAGAATGTAAAGGCAGTGACTGAAGCGCAGTGAAGACAGTGGTGGACCCAGTAAGCCGGAACTGAGTGTCATGGAGCAGGTATGCATGCTTCCCTTGACAGGTCCTGCTGGGTGGTGAAGTTGGATAAACCCCTTTAAAGAGGACCTGTCACCAGTGATAGCCAGTTTGCAGTGTTCGCCCGCGAACACATGTGATCTGCCATCTTAAAGGGAACCTGTCACCAGTTTTATGGTGTCCGAACTAAGGGCAACATAAATAAGTGACTGATTCTCTTAGAAAAATGCTGGGTCACTTTCTTTAATTGACCCAGTCAATCTGCCAACATCTTGTATTGAAAATCTCCAGCTGATGAGTCAGATTGACAGTTATTTTCCATATGAATCAGCAGCAGGTGGGAAGGGGAGTGGCTATATCTCTGAATTAAATAAACGCTGAACTCAATGACATCACGCTGGACTCAAATCAGCTCATTAGCATGCGGCATGTGGCATCTTTGTGTGTGTATATTATGAGGTAACCATTTGTCACACCAGTAAGTGAATACATCTAAGGTACTTTTTAGTAGTTAATGATTGTATATAATTAGTTAGATTATAATCAAATATCCAAATGACAGGTTCCCTTTAACTGACAAGTCCGGCGAGGCACAGGTAAGTCCTTACCTGTGTGCGAGCCGGTCTAAAATGAAATGCGGTCTCCAGGAGCAGGCAGTCCAGGGGTCGTTTTTCGGACTTGTCAGTTAAGATGGCAGATCGCATGTGTTCGCGGGCGAACACTGCGAACTGGCCATCTCTACCTGTCACCACAAAATGTAATGCAATCTGACAGGACTATGTTATAGAACAGGAGGAGCTGAGCAGATTGATATATTGTTTTATGGGAAAAGATTCAGTAAAACCCGTACTTTATGCCATTTATATTTTTGCCTTTTGACTGACAGCTGTACACACAGTGCTATTAATCACTGATAACACCTCTCTCCTGTACCGATAGCTGTTCACAGGAAGTGAAAAAAGCTGAGATATAAATGTATAAATTACAAGTTTTACTGAATCTTTTCCCACAGAAATATATATCGGCCTCCTTCTGCTCTATGCTACTGCACTCTCAGATGGCATTTCATTTTGTGGTGACAGGTCCTCTTTAAGTTTACTGCAAAATGTGAGTCGCTATATATACACAATTCTTTGGATTGTCCCCCACTCCCCTCGTTGTTTTTGGCACGGCTTAAAGAGGACCTTTCACTAAGTATACAGACATGGAGAGCGGCGCCCGGGGGATCTCACTGCACTTACTATTATCCCAGGGCGCCGCTCCGTTCTCCTGCTATGCCCTTCGGTACCTTCGGTGAAAGGTCCTCTTTAAAGGCTCTGGTGCATTTTTATCATTTTTATCTCCATTGGGCTTTCATTATGTGTAAATGAAGTTGAAGTCAAGAATATATTAATTAGATTTGAGAGCAAAATCTTTTCTCTTTTAGTGAAACATCCTTTAGAAAATGCATTTGTACTTTTTATAGATCTTTCCTGCATAAATCTCAGCTAATATGATTGATATGATGTATCGCTGTTTGTTAGAGAAATATTTCGCCCATTCTTGCACTGATGTCTTTAGAGTCATTATAGTGAGACGACAAGTCTCCAGTGCTGCTCACCATTGAAAAGTGGCAACCTAGTCCATGCAATGCCTTTTATTTCTTGGGTTTTGACTCTGGCACTTGCCCTATCCTGTCTGTATGTTTTTTGAATGCGTTATGTACTCAGTGTCAACAATCAAACTCTACTTCCCTTTTAGGTCATGGGCATGGTGTCTGGATTTGCACCACTTATTTCAGCAGGAATCTTCTCTGCCACCCTTTCATCAGCACTTGCCTCCTTAGTGAGTGCACCAAAGGTTTTCCAGGTGAGCTCTTTATACTAGCATGTATAGAGGAAACGTGACCTGTTCTTTATATGCTCACCTCTTTACTCTGTAGTTGACCATCAATGAGTACTTTCTATTTTGATGTATACAATTTTCCTTGCTGTGGTAATCCAAATTGCGCCTAGTTACAAAAAAAATTGGATTTGCTCCCAATACAAGTGATCACTATTCTGAAAGTAAGCTTGCGGGTCTATGTTTCAATCAAACTCTTGTTTTACATCTTGCAGCTACCATCAGTGATGTGTAGAAGCTGTTTACTTAAAGTGATTATCACTCCAGCAAATGGCCTTTATCATGTAGACAAAGTGAATACAAGGCACTTACTAATGTATTGTGATTTTCCATATTGCCTCCTTTGCTGGCTGAATTCATTTTTCCATACACTGCTCCTATCCAGGGGGAGTTACAACCACCCTGCAATCCAGCAGCGCTGGCATTAGTCTCTGACACATTTTCCTGTAATGTGTAAGCATGGCCACCTCTGCTGGATTGTAGGGTGGTCGTAACCCCTGGCAATATGGACAATCACAATACATTAGTAAGTGCCTTGTATTTGTCTACATGATAATTGCCATTTGCTGAAGTGAGACAACCCCTTTAAAGACTATGGACACAAATTGGAAACCATTTTTATTGATTTTTACATAGATTTTGGCTTGAAAATAATTTATTCTATGTATGTTTGGCCTATGCAGCTTCTTTGTTTTACATTACATAGCTAGCTGCTAACTGGTTTCCAGTGCCTCTGACCTATACTGAATGATCTTCTGAGCGGATTTATTTGACTGATTTATTTGATCAGGAGAAGTCAGAGACTGAAGGGAGACAGAGCTATCAGACACGTAGGCTATTGGGTCTATCACACAGGAGCTTTCTGAGGTTGCTATGTAGTGTAAAACAGAAGCTGCAGAATGCATACAATGTTAAAAAATGTCTAGCAAAAACCTATTGCAACAAAAAAAAACAATTTCTTAGCCCAAATTGCATTTTAATCTATAATTTGTAAAAATGGCCCCACAATTGTCCACTGACGAGACAAAGCTGCAGCTCATAATAGAGCTCTAAAAAAAAACACTCTTACTGGGTAACGGCTGTTTGTTTAGTTTTTTTGAAAATTATACTAATTGATGATACTGTAATTTCCTACGTGGCTCCAAGCTTAAGCATCTCTTAATATGAAATAGACTTACAGCACGTAACTTATTGAATATTTGTAGTTTAAAAGGAAGTTTATGCACCAATGCCTTCTGATTTTGCTGATATTTTGTACTCCTTCATAGAAGACTAATAAATGATTTTTACTGTATGCTAGCTATATTTTTTTCCTTGGGGGTTGTTCAGATTGTGTGTCTTGTTTGTACAGCATAAATACATTTTATATCTTCCTTGATTAAACCTTTTTTCTCCCAAGGCCCTATGCAAAGACAATATTTATCCTGGTCTTCAAATATTTGCTAAAGGATATGGCAAGAACAACGAACCACTTCGGGGATATCTGCTCACCTTCTTAATTGCATTGGGGTTCATATTAATTGGTTGGTGTGTTTTAGTTTTTTTCTCTTGGAGGGTGGGGGAGTTTAGTTTTGAATCAGGGATATGATACTCCATCCTCTTACTTGTATGTGCAAAGTTAAAAGATTTTTATAAATTACGCTTTTCAGTCATTTTCAGATCTTAGTAAAAATAAAGCCACCAGGAAGATTCTGAGATGTATTAAGCTGGTATAACGAAAAAGTTGAGCAGCTACCTATAGCAACCATTCAGATTCTACCTTTTTTATTCAATAAAATTCCTGTCCTAATTGGGTTTATGGGTGACTAGACCACATTTCCCTTTTACTCTTTTTGATAAATCTCCATAAAGTTTATTGTGGCTGAAAGATAGAAGATTGATTTCTTAGCAAGTTCAGGTGCAAGATAGATGGCACTTGGATGGTCTGGTATGAAAGTAAGGTTGAGGGGGAGACATGGAGATGTTAGGCTACTTTCACATCTGCGGCAACAATTCTGGCAGAGAACCACCTGATGGAATTCTCCGGATCAGGCACCGCAGGATACAAACGAAATGCTGAGAATCAGCCGGACACGACCTGCTGCATGCTGCGCTTTGTGTCTGGCCAATTCTCAGCCGTTTTGGTGGATCTCCTTGCCGCATAAAATGAGTAGCATAAAATGAGTCTCTAATTCTATGGATTGTAAACCAACCAATGATGTTTTGCACAAGTATTGCAAATTACAACTACATTTTTAATTCATAATTTAAAGTTTTGGATGTTTTCCTCTTTCAGCTGAACTGAATGTGATTGCTCCAATCATTTCAAACTTCTTCCTGGCATCCTATGCCTTAATAAACTTCTCAGTGTTTCACGCTTCACTTGCAAAGTCTCCAGGTAAGACATGCCTATGTTTTTGGTTTTCTTCCCTCTTCTAAATGTTTTTCTACACATCTATACGAATACATAGGGTTGTGCTTTATTGCGACTTCTGCCTTTTTCACATCAGTGTTGTGTTTTCCTTTTTTCTTTTCCATCATTTCAATCCCCGTTTGCTTGTATGGGTCACTTTGAGCTCAGTTTGTGTCCATTCAAACAAGTTTTAATTATTTTTGATGGGAGAAAAAGCGCCGTCTGCTGTGCTTGTTCCCACCAACAATAAGGAACTTTTTTTATATCTGCTTTGAAATCAATGAATTATGTCATTGATCCTTTTAACAGAATTTTTTTTTTTCTGTTCCTCTGACAGAACAGAAATATGCAAAACACAACGCTGATATGAACAAGCCCCCATTTCATTTGGTGATCAAGAATAGGCAATTCTAGCTAGTTCACCAAGTTCATTCCCAACATCACACTAGAGCGTTATTTGCTGATAAGAGCCTCCTGTTCCTGAGATACGTGCGCCCTGTATGATCATTACTACTGTCAGGAATCGGCCAACGCAAGTCATGGTCATGTGCACTAGGGATGAGCGAATCGCTAATGTACACAGTCTGAATTTGGTGATCCAGTGATGGACATCTTTAAGATGAATTTATACTGTATCCAGAGAGATGCTACGTTTTTATATGATCTGTGGTGACTCTTATTTATTTTATTTTTCCTGACAGGTTGGCGTCCAGCGTTTAAATACTACAATATGTGGGTGTCTCTAATTGGAGCCCTTCTTTGCTGTGGGGTCATGTTTGTTATTAACTGGCAGGCTGCTCTTTTAACATATGTCATTGTCATTGGATTGTATATATACGTTACATACAAGAAGCCTGGTAAGTTTACATCTATTTTGACAGATTATACTGAACCGTTTGTAAGTGACCATAACTGAAAAAGGAATTCGGTAAATTTAACATTGACAGATTTGTTGATTTGATCTCCGACCCTAGATATTGCTGCTTGGGACTTATTTGACATAAGAAGTAATACGTTCTTAGTCACGGTCCTTTCAATGGTGGCAGCCCTTAAACACGGCTATATTGTGTGAAGACCGCTGATTAGATCAGAAAGGTTTTAATGCGCAGATGATGTCAGCCCCTGCTTTACACATTAAAATGAAGCAGCATTTAGGCTTTTTGTTGGACACAATCACTTTGCAATGGTTTTCTTCCCAATTATACAGATGGGATTGTGAAAGGCTATGAAGTAGGTTCTCTGAATAGTCACTGTTGCATATTGACCCTAAGCTTTTGAAAGAAGCATTCCTGCGCATGGATTAGTTAGGATCTCATTTAGAATGGGCGAAACAATGGAGCGGATTTCACTCCCAAGGTCGCAGCGGTCCGTTTTGAGTTGTGAAGCTATTTAGAGCGACTCGCGCCCATCTGCTATTTTTAAATCTTTAGAAAAGTATTTTTATCCATGGAAAATATGAGCTATTATCAGAAGCCTCACGGTGTGTAACACTTTTGATATATTCATTTATAGAAGCCATGTGCAGTTAATTTGTGGCTATTTTCAGCAGTATTGCGGCTGTTTTGCTTGGCTGCAGCTGTGCGCGGTATATACATGTAGATGACGAATTTTTTTTATTTTTTATTTTTTTTAAATGAGAAGAAAGCATGCCTGGTAACAAATGTCTTTGTATTGAGAGGAAGGCGACAGGACATTCTCTAAGTGAAGAAGCCCTGTGGAATATCACAGTGAAGGGCCGTTTACAGGAAGTTCCATTAGTTCCTGTTCGTTTCCTGACTGGACTGGATCGTTTGCGCACTAGGGGGAAAAAAAAAACATACTAGATTGGTCGTGATCTAAAATAACAGAAATACAAACTTTCACATTGTTTTTAAATGTGACAATATAGAAAGTTCTGTTACAATGACCATTCACACAGCGGTCTACAATTCTTAGCTTTACCTTTTTTCATTTCCTTTAAAATGGAGTATGGATGGGGTTGTTGGAGTTCTTTGTCTTAATCTAGAACACATGTTTAAACCTGATTCACCTCTGGTCACAATATATTTTGGGTCAGTTCAGTGCTCAAATCACAGAAAAAATAAATATATAAAACATCCTGCACGATATGATGATGAATGTTGCGGATGTACATGGCTACATTTATATAATCGCAGAAAATAATGCACTATAATAATAGATGCCAGCATAACACATGGACTAAGCCCTCACTCTATTGATAAAATCTGACACACTTGGTGAATACATTTTGATCAAAACACATCTAAGCCCACCTACCAAGCGACAAGGTGGTCTCAGTTCAGGCGGGTCCTACGCTAAACCTGCCTATGCCGTTATGCATTTATGTTCAGGAGCGCAGACCCCACACATATAGTGTGTTGTTCCTAGTTACCTCCATGTGCAACAGCAACCGGTCGGAGGAGGAGGAGCACACACACCTATATGTACCACCTAATCAAGGTCGCCTATTAGATAGGTGGGGCAAAAGTGCACATGAATGCTACTCCCAAGATAGGAGCGTATTCACAAATGAAGGTGCCACTCCTTCAAGACAAATTAAACAAATCACGGAAAAAATAAAAATAAAACATCCTGCACTATATGATAATGAATGTTGCGTACGTACATTGCTACACTTATACAGTCATAGAAAATAATGCACTTTAATAATAGATGCAAGCATAACACATGGAGGAAGGCGGCAGGACATTCTCTAAGTGAAGAAGCCCTGTGGAATATCACAGTGAAGGGCCGTTTACGGGAAGTTCCATTTAGTTCCTGTTAGTTTCCTGACTGGATCGTTTGCGCACTAGGGGGGGGGGAAAACATACTAGATTGGTCTAAAATAACAGAAATACAAACTTTTACATTGTTTTTTAAATGTGACAATATAGAAAGTTCTGTTACAATGACCATTCACAGAGCGGTCTACAATGCTTAGCTTTACAATTTAATTCCTTTAAAATGGAGTATGGATGGGGTTGTTGGAGTTCTTTGTCTTAATCTAGAACACATGTTTAAACCTGATTCACCTCTGGTCACAATATATTTTGGGTCTGTTCAGTGCTCGAAGCCATTATTCATAATTTGGTTCTTTCACAGCATCCTATCATTTTGACCGGCCACTACTAAAGCAACCAACACTGGCATACATGAAATCTTCTTGGAGAACATTTAGGCCCCTTTCACACGAGCCAGTTTTCTGAGCGGGTGCAATGAGTGAAGTGAACACACAGCCCCCGCACCGAATCCTGACCCATTCATTTCAATCGGCGTTGTTTTTCACGCATCAGTTCTGCGTTGCGCGAGAATCGCAGCATGTTCTATATTCTGAGTACATGAATTTGATGCAGATTTTGCTGATGATTTGCTGCGGATTTCATTGCAATGTAAAGCCTCATTGGAAATCTGCAACATAAATTGACATGCTGCATATTTAAAATCTGACAACATTTTTATTGGGCTGGAATTACTCCTTTTAAGGGTCAACATCTACTGATACAAGTCATTAACATGGGAAAGACTTGTATTTACTATAGGTGTAACAATAAATGTTTTTTTTATTTTTTCCCGAATTTCAAGTGCTTGTGAGATCACCTGTCTGGACCATGCCTCGTGCTACATTTCCACACCTCTTATCTTGTCTGCTAATAAGTAGAAGGTACCTACTTACACGAATGGATGTACCATGGATGACCAGCAGTAATTTTTATGAACAGCACGCTAGCACTTTCTCACTGGTCATGCAATCCATGCACATATTTACATTGGCCAATACTTTGTTAGTATCACAAACTTTTGTGTGCCAATTACCCCATAACTGTAACAAGCTGTATCCATTATGGAATGTGTAAATCTAACTTATTAGGAGTCTGACTAGTGTTCTATCTAAAACATGAAATAATTGACTTCCTTTCAGATGTAAACTGGGGGTCTTCAACCCAAGCCTTGACCTATCTGAATGCACTGCAGCACACCATTCGGTTGGCAGGTGTTGAAGACCATGTGAAAAACTTCAGGTAATTTTTTAAAGGATAATTTGTTTAATACAACATTGTATATGGATCAGTTTATCTTCCAGTCTGCGCAGACAAGTAACACCCCTCCCCATCCCTAAATTGTCTACTGGCAGTTAAATATGAGCTCTTTTTAAACAAATTTCTCCTAAAAAGGTCCCTGATTTCTATTTATCACTGTCTTTACTCAGAAGTAACCTATATATGTTCTGCTACCATCCTCCTGCTGATGTTTTTGAGGGACAATAACACAAAGTTGATGGACTTGGTTGTTTGACATAGTCCTGTGTACACTTTTCAAGTTTGTGTGTATGTAGATAATACACTGGGGAATTATATCATCTGCTGTGTAGACCTAGGAGTTTTGTAACATCCTTCATTTATATTATTATTAAGGGTACTTTCACACTTGCGTTAAACTTTTCCGGTATGGAGTTCTGTCCTAGGGGCTCAATACCGGAAATAAACTGATCAGTTTTATCCTAATGCATTTTGAATAGAGAGCAATCCGTTCAGTATGCATCAGGATGTCTTCAGTTCAATCACTGTACGGTGTTTGGACCGAGAAAATACCGCAGCATGCTTTTGTCGTGGAATACTTTGAACAAGATGTGAACCGACCCCTATCTTGCATCTTCTTCACCCTTAAAATATTCCAGTTACAATATTTATACATTTCTTTTTAAATGGATTACTATTTTTTATATTGTCTTGTGCATTATTTCCCTCATCACAGGCCTCAATGCCTTGTTTTAATTGGTGCTCCGAATTCACGTCCAGCTCTCCTTCAATTAGTGCACGCCTTTACAAAAAATGTTGGATTGATGATCTGTGGCCATGTGCACATGGTAAGTTTTTTTTAAATTTTATTTTTCATTTTCCTTTCTGTATGTGTTTTTGGCATGTCATGTTAAAAGTTTGTATTTTAAAATGTTTTCATTGAGTTGGATAAAAGAAGTATGAAGTAGATCGGGGTAAATATGAATAGATTACTAAGCACAACATGTTGTGCTTGATAATGGCACCTTTCACCCACATAACGGACTATGGAAGGAAACAAAAACTTGTTACCAAATAGCTCTTAGAACATAAGTAGAATACTGAAAGAGTGTGCTAATCCTTGATGTACAGTATTGTGCAAAAATTGTAGACAGGTGTTGAAAGAAATGCCGCAAACTAAGAAAGCTTTCGCAATTGTAAATAAAATGTGCTGCCGCTGCAAATGAGACTTAAAGGAAGCAGTGCTTTATTTACATATGTAGGTTGAAAAACAATCATTAACTGAAATAGAAACGTCTGGTTTGGAGGCTTAAAACTGGGTGAGGAACAACCAAAGTCTGCTACAAAGGTGAGGTTGAGGAAGACAGTTGACTGTCACAGATCATACACCATGGCAAGATTGAGCACAACAAGAAGACTAGGTAGTTATACTGCATCCTCAAGGTATCTCCTCTACAAAGGTTTCAAAGCAGACGGGGATTTCAAGTGTGCTCAAGCTCTTTTGAAGAGGCACAATGAGGACCGTAGACGCACTAGTTGAACAAGGAAACTTAGTGCAGCAGATGAGACGCATCTTGCTTACTTTACTTTGAAATCAAAATATATCCAGCAGTGCCATCAGCTCAGAACTGGCAGTAACCAGTGGGATCCAGCTATACCTATGGAGAAGTTTAGCCAGAAGTGGTGTTCATGAAAGAATTACTGCCAAAAATCCATATGTTTGAAATGGAAACAAGGCCAAGCGACTCAACTATGCATGAAAACATAGGCACTGGGCTGCAAAAAAATAGCAGCAGGAGCTCTGGGCTGATAAGTCAAAATTTAAAATATTTGGCAATAAGAGAAGGCAGTTTGTTCACCAAAGGGCTAGAAAGTGGTACAAAAAAGAGTCTGCATGAAACAGTGAAGCATGGTTGGAGGTTGCTTGCAAGTTTGTGGTTACATTTCAGCAAATAGAGTTGGGGATTTGGTCAAGATTAATGGTGTCCTCAATAATGAAATACAGGCAGATAAGTATCCATCATGGACTACCATAAGGCTACTTTCACACTAGCGTTGTTTAAATCCGGCGTTCAATTCCGACACCGGAACTGCCTGCCGGATCCGGAAAAACGTATGAAAACGGATTACATTTGAATCCTGATCAGGATTTTGATCACAATGAAAAAATGCATTGGAAAAAAACGGATCCGCCATTTATGGACTTTAACATTTTTTTCACATTTTTGGGGTTTAACATGCAAAAGCCGGATCCGGTTTGACTGAACACACAGCGCCTGATCCGGCATTAATGCAAGTCAATGGGAAAAAGGCCTGATCAGGCGTTCAGTCAAAGTGTTCAGGATTTTTGGCCGGAGGTAAAAATACTGCATGCTACGGTTTTCTGAAAAGCCTGATCAGTCAAAAAGACTGAACTGAAGACATCCTGATGCATCCTGAACGGATTACTCTCCATTCAGAATGCATGGGGATATGCCTGATCAGTTCTTTTCCGGATTTGAGCCCCTAGGACGGAACTCAGCGCCGGAAAAGAAAAACACTAGTGTGAAAGTACCCTAAGGGATGTGTCTGGCTCAAAGTTTACTCAGCAGCAGGACAACGGCCCCAAACATGCAGCCAATGTCTAGATTTGTCTTAGTGTAAAGAGAACAAGGAGTCCTGGAAGTGATGATACGGCACCCACAGAGCCCTGATCCCAACATCATCAAGTCCTATGAGATTACATGAAGAGACAGAAGGATTTGAACAAGCCTACATATAAAGAAGATCTGTAGTTAGTTTTCCAAGATGTCTGAAACAACATCTCTGCCGAGTTCCTTAAAAACCTGTGTGCAAGTGTACCTAGAAGAATAGACTCTGCTATTCCTGTTAAGGCTACTTTCACACTGGCGTTTTGGCTTTCCGTTTGCGAGATCCGTTCAGGGCTCTCACAAGCGGTCCAAAACGGATCAGTTTTGCTCTTAATGCATTCTCAATGGATAAGGATCCGCTCAGAATGCATCAGTTTGGCTCTGTTCCGCCTCCATTCCGCTTTGGAGACTGACGCCAAAACGCTGCTTGCAGCCTTTTGGTGACTGTCTGACAAAACTAAGTCAGACGGATCCGTTCTGACACACAATGTAAGTCAATGGCGCCGGATCTGTTTTCCATAACACAATCTGGCACAATAGAAAACGGATCCGTCCTCCATTGACTTTCAGTGGTGTTCAAGACGGATCTGTCTTGGCTATGTTAAAGATAATACAAACTGATCTGTTCTGAGCGGATGCAGACGTTTGTATTATCTGATTTGGATCCGTCTGTGCAGATCCATGACGGATCCGCACCAAACGCGAGTGTGAAAGTAGCCTTAGATGTGGTTGATCAAAGCTAGCGGCTTTTGTAGGCTGGCCTTTCATGGTCGACAGCCCTTTTCATTGACAGTCATATAGAACTTGCTAAATGAATATAATACAATATGTTTAACATTAGTTTTATATCTCTGTAGGGTCCTCGAAGACAAGCTATGAAAGAGCTGCTTACAGACCAGGCTAGATATCAGAGGTGGCTTATTAAAAACAAAACCAAAGCCTTCTACTCCCCAGTACATGCCGAGGACTTGAGGGATGGAGTTCAGTATCTTATGCAGGTAAAATCTTTATCCCCATGTCTTCTAGTTTGCATAGTGTAAAGTTATGCTATCAACACCAATTATGTAATTATATAATATTGAAGACATTCTAGTTAAAGTTAAAGGAAAGCTGAATTTGTTTATTTTTTTTTGCTTTGTAGGCTGCTGGATTGGGGAGAATGAAACCAAATACTCTTGTGCTTGGCTTCAAGAATAATTGGATTCAGTCCGATATGAAAGATGTTGAGACTTATATTAACTTATTACAGTAAGTATGGGAAAAATCTGAAACTGCATGTGTATCTACCGACTTTGGCACCAATGTTTTCTTTAACTTCTTCTCTACGTTTTCTATGTCTTGTGATTCCGAGGCTGCCTGTCTCTGCTCTAAGTATGCCTTTTCTACACAATGCCCAGTGGTGTATATCTGGGCTTAGTTATGCTCCTTGCTGTTTTTACTGGTAAATTAAACACAAGTATACTATTTATATGAAAAAAACAGGGACACTGCCATGTTTAACCCCTTAAGGACCTGCACAGTACATGTACGGTGCTGGTGGACGTGACTTTTGGTCCAGCGCCGTACATGTACGGCGTGCTGATAGGGCGGGTGCAAGAGCTGCATCCGCCCGATCAGCGGCAGGAATCTGGCAGTCACTGATGGCTGGACCCCTGCTGTATGCGCCAGCATCGGTGAAAACGCAGATGCCGGCACATTAACAATCGCTCTGCTGCGGTCAGCGCTGACCGCGGCACGTGCGGGATCTTGCCGGGTGGCCATCGGGTCCCCGCGCTGCTGTGACGGGGACCCAATGGCAAGGAAGTCAGCTTGATGCCTTCCATAGGCATCGTGGCTGCCTTCTGTGACAGCCTGCAAGATCCAGTCCCCTGGATCTCACAGGCAGGAAGCTGTAAGCTGTGTAATACACTTACAACCAATGCATTACAATACAGAGGTATTGTAAAGGGGATCAGACCCTCTAAAAGTTGAACCCAGAGTGGGACAAAAAATAAAGTTTTTATTGGGCATCGTCGCTTCCGTAACAACCTACCTAAGACAATCGCCCAAAAAGTAAAACAAACTATGGCTCTCAGAATATGGAGACACTAAAACATGATTTTTTTATTTTTTTTTATTTTTTTTTATTGAACAGATAGAGTAGTAGTACTAGTGGCTCAACCAAATTGCCCAAATAATGGACAGGTGCACACCCTCAGCACCCCCAGTGCTGTATAGAAAGGTTTAGGTTGAATACATAAATAGGTGGGGGGCACTCTATATCTGGCAACACATGGACCGCAACGAATACAATTTAATTTAAACCAATTTATTCACAACTATGAAAAATAAGATAAATTCATAAAAAGGGTTTACTGCGTACATCCCAATAGATTCAAATGGCCAGATTCACATATGGCATACAGATGGTGAAGGCCAAAAACATGCTGATTGATAAAACATAATCCAAGCACGACCTCAATGGATACTATTTCCTCTTGTGTATATATATTGTAAGCAGAGGTCCTCTGTAGAGCAATAACAAGCACTAATACTTCATATATGAGACCAGTCGGTTGGAAGGTGTAGTTAGGGTTATACCAATCCCTGTGGGATACTGGGTACATAAATCTTGAAGGTATAAGTGGATACAGAGTGTCTGATGTTAGTACTCCGTAGACTGGGGATTATATTAAAGTTTGTACCAGTCCCCGTGCTTCAACTGTACCGGAGTTTGCAATAAATATCAGTATTTCCACATTCATATAGTTTGCCTTACCATTCCAGGTCTTGTCACTTATCAGAGCTCCATAGCTGGAAACTGGGTGTAAGAAGGCTTCCTTTTATATGGTAACTGTCAATAAAGCGGTGGATTCTGGGACAGTGAGGGATATTCAGAAGATACAGATATCAGCTCCTGATTGGATTTGAACTACAAAGTCTCTATTCATCAATGTGCCTTAGGGGTTGGTGCCCTACAAAGGTTCCTATCCCTTCAAAAGACAACCTCACATATAAATAAAAATGAATAAAAGTATATATCACACTAAATAAAAATATATATCACATTAAGAACATATTAAAAATAACTGGATCACTCCCAGGCTGTAGGGATACATGAAATGGAAAACGCATGTGCGTTTTCACTGCGTTTCTTTTGGGGGGAAAAAACTGACATGAAGACAAATATAAAAAAACAAATATCTATATATAAACATGGACCATACCACAAATTACATTAAAAAAAAGCTTATATAAAAGAGAATATATGGGATTAGCAAATTTAATAGCAATCTGGAGAATTCATATCCAATATTTTGTACCGGAGGTAAGTTACACATCAAATGTAACAAATATCTGCAGTGTTTTGTATTGTAGATCTGGAGGTAAAGCGATTAATGATGCTGTTGGCGAGGGAATCGCATCGCACAAATGTCCAGATTAGAGTCCAAAAGGATTTTTGACTTCGATATTCTCATCCCAAGAGGTTTAAATGCTGAAATGGAGCTGTTTGGCTTTTTGTAGGGGTGTGGGCCTATTTAGGGACGGTACATCTGTGTCAGGCTGTTTTTCCAGCACCCATATCTCCCTTCCCGGGTGGGCCACCACACCCTCTACCATCACCAACAGCATCATTAATCACTTTACCTCCAGATCTACAATACAAAACACTGCAGATATTTGTTACATTTAATGTGTAACTTACCTCCGGTACAAAATATTGGATATGAATTCTCCAGATTGCTATTAAGTTTGCTAATCCCATATATTCTTTTATATAATCTTTTTTATGTAATTTTATACAGTTATTTTTAATATGTTCTTAATGTGATATATATTTTTATTTAGTGTGATATATACTTTTATTCATGTATTTATATGTGAGGTTGTCTTTCGAAGGGATAGGGACCTTTGTAGGGCACCAACCCCTAAGGTACATTGATGTATAGAGACTTTATAGTTCAATTCCGATCAGGAGCTGATATCTGTATCTTCTGAATATCCCTCACTGTCCCAGAATACACCGCCTTGTTGACGGTTACCATATAAAAGGAAGCCTCCCTACATCTACTGTTCAGCCACTGAGGAAGGGGTGCTTTTAACCCCGAAACTATTCTGTTACTGAACAGTGAGGGACTGAACAGAAGTGGTGTTTATATAATTGATTCCTTTGGAGACACTTACAGTACTACCCCTCTACATCAAACTGGGACTATCGCTCAATCTGTGGATTCAAAGTAAGTTCCTCCCGAGTCAGGTGACACATCACGGGGAGAGCTGCGGACCACGTGGGATGCCTCTTAGGTCCTTGCAGGGTAAAGCAGGAATTGGATCCTCTGTCTCCTGACCAGTTTCCAGCTATGGAGCTCTGATAAGTGACGAGACCTGGAATGGTAAGGCAAACTATATGAATGTGGAAATACTGATATTTATTGCAAACTCCGGTACAGTTGAAGCACGGGGACTGGTACAAACTTTAATATAATCCCCAGTCTACGGAGTACTAACATCAGACACTCTGTATCCACTTATACCTTCAAGATTTATGTATCCAGTATCCCACAGGGATTGGTATAACCCTAACTACACCTTCCAACCGACTGGTCTCATATATGAAGTATTAGTGCTTGTTATTGCTCTACAGAGGACCTCTGCTTACAATATATATACAAGAGGAAATAGTATCCATTGAGGTCGTGTTTGCCAGATATCGAGTGCCCCCCCCACCTATTTATGTATTCACCCTATGAAATTTAATTTTTTTTTGTTTAAAAAAAAATGCTGTTATTGTGTAAAACATAAATAAAATTATAGTTATTGGGTATCGCCGTGTCCGTAAGAACCTGCTCTATAAAAATATCACATGAACTAACCCCTCAGGTGAACCGTAAAAAATTTTTTTTTTATATATATCTATTTTTTTTTCTCTTACACATAGAGATATATATATATATATATATATATATATATATATATATATATATATATATATATATACATATATATATCTCTATCGGTGTAAAAAAAAAACATTTTTGTCACCTTACATCACAAAAAAGTGTAATACCAAGCGATCAAGAAGCCATATGCACCCTAAAATAGTACCAATCAAACCATCATCTCATAGTGAAAAAAATGAGCCCCTACATAAGACAGTCACCCAAAAAATAAAAATAAACTATGGAGACACTAAAAAAATGCTTTATAATGTAAAACTAAAACAAACAACCAAAAAAAGTTTATTTAATATAATAAAAACTGTTCCAAAACAGCTATTTTTTGTAACCTTGCCTCACAAAAAGAATAATAAAGAAGTGTAATAAAGAGCAACCAAAAATCATCTGTACCCTTAAAATAGTACCAACGAAACTGGCACCTTATCCCGTAGTTTCCAAAATGGGGTCATTTTTTGGCAGTTTCTACTCCAGGTCTTCAAATGTGACATGGCAACTTAAAATTATCCCAGTGAAATCTGCCCTCCAAAAACCATATGGCGTTCCTGTCCTTCTGTGCCCTGCAGTGTACAGCAGTTTACAACTACATATGGGGTGTTTCTGTAAACTACAGAATCAGGGCAATAAATATTGAGTTTTGTTTGGATGTTAACCCTTCCTTTGTTACTGGAAAAAAATTATAAAAATTTAAAATCTGCCCAAAAAAGTGAAATTCTGAAATTTCATCTACATTTTCCTTTAAATCTTGTGAAACATCTAAAGGGTTAAGAAAGTTTGTAAAATCAGTTTTGAATACCTTATGGGGTGTAGTTTCTTAAATGGGGCAATTTACGGGTGGTTTCTATTATGTAAGCCTCACAAAGTGTCTTCAGACCTGAACTGCTCCTTAAAAAGTGGGTTTTGGAAATTTTCTAAAAAATATCAAGATTCATAGCCTTCTAACGTCCCCAAAAGAAAATGTAATTTACAAAATGATCCAAACATGAAGTAGACATATGGGAAATGTAAAGTAATAACTATTTCAGGAGGTATCACTATCTATCTGTTTCAAAAGCAGAGAAATAAAAATTTTGAAAATTGCTAATTTTTCCCAATGTTTGGTAAATTTTGTATTTTTTTTATAAATAAAAATGAAATATTTTGACTCAAATTTGCCACGGTCATGAAGTACACAGTGTGCAGAGAAAACGGTCTCAGAATGGCCTGGATAAGTAAAAGCGTTTTAAAGTTATCACCACATAAAGTGACACTGGTCAGATTTGCAAAAAATGGCCTGGTCCTTAAGGTGAAAAACGGCAGGGTCTTAAACGGGTTAAGACGATTACCGGTCCAGATTTGTATAAATTTTACTTGGTTTTACTACTTTTTAAAAGAATAAAAACCTTTGCAAAAAAAACTATTTTCTTTGTATCGCCATAACTTTTGTTAAAAAAAATTCCCATCCACAGAGCTGTATGAGAGCTTGTTTTTTGCGGAATGAAGTAGTTTTGTCTACTTTTTGGGGGGACAAGATAACAAAAAAATTGCAAATCGCATGTTTTTATATTTTATTTTTTCTGTTTTGGCCTACACTGCACAGGAAATTTGTTATATTTTTATACTTATGTTTGTTTTTGTTAGTTTTTGTTAGTTTTTATATGTAAACTTGTTAAAAAAAAAATTTTTTTACATAATTTTTAGCCCCCTTAGGGGGCTAGAACCTGTGATCTTCTGATCGCTTGTCTTATAATGGAGACCCATGACAGGCCTGGGAACAGTTGGCATTTCATCATGCAGGATGCTTTATTCTCGTTAGTTCTGACGCCATGGTTACTCCTCTACATACCACATGGCCGTGGGCAAGGTCTATGGTTAGACCGAAAAACACTAGTGTTCGCCTATAATTTTGTCTGTTTTGGAGTGCCTTTAATAAAACAAAGACATACTCAAGCATCATTTGAGTGCTGTGGTATTCTTATACATTTATGTGGTAACCTTCAGCAGGCCCTAGGCTGCCGTGGTGACCACTTAGAGCCTCACACTGCATTTTACTACAGGGGGCTGATCAGAAGACAGAGCCCCCTCCCTCTGCCTAATTCCACAGATGCTGCGATTACTATTGCCTGTGGCATGTGAGGGGTTAAATGACTGGGTTCAGCGTCGCTGCCGTACAGCTGGCCTCCGCTATGTATAGAGCAGGCTCAGCATAGCAGCCCACTCCCAGCATACAGTCCCTTACACATTATCATGTACATGTACGTGATAATGCTTGAAGGGGTTAATATCCACCTGGACATCCACTAACAGTTAGTCCATCCAGTTGGATAAAACGGTACCCTTTCATTTTTCTGTACCCGCGCTCTGTTGGAGGCATCAGTAATGCAGCAAGAAGGTCTACTGTGGCCGAATGAGTAGTTCGTGTAAAGATATTAACAAAACGAGCCGAGTGCATTGTACTTACTCCAAACGTATTTTAAACCTTTTGTTTTTTTTCCATTTCTTTGCTGCAGTGATGCTTTTGATTTCCAGTATGGTGTAGTTGTGATTCGTCTGAGAGAAGGTCTAGATATTTCTCATCTCCAAGGTCAAGGTATGGAAGTCTGATATGTGATAAACCAAGTACACTGTACAGAAATTATCCACAGGCCGTTAGGATAGAGAAGTTCTTGTTAGGCCCTGTCCACGTTAACAGTAATGGCCTCCATTTAATGTATACTTTGGGAAAAGCTCCCGACGTGTACCTTTTTAATGGAGGTCTGTGACATATTCCACTGTCTAGTGATACAGTGGGTTATATTACCCATAGAGTCCGATTGTACGAAAAAAAATGAATATCGCGTGGTATGCTTTTATTTATTACTGCTGTTATATAGAATGTAGAAGACTATGGCAAAATTCCATACATGCCTAACAAGCGGCCAGTGACGGGGAACGCCCATTACCCATCATTGCCCAGCGATATCGCCTGTCTGAATTGACGAGACTGGTATAAATGTTTGGTCCACCAGCTTGAGAGAGGCTGCTGGCATGATCTGAACAGGACCTTAAAAATATTCTGGGATCTCTTCCTTTTTTTTTTTTTATGCTTGTTTACACCTTATATTATAACCTGGCTGCGGCTATGTGATGACTAAAACATACATGCAAAAGAGGACCATATAAAAAAAAAAAAATGTGATCTCGACTCTATTAGGGTCCATTCACACGTCCGCAATTTCGTTCCGCATTTTGCGGAACGGAATTGCAGACCCATTCATTTTTATGGGGCAGCACCGTGTGCTGCCCGGATACGGAATTGCGGACCTGCACTTCCGGGTCTGCAATCCCGTTCTCGAAAAAAATAGAACATGTCCTATTCTTGTCTGCAATTGTGGACAAGAATAGGCATATTCTATTTGTGCTGGCAAATGCGGAACGCACATTGCCGCTGTCCGTGTTTTGCGGATCCACAAAACACACACGGATGTGTGAATGGACCCTTATCCATCGTTTCAGCTCCTATTCATCAGTGATAAATTCTTGGGGCATCTCATGGCTTAAACGTTTGTTCAGTTCTCCCTTCCCTCCAGCAAATACCATGTTTATGACTTGATCAAATAGCTGCTAGAAACTTTCCTAATGTCTTGACATGTAGAGACAAGAATACCACAAAGATCATGACGGGGATGTCAGACGGAGGTGTGACAGGACGTGCTCTCATTGAAGGGTTTTCACCACGCCCTTCTGGCGTAGGACTGTACGACAGCAGCAGAGCGGAGGGTTACTCATTGCAGGGCAGGGTGGAATTGGTTCACAAAGACTTTGCTGACTGACAGCACAAACTGTAAATGTTACCTTCTCTCTCTAACGAGTAGACAATGGCGGGAATGTGTGACGTGGCAGATATGTTCGCCTACCCTTTCACTGCCGTGTGTCCTCAGCTGTTTGTGCTAAGCGTCTACATGGTGAAACTATGTGCACTGTAGAAGTACATATGAAAGTGTTACAAGTGTTCTAAGTATTCTGACATCAAAAACATTCCACACAATTAAGCCAAATGTAATACGGCATACGTTCAGATGTGGTGCGAATGTATTAAAGGGGTCTACACATGGGTCCGGAGAGCTCCAGATTATCTTCAGCCTGGCAGGTGTGTCCTTTCTGCCACAGCACTCTCCCTCTAACAGAACATATAAATGGTGGCAGGTGAAGATCAAAACTGAGTGTATGTGACGGCCCAAAAAATAAGGAAAAGAGCAAAACTGCAGGTGGCACTGTATAGATACATTTACTCACTGGTTATAAAATTATTAATTGCATGCAATTACAAAAGTATTCAGATCCAGGTGCTGGTTTGAAAAATGTAGAATGTGTTCTGTGATACAACCCTTTTAAAATGGCTGCAGGTGGAGAGTCACGGGACTAGTCTTTCTGCCTCACCTGTCATCAGCGCCTGCGCAGGTTCTGTACGCCGGTAATCTCACAGACACAGTGGAGGATGCTGAGTGAATTTTCTGGTCACATGCCCCTCCATCAGCAGTCACCATATTCACCTATAACACAGATTTTATTAACGTGACAAACCTATTTAATGACACACTAACACTTTTCCAGTGCAGAGGCACCTTTCTGAGAGGCTTCATTTCCCAGCTCTGTAGACATGTGGCTGGGGGTCATTTGCACCGCTCTGGCCAGTCACTGGACTCAGTTGTGATGTGTCCATCAGCGGCACGTAACCCAGCAGTGATTGGCCACAGCTGTGCACATGATCCCGTCTGCAAGTGTACAGACCAAGAACCGGAAGCATCTTGGAGAGGAGCCTTCTGTGCTGGAACCAATAGGATTGGAGGAGGCAAGTGGGTTTTTGGTTTTGTTTTCTAAAGCTGGAATAACCCTCTTAGGTTGTGTTGAAGATTTAGAGGGGTTGTCTCATAAACACAACCTCCATCCGTAGGCCCTATTTTGCCATCTATGTTCCCGACCAGAGATCTTATCTGTATGACCTGCTCCAGTTCTGGTGGATTCAAGCCTTCTTTGTATTACATGAGCAGCCATTATCTGCTGCTTCACAGGGGTGCTAGAAGGAGGGCCCACGGCCATAAGCTAAACTCCTCAGCATCTGCTTTTTGAAAGGGGTTGTCTCTGATGAGAGGCAGTCTTGTCAGAAATGAAAAGAACTTGGCAGAGAGATTGTCCTTTTTTCTGTGTATGCATAAGCATAAACCCTTAGGGTGAGTTCACAAGGGAAACTACAGTGCTGAGATGAGTGGGAAAATGGAATATCCTGTGACAGTTTAGTTTTACGTGAACAGGGACTTGTTCACTGGGGAAGTTTGTCGTTTTCTGTGTTATTTTTTATTTTTTGCACAAACTTAGTTGGTAATTACTCTAAGATATTTACTTACATGTCACTGCACAGGAGGCTCTGGGGATTGCTCTCTGCGGATAGCTGAGGTATCCATAATATGGGGACCCTAATGCTGGCTCCCCTGAGGTTTAAATACCACCTGCACTTACCCCTCCTGTTGCCGCCAGGCCTCTGTTCTTCCTTCCAGGACTCATACTAGGAGAGTCAAATTACGTCAGACGCCCTGCGCCGCGTGCGCAGTCCCGGTGTCTGTTAGTGAGGAGTAGGAAGCCTGGTGCCCACAGCCCCTCCGGGGTTACGGCAACCAACTCCCCAGCCCACGGCCTACTTGGACTCTACCTTTCTATAGCCACTTGGCCATCAGGTACTGGAGGGGCTGGGGAAACAGCTAAGGGACCCCCAGTTTAGAGGGTTTTAGCATGGCACCTTAGCGGGAGAGGGAAGAAAAGGAACATGCCCCCTGATCCAACCCGTGCCAGTATCCAGGTTCAGGGAACCCTCTCTGTCCCCTCTCTGAACCTCTTTGTTCCTGTCCCAATAGTGGGCGGGGAGACCTTCTCCATGTGGGGCTGTCATGGAGGATGTCCTGGAAAAAATGTGTCCGTTTGGTCCCCGTGCATTCTGAATGGAAAGAGATCTGTTCAGGATGTCTTCAGTTCCAGCAGAATTCTGTTTTGTGACCGGATACAAAACCGCTGCAAGATGCGGTTTTGTGTCTGTTCATAAAAACAGAAGAAAAAAACAGATCCGGCACTCAAAACAATATGTTAATGGTGACGGATGTGATTTTTAGGAGCCTAAAAAAACCGGATCAGTCACCAACTGACTTTCAATGCATTTACTGAAGGATCCCTTTTTTCCTTTTTTTTTTTTTTCCCAGTTGTGATTTCACACAACCGCATCCTAATGGATCAGATGCATCCTGATGTGCAAAATCAAAATGGATCCATTTAATTAATCTACCGAATCTCAATACCGGAATTAACTATGCAAGTGTGAAAGTAGCCTTACCCAGCTTTTTAGTGACTTGCGTTTTTAGTTTTTTTTTGCAAGACAATTGATAATGAAAACTGGTTGCATATGTGGAATCTAGGCCTACAGCTGTTTAAGAGAAAAGCCCCTTTACACATTTATAGTTCTATGGCATTTTCTTTTATTCCTGGCAAATAGTTATCCACTGGGATTTCTTTACGAGCAGCTGCATCTGTGGCTTATTTATAGATGAATGAAATACCACAGGAAAGACTAGTTTCCGGCTAGAATAGCTATTGTGTGTGTTCAAAAGGCTGCAGTGACCGTTTTATGGGCGTGATATGATGTAGAAACCATGCAAGTTTTTCCCTATAGCTATCATTGTCTGATCTGGACGACTGTGCCTGCTTTTCCAGGAAGACGTTTGATGATTCACTTATTATTCTGCTACGTGTTTGTCTCCTAAATCGGGCCTACAAAGAGCAACTTGTGCGACTTCGTGTTTCAGTGTTTCTGCACTGCTCAGATTATTTGTGGTCACACTGTTCTATGGATTTGGTGTCCTCAACATCACATAAAAAATGGCAGAAAAGTCTAGTTAGGCCCCATTCACATGACCATGGACCGCCGTGCCAGTGTTGCTGACCGCCAACTGTGGGTCTGCAAAACACTGGCACTGACCGTGTAAACGCCACATCCCAGTGTGGACCCAATGACTTCAATGGGTCAGCGATCTGTAAGATCTTTTCCCTTTTGCGGCACGGACCCCGAAACATCTTCTTGAAGTCAATGGGTCCGCACTGCGATTCAGACTTCACACTGCTGGTGCGGTTTGAAGTCTGAAACAAGGGCACAAGGGTCGTATATATATATATATGTGTGTGTGTGTGTGTGTGTGTATGTGTGTATATATATATATATATATATATATATTAGTGTGTGACACTAGCATCACACTGTCTCAGTGGAGCTCCCAATCTAAATAGTTTACTTGTCATTTTAATTCTGCCTGTGATTATAATGCAATAACTGCTGGAAAAAAAGGCTGTAGAACAAGACCTTTCAGCCATTTATAAGGCTCAGTGGGCAGTGTGTAAGCTGCAAAATTTGAGAATTTCTTTATGAAAATTCAGCATCTTGCTGACTCACCTTTGTGTCAACTAAGCACATGTGGCATTGGCAATCACTTCTCCAAGATGCTCTCTATAAGCTCTAATAAGGCACTTTCATATATTATTGATGTTACTGCCTTCTTGGTGGTGATAGTTGTTTCTCCATAGGCCTAGTCTTAACATATGATTTGCAGCATTCTTTCCATGCCAAGGAGGCTGAGATAGAGCTGTGACTTTGTCATGGCAGACATAGAGCTAAAATACCTACCATCCATTTTTCAAGAAGCCCATATGGGATATAAAAAAAAATATTGCAGGTCTCATTATTGAAATTGCAGCATCAAGAAGGACAAGCTATAAGGTTATGCAAATTGAGGAAGTAGCAGGATTTTCTTACATTTGCAGATCGGATTTTCAAGGACCTTTCTCCAATTTGTGGCATGTGAGAGGGGCATAAAAGCGAGATTGAAAGAAACGTTTTTTTTTGTTTTTTTTTGCCACATGATCTGATTCTTGAGGTTTTGGCCTAGGCAAGTAGCGATAAACCAAGGGTCTCTCGGCTCAAGGATTCTGTCCCTATCAATTTGCAATAACTGGCACGACAGCAAACAGGAGGCACTGCATTATCACCCCACACGACATGATCAGATTTTTGAGGTTTCAAACAGTGTGGGGTGATGATGCTGTGCCTCCTGTTTCCTGACGTGCCAGTTATCGCAAACTGATAGGGACAGAATCCTTGAGATGAGAGACCTTGGTTTATCGCTACTTGCCTAGGCCAAGATGTCGGCACTCTTCATCATTGCATGTCCAGGTGGTTGGGAGAAAAATGGCAAACTGGAATGACAGCAAAATGTGCACCGAGGAGAACCTCTGCACGAATTGATCAAGAATGGAGCGTAGTCATCCATTGTATACTGCAAATGAAATTGGATGTCACATGCCAAGCCTGGGGCAGCAAACAGAGTCTGCACAAACCATCAAAAGACGTTTGCACTACATTTAAAAAACGAGACAGAAGTCCAGTTACAGGTGTTCCACTGACTTCACGCCACAACTCTCAAAGGCTATCAAGGTAGCACAGTAAGTCGGCAATGGAGGTCTATCCTTTTCAGTGATGAGTCACAGTTTTGACTCGAATGCAATGATGGCTAAAGATTGGTATGGAGGCCATGTGGGCAACACCATGAAGAAAGCAATGTCACGCCGGTCCTTACACCCAGGATTATGGTGTATGGTGGCATGATGTACGGTAGATAGACCCCACTAAGTCTTCATTTGATGTACACTAACAGCTCGGCTTTAAAGTTATTTGATCGTGGAATTAGTGGTGTGGCCATTTATCCATAGTGTTCCTGTAGAAATTTTTCAACAGGACAACGCCAGGGGTCGTTTTACTGCCTTTGTGTCTTAAACATGTGATCATGACTGCAGCGCCTCCAGGCTTCATTGGTATGCAATTGTAAAGGGATCTGCGAACAATGGATCTTGATGATTTGTGTGCCCAGTTGCATTCAGCATGGAAGAACATTCTTCAGGCAACTATTAATAACATCACCAATAGCATGCCAAGTTGTGGAAGTGTGTGATTGATTTATTTTTATTTTATTTTTATTTTCCGGCTTGCACTCATACTCAATACTGAATAAATAAAGATGTTTTTAATTTTATTTTTTATCATTTACTTATCATTAACATGTCTGTCTGATCCTGTGATTTCCATAATTCCACAACTTTTCCTTCTTGGTGTTGCAATTTCAATGTTATGTTTGACATTGGGACCGTTTTGAATTGACATATGAGCCTGAACCTTGTCAGACACCATTCCCGGACAGACTGGTTTCAGTTGGCTGCTTATTATGGTACTGTCACTAGAAATGTGATTATATAGGGAGGTTATTTCTTGGAGATGGATAATTGGTTATTCTATCACTAGACATAAAGTAGGCCATGCTTATGTATTCACTTAATGGGCCGAGGATACAGCATTTATGAGGATGCACCAAGACATGAGTAGAGAGATTGATGACTCACAGCCTGCACATTATGTAGTAGAATTTCCTGCAGGAATATTTCTCTTTACCAGCCTAATTTATAGCTCAGGAGGAGAAGAAAAGAATTTCCTGTTGGTTAGTGTTGGTATGCGAATAGAATCTCTCCTTGGTTTTTTTTTTCATTGTCTTTTTTTCTTCAGAAAGTGCAGGATATTGTTCCCCCTGCAAATCTATACTAAGGAAGGTTTATCTTATCTGTCGATCTAAGGCTACTTTCACAGTCGCATTTTGGCTTTCCATTTGTGAGATCCGTTCAGGGCTCTCACAAGCGGTCCAAAACGGATCAGTTTTGCCCTAATGCATTCTGAATGGAAAGAATCTGCTCAGAATGCATCAGTTTGCCTCCGTTCAGTAAACATTCCACTCTGGAGGCAGACACGAAAACACTGCCTGCGGCGTTTTGCTGTCCGCCTGACTAAGCGGAACCAAAGGGATCCGTCCTGGCACACAATGTAAGTCAATAGGGTCAGATCCGTTTTCTCTGACACAATCTGGCACAATAGAAAACGGATCCGTCCCCCATTGACTTTCAATGGTGTTCAAGACAGATCCGTTATGGCTATATAAGACATAATACAACCGGATCCGTTCATGACGGATACATGCGGTTGTATTATTGTAACGGAAGCGTTTTTGCAGATCCATGACGGATCCGCAAACAACGCTAGTGTGAAAGTAGCCTTAGACACCTACCCATTTCACAATCCTTGGCGATAATGTAACCAGACTGGTTGAACTTTGCTCTTTGCACGACTTTTAGTGCAGATGAACACACCATGTCGAGATCAGGGGCAGAATGTGTGACTATTTTAGCTCCTGCTATGCTCTGGTTTGTCCTGGGAGCATTTTTTAATTGAAATCTTAATTACTACAAATCTCTTTAGCTTGTCTGAGTGGAAATCAATGGTGTCTGGTCAATAGCTGCCTGAGTCTGTGGATGTCATCGTGGCTTCAGAACGCAGTGGCCCAGATTTTATTCCAAACTTGCACCAAGTTGGGGATTTACTAATCTCTACTGCATCTGCTATGGTAGTAGTGCGTACATTGTTAGTATGTATGAAGGAAAAATATAGGCCTGTTAGTAGAAAGGTTTGTGGTGTTTCAGACCTCGGATAAATGGGAAAGCAGAAGGTTCTATTTTCCTTTTGTAGGCACTTTATTTACTTCTCATCTGATGTCAATGGGGGTCACTCGGATTTAACAAAGTCCTCTTTACTTATTCAAGCTCATGTGGTGTTTCTTTTCTTCTCCAGAGGAGCTGCTGTCATCACAAGAGAAGTCTCCAGGCACCAAAGATGTAGTGGTGAACGTAGACTATAGTAAAAAGGCAGAGTCTTCAAAGCCTTTCTCCAGTGACACCAGTCCAGTGATGAGGAAAGGTATAAATCACATTGGAACCATTTTATGCTTTATTTTTGATGGGTTTATCCAAATTCTGTGGGAACTGTGGTGGAAAATTAGCAGGTACACAGCTAATATTCTACAGAAAACATGACATAAAGTTTTGCTATTCCACGAGTCTTATTATCTATTAAACCAATTCTAGTTGTTTGGCAATCCCCATCCCTTTTGGGATCAGTACCAGGCTAAGAGGGAATAGTTTCTAGAACATCAGTATTTCCACACTTGGGTCAGAACACTCTTCTGATCTGTAGTTGTGTAATGTTGACTTGTAGCACCAGCCCAGAAAATGAGTCCTTGCTGTTCAGTCAATCATTTCGTTTTCATCTGTACATTGTAGAAAAATGTGATTCAGACATTTGCTACAGTACCTGTATGTTTTGGTTAGTGCAGTAGCCTTTATGTTGTGTGCTTTATTTAAATTTTTATTTTTTTTAGTTGTTTTCTCATAATTTCCACTGACTGTTAACACAATTAACATTGACTTTCATGTTTCTTTTTAAATAATATCCAGATGAGGAAGACGATGGAAAGGCACAAACTACACAACCTCTGTTGAAAAAAGGCAGGCATTATCATATTTTTTTTTTTTTTGTGCCATCCTTAATTTTGTCTTTGGTTCTTTTCCAGCTTCCTTCTTTTTTGTACTGTCTTGTTTCTTTCATCTTTCCTTTTCTGATCATGAAATACCGTAGAGGCTAAAACATACCTGATGTACAAAAGGCCCTTAAAAATACATCTAGAGACTTATCCACTGAATAGCTAATCAATGTATGATTGCCGGGACACCCGTGATCACTAGAACAGGGGTTGAGTGTTTTCCATCAGTCCCTTACACTTTAAAAGGAGCCTGAATGCATGACCACCAGTCCATTCAACTTCTCCTTGCCACAGAAATGGGGGACTGGAGATCTTTGTTCTATTGACCGTGAGGTCCCAGCAGAGAGACCCCCAGCAATCGTACATTTATTACCAAATGTTATTTGTGGGAAATAGATTTGGGAAGAATCTTTAATGCTCTGTAACTCCTTAATCTTGAACTGTTCTTTTTCCAGCTTATAGTTCTTCCACTCTTTCTAACTTTTGTGTGACTTTCTGTGAGAAGGCTTATCTTCAGACATTCTCATGTTATTTGTGTCATTTATACTGCAAGCAAGTTGAATTTGATATCTTTTGTATAATTCATGCTTGTTTCAACTAGATTTGAAATTCTTCACATCTAAGTTACTTCAAAAAGACTGAACATGTATATAACTATGAGGACTTGTGTGGGCGTATTATTTACTGTATATATAGCGCCAGCTTAGGCTTGTTTCACATTTGTGTGCACGCAGAGGTATTTTTCCGGTCGCTCTTCGGCATATTTGTTGGGTTGTGGCTGGCAGGGTTCACCTGCCCCCATTATAGTGAATGGGGCCGGACGGAATGCTGGCAGCGCGTGGCTGCGCCCGGCAGGGACGGATCTGACAGTGTGAAATAAGCCTTATTCTACAGCGCTGTACAGAGATTGTCTTGGCTTACATTGATCACTGTCCACACTAAGCGAATCATTCTCCATTTCATTTAACCTACTGGTTACAGCTTAGGGGGAGGTACTGGTGCTCCTTTTAAAGAGGTTGTCTCACGTCAGCAAATGGCATTAATCACGTACACATGACTACTCAATCTCATTATACCCTGTGCGTATCCATTGTTGCAGCAGTGGTGGTCGTGCTTGCACACTATAGGAAAAAGTTCCAGGCCTGTGCGCTTTCCCGTGGTACCAGCCACTAGGGAGGCTGGTGCCTTTTTCTATAGTGTGCAAGTACATCCACCACTGCTGGATTTCAGGGTGGTCATAACCCCTGGAAAAGAGCAGTGTATAATGTGATGGAAAAATGAATCAAGCCAGTAAAGGAGGCAATATGGACAATCACAATTCATTAGGAAGTTGCTTGTATTAACTTTCTCTACATGATAAATGTCATTTGCTGAAGTGACAAAACTCCTTTAACATTACCAACTGGGTATGGAGACTTAGTAGCAATGCCCCATTGGAAAATAATATGCACAGAGGTATCTCCCAAAGAAAGAGACCCATCTTTTATGTAGGAAACCTGAACTGACTCGTGCAAACATGGGGAGGATATCCAAACTCCTTGTAGATATTACCCTTGGGTGGATTTTGATCCAGCTCTGCAATGCAACATTGCTAACCAGTAAGCTGTGGTGCTGCCCATCTCTAAGGGATGTCATCAGAAAAGGTAACTCTATAGCCATTACCTACGAAAGTTCAATAGAGCTGAACTGCAATACCAGACGCAGCGCACGGACAGGTTTTAGCAACGTATCTGAAAGAAAGCAGCCATGTGTTTCTAATTCTGTACAGAGAATTAAAAGGGCATCTGTCACCAGTTTTATGCTGTCCTAGTGGTGGCCACCATTATCAATTATCTTTGGGAACTGAATGATCAGCACTTGTTCCTGGTAATCTTAAAAGAACTGCTGGCCTTAGAAACATCTTCAAGTGATTCCTAATATAATGCTTAAAGGGAATATGTCATCAGTTTTATGCTGCCTTATAATAACAGGGCAATAAACTGGCGACAGACTCTGATTGAAATGCCGGGTCACTTACTCATTTTAGTCCAGTCATTTTATGAAAATACCTGGTGAGAGCTGCACCTCCCCTTCCATTAACAGTGTCTATGCGGCAGGAGCTCAAAAATATGAGGACTCCCAAGCTGGTGCCCTGTATTAAGCAGACTCCAACTTTCCACTCCCAATGGAGCTGTTCAATAAGGATTTTAATGAGAACCTGGCACCACGAAAATGCATGAAAATTAAGCAGCATGTTATAGAGGAGGAGCAGAGTGACTGACGGCTATCTTTGTATGCACCGACCTAGAGGAAGGCTGTCAATCACTGATGGGATCTCCTCCTTGAGGTCAAAGCCCAGAATGAGCATACATTAGAGGGAACCTCTTTTTTTTTTTTTTTTTTAACACAATAAAAGCACACAGAGCTATGGGGACTGGGTATTGCGGATGTGCTAGCGGCCATCTAGCAACCCATGTCCTCAGCTCCAGGTTAGGCTACTTTTACACTTGCAGCAGAGTGAATACGGCAAGCAGTTCCGTCGCCGGAACTGCCTGCAGGATCCGGAAAAACGTATGCCAACTGATGGCTTTTGTAAGACTGATCAGGATCCTGATCAGTCTTGGAAAAAAAAGGTATTGAAATGCCGGATATCTCTTTCCGGCATTTTTTTTATTTTTTTCACCCTATTTTTCTGCGCATGCGCAGACTGGAAGGACGGATCCGGCATTCCGGTATTTTGAATGCCGTATCCGGCACTAATACATTCCTATGGAAAAAAATGCCAGATCCGGCATTCAGGCAAGTCTTCCGTTTTTTGGGCCGGAGATAAAACCGTAGCATGCTGCGGTTTTATCTTTTGCCTGATCAGTCAAGAAGACTGAACTGAAGACATCCTGATGCATCCTGAACGGATTGCTCTCCATTCAGACTGAATAGGGATATAACTGATCGGTTCTTTTCCAGCATTGAGCCCTTTGATGGAACTCGGTGCCGGAAAAGAAAACCGCTAGTGTGAAAGTACCCTTATATAGAGCCTTTTCCCATACAACTATATATTATTCTGTTCAGCTCATTCTGCTATGTAATATAACTGCAGCCCATGTTCAACATGACTGATTTTGTTAAAGAAAATAACTGGGCCCAAAAAATTGTAAGTGACACTGCAGTCAGGGTCTTTCTCATCCGTTTATGCTGCCCTCAGAGCATCAGAAAACTGGTGGCAGATTCCCTTAATGTCATATGTTAGGAAACTCTTGAAGATGATACAGTTCTTCTAAGGTTATGAGTTAATTGCTGATAATTCAGTTCCCTAGCATAATCGATAAAGGCGGCTACCACCATTAGAATTACTAATGCTCCTGGAACCTACCAGTATGTCTACACAATCCATTAGCTGATGAAGCTGACTATTTGCAGTCACATCAGCTGCACTCATCCTCCAGAACTGTTATAGTATTAAACTGCTTTTATTTAGCCAGTGCTGAAGGGTAGCGGATTCCAGATGATGGTAGGAAATGTAGATTGTCGTCTTGGAGAACAATTCTGTGTCCAGCTGGCTCGACTGACCTTCTAAAGTAGAAAAGCCTTTAATATGGCTGCTTATTTGTCAACCTTCTGGCTAGGTCAAGATGTATGACGGATGGTGTGATCGAAAAAATTTTTCCCCAAAATTTTACTCCTTTTTTAAATAGATCTCTGCATACAACGTTATTCGACGTTATTAAAATGTTGCTTCTTTCTGCAGACTCTAAAGGTCAAGGCGTTGCTCTGAACTCTGCAGACCAGAGACTTTTGGATGCCAGCTTGCAGTTCCAGAAGACGCAAGGCAAAAGCACTATTGATGTGTGGTGGCTCTTTGATGATGGAGGTAGTGCCAGTCATATGGACTATACACCAAAATGACTATGCTGTTATTATAATATTATTGTCAGACAACACAAAGATGTTTGCTGTAGGCTAGGACTGCACGGCTACCCTGGCCATGCGACAGTAAGTCCCACAGCTATGACGTATTGTCTAAGGAGTATTATCACGGTTTAGTATTTGCAACACCCATTATACAGAAAAAAAATACTAAGTCTAGACTGATAAAATTGCATGTAACCTGCAATCAAAAATCCAGCAGGTTTGAATGTTTTGGGACCTGTCATGTCAAACATGGTCAAATTCAAAATCCGCACTTGCGATGTCGTAATACTAAAGTTGCCATATTGCCCTAGATTTACCAGATTCTATTGTATGTACTTGTGTACATTACTGTAAATCATATACAGGTGATCGCTTCTCTCCCCTCATTCTAGAGATCGTCGGGAGTCTCGGTGCTCATACCCCCACTGATCAAAACTTTTGATATGCCCCTGTAACACCTCAAACGTTTTCTGAAAGCGCAGTGACCCTTTAATGCTCAGCAGGCTTTGTAGATCTTGGCCCTGGAACAAATAGTCCAGTGGGGAAGTTATCTGCTGCTGATGACCATTTGGTTTATATTCAGCCGCTGTGCAGTTTTGACCTTCTTTACAATGTTACTCCCTGAGGATAAATTTGACTGCTTTTGTCGATTTGAAGCTGGAGTCTTTCTGTGCTTCCTAGCATAGGCTATGAAGCTTGTGCATAAAATTGATTTTTTGTTTTTATGCAATCTCTTTTGGTCAGTGCTGTCAAGTGGAGGAAGGCTTGAGTCATGTCAGTTTTATAATTGTGTGGCAAAAACTGTAGTTACATTCCTGTTACACGTTGAGTGGTAGTCAGCCAAACTACCGGGATGTCACTGCGGATGCATGCCTACAGGCGGTGTGTATACAGGGGAAACTTGAAGAATACCGTGCAAAGTTCATTTATTTCAGTAATGCAACTTAAAAGGTGAAACTAACATATGAGCGACTCATTACATGCAAAGCGAGATATTTCAACTCTTTATTTGTTATAATTTGGATGAGGTCCAACTCCTGGCTGATCAGCTGTTTGAAGAGGCCACAGCACTCTGGTGGCCATCGTGGCCTCTTTCTAGGCTAGTGATATCATATTTATCGGTTACATGACCTATTGGTAACTCAGTCCCATAGACGTGAACGGGCCTGGGGCTGTGATACAATGTACGCTGCAGCACTCACAGCCATGGCCTCCTAAAACAGCTGATCTGTGAGGGTGCCGGATGTCAAACTCCCATTTATCGAATATTCTTGGCCTATCCTATATATGAATACTATATTGCAAGATAACATTTCTATTAACCTCTTCAGGACACATGACGTACCGGTACGTCATGATGCCCTGGTACTTAAGGACACATGACGTACCGGTACGTCATGTGTTGTTCCGATCACTGCCGCCCGGCTGGCAGTGATCGGAACAAGGTGCCTGCACAAATCATTGAGCAGGCACCTAGGCTAAATGCGCGGGGGGGTCCCGTGACCCCCCCATGTCGGCGATCGCAACAAACCGCAGGTCAATTCAGACCTGCGGTTTGATGCGCTTTTTGCCGTTTCTGATCTCCGCGGTCCCTGACCGCGGGGATCAAAAACTTTACAATGCCCAGAATATATATGTTCTTCCTCCCCCTGCACCCCTGAATGATATTATGTGGGTGGGTGGTGCAGGGGGAGGGTTGCGGGCGGTGCGGGAGGCGGGCGGTGCGGCAGGCGGGATCGCGATCCCCCGCCCGCCTCCCCTTGAATAATCGTTGGTTTCTAGTGGGTATACCAGGGTGCCAGCACATTGCTGGCACCCTGGTATAAACGGCTGACATCGTTGATGCAATGTCAGCCGTTTAACCCTTTCCATACAGCGGTCCGTACGGACCGCTGTATGGAAAAGGTTAACAGCGCAGGGAGCTCCCTCCCTCTCCGATCGGGGGACTGCTGTGCCTTTGCAGCCCCCCGATGGGAGAGGGAGAGAGCCCCCAGACAGCCCCCCGACACCCCAGTCCTCACCCTTCCCCGTCTGCGAAGTTGTGGCAGACGGGGAAGGTTCCCATGGCAACAGGACGCCTGCTCAGGCGTCCTGCTGTCCATGGTGCTGAACAGATCTGTGCTGAAAGCATAGATCTGTTCAGTGTAAGTAAAATACAGTGCAGTACCCTATATAGAGTACAGTACTGTATTATACAGACATCAGACCCACTGGATCTTCAAGAACCAAGTGGGTCTGGGTAAAAAAAAAAGTGAAAAAAAGTGAAAGAAATGTAAAAATCAAAAAACACATTTATCACTGATTAAAAATTAAAAAAATTTAATTCCCTACACATGTTTGGTATCGCCGCGTCCGTAACGACCTGATCTATAAAACGGTCATGTTACTTTACCCGAACGGTGAACGCCATAAAAATAAAAAAATAAAAACTATGATGAAATAGAAATTTTGCCCACCTTACTTCCCAAAAAAAGGTAATAAAAGTGATCAAAAAAGTCGCCAAAATTGTAACAATCAAACCGTCATCTCATCCCGCAAAAAATGAGACCCTACTTAAGATAATCGCCCAAAAACTGAAAAAACTATGGCTCTTAGACTATGAAAACACTAAAACATAATTTTTTTTGTTTCAAAAATGAAATCATTGTGTAAAACTTACATAAATTTTAAAAAAAGTATACATATTAGGTATTGCCGCGTCTGTATGGACCGGCTCTATAAAAATATCACATGACCTAACCCCTCAGGTGACCACCGTAAAAAAATAAAAATTAAAACGGTGTAAAAAAAGCAATTTTTTGTCATCTTACATCACAAAAAGTGCAATAGCAAGCGATCAAAAAATCATATGCACCCCAAAATAGTGCCAATCAAACCGTCATCTCATCCCGCAAAAAATGAGACCCTACTCAAGATAATCGCCCAAAAACTGAAACAATTATGGCTCTTAGACTATGGAGACACTAAAACTTTTTTGTTTTAAAAATGAAATCATTGTGTAAAACTTACATAAATAAAAAAATTGTATACATATTATGTATCGCCGCGTCCGTGACAACCTGCTCTATAAAATTACCACGTGATCTAACCTGTCAGATGAATGTTGTAAATAACAAAAAAAAAAACTGTGCTAAAAAGGTATTTCTTGTTACCTTGCCGCACAAAAAGTGTAATATAGAGCAACCAAAAATCATATGTACCCTAAACTAGTACCAACAAAACTGCCACCCTATCCCGTAGTTTCTAAAATGGGGTCACTTTTTTAGAGTTTCTACTCTAGGGGTGCATCAGGGGGGCTTCAAATGGGACAAGGTGTCAAAAAAACCAGTCCAGCAAAATCCAGCCTTCCAAAAACCGTATGGCATTCCTTTCCTTCTGCGCCCTGCCGTGTGACCGTACAGCAGTTTACGACCACATATGGGGTGTTTCTGTAAAGTACAGAATTAGGGCCATGAATAATGAGTTTTGTTTGGCTGTTAACCCTTTCTTTGTAACTGGAAAAAAAAATATTAAAATGGAAAATCTGCCAAAAAAGTGAAATTTGGAAATTGTATCTCTATTTTCCATTAAATCTTGTGCAACACCTAAAGGGTTAAAATTGTATGTAAAATCAGTTTTGAATACCTTGAGGGGTGTAGTTTCTTAGATGGGGTCACTTTTATGGAGTTTCTACTCTAGGGGTGCATCAGGGGGGCTTCAAATGGGACATGGTGTGAAAAAACCAGTCCAGCAAAATCTGGCTTCCAAAAACCAAACGGCGCACCTTTCACTCTACGCCCCGCTGTGTGGCCATACAGTAGTTTACGGCCACATATTGGGTGTTTCTGTAAACGGCAGAGTCAGGGCAATAAAGATACAGTCTTGTTTGGCTGTTAACCCTTGCTTTGTTAGTGGAAAAAATGGGTTAAAATGGAAAATTAGACAAAAAAATGAAATTCTCAAATTTCATCCCCATTTGCCAATAACTCTTGTGCAACACCTAAAGGGTTAACGACGTATGTAAAATCAGTTTTGAATACCTTGAGGGGTGTAGTTTCTTAGATGGGGTCATTTTTGGGAGGTTTCTATTATCTAAGCCTCACAATATGACTTCAAACCTGAACTGGTCCAAATTTTCAACATTTGCTTCTAAGCCTTGTAACATCCCCAAAAAATAAAATATCATTCCCAAAATGCTACAAACATGAAGTAGACATATGGGGAATGTAAAATCATCACAATTTTTGGGGGTATTACTATGTATTACAGAAGTAGAGAAACTGAAACTTTGAAATTTGCAAATTTTTGATTTTTTTTTGTAAATTAGGTATTATTTTGTGCAAAAATAATAATTTTTGACTTCATTTTACCAGTGTCATGAAGTACAATATGTGACGAAAAAACAATCTCAGAACGGCCTGGATAAGTCAAAGCGTTTTAAAGTTATCAGCACTTAAAGTGACACTGGTCAGATTTGCAAAAAATGGCCTGGTCCTAAGGTGTAAAAAGGCTGTGTCCCTAAGGGGTTAAAGCATATAACATTAACTTAAAGTGGGAGGAAGATGCAACAATCACTATACTGTCGTAATGTGATTTTAAAGTAGAGAATGCATCCTAGACAGAAAAGGGAGATAAAACTTTCCATAATTTTTCTCCTTTGTTTTGTTCTGTGCACACCATGGCTGATTTGTGTTGTCTGCTATCACATTTCTCCTGTCTGTCCTACATTTTTAATTGATGGCTCTAGCACATGATTGTCTTCCATTTTAGTAACTCATGCATTATCACCCTTGCTCAGGATTGACATTGCTAATTCCATACTTGCTGACTACCAAAAAGAAGTGGAAAGACTGCAAGATCAGAGTGTTTATCGGTGGAAAGATTAACAGGATAGATCATGACCGCAGAGCGTAAGTTTGTTGATTTTGATAACATACATATATGTAAAGGGTTGTACTGTAAGAACTAGTAGAGCATATGGACATCCTAGGGGGAGGTCCTCCTCTCAGACTGTCTTGTAATACTAGTTCCTTCTACTGCAGCCAATATACAGTATCTGAGTGGTCCCCATTTTCCCAACAAAATCACCCATGGGATCCAGCAAATACTATGTTTAGGGTGTATTCACACATAAGTTTTTAGTGGCGTTTTTCAGCATTTGATGTCCAAATGTTACCTTAAAGTCTATGGAAAACATCTAATGTCAGACATACAGTGGTCCCTCAAGGTACAATATTTATTGGTTCCAGGACGACCATTGTATCTTGAAACCATGGTATGTAGAGTAATTGGTTCCAAAGCCCCAAAATGTCATCCAAGATGAGATCCAAGAAAAAAATGAAGAAAAATAAGCAGATAGCTAAGACAGATAAAACAAGTCATTACACATAACAGTCAGGAATAGAGGCTAACTAGCAACTAATACAACTATTTTACCAGAGAAGTGGCCTGGATTGGTTGGGTCTGAGTCTCAGGCATTGTATGTTGAGTTTAGTTTCAACTTACGATTGGTCAGAAAAGACCTTTGTATGTTGAAAATATTGGTTCCTAATATAGTGTTTTCTACTGAAATTTTTTTCTCTGGTATTTTTTTATATATATTTTTTTTAAACTCCGCATCTTAAAGGGAACCTGTCATCTCTACTATGCTACCCTCATTGAGCGTTTCATGTTCATTGTGTTACCCTAAACATATAAATGACACTTTTAATTTCATTTGCAGACTAATTCAATAAGAATTATGCATTTTTGTACTTCCCGCCTTCTATGCAAATTAACATAAGAGAGTCATATCTTACTTGTGTGACCAGAGAAGAGTCATATTTTCAAGCTCAGACTCATCTCAGGTTAATTTGCATATGTATGAATTTTTTTTTTTCCCCCACAATAAAAGCGGATGTGCTAGTGGCGATCTAGCAAACCATGTCCTCAGCTCTATACATAAAATCCCGGTGACAGGTTCCCTTTAAGTAATGTTGTTTTTTCCAGCTGGTTTTCTATCTGCTTTTAGAGAAGAAAAACAAGCCATTCATGCTTTTGTTTTGGAAAAAAATGTACATGGTATGGAAAAATCTGCTTCTATGGCGGGAATAAAACACCATTTGTGTGTGAAGAAATCCTAAAGATGGTGTCGCACACACAGTAATGCATTTTTCTATGGAAAAAAGCACAGCTACAGAAGTTAAATGGAAGTCTATGGGAATTATTGAATACAGCACAGTTTTTTCACACTTGAGTTGTGTTTTTTGGGGTCCATGGCGATTTTATTTTATTTTCTAAATCACAGAGATTGTAATGTCAAGTGACATTACAACGGAATACATACTTTCCTATATAAAATGTAAGGTATTCAAAAAGGTTGTTAAAACACTAGTGGGGACATTTATCAACACCAGGGTTTTATGACTTGCTCCCGATCCCTGAGGGGGGCTGCACTTGGATCTGTGCTCTATTGGAAGTGTATGCCTGTACAATTCCCTCAGCTGTATCATTCCCTTCATACATATTGGGGGAGATTTATCAAAACTGGTGTAAAGTAGAACTGGCTTAGTTGCCCATAGCAACCAATTAGATTCCTCCTTTCATTTTTTACAGCTTCTTTGGAAAATGAAAGGTAGAACCTGGTTGCTATGGGCAACTAAGCCAGTTCTACTTTACACCAGTTTTGATAAATCTCATCCAACTATAGCTTTGCCTATATAATTCTCAAAGCATAGTATTGCTGCTCTGGCTAGGTGCAGGTGATGGTGCTCAACTTTGTTGCACACTATAATTCGCAATGTTTCATCAGGAGCTTCCCGATAGTATAATGCCCTATCATCAAGCAGATCACGGTGGGCTGCAATGATGGTTTGCAGCACAGCCTCCGACGTTCGTATGGCCGAGGTCTCCTGAACTGAACACACTACTCCACATGTGGTCTCCCACAATTTAAATCAAATATGTATACCCTGTTAGAATATATATATATATATATATATATATATATATATATATATATATATATACACAGTACAGACCAAAAGAATTTTCTTTATTTTCATGACTATGAAAATTGTAGATTCACACTGAAGGCATCAAAACTATGAATTAACACATGTGGAATTATATACATAACAAAAAAGTGTGAAACAACTGAAAATGTCATATTCTAGGTTCTTCAAAGTAGCCACCTTTTGCTTTGATTACTGCTTTGCACACTCTTGGCATTCTCTTGATGAGCTTCAAGAGGTAGTCACCTGAAATGGTTTTCACTTCACAGGTGTGCCCTGTCAGGTTTAATAAGTGGGATTTCTTGCCTTATAAATGGGGTTGGGACCATCAGTTGCGTTGTGGAGAAGTCAGATGGATACACAGCTGATAGTCCTACTGAATAGACTGTTAGAATTTGTATTATGGCAAGAAAAAAGCAGCTAAGTAAAGAAAAACGAGTGGCCATCATTAGGTCAAATGAAGGTCAGTCAGTCCGAAAAATTGGGAAAACTTTGAAAGTGTCCCCAAGTGCAGTCACAAAAACCATCAAGCGCTGCAAAGAAACTGGCTCACATGCGGACCGCCCCAGGAAAGGAAGACCAAGAGTCACCTCTGCTGCAGAGGATAAGTTCATCCGAGTCACCAGCCTCAGAAATCGCAGGTTAACAGCAGCTCAGATTAGAGACCAGGTCAATGCCACACAGAGTTCTAGCAGCAGACACATCTCTAGAACAACTGTTAGGAGGAGACTGTGTGAATCAGGTCTTCATGGTAGAATATCTGCTAGGAAACCACTGCTAAGGACAGGCAACAAGCAGAAGAGACTTGTTTGGGCTAAAGAACACAAGGAAGGGACATTAGACCAGTGGAAATTTATGCTTTGGTCTGATGAGTCCAAATTTGAGATCTTTGGTTCCAACCACTGTGTCTTTGTGCGACGCAGAAAAGGTGAACGGATGGACTCTACATGCCTGGTTCCCACCGTGAAGCATGGAGGAGGAGGTGTGATGGTGTGGGGGTGCTTTGCTGGTGACACTGTTGGGGATTTATTCAAAATTGAAGGCATACTGAACCAGCATGGCTACCACAGCATCTTGCAGCGGCATGCTATTCCATCCAGTTTGCGTTTAGTTGGACCATCATTTATTTTTCAACAGGACAATGACCCCAAACACACCTCTAGGCTGTGTAAGGGCTATTTGACCATGAAGGAGAGTGATGGGGTGCTGCGCCAGATGACCTGGCCTCCACAGTCACCGGACCTGAACCCAATCAAGATGGTTTGGGGTGAGCTGGACCGCAGAGTGAAGGCAAAAGGGCCAACAAGTGCTAAGCATCTCTGGGAACTCCTTCAAGACTGTTGGAAGACCATTTCAGGTGACTACCTCTTGAAGCTCATCAAGAGAATGCCAAGAGTGTGCCAAGCAGTAATCAAAGCAAAAGGTGGCTACTTCGAAGAACCTAGAAAAAGAACCTTTCAGTTGTTTCACACTTTTTTGTTATGTATATAATTCCACATGTGTTAATTCATAGTTTTGATGCCTCCAGTGTGAATCTACAATTTTCAGTCATGAAAAAAAGAAAACTTTGAATGAGAAGGTGGTCTGTACTGTGTGTATATATATATATACATACACACACAGTCACATTCAGGGATGAGATTCTGTTAGGCCCTAGGATAACATCAGAGTGTAATTCAAGTTGTCACTTACCACCGTCATGATTTTTAATGATTCTCATGATCCATTCTTTCTTGAGCAGTGTGGGAAAGCTTCTGTTCAAAGGGGTGTACACTCAGCTTAAAGCAAATTTAAATCAATTTATCACCAGACAATCTGCTGATGACATGGGAATGACAAAAGCATTAAGTAATAAACCCTAAGCCACCAAAACAATTTGTACCGTGACATTATGATCTATACGCAAGAATTTCTAATATATTATTTCAAACAGAGCAGAGAAGAAATGGCTTTGTGAGAAGAGCAAACCCTGAAAACCAGCACTTGTGTAGTGTCTGGGTGCACAGTAATAGCTATAGTTGGATCTTGCCTCGTTCATGTCAATTGACGGCATCATCTCTGGGGGAAAGTAGTAAATCGAGCAAAACTGTGGCACCCTCTTCTCCCTAATGCTATAATGCCTGTGTTTAATTTCATTGTCTGTAATGCTGATATCTGGCATGGTGTTTTTCCAGGATGGCAACATTGTTGAGCAAGTTCAGAATTGACTTCTCTGACATCATGGTTCTCGGCGATATCAACACCAAGCCAAAGAAAGAAAAGTAGGTTTATTTTTGGTTTATGACGTGTGTACCGGTGCAGGATCATGTGTGTACTTCTTTATAATTCCGTTTTTTAATATTGCAAGAGCATGCAGTTAATCCTCTGTTGCTTTTTTAGTTGTTGTGATTTTGTGAAGATACACAGATCCAAGAATACTGTATGCACATTTCGATTTTTTTGTTTCCTTCTTAAGAAGGTCTAAAGCCTGTGTTACACAGGCCTGACTGAGCAAGCTATTGTCGGGGAAAGAAACGATTGCTGTGCCATCAATCATCCCCATGCTATCTAGTGGTTTGCCAGCAGTAGATCGTAATTAAACAGTGCGATCTGCCACCGGCAAACTATGGTTTTTAAGCGTGCTTAAAAATCACTATTTACCGATGAACAAGCAATCAGCAGCAGTATTACACTGCAAGATGATCGCTAACAAGCGTTCAAACAAACGCTCGTTAGCGATCATCTGCTGAAAAATCGGCAGCCTTAAGTCTCTGAGTCACAGGAGCATTTCTTTAATTAATTTGTGTACAAGATGATATGTGTTTTCATGGGGTATAATATTTTATTTTTTTATGATAATTTTATCTGTGTGTGACAAAGTGTACAGAAACAACCCTCCCCCAGCAGTTAAAGGGTTAAAATGTTCAACAAAAATAAGGGCAGTTGTACATGTGGATTAGATGTAGTTGGCCAGAAATGCTGCTTAGTGGCAGAACCCAGGAAGAGTAATGGAATATATTGTCCTCCATCATGGATCATGTATATTTGTGGAAGTTACCTAATAGTGACCGGTAATCTACACTCTGCTGGTAGTCTGCACTCTGCAGGTTAACTGTTCCCACCGTGTAAGTATAAAGAGACATTTGACTGGTATAAATAATAGTAATATATTTTCAGAAAATATTCTTAGGCCGCTTTCAGACGAGCGAGTGTCACGCTCCGGACTCACATTGCAGCACCTGTCTTGAACTTCCAGCACATAGCATTATATTGGTTTATGATGCTATCTAACCCTTACAATTCTGCAATATTGGATAACACTGACAGCATTAGGTCAGTGTTATCCAATACATTCCAGAACTGTAAGAATCATAACTCGATCCCGGCAGTGCTGGAAGTTCACGATGGGGGCTGAGCTGGGAGTCCAGAGCATGACAGTCGCTTGTCTGAAAGCAGCCTTATAATGCTTAAGGTTAGAATTATTGGCGTGGCTGCCGACTTCTTATTTTTTTCAACATGTGTTTGGGTACTTTGTAGGTTTAGAAATTGCTGTTACTTCCGTAATGCTCCATGACATACTATTAGGTCCCAGCAGCAGAGTTTTTCCCACTGCGTGGCATAATAGTACATCGTGGCAATGGAGTGGGCTCAGGAGCTGGGCCCGCGCCATAGTTTGCATGTTTACGTTATATTGCACATCAGGCATCCAGCTCTCACTGCTGGGATCAGAGAGAAATCTGATGCAGCAGTTTAACCCCTCAGGTGCCCCTCTGGATCTGAGCAGTTAGATGAAGGGAGCTCCCTCGGTCCTCTGATTTGTACCCCTTGAAAGCTATTGTGAGGTCCTGGGTACTCAGCTTGGCAGCTGGGGGCCTTCTGAAGAGCCCCAGGCCTGCCATGTTCAGGGCCACTATTACATCATGCCTCCAACATGATGTAGTAGTGTGCCTGTCAGAATGACTTTGCAATGTAATACAGGAGTGTTACCATGCATAGTACAAGCCATAAAAGGACTGCAGCTTCAGTTGACCCAATCTATCAAAATATCCTATTTAACCTGCACTGTGAACTCTGTAACAGGAAAAAATAAAATAAAAATGATCAATGTATCCAAAAATGGTATCATAAGAAATTATACCTTGTCCCACGAAAATGAGTTATGACACAGCAATGTCAGCAGAATATAAAAATGTGGTCAAATATGGGGAGACACGGCAATAAAAAAAATTTGAAAAATTGTAAAAACCATATAAATGGAATCACCTTAATCATACTGACCCACAGAATAAATGTCAAATATTATTTTTACCATGCAGTGAATAGCATAAAACAAAACACTAAAAACAATGGTAGAATTATGTTGTATTTTTTCAACAGGCCCCAATAAAAAACATTTCCCCAAAAATATAACTTGGGCCGAATGCACACGGCCGTTAGCGGTCCGTGGAACCGCGGCCTGGATTCCTGCTGAAAGCAGGAGCGCACGGCGTCATTGGTTGCTATGGTGCCGTGCGCTCCCTGCTGCCGCCACAGTACAGTAATACACTGGTATGATCTATACCAGTGCATTACTGTACTGTGGCGGCAGCAGGGAGCGCACGGCGTTATAGCAACCCATGCCGCCGTGCCCTCCTGCTCTCAGCAGGAATCCAGGCCGCGGTTCCACGGACCGCTCACGGCCGTGTGCATTCGGCCTTACCCTGCATAAAACAAACCCTTATACAGCTATGTTTTTTTTGTTTGTTTTTTAATAGCTTTGGGTAAATGGGTTAAAAGGTAAAGGTTTAGATAATCTGTCTGTGTTGTGTGTTCTTGTAAGGAATTCTATAATCTTATTAGCTGTAGATGTAAGACACTTCAAAGCTGAAGGTGGCACCTTCCATTTATTACGATAAAGAAGCCAGGAGCTTGCCAAGTATGTATCCCGATTTCTTGGCATAGTGTTTGAGCTGTGTTCATTAGCTGCTGTTGCTTTGTCAGGATCACTTTTGGCAAATCCTGGATTTGGCTTTCATTTCAGCATATCCCCCCCCCCCTTAATGTTATTTTCCCTCGCCTGTAGCTTCAAACGCATCAATCGGATTTGTCATTTTGTAGAATAGGTTTGTATGGGAATGATCTGATTCCCATGGATGTCAACAAATGAAGCTCCTTGTCTGTTCACATTCAGTAGTGGAATGATCAATTGCACGTTTTGGATTTCCAACAATTAAACTGTGACTTTCAAGGTTTTTGGGAATCTGCAACTAAAACCTGAAGTGACATTGACTGTTACATTTCTACTACTACAATGAGATAGAATTGCGGTTAACAGTTTTTTTTTTCCCTCCGTTGCCTTCAGTGTGGCAGCTTTTGAAGAGATGATTGAACCGTTCAGGCTGCGGGAAGACGAAAAGGAACAGGATGTCGCTGACAAAATGAAAGAGGAAGAGCCATGGCGAATAACTGATAATGAGCTAGAGCTTTATAAGACAAAGGTACCTTTTATCTGATCAGCAATGCCAATAGCAAGATGTCAGATATCCATTTCAGGGAATGAACTCTTAAAGTTCTAGTATATTAAAGGGGTGATATCATAAAGACATCTCCTTTCTATGGTGTCCTCGCTGGGGACTCCTCTCTTCAGACCAGAATAGAAAGCTGATGTAGAAGTGTGCCTTCTCCATTGATTGGCCAGCTAATCATTCAGTGTTTATCAGCATGTGGCTTCCTCCAGCAATGCATGGGGTTTGAGAAGGTGGCTTCTTCTTAAAAAAGAGACAACTCCTTTAACTTACAGACACATGATGTATTAAACGGGGGTATCTGCCATCCAGTGATCTGTCATATGTCCTGTTGGCTAAAGCTTACAGCCAGCTTTGGCATTGGCGCACTGCAGCAAAATCAAATAGACTGCAATATGGAAACTGCAATGTTAAAGGGTTGTCTCACTTCTGCACATGGCATTTATCATGGAGATGAAGTTAATACAAGGCACTTACTAATGTATTGTGATTGTCCACATTGCTTCCTTTGTTAGCTTCATTCATTTTTCCATCACATTATACACTGCTCCATGGTTACAACCACCCTTTAATCCAATAGCAGTGGTCGTGCTGGCACAGAATAGAAAAAAGTGCTGGCCTCTCTGGTGGCCAGGACAATGGGAGCAAGCATAGGCACTCATGCGCAGCAGCTCCCGTTCTGCGCTGCAGTGGTGGCCGTAATGAGCAGTGTATAATGGGATGGAAAAATGAATCCAGCCAGTAAAGGAGACAATATGGACACAATACATTAGTAAGTGCCTTGTATTAACTTTATCTAAATGATAAATTCCATTTGCTGAAGTGAGACACCCCTTTTTAATGCTTGTTTTCCTCTAAATGGCATAACTATACCTCACAATCTTGAGCGAGGTGCACAACTTTTTTCATACGAATGCTTTTTAGCGACGAATGATTATATTCCCCCTTAATATAAGCTTAAGACAATTGCTGTCATTTCATTCCAGCCATTTAACCAGTTTCTGGGAACAATAATGGCATTAAAGGGAATGGATAGGTCCCTAATTAGCCATGAGCTAGTTGATCTGAAGAGTATTTTACATTTCATACAATTGGCAAAACCTGGAGCATGTCAAGAAGAGTCTAAAATCCCTAGCATGAGGTGTTACTACCTAGCTTACTTTTACATTGACAATTCAGGATATTTCCTTTAAGGGGTTCTGGCTTTTATTATTGATGACCTATAGGTCATCAATACCAGATTGGTGGGGATTCGATACCCGCGCCTCCAACGATCAGCTGTATGAGGAGACGGCGCGCGCAGTGTGCACGTGCTGTCTCCCTTCTATCTTCCTGCTCGCTGCTGCTTTACCATAGACATAGCAGCAGCAGAAAGACTGCGCACACAGTCTCCTCATACAGCTGATGGGCAGGGGTGCCAGGTGTCTGACCCCCTGCTGACCTAGCCAGGAAAATCCCTTTTAAAAGCATTTTCCAGGTTATAGGTATTGATGCTTTTTCCCAATATCAGATCATGGAGGCCGGACACCAATCAGCTCAGCAGCTGCCAGTGCAAGAACTTACACAGCAGATGGAGCCAGAAGCAGAAAGCGTCCTCTGTGCCGGCTAACTGCTCCCATTCACTTCAGTGGGAAATGAGCCGCAGTAACCCGGCATGGCCACTACACAGGACAGAACTGTTCTCCTAACCCCATCCTTTGTTGGTTCCGGTGTCAGCAGCTGCTGAGAACAGCCGATTGGTGGGGGTGCTGGCTGTTGAAACCCCACCATTCTGCTATGTATGACCTATCCTATGGATGTCATTAATATCTATAGCCCCGAAAACCCCTTTAAACATAGTTTGATATAAATGAGGTGAGTAACAGCAATCTAAAGTAAATTTGCCCTCACTCGATGTTAATTCATATGGGAGGGCAAATGTGACGAGCCATCTTTAAAACTGTATGCTAACAGAATCTGTAAGACATGGTTATTGTAATAGATCTTCTGTTCCTTTTCCAACTTTGTTTCGTCTACTACATGTTGTTGAGTATTCACCATGTCTCACCCTCTGCCTTGTATTAGACTCATCGTCAGATCCGGTTAAATGAATTGTTGAAGGAGCACTCGAGCACAGCCAATGTTATTGTCATGTAAGTTGAAATATGATCTAGACTGCTATGTACATGCTGCTCGGGAGTGAGCTTTGCCTCTCCTATGTGCCAGTACTGTTCGTATGAGCCTGTATAGAAAATGGGTCTGAAATACTTTAACAAGAATTCCAAACATGTTCTGCTTATACCATGACTCATGGCTCTGGAGAAAAAGGAAACTTGCCGAATTGTCACTTTCAGCTGTTTTTTTGGTTCAGAGCGTTTGAAGCCAAATGTTTTATCTTTGGTGTAGTTTTCCCATCCCATAGATGACACAAAGCAACCTATTTTAAAAAAAGGCGTGATGTGAACCTGACCTAAATGTGATTAAACACAACATTATGAATAATGGCCTACAATAATATTTTGAGTTCATGTGGTAGCGAAATATTGGGGTTATCTGGGACTATAAGAATGATGGTCTGTCTTTACCAGGCTCTGTGCCATACTTGTGCCCAAGGTTACTTTCACTACACCTTCATTCTGGTTCAAGTGAGAGATACTAAGCTGTAATACCAGACACAGCTTCTACTAAAAGTGTGATGTGGGCCCTTCTATCCTAAGGATAGACCATGAATTTTAGAGTCCCAGTTAACTCCTTTTTAAAGGGGTTGCAACACTACAATATCCATGACTAGGGATGAGTGAACTTGTGTTTTACAAGTTCAAGGTTCAGGTTTTGTTACAATTCCGATATGGATTACGTTACAACAGGCCGTAATGGAAGGCCTTTAACCCCTTAAGGACACAGCCTTTTTACACCTTAGGACCAGGCCATTTTTTGCAAATCTGACCAGAGTCACTTTAAGTGCTGATAACTTTAAAACGCTTTGACTTATCCAGGCCGTTCTGAGATTGTTTTTTTGTCACATATTGTACTTCATGACACTGGTAAAATGAAGTAAAAAAAATATTTTTTTTGCACCAAAAAATACCTAATTTAACAAAAATTTGGAAAAATTTGTAAATTTCAAAGTTTCAGTTTCTCTACTTCTGTAATACATAGTAATACCCCTAAAAATTGTGATGCCTTTACATTCCCCATATGTCTACTTCATGTTTGAATTATTTTGGGAATGATATTTTATTTTTTGGGGATGTTACAAGGCTTAGAAGTTTAGAAGCAAATCTTGAAATTTTTCAGAAATTTACAAAAAACCAATTTTTAGGGACCACTACAGCTCTGAAGTCACTTTGCGAGGCTTACATAATAGAAACCACCCAAAAATGACCCCATTCTATAAACTACACCCCTCAAGGTATTCAAAACTGATTTTACAAACTTCGTTAACCCTTTAGGTGTTGCACAAGAGTTATTGGCAAATGGGGATGAAATTTGAGAATTTCATTTTTTTGGCTAATTTTCCATTTTAACCCATTTTTTCCACTAACAAAGCAAGGGTTAACAGCCAAACAAGACTGTATCTTTATTGCCCTGACTCTGCCGTTTACAGAAACACCCTATATGTGGCCGTAAACTACTGTACGGCCACACAGCGGGGCGTAGAGTGAAAGGTGCGCCATATGGTTTTTGGAAGGCAGGTTTTGCTGGACTGTTTTTTTGACACCATGTCCCATTTGAAGCCCCCTGATGCACCCCTAGAGTAGAAACTCCATAAAAGTGACCCCATCTAAGAAACTACACCCCTCAAGGTATTCAAAACTGATTTTACAAACTTCATTAACCCTTTAGGTGTTGCACAAGAGTTATTGGCAAATGGGGATGAAATTTGAGAATTTCATTTTTTTGCCTAATTTTCCATTTTAACCAATTTTTTTCCACTAAAAAGCAAGGGTTAACAGCCAAACAAGACTGTATCTTTATTGCCCTGACTCTGCAGTTTACAGAAACACCCCATATGTGGCCGTAAACTACTGTACGGCCACACAGCGGGGCGTAGAGTGAAAGGTGCGCCATATGGTTTTTGGAAGGCAGGTTTTGCTGGACAGTTTTTTTGACACCATGTCCCATTTGAAGCCCCCCTGATGCAACCCTAGAGTAGAAACTCCATAAAAGTGACCCCATCTAAGAAACTACACCCCTCAAGGTATTCAAAACTGATTTTACAAAGTTTGTTAACCCTTTAGGTGTTGCACAAGATTTAATGGAAAATAGAGATACAATTTCAAAATTTCACTTTTTTGGCAGATTTTCCATTTTAATATTTTTTTTCCAGTTACAAAGCAAGGGTTAACAGCAAAACAAAACTCATTATTTATGGCCCTGATTCTGTAGTTTACAGAAACACCCCATATGTGGTCGTAAACTGCTGTACGGGCACACGGCAGGGCGCAGAAGGAAAGGAATGCCATACGTTTTTTGGAAGGCAGATTTTGCTGGACTGGTTTTATTGACACCATGTCCCATTTGAAGCCCCCCTGATGCACCCCTAGAGTAGAAACTCCAAAAAAGTGACCCCATTTTAGAAACTACGGGATAAGGTGGCAGTTTTGTTGGTACTAGTTTAGGGTACATATGATTTTTGGTTGCTCTATATTACACTTTTTGTGCGGCAAGGTAACAAGAAATAGCTTTTTTGGCACAGTTTTTTTTTTTTGTTATTTACAACATTCATCTGACCGGTTAGATCATGTGGTAATTTTATAGAGCAGGTTGTCACGGACTGCGGCGATACCTAATATGTATACAATTTTTTTTATTTATGTAAGTTTTACACAATGAATTAATTTTTAAAACAAAAAAAAGTTTTAGTGTCTCCATAGTCTAAGAGCCATAGTTTTTTCAGTTTTTGGGCGATTATCTCAAGTAGGGTCTCATTTTTTGCGGGATGAGATTACGGTTTTATTGGCACTATTTTGGGGTGCATATGACTTTTTGATCGCTTGCTGTTACACTTTTTGTGAAGTAAGATGACAAAAAATTGCTTTTTTTACACCGTTTTTTTTTTTTTTTTTTTACGGTGGTCACCTGAGGGGTTAGGTCATGTGATATTTTTATAGAGCCGGTCGATACGGACGCGGCGATACCTAATATGTATACTTTTTTTTATTTATGTAAGTTTTACACAATGATTTCATTTTTGAAACAAAAAAAATCATGTTTTAGTGTTTCCATAGTCTAAGAGCCATAGTTTTTTCAGTTTTGGGGCGATTATCTTGGGTAGGGTATGATTTTTGCGGGATGAGATGACGGTTTGATTGTTACAATTTTGGAGTACATACAACTTTTTTGATCACTTTTATTAACTTTTTTGGGAAGTAAGGTGGGCAAAATTTCAATTTCATCATAGTTTTTAATTTTTATTTTTATGGCGTTCACCGTTTGGGTAAAGTAACATGACCGTTTTATAGATCAGGTCGTTACGGACGCGGCGATACCAAACATGTGTAGGGAATTTCATTTTTTTTTATTTTTAATCAGTGATAAATGTGTTTTTTGATTTTTACTTTATTTTACTTTTTTTCACTTTCTTTTTGACCCAGACCCACTTGGTTCTTGAAGATCCAGTGGGTCTGATGTCTGTATAATACAGTACAGTACAATATATAGTACTGTACTGTATTTTACACTTTGTCTGAACAGATCTATGCCTTTCAGCACAGATCTGTTCAGCACCATGGACAGCAGGACGCCTGAGAGGCGTCCTGTTGCCATGGGAACCTTCCCCGTCTGCTCAGTTATGGTCAGAACTGCGCAGACGGGGAAGGGTAAGGACGGGGCTCTGGGGGGGCTGCCTGGGAGCTCTCTCCCTCTCCATTCGGGGGGCTGCAAAGGCACAGCAGCCCCCCGATGGGAGAGGGAGGGAGCTCCCTGCGCTGTTAACCTTTTCCATACAGCGGTCCGTACGGACCGCGGTATGGAAAGGGTTAAACGGCTGACATCGCAGCACAGATGTCAGCCGTTTATACCAGGGTGCCAGCAATGTGCTGGCACCCTGGTATACCCACTAGAAACCAACGATTATTCAAGGGGAGGCGGGCGGGGGATCGCGATCCCGCCTACCGCACCTCCCGCACCGCCCGCAACCCTCCCCCTGCACCTCCCACCGTGCTCAAATAACTCAGGGGTGCAGGGGGGAGGGATGCAGGAACATTTTTGGAATCCTAAAGTTTCTGATCCCCGCGGTCAGGGACCGCGGGGATCAGAAACTGCAGAAATCGCAGCAAACCGCAGGTCTGAATTGACCTGCGGTTTGCCGCGATCGCCGACATGGGGGGGTCACGGGACCCCCCCGCGCATTTAGCCTAGGTGCCTGCTCAATGATTTGAGCAGGCACCGGGTTCCGATCACTGCCAGCCGCACGGCAGTGATCAGAAATACACAGGGCGTACATGTACGCCCTGTGTCCTTAAGTACCAGGGCACAAGGGCGTACCTGTACGCCCTATGTCCTTAAGAGGTTAAGAGGCATTCTGTTATAATAGAAGTCTACAGGCTGCAAAACAGATCCGTCTGGTTTCCATTATGCAGGAGTGGACTCCTGCATAACTGAAACCAGACATATCCGTTATGCGGCCCATAGACCTCTTTTATGACTGAATGCCTCTTAAAGGCATTCCGTCATTGAATTCCGTTTTGGCCCGTGGTAACGGAATCCATATTGGAATTGTTATAAAACACAAACCCTGAACTCGAACGTGTAAAACACAAGTTTGCTCATCCCTATTGATGAACTATCCTCAGGATGGGAAATCTATATCAGATCGTGGGGGTCTGACTTCCGGCACCCTTGATGATAAGCTGTTTGAAGCGGTAGCGGCACTCATTGGAGTGCTACTTCTGCTTCAAAATTATCTGCACGTCATCTTGCTCTTGCAATTACACTGAGCCGTCTCTATAAACAAGACGACACTCAGGTAATTTTAAAGCTGAAACAGCGCTTGCCCGAGCGCCGCTACTGCTTCAAACAGCTGATTGGCTGGGGTACCAGGTGTCGGATCCCCGCCGCTCTGATATTAATGACCTATCCTGAGGTGAGGTCATCAATATTGATTGCAGTGTGGCATAGCCCCTTTAAGGTGTTCAGTAATACTTCCTATGATTACCTATATTGCTCTGTTATTACTCTGTATTTCAGCCTAAACATATCTGCTTTACTGTTTTGTGACAGGAGCCTTCCAGTTGCGAGAAAAGGTGCCGTGTCCAGTGCACTTTACATGGCTTGGCTAGAGGCACTTTCTAAAGATCTCCCACCCATCCTGCTTGTCCGTGGAAATCACCAGAGCGTCCTTACTTTCTACTCCTAAAAGCTGACAGCCGCAAAGCCCCCAAAGAAATGGTACTTCAGTGGCTGGGATGCAGGCATCATCACGTTCTCTAAAGCCCCTGAACTTCTCTTTCTGAATTTCACAGACTTGAAAGCACATGGAGGAAAGTAACTTTTTCCACACTTGAGCATCTGTTGCAGTTTTACTGCTTCTGTTACATTACCGGTGGATCCTGGCTTCATAAGGGAGATTCCGATGTATGGGACTCGAATACATGGAAGTTTATTTCTCTGCTACTTGAAAAGCAGCAATAAAAGCGTGTTTCTTTTTATTTTGACCAGTGAAAGGATTCTAGATTTGTAAAAGCCTTTAGCCTTGAGGTGCCTTTTTGAAAATTAACCAAACTTCATCCATACCCCCCTTTTTTATAAACTTGTATAGAATGTACAATCTGCCTTTCAGCTAGGACTTTAGATCAAAACCTTTAGTTTCTAGTTTCTTCCATCTTGACGATAACTTATGCTGCTGCTTCGTCTTCCACCAAGCTATTCACTCTTGTATTGCGTCATAAATGTTATTATTTTTTTATATTCTTCTTCTTTTGAATGTGTTAGCAAAAATGCACAGGGTTTGAACAAGACAGCTATTCCAACAATAAAAACACGTGAAGCGACCATATGGGTTGTATTGGAACAAATGAGCAAGTAAAATGGACCTCGCTGTGGGTATCGCATACACTACTTTACTTTAAGTGAACCCCCATCTTTCCTGTTCAAGTTATACTCCACGTGTCACCCAAATATAATAGACTTCATTAATGGTGCGTAGGTGACTGTGTCTAGGGGTTTTTAATGGCGCTCGTTTCTGGCCTATCCAGAGATCTGTTGTACATGAATAACACAATTCAGGTCAGTTCTCCAAAAACATTCAATCTGTATTTATTCCTAGCATCTCTATACAAGGGGAAGCGGCCATACTGTGCCCTTCTCCCACTATTCAGCTTACTAATATACCACAATGAATGAATTGACTCATTTCTACCCAAAATGTCGGTCTCCAGTCACTGCAGCCCCTAAATGTTCAGTTTACTTTGTCGTACTTTTGTAATACAGGAAATCAAATTTTAAATGTATCTAGTCTGTCCTGGTCAGATGAGGGTGACATGGTGACATGCCACCATTTTAATGCTTGATTGAATGACGATACTCAGTACACTTCTACAGCTGTCTTTCTATGTTATATATGTGGATGTTGAGGTTTATGCCCAGAATGTTTGATGCAATGGCTCATGTGCAATAGCATTACTTGGGGGGGGGGGGGGGGGGGGCGAGACATGGGGCTTGTCTTGAAAATGAGCGCTTTCTTGTTGAGAGATGCCTTTCTGCTGTACTACCTTGTAGCCCATAGACTTATATTATGAATACCTGTAGAAAAAAAACACATTTCTGTCCACTTATGTCTTGGATTTTTCTGTGTTTTAAGTCTAAATATGTTTTAAGCAAAACCTCCTTACTTCACATTAAGGCTACATTCGCACGACGGCTGTCACATGACCGTTTTAACAACTATGATAGTCTATGGGGTTATTCACATGCTGTTTTTTGTTTGTTTTTGATGGGCCGTGAATAACGTCTATCCTATTTTGTCTATTTTCATGGGCCAACAGCCCCTTTACAATTACAATTACGTTTTTTGCCAGCCATCGTGTGAATGGAGCCTTACATTAGCTTTGCATTCTACAACTTTTTGAAATACTGTACTGTACTTTTTGACAGTGTTCAGTTGCTTTTATGTTTATCGGGCAGTACTTCTTTAGGACCGAGGAGAGAAGTTGATGAAACAGTTTATGAAGAGGTCTAGTCTGTGACTATTAGAACTCTGAAGACAATAACCTATGGTGAGAAGGTTCATCATTACAAGAAAGTGCATTCCAAGCTTTTCTAGTTGTAAATTACAGTTCTCTGGAACCAATCAGATTCCACCTTTCATTTTTGACAGCTCCTTTGGAAAATGAAAAGTGGAATCTGATTGGTTGCTATGGGCAACTAAGCCCGTTCTACTTTACACCAGTTTGATAAATTACCCCTATTGACTATCAAGCCAGTGTTGTACCCAGTGACGGGGTTCTTCGGCATAGTACAAACATCTGTTGAACTGAGCACAGGATATACAGACAATTTTGATGTGTTATCCAGATGTTCTGTCTCCCATCAATAATTAGGCTATGACTATAATGACTAAATACATGTATGTTAATCTATGCATACACATCCTGTGCTCTGTTCCATTAACATTGTGTACTATGCCAGGAGGTAATGGAGATATCGAAGTAAGCTCCTGTGTAGGTTATCAACCTGATGTATGCCGGTTTTCTTGGATAATGTATTGGATGAAATTGGCCCTGAATGATAAGATATCCCTGGCGTGTCAGGATAGGTTTGGAAGTGAGGAAATGGTAAGCTTGTTCATTTTTTATCTATAGAAGGAGCCTCAGTCATCACAGCATCCCCCCCCCCCCTTCCCTGCAAATGATTGTACTGGATTGGTAGAAAGTCGATAGGGCCGTTTGTGAAGATGCTGTATTGGTGCCACAGGCTCTATGTGTGATATAATTAGAATACCCACTGATATGTTTTACCTGGGAAACAAGAATTGTCATGTGTAACTAATATAGTGAAATGTACAGTGTATTATTAATGTCTTGTATTCAGAGCATGTATGATTAATTATGTACTGGTCTGTTGTATCACTGCTCGGTTGAAGACCCCACAGCTATATTTGTACAGAACTTGTTTGGAAAAAATAATCTAATGTACGTGAAAATGCCTGAAGATCTGTAAAAACAATTACAGGATTGATGAGTTTGCAGTAAGTTGGAATGAAAGTAGATGAATATATACCATATCCAATTTTATAGTAACGTCTAAGGGTTTTTGCTGGTATTTTTGTGCACCTGTGGTTTTTGGTGTTTTTTTTTTTTGTTTGTTTTGTTTTTTTTGCAGTAAAAAACGGCAACTCCAGAATTAGCAGGTCTATGGGAAAAGCGGGAAACTCAAGCCTTTTTTTTTCTATAGGTGGTTTTGTTCATTACCGTAGTTGCTGTGTTTTGTCTTTTTGGCTTTTTTTAAATCACCTTCTCTTTAGGGGTTGAGCATCTTGAAGTAAACGCTAGTGTGCAAAAAATGCCAGGAAAAAACTCAGGTGGCCTGAGCAAAAACATGCAGTTATTCTGCCTTCTCCAACCCCCCCCCCCCCAAAAAAAAAGCCAGTCAAAACTTGTGTGTATAGGGACTCTGTAGCGGTTTTCTGGAAAAAGATACAGAAAACTACCTCAGGCTACTTTAATATTAGCGTTAGCAGGGTCCGGCAGGCTGTTACAGCAGGGGCCATGATGCCCACTGCACGCGCGAGCGGAGGTCATGCTTGCACAGTTCTACCAGCGCCGTACATGTACAGCGCTGGTAGCGAAAGGGTGAACTATAATGGGGACAGACCAGAGGTCCGGCAGCAGCATGGCAAACGTGCCGAGAGGAGGCCGGCCAAAAACCGAACCTGCTAATGTGAAAGTAGCCTCACTCTGCCTGAATGCTCACTAGATCTCAGAAATAATTATGTTTACTTTAATTTATCTTGCTTAACTCTTTATAGCATCTTTGACTCTGCCAGGGCTTCCTGTGAATGGTATTACTATGTAACGAACTGCAGTTCCCATGATACCACTCAACTCTTGCAAGCTTTGCATGTATTTACAGCTGCTTCATGCTCTCTATTTTTGCACACAGCACAGATCTGCTAATCACTTGTTGCTGTGCTGTTCTTAAACTGCATACTGCACCACCTTCTGCCCAGCATGTGAAACACGATCCCTATTAATGCCTCATTCACACGTCAGTGTTTTGGAGCCAAAACCAGATGCAGATCTTTCCCTTATGTCTGTGGAGGCTCCACTCCTGTTTGTGGCTCACAATCACTGATGGAAATCACTGACCAAAACACCAACGTGTGAATGAGACTTAAGACAGGAAATTAAGGAGTTTGGAAATCTAGGGAGCAGTAGAGGTAAGAGGCATGTGATTTGAGATGGTTCGTACTGTATAGTAGAGGGACATAGCACAAGATCACAGTGCAGGATTTCACCCAAGCAGCAGAACACCAGAAGCAGGGACATACAGAGACCCTTTAGCTGCATCATTAAAGGGGTTGTCTCACTTCAGCAAATGGCATTTATCATGTAGATAAAGTTTATACAAGGCACTTACTAATGTATTGTGATTATCCATATTGTCTCCTTTGCTGGTTTGATTCATTTTCCATCACAATATACACTGCTCGTATCCAGGTGTTACGACCACCCTAAAAGCCAGCATTGGTCGCCGTGCTTGCACACTATAGGAAAAAGCACCGGCCTCTCTGGTGGCTGGGATCGCGGGAGTGTGCATAGTCCAGCACTTTTTTTTTTTTCTATAGTGTGCAAGCATGGCCACCTGTGTTGAATTGCAGGGTGGTCCTAACCATGGAAATGAGTAATGTATCATGTGATAGAAAAAGTAATCAAGCCAGCAAATGGACAATCACAATACATTAGTAAGTGCCTTTTATTAACTTAATCTACATGATAAATGTCATTTACTGAAGTGAGACAACCCCTTTAAGTGCACTTGAACTATGGGGGCAACATTTTTAATGATCGGAAATCACCTTTTAAACTTAATAGATTGTTAAAAAATATATATTCCAAAAGCATAGATGCCTAAATTACATTTTTCAAGGACCGGATAAATAAAGCATTTTATTGGGGTTTAGGGTCAGGTACCTTTTTATAGAGGTTATTCCATTAAAGACATCTCCTGTACATATGCCATAGAGGAGAGCCTTCTCCAACTAGCTAATCTGTTTGGCAGGGTCTCGGGAACAGCAGCTCTCATGTTATAGGGGTTTTCTGGCTGTGGCAGGACAACTCTTTTAAAGGATAAATGGATATGTTACTGTTATAGAATGGCAATTTTTCCCCATATAATAGTTTAGCTATATCTTTAATTGAGCCTTCAGTATAGGTGTCAAGAATTTCATTGGGTTCATTTCATAGCTTTTTCTGTGATTTATTGATACCGTTGGGACCGGTGATGTGAAAACATCATAATTGATATTCGAGTGCCAGTCATTTTATGTTGGCAAATCACAACTAAAAGATTGTTTTCCATAGACATCCTTAAAGTCTCTGCATGCATGTGGTGCCATGGTGTATAGAATGGACCTAGTGTTACGGCAAATGTTAACATTCAGAGCATCAACAAGCTCATGATGAGTAATTCCTGCTGCCCTTATATCCCAGAACTTTCCCGTAGTCATGCCACATAATATTTGCAAGCACTATAGTGCATATGTGGTCTTTTCTGCTCCTGCTTTAGAAAAGGCATTGTATGGAATTCAGATTTCCCAGCGTCAGCACTTTGGAGAACTAGTGATACCTTGCTAGGTGCATGTGTGTTGAGAACAGGTAGTACTGATTTTGCTGTGATGAGCGGATGTTACATAATGGAAACCTAATCTGTAAACATTAAAACTTTTACTTCTATAAATCCTTGTAAGTGGATAGGAACCTCTGCCGACACATGAAGTGTATCTACTATCCATTACAAACTGGGTCCCTATTGACTTCTTATTCACCTACCTTCATTCCACAGAGCCCATCTCTGCAGTTAGTCTGATAAGTGGGGACCGTGACATAATCATGGATTTTCAAGAGAATGTTGAATGAACTGCTGACTTGTTTTAGTGCTGCTACCTTGTGTTTGTGACCAGGTACTTTTGCCGTATACACTTTCTAACTGTATTCTGGAAAGGTTGCTAACAGTGTGTATTTTAATACCCTTTTTATGGCACCGTGGTAAGGTCAGTTCACGGCTAAGCTCTCGCTGACCCCTTCCGGGACATAGTTGTGTGACACACTGCAGTGATCTCTATTGATGTTTGTGTGTGTATTCAGGTCATATTTAAAAAAACAAACAAAAAAAAAAGAAACCAAATTCAGTTTTTGTGTACATATTGAGATAAGATACTGCTTATGAGCAATTGTCTTAAAATGCAAACTTTGGGGCTTGGGTCGGTCGAATATATGCTTAGAATTACTCGGTGCACTTTCACTCAGTACAATTTTCTTTGGGCACCTTGACATTTTAAGCTACACCTATTTGATAACATTCGGTAGCGGTTGTATGTTCCATCATGTACCTATGTGTTAACATAATTCAATTAACACTGCTCTTTCTAGTACAAAGATTGTTATATATGCATTTTGCCTAATTTAATGACATCTAAATATGCTAGTAAGTGTAACAGCTAATTTATGATTTATATTTAAACACTGTGCTCTTTTATGTTTGAGATTTTTAGAACTTTCCTTAATTGCGTTTTTAAAACTTATTTTTATATGCATTCCGGACATTGGACAGTAATAAAAACATTGAAATATGAAATTCAACAAAGCTGTGTTTTCTTGCTGTTGTCACGAGAACTTCCCACTTTTTAGAGTTATAGAATTTATTACTGAATTAACAAGCATTTTGGTAATATGGTTCTCAACCCTTCAAAGGAAACTTAATTCACATGTAGGTTTTTGCTGGTTGGTTTGCTGCACTTTAGCATTTTTTTTGTTTTTGTGGCTTTTTTTGTGGCTTTTTGTTTTGCAACATTTGTTGCTGTAAAAATGTTAGCTCTGGGTGTTAGCTGAAGGACTACGGGAAAGATAAAATGCAGGACATGGCATTTATTTTATTTTTTTCATTTTGGCATTTTTGTTAATTGGGTGGCATTTTATTTATTTTTTTGTCTTTTTATGCTTCTTTTCTAAAATGCAGTCTGCTGTAGCTCCTGATGATTTTTCAGGCGTTTTAACAATGCCTTATTTATAGGGCAAAACACCATAAAGAAAACGCGAGTGGTAAGGGCTCTTTCACACTTGCGTTGTTCTTTTCCGGCATAGAGTTCCGTTGTCGGGGCTCTATGCCGGAAAAATCCTGATCAGGATTATCCCCATGCATTCTGAATGGAGAGAAATCCGTTCAGGAAGCATCAGGATGTCTTCAGTTCAGGACCGGAATGTTTTTGGGCCGCAGAAAATACCGCAGCATGCTGCGCTTTTTGCTCCGTCCAAAAATCCTGAACACTTGCCGCAAGGCCGGATCCGGAATTAATGCCCATTGAAAGGCAATAATCCGGATCCGGCCTTAGGCTAAACGTCGTTTCGACGCATTGCCGGATCCAACGTTTAGCTTTTTCTGAATGGTTACCATGGCTGCCAGGATGCTAAAGTCCTGTTTGCCATGGTAAAGTGTAGTGGGGAGCGGTATACTTACCGTCCGTGCGGCTCCCGGGGCACTTCAGAGTGACGTCATCCATGCGCATGGGGTGCTCTGACGTCATTCTGGAGCGCCCCGGGAGCCGCACGGACGGTAAGTATACTGCTCCCCACTACTACTATGGCAAACAGGACTTTAGCGTCCTGGCTGCCATAGTAACACTGAACGCATTTTAACGACGGATCCGTCTTTAAATGCTTTCAGTTCACTTGCGTTTTTCCGGATCCGGCGTGTAATTCCGGCAAATGGAGTACGCAACGGATCCGGACAACGCAAGTGTGAAAGAGCCCTAAGACGCACTGTATGCAAAAAAGGCCACAAAAACTGAAAACTGTAGGTTGTTAAAAAAAATAAAAGGCAAAAACACGTGATTATTCTGGTATTTTTTTATTACATTTTTTTAACGACTTCTGAGAATGGAGGAGTATAGACAAAATTGAGGAAATGGCATAAAATAACAAAACTATATTGTAATGAAAGGCCCACAACTGTATTCATTTGTCAGGGGAATTCTGTTGTAGTCCAAATGAGATGAATGTGAATTTGGGAGAAAAAAAAAAAACATGAAATGTTCAGGTAAATATTTATTGCAGGAGTGTGGCTGAGAGCTGGAGCTCTTGGCATAGGGAGAGGGTGACTTTTGACACTTGAGTTTGGCTTGTATAAGCTACAAAAAATGGACATCCCAGATGAGTACCAACCACCGCATGCAAGGGGGGAGAATTAAGCCAGACACATTAATATTCCTTGACCTTTTTATTAATCTACGGCACAGTCACCAACAAGGGATCTGAATACTGATTCAAAAGTGGGCTCAAATTAGAAAAAAACTTGGGCTCACCATAAGAACAGAATTACACATGCGCAGGTCAGCCAAGATCTGAGTGTGTTCCCATATTTCCTTCGACCCACTCCCCCCCCCCCCCCCCCCCCCCCCAAAGAAGTCAGAAGAACTATAGCTTGTAAATTAGGTTTTTCATTTTTTTTATATCACATTTATTTTATAACTGTTTTGCTTCTTTTTTTTGTGTGTGTGTGTGTGTGTGTGTATATCAATCTACATACCAATCATGTGATCACACTCCACCCAGTGGGTGTGTTACAAATTGTGACAATAATATGATAAAACAATATTGACATAATAATGAAAGTGCAAATCAAAGAACAAGAGACATGAACATACATGTCATATACATTATAAGCATGGTGAAAAAAAATTGTCGATCAGAAACACAGAACTGAACAAACAGTGTGTCAAATAATTATGTGTCATACAGTGGGAGGAGCAGAGAGGTGATATCGCAGACATACCAAAAAACAGGGAGACTCATTTCATACCGCTACTTGGCGTTGTATACATCTCATTGTGCAGGCGTAGCGCAGCACCAATTAGGGAATGAGGACGAGAGGGGAACGTCCAGCGTCATCGGACTGGGCCGGCGCTCAGACGTCACCCCAACGTCATCCTATACAGCCTCGATGTCTTTCTCCAGGCGCATGCTCAGTGGAAGAACTTGCTCATAGTGCCATCTTGGTCTCTGGAAAACTGCCCATGAACCATGTAACTCGGTGTATCACATCCAACCTACACTAAATAGGGTATGTACAACTTAGAGAGGTAGTGAACTCCCTTAGAAACAGGGTGTCCACATACCCAACCCTGGTAGAAACCTGCCGCAACCACGGGGACCGTGGTTCGTGCAGAAATATCACCCAAGGTACCTAGTTGCCATCTCACCCGAGAGGGATCTCCTCTTGTAGGTACACAGATGCCACAGAGTGCAGGTAACATGTTGAGAAATTACATCATCAGGGCTGTTGTATCGGAATAAACCAATCCCACGGTGCTCGCCAAACCAGGCAAGATGAAATATGAAAAATAAAAACAAAATACAAAGCGTGTAGAATGACCCTCTCCTGTACGGTATGCTGCGACCACTTCATCCATACTTTCCATCCCTCCTGGTATTGAATATACGTGATCTATGAAAAAAGAACAACAACAATTGTTAAAGCAAGAAAAAATTTAGCTATACAACTCTTAGAACACTGAGTTACATCTAGTCTGACATAGGAGGCAAACCAACCCTCACAGAACATCACCAAGATGGTACTCTACATTTAGACCATTGGGTTTCAGGCTGTCCAACTTGTGGATCCAGCTGAGTTCTCTACGCTTGAGTATCCTTGACCTGTCTCCACCTCGTCTGGGTTGAGGTATATGGTCAAGTATCCAACACCTCAAATCACCTTCCTTGTGATTGGCTTCAGTGAAATGCTTGGATACCGGTAGATCCAACCGTTTTTTCCAGATACTCAAGCGATGATTGAGACGGGTCTTTAACTCAGTCGTCGTCTCGCCTACATACAGCAAATTGCACGGGCAGGATAGCACATAGACGACATAACTAGAATCACAGGTTAGATGGAATAAAATGCCAAAAGATGCACCAGTGCTGGAGTGAATGAAATTCCTCCCTTTACGGATGTATTTGCAGTTAACGCAATTCAGGCAGGGAAAACAGCCCAGGCCGGATTGCGTTAACGTAGTCTGTCTTAAGGACCCTTTTGAGCCAATGTCGGCTTTAACCAACTGATCCCTCAAATTTCTGGATCGACGGTAGGAGAGCAGTGGTGGACATTGAAATTCTGGAATTTCTTTGAAGCATGAGCCTAGCAGACCCCAATGCTTCCTGAGGATCCTATTTATTGAGGAGCTGTGCTCACTATATACTGAAACAAACTGAATTCTGTCCACCTTATGGACAGCTTTCCGTTTTACCAGTAATTCGGCCCTGTCCAGACTGCGAACCCTGTCAATATGCTCCTTCAGCAGCTGTTTGGGGTAACCCCTATCCTGAAATTTAAGGGCCATGGAGTCCAGGATCGCATCCAGTTTAGTCTCCTCCGACACTACACGCTTAACCCTAAGGAACTGGAAGAAGGGCAGTGATTGAATCATTCTCCTGGGGTGGGAGCTATACACCCCAGCACTGGTGCATCTTTTGGCATTTTATTCCATCTAACCTGTGATTCTAGTTATGTCGTCTATGTGCTATCCTGCCCGTGCAATTTGCTGTATGTAGGCGAGACGACGACTGAGTTAAAGACCCGTCTCAATCATCGCTTGAGTATCTGGAAAAAACGGTTGGATCTACCGGTATCCAAGCATTTCACTGAAGCCAATCACAAGGAAGGTGATTTGAGGTGTTGGATACTTGACCATATACCTCAACCCAGACCAGGTGGAGACAGGTTAAGGATACTCAAGCGTAGAGAACTCAGCTGGATCCACAAGTTGGACAACCTGAAACCCAATGGTCTAAATGTAGAGTACAATCTAGGTGATGTTCTGTGAGGGTTGGTTTGCCTCCTATGTCAGACTAGATGTAACTCAGTGTTCTGTGTATACACTAAGAGTTGTATAGCTAAATTTTTTCTTGCTTTAACAATTTTTGTTCTTCTTCTTTTTTCATAGATCACGTATATTCAATACCAGGAGGGATGGAAATTATGAATGAAGTGGTCGCAGCATACCGTCCAGGAGAGGGTCATTCTACACCCTTTTGTATTTTGTTTTTATTTTTCATTGTATCTTTTTCATATTTCATCTTGCCTGGTTTGGCGAGCACCGTGGGATTGGTTTATTCCGATACAACAGCCCTGATGATGTAATTTCTCAACATGTTACCTGCACTCTGTGGCATCTGTGTACCTACAAGAGGAGATCCCTCTCGGGTGAGATGGCGACTAGGTGCCTTGGGTGATATTTCTGCACGAACCGCGGTCCCCGTGGTTGCGGCAGGTTTCTACCAGGGTTGGGTATGTGGACACCCTGTTTCTAAGGGAGTTCACTAACTCTCTAAGTTGTACATACCCGATTTAGTGTAGGTTGGATGTGATACACCGAGTTACATGGTTCATGGGCAGTTTTCCAGAGACCAATATGGCGCTATGAGCAAGTTCTTCCACTGAGCATGCGCCTGGAGAAAGACATCGAGGCTGTATAGGATGACGTTGGGGTGACGTCTGAGCGCTGGCCCAGTCCAATGATGCTGGACGTTCTCGTCCTCATTCCCTAATTCGTGCTGCGCTTTGCCTGTGCAATGAGATGTATACAACGCCAAGTAGCGGTATGAAATGAGTCTCCCTGTTTTTTGGTATGTCTGCGATATCACCTCTCTGCTCCTCCCCCTGTATGACACATAATTATTTGACACACTGTTTGTTCAGTTCTGTGTTTCTGATCAACAATTTTTTTCACCATGCTTATAATGTATATGACATGTATGTTCATGTCTCTTGTTCTTTGATTTGCACTTTCATTATTATATGTCAATATTGTTTTATCATATTATTGTCACAATTTGTAACACACCCACTAGGTGGAGTGTGATCACATGATTGGTATGTAGATTGATTCACCTATATAATGCTGTTTTTTAAATTGTATCTTTGCTTGAAGAAGGCTCATGGTTAGAGCCGAAACGTTGCACCACCTTGGTGAATAAAAGGTTCACTTGCTTTTATCCATTGGAGTGCCGCTCTTTTTTCTGGATCCGTTTATTGGGTTAAGAAGTCTATTCCCCTGGGACGCGCACCCAAACCTTGTTCCTTGAGCCAGTGCCGCCATTTTTCTTCAACTATATATTATCTGGGTTGCATGGTCTTTGTTGGGGTGTGATTTATGCTCTGTTTTAAACCCGAGGGAAAAGTCTGTGCAAGACTGAGTGGAGCAAATTAACCCTTCGCAGTCTCGTTCGCATCATGTTCTAGGGTGGTACATATGTGATAATTGTTGGCAGCAGTGAGATGCTGTATTTTTTCGCTTTAAAAGACACACCTGATGATAAGACGCACCCCAGGTTTTAGAGGATGAAAATAAAATAAAAAAATTATTTTTCAGACCTCATTTCAGATCTGACCACCATATCAGGACATCAGATCAAACCCACATATCGGGAACTCTGATCAGGCCCCCATATTGGGAACTCAGATCAGACCCCATTAGACCTCCATGTCAGACCTCATATGAGACCCCCATCAGACTTCCATGTCAAACTCCCATCAGACGTCAAATCAGAGCATAAATTCACTTACCTCTCTTGCTCAGCGCTCCCTTGTCTTCTCTGGCATGCGCTGTACTCAGTCAGGACAGTGCAGTGTGGCCCCAAGGAGGAAGAAAAGGAAGGGTGAGTATTGCCAGCACTCCCTCTGCCTCACTTCCTGCACCCACTGCATACTAGTGAGTACTTCCATAATGGAGTATGGAAGTATTAGTAGTACTAGTATTTGCTTTATAAGATGCACTGCCATGTTTTTCCCACTTTTGAGGGGGAAAAAAGTGCTTCTTATAAAGCAAAAAATACAGTAATTTCTTTTTTGTATTAGAGCATTAAAGGATACCGTATATACTCGAGTATAAGCCGACCCGAATATAAGCCGACCCGAATATAAGCCGTGGCCCCTAATTTTACCCCCAAAAAATGGGAAAAATCGAGTATAAGACTAGGGTGGGAAATGCAGCAGCTACTGGTAAATTTCAAAAATAAAAAGATACCAATAAAATTACATTTATTGAGGCATCAGTAGGTTAAAGGTTTTTGAATATTTATTTCAAAGAAAAACAATATGGTATCAACAATAACTTTAACAGTACAAAAACCAACTAAAGCTAAAACAGCTAAAAGAGTTAAAATCCTTCAAAACTGGATTCCTCATCGTCTGTATGGCCAAACAGAGCTTCAACTGTAGCTGGTGTGAGGTTATTTTAATTTTTTTTATATTTATCAGGTTGTTTTATTTTTTTATTTTTTGTTCCCCCCCTCCCTACTTCATACTTGGCCAGGGAGGGGGGGGGCTGTCCAGGGGGAGGGGAGGCTGTGCAGGGGCCGGTACTTACTGCCGATGTAAATCTCGCGGTCTGCTCCCAGTGTAAATCTCGCGGCCCGCGTGTCTCGCGAGATTTACACTGGGAGCTTAACAGAGGTGCCGCGCGGACGTGCTGGGAGCTGACCGGAGCAGCTGTAAAGGTAAGTAACAGCTTCTCCGGCCCCCAACATGTCATGGTCTGTATTATGGCAATGTAAGTTGCCATAATACAGACCTAGACTCGAGTATAGGACGAGGGGGCTTTTTGAGCACAAAAATGTGTCACATTTAGACCCTAATTTCAATTTTCATACAGTACAGACCAAAAGGTTGGACACACCTTCTCATTCAAAGAGTTTTCTTTATTTTCATGACTATGAAAATTGTAGATTCACACTGAAGGCATCAAAACTATGAATTAACACATGTGGAATTATATACATAACAAAAAAGTGTGAAACAACTGAAAATATGTCATATTCTAGGTTCTTCAAAGTAGCAACCTTTTGCTTTGATTACTGCTTTGCACACTCTTGGCATTCTCTTGATGAGCTTCAAGAGGTAGTCACCTGAAATGGTCTTCCAACAGTCTTGAAGGAGTTCCCAGAGATGCTTAGCACTTGTTGGCCCTTTTGCCTTCACTCTGCGGTCCAGCTCACCCCAAACCATCTCGATTGGGTTCCAGTCTGGTGACTGTGGAGGCCAGGTCATCTGGCGCAGCACCCCATCACTCTCCTTTATGGTCAAATAGCCCTTACACAGCCTGGAGGTGTGTTTGGGGTCATTTTCCATGTTGAAAAATAAATGATGGTCCAACTAAACTCAAACCAGATGGAATAGCATGCTGCTGCAAGATGCTGTGGTAGCCATGCTGGTTCAGTATGCCTTCAATTTTGAATAAATCCCCAACAGTGTCACCAGCAAAGCACCCCCACACCATCACACCTCCTCCTCCATGCTTCACGGTGGGAACCAGGCATGTAGAGTCTATCCGTTCACCTTTTCTGCGTCACACAAAGACACTGGTTGGAACCAAAGATCTCAAATTTGTACTCATCAGACCAAAGCACAGATTTCCACTGGTCTAATGTCCATTCCTTGTGTTCTTTAGCCCAAACAAGTCTCTTCTGCTTGTTGCCTGTCCTTAGCAGTGGTTTCCTAGCAGATATTCTACCATGAAGGCCTGATTCACACAGTCTCCTCTTAACAGTTGTTCTAGAGATGTTGTCTGCTGCTAGAACTATGTGTGGCATTGACCTGGTCTCTAATCTGAGCTGCTGTTAACCTGCGATTTCTGAGGCTGGTGACTCGGATGAACTTATCCTCCGCAGCAGAGGTGACTCTTGGTCTTCCTTTCCTGGGGCAGTCCGCATGTGAGCCAGTTTCTTTGTAGCGCTTGATGGTTTTTGTGACTGCACTTGGGGACACTTTCAAAGTTTTCCCAATTTTTCGGACTGACCTTCAATTATTAAAGTACTGATGGCCACTCGTTTTTCTTTACTTAGCTGCTTTTTTCTTGCCATAATACAAATTCTAACAGTCTATTCAGTAGTACTATCAGTTGTGTATCCACCTGACTTCTCCACAACGCAACTGATGGTCCCAAGCCCATTTATAAGGCAAGAAATCCCACTTATTAAACCTGACAGGGCACATCTGTGAAGTGAAAACCATTTCAGGTGACTACCTTTTGAAGCTCATGAAGAGAATGCCAAGAGTGTGCAAAGCAGTAATCAAAGCAAAAGGTGGCTACTTTGAAGAACCTAGAATATTACATATTTTCAGTTGTTTCACACTTTTCTGTTATGTATATAATTCCACATGTGTTAATTCATAGTTTTGATGCCTTCAGTGTGAATCTACAATTTTCATAGTCATGAAAAAAAAGAAAACTCTTTGAATGAGAAGGTGTGTCCAAACTTTTGGTCTGTACTGTATATTTAGTTACTAATAACATGATATTCCAGAATCAGTTAGATGACTTACCCCATATTTAATAAGATTCACCCCTTAGCAACCAGTCTGCATAAAACTGCTATTTCACTGTTCAGTTAAGATGGCCGCCACTGCCCTCGCCCTGAGGCTAATCCCGCCTGCCCTCACTAGCCAGTAACAATAGCCCCCCAAAAGTGTCAGTAACCAGAGCCCTCCCCCCAAAGGGTTTATCTCCTGCAGCACAAAGGGGTCCTCTTACCACATGTTGCTTTCATTTATACACTGAGCAGATGGCAGATCTCCCTTCCCTGTTGTGTGCTGTTTCAACTCTGCATTCTCCAGCTCTGCTGAGTGAGGGAGCGTCTACCAAGCGCAGGGACATGGAGAAGTGCACACAGCCCAGGCACTGTTATCAGCTGCTGGGGAGGACCTGGCTTTAATCATTTACTTATAGTCCCTGGCTGTCTGTAATCTGACCTTGCACACTGCGTGCTTCTGCGTCATCCGTCCTTCGACAGATAGACGGACCATGCCTAGCAACCCTATTTTAAGCACAGGTAAAAGTAGGCAGTACAGGGAACAAAAATGTGAGATTAAGGGGTAATTGAATACACAGTGAAAAGTTGAAATAGGTCCACCAAGGTGATATTAATCACCACAATCCAATACTCCCCCCCCCCCCCCCAAAAAAAAAAAAAAACTAATATATATATATATATGACAGTTATCCTTTAAGTGCTGGTGAGAATCCTTGCAAGGAGTTTTTCTCCTCCCCCTTTTTCTTTTCAGAGTGGAGAGGGTGTCAGCAGTAAGTTTGTGTTGAAGTCACTGATTATTTTGCCCTTCCTCTGATCTGTCAGAACAAAAACCCACAAAAAACGGATCCTGTCTGAGGAAGCATACGCCTTCACTCCGTCAGCATTTGCTCAGTAATTGCTAATGCAAAAAAAAAACAGGAGTGGATATAAAACAGAGATGACACGTGAAGGTAATATTTGCATGTCTTTTGTACCCACTCCTGCTTTTGGCTACCAAATCATAAGCCAATTCTGATGCGACCATACAGGCCTTACAGCTGCTACACAGACCGGATCCGTTGTGTGTCTCATTCTTCCTTCCTTCTGACCGATCAGAAGAAAGGTCAAATAAATGGTGATTTCAAGAAGGCCAGACAAGGACAATAGTGACCCCATCATAGAGTGGGGAGGGTGGAAGCAGCATGAGAAGACCACCAAGTTGCACAATGACAGGGTCTGGAGCTAGTGGCAGCATCGCTCTCTGGGGGGGGGGGGGGTGACTCCACACCGAACACAGGAGGGAAGCGGAAAAGTAACTGGGCCTGGAAACTAGGGAGGGTCACCTCCTAGACAACCCTAATTCTGGCCCTGACTACCTATCAATATGAATAGACCTTGAAGGTAGGAATATTCATATTCAGGATACCTAAGCCCTGATTTCTCTATAAGGCCCTGGAATAAGTTTAGGACCAGAGACAACCAATTCCTCCCCAGATGGACGAATGAAAGTCTCTGTCTCAGGCCGAGATATAACAAACACAACACTTAACTTCTGTAGAAATGGAAGAACAGGAAAACTAGAGACGACCTCACACCAGCTCAGCCAAGCCCAAATAAAGCTATCTACCGCATAGTTAGAAGAGTGGGATCAGACTATAAAGGGTAGAAGTGATGACCACTGAGCAACAGCTGAGAAAAGGGAAGTGGTCATTAACCCTATCAACACTGAATAAAGAGAAATCAAGGAGGCAGTTAGATTCCTCCACGCTCTGCCAGTCTCTCTGATCTTCTGACACCAGTCACCTTAGGGACCGCCCCCCCCCCTTCCCCCCCTTCCTTCTACGGGTGAGCTCCGGGCACCGAGGACCGACCTTGTCAGGATGGGCTCTGTGAAAGGCCTTCACCAGATGATTCGCATTAACATCGGCCGCTGGAACCCACATCCTCTCCTCTGGTCTATAACCCTTCCAGTGGACGAGATACTGGAGGGATCTAAGGAAAGCTCAGGAGTCCGCAATCCTGCTGATTTAAAATTCTAAATTACCGTCCACCATGGCAGGAGCAGGAGGCAAGGAAGATGGCTCAATAGGTCCGATGCATTTCTTCAACAACAACTTATGATATGAAATAAGTTATGAATTTTCAAAGCCTGAGCAAGTTCAAGACAGAAGGCTACAGGGTTAACAATGGCAGTGATCTTATTTGGACCAATAAATCTTGGGCCCAACTTCCAAGAAGGTACCTTAAGCTTACCGTTTCTTCTGCACAGCCACACAGACTCACCCACTCTCAGGTCCGGACCATTAATAGGTCTCCTGTCAGCCATACGCTTATACCTGTTGCCCATCTTTTTTAGGTTATTTTGAATTTTACGCCAAATTGAAGACAAAGAAGAGGAAAATTGTTCCTCCTCAGGAATACCGGAACTTTAAGAACCAGAAAATGTGGCAAACTGTGGATGGAATCCATATGCCCCAAAAAACTGTGACTTATCATTGGACTCCTGTCTACGGTTATTAATGGCAAACTCAGCTAAGTAACGACAAGAATGAAGACCATTCCTGATTTTCCGAAACAAAACATCTCAAGTAAGTCTTCAGATATCTGATTGTTTACTGACTGGTGCGCTCAGTGAACAATCAGATATCAGAGGATGAAAAGTCAAAGAAAAGGACGATTGTACCCCCAGTCAAGTACAGAACGCTTTGCAGAATCTGGAAACAAATTGAGTCCCCCAATCAGACACCACATCAGAGGGAATGCCATGTAGTTTCACAATGTTATCGACAAATACCTGTGCAAGAGTTTTGGTATTAGGTAGAGCAGGCAATGCTATAAAATGCGCCATTTTGCTAAAAACCGATTAACTACCACCAGGATCATGGTTGTTCCCGAAGAATTCTGTAAATCCGTGATAAAGTCAATGGACAAATGCTTTCATGGTCTGGACGGGACGGGTAACGGAAGAAGAGATCCAGAAGGCCGAGCATGTGTCACCTTAGCACAAGCACAGGTACAACAGGCTGACACATAGTCCTCAACACACTTACGCAGCCCCTGCAACCAAAATCTGCGTGAGATGAGATTGACAGTGGATCTACTCCCAGGGTGTCCAGCCAAGACAGTACAGTGATGTTCCTCAAATACCTTGTGACATAAGTCTAAAGGAACAAACAATTTCCCTGGAGGACAAGAGTCCGGTGCATCCTCTTGGGCCTCCACCATCTTAGCCTCAAGATCAGGACATAGGGCAGATATGAATTCCCCTTCAGACAAAATAGGAATAGGATGTTTAGAATCAAACCCCCCCCCCCCCAGGAAAGCTTTGCAAGAAAGCATCCGCCTTGACGTTCTTAACCCCAGGGTGGTAGGTGACAATGAAGTTAAATCTGGTGAAAAACAGCGACCATGTGGCCTGCCTTGGATTCAGTCGTTTAGCCGATTCAAGGTAAGCCATATTTTTGTGATCAGTAATTACCGTAATAAGATGAATTGCTCCTTCCAACCAATGGCGTCATTCTTCAAAAGCCAACTGTCATTTATTTATTTTTTGGGGGGGGGGAGTATTGGATTGTGGTGATTAATATCACCTTGGTGGCCCTATTTCAACTTTTCACTGTGTATTCAATTACCCCTTAATTCCACATTTTTGTTCCCTGTACTGCCTACTTTTACCTGTGCTTAAAATAATGTTGCTAGGCATGGTCCGTCTATCTGTTGGAGGACGGAGCACGCAGAAGCAGGCTGCGTGCAAGGTCACATTGCTGACAGCCAGGGACTGTAAGTAAATGATTAAAGCCAGGTCCTCCCCAGCAGCTGATAACAGTACCTGGGCTGTGTGCACTTCTCCCTGTCCCTGCGCTTGGCAGACGCTCCCTCACTCAGCAGAGCTGGAGAATGCAGAGTTGAAGCAGCGCAGACCAGGGAAGGGAGATCTGCCATCTGCTCAGTGTATAAATGAAAGCAACGTGTGGTAAGCCTTTGTGCTGCAGGAGATTAACCCTTTAGGGGGAGGGCTCTGGTTACTGACACTTTTGGGGGCTATTGTAACTGGCTAGTGAGGGCAGGCGGGATTAGCCTCAGGGCGAGGGCAGTGGCGGCCATCTTAACTGAATAGTGAAATAGCAGTTTTATGCAGACTGGTTGCTAAGGGCTGAATCTTATTAAATATGGGGTAAGTCAGTCTATTAGTAACTGATCCTGGAATATCATGTTATTAGTAACTACATATATGAAAATTGAAATTAGGGTCTAAATGTGACAGTTATCCTTTAATGGCCAGCAATTCCCTATTACCCACGACATAATTTCTTTCAGCAGTCGAGAGGTTTTTTTTTAGAGAAAAAAGCAAATTGGCACCATTTACTAGGTGAAGGACCTTGCGACAAAACTGCTCCCATCCCTACCTTGGATGCGTCAACCTCTACAATGAATGGCTAAGACACGTCCGGTTGCACCAGAAGGGGCTGAACATTCCTTTACAGCAGAAAAAGCTTGTAATGCCGCCTCAGACCAGAGAAATAGACCCCCTTCCTAGTCATGTCTGTTAAAGGTTTAACCACAGTTGAATAGTTCAAGATGAGTTTACGGTTGTAGTTGGTGAATCCCAAAAACTGCATAAGTGCTTTCAGATTTTCGGTTCGATCCCAGTCCAACACCGCACAGACTTTCTCGGGATCCATACGAAAACCTGAGGATGAGAGCAGGTAACCCAGAAATTGCACTTTCTGAATAGCAAAACACATTTTTCCATCTTCGCATACAAATGATTCTTTTTTAGGATCTGTAACACCTGTCTCACATGATCCTGATGAGTCTCCATTTCTGGAGAATAAATTAGTATGTCATCCAGATATACAGTTCTGCCCATAATTATTCCTACCCCTGGCAAATTTTGACTTAAAGTTACTTTTATTCAACCAACAAGTATTTTTTTTGACGGGAAATGACATAGGTGTCTCCCAAAAGATAATAAGACGATGTCCAAGAGGCATTATTGTGGGAAAAACAAACATTTCTCCGCTTTTATTTACTTTTTAACCAAAAAATACTACAAACGGGATTCCAAAAAAGTTGGAATAAAAACTGAATGCAATGATGTGGAGATGGCAAATGTCAATATTTTATTTGTAATAGAACGTAGATGACAGATCAAACGTTTAATCCGAGTAAATGTATAATTTTAAACGAAAAATACGTTGATTCAAATTTTCACAGTGTCAACAAATCCCCCAAAAGTTGGGACAAGTAGCAATAAGAGGCTGGAAAAAGTAAATTTGAGCATAACGAAGAACTGGAAGACCAATTAACACTAATTGGGTCAATTGGCAACATGATTGGGTATAAAAAGAGCTTCTCAGAGTGGCAGTGTCTCTCAGAAGCCAAGATGGGTAGAGGATCACCAATTCCCACAATGTTGCACAGAAAGATAGTGGAGCAATATCAGAAAGGTGTTACCCAGCGAAAAATTGCAAAGACTTTGCATCTATCATCATCAACTGTGCATAACATCATCCGAAGATTCAGAGAATCTGGAACAATCTTTGTGCGTAAGGGGCAAGGCCGTAAAACCATACTGGATGCCTGTGATCTCCGGGCTCTTAAACGACACTGCACCACAAACAGGAATGCTACTGCAAAGGAAATCACAGAATGGGCTCAGGAATACTTCCAGAAACCATTGTCAGTGAACACAATCCACCGTGCCATCCGCCGTTGCCAGCTGAAACTCTACAGTGCAAAGAAGAAGCCATTTCTAAGCAAGATCCACAAGCTCAGGCGTTTTCACTGGGCCAGGGATCATTGAAAATGGAGTGTGGCAAAATGGAAGACTGTTCTGTGGTCAGACGAGTCACGATTCGAAGTTCTTTTTGGAAATCTGGGATGCCATGTCATCCGGACCAAAGAGGACAAGGACAACCCAAGTTGTTATCGACGCTCAGTTCAGAAGCCTGAATCTCTGATGGTATGGGGTTGCATGAGTGCGTGTGGCATGGGCAGCTTGCATGTCTGGAAAGGCACCATCAATGCAGAAAAATATATTCAGGTTCTAGAACAACATATGCTCCCATCCAGACGTCATCTCTTTCAGGGAAGACCCTGCATTTTTCAACAACATAATGCCAGACCACATTCTGCATCAATCACAACATCATGGCTGTGTAGGAGAAGGATCCGGGTACTGAAATGGCCAGTCTGCAGTCCAGATCTTTCACCTATAGAGAACATTTGGCGCATCATAAAGAGGAAGGTGCAACAAAGAAGGCCCAAGACGATTGAACAGTTAGAGGCCTGTATTAGACAAGAATGGGAGAGCATTCCTATTTCTAAACTTGAGAAACTGGTCTCCTCGGTCCCCAGACGTCTGTTGAGTGTTGTAAGAAGAAGGGGAGATGCCACACAGTGGTGAAAATGGCCTTGTCCCAACTTTTTGGGGATTTGTTGACACCATGAAATTCTGATTCAACATATTTTTCCCTTAAAATGGTACATTTTCTCAGTTTAAACTTTTGTTCCGTGATTTATGTTCTATTCTGAATAAAATATTAGAAGTTGGCACCTCCACATCATTGCATTCAGTTTTTATTCACGATTTGTATAGTGTCCCAACTTTTTGGGAATCCGGTTTGTAGATGTTCTGCACTGTGGAAAATCTCAGAGGACGTGGTCGGAAGCCAGAAGTGACACATGTGCTGGCCAGGAGGATAGTTAGAGAGGTGAAAAAGAATCCAAGGATCACCACCAAGGCCATCCTGGTGAATCTGGGCTCTGCTGGTGGCAATGTCTCAAGGCAGACAATCCAACGGACACTGCACAATGCAGACCAAGGAGGATGCCACTTCTCCAGATAAGGCACACAAAAGCTCACTTGTCTTTTGCAAAAGCTCATCTGGACAAAGAAGAAGACTTATGGTCTTCTGTGTTATGGTCAGATGAAACAAAAATTTAATTGTTTGGTCACAATGATGTTTCCTTCATTTGGCATAAAAAAGGAGAAGCCTTCAACCCAAAGAACACCATCCCCACTGTCAAATATGGTGGTGGGAACCTAATGCTTTAGGGGTGTTTTTCAGCCAATGGACCAGGGAACTTAATCACAGTAAATGGCACCATGAAACATCAGGCACACCATACAACATCAGGCACACAGAAAAAGTGGTGAAGAAATGGTTAGCAGACAACAACATTGACGTATTGGAGTGGCCCAGCCAGAGTCCAGAGAATCTGTTTAGGGAGCTAAAGATCAGGGTGATGGCAAGAAGACCATCCAACCTGAAAGATTTGGAGCTCATTGCTAAAGATGAATTGGCAAAAATACCTCTGGAGACATGAAAAAAGCTGGTCTGCAATTATAGGAAGCGTTTGATTGCTGTAATAGCCAATAAGGGCTTTTCTATTGATTACTGAGAAGGGTATGAATAATTTTCGACTGGACACTTTTTGGTCAAATGTAAATAAAAGCTGAGAATTTTTTTTTTCCCCACAATAATGCCTCTTGTACATCATCTTATTTTCTTTTGGGAGACACCAATGTCATTTCCGATAAAAAAATTACTTTCGGGTTGAATAAAAGTAACTTTAAGTCAAATTTTGCCAGGGGTATGAATAATTATGGGCAGCGCTGTACAACAACAAATCTCCCCACCAGATAATGAAAGATGTCATTGATAAAGTGTTGAAAAACCGCTGGAGCACTGGTTAACCCAAAAAGCACGACCAGATTCTCAAAATGACCCTCAGGGGTATTAAAGGCCGTCTTCAATTCGTCCCCCTCTTTGATCCTTACCAAATTATATGCCCCCCTCAGATCCAATTTAGAGAACACTTTAGCACCGACAATTTGATCAAACAAATCCAGAATCAAAGGAAGGGGGTACGGATCACGGACGGAAATACGGTTGAGCTCACAGAAGTCCAGACATGGTCTAAGGGTACCATTTTTATTTATTTTTTACAAAGAAAAACCCAGCCGCCACTGGGAATTTGGATGATCTGATATGACCCTTCACCAAGCTCTAGGTGATATACTCTCGCATAGCCTTTCTTTTGGGCTCCAAAAGGCTATACAACCGAGATTTGGGCATTTTAACTCCAGCAATAAGATTGACGGGACAATCATACTCCTGGTTACTAATCTTAGAAAACACATTTCGGAATTGAATGAGGGTACAGTTTTAGTGGTGACCACAGAGAAAGACGCATTAAGACAGTTGTCCATGCAAAACTTACTCGAAAATCTGTCTCGCTTGCCAGTCGATGATAGGGTTATGTTTGCTTAACCATGGCAAACCCAAAACCATTGGAGCAGGCAAACCCTCCAACACATAAAATGAGACAGATTCCTGATGGAAATCACCCACTCTTAAATGGATGTCATTTACCACCTGCGGCAGGCATTTTTGGGTAAGAGGTGCAGAATCAATAGCAAAGAAATGATCATACCCACACGTTGACACTCATCCCCAGAAGAGTATGGATTCAGCTTAAATTACAACTTTCACAATTCCCTGAACCGAATGAAATTTTCACTACCCCCAGAAAATCTGTCCGGAAGGGAAACCTTAGGTTCAGGGCAGGCCTGGTACTCACCATCGGAACCAGGCGTCTGTGGTCTCTGAATCCGTAAGACTGTCGCACGGAGGTCAGCTATCTCCAATGACAGTGCCTGCAGCTGTTCGACCAATGCAGACGTAGGATCCATAGCTGCACTGACCTGAACGAAATGGCGGTTTTTAAGGCGGTAGATAATGTCACGATCAGTGTGGGGGGGGAAACTCCACACTGAACACAGGAGTGAAGAGGAACAGTAACTGGGCCTGGAAACTAGGGAAGAAACATGTCACCTCCTAGACAACCTTAATCCGCCCTGACTACCTATCAATATGAATAGACCTTGAAGGTAGGAATATTCTTATGCAGGATACCTAGGCCATGATTTCCCTATAAAGGCCTGGAATTAGTTTAGGACAAGAGACAACCCATTCCTCCCCAGATGGACGGATGGAAGTCTCTGTCTCATGTCCAGATACAACAACAGGGAATATAACAAATGCAACACTTAACGTCTGTAGAGATGAAAGAACAGGAAAACCAGAGAGGACCTCATACCAGCTCAGCCAAACCCAAATGAAGCCATCTACCGCATAGTTAGAAGGGGGGGGGGGGGGTGTCAGACTATAAAGGGTAGAAGTGATGACCACTGAGCAACAGCTGAGAAAAGGGAAGTGGTCATTAACCCTATCAACACTGAATAAAGAGAAATCAAGGAGGCAGTTAGATTCCTTCACGCTCAGCCAGTCTCTCTGATCTCCTGACACCAGTCACCTTAGGGACCGTAACAGCAGAAGTATAAGTAGGCCACAGAGTGGCCTGGTGACATAGTGTGGAGATGGCATGGTGACATAGTGTGGACATGGTAGCAACAGAAGCAGCAGCATGATACCACAGAGTGGCACGGTGACATAGTGTGGAGAGGGATGATCTAATCTGATACATCAGGCATTGGTGGGTGAAAATCCTGGCTGATCCACGCCTGATTCATCTTGACAAAAGTAAGTCTCTACACATTTTGGGTGGACAGGCGAGTTCTTCTTGGGGTAACTATGGCCCCCGCTGCACTAAACACCCGCTCTGATGCTACACTACTGGCCGGCAGGAACGCTTTTCCAGGGAAAACTCGGCCAGTTGCGGCCACAAATCCAGCTTGGCTGCTTAGTAGTCCAGCGGATCTTCTATGACGGCTGGCAGGGCGCTGTCAAAGTATGCCACCACCTGCTGGTTCAGGTCCTGCTCCGGGTCTACATGCTGCTGCTGGTGAGTAGTTTCTTCACTATGCGGGTGAAGAAAGCTGCTCATCAGCGACTCTAGACTCAGGCTGCTGGTGCTGCTGTCATTTGCGACGAAGTCAAAGATCCAGTCGATCAATCAAGAACCACTGGGTTGCTGGTCAAGACACGACTGCTAGCTGACATGTGGACCTGAGGCCTCGGGATGAAACACCTGCTGCCACGCATTGATGGTCAGTTCGCAGTGTTCGCCAGCAAACACATGCGGGCTGCCATCTTTGATAAGGAAGACTCACCCATCCGGCGATCCACAGGTAAGCCCTTACTTGTGCCTGTGTCGGGAGCCGGTCTGAAATCAAATGCAGTCACCGGGAGCAGGCAGTTCCAAGAACAGCCCGATGAAGGCCCCCGGCGGCTGTTCTCGGAACGGCCTGCTCCCGTTTACTGCATTTGATTTCAGACCGGCTCCCGGCACAGGTAAGGGCTTACCTGTGCATGGCTGGACGGGTGAGTCTACCTTACTAAAGATGGCAGCCCACATGTGTTCGCTGGCGAACACTGCGAACTGACCATCACTGCTGCCACGCCCCCTTACTCTGCTGCGACCTGTGCCTGTGCCAGAATCATTTACGTCTCTGACACTCCCCTGTGCAGGGCCTGGCACTTCTCTGTCTGACATACTTTGAGCTGAACTAAATAAATTAAAAGCAAATTAAAACACCCCTAAAAGCGCCAAATATATTTTTCATTTTTTTTACTGCGATAGGCAACTAAAGGATTTGAAATTGGCAACGAAACAATTTCAGCGTAAATAACAGCAAAAGTGAACTGCATATACAGTACAGAACAAAAGTTTGGACACACCTTCTCATTCAAAGAGTTTTCTTTATTTTCATGACTATGAAAATTGTAGATTCACACTGAAGGCATCAAAACTATGAATTAACACATGTGGAATTATATACATAACGAAAAAGTGTGAAACAACTGAAAATATGTCATATTCTAGGTTCTTCAAAGTAGCCACCTTTTGCTTTGATTACTGCTTTGCACACTCTTGGCATTCTCTTGATGAGCTTCAAGAGGTAGTCACCTGAAATGGTCTTCCAACAGTCTTGAAGGAGTTCCCAAAGATGCTTAGCACTTGTTGGCCCTTTTGCCTTCACTCTGCGGTCCAGCTCTTCCCAAACCATCTCGATTGGGTTCAGGTCCGGTGACTGTGGGAGGCCAGGTCATCTGGCGCAGCACCCCATCACTCTTCTTCATTGTCAAATAGCCCTTACACAGCCTGGAGGTGTGTTTGGGGTCATTGTCCTGTTGAAAAATAAATGATGGTCCAACTAAACGCAAACCGGATGGAATAGCATGCCGCTGCAAGATGCTGTGGTAGCCATGCTGGTTCAGTATGCCTTAAATTTTGAATAAATCCCCAACAGTGTCACCAGAAAAGCACCCCCACACCATCACACCTCCTCCTCCATGCTTCACGGTGGGAACCAGGCATGTAGAGTCCATCTGTTCACCTTTTCTGCGTCGCACAAAGACACGGTGGTTGGAACCAAAGATCTCAAATTTGGACTCATCAGACCAAAGCACAGATTTCCACTGGTCTAATGTCCATTCATTGTGTTCTTTAGCCCAAACAAGTCTCTTCTGCTTGTTGCCTGTCCTTAGCAGTGGTTTCCTAGCAGGTATTCTACCATGAAGGCCTGATTCACACAGTCTCCTCTTAACAGTTGTTCTAGAGATGTGTCTGCTGCTAGAACTCTGTGTGGCATTGACCTGGTCTCTAATCTGAGCTGCTGTTAACCTGTGATTTCTGAGGCTGGTGTCTCAGATGAACTTATCCTCGCAGCAGAGGTAACTCTTGGTCTTCCTTTCCTGGGGCGGGTCCGCATGTGAGCCAGTTTCTTTGTAGCGCTTGATGGTTTTTGTGACTGCACTTGGGGACACTTTCAAAGTTTTCCCAATTTTTCGGACTGACTGACCTTCATTTCTTAAAGTAATGATGGCCACTCGTTTTTCTTTACTTAGCTGCATTTTTCTTGCCATAATACAAATTCGAACAGTCTATTCAGTAGGAATATTAGCTGTGTATCCACCTGACTTCTCCACAACGCAACTGATGGTCCCAACCCCATTTATAAGGCAAGAAATCCCACTTATTAAACCTGACAGGGCACACCTGTGAAGTGAAAACCATTTCAGGTGACTACCTCTTGAAGCTCATCAAGAGAATGCCAAGAGTGTGCAAAGCAGTAATCAAAGCAAAAGGTGGCTACTTCGAAGAACCTAGAATATGACATATTTTCAGTTGTTTCACACTTTTTTGTTATGTATATAATTCCACATGTGTTAATTCATAGTTTTGAATCAACAATTTTCATAGTCATGAAAATAAAGAAAACTCTTTGAATGAGAAGGTGTGTCCAAACTTTTAGTCTGTACTGTATATTTCTCGTATTGGACTGAAATAGGCCACTAAACAATTTCTAAGTAAATAACAGAAAAATGAATGCGAATATTTTTCTCTAGAAATATGACAATAAATGCTTTTAGCACAAATAGCACCAAATGTGAACTGCGTCTATTTTTCTCTTATTGTAGTGAAATATGACAAGAAACGCTTTCAGCGCAAATAGCACCAAATGTGAACTGCGTCTATTTTTCTCATATTGTAGTGAAATATGACAATAAACGCTTTTAGGGGCAAGTAACACCAAATATGAACTTAGTCTATTTTTCTCTAGAAATATGGCAACAAATGCTTTTACCGCTAATAACACCAAATGTGAACTGCGTCTATTTTTCTTGTATTGTAGTGAAATATGACAATAAACGCTTTTAGCCTAAATAACACCAAATGTGAACTGCGTCTATTTTTATCGTATTGAAGTGAAATATGGCAAACGCTTTCAGCGCAAATAACACCAAATGTGAACTGCGTCTATTTTTCTTGTATTGTAGTGAAATAAGACAATAAATGCTTTTAGCGCAAATAACAGCAAATATGAACTTAGTCTACTTTTCTCTTTTTCAAATAACAACAAAAGTGACCTGCGTAAATGTTTCTCGTATTGTATTGAAATAGGCCACTAAATGATATCAGCGCAGTTAATAGCAAAAGTGACCTGCGTATATATTTATCCTCTCACTATCCTTTCCCTGCACTAGTGAATCGCTTCTTTCCTTTTTTTTTTTACAATTAGTTTTTCTTTCACTCTCCCTAGCGCCTGCATACACGTCTGTCCTCGAACAAAGTACGATAGTGAATGGCAGACTCTAAGATGGCAGCCATATTATAGGGCTGTGACATCACCGGGCTGGTTGGCTGCTGATTGGCTGCATGCATGGCATTATGAATCATACCGCCTTCCCAGAGTTCCTTGCCCCATGTCCTTACACGTGTAGCCACCATTGTAGCTGGCTAGCAACCATGTTAGGAAAAAAGTGCGATTCGTTACCACGAAGCGCAAGGAAATTAGCATTTATTAACCACTTAGCGCTACGCTAACGCCGAAAGGCGTCATCTCTGCGGCGCTCCCAGGCTACGCTAATGCCAATAGGCGTCATCTCGCGTGAGCCGAGATTTCCTGTGAACGCGCGCACGCAGGCGCACGCCCACAGGAACGGAAGGTAAGCGAGTGGATCTCCAGCCTGCCAGCGGCGATCACTCGCTGGCAGGCTGGAGATGTGATTTTTTTAACCCCTAACAGTTATATTAGACGCTGTTTTGATAACAGCGTCTAATATACCTGCTACCTGGTCCTCTGGTGGTCCATTTTGTTAGGATCGACCACCAGAGGACACAGGCAGCTCAGTAAAGTAGCACCAAACACCACTACACTACACTACACCCCCCCCTGTCACTTATTAACCCTTTATAAACCACTGATCAGCCCATATAGACTCCCTGATCACCCCCCTGTCATTGATCACCCCCCTGTCATTGATCACCCCCCTGTAAGGCTCCATTCAGAGGTCTGTATGATTTTTACGGATCCACGGATACATGGATCGGATCCGCAAAACGCATACGACGTCTGAATGGAGCCTTACAGGGGGGTGATCAATGACAAGGGGGTGATCACGCATCTAGACTTCCTGATCACTTCCCTGTCATTGATCACCCCCCTGTCATTGATCACCCCCCTGTAAGGCTCCATTCAGTACGTCCGTATGATTTTTACGGATCCACTGATACATGGATCGGATCCGCAAAACACATGCGGACGTCTGAATGGGAGCCTTACAGGGGGGTGATCAATGACAGAGGAGTGATCACCCATATAGACTCCCTGATCACATCCGTCATTGATCACCCCCCTGTAAGGCTCCATTCAGACGTCCGTATGATTTTTACGGATCCACGGATACATGGATCGGATCCGCAAAACACATACGGATGTCTGAATGGAGCCTTACAAGGGGGTGATCAGTGACAGGGGGGTGATCACCCCATATAGACCTTCCTGATCAACCCCCTGTCATTGATCACCCCCCTGTAAGGCTCCATTCAGACGCCCGTATGTGTTTTACGGATCCACGCATCCATGGATCGGATCCGTAAAACGCATACGGACGTCTGAATGAAGCCTTACAGGGGGTGATCAGGGAGTCTATATGGGATGATCACCCCCCTGTAAGGCTCCATTCAGACGTCTAGCATGTGTTTTACGGATTCACGCATCAATGGATCGGATCTGCAAAACGCATACGGACGTCTGAATGGAGCCTTACAGGGGGGTGATCAGTGACAGGGGGGTGATCACCTCATATACACTCCCTGATCACCCCCTGTCATTGATCACCCCCCTGTCATTGATCACCCCCTGTAAGGCTCCATTCAGTGTTTTACGGATCCAACGCATCCATGGATCGGATCCGCAAAACGCATACGGACGTCTGAATGGAGCCTTACAGGGGGGTGATCAGTGACAGGGGGTGATCACCTCATATACACTCCCTGATCACCCCCTGTCATTGATCACCCCCCTGTCATTGATCACCCCCCTGTAAGGCTCCATTCAGACGTCTGCATGTGTTTTACGGATCCACGCATCCATGGATCGGATCCGCAAAACGCATACGGACGTCTGAATGGAGCCTTACAGGGGGGTGATCAATGACAGGGGGGTGATCACCCCATATACACTCCCTGATCACCCCCTGTCATTGATTACCACCATGTAAGGCTCCATTCAGACGCCCGTATGTGTTTGCGGTTCCGATCTATGTATCCGTGGATCCGTAAAAAAACATATGGACGTCTGAATGGAGCCTTTCAGAGGGGTGATCAATGACAGAGGGGTGATCAGTGACAGGGGGTGATCACCCCAGATACACTCCCTGATCACCCCCTGTCATTGATCGCCCCCTGTAAGGCTCCATTCAGAATTTTTTTGGCTCAAGTTAGCGGAAATATATATATTTTTTTTCTTACAAAGTCTCATGTTCCACTAACTTGTGTCAAAAAATAAAATCTCACATGAACTCACCATACCCCTCACGGAATCCAAATGCGTAACATTTTTAGACATTTATATTCCAGACTTCTTCTCACGCTTTAGGGCCCTAAAAAGCCAGGGCAGTATAAATACCCCACATGTGACCCCATTTCGGAAAGAAGACACCCAAGGTATTCCGTGAGGGGCATATTGAGTCCATGAAAGATTGAAATTTTTGTCCTAAGTTAGCAGAAAGTGAGACTTTGTGAGAGAAACACAAAAAAAATCA